>NC_079189.1:254253650-255453650 GCF_029499605.1 Hyla sarda | reverse complement strand
CAATAAATATTTTTATTAATCGGAGAGGAAGGCGGCAACAGAGCAAAATGTCAATGGCACCTTGGATTGCCAACCAGTCTCCCATGCCGGTATCTGCCGGGCACCAGTCTGCGATCTGAGGAGAGCAGACACGTTCAGCTTAGGATGGCCGTTGACAGCTTCACACCCGGTATATTGTGGATTTAAGCATCAATAAATCCTTTTCCGAATTGGAGCGGAAGGCGGCAACAGATTAAAATGTCAACTGCACCCGGGATTCCCAGCCAGTCTCCCATGCCGGTAATTACTGGGCCCTAAGCTGGATAGCAGTCTGCGATCTGACGAAAGCAGGCGCGTTCAGCTTAGGATGGCCGTTGACATCTTCACGCGTTGTATATTGTGGATTTAAGCATCAATAAATATTTTTATTAATCGGAGAGGAAGGCGGCAACAGAGCAAAATGTCAATGGCACCTTGGATTGCCAACCAGTCTCCCATGCCGGTATCTGCCGGGCACCAGTCTGCGATCTGAGGAGAGCAGACACGTTCAGCTTAGGATGGCCGTTGACAGCTTCACACCCTGTATATTGTGGATTTAAGCATCAATAAATCCTTTTCCGAATTGGAGCGGAAGGCGGCAACAGATTAAAATGTCAACTGCACCCGGGATTCCAGCCAGTCTACCATGCTGGTACTTACCAGGCCCTAAGCTGGGTAGCAGTCTGCGATCTGACGAGAGCAGGCGCGTTCAGCTTAGGATGGCTGTTGACAGCTTGACACTTTGTATACTGTGGATTTAAGCATCAATAAATAATTTTCGGAATCGGAGCAGAAACAGAGCAAAATGTCAACTGCACCCGGGATTCCCAGCCAGTCTCCCATGCTGGTACTTACCAGGCCCGAAGCTGGGTAGCAGTCTGCGATCTGACGAGAACAGACACATTCAGCTTAGGATGGCCGTAGACATCTTCACATCCTGTATACTGTGGATTTAAGCATCAATAAAACCTTTACGGAATCGGAGCGGAAGGCGGCAACAGAGCAAAATGTCAACGACACCTGGGATTCCCAGTCAGTCTCCCATGCTGGTACTTACCGGGCCCTAAGCTGGGTAGCAGTCTGCGATCTGACGAGAGCAGGCGCGTTCAGCTTAGGTTGGCCGTTGGCATCTTCTAGTCCTTTATACTGCGCATTTAAGCATCAATAAATCCTTTTCGGAATCGGAACGGAAGGCGGCAACAGAGCAAAATGTCAATGGCAGCCGGGATTCCCAGCCAGTGTCCCATGCCCGTACTTACCGGGCCCTAAGATCTGTACCAGTCTGCGATCTGACGAGAGCAGGCGCGTTAAGCTTAGGATGGCCGTCGACAGCTTCACACCTTGTATACTGTGGATTTAAGCATCAATAAATTATTTTCGGAATCGGAGCGGAAGGCAGCAATAGAGCAAAATGTCAACGGCACCCGGGATTCCCAGCCAGTCTCCCATGCCAATACTTACCGGGCCCTAAGCTGGGTAGCAGTCTGCGATCTGACGAGAGCAGACGCGTTCAGCTTAGGATGGCCATTGACAGCTTCATGATTTTTATACTGTGCATTTAAGCATCAATAAATCCTTTTCGGAATAGGAACGAAAGGCGGCAACAGAGCAAAATGTCAACTGCACCCGGGATTCCCAGCCAGTCTCCCATGCCGGTACTTACTGGGCCCTAA
This sequence comes from Hyla sarda, assembly GCF_029499605.1. Lineage (NCBI taxonomy): Eukaryota > Metazoa > Chordata > Amphibia > Anura > Hylidae > Hyla > Hyla sarda. The sequence continues at coordinate 255,451,959 of NC_079189.1, read as the reverse complement.
GCTGCGTAGCAGTCTGCGATCTGACGAGAGCAGGCGCGTTCAGCTTAGGATGGCCGTTGACATCTTCATGCCTTGTATACTGTGGATTTAAGCATCAATAAATATTTTTTTTAATCGGAGAGGAAGGCGGCAACAGAGCAAAATGTCAATGGCACCTTGGATTGCCAGCCAGTCTCCCATGCCCGTACTTGCCGGGCAGCAGTCTGCGATCTGACAAGAACAGGCACATTCAGCTTAGGATAGCCGTAGGCGGCTTCACACCCTGTATACTGTGGATTTAAGCAGCAATAAATCCTTTTCGGAATCGGAGCAAAATGTCTACAGAGCTACAGAGCAAAATGTCAACAACACCTGAGATTCCCAGCCAGTCTCCCATGCTGGTACTTACCGGGCCCTAAGCTGGGTAGCAGTCTGCGATCTGACGAGAGCAGGCGCGTTCAGCTTAGGATGGCCGTTGACAGCTTCACGCCCTTTATACTGTGCATTTAAGCATCAATAAATCCTTTTCCGAATCGGAGCGGAAGGCGGCAACAGATTAAAATGTCAACTGCACCCGGGATTCCCAGCCAGTCTCCCATGCTGGTACTTACCAGGCCCTAAGCTGGGTAGCAGTCTGCGATCTGACGATAGCAGGCACGTTCAGCTTAGGATGGCCGTTGACAGCTTCACACTTTGTATACTGTGGATTTAAGCATCAATAAGTAATTTTCGGAATCGTAGCAGAAACAGAGCAAAATGTCAACTGCACCCGGGATTCCCAGCCAGTCTCCCATGCTGGTACTTACCAGGCCCGAAGCTGGGTAGCAGTCGGCGATCTGACGAGAACAGGCGCATTCAGCTTAGGATGGCCGTAGACATCTTCACTCCCTGTATACTGTGGATTTAAGCATCAATAAATCCTTTTCGGAATCGGAGCGGAAGGTGGCAACAGAGCAAAATGTCAACGACACCTGGGATTCCCAGCCAGTCTCCCATGCTGTTACTTACCGGGCCCTAAGCTGGGTAGCAGTCTGCGATCTGACGAGAGCAGGCGCGTTCAGCTTAGGATGGCCGCTGACAGCTTCTCGCCCTTTATACTGTGCATTTAAGCATCAATAAATCCTTTTCGGAATCGGAACGGAAGGCGGCAACAGAGCAAAATGTCAACGGCAGCCGGGATTCCCAGCCAGTGTCCCATGCCGGTACTTACCGGGCCCTAAGATCTGTACCAGTCTGAGATCTGACGAGAGCAGGCGCGTTAAGCTTTGGATGGCCGTCGACAGCTTCACACCTTGTATACTGTGGATGTAAGCAACAATAAATTATTTTCGGAATCGGATCGGAAGGCAGCAATAGAGCAAAATGTCAACGGCAACCGGGATTCCCAGCCAGTCTCCCATGCCAGTACTTACCGGGCCCTAAGCTGGGTAGCAGTCTGCTATTTGACGAGAGCAGGCGCGTTCAGCTTAGGATGGCCATTGACAGCTTTATGCTTTTTATACTGTGCATTTAAGCATCAATAAATCCTTTTCGGAATCGGAACGGAAGGCAGCAACAGAGCAAAATGTCAACTGCACTCGGGATTCCCAGCCAGTCTCCCATGCTGGTACTTACCAGGCCCGAAGCTGGGTAGCAGTCTGCGATCTGATGAGAACAGGCGCATTCAGCTTAGGATGGCCGTAGACATCTTCACACCCTATATACTGTGGATTTAAGCATCAATAAATCCTTTTCGGAATCGGAGCGCAAGGCGGCAACAGAGCAAAATGTCAACGACACCTGGGATTCCCAGCCAGTCTCCCATGCCAGTACTTACCGGGCCCTAAGCTGGGTAGCAGTCTGCGATCTGACGAGAGCAGGCGTGTTCAGCTTAGGATGGCCGTTGACAGCTTCACGCCCTTTATACTGTGCATTTAAGCATCAATGAATCCTTTTCCGAATCGGAGCGGAAGGCGGCAACAGAGCAAAATTTTAACTGCACCCGGGATTCCCAGCCAGTCTCCCATGCCGGTACTAACTGGGCCCTAAGCTGGGTAGCAGTTTGCGATCTGACGAGATTAGGCGCGTTCAGCTTAGGATGGCCGTTGACATCTTTACGCCTTGTATATTGTGGATTTAAGCATCAATAAATATTTTTATTAATCAGAGAAGAAGGCGGCAACAGAGCAAAATGTCATTGGCACCTTGGATTGCCAGCCAGTCTCCCATGCCGGTATCTGCCGGGCAGCAGTCTGCGATCTGAGGAGAGCAGGCACGTTCAGGCTTAGGATGGCCGTTGACAGCTTCACACCCTGTATATTGTGGATTTAAGCATCAATAAATCCTTTTCCGAATTGGAGCGGAAGGCGGCAACAGATTAAAATGTCAACTGCACCCGGGATTCCCAGCCAGTCTCCCATGCTGGTACTTACCAGGCCCTAAGCTGGGTAGCAGTCTGCGATCTGACGAGAGCAGGCGCGTTCAGCTTAGGATGGCCTTTGACAGCTTCACACTTTGTATACTGTGGATTTAAGCATCAATAAATAATTTTCGGAATCGGAGCAGAAACAGAGCAAAATGTCAACTGCACCCGGGATTCCCAGCCAGTCTCCCATGCTGGTACTTACCAGGCCCGAAGCTGGGTAGCAGTCTGCGATCTGAAGAGAGCAGGCGCAATCAGCTTAGGATGGCCGTTGACAGCTTCTCGTCCTTTATACTGTGCATTTAAGCATCAATAAATCCTTTTCGGAATCGGAACGGAAGGCGGCAACAGAGCAAAATGTCAACGGCAGCCGGGATTCCCAGCCAGTGTCCCATGCCGGTACTTACCGGGCCCTAAGATCTGTACCAGTCTGCGATCTGACGAGAGCAGGCGCGTTAAGCTTAGGATGGCCGTCGACAGCTTCACACCTTGTATACTGTGGATTTAAGCATAAATAAATTCTTTTCGGAATCGGAGCTGAAGGCAGCAATAGAGCAAAATGTCAACGGCACCTGGGATTCCCAGCCAGTCTCCCATGCCAGTACTTACCGGGCCCTAAGCTGGGTAGCAGTCTGCGATCTGACGAGAGCAGGCGCGTTCAGCTTAGGATGGCCATTGACAGCTTCATGCTTTTTATACTGTGCATTTAAGCATCAATAAATCCTTTTCGGAATCGGAGAGGAAGGCGGCAACAGAGCAAAATGTCAATAGCACCTTGGATTGCCAGCCAGTCTCCCATGCCCGTACTTGCCGGGCAGCAGTCTGCGATCTGACAAGAACAGGCACATTCAGCTTAGGATAGCCGTAGACTGCTTCACACCCTGTATACTGTGGATTTAAGCATCAATAAATCCTTTTCGGAATCGAAGCGGAAGGCGGTTACAGAGCAAAATGTCAACAACACCTGGGATTCCCAGCCAGTCTCCCATGCTGGTACTTACCGGGCCCTAAGCTGGGTAGCAGTCTGCGACCTGACGAGAGCAGGCGCGTTTAGCTTAGGATGGCCGTTGACAGCTTCATGCCCTTTATACTGTGCATTTAAGCATCAATAAATCCTTTTCCGAATCGGAGCGGAAGGCGGCAACAGATTAAAATGTCAACTGCACCCGGGATTCCCAGCCAGTCTCCCATGCTGGTACTTACCAGGCCCTAAGCTGGGTAGCAGTCAGCGTTCTGACGAGACCAGGCGCGTTCAGCTTAGAATGGCCGTTGACAGCTTCACACTTTGTATACTGTGCATTTAAGCATCAATAAATCCTTTTCGGAATCGGAACGGAAGGCTGCAACAGAGCAAAATGTCAACGGCAGCCGGGATTCCCAGCCAGTGTCCCATGCCGGTACTTACCGGGCCCTAAGATCTGTACCAGTCTGCGATCTGACGAAAGCAGGCGCGTTAAGCTTAGGATGGCCGTCGACAGCTTCACACCTTGTATACTGTGGATTTAAGCATCAATAAATTCTTTTCGGAATCGGAGCGGAAGGCAGCAATAGAGCAAAATGTCAACGGCACCCGGGATTCCCAGCCAGTCTCCCATGCCAGTACTTACCGGGCCCTAAGCTGGGTAGCCGTCTGCGATATGACGAGAGCAGGCACGTTCAGCTTAGGATGGCCATTGACAGCTTCATGCTTTTTTATACTGTGCATTTAAGCATCAATAAATCCTTTTCGGTATCGGAACGGAAAGCGGCAACAGAGCAAAATGTCAACTGCACCCGGGATTCCCAGCCAGTCTCCCATGCCGGTACTTACTGGGCCCTAAGCTGGGTAGCAGTCTGCGATCTAACGAGAGCAGGCGCGTTCAGCTTAGGATGGCCGTTGACACCATCACACCTTGTATATTGTGGATTTAAGCATCAATAATTTTTTTTATTAATCGGAGAGGAAATTGACAACAGAGCAAAATGTCAATGGCACATTGGATTGCCAGCCAGTCTCCCATGCCGGTAACTGCCGGGCAGCAGTCTGCGATCTGAGGAGAGCAGGCACGTTCAGGCTTAGGATGGCCGTTGACAGCTTCACCCCCTGTATATTGTGGATCGTGGATTTAAGCATCAATAAATCATTTTCCGAATCGGAGCGGAAGGCGGCAACAGATTAAAATGTCAACTGCACCCGGGATTCCCAGCCAGTCTCCCATGCTGGTACTTACCAGGCCCGAAGCTGGGTAGCAGTCTTTGATCTGACGAGAGCAGGCGCGTTCAGCTTAGGATGGCCGTTAACAGCTTCACACTTTGTATACTGTGCATTTAAGCATCAATAAATCCTTTTCGGAATCGGAACGGAACGGAAGGCGGCAACAGAGCAAAATGTCAACGGCAGCCGGGATTCCCAGCCAGTGTCCCATGCCGATACTTACCGGGCCCTAAGATCTGTACCAGTCTGCGATCTGACGAGAGCAGGCGTGTTAAGCTTAGGATGGCCGTCGACAGCTTCACACCTTGTATACTGTGGATTTAAGCATCAATAAATTATTTTCGGAATCGGAGCAGAAGGCAGCAATAGAGCAAAGTGTCAACGGCACCTGGGATTCCCAGCCAGTCTCCCATGCCAGTACTTACCAGGCCCTAAGCAGGGTAGCAGTCTGCAATCTGACGAGAGCAGGCGCGTTCAGGTTGGGATGGCCATTGACAGCTTCATGCTTTTTATACTGTGCATTTAAGCATCAATAAATCCTTTTCGGAATCGGAGAGGAAGGCGGCAACAGAGCAAAATGTCAATAGCACCTTGGATTGCCAGCCAGTCTCCCATGCCCGTACTTGCCGGGCAGCAGTCTGCGATCTGACAAGAACAGGCACATTCAGCTTAGGATAGCCATAGACGGCTTCACACCCTGTATACTGTGGATTTAAGCATCAATAAATCCTTTTCCGAATCGGAGCAGAAGGCGGCAACAGATTAAAATGTCAACTGCACCCGGGATTCCCAGCCAGTCTCCCATGCTGGTACTCACCAGGCCCTAAGCTGGGTATCAGTCTGCGATCTGACGAGAGCAGGCGCGTTCAGCTTAGGATGGCCGTTGACAGCTTCACACTTTGTATACTGTGCATTTAAGCATCAATAAATCCTTTTCGGAATCGGAAACGGAAGGCGGCAACAGAGCAAAATGTCAACGGCACCCGGGATTCCCAGCCAGTCTCCCATGCCAGTACTTACCGGGCCCTAAGCTGGGTAGCAGTCTGCGATCTGACGAAAGCAGGCGCGTTCAGCTTAGGATGGCCATTGACAGCTTCATGCTTTTTATACTGCGCATTTAAGCATCAATAAATCCTTTTCGGAATCGGAACGGAAGGCGGCAACAGAGCAAAATGTCAACTGCACCCGGGATTCCCAGCCAGTCTCCCATGCCGGTACTTACTGGGCCCTAAGATCTCTACCAGTCTGCGATCTGACGAGAGCAGGCGCGTTAAGCTTAGGATGGCCGTCGACAGCTTCACACCTTGTATACTGTGGATTTAAGCATCAATAAATTCTTTTCGGAATTGGAGCGGAAGGCAGCAATAGAGCAAAATGTCAACGGCACCCGGGATTCCCAGCCAGTCTCCCATGCCAGTACTTACCGGGCCCTAAGCTGGGTAGCAGTCTGCGATCTGACGAGAGCAGGCGCGTTCAGCTTAGGATGGCCATTGACAGCTTCATGCTTTTTATACTGTGCACTTAAGCATCAATAAATCCTTTTCGGAATCGGAGCGGAAGGCGGCAACAGAGCAAAATGTCAACAACACCTGGGATTCCCAGCCACTCTCCCATGCTGGTACTTACCGGGCCCTAAGCTGGGTAGCAGTCTGCGATCTGACGAGAGCAGGCGCGTTCAGCTTAGGATGGCCGTTGACAGCTTCACGCCCTTTATACTGTGCATTTAAGCATCAATAAATCCTTTTCCGAATCGGAGCGGAAGGCGGCAACAGAGCAAATTGTCAACTGCACCCGGGATTCCCAGCCAGTCTCCCATGCTGGTACTTACCGGGCCCTAAGCTGGGTAGCAGTCTGTGATCTGACGAGAGCAGGCACGTTTAGCTTAGGATGGCCGTTGACATCTTTACGTCTTGTATATTGTGGATTTAATCATCAATAAATATTTTTATTAATCGGAGAAGAAGGCGGCAACAGAGCAAAATGTCAATGGCACCTTGGATTGCCAGCCAGTCTCCCATGCTGGTATCTGCCGGGCAGCAGTCTGCGATCTGAGGAGAGCAGGCACGTTCAGGCTTAGGATGGCCGTTGACAGCTTCACACCCTGTATATTGTGGATTTAAGCATCAATAAATCCTTTTCCGAATCGGAGCGGAAGGCGGCAACAGATTAAAATGTAAACTGCACCCGGGATTCCCAGCCAGTCTCCCATGCTGGTACTTACCGGGCCCTTAGATCTGTACCAGTCTGCGATCTGACGAGAGCAGGCACGTTCAGCTTAGGATGGCCATTGACATCTTCATGCTTTTTATACTGTGCATTTAAGCATCAATAAATCCTTTTCGGAATCGGAACGGAAGGCGGCAACAGAGCAAAATGTCAACTGCACCCGGGATTCCCAGCCAGTCTCCCATGCCGGTACTTACTGGGCCCTAAGCTGCGTAGCAGTCTGCGATCTGACGAGAGCAGGCGCGTACAGCTTAAGATGACCGTTGACATCTTCATGCCTTGTATACTGTGGATTTAAGCATCAATAAATATTTTTTTAATCGGAGAGGAAGGCGGCAACAGAGCAAAATGTCAATAGCACCTTGGATTGCCAGCCAGTCTCCCATGCCCGTACTTGCCGGGCAGCAGTCTGCGATCTGACAAGAACAGGCACATTCAGCTTAGGATAGCCGTAGACAGCTTCACACCCTGTATACTGTGGATTTAAGCATCTATAAATCCTTTTCGGAATCGGAGCGGAAGGCGACAACAGAGCAAAATGTCAACAACACCTGGGATTCCCAGCCAGTCTCCCATGCTGGTACTTACCGAGCCCTAAGCTGGGTAGCAGTCTGCGATCTGACGAGAGCAGGCGCGTTCAGCTTAGGATGGCCGTTGACAGCTTCATGCCCTTTATACTGTGCATTTAAGCATCAATAAATCCTTTTCCGAATCGGAGCGGAAGGCGGCAACAGAGCAAAATGTCAACTGCACCCGGGATTCCCAGCCAGTCTCCCATGCCGGTACTTACTGGGCCCTAAGCTGGGTAGGAGTCTGTGATCTGACGAGAGCAGACGCGTTCAGCTTAGGATGGCCGTTGACATCTTTACGCCTTGTATATTGTGGATTTAAGCATCAATAAATATATTTATTAATCGGAGAAGAAGGCGGCAACAGAGCAAAATGTCAATGGCACCTTGGATTGCCAGCCAGTCTCCCATGCCGGTATCTGCTGGGCAGCAGTCTGCGATCTGAGGAGAGCAGGCGCGTTCAGCTTAGGATGGCCGTTGACAGCCTCACGCCCTTTATACTGTGCATTTAAGCATCAATAAATCCTTTTCCGAATCGCAGCGGAAGGCGGCAACAGATTAAAATATCAACTGCACCCGGGATTCCCAGCCAGTCTCCCATGCTGGTACTTACCAGGCCCTAAGCTGAGTAGCAGTCTGCGATCTGACGAGAGCATGCGCGTTCAGCTTAGGATGGCCGTTGACAGCTTCACACTTTATATACTGTGCATTTAAGCATCAATAAATCCTTTTCGGAATCGGAACCGGAACCGGAACGGAAGGCGGCAACAGGGCAAAATGTCAACGGCAGCCGGGATTCCCAGCCAGTGTCCCATGCCGGTACTTACCGGGCCCTAAGATCTGTACCAGTCTGCGATCTGACGAGAGCAGGCGCGTTAAGCTTAGAATGGCCGTCAACAGCTTCACACCTTGTATACTGTGGATTTAAGCATCAATAAATTATTTTCGGAATCGGAGCGGAAGGCAGCAATAGAGCAAAATGTCAATGGCAACCGGGATTCCCAGCCAGTCTCCCATGCCAGTACTTACCGGGCCCTAAGCTGGGTAGCAGTCTGCGATCTGACGAGAGCAGGCGCGTTCAGCTTAGGATAGCCATTGACAGCTTCATGCTTTTTATACTGTGCATTTAAGCATCAATAAATCCTTTTCGGAATCGGAACGGAAAGCGGCAACAGAGCAAAATGTCAATGGCACCTTGGATTGCCAGCCAGTCTCCAATGCCGGTAACGGCCGGGCAGCAGTCTGCGATCTGAGGAGAGCAGGCACGTTCAGGCTTAGGATGGCCGTTGACAGCTTCACACCCTGTATATTGTGGATTTAAGCATCAATAAATCCTTTTCCGAATTGGAGCGGAAGGCGGCAACAGATTAAAATGTCAACTGCACCCGGGATTCCCAGCCAGTCTCCCATGCTGGTACTTACCAGGCCCTAAGCTGGGTAGCAGTCTGCGATCTGACGAGAGCAGGCGCGTTCAGCTTAGGATGGCCTTTGACAGCTTCACACTTTGTATACTGTGGATTTAAGCATCAATAAATAATTTTCGGAATCGGAGCAGAAACAGAGCAAAATGTCAACTGCACCCGGGATTCCCAGCCAGTCTCCCATGCTGGTACTTACCAGGCCCGAAGCTGGGTAGCAGTCTGCGATCTGAAGAGAGCAGGCGCAATCAGCTTAGGATGGCCGTTGACAGCTTCTCGTCCTTTATACTGTGCATTTAAGCATCAATAAATCCTTTTCGGAATCGGAACGGAAGGCGGCAACAGAGCAAAATGTCAACGGCAGCCGGGATTCCCAGCCAGTGTCCCATGCCGGTACTTACCGGGCCCTAAGATCTGTACCAGTCTGCGATCTGACGAGAGCAGGCGCGTTAAGCTTAGGATGGCCGTCGACAGCTTCACACCTTGTATACTGTGGATTTAAGCATAAATAAATTCTTTTCGGAATCGGAGCTGAAGGCAGCAATAGAGCAAAATGTCAACGGCACCTGGGATTCCCAGCCAGTCTCCCATGCCAGTACTTACCGGGCCCTAAGCTGGGTAGCAGTCTGCGATCTGACGAGAGCAGGCGCGTTCAGCTTAGGATGGCCATTGACAGCTTCATGCTTTTTATACTGTGCATTTAAGCATCAATAAATCCTTTTCGGAATCGGAGAGGAAGGCGGCAACAGAGCAAAATGTCAATAGCACCTTGGATTGCCAGCCAGTCTCCCATGCCCGTACTTGCCGGGCAGCAGTCTGCGATCTGACAAGAACAGGCACATTCAGCTTAGGATAGCCGTAGACTGCTTCACACCCTGTATACTGTGGATTTAAGCATCAATAAATCCTTTTCGGAATCGAAGCGGAAGGCGGTTACAGAGCAAAATGTCAACAACACCTGGGATTCCCAGCCAGTCTCCCATGCTGGTACTTACCGGGCCCTAAGCTGGGTAGCAGTCTGCGACCTGACGAGAGCAGGCGCGTTTAGCTTAGGATGGCCGTTGACAGCTTCATGCCCTTTATACTGTGCATTTAAGCATCAATAAATCCTTTTCCGAATCGGAGCGGAAGGCGGCAACAGATTAAAATGTCAACTGCACCCGGGATTCCCAGCCAGTCTCCCATGCTGGTACTTACCAGGCCCTAAGCTGGGTAGCAGTCAGCGTTCTGACGAGACCAGGCGCGTTCAGCTTAGAATGGCCGTTGACAGCTTCACACTTTGTATACTGTGCATTTAAGCATCAATAAATCCTTTTCGGAATCGGAACGGAAGGCTGCAACAGAGCAAAATGTCAACGGCAGCCGGGATTCCCAGCCAGTGTCCCATGCCGGTACTTACCGGGCCCTAAGATCTGTACCAGTCTGCGATCTGACGAAAGCAGGCGCGTTAAGCTTAGGATGGCCGTCGACAGCTTCACACCTTGTATACTGTGGATTTAAGCATCAATAAATTCTTTTCGGAATCGGAGCGGAAGGCAGCAATAGAGCAAAATGTCAACGGCACCCGGGATTCCCAGCCAGTCTCCCATGCCAGTACTTACCGGGCCCTAAGCTGGGTAGCCGTCTGCGATATGACGAGAGCAGGCACGTTCAGCTTAGGATGGCCATTGACAGCTTCATGCTTTTTTATACTGTGCATTTAAGCATCAATAAATCCTTTTCGGTATCGGAACGGAAAGCGGCAACAGAGCAAAATGTCAACTGCACCCGGGATTCCCAGCCAGTCTCCCATGCCGGTACTTACTGGGCCCTAAGCTGGGTAGCAGTCTGCGATCTAACGAGAGCAGGCGCGTTCAGCTTAGGATGGCCGTTGACACCATCACACCTTGTATATTGTGGATTTAAGCATCAATAATTTTTTTTATTAATCGGAGAGGAAATTGACAACAGAGCAAAATGTCAATGGCACATTGGATTGCCAGCCAGTCTCCCATGCCGGTAACTGCCGGGCAGCAGTCTGCGATCTGAGGAGAGCAGGCACGTTCAGGCTTAGGATGGCCGTTGACAGCTTCACCCCCTGTATATTGTGGATCGTGGATTTAAGCATCAATAAATCATTTTCCGAATCGGAGCGGAAGGCGGCAACAGATTAAAATGTCAACTGCACCCGGGATTCCCAGCCAGTCTCCCATGCTGGTACTTACCAGGCCCGAAGCTGGGTAGCAGTCTTTGATCTGACGAGAGCAGGCGCGTTCAGCTTAGGATGGCCGTTAACAGCTTCACACTTTGTATACTGTGCATTTAAGCATCAATAAATCCTTTTCGGAATCGGAACGGAACGGAAGGCGGCAACAGAGCAAAATGTCAACGGCAGCCGGGATTCCCAGCCAGTGTCCCATGCCGATACTTACCGGGCCCTAAGATCTGTACCAGTCTGCGATCTGACGAGAGCAGGCGTGTTAAGCTTAGGATGGCCGTCGACAGCTTCACACCTTGTATACTGTGGATTTAAGCATCAATAAATTCTTTTCGGAATCGGAGCAGAAGGCAGCAATAGAGCAAAGTGTCAACGGCACCTGGGATTCCCAGCCAGTCTCCCATGCCAGTACTTACCAGGCCCTAAGCAGGGTAGCAGTCTGCAATCTGACGAGAGCAGGCGCGTTCAGGTTGGGATGGCCATTGACAGCTTCATGCTTTTTATACTGTGCATTTAAGCATCAATAAATCCTTTTCGGAATCGGAGAGGAAGGCGGCAACAGAGCAAAATGTCAATAGCACCTTGGATTGCCAGCCAGTCTCCCATGCCCGTACTTGCCGGGCAGCAGTCTGCGATCTGACAAGAACAGGCACATTCAGCTTAGGATAGCCATAGACGGCTTCACACCCTGTATACTGTGGATTTAAGCATCAATAAATCCTTTTCCGAATCGGAGCAGAAGGCGGCAACAGATTAAAATGTCAACTGCACCCGGGATTCCCAGCCAGTCTCCCATGCTGGTACTCACCAGGCCCTAAGCTGGGTATCAGTCTGCGATCTGACGAGAGCAGGCGCGTTCAGCTTAGGATGGCCGTTGACAGCTTCACACTTTGTATACTGTGCATTTAAGCATCAATAAATCCTTTTCGGAATCGGAAACGGAAGGCGGCAACAGAGCAAAATGTCAACGGCACCCGGGATTCCCAGCCAGTCTCCCATGCCAGTACTTACCGGGCCCTAAGCTGGGTAGCAGTCTGCGATCTGACGAAAGCAGGCGCGTTCAGCTTAGGATGGCCATTGACAGCTTCATGCTTTTTATACTGCGCATTTAAGCATCAATAAATCCTTTTCGGAATCGGAACGGAAGGCGGCAACAGAGCAAAATGTCAACTGCACCCGGGATTCCCAGCCAGTCTCCCATGCCGGTACTTACTGGGCCCTAAGATCTCTACCAGTCTGCGATCTGACGAGAGCAGGCGCGTTAAGCTTAGGATGGCCGTCGACAGCTTCACACCTTGTATACTGTGGATTTAAGCATCAATAAATTCTTTTCGGAATTGGAGCGGAAGGCAGCAATAGAGCAAAATGTCAACGGCACCCGGGATTCCCAGCCAGTCTCCCATGCCAGTACTTACCGGGCCCTAAGCTGGGTAGCAGTCTGCGATCTGACGAGAGCAGGCGCGTTCAGCTTAGGATGGCCATTGACAGCTTCATGCTTTTTATACTGTGCACTTAAGCATCAATAAATCCTTTTCGGAATCGGAGCGGAAGGCGGCAACAGAGCAAAATGTCAACAACACCTGGGATTCCCAGCCACTCTCCCATGCTGGTACTTACCGGGCCCTAAGCTGGGTAGCAGTCTGCGATCTGACGAGAGCAGGCGCGTTCAGCTTAGGATGGCCGTTGACAGCTTCACGCCCTTTATACTGTGCATTTAAGCATCAATAAATCCTTTTCCGAATCGGAGCGGAAGGCGGCAACAGAGCAAATTGTCAACTGCACCCGGGATTCCCAGCCAGTCTCCCATGCTGGTACTTACCGGGCCCTAAGCTGGGTAGCAGTCTGTGATCTGACGAGAGCAGGCACGTTTAGCTTAGGATGGCCGTTGACATCTTTACGTCTTGTATATTGTGGATTTAATCATCAATAAATATTTTTATTAATCGGAGAAGAAGGCGGCAACAGAGCAAAATGTCAATGGCACCTTGGATTGCCAGCCAGTCTCCCATGCTGGTATCTGCCGGGCAGCAGTCTGCGATCTGAGGAGAGCAGGCACGTTCAGGCTTAGGATGGCCGTTGACAGCTTCACACCCTGTATATTGTGGATTTAAGCATCAATAAATCCTTTTCCGAATCGGAGCGGAAGGCGGCAACAGATTAAAATGTAAACTGCACCCGGGATTCCCAGCCAGTCTCCCATGCTGGTACTTACCGGGCCCTTAGATCTGTACCAGTCTGCGATCTGACGAGAGCAGGCACGTTCAGCTTAGGATGGCCATTGACATCTTCATGCTTTTTATACTGTGCATTTAAGCATCAATAAATCCTTTTCGGAATCGGAACGGAAGGCGGCAACAGAGCAAAATGTCAACTGCACCCGGGATTCCCAGCCAGTCTCCCATGCCGGTACTTACTGGGCCCTAAGCTGCGTAGCAGTCTGCGATCTGACGAGAGCAGGCGCGTACAGCTTAAGATGACCGTTGACATCTTCATGCCTTGTATACTGTGGATTTAAGCATCAATAAATATTTTTTTAATCGGAGAGGAAGGCGGCAACAGAGCAAAATGTCAATAGCACCTTGGATTGCCAGCCAGTCTCCCATGCCCGTACTTGCCGGGCAGCAGTCTGCGATCTGACAAGAACAGGCACATTCAGCTTAGGATAGCCGTAGACAGCTTCACACCCTGTATACTGTGGATTTAAGCATCAATAAATCCTTTTCGGAATCGGAGCGGAAGGCGACAACAGAGCAAAATGTCAACAACACCTGGGATTCCCAGCCAGTCTCCCATGCTGGTACTTACCGAGCCCTAAGCTGGGTAGCAGTCTGCGATCTGACGAGAGCAGGCGCGTTCAGCTTAGGATGGCCGTTGACAGCTTCATGCCCTTTATACTGTGCATTTAAGCATCAATAAATCCTTTTCCGAATCGGAGCGGAAGGCGGCAACAGAGCAAAATGTCAACTGCACCCGGGATTCCCAGCCAGTCTCCCATGCCGGTACTTACTGGGCCCTAAGCTGGGTAGGAGTCTGTGATCTGACGAGAGCAGACGCGTTCAGCTTAGGATGGCCGTTGACATCTTTACGCCTTGTATATTGTGGATTTAAGCATCAATAAATATATTTATTAATCGGAGAAGAAGGCGGCAACAGAGCAAAATGTCAATGGCACCTTGGATTGCCAGCCAGTCTCCCATGCCGGTATCTGCTGGGCAGCAGTCTGCGATCTGAGGAGAGCAGGCGCGTTCAGCTTAGGATGGCCGTTGACAGCCTCACGCCCTTTATACTGTGCATTTAAGCATCAATAAATCCTTTTCCGAATCGCAGCGGAAGGCGGCAACAGATTAAAATATCAACTGCACCCGGGATTCCCAGCCAGTCTCCCATGCTGGTACTTACCAGGCCCTAAGCTGAGTAGCAGTCTGCGATCTGACGAGAGCATGCGCGTTCAGCTTAGGATGGCCGTTGACAGCTTCACACTTTATATACTGTGCATTTAAGCATCAATAAATCCTTTTCGGAATCGGAACCGGAACCGGAACGGAAGGCGGCAACAGGGCAAAATGTCAACGGCAGCCGGGATTCCCAGCCAGTGTCCCATGCCGGTACTTACCGGGCCCTAAGATCTGTACCAGTCTGCGATCTGACGAGAGCAGGCGCGTTAAGCTTAGAATGGCCGTCAACAGCTTCACACCTTGTATACTGTGGATTTAAGCATCAATAAATTATTTTCGGAATCGGAGCGGAAGGCAGCAATAGAGCAAAATGTCAATGGCAACCGGGATTCCCAGCCAGTCTCCCATGCCAGTACTTACCGGGCCCTAAGCTGGGTAGCAGTCTGCGATCTGACGAGAGCAGGCGCGTTCAGCTTAGGATAGCCATTGACAGCTTCATGCTTTTTATACTGTGCATTTAAGCATCAATAAATCCTTTTCGGAATCGGAACGGAAAGCGGCAACAGAGCAAAATGTCAATGGCACCTTGGATTGCCAGCCAGTCTCCAATGCCGGTAACGGCCGGGCAGCAGTCTGCGATCTGAGGAGAGCAGGCACGTTCAGGCTTAGGATGGCCATTGACAGCTTCACACCCTGTATATTGTGGATTTAAGCATCAATAAATCCTTTTCTGAATCGGAGCGGAAGGCGGCAACAGATTAAAATGTCAACTGCACCCGGGATTCCCAGCCAGTCTCCCATGCTGGTACTTACCGAGCCCTAAGCTGGGTAGCAGTCTGCGATCTGACGAGAGCAGGCGCGTTCAGCTTAGGATGGCCGTTGACAGCTTCACGCCCTTTATACTGTGCATTTAAGCATCAATAAATCCTTTTCCGAATCGCAGCGGAAGGCGGCAACAGATTAAAATGTCAACTGCACCCGGGATTCCCAGCCAGTCTCCCATGCTGGTACTTACCGGGCCCTAAGCTGGGTAGCAGTCTGCGATCTGACGAGAGCAGGCGCGTTCAGCTTAGGATGGCTGTTGACAGCTTCTCACTTTGTATACTGTGCATTTAAGCATCAATAAATCCTTTTCAGAATCGGAACCGGAACCGGAACGGAAGGCGGCAACAGGGCAAAATGTCAACGGCAGCCAGGATTCCCAGCCAGTGTCCCATGCCGGTACTTACCGGGCCCTAAGATCTGTACCAGTCTGCGATCTGACGAGAGCAGGCACGTTAAGCTTAGGATGGCTGTCAACAGCTTCACACCTTGTATAGTGTGGATTTAAGCATCAATAAATTATTTTCGGAATCGGAGCGGAAGGCAGCAATAGAGCAAAATGTCAATGGCAACCGGGATTCCCAGCCAGTCTCCCATGCCAGTACTTACCGGGCCCTAAGCTGGGTAGCAGTCTGCGTTCTGACGAGAGCAGGCGCGTTCAGCTTAGGATTGCCATTGACAGCTTCATGCTTTTTATACTGTGCATTTAAGCATCAATAAATCCTTTTCGGAATCGGAACGGAAGGCGGCAACAGAGCAAAATGTCAACTGCACCCGGGATTCCCAGCCAGTCTCCCATGCCGGTACTTACTGGGCCCTAAGCTGGGTAGCAGTCTGCGATCTGACGAGAGCAGGCGCGTTCAGCTTAGGATGGCCGTTGACATCTTCACGCCTTGTATACTGTGGATTTAAGCATCAATAAATATTTTTTTTAATCGGAGAGGAAGGCGGCTAAAGAGCAAAATGTCAACAACACCTGGGATTCCCAGCCAGTCTCCCATGCTGGTACTTACCGGGCCCTAAGCTGCGTATCAGTCTGCGATCTGATGAGAGCAGGCGCGTTCAGCTTAGGATGGCCGTTGACAGCTTCACGACCTTTATACTGTGCATTTAAGCATCAATAAATCCTTTTCCGAATCGGAGCGGAAGGCGGCAACAGATTAAAATGTCAACTGCACCCGGGATTCCCAGCCAGTCTCCAATGCTGGTACTTACCAGGCCCTAAGCTGGGTAGCAGTCTGCGATCTGATGAGAGCAGGCGCGTTCAGCTTAGGATGGCCATTGACAGCTTCATGATTTTTAAACTGTGCATTTAAGCATCAATAAATCCTTTTCGGAATCGGAACGGAAGGCGGCAACAGAGCAAAATGTCAACTGCACCCGGGATTCCCAGCCAGTCTCCCATGCCGGTACTTAATGGGCCCTAGGCTGGGTAGCAGTCTGCGATCTGACGAAAGCAGGCGCGTTCAGCTTAAGATGACCATTGACAGCTTCATGCTTTTTATACTGTGCATTTAAGCATCAATAAATCCTTTTCGGAATCGGAACGGAAGGCGGCAACAGAGCATAATGTCAACTGCACCCGGGATTCCCAGCCAGTCTCCCATGCCGGTACTTACTGGGCCCTAAGCTGGGTAGCAGTCTGCGATCTGACAAGAGCAGGCGCGTTCAGCTTAGGATGGCCGTTGACATCTTCACGCCTTGTATACTGTGGATTTAAGCATCAATAAATATTTTTATTAATCGGAGAGGAAAGCGGCAACAAAGCAAAATGTCAATGGCACCTTGGATTGCCAGCCAGTCTCCCATGCCGGTAACTGCCGGGCAGCAGTCTGCGATCTGAGGAGAGCAGGCACGTTCAGGCTTAGGATGGCCGTTGACAGCTTCACACCCTGTGTATTGTGGATTTAAGCATCAATAAATCCTTTTCTGTTTGCGGAAGGCGGCAACAGATTAAAGTGTCAACTGCACCCGGGATTCCCAGCCAGTCTCCCATGCTGGTACTTACCAGGCCCTAAGCTGGGTAGCAGTCTGCGATCTGACGAGAGCAGGCGCGTTCAGCTTAGGATGGCCGTTGACAGCTTCACACTTTGTGTGCTGTGGATTTAAGCATCAATAAATAATTTTCGGAATCGGAGCAAAATGTCAACTGCACCCGGGATTCCTAGCCAGTCTCCCATGCTGGTACTTACCAGGCCCAAAGCTGGGTAGCAGTCTGCGATATGACGAGAAGAGGCGCATTCAGCTTAAGATGGCCGTAGACATCTTCACACCCTGTATACTGTGGATTTCAGCATCAATAAATCCTTTTCGGAATCGGAGCAAAATGTCTACAGAGCTACAGAGCAAAATGTCAACAACACCTGGGATTCCCACCCAGTCTCCCATGCTGGTACTTACCGGGCCCTAAGCTGGGTAGCAGTCTGCGATCTGACGAGAGCAGGCGCGTTCAGCTTAGGATGGCCGTAGACATCTTCACACCCTGTATACTGTGAATTAAAGCATCAATAAATCCTTTTCGGAATCGAAGCGTAAGGCGGCAACAGAGCAAAATGTCAACGACACCTGGGATTCCCAGCCAGTCTCCCATGCTGGTACTTACCAGGCCCTAAGCTGGGTATCAGTCTGCGATCTGACGAGAGCAGGCGCATTCAGCTTAGGATGGCCATTGACAGCTTCACACTTTGTATACTGAGCATTTAAGCATCAATAAACCCTTTTCGGAATCGGAAGGCGGCAACAGAGCAAAATGTCAACGGCAGCCGGGATCCCCAGCCAGTGTCCCATGCCGGTACTTACCGGGCCCTAAGATCTGTACCAGTCTGCGATCTGACGAGAGCAGGCGCGTTAAGCTTAGGATGGCCGTCGACAGCTTCACACCTTGTATACTGTGGATTTAAGCATCAATAAATTCTTTTCGGAATCGGAGCGGAAGGCAGCAATAGAGCAAAATGTCAACGGCAACCGGGATTCCCAGCCAGTCTCCCATGCCAGTACTTACCGGGCCCTAAGCTGGGTAGCAGTCTGCGATCTGACGAGAGCAGGCACGTTCAGCTTAGGATGGCCAATGACAGCTTCATGATTTTTATACTGTGCATTTAAGCATCAATAAATCCTTTTCGGAATCGGAACGGAAGGCGGCAACAGAGCAAAATGTCAACTGCACCCGGGATTCCCAGCCAGTCTCCCATGCCGGTACTTACTGGGCCCTAAGCTGGGTAGCAGTCTGCGATCTGATGACAGCAGGCGCGTTCAGCTTAGGATGGCCGTTGACATCTTCACGCCTTGTATATTGTGGATTTAAGCATCAATAAATATTTTTATTAATCGGAGAGGAAGGCGGCAACAGAGCAAAATGTCAATGGCACCTTGGATTGCCAGCCAGTCTCCCATGCCGGTAACTGCCGGGCAGCAGTCTGTGATCTGAGGAGAGCAGGCACGTTCAGGCTTAGGATGGCCGTTGACAGCTTCACACCCTGTGTATTGTGGATTTAAGCATCAATAAATCCTTTTCCGAATCGGAGCGGAAGGCGGCAACAGATTAAAATGTCAACTGCACCCGGGATTCCCAGCCAGTCTCCCATGCTGGTACTTACCAGGCCCTAAGCTGGGTAGCAGTCTGCGATCTGACAAGAGCAGGCGCGTTCAGCTTAGGATGGCCGTTGACAGCTTCACATTTTGTATACTGTGGATTTAAGCATCAATAAATAATTTTCGGAATCGGAGCAGAAACAGAGCAAAATGTCAACTGCACCCGGGATTCCCAGCTAGTCTCCCATGCCGGTACTTAACAGGCCCGAAGCTGGGTAGCTGTCTGCGATCTGACGAGAACAGGCGCATTCAGCTTAGGATGGCCGTAGACATGTTCACACCCTGTATACTGTGGATTTAAGCATCAATAAATCCTTTTCGGAATCGGCGGGTAAGGCGGCAACAGAGCAAAATGTCAACGACACCTGGGATTCCCAGCCAGTCTCCCATGCTGGTACTTACCGGGCCCTAAGCTGGGTAGCAGTCTGCGATCTGACGAGAGCAGGCACGTTCAGCTTAGGATGGCCGTTGACAGCTTCTTGCCCTTTATACTGTGCATTTAAGCATCAATAAATCCTTTTCGGAATCGGAAACGGAAGGCGGCAACAGAGCAAAATGTCAACGGCAGCCGGGATTCCCAGCCAGTGTCCCATGCCGGTACTTACCGGGCCTTAAGATCTGTACCTGTCTGCGATCTGACGAGAGCAGGCGCGTTAAGCTTAGGATGGCCATTGACAGCTTCATGCTTTTTATACTGTGCATTTAAGCATCAATAAATCCTTTTCGGAATCGGAGAGGAAGGCGGCAACAGAGCAAAATGTCAATAGCACCTTGGATTGCCAGCCAGTCTCCCATGCCCGTACTTGCCGGGCAGCAGTCTGCAATCTGACAAGAACAGGCACATTCAGCTTAGGATAGCCGTAGACGGCTTCACACCCTGTATACTGTGGATTTAAGCATCAATAAATCCTTTTTGGAATCGGAGCGGAAGGCGGCTACAGAGCAAAATGTCAACAACACCTGGGATTCCCAGCCAGTCTCCCATGCTGGTACTTACCAGGCCCTAAGCTGGGTAGCAGTCTGCGATCTGACGAGATCTGGCGCGTTCAGCTTAGGATGGCCGTTGACAGCTTCACGCCCTTTATACTGTGCATTTAAGCATCAATAAATCCTTTTCCGAATCGGAGCGGAAGGCGGCAACAGATTAAAATGTCAACTGCACCCGGGATTCCCAGCCAGTCTCCCATGCTGGTACTTACCAGGCCCGAAGCTGGTTAGCAGTCTGCGATCTGACGAGCGCAGGCGCTTTCAGCTTAGGATGGCCATTGACAGCTTCACACTTTGTATACTGTGCATTTAAGCATCAATAAATCCTTTTCGGAATCGGAACGGAAGGCGGCAACAGAGCAAATTGTCAACTGCACCCGTGATTCCCAGCCAGTCTCCCATGCCAGTACTTACCGGGTTCTAGGTTGGGTAGCAGTCTGCGATCTGCCGAGAGCAGGCGCGTTCAGCTTAGGATGGCCGTTGACATCTTCACGCGTTGTATATTGTGGATTTAAGCATCAATAAATCCTTTTCCGAATCGGAGCGGAAGGCGGCAACAGATTAAAATGTCAACTGCACCCGGGATTCCAGCCAGTCTACCATGCTGGTACTTACCAAGCCCTAAGCTGGGTAGCAGTCTGCGATCTGACGAGAGCAGGCACGTTCAGTTTAGGATGGCTGTTGACAGCGTCACACTTTGTATACTGTGGATTTAAGCATCAATAAATAATTTTCGGAATCGGAGCAGAAACAGAGCAGAATGTCAACTGCACCCAGGATTCCCAGACAGTCTCCCATGCTGGTACTTACCAGGCCCGAAGCTGGGTAGCAGTCTGCAATCTGACGAGAACAGACACATTCAGCTTAGGATGGCCGTAGACATCTTCACACCCTGTATACTGTGGATTTAAGCATCAATAAAACCTTTACGGAATCGGAGCGGAAGGCGGCAACAGAGCAAAATGTCAACGACACCTGGGATTCCCAGCCAGTCTCCCATGCTGGTACTTACCAGGCCCGAAGCTGGGTAGCAGTCTGCGATCTGACGAGAGCAGGCGCTTTCAGCTTAGGTTGGCCGTTGACATCTTCTCGTTCTTTATACTGTGCATTTAAGCATCAATAAATCCTTTTCGGAATTGGAACGGAAGGCGGCAACAGAGCAAAATGTCAACGGCAGCCGGGATTCCCAGCCAGTGTCCCATGCCGGTACTTACCGGGCCCTAAGCTCTGTACCAGTCTGCGATCTGACGAGAGCAGGCACGTTAAGCTTAGGATGGCCGTCGACAGCTTCACACCTTGTATACTGTGGATTTAAGCATCAATAAATTATTTTCGGAATCGGAGCGGAAGGCAGCAATAGAGCAAAATGTCAACGGCACCCGGGATTCCCAGCCAGTCTCCCATGCCAATACTTACCGGGCCCTAAGCTGGGTAGCAGTCTGCGCTCTGACGAGAGCAGGCGCGTTCAGCTTAGGATGGCCGTTGACATCTTCACACCTTGTATACTGTGGATTTAAGCATCAATAAATATTTTTATTAATCGGAGAGGAAGGCAACAGAGCAAAATGTCAATGGCACCTTGGATTGCCAGCCAGTCTCCCATGCCGGTAACTGCCGGGCAGCAATCTGCGATCTTTGGAGAGCAGGCACGTTCAGGCTTAGGATGGCCGTTGACAGCTTCACGCCCTTTGTACTGTGCATTTAAGCATCAATAAATCCTTTTCCGAATAGGAGCGGAAGGCGGCAACAGATTAAAATGTCAACTGCACCCGGGATTCCCAGCCAGTCTCCCATGCTTGTACTTACCAGGCCCTAAGCTGGGTAGCAGTCTGCGATCTGACGAGAGCAGGCGCGTTCAGCTTAGGATGGCCGTTGACAGCTTCATACTTTGTATACTGTGCATTTAAGCATCAATAAATCCTTTTCGGAATCGGAGCGGAAGGCGGCTACAGAGCAAAATGTCAACAACACCTGGGATTCCCAGCCAGTCTCCCATGCTGGTACTTACCGGGCCCTAAGCTGGGTAGCAGTCTGCGATCTGACGATAGCAGGCGCGCTCAGCTTAGGATGGCCGTTGACAGCTTCACGCCCTTTATACTGTGCATTTAAGCATCAATAAATCCTTTTCCGAATCGGAGCGGCAGGCGGCAACAGATTAAAATGTCAACTGCACCCGGGATTCCCAGCCAGTCTCCCATGCCAGTACTTACCGGGCCCTAAGCTGGGTAGCAGTCTGCTATCTGACGAGAGCAGGCGCGTTCAGCTTAGGATGGCCATTGACAGCTTTATGCTTTTTATACTGTGCATTTAAGCATCAATAAATCCTTTTCGGATTCAGAACGGAAGGCGGCAACAGAGCAAAATGTCAACTGCACCCGGGATTCCCAGCCAGTCTCCCATGCCGGTACTTACTGGGCCCTAAGCTGGGTAGCAGTCTGCGATCTGACGAGAGCAGGCGCGTTCAGCTTAGGATGGCCGTTGACATCTTCACGCCTTGTATATTGTGGATTTAAGCATCAATAAATATTTTTATTAATCGGAGAGGAAGGCGGCAACAGAGAAAAATGTCAATGGCACCTTGGATTGCCAGCCAGTCTCCCATGCCGGTATCTGCCGGTCAGCAGTCTGCGATCTGAGGAGAGCAGGCACGTTCAGGCTTAGGATGGCCGTTGACAGCTTCACAACCTGTATATTGTGGATTTAAGCATCAATAAATCCTTTTCCGAATCGGAGCGGAAGGCGGCAACAGATTAAAATGTCAACTGCACCCGGGATTCCCAGCCAGTCTCCCATGCTGGTACTTACCAGGCCCTAAGCTGAGTAGCGGTCTGCGATCTGATGAGAGCAGGCGCGTTCAGCTTAGGATGGCCATTAACAGCTTCACACTTTGTATACTGTGCATTTAAGCATCAATAAATCCTTTTCGGAATCGGAGCAGAAACAGAGCAAAATGTCAACGGCAGCCGGGATTCCCAGCCAGTGTCCCATGCCGGTACTTACCGGGCCCTAAGATCTGTACCAGTCTGCGATCTGACGAGAGCAGGCGCTTTAAGCTTAGGATGGCCGTCGACAGCTTCACACCTTGTATACTGTGGATTTAAGCATCAATAAATTATTTTCGGAATCGGAGCGGAAGGCAGCAATAGAGCAAAATGTCAACGGCACCCGGGATTCCCAGCCAGTCTCCCATGCCAGTACTTACCGGGCCCTAAGCTGGGTAGCCGTCTGCGATCTGATGAGAGCAGGCGCGTTCAGCTTAGGATGGCCATTGACAGCATCATGCTTTTTATACTGTGCATTTAAGCATCAATAAATCCTTTTCGGAATCGGAACGGAAGGCGGCAACAGAGCAAAATGTCAACTGCACCCGGGATTCCCAGCCAGTCTCCCATGCCGGTACTTACTGGGCCCTAAGCTGCGTAGCAGTCTGCGATCTGACGAGAGCAGGCGCGTTCAGCTTAGGATGGCCGTTGACATCTTCACACCTTGTATAATGTGGATTTAAGCATCAATAAATATTTTTTTTAATCGGAGAGGAAGGCGGCAGCAGAGCAAAATGTCAACGACACCTGAGATTCCCAGCCGGTCTCCCATGCTGGTACTTACCGGGCCCTAAGCTGGGTAGCAGTCTGCAATCTGACGAGAGCAGGCGCGTTCAGCTTAGGATGGCCGTTGACAGCTTCACTCCCTGTATACTGTGGATTTAAGCATCAATAAATCCTTTTCCGAATCGGAGCGTAAGGCGGCAACAGAGCAAAATGTCAACGACACCTGGGATTCCCAGCCAGTCTCCCATGCTGGTACTTACCGGGCCCTAAGCTGGGTAGCAGTCTGCGATCTGACGAGAGCAGGCGCGTTCAGCTTAGGATGGCCGTTGACAGCTTCACACTTTGTATACTGTGGATTTAAGCATCAATAAATAATTTTCGGAATCAGAGCAGAAACAGAGCAACATGTCAACTGCACCCGAGATTCCCAGCCAGTCTCCCATGCTGGTACTTACCAGGCCCGAAGCTGGGTAGCAGTCTGCGATCTGATGAGAGCAGGCGCGTTCAGCTTAGGATGGCCGTTGACAGCTTCACACTTTGTATACTGTGCATTTAAGCATCAATAAATCCTTTTCGGAATCGGAACGGAAGGCGGCAACAGAGCAAAATGTCAACGGCAGCCGGGATTCCCAGCCAGTGTCCCATGCCGGTACTTACCGGGCCCTCAGATCTGTATCAGTCTGCGATCTGACAAGAGCAGGCGCATTAAGCTTAGGATGGCCGTCGACAGCTTCACACCTTGTATACTGTGGATTTAAGCATCAATAAATAATTTTCGGAATCAGAGCAGAAACAGAGCAACATGTCAACTGCACCCGAGATTCCCAGCCAGTCTCCCATGCTGGTACTTACCAGGCCCGAAGCTGGGTAGCAGTCTGCGATCTGATGAGAGCAGGCGCGTTCAGCTTAGGATGGCCATTGACAGCTTCATGCTTTTTATACTGTGCATTTAAGCATCAATAAATCCTTTTCGGAATCGGAGAGGAAGGCGGCAACAGAGCAAAATGTCAATAGCACCTTGGATTGCCAGCCAGTCTCCCATGCCCGTACTTGCCGGGCAGCAGTCTGCGATCTGACAAGAACAGGCACATTCAGCTTAGGATAGCCGTAGACGGCTTCACACCCTGTATACTGTGGATTTAAGCATCAATAAATCCTTTACGGAATCGAAGCGGAAGGCAGCTACAGAGCATAATGTCAACAACACCTGGGATTCCCAGCCAGTCTCCCATGCTGGTACTTACCGGGCCCTAAGCTGGGTAGCAGTCTGCGATCTGACGAAAGCAGGCGTGTTCAGCTTAGGATGGCTGTTGACAGCTTCACGCCCTTTATACTGTGCATTTAAGCATCAATAAATCCTTTTCCGAATCAGAACGGAAGGCGGCAACAGAGCAAAATGTCAACTGCACACGGGATTCCCAGCCAGTCTCCCATGCCGGTACTTACTGAGCCCTAAGCTGGGTAGCAGTCTGCGATCTGACGAGAGCAGGCGCGTTCAGCTTAGGATGGCCGTTGACATCTTTACGCCTTGTATATTGTGGATTTAAGCATCAATAAATATTTTTATTAATCGGAGAAGAAGGCGGCAACAGAGCAAAATGTCAATGGCACCTTGGATTGCCAGCCAGTCTCCCACGCCGGTATCTGCCGGGCAGCAGTCTGCGATCTGAGGAGAGCAGGCACGTTCAGGCTTAGGATGGCCGTTGACAGCTTCACACCCTGTATATTGTGGATTTAAGCATCAATAAATCCTTTTCCAAACTGGAGCGGAAGGCGGCAACAGATTTAAATGTCAACTGCACCCGGGATTCCCAGACAGTCTCCCATGCTGGTACTTACCGGGCCCTAAGCTGGGTAGCAGTCTGCGATCTGACGAGAGCAGGCGCGTTCAGCTTAGGATGGCCGTTGACAGCTTCACGCCCTTTATACTGTGCATTTAAGCATCAATAAATCCTTTTCCGAATCAGAGCAGAAAGCGGCAACAGATTAAAATGTCAACTGCACCCGGGATTCCCAGCCAGTCTCCCATGCTGGTACTTACCAGGCCCTAAGCTGGGTAGCAGTCTGCGATCTGACGAGAGCAGGCGCGTTAGGCTTAGGATGGCTGTCGACAGCTTCACACCTTGTATACTGTGGATTTAAGCATCAATAAATCCTTTTCGGAATCGGAGCGGAAGGCGGCTGCAGAGAAAAATGTCAACAACACCTGGGATTCCCAGCCAGTCTCCCATGCTGGTACTTACCGGGCCCGAAACTGGGTAGCAGTCTGCGATCTAACGAGAGCAGGCGCGTTCAGCTTAGGATGGCCGTTGACAGCTTCACGCCCTTTATATTGTGGATTTAAGCATCAATAAATCCTTTTCCGAATCGGAGCGGAAGGCGGCAACAGATTAAAATGTCAACTGCATCCGGGATTCCCAGTCAGTCTCCCATGCTGGTACTTACCAGGCCCTAAGCTGGGTAGCAGTCTGCGATCTGACGAGAGCAGGCGCGTTCAGCTTAGGATGGCCGTTGACAGCTTCACACTTTGTATACTGTGGATTTAAGCATCAATAAATAATTTTCGGAATCGGAGCAGAAACAGAGCAAAATGTCAACTGCACCCGGGATTCCCAGCCAGTCTCCCATGCTGGTACTTACAAGGCCCGAAGCTGGGTAGCAGTCTGCGATCTGACGAGAGCAGGCGCAATCAGCTTAGGATGGCCGTTGACAGCTTCTCGCCCTTTATACTGTGCATTTAAGCATCAATAAATCCTTTTCCGAATCAGAGCGGAAGGCGGCAACAGAGCAAAATGTCAACTGCACCCGGGATTCCCAGCCAGTCTCCCATGCCGGTACTTACTGGGCCCTAAGCTGGGTAGCAGTCTGCGATCTGACGAGAGCAGGCGCGTTCAGCTTAGGATGGCCGTTGACATCTTTACGCCTTGTATATTGTGGATTTAAGCATCAATAAATATTTTTATTAATCGGAGAAGAAGGCGGCAACAGAGCAAAATGTCAATGGCACCTTGGATTGCCAGCCAGTCTACCACGCCGGTATCTGCCGGGCAGCAGTCTGCGATCTGAGGAGAGCAGGCACGTTCAGGCTTAGGATGGCCGTTGACAGCTTCACACCCTGTATATTGTGGATTTAAGCATCAATAAATCCTTTTCCGAATTGGAGCAGAAGGCGGCAACAGATTAAAATGTCAACTGCACCCGGGATTCCCAGCCAGTCTCCCATGCTGGTACTTACCGGGCCCTAAGCTGGGAAGCAGTCTGCGATCTGACGAGAGCAGGCGCATTCAGCTTAGGATGGCCGTTGACAGCTTCACACTTTGTATACTGTGCATTTAAGCATCAATAAATCCTTTTCCGAATCGGAACGGAAGGCGGCAACAGAGCAAAATGTCAACGGCAGCCGGGATTCCCAGCCAGTGTCCCATGCCGGTACTTACCGAGCCCTAAGATCTGTACCAGTCTGCGATCTGACGAGAGCAGGCGCGTTAAGCTTAGGATGGCCGTCGACAGCTTCACACCTTGTATACTGTGGATTTAAGCATCAATAAATTCTTTTCGGAATCGGAGCGGAAGGCAGCAATAGAGCAAAATGTCAACGGCACCCGGGATTCCCAGCCAGTCTCCCATGCCAGTACTTACCAGGCCCTAAGCTATGTAGCCGTCTGCGATCTGACGAGAGCAGGCACGTTCAGCTTAGGATGGCCGTTGACATCTTCACGCCTTGTATATTGTGGATTTAAGCATCAATAAATATTTTTATTAATCGGAGAGGAAGGCGGCAACAGAGCAAAATGTCAATGGCACCTTGGATTGCCAGCCAGTCTCCCATGCCGGTAACTGCTGGGCAGCAGTCTGCGATCTGAGGAGAGCAGGCACATTTAGGCTTAGGATGGCCGTTGACAGCTTCACACAATGTGTATTGTGGATTTAAGCATCAATAAATCCTTTTCCGAATCGGAGCGGAAGGCGGCAACAGATTAAAATGTCAACTGCACCTGGGATTCCCAGCCAGTCTCCCATGCTGGTACTAACCAGGCCCTAAGCTGGGTAGCAGTCTGCAATCTGACGAGAGCAGGCGCGTTCAGCTTAGGATGGCCGTTGACAGCTTCGCACTTTGTATACTGTGGATTTAAGCATCAATAAATAATTTTCGGAATCGGAGCAGAAACAGAGCAAAATGTCAACTGCACCCGGGATTCCCAGCCAGTCTCCCATGCTGGTACTTACCAGGCCCAAAGCTGGGTAGCAGTCTGCAATCTGACGAGAACAGGCGCATTCAGCTTAGGATGGCCGTAGACATCTTCACACCCTGTATACTGTGGATGTAAGCATCAATAAATCCTTTTCGGAATCAGAGCATAAGGCGGCAACAGAGCAAAATGTCAACGACACCTGGGATTCCCAGCCAGTCTCCCATGCTGGTACTTACCGGGCCTTAAGCTGGGTAGCAGTCTGCAATCTGATGAGAGCAGGCACGTTCAGCTTAGGATGGCCGTTGACAGCTTCTCGCCCTTTATACTGTGCATTTAAGCATCAATAAATCCTTTTCGGAATCGGAACGGAAGGCGGCAACAGAGCAAAATGTCAACGGCAGCCGGGATTCCCAGCCAGTGTCCCATGCCGGTACTTACCGGGCCCTAAGATCTGTACCAGTCTGCGATCTGACGAGAGCAGGCGCGTTAAGCTTAGGATGGCCGTCGACAGCTTCACACCTTGTATACTGTGGATTTAAGCATCAATAAATTCTTTTCGGAATCGGAGCGGAAGGCAGCAATAGAGCAAAATGTCAACGGCACCTGGGATTCCCAGCCAGTCTCCCATGCCAGTACTTACCGGGCCCTAAGCTGGGTAGCAGTCTGCGATCTGACGAGAGCAGGCGCGTTCAGCTTAGGATGGCCATTGACAGCTTCATGCTTTTTATACTGTGCATTTAAGCATCAATAAATCCTTTTCGGAATCGGAGAGGAAGGCGGCAACAGAGCAAAATGTCAATAGCACCTTGGATTGCCAGCCAGTCTCCCATGCCCATACTTGCCGGGCAGCAGTCTGCGATCTGACAAGAACAGGCACATTCAGCTTAGGATAGCCGTAGACGGCTTCACACCCTGTATACTGTGGATACTGTGGATTTAAGCATCAATAAATCCTTTTCGGAATCGAAGCGGAAGGCGGCTACAGAGCAAAATGTCAACAACACCTGGGATTCCCAGCCAGTCTCCCATGCTGGTACTTACCGGGCCCTAAGCTGGGTAGCAGTCTGCGATCTGACGAGAGCAGGTGTGTTCAGCTTAGGATGGCCGTTGACAGCTTCACACTTTGTATACTGTGGATTTAAGCATCAATAAATAATTTTCGGAATCGGAGCAGAAACAGAGCAAAATTTCAACTGCACCCGGGATTCCCAGCCAGTCTCCCATGCTGGTACTTTCCAGGCCCGAAGCTGGGTAGCAGTCTGCGATCTGACGAGAACAGGCGCATTCAGCTTAGGATGGCCGTAGACATCTTCACACCCTGTATACTGTGGATTTAAGCATCAATAAATCCTTTTCGGAATCGGAGCGGAAGGCGGCAACAGAGCAAAATGTTAACGACACCTGGGATTCCCAGCCAGTCTCCCATGCTGGTACTTACCGGGCTCTAAGCTGGGTAGCAGTCTGCGATCTGACGAGAGCAGGCGCGTTCAGCTTAGGATGGCCATTGACAGCTTCATGCTTTTTATACTGTGCATTTAAGCATCAATAAATCCATTTCGGAATCGGAACGGAAGGCGGCAACAGAGCAAAATGTCAACTGCACCCGGGATTCCCAGCCAGTCTCCCATGCTGGTACTTACCGAGCCCTAAGCTGGGTAGCAGTCTGCGATCTGAGGAGAGCAGGCGCGTTCAGCTTAGGATGGCCGTTGACAGCTTCACACTTTGTATACTGTGGATTTAAGCATCAATAAATAATTTTCGGAATCGGAGCAGAAACAGATTAAAATGTCAACTGCACCCGGGATTCCCAGCCAGTCTCCCATGCTGGTACTTACCAGGCCCGAAGCTGGGTAGCAATCTGCGATCTGACGAGAGCAGGCGCAATCAGCTTAGGATGGCCGTTGACAGCTTCGCGCCCTTTATACTGTGCATTTAAGCATCAATAAATCCTTTTCGGAATCGGAACGGAAGGCGGCAACAGAGCAAAATGTCAACGGCAGCCTGGATTCCCAGCCAGTGTCCCATGCCGGTACTTACCGGGCCCTAAGATCTGTACCAGTCTGCGATCTGACGAGAGCAGGCGCGTTAAGCTTAGGATGGCCGTCGACAGCTTCACACCTTGTATACTGTGGATTTAAGCATCAATAAATTATTTTCGGAATCGGAGCGGAAGGAAGCAATAGAGCAAAATGTCAACGGCACCCGGGATTCCCAGCCAGTCTCCTATGTCAGTACTTACCGGGCCCTAAGCTGGGTAGCAATCTGCGATCTGACGAGAGCAGGCGCGTTCAGCTTAGGATGGCTGTTGACATCTTTACGCCTTGTATATTGTGGATTTAAGCATCAATAAATATTTTTATTAATCGGAGAAGAAGGCGGCAACAGAGCAAAATGTCAATGGCACCTTGGATTTCCAGCCAGTCTCCCATGCCGGTATCTGCCGGCAGCAGTCTGCGATCTGAGGAGAGCAGGCACGTTCAGGCTTAGGATGGCCATTGACAGCTTCACACCCTGTATATTGTGGATTTAAGCATCAATAAATTCTTTTCCGACTTGGAGCGTAAGGCGGCAACAGATTAAAATGTCAACTGCACCCGGGATTCCCAGCCAGTCTCCCATGCTGGTACTTACCAGGCCCTAAGCTGGGTAGCAGTCTGCAATCTGACGAGAGCAGGCGCGTTCAGCTTAGGATGGCCGTTGACAGCTTCACGCTTTGTACACTGTGCATTTAAGCATCAATAAATCCTTTTAGGAATCGGAACGGAAGGCGGCAACAGAGCAAAATGTCAACGGCAGCCGGGATTCCCAGCCAGTGTCCCATGTCGGTACTTACCGGGCCCTAAGATCTGTACCAGTCTGCGATCTGACGAGAGCAGGCGCGTTAAGCTTAGGATGGCCGTCGACAGTTTCACACCTTGTATACTGTGGATTTAAGCATCAATAAATTATTTTCGGAATTGGAGCGGAAGGCAGCAATAGAGCAAAATGTCAATGGCACCCGGGATTCCCAGCCAGTCTCCCATGCCAGTACTTACCGGGCCCTAAGCTGGGTAGCAGTCTGCGATCTGACGAGAGCAGGCGCGTTCAGCTTAGGATGGCCATTGACAGCTTCATGCTTTTTATACTGTGCATTTAAGCATCAATAAATTCTTTTCGGAATCGGAGAGGAAGGCGGCAACAGAGCAAAATGTCAATAGCACCTTGGTTTGCCAGCCAGTCTCCCATGCCCGTACTTGCCGGGCAGCAGTCTGCGATCTGACAAGAACAGGCACATTCAGCTTAGGATAGCCGTAGACGGCTTCACACCCTGTATACTGTGGATTTAAGCATCAATAAATCCTTTTCGGAATCAGAGCGGAAGGCGGCTACAGAGCAAAATGTCAACAACACCTGGGATTCCCAGCCAGTCTCCCATGCTGGTACTTACCGGGCCCTAAGCTGGGTAGCAGTCTGCGATCTGACGAGAGCAGGCGCGTTCAGCTTAGGATGGCCGTTGACATCTTCACACCTTGTATACTGTGGATTTAAGCATCAATAAATATTTTTTTTAATCGGAGAGGAAGGCGGCAACAGAGCAAAATGTCAATAGCACCTTGGATTGCCAGCCAGTCCCCCATGCCCGTACTTGCCGGGCAGCAGTCTGCGATCTGACAAGAACAGGCGCATTCAGCTTAGGATAGCCGTAGACGGCTTCACACCCTGTATACTGTGGATTTAAGCATCAATAAATCCTTTTCGGAATCGGAGCAAAATGTCTACAGAGCTACAGAGCAAAATGTCAACAACACCTGAGATTCCCAGCCAGTCTCCCATGCTGGTATTTACCGGGCCCTAAGCTGGGTAGCAGTCTGCAATCTGATGAGAGCAGGCGTGTTCAGCTTAGGATGGCCGTTGACAGCTTCACGCCTTGTATACTGTGGATTTAAGCATCAATAAATCCTTTTCGGAATTGGAGCGTAAGGCGGCAACAGAGCAAAATGTCAACGACACCTTGGATTCCCAGCCAGTCTCCCAAGCTGGTACTTACCGAGCCCTAAGCTGGGTAGCAGTCTGCGATCTCACGAGAGCAGGCGCGTTCAGCTTAGGATGGCCGTTGACAGCTTCTCGCCCTTTATACTGTGCATTTAAGCATCAATAAATCCTTTTCGGAATCGGAAGGGAAGGCGGCAACAGAGCAAAATGTCAACGGCAGCCGGGATTCCCAGCCAGTGTCCCATGCCGGTACTTACCGGGCCCTAAGATCTGTACAAGTCTGCGATCTGACGAGAGCAGGCGCGTTAAGCTTAGGATGGCCGTCGACAGCTTCACACCTTGTATACTGTGGATTTAAGCATCAATAAATTCTTTTCGGAATCGGAGCGGAAGGCAGCAATAGAGCAAAATGTCAACGGCACCTGGGATTCCCAGCCAGTCTCCCATGCCAGTACTTACCGGGCCCTAAGCTGGGTAGCAGTCTGCGATCTGACGAGAGCAGGCGCGTTCAGCTTAGGATGGCCATTGACAGCTTCATGCTTTTTATACTGTGCATTTAAGCATCAATAAATCCTTTTCGGAATCGGAGAGGAAGGCGGCAACAGAGCAAAATGTCAATAGCACCTTGGATTGCCAGCCAGTCTCCCATGCCCATACTTGCCGGGCAGCAGTCTGCGATCTGACAAGAACAGGCACATTCAGCTTAGGATAGCCGTAGACGGCTTCACACCCTGTATACTGTGGATACTGTGGATTTAAGCATCAATAAATCCTTTTCGGAATCGAAGCAGAAGGCGGCTACAGAGCAAAATGTCAACAACACCTGGGATTCCCAGCCAGTCTCCCATGCTGGTACTTACCGGGCCCTAAGCTGGGTAGCAGTCTGCGATCTGACGAGAGCAGGTGTGTTCAGCTTAGGATGGCCGTTGACAGCTTCACACTTTGTATACTGTGGATTTAAGCATCAATAAATAATTTTCGGAATCGGAGCAGAAACAGAGCAAAATTTCAACTGCACCCGGGATTCCCAGCCAGTCTCCCATGCTGGTACTTACCAGGCCCGAAGCTGGGTAGCAGTCTGCGATCTGACGAGAACAGGCGCATTCAGCTTAGGATGGCCGTAGACATCTTCACACCCTGTATACTGTGGATTTAAGCATCAATAAATCCTTTTCGGAATCGGAGCGGAAGGCAGCAACAGAGCAAAATGTTAACGACACCTGGGATTCCCAGCCAGTCTCCCATGCTGGTACTTACCGGGCTCTAAGCTGGGTAGCAGTCTGCGATCTGACGAGAGCAGGCGCGTTCAGCTTAGGATGGCCATTGACAGCTTCATGCTTTTTATACTGTGCATTTAAGCATCAATAAATCCATTTCGGAATCGGAACGGAAGGCGGCAACAGAGCAAAATGTCAACTGCACCCGGGATTCCCAGCCAGTCTCCCATGCTGGTACTTACCGAGCCCTAAGCTGGGTAGCAGTCTGCGATCTGAGGAGAGCAGGCGCGTTCAGCTTAGGATGGCCGTTGACAGCTTCACACTTTGTATACTGTGGATTTAAGCATCAATAAATAATTTTCGGAATCGGAGCAGAAACAGATTAAAATGTCAACTGCACCCGGGATTCCCAGCCAGTCTCCCATGCTGGTACTTACCAGGCCCGAAGCTGGGTAGCAATCTGCGATCTGACGAGAGCAGGCGCAATCAGCTTAGGATGGCCGTTGACAGCTTCTCGCCCTTTATACTGTGCATTTAAGCATCAATAAATCCTTTTCGGAATCGGAACGGAAGGCGGCAACAGAGCAAAATGTCAACGGCAGCCTGGATTCCCAGCCAGTGTCCCATGCCGGTACTTACCGGGCCCTAAGATCTGTACCAGTCTGCGATCTGACGAGAGCAGGCGCGTTAAGCTTAGGATGGCCGTCGACAGCTTCACACCTTGTATACTGTGGATTTAAGCATCAATAAATTATTTTCGGAATTGGAGCGGAAGGAAGCAATAGAGCAAAATGTCAACGGCACCCGGGATTCCCAGCCAGTCTCCTATGTCAGTACTTACCGGGCCCTAAGCTGGGTAGCAATCTGCGATCTGACGAGAGCAGGCGCGTTCAGCTTAGGATGGCCATTGACAGCTTCATGCTTTTTATACTGTGCATTTAAGCATCAATAAATCCTTTTCGGAATCGGAGAGGAAGGCGGCAACAGAGCAAAATGTCAATAGCACCTTGGATTGCCAGCCAGTCTCCCATGCCCGTACTTGCCGGGCAGCAGTCTGCAATCTGACAAGAACAGGCACATTCAGCTTAGGATAGCCGTAGACGGCTTCACACCCTGTATACTGTGGATTTAAGCATCAATAAATCCTTTTCGGAATCGGAGCGGAAGGCGGCTACAGAGCAAAATGTCAACAACACCTGGGATTCCCAGCCAGTCTCCCATGCTGGTACTTACCGGGCCCTAAGCTGGGTAGCAGTCTGCGATCTGACGAGAGCAGGCGCGTTCAGCTTAGGATGGCCGTTGACAGCTTCACGCCCTTTATACTGTGCATTTAAGCATCAATAAATCCTTTTCCGAATCGGAGCGGAAGGCGGCAACAGAGCAAAATGTCAACTGCACCCGGGATTCCCAGCCAGTCTCCCATGCCGGTACTTACTGGGCCCTAAGCTGGGTAGCAGTCTGCGATCTGACGAGAGCAGGCGCGTTCAGCTTAGGATGGCTGTTGACATCTTTACGCCTTGTATATTGTGGATTTAAGCATCAATAAATATTTTTATTAATCGGAGAAGAAGGCGGCAACAGAGCAAAATGTCAATGGCACCTTGGATTTCCAGCCAGTCTCCCATGCCGGTATCTGCCGGCAGCAGTCTGCGATCTGAGGAGAGCAGGCACGTTCAGGCTTAGGATGGCCATTGACAGCTTCACACCCTGTATATTGTGGATTTAAGCATCAATAAATCCTTTTCCGAATCGGAGCGGAAGGCGGCAACAGAGCAAAATGTCAACTGCACCCGGGATTCCCAGCCAGTCTCCCATGCTGGTACTTACCAGGCCCTAAGCTGGGTAGCAGTCTGCAATCTGACGAGAGCAGGCGCGTTCAGCTTAGGATGGCCGTTGACAGCTTCACGCTTTGTACACTGTGCATTTAAGCATCAATAAATCCTTTTAGGAATCGGAACGGAAGGCGGCAACAGAGCAAAATGTCAACGGCAGCCGGGATTCCCAGCCAGTGTCCCATGTCGGTACTTACCGGGCCCTAAGATCTGTACCAGTCTGCGATCTGACGAGAGCAGGCGCGTTAAGCTTAGCATGGCCGTCGACAGCTTCACACCTTGTATACTGTGGATTTAAGCATCAATAAATTATTTTCGGAATCGGAGCGGAAGGCAGCAATAGAGCAAAATGTCAACGGCACCCGGGATTCCCAGCCAGTCTCCCATGCCAGTACTTACCGGGCCCTAAGCTGGGTAGCCGTCTGCAATCTGACGAGAGCAGGCACGTTCAGCTTAGGATGGCCATTGACAGCTTCATGCTTTTTATACTGTGCATTTAAGCATCAATAAATCCTTTTCGGAATCGGAACGGAAGGCGGCAACAGAGCAAAATGTCAACTGCACCCGGGATTCCCAGCCAGTCTCCCATGCCGGTACTTACTGGGCCCTAAGCTGGGTAGCAGTCTGCGATCTGACGAGAGCAGGCGCGTTCAGCTTAGGATGGCCGTTGACATCATCACGCCTTGTATATTGTGGATTTAAGCAT
This sequence comes from Hyla sarda, assembly GCF_029499605.1. Taxonomy (NCBI): domain Eukaryota; kingdom Metazoa; phylum Chordata; class Amphibia; order Anura; family Hylidae; genus Hyla; species Hyla sarda. Next base: position 255,416,712 of record NC_079189.1, on the reverse strand, counting down.
CAATAAATATTTTTATTAATCGGAGAGGAAGGCGGCAACAGAGCAATATGTCAATGGCACCTTGGATTGCCAGCCAGTCTCCCATGCCGGTAACTGCCGGGCAGCAGTCTGCGATCTGAGGAGAGCAGGCACGTTCAGGCTTAGGATGACCGTTGACAGCTTCACACCCTGTATATTGTGGATTTAAGCATCAATAAATCCTTTTCCGAATCGGAGCGGAAGGCGGCAACAGATTAAAATGTCAACTGCACCCGGGATTCCCAGCCAGTCTCCCATGCCGGTACTTACCGGGCCCTAAGATCTGTACCAGTCTGCGATCTGACGAGAGCAGGCGCGTTAAGCTTAGGATAGCCGTAGACGGCTTCACACCCTGTATACTGTGGATTTAAGCATCAATAAATCCTTTTCGGAATCGAAGTGGAAGGGGGCTACAGATTAAAATGTCAACTGCACCAGGGATTCCCAGCCAGTCTCCAATGCTGGTACTTACCAGGCCCTAAGCTGGGTAGCAGTCTGCGATCTGACGAGAGCAGGCGCGTTCAGCTTAGGATGGCCGTTGACAGCTTCACACTTTGTATACTGTGCATTTAAGCATCAATAAATCCTTTTCGGAATCGGAACGGAAGGCGGCAACAGAGCAAAATGTCAACTGCACCCGGGATTCCCAGCCAGTCTCCCATGCCGGCCCTAAGCTGGGTAGCAGTCTGCGATCTGACGAGAGCAGGCGCGTTCAGCTTAGGATGGCCGTTGACATCTTCACGCCTTGTATATTGTGGATTTAAGCATCAATAAATATTTTTATTAATCGGAGAGGAAGGCGGCAACAGAGCAGAATGTCAATGGCACCTTGGATTGCCAGCCAGTCTCCCATGCCGGTAACTGCCGGGCAGCAGTCTGCGATCTGAGGAGAGCAGGCATGTTCAGCTTAGGATGGCCGTTGACAGCTTCACACCCTGTATATTGTGGATTTAAGCATCAATAAATCCTTTTCCGAATCGGAGCGGAAGGCGGCAACAGATTAAAATGTCAACTGCACCAGGGATTCCCAGCCAGTCTCCCATGCTGGCACTTACCAGGCCTAAGCTGGGTAGCAGTCTGCGATCTGACGAGAGCAGGCGCGTTCAGCTTAGGATGGCCGTTGACAGCTTCTTGCCCTTTATACTGTGCATTTAAGCATCAATAAATCCTTTTCGGAATCGGAACGGAAGGCGGCAACAGAGCAAAATGTCAACGGCAGCCGGGATTCACAGCCAGTGTCCCATGCCGGTACTTACCGGGCCCTAAGATCTGTACCAGTCTGCGATCTGACGAGAGCAGGCGCGTTAAGCTTAGGATGGCCGTCGACAGCTTCACACCTTGTATACTGTGGATTTAAGCATCAATAAATTCTTTTCGGAATCGGAGCGGAACGAAGCAATAGAGCAAAATGTCAACGGCACCCGGGATTCCCAGCCAGTCTCCTATGTCAGTACTTACCGGGCCCTAAGCTGGGTAGCAATCTGCGATCTGATGAGAGCAGGCACGTTCAGCTTAGGATGGCCATTGACAGCTTCATGCTTTTTATACTGTGCATTTAAGCATCAATAAATCCTTTTCGGAATCGGAGAGGAAGGCGGCAACAGAGCAAAATGTCAATAGCACCTTGGATTGCCAGCCAGTCTCCCATGCCCGTACTTGCCGGGCAGCAGTCTGCAATCTGACAAGAACAGGCACATTCAGCTTAGGATAGCCGTAGACGGCTTCACACCCTGTATACTGTGGATTTAAGCATCAATAAATCATTTTCGGAATCGGAGCGGAAGGCGGCTACAGAGCAAAATGTCAACAACACCTGGGATTCCCAGCCAGTCTCCCATGCTGGTACTTACCGGGCCCTAAGCTGGGTAGCAGTCTGCGATCTGACGAGAGCAGGCGCATTCAGCTTAGGATGGCCGTTGACAGCTTCACGCCCTTTATACTGTGCATTTAAGCATCAATAAATCCTTTTCCGAATCGGGGCGGAAGGCGGCAACAGAGCAAAATGTCAACTGCACCCGGGATTCCCAGCCAGTCTCCCATGCCGGTACTTACTGGGCCCTAAGCTGGGTAGCAGTCTGCGATCTGACGAGAGCAGGCGCGTTCAGCTTAGGATGGCCGTTGACATCTTTATGCCTTGTATATTGTGGATTTAAGCATCAATAAATATTTTTATTAATCGGAGAAGAAGGCGGCAACAGAGCAAAATGTCAATGGCACCTTGGATTGCCAGCCAGTCTCCCATGCCGGTATCTGCCGGCAGCAGTCTGCGATCTGAGGAGAGCAGGCACGTTCAGGCTTAGGATGGCCATTGACAGCTTCACGCCCTTTATACTGTGCATTTAAGCATCAATAAATCCTTTTCCGAATAGGAGCGGAAGGCGGCAACAGATTAAAATGTCAACTGCACCCGGGATTCCCAGCCAGTCTCCAATGCTGGTACTTACCAGGCCCTAAGCTGGGTAGCAGTCTGCGATCTGACGAGAGCAGGCGCGTTCAGCTTAGGATGGCCATTGACAGCTTCAGGCTTTTTATACTGTGCATTTAAGCATCAATAAATCCTTTTCGGAATCGGAGAGGAAGGCGGCAACAGAGCAAAATGTCAATAGCACCTTGGATTGCCAGCCAGTCTCCCATGCCCGTACTTGCCGGGCAGCAGTCTGCAATCTGACAAGAACAGGCACATTCAGCTTAGGATAGCCGTAGACGGCTTCACACCCTGTATACTGTGGATTTAAGCATCAATAATTCCTTTTCGGAATCGAAGCGGAAGGCGGCTACAGAGCAAAATGTCAACAACACCTGGGATTCCCAGCCAGTCTCCCATGCTGGTACTTACCGGGCCCTAAGCTGGGTAGCAGTCTGCGATCTGACGAGAGCAGGCACGTTCAGCTTAGGACGGCCGTTGACAGCTTCACACCCTGTATACTGTGGATTTAAGCATCAATAAATCCTTTTCCGAATCGGAGCGGAAGGCGGCAACAGATTAAAATGTCAACTGCACCCGGGATTCCCAGCGAGTCTCCCATGCTGGTACTTACCAGGCCCTAAGCTGGGTAGCAGTCTGCGATCTGACGAGAGCAGGCGCGTTCAGCTTAGGATGGCCATTGACAGCTTCACACTTTGTATACTGTGCATTTAAGCATCAATAAATCCTTTTCGGAATCGGAAACGGAAGGCGGCAACAGAGCAAAATGTCAACGGCACCCGGGATTCCCAGCCAGTCTCCCATGCCAGTACTTACCAGGCCCTAAGCTGGGTAGCAGTCTGCGATCTGACGAGAGCAGGCGCGTTCAGCTTAGGATGGCCATTGACAGCTTCACACTTTGTATACTGTGCATTTAAGCATCAATAAATCCTTTTCGGAATCGGAACGGAAGGCGGCAACAGAGCAAAATGTCAACGGCAGCCGGGATTCCCAGCCAGTGTCCCATGCCGGTACTTACCGGGTCCTAATATCTGTACCAGTCTGCGATCTGACGAGAGCAGGCGCGTTGAGCTTAGGATGGCCGTCGACAGCTTTACACCTTGTATACTGTGGATTTAAGCATCAATAAATTCTTTTCGGAATCGGAGCGGAAGGCAGCAATAGAGCAAAATGTCAACGGCAACCGGGATTCCCAGCCAGTCTCCCATGCCAGTACTTATCGGGCCCTAAGCTGGGTAGCAGTCTGCGATCTGACGAGAGCAGGCGCGTTCAGCTTAGGATGGCCATTGACAGCTTCATGATTTTTATACTGTGCATTTAAGCATCAATAAATCCTTTTCGGAATCGGAACGGAAGGCGGCAACAGAGCAAAATGTCAACTGCACCCGGGATTCCCAGCCAGTCTCCCATGCCGGTACTTACTGGGCCCTAAGCTGGGTAGCAGTCTGCGATCTGACGAGAGTAGGCGCGTTCAGCTTAGGATGGCCGTTGACATCTTCACGCCTTGTATATTGTGGATTTAAGCATCAATAAATATTTTTATTAATCGGAGAGGAAGGCGGCAACAGAGCAAAATGTCAATGGCACCTTGGATTGCCAGCCAGTCTCCCATGGCGGTAACTGCTGGGCAGCAGTCTGCGATCTGAGGAGAGCAGGCACGTTCAGGCTTAGGATGGCCGTTGACAGCTTCACACCCTGTGTATTGTGGATTTAAGCATCAATAAATCCTTTTCCGAATCGGAGCGGAAGGCGGCAACAGATTAAAATGTCAACTGCACCTGGGATTCCCTGCCAGTCTCCCATGCTGGTACTTACCAGGCCCTAAGCTGGGTAGCAGTCTGCGATCTGACAAGAGCAGGCGTGTTCAGCTTAGGATGGCCGTTGACAGCTTCACACTTTGTATACTGTGGATTTAAGCATCAATAAATAATTTTCGGAATCGGAGCAGAAACAGAGCAAAATGTCAACTGCAGCCGGGATTCCCAGCCAGTCTCCCATGCTGGTACTTACCAGGCCCGAAGCTGGGTAGCAGTCTGCGATCTGACAAGAACAGGCGCATTCAGCTTAGGATGGCCGTAGACATCTTCATACCCTGTATACTGTGGATTTAAGCATCAATAAATCCTTTTCGGAATTGGAGCGTAAGGCGGCAACAGAGCAAAATGTCAACGACACCTCGGATTCCCAGCCAGTCTCCCATGCTGGTACTTACCGGGCCCTAAGCTGGGTAGCAGTCTGCGATCTGACGAGAGCAGGCACGTTCAGCTTAGGATGGCCGTTGACAGCTCCTCGTCCTTTATACTGTGCATTTAAGCATCAATAAATCCTTTTCGGAATCGGAACGGAAGGCGGCAACAGAGCAAAATGTCAACGGCAGCCGGGATTCCCAGCCAGTGTCCCATGCCGGTACTTACCGGGCACTAAGATCTGTACCAGTCTTCGATCTGGTACGACCTTGTATACTGTGGATTTAAGCATCAATAAATTCTTTTCGGAATCGGAGCTGAAGGCAGCAATAGAGCAAAGTGTCAACTGCACCCAGGATTCCCAGCCAGTCTCCCATGCTGGTACTTACCAGGCCCGAAGCTGGGTAGCAGTCTGCGATCTGACGAGAACAGGCGCTTTCAGCTTAGGATGGCCGTAGAAATCTTCACACCCTGTATACTGTGGATTTAAGCATCAATAAATCCTTTTCGGAATCGTAGAGGAAGGCGGCAACAGAGCAAAATGTCAACTGCACCTTGGATTGCCAGCCAGTCTCCCATGCCCGTACTTGCCGGGCAGCAGTCTGCGATCTGACAAGAACAGGCACATTCAGCTTAGGATAGCCGTAGACGGCTTCACACCCTGTATACTGTGGATTTAAGCATCAATAAATCCTTTTCGGAATCGGAGCGGAAGGCGGCTACAGAGCAAAATGTCAACAACACCTGGGATTCCCAGCCAGTCTCCCATGCTGGTACTTACCGGGCCCTAAGCTGGTTAGCAGTCTGCGATCTGACGAGAGCAGGCGCGTTCAGCTTAGGATGGCCGTTGACAGCTTCACACCCTGTATATTGTGGATTTAAGCATCAATAAATCCTTTTCCGAATCAGAGCGGAAGGCGGCAACAGATTAAAATGTCAACTGCACCCGGGATTCCAGCCAGTCTCCCATGCTGGTACTTACCAGACCCTAAGCTGGGTAGCAGTCTGCGATCTGACGAGAGCAGGCGCATTCAGCTTAGGATGGCCGTTGACAGCTTCACACTTTGTATACTGTGGATTTAAGCATCAATAAATAATTTTCGGAATCGGAGCAGAAACAGAGCAAATTGTCAACTGCACCCGGGATTCCCAGCCAGTCTCCCATGCTGGTACTTACCAGGCCCGAAGCTGGGTAGCAGTCTGCGATCTGACGAGAACAGGCGCATTCAGCTTAGGATGGCCGTAGACATCTTCACACCCTGTATACTGTGGATTTAAGCATCAATAAATCCTTTTCGGAATCAGAGCGGAAGGCGGCAACAGAGCAAAATGTCAACGACACCTGGGATTCCCAGCCAGTCTCCCATGCTGGTACTTACCGGGCCCTAAGCTGGGTATCAGTCTGCGATCTGACGAGAGCAGGCGCGTTCAGCTTAGGATGGCCATTGACAGCTTCTCACTTTGTATACTGTGCATTTAAGCATCAATAAATCCTTTTCGGAATCGGAACGGAAGGCGGCAACAGAGCAAAATGTCAACGGCAGCCGGGATTCCCAGCCAGTGTCCCATGCCGGTACTTACCGGGCCCTAAGATCTGTACCAGTCTGCGATCTGACGAGAGCAGGCGCGTTAAGCTTAGGATGGCCGTCGACAGCTTCACACCTTGTATACTGTGGATTTAAGCATCAATAAATTATTTTCGGAATCGGAGCTGAAGGCAGCAATAGAGCAAAATGTCAACGGCAACCGGGATTCCCAGCCAGTCTCCCATGCCAGTACCTACCGGGCCCTAAGCTGGGTAGCAGTCTGTGATCTGACGAGAGCAGGCACGTTCAGCTTAGGATGGCCATTGACAGCTTCATGATTTTTATACTGTGCATTTAAGCATCAATAAATCCTTTTCGGAATCGGAACGGAAGGCAGCAACAGAGCAAGATGTCAACTGCACCCGGGATTCCCAGCCAGTCTCCCATGCCAGTACTTACTGGGCCCTAAGCTGGGTAGCAGTCTGCGATCTGACGAGAGCAGGCGCGTTCAGCTTAGGATGGCCATTGACAGCTTCATGCTTTTTATACTGTGCATTTAAGCATCAATAAATCCTTTTCGGAATCGGAACGGAAGGCGGCAACAGAGCATAATGTCAACTGCACCCGGGATTCCCAGCCAGTCTCCCATGCCGGTACTTACTGGGCCCTAAGCTGGGTAGCAGTCTGCGATCTGACGAGAGCAGGCGCGTTCAGCTTAGGATGGCCATTGACAGCTTCATGCTTTTTATACTGTGCATTTAAGCATCAATAAATCCTTTTCGGAATCGGAGAGGAAAGCGGCAACAGAGCAAAATGTCAATGTCACCTTGGATTGCCAGCCAGTCTCCCACGCCGGTATCTGCCGGGCAGCAGTCTGCGATCTGAGGAGAGCAGACACGTTCAGCTTAGGATGGCCGTTGACAGCTTCACACCCTGTATATTGTGGATTTAAGCATCAATAAATCCTTTTCCGAATCGGAGCGGAAGGCGGCAACAGATTAAAATGTCAACTGCACCCGGGATTTCGGCCAGTCTACCATGCTGGTACTTACCAGGCCCTAAGCTGGGTAGCAATCTGCGATCTGACGAGAGCAGGCGCGTTCAGCTTAGGATGGCCGTTGACAGCTTCACACTTTGGATACTGTGGATACTGTGGATTTAAGCATCAATAAATAATTTTCAAAATCGGAGCAGAAACAGAGCAAAATGTCAACTGCACCCGGGATTCCCAGCCAGTCTCCCATGCCGGTATTTACTGGGCCCTAAGCTGGGTAGCAGTCTGCGATCTGACGAGAGCAGGCGCGTTCAGCTTAGGATGGCCGTTGGCATTTTCTCGCCCTGTATACTGTGGATTTAAGCATCAATAAATTATTTTCGGAATCGGAGCGGAAGGCAGCAATAGAGCAAAATGTCAACTGCACCCGGGATTCCCAGCCAGTACTTACCGGGCCCTAAGCTGGGTAACAGTCTGCGATCTGACGAGAGCAGGCGCGTTCAGCTTAGGATGGCCATTGACAGCTTCATGCTTTTTATACTGTGCATTTAAGCATCAATAAATCCTTTTCGGAATCGGAGAGGAAGGCGGCAACAGAGCAAAATGTCAATAGCACCTTGGATTGCCAGCCAGTCTCCCATGCCCGCACTTGCCGGGCAGCAGTCTGCGATCTGACAAGAACAGGCACATTCAGCTTAGGATAGCCGTAGACGGCTTCACACCCTGTATACTGTGGATTTAAGCATCAATAAATCCTTTTAGGAATCGGAGCGGAAGGCGGCTACAGAGCAAAATGTCAACAACACCTGGGATTCCCAGCCAGTCTCCCATGCTGGTACTTACCGGGCCCTAAGCTGGGTAGCAGTCTGCGATCTGACGAGAGCAGGCACATTCAGCTTAGGATGGCCGTTGACAGCTTCACGCCCTTTATACTGTGCATTTAAGCATCAATAAATCCTTTTCCGAATAGGAGCGGAAGGCGGCAACTGAGCAAAATGTCAACGGCACCCGGGATTCCCAGCCAGTCTCCCATGCCGGTACTTACCGGGCCCTAAGATCTGTACCAGTCTGCGATCTGACGAGAGCATGCGCGTTCAGCTTAGGATGGCCGTTGACAGATTCACGCTTTGTATACTGTTGATTTAAGCATCAATAAATATTTTTATTAATCGGAGAGGAAGGCGGCAACAGAGCAAAATGTCAATGGCACCTTGGATTGAGAGACAGTCTCCCATGCCGGTACTTGCCGGGCAGCAGTCTGCGATCTGAGGAGAGCAGGTACGTTCAGCTTAGGATGGCCATTGACAGCTTCACGCCTTGTATACTGTGGATTTAAGCATCAATAAATCCTTTTCGGAATCGGAGCGGAAGGCGGCAACAGAGCAAAATGTCAACTGCACCCGGGATTCCCAGCCAGTCTCCCATGCCGGTACTTACTGGGCCCTAAGCTGGGTAGCAGTCTGCGATCTGACGAGAGCAGGCGCGTTCAGCTTAGGATGGCTGTTGACATCTTTACGCCTTGTATATTGTGGATTTAAGCATCAATAAATATTTGTATTAATCGGAGAAGAAGGCGGCAACAGAGCAAAATGTCAATGGCACCTTGGATTGCCAGCCAGTCTCCCATGCCGGTATCTGCCGGCAGCAGTCTGCGATCTGAGGAGAGCATGCACGTTCAGGCTTAGGATGGCCATTGACAGCTTCACACCCTGTATATTGTGGATTTAAGCATCAATAAATTCTTTTCCGACTTGGAGCGTAAGGCGGCAACAGATTAAAATGTCAACTGCACCCGGGATTCCCAGCCAGTCTCCCATGCTGGTACTTACCAGGCCCTAAGCTGGGTAGCAGTCTGCAATCTGACGAGAGCAGGCGCGTTCAGCTTAGGATGGCCGTTGACAGCTTCACGCTTTGTACACTGTGCATTTAAGCATCAATAAATCCTTTTAGGAATCGGAACGGAAGGCGGCAACAGAGCAAAATGTCAACGGCAGCCGGGATTCCCAGCCAGTGTCCCATGTCGGTACTTACCGGGCCCTAAGATCTGTACCAGTCTGCGATCTGACGAGAGCAGGCGCGTTAAGCTTAGCATGGCCGTCGACAGCTTCACACCTTGTATACTGTGGATTTAAGCATCAATAAATTATTTTCGGAATCGGAGCGGAAGGCAGCAATAGAGCAAAATGTCAACGGCACCCGGGATTCCCAGCCAGTCTCCCATGCCAGTACTTACCGGGCCCTAAGCTGGGTAGCCATCTGCAATCTGACGAGAGCAGGCACGTTCAGCTTAGGATGGCCATTGACAGCTTCATGCTTTTTATACTGTGCATTTAAGCATCAATAAATCCTTTTCGGAATCGGAACGGAAGGCGGCAACAGAGCAAAATGTCAACTGCACCCGGGATTCCCAGCCAGTCTCCCATGCCGGTACTTACTGGGCAGCAGTCTGCGATCTGACGAGAGCAGGCGCGTTCAGCTTAGGATGGCCGTTGACATCGTCACGCCTTGTATATTGTGGATTTAAGCATCAATAAATATTTTTATTAATCGGAGAGGAAGGCGGCAACAGAGCAATATGTCAATGGCACCTTGGATTGCCAGCCAGTCTCCCATGCCGGTAACTGCCGGGCAGCAGTCTGCGATCTGAGGAGAGCAGGCACGTTCAGGCTTAGGATGACCGTTGACAGCTTCACACCCTGTATATTGTGGATTTAAGCATCAATAAATCCTTTTCCGAATCGGAGCGGAAGGCGGCAACAGATTAAAATGTCAACTGCACCCGGGATTCCCAGCCAGTCTCCCATGCCTGTACTTACCGGGCCCTAAGATCTGTACCAGTCTGCGATCTGACGAGAGCAGGCGCGTTAAGCTTAGGATAGCCGTAGACGGCTTCACACCCTGTATACTGTGGATTTAAGCATCAATAAATCCTTTTTGGAATCGAAGCGGAAGGGGGCTACAGATTAAAATGTCAACTGCACCAGGGATTCCCAGCCAGTCTCCAATGCTGGTACTTACCAGGCCCTAAGCTGGGTAGCAGTCTGCGATCTGAAGAGAGCAGGCGCGTTCAGCTTAGGATGGCCGTTGACAGCTTCACACTTTGTATACTGTGCATTTAAGCATCAATAAATCCTTTTCGGAATCGGAACGGAAGGCGGCAACAGAGCAAAATGTCAACTGCACCCGGGATTCCCAGCCAGTCTCCCATGCCGGCCCTAAGCTGGGTAGCAGAAGTCCCAGCACTCACCGATGCAAGCAAATAGTATTTATTGTATATCCTAGTAACAGGATATACAATAAATACTATTTGCTTGCATCGGTGAGTGCTGGGACTTCCGTTATTACTTACAGTACTTTTTTCCTCGTGCACCACCACTTTTCAGATAAGTGCCGACCATTGCTCCACTAAGCTGGGTAGCAGTCTGCGATCTGAAGAGAGCAGGCGCGTTCAGCTTAGGATGGCCGTTGACATCTTCACGCCTTGTATATTGTGGATTTAAGCATCAATAAATATTTTTATTAATCGGAGAGGAAGGCGGCAACAGAGCAAAATGTCAATGGCACCTTGGATTGCCAGCCAGTCTCCCATGCCGGTAACTGCCGGGCAGCAGTCTGCGATCTGAGGAGAGCAGGCATGTTCAGCTTAGGATGGCCGTTGACAGCTTCACACCCTGTATATTGTGGATTTAAGCATCAATAAATCCTTTTCCGAATCGGAGCGGAAGGCGGCAACAGATTAAAATGTCAACTGCACCCGGGATTCCCAGCCAGTCTCCCATGCTGGCACTTACCAGGCCTAAGCTGGGTAGCAGTCTGCGATCTGACGAGAGCAGGCGCGTTCAGCTTAGGATGGCCGTTGACAGCTTCTTGCCCTTTATACTGTGCATTTAAGCATCAATAAATCCTTTTCGGAATCGGAACGGAAGGCGGCAACAGAGCAAAATGTCAACGGCAGCCGGGATTCACAGCCAGTGTCCCATGCCGGTACTTACCGGGCCCTAAGATCTGTACCAGTCTGCGATCTGACGAGAGCAGGCGCGTTAAGCTTAGGATGGCCGTCGACAGCTTCACACCTTGTATACTGTGGATTTAAGCATCAATAAATTCTTTTCGGAATCGGAGCGGAAGGCAGCAATAGAGCAAAATGTCAACGGCAACCGGGATTCCCAGCCAGTCTCCTATGTCAGTACTTACCGGGCCCTAAGCTGGGTAGCAATCTGCGATCTGATGAGAGCAGGCACGTTCAGCTTAGGATGGCCATTGACAGCTTCATGCTTTTTATACTGTGCATTTAAGCATCAATAAATCCTTTTCGGAATCGGAGAGGAAGGCGGCAACAGAGCAAAATGTCAATAGCACCTTGGATTGCCAGCCAGTCTCCCATGCCCGTACTTGCCGGGCAGCAGTCTGCAATCTGACAAGAACAGGCACATTCAGCTTAGGATAGCCGTAGACGGCTTCACACCCTGTATACTGTGGATTTAAGCATCAATAAATCCTTTTCGGAATCGGAGCGGAAGGCGGCTACAGAGCAAAATGTCAACAACACCTGGGATTCCCAGCCAGTCTCCCATGCTGGTACTTACCGGGCCCTAAGCTGGGTAGCAGTCTGCGATCTGACGAGAGCAGGCGCATTCAGCTTAGGATGGCCGTTGACAGCTTCACGCCCTTTATACTGTGCATTTAAGCATCAATAAATCCTTTTCCGAATCGGGGCGGAAGGCGGCAACAGAGCAAAATGTCAACTGCACCCGGGATTCCCAGCCAGTCTCCCATGCCGGTACTTACTGGGCCCTAAGCTGGGTAGCAGTCTGCGATCTGACGAGAGCAGGCGCGTTCAGCTTAGGATGGCCGTTGACATCTTTATGCCTTGTATATTGTGGATTTAAGCATCAATAAATATTTTTATTAATCGGAGAAGAAGGCGGCAACAGAGCAAAATGTCAATGGCACCTTGGATTGCCAGCCAGTCTCCCATGCCGGTATCTGCCGGCAGCAGTCTGCGATCTGAGGAGAGCAGGCACGTTCAGGCTTAGGATGGCCATTGACAGCTTCACGCCCTTTATACTGTGCATTTAAGCATCAATAAATCCTTTTCCGAATAGGAGCGGAAGGCGGCAACAGATTAAAATGTCAACTGCACCCGGGATTCCCAGCCAGTCTCCAATGCTGGTACTTACCAGGCCCTAAGTTGGGTAGCAGTCTGCGATCTGACGAGAGCAGGCGCGTTCAGCTTAGGATGGCCATTGACAGCTTCAGGCTTTTTATACTGTGCATTTAAGCATCAATAAATCCTTTTCGGAATCGGAGAGGAAGGCGGCAACAGAGCAAAAATGTCAATAGCACCTTGGATTGCCAGCCAGTCTCCCATGCCCGTACTTGCCGGGCAGCAGTCTGCAATCTGACAAGAACAGGCACATTCAGCTTAGGATAGCCGTAGACGGCTTCACACCCTGTATACTGTGGATTTAAGCATCAATAATTCCTTTTCGGAATCGAAGCGGAAGGCGGCTACAGAGCAAAATGTCAACAACACCTGGGATTCCCAGCCAGTCTCCCATGCTGGTACTTACCGGGCCCTAAGCTGGGTAGCAGTCTGCGATCTGACGAGAGCAGGCACGTTCAGCTTAGGACGGCCGTTGACAGCTTCACACCCTGTATACTGTGGATTTAAGCATCAATAAATCCTTTTCCGAATCGGAGCGGAAGGCGGCAACAGATTAAAATGTCAACTGCACCCGGGATTCCCAGCCAGTCTCCCATGCTGGTACTTACCAGGCCCTAAGCTGGGTAGCAGTCTGCGATCTGACGAGAGCAGGCGCGTTCAGCTTAGGATGGCCATTGACAGCTTCACAATTTGTATACTGTGCATTTAAGCATCAATAAATCCTTTTCGGAATCGGAAACGGAAGGAGGCAACAGAGCAAAATGTCAACGGCACCCGGGATTCCCAGCCAGTCTCCCATGCCAGTACTTACCAGGCCCTAAGCTGGGTAGCAGTCTGCGATCTGACGAGAGCAGGCGCGTTCAGCTTAGGATGGCCATTGACAGCTTCACACTTTGTATACTGTCCATTTAAGCATCAATAAATCCTTTTCGGAATCGGAACGGAAGGCGGCAACAGAGCAAAATGTCAACGGCAGCCGGGATTCCCAGCCAGTGTCCCATGCCGGTACTTACCGGGTCCTAAGATCTGTACCAGTCTGCGATCTGACGAGAGCAGGCGCGTTGAGCTTAGGATGGCCGTCGACAGCTTTACACCTTGTATACTGTGGATTTAAGCATCAATAAATTCTTTTCGGAATCGGAGCGGAAGGCAGCAATAGAGCAAAATGTCAACGGCAACGGCAACCGGGATTCCTAGCCAGTCTCCCATGACAGTACTTACCGGGCCCTAAGCTGGGTAGCAGTCTGCGATCTGACGAGAGCAGGCGCGTTCAGCTTAGGATGGCCATTGACAGCTTCATGATTTTTATACTGTGCATTTAAGCATCAATAAATCCTTTTCGGAATCGGAACGGAAGGCGGCAACAGAGCAAAATGTCAACTGCACCCGGGATTCCCAGCCAGTCTCCCATGCCGGTACTTACTGGGCCCTAAGCTGGGTAGCAGTCTGCGATCTGACGAGAGTAGGCGCGTTCAGCTTAGGATGGCCGTTGACATCTTCACGCCTTGTATATTGTGGATTTAAGCATCAATAAATATTTTTATTAATCGGAGAGGAAGGCGGCAACAGAGCAAAATGTCAATGGCACCTTGGATTGCCAGCCAGTCTCCCATGGCGGTAACTGCTGGGCAGCAGTCTGCGATCTGAGGAGAGCAGGCACGTTCAGGCTTAGGATGGCCGTTGACAGCTTCACACCCTGTGTATTGTGGATTTAAGCATCAATAAATCCTTTTCCGAATCGGAGCGGAAGGCGGCAACAGATTAAAATGTCAACTGCACCTGGGATTCCCTGCCAGTCTCCCATGCTGGTACTTACCAGGCCCTAAGCTGGGTAGCAGTCTGCGATCTGACAAGAGCAGGCGTGTTCAGCTTAGGATGGCCGTTGATAGCTTCACACTTTGTATACTGTGGATTTAAGCATCAATAAATAATTTTCGGAATCGGAGCAGAAACAGAGCAAAATGTCAACTGCAGCCGGGATTCCCAGCCAGTCTCCCATGCTGGTACTTACCAGGCACGAAGCTGGGTAGCAGTCTGCGATCTGACAAGAACAGGCGCATTCAGCTTAGGATGGCCGTAGACATCTTCATACCCTGTATACTGTGGATTTAAGCATCAATAAATCCTTTTCGGAATTGGAGCGTAAGGCGGCAACAGAGCAAAATGTCAACGACACCTCGGATTCCCAGCCAGTCTCCCATGCTGGTACTTACCGGGCCCTAAGCTGGGTAGCAGTCTGCGATCTGACGAGAGCAGGCACGTTCAGCTTAGGATGGCCGTTGACAGCTTCTCGTCCTTTATACTGTGCATTTAAGCATCAATAAATCCTTTTCGGAATCGTAGAGGAAGGCGGCAACAGAGCAAAATGTCAACTGCACCTTGGATTGCCAGCCAGTCTCCCATGCCCGTACTTGCCGGGCAGCAGTCTGCGATCTGACAAGAACAGGCACATTCAGCTTAGGATAGCCGTAGACGGCTTCACACCCTGTATACTGTGGATTTAAGCATCAATAAATCCTTTTCGGAATCGGAGCGGAAGGCGGCTACAGAGCAAAATGTCAACAACACCTGGGATTCCCAGCCAGTCTCCCATGCTGGTACTTACCGGGCCCTAAGCTGGTTAGCAGTCTGCGATCTGACGAGAGCAGGCGCATTCAGCTTAGGATGGCCGTTGACAGCTTCACACCCTGTATATTGTGGATTTAAGCATCAATAAATCCTTTTCCGAATCAGAGCGGAAGGCGGCAACAGATTAAAATGTCAACTGCACCCGGGATTCCAGCCAGTCTCCCATGCTGGTACTTACCAGACCCTAAGCTGGGTAGCAGTCTGCGATCTGACGAGAGCAGGCGCATTCAGCTTAGGATGGCCGTTGACAGCTTCATACTTTGTATACTGTGGATTTAAGCATCAATAAATAATTTTCGGAATCGGAGCAGAAACAGAGCAAATTGTCAACTGCACCCGGGATTCCCAGCCAGTCTCCCATGCTGGTACTTACCAGGCCCGAAGCTGGGTAGCAGTCTGCGATCTGACGAGAACAGGCGCATTCAGCTTAGGATGGCCGTAGACATCTTCACACCCTGTATACTGTGGATTTAAGCATCAATAAATCCTTTTCGGAATCAGAGCGGAAGGCGGCAACAGAGCAAAATGTCAACGACACCTGGGATTCCCAGCCAGTCTCCCATGCTGGTACTTACCGGGCCCTAAGCTGGGTATCAGTCTGCGATCTGACGAGAGCAGGCGCGTTCAGCTTAGGATGGCCATTGACAGCTTCTCACTTTGTATACTGTGCATTTAAGCATCAATAAATCCTTTTCGGAATCGGAACGTAAGGCGGCAACAGAGCAAAATGTCAACGGCAGCCGGGATTCCCAGCCAGTGTCCCATGCCGGTACTTACCGGGCCCTAAGATCTGTACCAGTCTGCGATCTGACGAGAGCAGGCGCGTTAAGCTTAGGATGGCCGTCGACAGCTTCACACCTTGTATACTGTGGATTTAAGCATCAATAAATTATTTTCGGAATCGGAGCTGAAGGCAGCAATAGAGCAAAATGTCAACGGCAACCGGGATTCCCAGCCAGTCTCCCATGCCAGTACCTACCGGGCCCTAAGCTGGGTAGCAGTCTGTGATCTGACGAGAGCAGGCACGTTCAGCTTAGGATGGCCATTGACAGCTTCATGATTTTTATACTGTGCATTTAAGCATCAATAAATCCTTTTCGGAATCGGAACGGAAGGCGGCAACAGAGCAAGATGTCAACTGCACCCGGGATTCCCAGCCAGTCTCCCATGCCAGTACTTACTGGGCCCTAAGCTGGGTAGCAGTCTGCGATCTGACGAGAGCAGGCGCGTTCAGCTTAGGATGGCCATTGACAGCTTCATGCTTTTTATACTGTGCATTTAAGCATCATTAAATCCTTTTCGGAATCGGAACGGAAGGCGGCAACAGAGCATAATGTCAACTGCACCCGGGATTCCCAGCCAGTCTCCCATGCCGGTACTTACTGGGCCCTAAGCTGGGTAGCAGTCTGCGATCTGACGAGAGCAGGCGCGTTCAGCTTAGGATGGCCATTGACAGCTTCATGCTTTTTATACTGTGCATTTAAGCATCAATAAATCCTTTTCGGAATCGGAGAGGAAAGCGGCAACAGAGCAAAATGTCAATAGCACCTTGGATTGCCAGCCAGTCTCCCATGCCCGTACTTGCCGGGCAGCAGTCTGCGATCTGACAAGAACAGGCACATTCAGCTTAGGATAGCCGTAGACGGCTTCACACCCTGTATACTGTGGATTTAAGCATCAATAAATACTTTTCGGAATCGGAGCGGAAGGTGGCAACAGATTAAAATGTCAACTGCACCCGGGATTCCCAGCCAGTCTACCATGCTGGTACTTACCAGGCCCTAAGCTGGGTAGCAGTCTGCGATCTGACGAGAGCAGGCGCGTTCAGCTTAGGATGGCCGTTGACAGCTTCACACTTTGTATACTGTGGATTTAAGCATCAATAAAAAAAATTCGGAATCGGAGCAGAAACAGAGCAAAATGTCAACTGCACCCGGGATTCCCAGCCAGTCTCCCATGCTGGTACTTACCAGGCCCGAAGCTGGGTAGCAGTCTGCGATCTGACGAGAACAGACACATTCAGCTTAGGATGGCCGTAGACATCTTCACACCCTGTATACTGTGGATTTAAGCATCAATAAATCCTTTACGGAATCGGAGCGGAAGGCGGCAACAGAGCAAAATGTCAACGACACCAGGGATTCCCAGTCAGTCTCCCATGCTGGTACTTACCGGGCCCTAAGCTGGGTAGCAATCTGCGATCTGACGAGAGCAGGTGCGTTCAGCTTAGGATGGCCGTTGACATCTTCTCGTCCTTTATACTGTGCATTTAAGCATCAATAAATCCTTTTCGGAATCGGAACGGAAGGCGGCAACAGAGCAAAATGTCAACGGCAGCCGGGATTCCCAGCCAGTGTCCCATGCCGGTACTTACCGGGCCCTAAGATCTACACCAGTCTGCGATCTGACGAGAGCAGGCGCGTTAAGCTTAGGATGGCCGTCGAAAGCTTTACACCTTGTATACTGTGGATTTAAGCATCAATAAATTATTTTCGGAATCGGAGCGGAAGGCA
This sequence comes from Hyla sarda, assembly GCF_029499605.1. Classification (NCBI taxonomy): domain Eukaryota; kingdom Metazoa; phylum Chordata; class Amphibia; order Anura; family Hylidae; genus Hyla; species Hyla sarda. The sequence continues at coordinate 255,399,255 of NC_079189.1, read as the reverse complement.
GCAATAGAGCAAAATGTCAACAGCACCCGGGATTCCCAGCCAGTCTCCCATGCCAATACTTACCGGGCCCTAAGCTGGGTAGCAGTCTGCGATCTGACAAGAGCAGGCGCGTTCAGCTTAGGATGGCCATTGACAGCTTCATGCTTTTTATACTGTGCATTTAAGCATCAATAAATCATTTTCGGAATCGGAACGGAAGGCGGCAACAGAGCAAAATGTCAACTGCACCCGGGATTCCCAGCCAGTCTCCCATGCCGGTACTTACTGGGCCCTAAGCTGGGTAGCAGTCTGCGATCTGACGAGAGCAGGCGCATTCAGCTTAGGATGGCCGTTGACATCTTCACGCCTTGTATATTGTGGATTTAAGCATCAATAAATATTTTTATTAATCGGAGAGGAAGGCGGCAACAGAGCAAAATGTCAATGGCACCTTGGATTGCCAGCCAGTCTCCCACGCCGGTATCTGCCGGGCAGCAGTCTGCGATCTGAGGAGAGCAGACACGTTCAGCTTAGGATGGCCGTTGACAGCTTCACACCCTGTATATTGTGGATTTAAGCATCAATAAATCCTTTTCCGAATCGGAGCGGAAGGCGGCAACAGATTAAAATGTCAACTGCACCCGGGATTTCGGCCAGTCTACCATGCTGGTACTTACCAGGCCCTAAGCTGGGTAGCAATCTGCGATCTGACGAGAGCAGGCGCGTTCAGCTTAGGATGGCTGTTGACAGCTTCACACTTTGGATACTGTGGATACTGTGGATTTAAGCATCAATAAATAATTTTCAAAATCGGAGCAGAAACAGAGCAAAATGTCAACTGCACCCGGGATTCCCAGCCAGTCTCCCATGCCGGTATTTACTGGGCCCTAAGCTGGGTAGCAGTCTGCGATCTGACGAGAGCAGGCGCGTTCAGCTTAGGATGGCCATTGGCATTTTCACGCCCTGTATACTGTGGATTTAAGCATCAATAAATTATTTTCGGAATAGGAGCGGAAGGCAGCAATAGAGCAAAATGTCAACTGCACCCGGGATTCCCAGCCAGTACTTACCGGGCCCTAAGCTGGGTAACAGTCTGCGATCTGACGAGAGCAGGCGCGTTCAGCTTAGGATGGCCATTGACAGCTTCATGCTTTTTATACTGTGCATTTAAGCATCAATAAATCCTTTTCGGAATCGGAGAGGAAGGCGGCAACAGAGCAAAATGTCAATAGCACCTTGGATTGCCAGCCAGTCTCCCATGCCCGCACTTGCCGGGCAGCAGTCTGCGATCTGACAAGAACAGGCACATTCAGCTTAGGATAGCCGTAGACGGCTTCACACCCTGTATACTGTGGATTTAAGCATCAATAAATCCTTTTAGGAATCGGAGCGGAAGGCGGCTACAGAGCAAAATGTCAACAACACCTGGGATTCCCAGCCAGTCTCCCATGCTGGTACTTACCGGGCCCTAAGCTGGGTAGCAGTCTGCGATCTGACGAGAGCAGGCACATTCAGCTTAGGATGGCCGTTGACAGCTTCACGCCCTTTATACTGTGCATTTAAGCATCAATAAATCCTTTTCCGAATCGGAGCGGAAGGCGGCAACAGATTAAAATGTCAACTGCACCCGGGATTCCCAGCCAGTCTCCCATGCTGGTACTTACCAGGCCCTAAGCTGGGTAGCAGTCTGCGATCTGACGAGAACAGGCGGGTTGAGCTTAGGATGGCCGTCGACAGCTTCACACCTTGTATACTGTGGATTTAAGCATCAATAAATCCTTTTCGGAATCGGAGCGGAAATAGAGCAAAATGTCAACGGCACCCGGGATTCCCAGCCAGTCTCCCATGCCGGTACTTACCGGGCCCTAAGCTGGGTAGCAGTCTGCGATCTGACGAGAGCAGGCGCGTTCAGCTTAGGATGGCCGTTGACAGCTTTTCGCCCTTTATACTGTGCATTTAAGCATCAATCAATCCTTTTCGGAATCGGAACGGAAGGCGGCAACTGAGCAAAATGTCAACTGCACCCGGGATTCCCAGCCAGTGTCCCATGCCGGTACTTATCGGGCCCTAAGATCTGTACCAGTCTGCGATCTGACGAGAGCATGCGTGTTCAGCTTAGGATGGCCGTTGACAGATTCACGCCTTGTATACTGTTGATTTAAGCATCAATAAATATTTTTATTAATCGGAGAGGAAGGCGGCAACAGAGCAAAATGTCAATGGCACCTTGGATTGAGAGACAGTCTCCCATGCCGGTACTTGCCGGGCAGCAGTCTGCGATCTGAGGAGAGCAGGTACGTTCAGCTTAGGATGGCCATTGACAGCTTCACGCCTTGTATACTGTGGATTTAAGCATCAATAAATCCTTTTCGGAATCGGAGCGGAAGGCGGCAACAGAGCAAAATGTCAACTGCACCCGGGATTCCCAGCCAGTCTCCCATGCTGGTACTTACCAGGCCCGAAGCTGGGTAGCAGTCTGCGATTTTACGGGAGCAGGCGCGTTCAGCTTAGGATGGCCGTTAACAGCTTCAAGCCTTGTATACTGTGGATTTAAGCATCAATAAATCATTTTCGGAATTGGAACGGAAGGCAGCAACAGAGCAAAATGTCAACTGCACCCGGGATTCCCAGCCAGTCTCCCATGCTGGTACTTACCAAGCCCTAAGCTGGGTGGCAGTCTGCGATCTGACGAGAGCAGGCGCGTTCAGCTTAGGATGGCCATTGACAGCTTCACGCCCTTTATACTGTGCATTTAAGCATCAATAAATCCTTTTCGGAATTGGAACGGAAGGCAGCAACAGAGCAAAATGTCAACAGCACCCGGGATTCCAAGCCAGTGTCCCATGCCGGTACTTACCGGGCCCTAAGATCTGTACCAGTCTGCGATCTGACGAGAGCAGGCGCGTTCAGCTTAGGATGGCCGTCGACAGCTTCACACCTTGTATACTGTGGATTTAAGCATCAATAAATTATTTTCGGAATCGGAGCAAAAGGCGTCAATAGAGCAAAATGTCAACGGCACCCGGGATTCCCAGCCAGTCTCCCATGCCGTTACTTACCGGGCCCTAAGCTCGGTAGCAGTCTGCGATCTGACAAGAGCAGGCGCGTTCAGCTTAGGAAGGCTGTTGACAGCTTCTTGCCCTTTATACTGTGCATTTAAGCATCAATAAATCCTTTTCGGAATCGGAACGGGACGGAAGGCGGCAACAGAGCAAAATGTCAACTGCATCCGGGATTCGCAGCAAGTCTCCCATGCCGGTACTTACCGGGCCCTAAGCTGGGTAGCAGTCTGCGATCTGACGAGAGCATGCGCGTTCAGCTTAGGATGGCCGTTGACAGCATCATGCCTTGTATACTGTGGATTTAAGCATCAATAAATATTTTTATTAATCGGAGAGGAAGGCTGCAACAGAGCAAAATGTCAATGGCACCTTGGATTGCCAGCCAGTCTCCCATGCCGGTACTTGCCGGGCAGCAGTCTGCGTTCTGAGGAGATCAGGCACGTTCAGCTTAGGATGGCCGTTGACATCTTCACGCCTTGCATACTGTGCATTTAAGCATCAATAAATCCTTTTCGGAATCGGAACGGAAGGCGGCAACAGAGCAAAATGTCAACGGCAGCCGGGATTCCCAGCCAGTGTCCCATGCCGGTACTTACCGGGCCCTAAGATCTGTACCAGTCTGCGATCTGACGAGAGCAGGCGCGTTAAGCTTAGGATGGCCGTCGACAGCTTCACACCTTGTATACTGTGCATTTAAGCATCAATAAATTATTTTCGGAATCGGAGCGGAAGGCAGCAATAGAGCAAAATGTCAACTGCACCCGGGATTCCCAGCCAGTCTCCCATGCCCAGTACTTACTGGGCCCTAAGCTGGGTAGCAGTCTGCGATCTGACGAGAGCAGGCGCGTTCAGCTTAGGATGGCCGTTGACAGCTTCACGCCTTGTATATTGTGGATTTAAGCATCAATAAATATTTTTATTAATCGGAGAGGAAGGCGGCAACAGAGCAAAATGTCAATGGCACCTTGGATTGCCAACCAGTCTCCCATGCCGGTAACTGCTGGGCAGCAGTCTGCGATCTGAGGAGAGCAGGCACGTTCAGGCTTAGGATGGCCGTTGAAAGCTTCACACCCTGTGTATTGTGGATTTAAGCATCAATAAATCCTTTTCCGAATCGGAGCGGAAGGCGGCAACAGATTAAAATGTCAACTGCACCTGGGATTCCCAGCCAGTCTCCCATGCTGGTACTTACCAGGCCCTAAGCTGGGTAGCAGTCTGCGATCTGACGAGAACAGGTGCATTCAGCTTAAGATGGCCGTAGACATCTTCATACCCTGTATATACTGTGGATTTAAGCATCAATAAATCCTTTTTTGGAATCGGAGCGTAAGGCGGCAACAGAGCAAAATGTCAACGACACCTGGGATTCCCAGCCAGTCTCCCATGCTGGTACTTACCGGGCCCTAAGCTGGGTAGCAGTCTGCGATCTGACGAGAACAGGTGCGTTCAGCTTAGGATGGCCGTCGACAGCTTCACACCTTGTATACTGTGGATTTAAGCATCAATAAATCCTTTTCGGAATCGGAGCGGAAATAGAGCAAAATGTCAACGGCACCCGGGATTCCCAGTCAGTCTCCCATGCCGGTACTTACCGGGCCCTAAGCTGGGTAGCAGTCTGCGATCTGACGAGAGCAGGCGCGTTCAGCTTAGGATGGCCGTTGACAGCTTTTCGCCCTTTATACTGTGCATTTAAGCATCAATCAATCCTTTTCGGAATCGGAACGGAAGGCGGCAACTGAGCAAAATGTCAACTGCACCCGGGACTCCCAGCCAGTGTCCCATGCCGGTACTTACCGGGCCCTAAGATCTGTACCAGTCTGCGATCTGACGAGAGCATGCGCGTTCAGCTTAGGATGGCCGTTGACAGATTCACGCCTTGTATACTGTGGATTTAAGCATCAATAAATATTTTTATTAATCGGAGAGGAAGGCGGCAACAGAGCAAAATGTCAATGGCACCTTGGATTGAGAGACAGTCTCCCATGCCGGTACTTGCCGGGCAGCAGTCTGCGATCTGAGGAGAGCAGGTACGTTCAGCTTAGGATGGCCATTGACAGCTTCACGCCTTGTATACTGTGGATTTAAGCATCAATAAATCCTTTTCGGAATCGGAGCGGAAGGCGGCAACAGAGCAAAATGTCAACTGCACCCGGGATTCCCAGCCAGTCTCCCATGCTGGTACTTACCAGGCCTGAAGCTGGGTAGCAGTCTGCGATTTTACGGGAGCAGGCGCGTTCAGCTTAGGATGGCCGTTGACAGCTTCACACTTTGTATACTGTGGATTTAAGCATCAATAAATCATTTTCGGAATTGGAACGGAAGGCAGCAACAGAGCAAAATGTCAACAGCACCCGGGATTCCAAGCCAGTGTCCCATGCCGGTACTTACCGGGCCCTAAGATCTGTACCAGTCTGCGATCTGACGAGAGCAGGCGCGTTCAGCTTAGGATGGCCGTCGACAGCTTCACACCTTGTATACTGTGGATTTAAGCATCAATAAATTATTTTCGGAATCGGAGCAAAAGGCGTCAATAGAGCAAAATGTCAACGGCACTCGGGATTCCCAGCCAGTGTCCCATGCCGTTACTTACCGGGCCCTAAGCTCGGTAGCAGTCTGCGATCTGACAAGAGCAGGCGCGTTCAGCTTAGGAAGGCTGTTGACAGCTTCATGCCCTTTATACTGTGCATTTAAGCATCAATAAATCCTTTTCGGAATCGGAACGGAACGGAAGGCGGCAACAGAGCAAAATGTCAACTGCACCCGGGATTCGCAGCAAGTCTCCCATGCCGGTACTTACCGGGCCCTAAGCTGGGTAGCAGTCTGCGATCTGACGAGAGCATGCGCGTTCAGCTTAGGATGTCCGTTGACAGCATCATGCCTTGTATACTGTGGATTTAAGCATCAATAAATATTTTTATTAATCGGAGAGGAAGGCGGCAACAGAGCAAAATGTCAATGGCACCTTGGATTGCCAGCCAGTCTCCCATGCCGGTACTTGCCGGGCAGCAGTCTGCGTTCTGAGGAGATCAGGCACGTTCAGCTTAGGATGGCCGTTGACATCTTCACGCCTTGCATACTGTGCATTTAAGCATCAATAAATCCTTTTCGGAATCGGAACGGAAGGCGGCAACAGAGCAAAATGTCAACGGCAGCCGGGATTCCCAGCCAGTGTCCCATGCCGGTACTTACCGGGCCCTAAGATCTGTACCAGTCTGCGATCTGACGAGAGCAGGCGCGTTAAGCTTAGGATGGCCGTCGACAGCTTCACACCTTGTATACTGTGGATTTAAGCATCAATAAATTATTTTCGGAATCGGAGCGGAAGGCAGCAATAGAGCAAAATGTCAACGGCAAACGGGATTCCCAGCCAGTCTCCCATGCCAGTACTTACCGGGCCCTAAGCTGGGTAGCAGTCTGCGATCTGACGAGAGCAGGCGCGTTCAGCTTAGGATGGCCATTGACAGCTTCATGATTTTTATACTGTGCATTTAAGCATCAATAAATCCTTTTCGGAATCGGAACGGAAGGCGGCAACAGAGCGAAATGTCAACTGCACCCGGGATTCCCAGCCAGTCTCCCATGCCGGTACTTACTGGGCCCTAAGCTGGGTAGCAGTCTGCGATCTGACGAGAGCAGGTGCGTTCAGCTTAGGATGGCCATTGACAGCTTCATGCTTTTTATACTTTGCATTTAAGCATCAATAAATCCTTTTCGGAATCGGAACGGAAGGCTGCAACAGAGCATAATGTCAACTGCACCCGGGATTCCCAGCCAGTCTCCCATGCCGGTACTTACTTGGCCCTAAGCTGGGTAGCAGTCTGCGATCTGACGAGAGCAGGCGCGTTCAGCTGAGGATGGCCGTTGACAGCTTCACGCCTTGTATATTGTGGATTTAAGCATCAATAAATATTTTTATTAATCGGAGAGGAAGGCGGCAACAGAGCAAAATGTCAATGGCACCTTGGATTGCCAACCAGTCTCCCATGCCGGTAACTGCTGGGCAGCAGTCTGCGATCTGAGGAGAGCAGGCACGTTCAAGGCTTAGGATGGCCGTTGACAGCTTCACACCCTGTGTATTGTGGATTTAAGCATCAATAAATCCTTTTCCGAATCGGAGCGGAAGGCGGCAACAGATTAAAATGTCAACTGCACCTGGGATTCCCAGCCAGTCTCCCATGCTGGTACTTACCAGGCCCTAAGCTGGGTAGCAGTCTGCGATCTGACGAGAGCAGGCGCGTTCAGCTTAGGATGGCCGTTGACAGCTTCACAATTTGTATACTGTGGATTTAAGCATCAATAAATAATTTTTGGAATTGGAGCAGAAACAGAGCAAAATGTCGAGGGCAAACGGGATTCCCAGCCAGTCTCCCATGCCAGTACTTACCGGGCCCTAAGCTGGGTAGCAGTCTGCGATCTGACGAGAACAGGCGCATTCAGCTTAGGATGGCCGTAGACATCTTCATACCCTGTATACTGTGGATTTAAGCATCAATAAATCCTTTTCGGAATCGGAGCGTAAGGCGGCAACAGAGCAAAATGTCAACGACACCTGGGATTCCCAGCCAGTCTCCCATGCTGGTACTTACCGGGCCCTAAGCTGGGTAGCAGTCTGCGACCTGACGAGAGCAGACGCGTTCAGCTTAGGATGGCCGTTCACAGCTTCTTGCCCTTTATACTGTGCATTTAAGCATCAATAAATCCTTTTCGGAATCGGAACGGAAGGCGGCAACAGAGCAAAATGTCAACGGCAGCCGGGATTCCCAGCCAGTGTCCCAGGCCGGTACTTACCGGGCCCTAAGATCTGTACCAGTCTGCGATCTGAATAGAGCAGGCGCGTTAAGCTTAGGATGGCCATCGACAGCTTCACACCTTGTATACTGTGGATTTAAGCATCAATAAATTATTTTCGGAATCGGAGCGGAAGGCAGCAATAGAGCAAAATGTCAACTGCACCCGGGATTCCCAGCCAGTCTCCCATGCCAGTACTTACCGGGCCCTAAGCTGGGTAGCAGTCTGCGATCTGACGAGAGCAGGCGCGTTCAGCTTAGGATGGCCATTGACAGCTTCATGCTTTTTATACTGTGCATTTAAGCATCAATAAATCCTTTTCGGAATCGGAGAGGAAGGCGGCAACAGAGCAAAATGTCAATAGCACCTTAGATTGCCAGCCAGTCTCCCATGCCTGTACTTGCCGGGCAGCAGTCTGACAAGAACAGGCACATTCAGCTTAGGATAGCCGTAGACGGCTTCACACCCTGTATACTGTGGATTTAAGCATCAATAAATCCTTTTCGGAATCGGAGCGGAAGGCGGCTACAGAGCAAAATGTCAACAACACCTGGGATTCCCAGCCAGTCTCCCATGCTGGTACTTACCGGGCCCTAAGCTGGGTAGCAGTCTGCGATCTGACGAGAGCAGGCACGTTCAGCTTAGGATGGCCGTTGACAGATTCACTACCTTTATACTGTGCATTTAAGCATCAATAAATCCTTTTTCGAATCGGAGCGGAAGGGGGCAACAGATTAAAATGTCAACTGCACCCGGGATTCCCAGCCAGTCTCCCATGCTCGTACTTACCAGGCCCTAAGCTGGGTAGCAGTCTGCGATCTGACGAGAGCAGGCGCGTTCAGCTTAGGATGGCCGATGACAGCTTCACACTTTGTATACTGTGGATTTAAGCATCAATAAATATTTTTATTAATCGGAGAGGAAGGCGGCAACAGAGCAAAATGTCAATGGAACCTTGGATTGCCAGCCAGTCTCCCACGCCGGTATCTGCCGGGCAGCAGTCTGCGAACTGAGGAGAGCAGACACGTTCAGCTTAGGATGGCCGTTGACAGCTTCACACCCTGTATATTGTGGATTTAAGCATCAATAAATCCTTTTCCGAATCGGAGCGGAAGGCGGCAACAGATTAAAATGTCAACTGCACCCGGGATTCCAGCCAGTCTACCATGCTGGTACTTACCAGGCCCTAAGCTGGGTAGCAGTCTGCGATCTGACGAGAGCAGGCGCGTTCAGCTTAGGATGGCCATTGACAGCTTCACTCTTTGTATACTGTGGATTTAAGCATCAATAAATAATTTTCGGAATCGGAGCAGAAACAGAGCAAAATGTCAACTGCACCCGGGATTCCCAGCCAGTCTCCCATGCTGGTACTTACCAGGCCCGAAGCTGGTTAGCAGTCTGGGATCTGACAAGAACAGACACATTCAGCTTAGGATGGCCGTAGACATCTTCACACCCTGTATACTGTGGATTTAAGCATCAATAAAGGCAGCAACTGAGCAAAATGTCAACTGCACCCGGGATTCCCAGCCAGTCTCCCATGCTGGTACTTACCAAGCCCTAAGATGGGTAGCAGTCTGCGATCTGACGAGAGCAGGCGCGTTCAGCTTAGGATGGCCATTGACAGCTTCACGCCCTTTATACTGTGCATTTAAGCATCAATAAATCCTTTTCGGAATTGGAACGGAAGGCAGCAACAGAGCAAAATGTCAACGGCACCCGGGATTCCCAGCCAGTGTCCCATGCCGGTACTTACCGGGCCCTAAGATCTGTACCAGTCTGCGATCTGACGAGAGCAGGCGCGTTCAGCTTAGGATGGCCGTCGACAGCTTCACACCTTGTATACTGTGGATTTAAGGATCAATAAATCATTTTCGGAATCGGAGCAAAAGGCGTCAATAGAGCAAAATGTCAACGGCACCCGGGATTCCCAGCAAGTCTCCCATGCCGTTACTTACCGGGCCCTAAGCTCGGTAGCATTTTGCGATCTGACAAGAGCAGGCGCGTTCAGCTTAGGAAGGCTGTTGACCGCTTCTTGCCCTTTATACTGTGCATTTAAGCATCAATAAATCCTTTTCGGAATCGGAACGGAACGGAAGGCGGAAACAGAGCAAAATGTCAACTGCACCCGGGATTCGCAGCAAGTCTCCCATGCTGGTACTTACCGGGCCCTAAGCTGGGTAGCAGTCTGCGATCTGACGAGAGCATGCGCGTTCAGCTTAGGATGGCCGTTGACAGCTTCACGCCTTGTATACTGTGGATTTAAGCATCAATAAATATTTTTATTAATCGGAGAGGAAGGCGGCAACAGAGCAAAATGTTAATGGCACCTTGGATTGCCAGCCAGTCTCCCATGCCGATACTTGCCGGGCAGCAGTCTGCGTTCTGAGGAGATCAGGCACGTTCAGCTTAGGATGGCCGTTGACATCTTTACGCCTTGCATACTGTGCATTTAAGCATCAATAAATCCTTTTCGAAAGTAGAAGAAAAAAACAGGGATATGCACCCCTAGTGAAGGATGTTTATAGGTGAGATGAAAACAAGTTAAGTTGTAACACTCACCTATTTTCGTTGTGCTGAGATCACAACATCTGTGATAGCCTTAGGTGATGTCTCAGGTCTGCAGCCACGGTCCTCTGGAGCAAAGGTGATGTCCCAGCAGTGTAAATAACAAGAAAAAGGCAAAAGTTGGGCCGTTGGTGGCGCTGGTCCTGATGAAAAGAAAGCTCTGTAGACCCTTCTCAGTGTCTAAATGTGGTTTTATTAGCACAGAAAGCAACGCGTTTCTGGTCCGAACTGGACCCTTCGTCTGGCAGTGTGCACACTGCCAGACGAAGGGTCCAGTTCGGACCAGAAACGCGTTGCTTTCTGTGCTAATAAAACCACATTTAGACACTGAGAAGGGTCTACAGAGCTTTCTTTTCATCAGGACCAGCGCCACCAACGGCCCAACTTTTGCCTTTTTCTTGTTAATAAATCCTTTTCGGAATCGGAACGGAAGGCGGCAACAGAGCAAAATGTCAACGGCAGCCGGGATTCCCAGCCAGTGTCCCATGCCGGTACTTACCGGGCCCTAAGATCTGTACCAGTCTGCGATCTGACGAGAGCAGGCGCGTTAAGCTTAGGATGGCCGTCGACAGCTTCACACCTTGTATACGGTGGATTTAAGCATCAATAAATTCTTTTCGGAATCGGAGCGGAAGGCAGCAATAGAGCAAAATGTCAACGGCAACCGGGATTCCCAGCCAGTCTCCCATGCCAGTACTTACCGGGCCTAAGCTGGGTAGCAGTCTGCGATCTGACGAGAGCAGGCGCGTTCAGCTTAGGATGGCCATTGACAGCTTCATGATTTTTATACTGTGCATTTAAGCATCAATAAATCCTTTTCGGAATCGGAACGGAAGGCGGCAACAGAGCAAAATGTCAGCTGCACCGGGGATTCCCAGCCAGTCTCCCATGCCGGTACTTAATGGGCCCTAAGCTGGGTAGCAGTCTGCGATCTGACGAGAGCAGGCGCGTTCAGCTTAGGATGGCCATTGACAGCTTCATGCTTTTTATACTGTGCATTTAAGCATCAATAAATCCTTTTCAGAATCGGAACGGAAGGCGGCAACAGAGCATAATGTCAACTGCACCCGGGATTCCTAGCCAGTCTCCCATGCCGGTACTTACTGGTCCCTAAGCTGGGTAGCAGTCTGCGATCTGACGAGAGCAGGCGCGTTCATTTTAGGATGGCCGTTGACATCTTCACGCCTTGTATATTGTGGATTTAAGCATCAATAAATATTTTTATTAATCGGAGAGGAAGGCGGCAACAGAGCAAAATGTCAATGGCACCTTGGATTGCCAGCCAGTCTCCCATGCCGGTAACTGCTGGGCAGCAGTCTGCGATCTGAGGAGAGCAGGCACGTTCAGGCTTAGGATGGCCGTTGACAGCTTCACACCCTGTGTATTGTGGATTTAAGCATCAATAAAACCTTTTCCGAATTGGAGCGGAAGGCGGCAACAGATTAAAATGTCAACTGCACCTGGGATTCCCAGCCAGTCTCCCATGCTGGTACTTACCAGTCCCTAAGCTGGGTAGCAGTCTGCGATCTGTCGAGAGCAGGCGCGTTCAGCTTAGGATGGCCGTTGACAGCTCCTCGCCCTTTATACTGTGCATTTAAGCATCAATAAATCCTTTTCGGAATCGGAGAGGAAGGCGGCAACAGAGCAAAACATCAACGGCACCCGGGATTTCCAGCCAGTCTCCCATGCTGATACTTACCGGGCCCTAAGCTGGGTAGCAATCTGCGATCTGACGAGAGCATTCAGCTTAGGATGGCCGTTCACAGCTTCTCACCCTTTATAATGTGGATTTAGGCATCAAAAACTCCTTTTCGGAATCGGAGCGGAAACAGAGCAAAATGTGAAATGCTCCCTGGATTCCCAGCCAGTCTCCCATGCTGGTACTTACCAGGCCCTAAGCTGGGTAGCAGTGTGCGATGTTACGAGAGCAGGCGCGTTCAGCTTAGGATGGCTGTTGACAGTTTCAGGCTCTTTATACTGTGCATTTAAGCATCAATAAATCCTTTTCGGAATCAGAACGGAAGGCGGCAACAGAGCAAAATGTAAACGTCACCCGGGATTCCCAGCCAATGTCCCATGCCGGTACTTACCGGTCCCTAAGATCTGTATCAGTCTGCGATCTGATGAGAGCAGGCGCGTTCAGCTTAGGATGGCCGTCGACAGCTTCACACCTTGTACACTGTGTATTTAAGCATCAATAAATCCTTTTCGGAATCGGAGCGGAAGTCGGCAATAGAGCAAAATGTCAACTGCACCCGGGATTCCCAGCCAGTCTCCCATGCCGGTACTTACTGGGCCCTAAGCTGGGTAGCAGTCTGCGATCTGACGAGAGCAGCCGGGTTCAGCTTAGGATGGCAGTTGACAGCTTCACAGCTTCACAGCTTCACAGCTTGTATACTGTGGATTTAAGCATCAATAAATATTTTTATTAATCGGAGAGGAAGGTGGCAACAGAGCAAAATGTCATTGGCACCTTGGATTGCCAGCCAGTCTCCCATGCTGGTACTTACCGGGCCCTAAGCTGGGTAGCAGTCTGTGATCTGACAAGAGCAGGCGGGTTCAGCTTAGGATGGCCATTGACAGCTTCACGCCTTGTATACTGTGGATTTAAGCATCAATAAATCCTTTTTGGAATCTGAGCGAAAGGTGGAAACAGAGCAAAATGTCAATGGCACCTTGAATTGCCAGCAAGTCACCCATGCCGGTACTTGCCGGGCAGCAGTCTGCGATCTGAGGAGAGCAGGCGCGTTCAGCTTAGGATGGCCGTTGACAGCTTCACGCCTTGTATACTGTGGATTTAAGCATCAATAAATCCTTTTTTGAATCAGAGCGGAAGGCGGCAACAGAGCAAAATGTCAACTGCACCCGGGATTCCCAGCCATTCTCCCATGCTGGTACTTACCTGGCCCTAAGCTGCGTAGCAGTCTGCGATCTGACAGGAGCAGGGGGCGTTCAGCTTAGGATGGCTGTTGACAGCTTCACACCTTGTATACTGTGGATTTAAGAATCAATAAATCATTTTTTGAAGCGGAGCAGAAGGCGTCAACAGAGCAGAATGTCAACGGCACCTGGGATTCCCAGCCTGTCTCTTACCGTGCCCTAAGCTGAGTAGCAATTTGCAATCTGACGAGAGCAGGCGCGTTTAGCTTAGGATGGCTGTTGACAGCTTCATGCCTTGTATACTGTGGATTTAAGCATCAATAAATCCTTTTCGGAATTGGAGCAGAAACAGAGCCAACTGTCAACTGCACCCGGGTTTCCCAGCCAGTCTCCCATGCTGGTACTTACCAGGCCCTAAGCTGGGTAGCAGTCTGCGATCTGACGAGAACAGGCACATTCAGCTTAGGATGGCCGTAGACATCTTCACACCATGTATACTGTGGATTTAAGCATCAATAAATCCTTTTTGGAATCGGAGCGGAAGGCGGCAACAGAGCAAAATGTCAACGACACCTGGGATTCCCAGACAGGCTCCCATGCCAGTACTTACCGGGCCCTAAGCTGGGTAGCAGTCTGCGATCTGACGAGAGCAGGCGCGTTAAGCTTAGGATGGCCGTTGACAGCTTCACGCTCTTTATACTGTGCATTTAAGCATCAATAAATCCTTTTCGGAATCGAAACGGAAGGCGGCAACAGAGCAAAATTTCAACGGCACCCGGAATTCCCAGCCAGTCTCCCATGCCAGTACTTACCGGGCCCTAAGCTGGGTAGCAGTCTGCGATCTGACGAGAGCAGGCGCGTTCAGTTTAGGATGGCCGTTGACAGCTTCATGCCTTGTATACTGTGGATTTAAGCATCAATAAATCCTTTTTGGAATCAGAGCAGAAGGCGGCAACAGGGAAAAATGTCAACTGCACCCGGGATTCCCAGCCAGTCTCCCATGCTGGTACTTACCGGGCCCTAATTTGGGTAGCAGTCTGCGATCTGCCGAGAGCAGGCTCGTTCAACTTAGGATGGCCGTTGACAGCTTCACGCTTTGTATACTGTGAATTTAAGCATCAATAAATATTTTTATTAATCGGAGAGGAAGGCGGCAACAGAGCAAAATGTCAATGGCACCTTGGATTGTCAGCCAGTCTCCCATGCCGGTACTTGCCGGGCAGCAGTCTGCGATATGAAGAGAGCAGGCACGTTCAGCTTAGGATGGCCGTTGACAGCTTCACGCCTTGTGTACTGTGGATTTAAGCATCAAGAAATCTTTTTTGGAACCAAACGGAAGGCGGCAACAGCGCAAAATGTCAACAGCACCCGGGATTCCCAGCCAGTCTCCCATGCTGGTACTTACCAGGCCCTAAGCTGGGTAGCAGTCTGCAAACTGACGAGAGCAGGCACATACAGCTTAGGATGGCCGTTAACAGCTTCACACCTTGTATACTGTGGATTTAAGCATCAATAAATAATTTTCGGAATCGGAGTGGAAGGTGTCAACAGAGCAAAACATTAACGGCACCCAGGATTCTCAGTCAGTCTGCCATGCTGGTACTTACCGGGCCCTAAGCAGAGTAGCAATTTGCGATCTGACGAGAGCTGGCGCGTTCAGCTTAGGATGACCGTTGACAGCTTTATACCCTTCTTTATACCCTTCTTTATACCCTTCTTTATACCCTTCTTTATACCCTTCTTTATACCCTTCTTTATACCCTTCTTTATACCCTTCTTTATACCCTTCTTTATACTGTGGATTTAAGCATCAATAAATCTTTTCAGAATCGGAGCGGAAGGCAGCAACAGAGCAAAATGTCATCTGCACCCGGGATTCCCAGCCAGTCCCCCATGTCGGTACTTACCAGGCCCTAAGCTGGGTAGCAGTCTGCAAACTGACGAGAGCAGGCACGTTCAGCTTAGGATGGCCGTTGACAGCTTCACACCCTGTATATTGTGGATTTAAGCATCAATAAATCCTTTTCGAAATCGGAGCGGAAGGCGGCAACAGAGCAAAATGTCAACTACACCCGGGATTCCCTGCCAGTCTCCCATGCTGGTACATACCTGGCCCTAAGCTGGGTAGCAGTTTTCGATCTGATGAGAGCAGGCACATTCAGCTTAGGATGGCCGTTGACAGCTTCATGCCTTGTATACTGTAGATTTAAGCATCAATAAATCCTTTTCGGAATCGGAGCAGAAACCGAGCAAAAGGTCAACTGCACCCGGGATTCCCAGTCGGACTCCCATGCTGGTACTTACCAGCCCCTAAACTGGGTAGCAGTCTGCAATCTGACGAGAACAGGCACATTCAGCTTTGGATGGCCGTAGACAGCTTCACACACTGTATACTGTGGATTTAACCCCTTCCCGCAGAATGGCATATATAAACGCCGGGTTGTGCAGTGCGTTCGCGCATCCCGGCGTTTATAAATGACATGCAGTTAACCCGGCGATGCGCAGCATCGCACGGGTTAACTGGCAGAAGTCCCACTGTTTCCAGCAGGGGACAACTTCTGCTTCACCCCCAGGACCATCAATTGATGGTCCTGGTCAGCGATCACTGTGATTGGTCCCTGTGGACCAATCACAGTGATCTGGGGTGAAAGTTCAGATCCCCCGCACTGCCCGCCCCTGGAAGTCGGGCAGAACGGGGGACGAAGGCTGCAGGGGCTCGCGGGGACCTGTGGCATTCGGGGGGAACACGTGGGGACCGGCGGACTTACCTGATCCAGCGGCGGGACCGAGGAGCAGCGCGGGACCGGCCACGTGGACGAGCAGCGACGGGTAAGTATGTGGTCCTCAGAAGCAGCAGTGAAGATCTTCACTGCTGCTTCTAGGAGTCTGAAAACTACAACTCCCAGCATGCCTAGACAGCCTTTGGCTGTCTGGGCATGCTGGGAGTTGTAGTTTTGCAACATCTGGAGGGCCTCAGTTTGGAGACCATTGTATAATGGTCTCCAATCTGTGCTCTTCCAGCTGTTGCAAAACTACAACTCCCAGCATGCACTGACTGTCCAGGCATGCTGGGAGTTTTAGTTAAGCAACATCTGGCCCTTCAGATGTTGCCGAACTACAACTCCCAGCATGCCCTTCAGCTGTCTGGGCATGCTGGGAGTTGTAGTTTTGCAACAGCTGGAGACACACTGGTTGGGAAACATTGTTTCTAACTCAGTGTTTCCTAACCTGTGTGCCTCCAGCTGTTGCAAAACTATAACTCCCAGCATGCACTAAAAGACCATGCATGCTGGGAGTTGTGGTTTTGCAACAGCTGATGCAAGCCCCCCCTCCCCCCGCCCCGCCACCCCCGTGAATGTACAGGGTACATTCACATGGGCGAGGCTTTTACAGTGGGTTTCTCGCATCTTGAGATGCAGCAAATTTTGCGCTGAGAAACTCGCTGTAATCCCCCGCCTATGTGACTGTACCCTAAAAACACTACACTACACTAACACAAAATAAAAAGTTAAAAACACTACATATACACATACCCCTACACAGCCCCCCTCCCCCAATAAGAACGTCCGGTACACCACTGTTTCCAAAGCATAGCCTCCAGCTGTTGAAAAACAACAACTCCCAGTATTGTCGGACAGCCGTTGACTGTCCAGGCATGCTGGGAGTTTTGCAACAGCTGGAGGCACCCTGTTTGGGAATCACTGGCGTAGAATACCCCTATGTCCACCCCCTATGCAAATTCCTAATTTAGGCCTCAAATGCACATGGCGCTCTTACTTTGGAGCCCTGTCGTATTTCAGGGCAACAGTTTAGGGCGACATATGGGGTATCGCCGTACTCGGGAGAAATTGCGTTACAAGGTTTGGGGGGCTTTTTCTTCTTTAACCCTTCATGAAAAGGAAATGTTGGGGTCTACACCAGAATGTTAGTGTAAAATTTTTTTATTTTTTACACCAACATGCTGATGTTGCCCTATACTTTACATTTTCACAAGAGGTAAAAGGGAAAAAAGCCCCCCAAAATTTGTAACGCAATTTCTCCCGACTACAGAGATACCCCATATGTGAGCGCAAAGTGCTCTGGGGGCGCACAACAAGGCCCAGAAGGGAGAGTGCACCATGTACATTTGAGGTGATTTGCACAGGGGTGGCTGATTGTTACAGCGGTTTTGACAAACGCAAAAAAAAACAAAACCCCACATGTGACCCCATTTCGGAAACGACACCCCTCACGGAATGTAATGAGGGGTGCAGTGAGAATTTACCCCCCACAGGTGTCTGACGGATCTTTGGAACAGTGGTCCATGAAAATGAAAACTTGTACAGCCCACTGTTCCAAAGATCTGTCAGACACCAGTGGGGAGCAAATGCTCACTGTACCCCTTGTTACGTTCCTCAAGGGGTCTAGTTTCCAAAATAGTATGCCATGTGTGTTTTTTTTGCTGTTCTGGCACCTTAGGGGCTTCCTAAATGCGACATGCTCCCAGAGCAAAATTTGCTCTCAAAAAGCCAAATATGACTCCTTCTCTTCTGAGCATTGTAGTTCGCCCATAGTGCACTTCAGGTCAACTTATGGGGTACCTCCATACTCAGAAGAGATGGGGTTACAAATTTTGGGGGGTATTTTCTGCTATTAACCCTTGCAAAAAGGTGAAATTAGGGGGGAAACACACATTTTAGTGGAAATTTTTTTTTTTTTTTTACATATGCAAAAGTCATGAAACACCTGTGGGGTAATAAGGCTCACTTTATTCCTTATTACATTCCTCAAGGGGTCTAGTTTCCAAAATGGTATGCCATGTGGGTATTTTTTGCTGTTCTGGCACCATAGGGGCTTCCTAAATGCGACATGCCCCCCGAGCAAAATTTGCTCTCAAAAAGCCAAATATGACTCCTTCTCTTCTGAGCATTGTAGTTCACCCATAGTGCACTTCAGGTCAACTTATGGGGTACCTCCATACTCAGAAGAGAAGGGGTTACAAATATTGGGGGGTATTTCCTGCTATTAACCCTTGGAAAAATGTGAAATTTTGGGGGGAAACACACATTTTAGTGAAAAAAAAAAATTTTTTTTTACATATGCAAAAGTCGTGAAACACCTGTGGGGTATTAAGGCTCACTTTATTCCTTGTTACGTACCTCAAGGGGTCTAGTTTCCAAAATGGTATGCCATGTGAGGGTTTTTTGCTGTTCTGGCACCATAAGGGCTTCCTAAATGCAACATGCCCCCAAAAACCATTTCAGAAAAACGTACTCTCCAAAATCCCCTTATCGCTCTTTCCCTTCTGAGCCCTCTACTGTGCCCGCCGAACACTTTACATAGACATATGAGGTATGTGCTTACTCGAGAGAAATTGGGCTACAAATATAAGTATACATTTTCTCCTTTTACCCCTTGTAAAAATTAAAAAATTGGGTCTACAAGAACATGCGAGTGTAAAAAATGAAGATTGTGAATTTTCTCCTTCACTTTGCTTCTATTCCTGTGAAACACCTAAAGGGTTAAAATGATGACTGAATGTCATTTTGAATACTTTGGGGGGTGCAGTTTTTATAATGGGGTCATTTGTGGGGTATTTCTAATATGAAGACCCTTCAAATCCACTTCAAACCTGAAAAATAGTGAGTTTGAAAATTTTGTGAAAAATTGGAAAATTGCTGCTGAACTTTGAAGCCCTCTGGTGTCTTCCAAAAGTAAAAACTTGTCACTTTTATGATGCAGACATAAAGTAGACATATTGTATATGTGAATAAAAAATTTTTTTATTTGTAATATACATTTTCCTTACAAGCAGAGAGCTTCAAAGTTAGAAAAATGCAAAATTTTCAAATTTTTCATCAAATTTTAGGATTTTTCACAAGGAAAGGATGCAAGTTACCACAAAAATTTACCACCATGTTAAAGTAGAATATGTCACGAAAAAACAATCTCGGAATCAGAATGATAACTAAAAGCATTCCAGAGTTATTAATGTTTAAAGTGACAGTGGTCAGATGTGCAAAAAACGCTCTGGTCTTTAAGGCCAAAATGGGCTTGGTCCTTAAGGGGTTAAGCATCAATAAATCCTTTTCGGAATTGGAGCGGAAGGCGGCAACTGAGCAAAATGTCAACGACACCTGGGATTCCCAGCCAGTCTCCCATACTGGTACTTACCGGGCCCTAAGATCTGTACCAGTCTGCGATCTGACAAGAGCAGGCGCGTTCAGCTTAGGATGGCCGTCGACAGCTTCACACCTTGTATACTGTGGATTTAAGCATCAATAAATATTTTTATTAATCGGAGAGGAAGGCGGCAACAGAACAAAATGTCAATGGCACCTTGGATTGCTAGCCAGTCTCCCATACCGGTACTTACCAGGCCCTAAGCTGGGTAGCAGTCAGCAAACTGACGAGAGCAGGCACGTTCAGCTTATGATGTCCATTGCCAGCTTCACAACCTGTATATTGTGGATTTAAACATCAATAAATCCTTTTCGGAATCGGAGCGGAAGGCGTCAACAGAGCAAAACGTCAACGGCAACCGGGATTCCCAGCCAGTCTCCCATGCTTGTACTTACCGGGCCCTAAGCTGAGTAGCAATTTGCGATCTGACGAGAGCAGGCGCGTTCAGCTTAGGATGGCCATTGACAGCTTTACACCGTTTACACCGTTTACACCGTTTACACCCTTTACACCTTTTACACCCTTTACACTGTGGATTTAAGCATCAAGAAATCCTTTTCGGAATCGGAGCAGAAACAGAGCAAAATGTCAACTGCATTCCCAGCCAGTCTCCCATGCTGGTACTTACCAGGCCCTAAGCTGGGTAGCAGTCTGCGATCTGACGGGGGCAGGCGCCTTCAGCTTAGGATGGCCGTTGACAGATTCACACCCTTTACACCCTTTACACCCTTTACACCCTTTACACCCTTTACACCGTGGATTTAAGCATCAATAAATCCTTTTCGGAATCGAAGCGGAAAGCGGCAACAGAGCAAAATGTCGACTGCACCCGGGATTCCCAGCCAGTCTCCCATGCCGGTACTTACTGGGCCCAAAGCTGGGTAGCAGTCTGCGATCTGACGAGAGCAGGCACCTTCAGCTTAGGATGGCCGTTGACAGCTTCATGCTTTGTATACTGTGGATTTAAGCATCAATAAATCCTTTTCGGAATCGAAGCGGAAAGCGGCAACAGACCAAAATGTCAACTGCACCCGGGATTCCCAGCCAGTCTCCTACGCTGGCACTTACCAGGCCCTAAGCTTAGTAGCAGTCTGCGATCTGACGAGAGCAGGCGCATTCAGCTTAGGATGGCCGTTGACAGCTTCACGCCCTTTATACTGTGCATTTAAGAATCAATAAATCCTTTTCGGAATCGGAACCGGAGCGGAAGGCGGAAACAGAGTAAAATGTCAACTGCACCCGGGATTCCCAACCAGTCTCCCATGCTGTTATTTACCGGGCCCTAAGCTGGATAGCAGTCTGTGATCGGTCGAGAGCAGGCACGTTCAGCTTAGGACAGCCGTTGACAGCTTCGCACCTTGTATACTGTGGATTTAAGCATCAATAAATCCTTTTCGGAATCGGAGCGGAAGGCAGCAACAGAGAAAATGTCAACGGCACCAAGGATTCCCAGCCAGTCTCCCATGCCGGTATTTACCAGGCCCTAAGCAGGGTAGCAGTCTGCGATCTGACGAAAGCAGGCGAGATCAGCTTACGATGGCCGTTGACAGCTTCAACCCTGTATACTGTGGATTTAAGCATCAATAAATCCTTTTCGGAATCAGAACGGAAGGCGGCAACAGAGCAAAATGTCAACAGCCCCCGGGATTCCCAGCCAGTCTCCCATGCCGGTACTTACCGGGCCCAAAGCTGGGTGCAGTCTGCAATCTGACGAGAGCAGGCGAGTTCTGCCTAGGATGGCTGCTGACAGCTTCACATCTTGTATATTGTGGATTTAAGCATCAATAAATCCTTTTAGGAATTGGAGCGGAAGGAGGCAACATAACAAAATGTAAACGGCACCTGGGATTCCCAGCCAGTCTCCCATGCCGGGCAGCAGTCTGCGATCTGACGAGAGCAGGCGCGTTCAGATTAGGATGGCCGTCGACAGCTTCACACCCTTTATACTGTGGATTTAAGCATAAATAAATCCTTTTCGGAAATGGAGCAGAAAGCAGCAACAGAGCAAAACGTCAACGGCACCGGGGATTCCCAGCCAGTCTCCTATGCTGGTACTTACCGGGCACTAAGCTGGGTAGCAGTTTGCAATCTGACGAGAGCAGGCACGTTCAGCTTAGCATGGCCGTTGACAACTTCACACCCTTTATACCCTTTATACGCCTTATACCCTTTATACTGTGAATTTAATCATCAATAAATCTTTTTCGAAATCGGAACGGAAGACGGCAACAGAGCAAAATGTCAACTGCACCCGGGATTCCCAGCCAGTCTCCCATGCTGGTACTTACCGGGCCCTAAGCTTGGTAGCAGTCTGCAATTTGACGAGAGCAGGCGCGTTCAGCTTAGGATGGCCATTGACAGCTTCACACCCTTTATTCTGTGGATTTAAGCATCAATAAATCCTTTTCGGAATCGGAGCAGAAACAAAGCAAAATGTTAACTGCACCCGGGATTCCCAGCCAGTCTAACATGCTGGTACTTACCAGGCCCTAAGCTGGGTAGCAGTCTGCGATCTGACGAGAACAGGCGCATACAACTTAGGATGGCCGTAGACAGCTTCACACCCTGTATACTGTGGATTTGAGCATCAATAAATCCTTTTCGGAATCGGAGCGGAAGGCGGCAACAGAGCAAAATGTCAACGACACCTGGGATTCCCAGTCAGTCTTCCATGCTGGCACTTATAGGGCCTTAAACTGGGTAGCAGTCTGCGATCTGACGAGAGCAGGCGCGTTCAGCTTAGGATGGCCGTTGACAGCTTCACGCCCTTTATACTGTGCATTTAAGCATCAATAAATCCTTTTCGGAATCTGAACGGAAGGCGGCAACAGAGCAAAATGTCAACGGCACCCGGGAATCCCAGCCAGTGTCCCATGCCGGTACTTACTGAGCCCTAAGCTGGGTAGCAGTCTGCGATCTGACGAGAGCAGGCGCGTTCAGCTTAGGATGGCCGTTCACAGCTTCACGCCTTGTATACTGTGGATTTAAGCATCAATAAATATTTTTATTAATCGGAGAGGAAGGCGGCAACAGAGCAAAATGTCATGGGCACCTTGGATTGCATGCCAGTCTCCCATGCCGGTACTTGCCTGGCAGCAGTCTGCGATCTGAGTAGAGCAGGCACGTTCAGCTTAGGATGGCCGTTGACGGTTTCACACCCTGTATACTGTGGATTTAAGCATCAATAAATCGTTTTCGGAATCAGAGCGGAAGGCGGCAACAGAGCAAAATGTCAACTGCACCCTGGATTCCCAGCCAGTCTCCCATGCTGGTACTTACCAGGCCCTAAGCTGGGTAGCAGTCTGCGAGCTGACGGGAGCAGACACGTTCAGCTTAGGATGGCCATTGACAGCTTCACACCTGGTATACTGTGGATTTAAGCATCAATAAATCATTTTCGGAATCGGAGTTGAAGGCTTCAACAGAGCAAAATGTCAACAGCACCCGGGATTCCCAGCCAGTCTCCCATGCTGGTACATACCGGGCCCTAAGCTGAGTAGCAATTTGCGATCTGACGAGAGCAGGCGTGTTCAGCTTAGGATGGCCGTTGACAGCTTCATGTCTTGTATACTGTGGATTTAAGCATCAATAAATCCTTTTCAGAATCGGAGCAGAAACAAAGCAAAATGTCAACTACACCCCGGATTCCCAGCCAGTCTCCCATGCTGGTACTTACCAGGCCCTAAGCTTGGTAGCAGTCTGCGATCTGACGAGAACAGGCGCATTCAGCTTAGGATGGCCGTAGACAGGTTCACACCCTGTATACTGTGGATTTAAGCATCAATAAATCCATTTCGGAATCGGAGCTGAGGGCGGCAACAGAGAAAATGTCAACGGCACCCGGGATTCCCAGCCAGTCTCCTAAGCTGATACTTACCGGGCACTAAGCTGGGTAGCAATTTGCAATCTGACGACAGCAGGCACGTTCAGCTTAGGATGGCCGTTGACAGCTTCACACCCTTTATACTGTGGATTTAAGCATCAATAAATCCTTTTCGGAATCGGAGCAGAAGGCAGCAACCGAGCAAAACATCGACGGGACCCGGGAGTCCCAGCCAGTCTCCCATACCGGTACTTACCGGGCCCTAAGCTGGGTAGCAGTCTGCGATCTGACGAGAGTAGGCTCGTTCAGCTTAGGATGGCCGTTGACAGCTTCATGCCTTGTATACTGTGGATTTAAGCATCAATAAATATTTTTATTAATCGGAGTGGAAGGCGGCAACAGAGCAAAATGTCAATGGCACCTTGGATTGCCAGCCAGTCTCCCATGCCGGTACTTGCCGGGCAGCAGTCTGCGATCTGAGAAGAGCAGGCATGTTCAGCTTAGGATGGCCGTTGACAGCTTTATGCCTTGTATACTGTGGATTTAAGCATCAATAAATCCTTTTTGGAATCAGAGCGGAAGACGGCAACAGAGCAAAATGTCAACTGCACCCGGGATTCCCAGCCAGTCTCACATGCCGGTACTTACCAGCCCCTAAGCTGGGTAGCAGTCTGCGATCTGACGAGAGCAGGCGCGTTAAGCTTAGGATGGCCGTTGACAGCTTCACACCCTTTATACTGTGGATTTAAGCATCAATAAATCCTTTTAGATATCGGAGCGGAGGGTGGCAACAGAGCAAAATGTGAACGGCACCCAGGATTCCCAGCCAGTCTCCCATACCGGTACTTACCGGGCCCAAAGCTGGGTAGCAGGCTGCGATCTGACGAGAGCAGGCGCGTTCAGCTTAGGATGGCCGTTGACAGCTTTACACCTTGTATACTTTGGATTTAAGCATCAATAAATCATTTTCGGAATCGGAGCAGAGCAAAAGGCGTCAACAGAGCAAAATGTCAAGGGCACCCGGGATTCCCAGCCAGTCTCCCATGCTGGTACTTACTGGGCCCTAAGCTGGGTAGCAGTCTGCGATCTGACGAGAGGAGGCGCGTTCAGCTTAGAATGGCCGTCGACAGCTTCACGCCTTGTATACTGTGGATTTAAGCATCAATGAATCCTTTTCGGAATCGGAGCAGAAGGCGTCAACAGAGAAAAATGTTAACTGCACCCTGGATTCCCAGTCAGTCTCTCATGCTGGTACTTACCGGGCCCTAAGCTGGGTAGCAGTCTGCGATCTGACGAGAGCAGGCGCGTTTAGCTTAGGATGGCCGTTCACAGCTTCTCACCCTTTATACTGTGGATTTAAGCATCAATAAATCCTTTTCGGAATCGGAACGGAAGGAGGCAACAGAGCAAAATGTCAACTGCACCCGGGATTCCCAACCAGTCTCCCATGCTTGTACTTACCGGGCCCTAAGCTGGGTAGCAGTCTGCGATCTGAAGAGAGCAGGCGCATTCAGCTTAGGATGGCCGTTAACAGCTTCACGCCCTTTATACTGTGCATTTAAGCATCAATAAATCCTTTTCGGAATCGGAACGGAACGGAAGGCGGCAAAAGAGCAAATCTTCAACGGCACCCGGGATTCCCAGCCAGTCTCCCATGCCGGTACTTACCGGGCCCTAAGCTAGGTAGCAGTCTGCGATCTGACGAGAGCAGGCGCGTTCAGCTTAGAAAGGTCGTTGCCAGCTTCACTCCCTTTATACTGTGGATTTAAGCATCAATAAATCCTTTTCGGAATCGGAGGGGAAGGCGGAAACAGAGCAAAATGTCAATGGCACCTTGGCTTACCAACCAGTCTACCATGCCGGTACTTGCCGGGCAGCAGTCTGCGATCTGACGAGAGCAGGCACGTTCAGCTTAGGATGGCTGTTGACAGCTTCACGCCTTGTATACTGTGGATTTAAGCATCAATAAATCCTTTTTGGAATCGGAGCAGAAACAGAGCAAAACGTCGACGTCACCCGGGACTCCCAGCCAGTCACCCATGCCAGTACTTAACAGGCCCTAAGCTGGGTAGCAGTCTGCAATCTGACGAGAGCAGGCACATTCAGCTTAGGATGGCCGTTGACAGCTTCACACCCTTTATACTGTGGATTTAAGCATCAATTAATCCTTTTAGGTATCAGAGCGGATGGCGGCAACAGAGCAAAACGTCAACGGCACCTGGGATTCCCAGCCAGTCTCCCATGCCAGTATTTGCCGGGCAGCAGTCTACGATCTGACGAGAGCAGTCGCGTTCAGCTTAGGAAGGCTGTTGACAGTTTCACACCCTGTATACTGTGGATTTAAGCATCAATAAATCCTTTTCGAAATCGAAGCGGAAGGCGGCAACAGAGCAAAATGTCAACGAAACCTGGGATTCCCAGCCAGTCTCCCATGCTGGTACTTACCGGGCCCTAAGCTGGGTAGCAGTCAGCGAACTGACGAGAGCAGGCACGTTCAGCTTAGGATGGCCGTTAACAGCTTCAACCTTTTATACTGTGGATTTAAGCATCAATAAATACTTTACGTAATCGGAGCGGAAGGCGGCAACAGAGAAAATGTCAACAGCACCCAGGATTCCCAGCCAGTCTCCCATGCCGGTACTTACCGGGCCCAAAGCTGGGTGCAGTCTGCAATCTGACGAGAGCAGGCGAGTTCAGCTTAGGATGGCCGTTGACAGCTTCATGCCTTGTATACTGTGGATTTAAGCATCAATAAATATTTTTATTAATCGGAGTGGAAGGCGGCAACAGAGCAAAATGTCAATGGCACCTTGGATTGCCAGCCAGTCTCCCATGCCGGTACTTGCCGGGCAGCAGTCTGCGATCTGAGAAGAGCAGGCATGTTCAGCTTAGGATGGCCGTTGACAGCTTTATGCCTTGTATACTGTGGATTTAAGCATCATTAAATCCTTTTCGGAATCGGAGCGGAAAGCGGCAGCAGAGCAAAATGTCGACTGCACCCGGGATTCCCAGCCAGTCTCCCATGCTGGTATTTACCAGGCCCTAAGCTTGGTAGCAGTGTGCGATCTGACAAGAGCAGGCGCATTCAGCTTAGGATGGCCGTTGACAGCTTCACCACCCTGTATGCTATATACTGTATACTGTGGATTTAAGCATCAATTAATCCTTTTAAGAATTGGAGCGGAAGGCGGCAACAGAGCAAAACGTCAACGGCACCCGAGATTCCCAGCCAGTCACCCATGCTGGTACTTACCGGGCCCTAAGCTGGGTAGCAGTCTGCGATCTGTCGAGAACAGGCGCATTCAGCTTAGGACGGCCGTTGACAGCTTCACACCATGTATACTGTGGATTTAAGCATCAATAAATCCTTTTCGGAATCGGAGCGGAAGGCGGAAACAGAGCAAAATGTCAATGGCACCTTGGATTACCAGCCAGTCTACCATGCCGGTACTTGCCTGGCAGCAGTCTACAATCTGACGAGAGCAGTCGCGTTCAGCTTAGGAAGGCTGTTGACAGCTTCACACCCTGTATACTGTGGATTAAAGCATCAATAAATCCTTTTCGGAATCGAAGCGAAAGGCGGCAACAGAGCAAAATGTCAACGACACCTGGGATTTCCAGCCAGTCTCCCATGCTGGTACTTACCGGGCCCTAAGCTGGGTAACAGTCTGCAATCTGATGAGAGCAAGCACGTTCAGCTTAGGATGGCCGTTAACAGCATCACACCCTTTATACTGTAGATTTAAGCATCAATAAATACTTTAGGTAATCTGAGCAGAAGGCGGCAAAAGAGAAAATGTCAACAGCACCCAGGATTCCCAGCCAGTCTCCCATGCCGGTACTTACCGGGCCCAAAGCTGGGTGCAGTCTGCAATCTGACGAGAGCAGGCGAGTTCTGCCTAGGATGGCTGCTGACAGCTTCACATCTTGTATATTGTGGATATAAGCATCAATAAATGCTTTTCGGAATCTGAGCGGAAGGCGGCAACAGAGCAAAACGTCAACTGCACCCGGGATTCCCAGCCAGTCTCCCATGCCGGTACTCACCGGGCCCTAAGCTGGGTAGCAGTCTGCGATCTGACGAGAGCAGGCACGTTCAGCTTAGGATGGCCGTTGACAGCTTCACGTCTTGTATACTGTGGATTTAAGCATCAATAAATCCTTTTCGGAATCGGAGCGGAAAGCGGCAACAGTGCAATACGTCAACTTCATCCGGGATTCCCAGCCAGTCTCCCAAGCTGGTACTTACCAGGCCCTAAGCTAGGTAGCAGTCTGCGATCTGACGAGAGCAGGCGCGTTCCGCTTCGGATGGCCGTTGACAGCTTCATGCCAATTATACTGTGCATTTAAGAATCAATAAATCCTTTTCAGAATCGGAACCGCAACCGGAACCGGAACGGAAGGCGATAACAGAGCAAAACGTTAACTGCACCCGGGATTCCCAACCAGTCTCCCATGCCGGTACTTACCGGGACCTAAGCTGTGTAGCAGTCTGCAAACTGACGAGAGCAGGCACGTTCAGCATAGGATGGCCGTCGACAGCTTCACGCCCTGTATATTGTGGATTTAAGCATCAATAAATCCTTTTCGAAATCGGAGCGGAAGGTGGCAACAGAGCAAAATGTCAACTGCACCCGGGATTCCCAGCCAGTCTCCCATGCTAGTACTTACCAGGACCTAAGCAGGGTAGCAGTCTGCAAACTGAAAAGAGCAGGCACGTTCAGCTTAGGATGGCCGTTGACAGCTTCTCGCCCTGTATATTGTGGATTTAAGCATCAATAAATCAATTTCAGAATCGAAGCAGAAGGCGGCAACAGAGCGAAACGTCAACGGCACCCAGGATTCCCAGCCAGTCTCCCATGCTGGTACTTTCCAGGCCCTAAGCTAGGTAGCAGTCTGCGATCTGGCGAGAGCAGGGGCGTTCAGCTTAGGATGGCCGTTCACAGCTTCACAGCTTCACACCCTTTATACTGTGGATTTAAGCATCAATAAATCATTTTAGGTATCGGAGCGAAAGGCAACAACAGAGCAAAACGTCAACGGCACCCGGGATTCCCAGCCAGCCTCCCATGCCAGTATTTGCCGGGAAGCAGTCTGCGATCTGACGAGAGCAGGCACGTTCAGCTTAGGAAGGCAGTTGACAGCTTCACACCCTGTATACTGTGGATTTAAGAATCAATAAATCCTTTTCGGAATCGTAGCGGAAGGCGGCAACAGAGCAAAATGTCAACAGCACCCGGGATTCCCAGCCAGTCTCCCATGCCGATACTTACCGGGCAGTAAGCTGGGTAGCAGTCTGCGATCTGACGAGAGCAGGCGCGTTCAGCTTAGGATGGCCGTTCACAGCTTCACACCCTTTATACTGTGGATTTAAGCATCAATAAATCATTTTAGGTATCGAAGCGGAAGTCGGCAACAGAGCAAAACGTCAACGGCAACCGGGATTCCCAGCCAGTCTCCCATGCCAGTATTTGCTGGGCAACAGTCTGCGATCTGACGAAAGCAGGCGCCTTCAGCTTAGGATGGCCGTTGACAGCTTCACGCCCTGTATACTGGGGGTTTAAGCATCAATAAATCCTTTTTGGAATCGGAGCAAAAGGCGGCAACAGAGCAAAATGTCAACAACACCTGGGATTCCCAGCCAGCCTCCCATGCTGGTACTTTTCGGGCCCTAGGCTGGGTAGCAGTCTGCAATCTGATGAGAGCAGGCACGTTCAGCTTAGGATGGCCGTTGACAGCTGCACACCTTTTTTACTGTGCATTTAAGCATCAATAAGTCCTTTCCGGTATCGGAGAAGAAGGCGGCAACAGAGCAAAATGTCAACGGCACCCGGGATTCCCAGCCAGTCTCCCATGCCAATACTTACCGGGCCCTAGGCTGGGTAACAGTCTGCAATCTGACAAGAGAAGGCGCGTTCAGCGTAGGATGGCTGTTGCCAGCTTCATGCCCTTTATACTGTGCATTTAAGCATCAATAAATCCTTTTCGGAATCGTAATGGATGGAGGCAACAGAGCAAAATGTCAACTGCACCCAGGATTCCCAGCCAGTCTCCCATGCCGATACTTACCAGGCCCTAAGCTGAGTAGCAGTCTGCAAACTGACGAAAGCAGGCATGTTCAGCTTAGGATGGCCGTTGACAGCTTTACACCTTGTATACTGTGGATTTAAGCATCAATAAATCCTTTTAGGTATCGGAGCGGAAGGCGGCAACAGAGCAAAACGTCAAAGGAACCTGTTATTCCCAGCCAGTCTCCCATGCCAGCATTTGCTGGGCAACAGTCTGCAATCTGACGAGAGCAGGCTCATTCAGCTTAGGATGGCAGTTGACAGCTTCGCACCCTGTATACTGGGGGTTTAAGCATCAATAAATCCTTTTTGGAATCGGAGCGGAAGGCGGCAACAGAGCAAAATGTCAACAACACCTGGGATTCCCAGCCAGTCTCCCATGCTGGTACTTACCAAGCCCTAAGCTGGGTAGCAGTCTGCAATCTGACGAGAGCAGGCGCATTCAGCTTAGGATGGCCGTTGATAGCTTCGTGCTTTGTATACTGTGGATTTAAGCATCAATAAATATTTTTATTAATCAGAGAGGAAGGCGGCAACAGAGCAAAATGTCAATGGCACCTTGGATTGCCAGCCAGTCTCCCATGCCAGTATTTGCCGGGCAGGAGTCTGCGATCTGAGGAGAGCAGGCACGTTCAGCTTAGGATGGCCGTTGACAGCTTCACGCCATGTATACTGTGGATTTAAGCATCAATAAATCCTTTTCAGAATCGGAGCGGAAGGCGGCAACAGAGCAAAATGTCAACAACACCTGGGATTCCCAGCCAGTCTCCCATGCTGGTACTTACCGAGCCCTAAGCTGGGTAGCAGTCTGCAATCTGACGAGAGCAGGCACGTTCAGCTTAGGATGGCCGTTGACAGCTTCATGCCCTTTACACTGTGCATTTAAGCATCAATAAATACGTTACGTAATC
The DNA here is from genome assembly GCF_029499605.1 of Hyla sarda. NCBI lineage: Eukaryota > Metazoa > Chordata > Amphibia > Anura > Hylidae > Hyla > Hyla sarda. The sequence goes on along the minus strand of NC_079189.1, from coordinate 255,369,014 downwards.
GGAGCAGAAGGCGACAACAGAAAATGTCAACAGCATCCAGGATTCCCAGCCAGTCTCCCAAGCCGGTACTTACCAAGCCCTAAGCTGGGTAGCAGTCTTCGATCTGACGAGTTCAGCTTAGGATGGCTGTTGATAGCTTCACGCCTTGTATACTGTGGATTTAAGCATCAATAAATGCTTTTCGGGATCGGAGCCGGAGCGGAAGGCGGCAACAGAGCAAAATGCCACCTGCACCCGGGATTCCCAGCCAGTCTCCCATGCTGGTACTTACCGGTCCCTAAGCTGGGTAGCAGTCTGTGATCTGACGAGAGCAGGCGCATTAAGCTTAGGATGGCCGTTCACAGCTTCACACCCTTTTTACTGTGGATTTAAGCATCAAAAAAATCCTTTTCGAAATCGGAGCGGAAAGCGGCAACAGAGCAAAATGTGAACTGCACACGGGATTCCCAGCCAGTCTCCCATGCAGGTACTGACCAGACCTTAAGCTGGGTAGCAGTCTGCAATCTGACGAGAGTAGGCGCATTCAGCTTAGGATGGCTGTTGACAGCTTCACACCCTGTATACTGTATACTGTGGATTTAAGCATCAATGAATCCTTTTAAGAATCGGAGCGGAAGCAACAGAGCAACATGTCAACGGCACCCGGGATTCCCAGCCAGTCTCCCATGCCGGTACTTACCGGGCCCTAAGCTGGGTAGCAGTCTGCGATCTGACGAAAGCAGGCGCATTCAGCTTAGGATGGCCGTTGATAGCTTCGTGCTTTGTATACTGTGGATTTAAGCATCAATAAATATTTTTATTAATCAGAGAGGAAGGCGGCAACAGAGCAAAATGTCAATGGCACCTTGGATTGCCAGCCAGTCTCCCATGCCAGTATTTGCCGGGCAGGAGTCTGCGATCTGAGGAGAGCAGGCACGTTCAGCTTAGGATGGCCGTTGACAGCTTCACGCCATGTATACTGTGGATTTAAGCATCAATAAATCCTTATCGTAATCGGAGCGGAAGGCGGCAACAGAGCAAAATGTCAACTGCACCCGGGATTCCCAGCCAGTCTCCCATGCCGGTACTTACTGGGCCCTAAACTGGGTAGCAGTCTGCGATCTGACGAGAGCAGGCACGTTCAGCTTAGAATGGCCATTGACAGCTTCACACCTTGTATATTGTGGATTTAAGCATCAATAAATCATTTTCGGAATCGGACCGGAAATCGTCAACAGAGCAAAATGTTAACGGCACTGGGGATTCCCAGCCAGTCTCCCATGCTGGTACTTACCGGCCCTAAGCTGAGTAGCAATTTGCGATCTGACAACAGCATGCGTGTTCAGCTTAGGATGGCCGTCAACAGCTTCAAACCCTGTATACTGTATACTGTATATTTAAGCATCAATGAATCCTTTTCGGAATCGGAGCAGAAGGCGGCAACAGAGCAAAACGTCAACGGCACCCAGGATTCCCAGCCAGTCTCCCATGCTGGTACTTACCAATCCCTAAGCTGGGTAGCAGTCTGCGATCTGACGAGAGCAGGCGGGTTCAGCTTAGAATGGCTGTTGATAGCTTCAAGCCTTGTATACTGTGGATTTAAGCATCAATAAATGCTTTTCTGAATCGGAGCGGAAGGCGGCAACAGAGCGAAATGTCAACTGCTCCCAGGATTCCCAGCCAGTCTCCCATGCCGGTACTTACCGGGTCCTAAGCTGGGTTGCAGTCTGCGATCTGACGAGAGCAGGCACGTTGAGCTTAGGATGGCCGTTGACAGCTTCACACCCTGTATACTGTAGATTTAAGCATCAATAAATCCTTTTCGGAATAGGAGCGAAAGGCGGCAACAGAGCAAAAATGTCAATGACACCTGGGATTCCCAGCCAGTCTCCCATGCTGGTACTTACCAATCCTCAAGCTGGGTAGCAGTCTGTGATCTGACGAGAGCAGGCACGTTCAGCTTAGGATGGCCGTTAACAGCATCACAGCCTTTATACTGTGGATTTAAGCATCAAAAAATCCTTTTCGGAATCAGAGCGGAAGGCGTCAACAGAGCAAAACGTCAACGGCACTCGGGATTCCCAGCCAGTCTCCCATGCTGGTACTTACCAGCCCTTACGCTGGGTAGCAGTCTGCAATCTGATAAGAGCAGAAACGTTCAGCTTAGGATGGCCGTTGACAGCTTCACACTCTTTATACTGTGGATTTAAGCATCAATAAATCCTTTTCGGAATCTGAGCGGAAGGCGGCAACATAGCAAAATGTCATTGTCACCCAGGATTTTCAGCCAGTCTCCCATGCCGGTACTTACTGGGTCCTAAGCTGGGTAGCAGTCTGCGATCTGACGAGAGCAGGCGCGTTCAGCTTAGGATGGCCGTTGACAGCTTCACACCCTTTATACTGTGCATTTAAGCATCAATAAATACTTTACGTAATCGGCGCGGAAGGCTGCAACAGAGAAAATGTCAACGGCACCCAGGATTCCCAGCCAGTCTCCCATGCTGGTACTTACCAATCCCTAAGCTTTGTAGCAGTTTGCGATCTGACGAGAGCAGGCGGGTTCAGCTTAGGACGGCTGTTGATAGCTTCACGCCTTGTATACTGTGGATTTAAGCATCAATAAATGCTTTTCGGAATCGGAGCGGAACGCGGCAACAGAGCAAAATGTCAACTGCACCCGGGATTCCCAGCCAGTCTCCCATGCCGGTACTTACCGTGCCCTAAGCTGGGTAGCAGTCTGTGATCTGACGAGAGCAGGCGCGTTCAGCTTAGGATGGCCGTCGTCAGCTTCGCACCTTGCATACTGTGGATTTAAGCATCAATAAATCCTTTTCGGAATCGGAGGGGAAGGCGGCAACAGAGCAAAACGTCAAAGGCACCCGGGATTCCCAGCCAGTCTCCCATGTTTTCATACTTACCGGGCCCTAAGATGGGTAGCAGTCTGCGATCTGACGAGAGCAGGCGCGTTCAGCTTAGGATGGCCATTGACAGCTTCACACCCTTTATACTGTGGATTTAAGCATCAATAAATCCTTTTCGGAATCGGAGCGGAAAGCGGCAACAGAGCAAAATGTCAACAGCACCCTGGATTCCCAGCCAGTTTCCCATGCTGGTACTTACCAGCCCCTAAGCTGGGTAGCAGTCTGCAATCTGACGAGAGCAGACACATTCAGCTTAGGATGGCCGTTGACAACTTCACACCCTTTATACTGTGGATTTAAGCATCAATAAATCCTTTTCGGAATCTGAGCGGAAGGCGGCAACAGAGCAAAACGTCAATGGCACCCAGGATTTCCAGCCAGTCTCCCATGCCGATACTTACCGTGCCCTAAGCTGGGTAGCAGTCTGCGATCTGATGAGAGCAGGCGCGTTCAGCTTAGTATGGCCGTTCACAGCTTCTCACCCTTTATACTGTGGATTTAAGCATCAATAAATCCTTTTCGGAATCTGAGCGGAAGGCGGCAACAGAGCAAAACGTCAACGGCACTCGGGATTCCGAGTCAGTCTCCTATGCTGGTCCTTACCGGGCCCTAAGCTGGGTAGCAATCTGCGATCTGACGAGAGCAGGCGCGTTCAGCTTAGTATGGCCGTTCACAGCTTCTCACCCTTTATACTGTGGATTTAAGCATCAATAAATCCTTTTCGGAATCTGAGAGGAAGGCGGCAACAGAGCAAAACGTTAACGGCTCCCGGGATTCCCAGCCAGTCTCCCATGCTGGTACTTACCAGCCCATTAGCTGGGTAGCAGTCTGCAATCTGACAAGAGCAGACATGTTCAGCTTAGAATGGCCGTTGACAGCTTCACACCCTTTATACTGTGGATTTAAGCATCAATAAATCCTTTTCGGGATCTGAGCTGAAGGCGGCAACAGAGCAAAATGTCAATGGCACCCGGGATTTCAAGCCTGTCTCCCATGCCGGTACTTACCGGGCCCTAAGCTGGGTAGCAGTCTGCGATCTGACGAGAGCAGGCGCATTCAGCTTAGGATGGCCGTTGACAGCTTCACGCACTTTATACTGTGCATTTAAGCATCCAAAAATCCTTTTCGGAATCGGAACGGTAGGCGGCAACAGAGCAAAATGGCAACTGCACCCGGGATTTCCAGCCAGTCTCCCATGCCGGTACTTACCGGGCCCTAAGCTGGGTAGCAGTCTGCGATCTGACGAGAGCAGGCGCGTTCAGCTTAAGATGGCCGTTGACAGCTTTACACCCTTTATACCCTTTATACCCTTTACACCCTTTATACTGTGGATTTAAGCATCAATAAATCCTTTTCGGAATCCGTGCGGAAGGTAGCAACAGAGCAAAACGTTAACGGCATCCGTGATTCCCAGTCACTCTCCCATGCCGGTACTTACCAGGCCCTAAGCTGGGTAGCAGTCTGCGTTCTGACGAGAGCAGGCGCATCCAGCTTAGGATGACCGTTGACAGCTTCACACCATGTATACTGTATACTGTATACTGTGGATTTAAGCATCAATGAATCCTTTTCGGAAACGGAGCAGAAGGCGGCAACAGAGCAAAATGTCAACGGCACCCGGGATTCCCAGCCAGTCTCCCATGCCGGTACTTACCGTGCCCTAAGCTGGGTAGCAGTCTGCGACCTGACGAGAGCTGGCGCGTTCAGCTTAGGATGGCCGTTGACAGCTTCACACCCTGTATACTGTGGATTTAAGCATCAATTAATCCTTTTAGGAATCGGAGCGGACGGCAGCAACAGAGTAAAATGTCAATGGCACCTTGGATTGCCAGCCAGTCTCCCATGCCGGTACTTGCCTGGCAGCAGTCTGCGATCTGACGAGAGCAGGCGCGTTCAGCTTATTATGGCCGTTGACAGCTTCACGCCTTGTATGCTGTGGATTTAAGCATCAATAAATTCTTTTTGGAATCGGAGCGGAAGGTGGCAACAGAGAAAAATTTTCACTGCACCCGGGATTCCCAACCAGTCACCAATGCCAGTACTTACCAGGCCCTAAGCTGGGTGGCAGTCTGCAATCTGACGAGAGCAGACACGTTCAGCTTAGGATGGCCGTTGACAGCATCACACCCTTTATACTGTGGATTTAAGCATCAATAAATCCTTTTCGGAATCTGCGCGGAAGGCGGCAACAGAGCAGAAAGTCAATGGCACCCGGTATTTCCAGCCAGTCTCCCAGGCCGGTACTTACCGGGCCCTAAGCTGGGTAGCAGTCAACGATCTAACTAGAGCAGGCGCGTTCAGCTTAGGATGGCCGTTGACAGCTTCACGCCCTTTATACTGTGCATTTAAGCACCAATAATTCCTTTTCGGAATCGGAACGGAGGGCGGCAACAGAGCAAAATGGCAACTGCACCCGGGATTCCCAGTGAGTCTCCCATGCCGGTACTTACCTGGCCCTAAGCTGGGTAGCAGTCTGCGATCTGACGAGAGCAGGCGCCTTCAGCTTAGTATGGCCGTTGACAGCTTCACACCTTGTATACTGTTGATTTAAAGGAGTAGTCCAGTGGTGATTCAGTGGTGAGCAACTTATCCCCTATCCTAAGGATAGGGGATAAGTTGCAGATCACGGGGGGTCCGACCCCTTGGGCCCCCCGCGATCTCCTGTACGGAGCCCCGACAGCCCGCTGTAAGGGGGCGTGTCGACCTCCGCACGAGGCGGCGGCCGACACGCCCCCTCAATACAACTCTATGGCAGAGCCGAAGCGCTGCCTTCGGCAATCTCCGGCTCTGCCATAGAGATGTATTAAGGGGGCGTGTCGGCCGCCTCTTCGTGCGGGGGGCGACACCCGCTATCTCGGCGGAGAGTCGGCGCCCCGTACAGAGAGATCGCAGGGGGCCCCAGCGGTGTGACCCCCCACGATCTCAAACTTATCCCCTATCCTTAGGATAGGGGATAAGTTTTTCACCACTGGACTACCCCTTTAAGCATCAATAAATCCTTTTCGGAATCAGAGCGGAAGGCGGCAACAGAGCAAAATGTCAACTGCACCCGGGATTCCCGGCCAGTCTCCCATGCTGGTACTTATCGGGCCCTAAGCTGGGTAGCAGTCTGCAAACTGACGAGAGCAGGCACGTTCAGCTTAGGATGGCTGTTGATAGTTACACACCTTGTATACTGTGGATTTAAGCATCAATAAATCCTTTTCGGAATCGGAAAGGAAGGCGGCAACAGAGCAAAATGGCAACTGCACCGGGGATTCCCAGCCAGTCTCCCATGCTGGTACTTACCAGGCCCTAAGCTGGGTAGCAGTCTGCAATCTGACGAGAGCAGGCGCATTCAGCTTAGGATGGCCGTTGACAGCTTCACACCCTGTATACTGTGGATTTAAGCATCAATAAATCCTTTTCGGAATCCGTGCGGAAGGCAGCAACAGAGCAAAACTTTAACGGCACCCGGGATTCCCAGCCAGTCTCCCATGCCGGTACTTACCGGGCCCTAAGCTAGGTAGCAGTCTGCAATCTGACGAGAGCAGGCGCGTTCAGCTTAGGATGGCCGTTGACAGCTTCACATCCTGTATACATTGGATTTAAGCATCAATAAATCCTTTTAGGAATCGGCGCAGAAGGCGGCAACAGAGTAAAATGTCAATGGCACCTTGGATTGCCAGCCAGTCTCCCATGCCAGTACTTGCCGGGCAGCAGTCTGCGATCTGACGAGAGCAGGCGCATTCAGCTTAGGATGGCCGTTGACAGCTTCACGCCTTGTATACTGTGGATTTAAGCATCAATAAATCCTTTTTGGAATCGGAGCGGAAGGCGGCAACAAAGAAAAATGTCAACTGCACCCGGGAATCCCAGCTAGTCACCCATGCCATTACTTACCAGGCCCTAAGCTGGGTAGCAGTCTGCGATCTGACGAGAGCAGGCACGTTCAGCTTAGAATGTCCGTTGACAGCTTCACTCCCTTTATACCCTTTATACCATTTATACTCTGGATTTAACCCCTTAAGGACTGAGCAATTTTTCACCTTAAGGACTCGGCCATTTTTTGCAAATCTGACCACTGTCACTTTAAACATTAATAACTCTGGAATGCTTTTAGTAATCATTCTGATTCCAAGATTTTCTTTTCGTGACATATTCTACTTTAACGTAGTGGTAACATTTTTTGGTAACTTGCATCCTTTCTTGGTGAAAAATCCCAAAATTTGATGAAAAATTAGAAAATTTAGCATTTTTCTATCTTTGAAGCTCTCTGCTTGTAAGGGAAATGGATATTCCAAATAATTTTTTTTTTATTCACATATACAATATGTCTACTTTATATTTGCATCATAAAATTTATGAGTTTTTTACTTTTGGAAGACACCAGAGGGCTTTAAAGTTCCGCAGCAATTTTCCAATTTTTCACAAAATTTTGAAACTCGCTTTTTTTCAGGGACCAGTTCAAGTTTGAAGTGGATTTGAAGGGTCTTCATATTAGAAATACCCCATAAATGACCCCATTATAAAAACTGCACCCCCAACGTATTCAAAATGACATTCAGTAAGCGTTTTAACCCTTTACGGGTTTCACAGGAATAGCAGCAAAGTGAAGGAGAAAATTCACAATCTTCATTTTTTACACTCGCATGTTCTTGTAGACCCAATTTTTGAATTTTTGCAAGGGGTAAAAAGGAGAAAATTTTTACTTGTATTTGAAACCCAATTTCTCTCGAGTAAGCACATACCTCATATGTCTATGTAAAGTGTTCGGCGGGCGCAGTAGAGGGCTCAGAAGGGAAGGAGCGTCAAATGGTTTTTGGGGGGCATGTCACCTTTAGGAAGCCCCTATGGTGCCAGAACAGCAAAAAACCCCACATGGCATACCAGTTTGGAAACTAGACCCCTCGGGGAACGTAACAAGGGGTAAAGTGAACCTTAATACCCCACAGGTGATTCACGACTTTTGCATATGTAAAAAATATATATATATTTTTTACCTAAAATGCTTGGTTTCCCTAAAGTTTTACATTTTTAAAAAGGGTAATAGCAGAAAATACCCCCCAAAATTTGAAGCCCAATTTCTCCCGAAACAGAAAACACCCCATATGGGGGTGAAAAGTGCTCTCCTGGCGCGCTACAGGTCTCAGAAGAGAAGGAGTCACATTTGGCTTTTTTGAAGGAAATTTTGCTCTGGGGGCATGCCGCATTTAGGAAGCCCCTATGGTGCCAGGACAGCAAAAAAAAAACACATGGCATACCATTTTGGAAACTAGACCCCTCGGGGAACGTAACAAGGGGTAAAGTGAACCTTAATACCCTACAGGTGTTTCACGACTTTTGCATATGTAAAAAAAAATAAAAAAATGTACCTAAAATGCTTGGTTTCCCAAAAAATTTACATTTATACAAAGGGTTAAAGCAGAAAATACCCCCCAAAATTTGAAGCCCAATTTCTCCCGATTCAGAAAACACCCCATATGGGGGTGAAAAGTGCTCTGTTGGCGCACTACAGGTCTCAGAAGAGAAGGAGTCACATTTGGCTTTTTGAAAGCAAATTTTGCTCTGGGGGCATGCCGCATTTAGGAATCCCCTATGGTGCCAGGATCGCAAAAAAAAACACATGGCATACCATTTTGGAAACTAGAGCCCTCGGGGAATGTAACAAGGGGTTAAGTGAACCTTAATACCCCACAGGCATTTCACGACTATTGCATATGTAAAAAAAAATAAAAATTTTTTTACCTAAAATGCTTCTTTTCCCAAAAACTTTACATTTTTAAAAAGGGTAAAAGCAGAAAATACCCCCCAAAATTTGAAGCCCAATTTCTCCCGAGTACGGCGATACCCCATATGTGACCCTTAACTGTTGCCTTGAAATACGACAGGGCTCCAAAGTGAGAGCGTCATGCGCATTTGAGGCCTAAATTAGGGATTGCATAGGGGTGGACATAGGGGTATTCTACGCCAGTGATTCCCAAACAGGGTGCCTCCAGCTGTTGCAAAACTACCAGCATGCCTGGACAGTCAACGGCTGTCCGACAATACTGGGAGTTGTTGTTTTGCAACAGCTGGAGGCTCCATTTTGGAAACCCTGGCGTACCAGACGTTTTTCATTTTTATTGGGGAGGGGAGGGGGGCTGTTTAGGGGTATGTGTATATGTAGTGTTTTTTACTTTTTATTTTGTTTTTTGTGTTAGTGTAGTGTAGTGTTTTTAGGGTACAGTCACACGGGCAGGGGGTTCACAGTAGTTTCTCGTTGGCAGTTTGAGCTGTTGCAGAAAATTTGCTGCAGCTCAAACTTGCAGCCAGATACTTACTGTAATCCTCCGCCCATGTGAGTGTACCCTGTACATACAGCATGCGTTGACAGACTGTACATGCTGAGAGTTTTAGTTTTGCAACAGCTGTAGGCACACTGGTTATGTATCACGGAGTTTGTGACCTCACTCAGTGTTTCAAAACCAGTGTGCCTCCAGCTGTTGCAAAACTACAACTCCCAGCATGTACGGTGCATGGTGTAAGGTGACTGCTGGGAGTTGTAGTTTGCAACAGCTGGAGGCACACCGGTCGTGAAACACTGAGTTAGGTAAAAAAAAAAACTCTAAGTTTCACAACCAGTGTGCCTTCAGCTGTTGCAAAACTACAACTCTCAGCAGTCACCGACAGCCAACGGGCATGCTGGGAGTTGTAGTTATGCAACCAGCAGATGCACCACTACAACTCCCAGCATGCACTTTAGCTGTTTGTGCAAGCTGGGCGTTGAAGTTATACAACAGCTGAAAGTACACTTTTCCATAGAAAAAATGTGCCTCTAGCTGTTGCAAAACCATAAGTCCCAGCATGCCCATAAGGGAATGCTGGGAGTTGTGGTGGTCTGCCTCCTGCTGTTGCATAACTACAGCTCCCAGCATGCCCTTTTTGCATGCTGGGAGCTGTTGCTAAGCAACAGCAGGACGATGTAACTCACCTCCTGCTGCTGCTCCATCGCAGGCTGTCCCTCGCCGCCGCCGTCGCTCCTGGGGCCCCGATCCCAACATGGACGCCGGGGATTGGGGTCCCCAGCACCCGGGGTCGTCTTCCCGCACCCGCTCACGTCCTCCGGAAGAGGGGCGGAGCGGGTGCGAGAGTGACGCCCGCAGCAGGCGCCCTGATTGGTCGGCCGGTAATCCGGCAGACGAATCAGGGCGATCGTGAGGTGGCACCAGTGCCACCTCACCCCTGCAGGCTTTGGCTGTTCGGGGCCATCAGAGACGGCCCCGAACAGCCAGTAATTCCGGGTCACCGGGTCACTGGAGACCCGATTAACCCGGAATCGCCGCAGATCGCTGGACTGAATTGTCCAGCGATGTGCGGCGATCGCCGACATGGGGGGGCATAATGACCCCCCTGGGCGATATGCCGGGATGCCTGCTGAACGATATGCCGAGATGCCTGCTGAACGATTTCAGCAGGCATCCGGCTCCGGTCCCCAACCGGCTAGCAGTGGGGACCGAAATGCCCACGGGCGTATGGATACGCCCTGCGTCCTTAAAGACTCGGGATGCAGGGCGTATCCATACGCCCTGCGTCCTTAAGAGGTTAAGCATCAATTAATCCTTTTCCGAATCGGTACGGAAGGAGGCAACAGAGCAAAATGTCAACTGCACCCGGGATTTCCAGCCAGTCTCCCATGCCGGTACTTACCGGGCAGAAAGCTGGGTAGCAGTCTGCGATCTGACGAGAGCAGGCGTGTTCAGCTTAGGATGGCAGTTCACAGCTTCACACCCTTTATACCCTTTATACCCTTTATACTGTGGATTTAAGCATCAATAAATCCTTTTAGGTATCGGGTCAGAAGGCTTCAACAGAGCAAAACATCAACGGCACCCGGGATTCCCAGCCAGTCTCCCATGCCAGTATTTGCTGGGCAGCAGCCTGCGATCTGACGAGAGCAGGCGCGTTCAGCTTAGGATGGCCGTTGACAGCTTCACACCCTGTATACTGTGGATTTAAGCATCAATAAATCCTTTTCGGAATAGGAGCGGAAGGCGGCAACAGAGCAATATGTCAACGACACCTGGGATTCCCAGCCAGTCTCCCAGGCTGGTACTTACCGGGCCCTAAGCTGGGTAGCAGTCTGCGATCTGACAAGAGCAGGCACGTTCAGTTTAGGATGGCCGTTAACAGCATCACACCCTTTATACTGTGGATTTAAGCACCAATAAATACTTTACGTAATCGGAGCGGAAGGCGGCAACAGAGAAAATGTCAACGGCACCCAGGATTCCCAGCCTGTCTCCCATGCTGGTACTTACCAATCCCTAAGCTGGGTAGCAGTCTGGGATCTGACGAGAGCAGGCGGGTTTAGCATAGAATGGCTGTTGATAGCTTCACGCCTTGTACACTGTGGATTTAAGCATCAATAAATGCTTTTCGGAATCGCAGCGGAAGGCGGCAACAGAGACAAAATGTCAACTGCACCCGGGATTCCCAGCCAGTCTCCCATGCCGCTACTTACCGGGCCCTAAGCTGGGTAGCAGTCTGCGATCTGACGAGAGCAGGCGCGTTCAGCTTAGGATGGCCATTGACAGCTTTACGCCCTTTATACTGTGCATTTAAGCATCAATAAATCCTTTTCGGAAACGGAACGGAAGGCGGCAACAGAGCAAAATGGCAACTGCACCCGGAATTCCCAGCCAGTCTCCCATGCTGGTACTTACCAGGCCCTAAGCTTAGTAGCAGTCTGCGATCTGACGAGAGCAGGCGCATTCAGCTTAGGATGGCCGTTAACAGCTTCACACCCTGTATACTGTAAGCTGTATACTGTGGATTTAAGCATCAAGGAATGCTTTTAGGAATCGGAGCGGAAGGCGGAAACAGAGCAAAACGTCAACGGCACCCGGGATTCCCAGCCATGCTGGTACTTACCGGGCCATGGCTTGGTAGCAGTCTGCAATCTGACGAAAGCAGGCACGTTCAGCTTAGGATGGCCATTGACAGCTTTACGCCTTGTATACTGTGGATTTAAGCATCAATAAATCCTTTTCGGAATTGGAGCCGAAAGCGGCAACAGAGCAAAATGTCAACTGCACCCGGGATTCACAGACAGTCTCCCATGCTGGTACTTACCAGGCCCTAAGCTGGGTAGCAGTCTGCGATCTGACGAGAGCAGGCGCATTCAGCTTAGGATGGCCGTTGAGAGCTGCACACCCTGTATAATGTATATTTAAGCATCAATGAATCCTTTTCGGAATCGGAGCGGAAGGCAGCAACAGAGCAAAATGTCAACGGCACCCGGGATTCCTAGCCAGTCTCCCATGGCGGCACTTACCGGGCCCTAAGCTGGGTAGCAGTCTGCGATCTGACGAGAGCAGGCGCGCTCAGCTTAGGATGGCCGTTCACAGCTTCACACCCTTTATACCCTTTATACCCTTTATACCCTTTATACTGTGGATTTAAGCATCAATAAATCCTTTTAGGTATCGGAGCGGAAGGCGGCAACAGAGCAAAACGTCAACGGCACCCGGGATTCCCAGCCAGTTTCCCATGTCAGTATTTGCTGGGCAGCAGTCTGCGATCTGAAGAGAGCAGGCGCGTTCAGCTTAGGATGGCCATTGACAGCTTCACACCCTGTATACTGTGGATTTAAGCATCAATAAATCCTTTTCGGAATAGGAGCGGAAGGAGGCAACAGAGCAAAATTTCAACGACACCTGGGATTCCCAGCCAGTCTCCCAGGCTGGTATTTACCGGGCCCTAAGCTAGGTAGCAGTCTGTGATCTGACGAGAGCAGGCACGTTCAGCTTAGGATGGCCGTTAACAGCATCACACCCTTTATACTGTGGATTTAAGCATCAATAAATACTTATGTAATCAGAGCGGAAGGGGGCAACAGAGAAAATGTCAACGGCACCCAGGATTCTCAGCCAGTGTCCCATGCTGGTACTTACCAATCCCTAAGCTGGGTAGCAGTCTGAGATCTGACGAGAGCAGGCGAGTTCAGCTTAGGATGGCTGTTGATAGCTTCATGCCTTGTATACTGTGGATTTAAGCATCAATAAATCCTTTTCGGAATCGGAGCGGAAGGCGGCAACAGAGCAAAATGTCAACGGCACCCGGGATTCCTAGCCAGTCTCCCATGGCGGCACTTACCGGGCCCTAAGCTGGGTAGCAGTCTGCGATCTGACGAGAGCAGGCGCGCTCAGCTTAGGATGGCCGTTCACAGCTTCTCACCCTTTATACTGTGGATTTTAGCATCAAAAAGTTATTTTAGGAATAGGAGCGGAAGGCGGCAACAGAGAAAATGTCTACAGCAGCCAGAATTCCTAGCCAGTCTCCCATGCCGGTACTCACCAAGCCATAAGCTGGGTAGCAGTCTGCGATCTGACGAGCACAGTCGGGTTCAGCTTAGGATGGCTGTTGATAGCTTCACGCCTTGTATACTGTGGATTTAAGCATCAATAAATGCTTTTCGGAATCGGAAGCGGAACCGGAACGGAAGGCGGCAACAGAGCAAAATGTCAACGGCACCCGGGATTCCCAGCCAGTCTCCCATGTCGCTACTTACCGGGCCCTAAGCTGGGTAGCAGTCTGCGATCTGACGAGAGCAGGCGCGTTCAGCTTAGGATGGCCGTTAACAGCATCACAACCTTTATACCGTGGATTTAAGCATCAATAAATACTTTACGTAATCGCAGCGGAACGCGGCAACATAGAAAATGTCAATGGCACCCAGGATTCCCAGCCAGTCTCCCATGCTGGTACTTACCCATCCCTAAGCTGGGTAGCAGTCTGCGATCTGACAAGAGCAGGCGGGTTCAGCTTAGGATGGCTGTTGATAGCTTCATGCCTTTTATACTGTGGATTTAAGCATCAATAAATACTTTACGTAATCGGAGTGGAAGGCGGCAACAGAGAAAATGTCAACGGCACCCAGGATTCCCAGCCAGTCTCCCATGCTGGTACTTACCAATCCCTAAGCTGGGTAGCTGTCTGGGAACTGACGAGAGCAGGCGAGTTCAGCTTAGGATGGCTGTTGATAGCTTCATGCCTTGTATACTGTGGATTTAAGCATCAATAAATGCTTTTCGGAATCAGAGCGGAAGGCGGCAACAGAGCAACACGTCAACGGCACCCGGGATTCCCAGCCAGTCTCCCATGCTGGTACTTACCGGGCCCTAAGCTGGGTAGCAGTCTGCAAACTGACGAGAGCAGGCACGTTCAGCTTAGGATGGCCGTTGACAGCTTCACACACTGTATATTGTGGATTTAAGCATCAATAAATCCTTTTCGGAATCGGAGCGGAAGGCGACAACAGAGCAAAATGTTAACGGCACCCGGGATTCCCAGCCAGTCTCCCATGCCGGTACTTACCGGCCCCTAAGCTGGGTAGCAGTCTGCGATCTTTTATTGGGGAGGGGATTTTTCATTTTTTTCAACTTTTTTTTTTTTACACTTTTTATGTCCCCATAAAGTACTATTTATAGCAACTATTTATGCTAATATTATTCAGTGCTATGAATAGGACTGATCGGTGTTATCGGCGATTGTCTGCTTGATCTCAGACTAGAGCAGAAGAAGGCGGTGGAGGAAGGTGAGGGGACCTCTGTCTGCCTTTCTAGCTGATCTGATCCCTGCAGCTGTGCCACGGGCAATCAGATCAGTATAAAATGTAGCCGGGCTGCCGCAGATGCTGTAATCTGTATTGATCACGGCATCTGAGTGGTTAATGGCAGACATCCGGGAGATTGCGAATGTCGGCCATTACTGGTGGGTCCCTGGCTGCTATCAGAAGCCGGGATCTGCCGCATATGTCCCGATCATCCCTCTGATGCTCGCAATCATGTACAGGACGTAAATGTACGTCCTGGTGCGTGAATTAACTCCACACCGGGACGTACATTTATGTCCTTGGTCATTAATAGGTTAAAACACATACATTAACCCCTTCCATGATAAAATTCATATCACCCCACTTTTCACATGTTTCATATAAAAGCATGTAAACAAGATAAGAATAAACTTATTTGGTATTACATCATATATCCTGTAAAGTCAATGGCGTTAACGTAAGAAAATAGCAAACTTAGAATTGCATTAAAAGCAATAAAAAAAAGTCCAATCAATACTAAAGTGGTACCGATACAAACAGCAGATGGCAATAAAAAAAATAAAAATTTTAAAACATTATAAACTTTTTAGTAACACATGACTGAAATGAAACAAATGTGGTATTGCTGTAATCAGGTCCACCTAAAGTATCACAATAACATGTTTGACCACAAGGTAAAGGGCGTAAAAAAAAAGAAAACCCCAAATTAGCAAAACTGCATTTTTTCACGTCACAATTTATTTTTATTTTTTCGGAACATATGTTAGGGAAAAATGAAAGATATCATTACATTTGGTCCTGCCAAAAATAAGCCCCATATGGGTCTGTAGAGGGAAAAATAAAACAGTTATGGTTATTATAGGGGGGAAAAAACTAAATAAACTAATAGACCTTATTTACTTGCTATTTTGGTTAAAATTACTTTGTGTACTAGGACAAGTAGATTGTGCTCCGAGTAGAGTGTTAACCCCTTATATAGTGTTTCTGTGTCACGTGTGGTGGGTGAGGCTGACAAGATAGGGTCCTGTGTACATTTATTTGTGCGCTCTGCTATGGTGCCACCATGACCAGTATCTCCCTTCATTCCCGGACAGACCACTGGAGAGACAAGGTTGCTATGGTCAATTGCTATTCAGTCTGGTTGCTATGGGGAATGGCATCACTCTTCCTCTACACAGGTTTTGATCAATTTTCCCAGTGTTCTAAGGTATTTAATAAAAGTGAACATTTCCAATACAAGGCTGGTGATGTAGAGATGCACCGTGGGGTTGAGGTGAGCTGGTACTAGAAATACCACTCTTACATTGTCACATGACTCAACTCCACTGACCGCCTAATGGTCTGCTGCAAAGCCAGTCACGTGATGTACCTTCTGAGCAAAGTGAGGTTGTGAGGCAGCAAATAAAAACCTTTGCCTCGCTGCATTCTGACCCCAATAACTTTTCTTTTTTTCTTTTTCATTTATAAGACATGACAGGTGTGATTGGTGATTTTATTTTTTTGTTTGTTGCCGTGATCTGTAGTTTTTACCGGCATCCTTTTGGGGTAGTTGCGACTTTTTGATCATTAAGGCATTTACCATGCGAGGATCAATAATATTATATTTGAAGAGTTTGAAACCTTTTGTACATGAGGAGATATCAGATAGAAATGTTAATTTTATCTATTGTTTTAGTTCAAAAAAGGAGAAAGGGTGAGATTTTTTATGTTTTTTTTTCTTCTCTAACATAAAATAGGGAGAGAAAAATTTATTTTTTTATTTCTAATAGTGTACTTTTAAACCTCCAATCTCCTAGTACAGCCTGTGTAGAGCAGGAGATCTCAGTTGCACCCACTTTGTGATGATAGCGATAAGATCCTTGACAGGACTGACACCTCAGATAACCTCTTGGTGCTGCAGTTAACCTATAATTTAACCTATAATAAACACTAGGCACACACCGCCTGTGGAGTGGGCTAAGCTTCTGCACCATATCAGCCCTCTACACTTACTGGATCCTAATTGGTTGCTATGGATGACTGCTCCATTTTGCCTTTGATTTAACCCCTTCCCGAGACATGTATGGCATGGGTTGGGTGAGCGGACATGGCGTGGGCCCACGGGTCTGTTCCCCGTCAAAACCGGGAGATGTCCACTGCTTTCAGCAGCTGACACCTGCCGGTAATGACAGACATCGGAGATCGCTCCGAAGTCTGTCATTTAACCCTTTAAATATGGACCCATTTTTTACCTTGATGACCAGGCTCTTTTTTAAGTTTGACATGTGTCGCTTTAATGGAGTAGTCCAGTCCTGAAAAACGTATCCCCTATTCTAAGGATAGGGGATAAGTTTCAGATTGCGGGGGGTCTGACAGCTGGGGGCCCCGGCAGCCCGCGGGAAGGGGGCGTGTTGACCACCGCACAAAGCTGTGGCTGACACGCCCCCTCAATACAACTCTATGGCAGAGCTAGAGTGCTGCCTTCGGCTCTGCCATAGCAGGAGATGGCGGGGGGCCCCAGCGGTCGGACCCCTCGCGATCTGAAACTTATCGCCTATCCTTAGGATAGGGGATGCGTTTTTCAGGACTGGACTACTCCTTTAAATGGTAATAACTTCAGAACGCTTTTTCTGAGCAGAGCGATTCTGACATTTTTTTTTTCGGGACGTATTGTACTTTATATATGTGGTGCATTTTTGTTGACTCGTGCATTTTTTTATGAAAAACTCCAAAATATTGTGAAAAACGACATTTCTGGCATTTTTATTTAATATGTTTTTTTCCTATGGTGTTCACTGTGCGGTAAAAGTGATGTTATATTTATTCTGTGGGTCGGTACAATTATGGCAATACCCTTTTGATATAGCATTTTATGTTCTTTTTCCTTTTTCTGAGCAAATCGACAGCCGTACCCTTTTTATTTTTTTTTGTCCGACGCCATTGAGTAAGGGCTTCATTTTTTGTGATATGTGCTATCTTTTGATCTTTTTTTAATCTGCTATTTGTACCAAAATTGGCAAATTTTGAGCTTTTTATTTCTCTTTTATGGCGTTCACCGTGCGCGATAATTTACTTTATAGTACACGTCATTACGGACGTGGCAATACCTAGCATGTGTGTGTATATATATATATATATATATATATATATATATATATATATATATAATATATAATATTTTTTTTTGTTTTTTTTTATGATGATACAGGGCTTTTATTGGGAAAGGGGCACTTCATACTTTTATTTACAAACTTTTTATTACATTTATTTCACTTGTTACAGGTTAAATTATGCTGCAATGCATTTGTACTGCACCACAGTATGACCTGATCAGCTGCACACAGTACAGCCTATGGCTGGATCCCACAGGCTTCTGTAGCTGGCAGACAGGAGGTCATCATCTGACCACCTGCTGCCATAGCAACCAACGACGACCTGCGATCGTATTGCGGCGCTGCTGTTGGTGAACAGGGGGAGCACCCTCCCCCTGTCAACACCATACATGCCGAGATTAGTGCTGCTGGGACAGGCGTGATCCCGGCCCCGGCAGCTGCGGCGGGTCCACGGCTGTGATTGACAGCCGGGTCCCGCCAGCTAACTCCTAAGCTGCCCGTGTGGACGTATGCATACATCACAGTGCGCGAACATGTTGGGTGTCTGGACGAATGCATACGTCCCATAGCGGGAAGGGGTTAACTGGTAAAATGCCATAGTCTGTATAGAACACAGTGTTTAAACATGCTGCTGTTCCCTGGTGTCTAGCGGTCCCATAGCCCCCACAGCAATGTAATCTATGGGTTGCTAGGGAAGCCCAAGGCCTTACCTGGTCTTCTGTGTCTTCCTTGAATGTGTGATTGCTTAACGTAGCCCTTAGCAATTGAGCACAGATTTCATGGATCAATGTAATGCAATAGCATTACATTGATCTATGTAAGCCATCTAATGATGGCCAAAAAGTGTGTTGGAAAAAAAATAAGTTTTTAAAAATATTTAACATACCGTCCGAACTACAGTGATCCCTCAAGTTACAATATTAATTGGTTCCAGGACAACCATTGTATGTTGAAACCATTTTATTGGAACCTGGTAATTGGTTCTGAAGCCACCAAAATGTCATCCAAAAATAGGAAGAAGTGAGGATTAAAGAAAAGTAAGTAGATAACTAATATAGATAAAGCAAGTCCTTACATATAAAAGTAAGAAAGACCTGCTGGTGCTGTAAATCACTGTCTATGTAGAGGACAGGAACTTCTTCAGAGTCCTCTACATAGACACAGTGGCCCAGATTTATCAAACTGTGAGAGAAAAAGTGGAGGGATTTTCCCACATTAACCAATCACAGCTCAGCTAATGAGCTTTGGTAATGTGAAAGCTGAGCTGTGATTGGTTGCTGTGGGAAAATTCCTCCACATTTTCTCTCAAACAGATGGATAAATCTGGGCCAGTGTCCTAAAAAAGTAAAATGGAGCTGCCCTCACCTGGTGTCCAAAGGAGCAGCTAACTGTGGCATAAGTTAAAAGTAGTGGAGAACATGTAATACCTCCCTGTACTGTAGGGGGCGCTACCAGACAGGAACAGTAATACAGGTGTTTTACGAGTGATTGCCCATTCTAATTGGTCAGTTCTTCCAGCCACTTAGATGTTTCACAGTTCTAGACTGTCCGTAGCATTGTATGCGGAGTCTGGTTTCAAGTTAAAATGGCCCAGAAATTACCATTGTATGTTGAAACCATTGTATGTTGAGGACATTGTAAGGTGAGGGATCACTGTATTAAATTGTTTTTGATCCTGCATGGTGAACAGAAAAAATTCCAAACGCCAAAATTGCTGATTTTTTTGTTACATTACATCCCAAATAGAAAGTAATATAGAGGGATCAAAAAGCAAGAACCACACAAAAGTACTATTAAAGAGTACCTGTCATCAAACCATATTTTCTAAACTAACTCAGATTATATTCCCTAACTACTCCTAACACCCCTCCTGCCCTTAACTCATTAAGCATCAATAAATTATTTTAGGAATCGGAGCGGAAAGCGGCAACAGAGCAAAATGTCAACAGCAGAACGCTTTTTCTGAGCAGAGCGATTCTGACATTTTTTTTTTCGGGACGTATTGTACTTTATATATGTGGTGCATTTTTGTTGACTCGTGCATTTTTTTATGAAAAACTCCAAAATATTGTGAAAAACGACATTTCTGGCATTTTTATTTAATATGTTTTTTTCCTATGGTGTTCACTGTGCGGTAAAAGTGATGTTATATTTATTCTGTGGGTCGGTACAATTATGGCAATACCCTTTTGATATAGCATTTTATGTTCTTTTTCCTTTTTCTGAGCAAATCGACAGCCGTACCCTTTTTATTTTTTTTTGTCCGACGCCATTGAGTAAGGGCTTCATTTTTTGTGATATGTGCTATCTTTTGATCTTTTTTTAATCTGCTATTTGTACCAAAATTGGCAAATTTTGAGCTTTTTATTTCTCTTTTATGGCGTTCACCGTGCGCGATAATTTACTTTATAGTACACGTCATTACGGACGTGGCAATACCTAGCATGTGTGTGTGTATATATATATATATATATATATATATATATATATATATAATATATAATATTTTTTTTTGTTTTTTTTTATGATGATACAGGGCTTTTATTGGGAAAGGGGCACTTCATACTTTTATTTACAAACTTTTTATTACATTTATTTCACTTGTTACAGGTTAAATTATGCTGCAATGCATTTGTACTGCACCACAGTATGACCTGATCAGCTGCACACAGTACAGCCTATGGCTGGATCCCACAGGCTTCTGTAGCTGGCAGACAGGAGGTCATCATCTGACCACCTGCTGCCATAGCAACCAACGACGACCTGCGATCGTATTGCGGCGCTGCTGTTGGTGAACAGGGGGAGCACCCTCCCCCTGTCAACACCATACATGCTGAGATTAGTGCTGCTGGGACAGGCGTGATCCCGGCCCCGGCAGCTGCGGCGGGTCCACGGCTGTGATTGACAGCCGGGTCCCGCCAGCTAACTCCTAAGCTGCCCGTGTGGACGTATGCATACATCACAGTGCGCGAACATGTTGGGTGTCTGGACGAATGCATACGTCCCATAGCGGGAAGGGGTTAACTGGTAAAATGCCATAGTCTGTATAGAACACAGTGTTTAAACATGCTGCTGTTCCCTGGTGTCTAGCGGTCCCATAGCCCCCACAGCAATGTAATCTATGGGTTGCTAGGGAAGCCCAAGGCCTTACCTGGTCTTCTGTGTCTTCCTTGAATGTGTGATTGCTTAACGTAGCCCTTAGCAATTGAGCACAGATTTCATGGATCAATGTAATGCAATAGCATTACATTGATCTATGTAAGCCATCTAATGATGGCCAAAAAGTGTGTTGGAAAAAAAATAAGTTTTTAAAAATATTTAACATACCGTCCGAACTACAGTGATCCCTCAAGTTACAATATTAATTGGTTCCAGGACAACCATTGTATGTTGAAACCATTTTATTGGAACCTGGTAATTGGTTCTGAAGCCACCAAAATGTCATCCAAAAATAGGAAGAAGTGAGGATTAAAGAAAAGTAAGTAGATAACTAATATAGATAAAGCAAGTCCTTACATATAAAAGTAAGAAAGACCTGCTGGTGCTGTAAATCACTGTCTATGTAGAGGACAGGAACTTCTTCAGAGTCCTCTACATAGACACAGTGGCCCAGATTTATCAAACTGTGAGAGAAAAAGTGGAGGGATTTTCCCACATTAACCAATCACAGCTCAGCTAATGAGCTTTGGTAATGTGAAAGCTGAGCTGTGATTGGTTGCTGTGGGAAAATTCCTCCACATTTTCTCTCAAACAGATGGATAAATCTGGGCCAGTGTCCTAAAAAAGTAAAATGGAGCTGCCCTCACCTGGTGTCCAAAGGAGCAGCTAACTGTGGCATAAGTTAAAAGTAGTGGAGAACATGTAATACCTCCCTGTACTGTAGGGGGCGCTACCAGACAGGAACAGTAATACAGGTGTTTTACGAGTGATTGCCCATTCTAATTGGTCAGTTCTTCCAGCCACTTAGATGTTTCACAGTTCTAGACTGTCCGTAGCATTGTATGCGGAGTCTGGTTTCAAGTTAAAATGGCCCAGAAATTACCATTGTATGTTGAAACCATTGTATGTTGAGGACATTGTAAGGTGAGGGATCACTGTATTAAATTGTTTTTGATCCTGCATGGTGAACAGAAAAAATTCCAAACGCCAAAATTGCTGATTTTTTTGTTACATTACATCCCAAATAGAAAGTAATATAGAGGGATCAAAAAGCAAGAACCACACAAAAGTACTATTAAAGAGTACCTGTCATCAAACCATATTTTCTAAACTAACTCAGATTATATTCCCTAACTACTCCTAACACCCCTCCTGCCCTTAACTCATTAAGCATCAATAAATTATTTTAGGAATCGGAGCGGAAAGCGGCAACAGAGCAAAATGTCAACAGCACTCGGGATTCCCAGCCAGTCTACCATGCCGGTACTTGCTGGGCCCTAAGCTGGGTAGCAGTCTGCGATTTGACAAGAGCAGGCGCGTTCAGCTTAGCATGGCCGTTGTCAGCTTCTCACCCTGTATACTGTATACTGTGGATTTAAGCGTCAATAAATCCTTTTAGGAATCGGAGCAGAAGGCAGCAACAGAGAAAAATGTCAATGACACACAGGATTCCCAGCCAGTCTCCCATGCTGGTACTTGCCAGGCCCTAAGCTGGGTAGCAGTCTGCGATTTGACGAGAGCAGGCGTGTTCAGCTTAGGATGGCCGTTGACAGTTTCTCACCCTGTATACTGTGGATTTAAGCATCAATAAATCCTTTTAGAAATCGGAGCGGAAGGCAGCAACAGAGCAAAATGTCTATGGCACCCAGGATTCCTTGCCAGTCTCCCATGCCGGTACTTGCCAGGCCCTAAGCTGGGTAGCAGTCTGCTATCTGAAGAGAGCAGTCACGTTCAGCTTAGGATAGCCATTGACAGCTTCTCCCCCTGTATACTGTGGATTAAAGCATCAATAAATTCTTTTAGGAATCGGAGCGGAAGGTGGCAACAGAGCAGAATGTCAACTGCACCTGGGATTCCCAGCCAGTCTCCCATGCCGGTACTTGCCGGGCTCTAAGCTGGGTAGCAGTCTGTGACCTGATGAGAGCAGACGCATTCAGCTTAGGATGGCTGTTGACAGCTTCTCACCCTGTGTACTGTGGATTAAAGCATCAATAAATCCTTTTAGGAATCGGAGCAGAAGTCGGCAACAGAGCAAAATGTCAACAGCACCCAGGATTCCCAGCCAGTCTCCTATGCCGGTACCTAAGCTGGGTAGCAGTCTGCGATCTGAGGAGAGCAGGCGAGTTCAGCTTTGGATGGCCATTGTCACGTGCTCACTCTGTATACTGTGGATTTAAGCATCAATAAATCCTTTTAGGAATCAGAGCGGAAGGCGGCAACAGAGCAAAATATCAACGGCACCCGGGATTCCCAGCCAGCCTCCCATGCCGGTACTCGGCGGGCCCTAAGCTGGATGGCTGTCTGCGATCTGACGAGAGCAGGCGCGTTCAGCTTAAGATGGCCGTTGACAGCCTCTCACCCTGTATACTGTATACTGTGGATTTATGCATCAATAAATCCTTTTAGGAATCGGAGCAGAAGGCAGCAACAGAGCAAAATGTCAACGGCACCCGGGATTCCCAGCAAGTCTCGCGTGTCGGTACTTGCCGGGCCTAAGCTCGGTAGCAGTTTGCTATCTGACGAGAGCAGGCGAGTTCAGCTTTGGATGGCCGTTGACGGTTCTCACTCTGTATACTGTGGATTTAAGCATCAAAAAATCCTTTAAGGAATCGGAGAGGAAGGCGGCAACAGAGCAAAAGGTCAACAGCACCCGGTATTCCCAGCCAGTCTCCCATGCCGGTACTTGCCGGGCCCTAACCTGGGTAGTAGTCTGACGAGAGCAGGCGCATTCAGCTTAGGATGGCTGTTGACGGTTTCAAATTGTTACGCCGGAGCGCTCGCAGCGCCCTCCTGTTCGCAGCACCCCGTTCAGACCCGCTGACCGGGAGCGCTGTGATAATGTCCCTAGCCGTGATGCGATCCGCGATGCGGGACACGCCCGCTCGCGATTCGCATCCCGGCCCGCTTACCAGACTCGTTCCCCATTTGTGCTGTCCCGGCGCACGCGGCCCCACTCCCTAGGGCGCGCGCGCCGGCTCTTTAAGATTTAAAGGGCCAGTGCACCAATGATTGGTGCCTGGCCCAATCAGTCTAACTGCTTCCACCTGCTCCCTATCTATATAACCTCACTTCCCCTGCACTTCCCCTGCACTTCCCCTGCACTTCCCCTGCACTTCCCTGCCGGATCTTGTTGCCATTGTGCCTTGAGAAAGCTATCACTGTGTTTGCCATTTCCAGTGTTCCTGACCTCTTGCCGTTGCTATTGACTACGAACCTTGCCGCCTGCCCCGACCTTCTGCTACGTCTGACCTTGCCTCTGCCTAGTCCTTCTGTCCCACGCCTTCTCAGCAGTCAGCGAGGTTGAGCCGTTGTCGGTGGATACGACCTGGTTGCTACCGCCGCAGCAAGACCATCCCGCTTTGCGGCGGGCTCTGGTGGAAACCAGTAGCAACTTAGAATCGGTCCACCGGCACGGTCCACGCCAATCCTTCTCTGACACAGAGGATCCACATCCAGCTAGCCGAATCCTAACACAAATGTTGTATACTGTGGATTTAAGCATCAATAAATCCTTTTAGGAATCGGAGTGGAAGGCGGCAACAGAGCAAAATGTCAACGGAGCCTGGGATTCCCAGCCAGTCTCCCATGCCAGTACTTGCCAGGCCCTAAGCCTGGTAGCAGTCTGCGATCTGATGGGAGCAGGCACGTTCAGCTTAGGATGGCTGTTGACAGCTTCTCACCCTGTATACTGTATACTGTGGATTTAAGCATCAATAAATCCTTTTAGGAATCGGAGCAGAAGGCGGCAACAGAGCAAAACGTCAACAGCACCTGGGATTACCAGCCAGTCTCCCATGCCGGTATTTGCCGGGCCCTAAGCTGCGATCTGACGAGAGCAGGCGAGTTCAGCTTTGGATGGCCGTTGACAGCTTCTCACTCTGTATACTGTGGATGTAAGCATCAATAAATCCTTTTAGGAATCAGAGCGGAAGGGGGCAACAGATCAAAATGTCAATGGCACCCGGGATTCCCAGGCAGTCTCTTATGCCGGTACTTGCCGGGCCCTAAGCTGGGTAGGAGTCTGCGATCTGACAAAAGCATACGCTTTCAGCTTTGGATGGCTGTTGACCACTTCACACCCTTTTTATTGTGGATTTAAGCATCAATAAATCCTTTACAGAATCGGAGCGAAGGCGGAAACAGAGCAAAATGTCAACGGCACTCGGGATTCCCAGCCAGTCTCCCATGCTGGTACTTGCCAGGCCCTAAGCTGGGTAGCAGTCTGCGATCTGACAAGAGCAGGTGCGTTCAGCTTAGGATGGCCGTTGCCAGCTTTATACCCTGTATACTGTGGATTTAAGCATCAATAAATCCTTTTGGGAATCGGAGCGAAAGGCGGCAACAGCACCCGGAATTCCTAGCCAGTCTCCCATGCCTTTACTTACCGGGCCCTAAGCTGGATAGCAGTCTGCGATCTGACGAGAGCAGGCACGTTCAGTTTAGGATGGCCTTTGCCGGGTTCTCATACTGTATGCTGTGGATTTATGCATCAATAAATCCTTTTAGGAATTGGCGTGGAAAGCGGCAACAGAGCAAAATGTCAACGCTACTCGGGATTCCCAGCTAATCTCCCATGCCGGTACTTGCTGGGCTCTAAGCTGGGTAGCAGTCTGCGATCTGAGGCGAGCAGGCACATTCAGCTTAGGATGGCTGTTGACGGGCTCTTACCCTGTATACTGTGGATTTAAGCATCAATAAATCCTTTTCGGAATCGGAGCGGAAGGCGGCAACAGAGCAAAATGTCAATGGCACCCGGGATTCCCAGGCAGTCTCTTATGCCGGTACTTGCCGGGCCCTAAGCTGGGTAGGAGTCTGCGATCTGACAAAAGCATACGCTTTCAGCTTTGGATGGCTGTTGACCGCTTCACACCCTTTTTATTGTGGATTTAAGCATCAATAAATCCTTTTCAGAATCGGAGCGAAAGGCGGCAACAGAGCAAAATGTCAACGGCACTCGGGATTCCCAGCCAGTCTCCCATGCTGGTATTTGCCAGGCCCTAAGCTGGGTAGCAGTCTGCGATCTGACAAGAGCAGGCGCGTTCAGCTTAGGATGGCCGTTGCCAGCTTTATACCCTGTATACTGTGGATTTAAGCATCAATAAATCCTTTTGGGAATCGGAGCGAAAGGCGGCAACAGCACCCGGAATTCCTAGCCAGTCTCCCATGCCTTTACTTACCGGGCCCTAAGCTGGATAGCAGTCTGCGATCTGACGAGAGCAGGCACGTTCAGTTTAGGATGGCCTTTGCCGGGTTCTCATACTGTATGCTGTATGCTGTGGATTTATGCATCAATAAATCCTTTTAGGAATTAGAGCGGAAGGCGGCAACAGAGCAATATGTCAACGGCACCCGGAATTCCCAGCCAGTCTCCCATGCTGGTACTTGCCGGGCCCTAAGCTGGGGAGCAGTGTGCAATCTGACGAGATCAGGTGCGTTCAGCTTAGGATGGCCGTTGACAGCTTCTCACCCTATATATTGTATACTGTACACTGTGGATTTAAGCATCAATAAATCCTTTTAGGAATCGGAGCGGAAGGCGGCAACAGAGCAATATGTCAACGGCACCTGGGATTCCCATGCCGGTACTTGCCAGGCCTTAAGCTGGCTAGCAGTCTGCAATTTGACGAATGCAGGCAAGTTCAGCTTTGGATGGACGTTGCCAGCGTCTCAATCTGTATGCTGTGGATTTATGCATCAATAAATCCTTTTAGGAATCGGAGTGGGAGGCGGCAACAGAGCAAAATGACAACAGCACCCGTGATTCCAAGACAGTCTCCCATCCCGGTACTTGCCGGGCCCTAAGCTGGATAGCAGTCTGCGATCTGACGAGAGCAGGCACGTTCAACTTAGGATGGCCATTGACAACTTCACACCCTGTATACTGTGGATTTAAGCATCAATAAATCCTTGTAGGAATCGGAGCGGAAGGCGGCAACAGAGCAAAAGGTCAACGGCACCTGGAATTCCCAGCCAGTCTCCCATGCTGGTACTTGCTGGGCCTTAAGCTGGGTAGCAGTCTGCGATCTGACAAGAGCAGGCAAATTCAGCTTTGAATGGCCGTTGACAGGTTATCATGCAGTTTACTGTGGATTTAAGCATCAATAAAAACTTTTAGGAATCTGAGTGGAAGGCGGCAACAGCACCCGGGATTCCTAGCCAGGCTCGCATGCTGGTATTTGTCGGGCCCTAAACTGGGTAGCAGTCTGCGATCTGATGAGAGCAGGCACGTTCAGCTTAGGATGGCCATTGACAGCTTCACACCCTGTATACTGTATACTGTGGATTTAAAGGATCTGTCATCAGAATCACCCGCACTAAACTTGTTACACAGGCTTGTAGTGCGGGTGATCCTGATTAAAACGCTTCTGACCTGGTTAAAAATGGTTCAGCGGTTCTTCAGATATCTTTATTTTTAGTTTTCTGTTATTCCCTGGCTTGGGACTCAGTGGGAGGTGTTTATCATCTGGGACTCTGCCACACGTCATTCTAGCTGGGCGGAGCTGCCGCCCGGCTCATGAATATTCATGAACTTATCCTCATGCACCAGACCTAGAAAAGGAGTTAGACCAGGAGGATAAGTTCATGAATATTCATGAGCCGGGCGGCAGCTCCGCCCAGCTAGAATGACGTGTGGCCGAGTCGCAGATGATAACACCTCCCAAGCCAGGGAATAACAGAAAACTAAAAATAAAGATATCTGAAGAACCGCTGAACCATTTTTAACCAGATTAGAAGCGTTTTAATCAGGATCACCCGCACTACAAGCCTGTGTAACAGGTTTAGTGCGGGTGATTCTGATGACAGATTTCCTTTAAGCATCAATAAATCCTTTTAGGAATCAGAGCGGAAGGTGGCAACAGAGCAAAATGTCAACAGCACCCCGGATTCCCAGCCAGTCTCCCATGCCGGTACTTGCCAGGTATCAGTCTGTGATCTGACGAGAGCAGGCGCGTTCAGCTTAGGATGGCCATTGACAGCTTCACACATTGTATACTGCGGATTTAAGCATCAATAAATCCTTTTAAGAATCGGAGCGGAAGGCGGCAACAGAGCCAAATGTCAATGGCACCCGGGATACCTAGCCAGTCTCCCATGTCCCTTAAATGAGACCCAACATACATCATGATCAAATGCGATGTAACCTCCCTATATACGAATATCGACCACGAATTGGGGCTAAAAGCAGTGGAGACTTTCCTGGCCAAAGATTCCGAGATATCTGTAGCCCAGAGACGGTTCCTACTGTTGGGTCTCAGATTTATTCTTGAGAACAATTTTTTCACAAATAATGGTACCACCTACCAGCAGAAGAAAGGTACTGCTATGGGGTTCAAAGTAGCCCCCGCATACGCCAATCTATTCATGGGGGCTTTCGAGGATGAATTCATTGAGGGCAATGTCCCCATTATGCAACAAGTCATCTTTTACAAAAGATATATTGACTGTCTTGTATTTACCTGGAAAGGTTCCGAAAAATCCACGGATTGCCTACTTGAAAACCTCAATAATAACTCCAGGGGCATCACATTTACCACCAGGGGCATCACATTTCACTTCCACCTTCTTCAAAAAGGTCGATACAAATAGTAAAGCAAAGAGTTTCAAATTCAAAATTTTAAAATTTTTCATCACATTCTGGAATTTTTCACCAAGAAATGGTGCAAGTATGGACAAAAATTTACCACTGACATAAAATAGAATATGTCACGAAAAAACTATCTCAGAATCAGAATAAAAAGTAAAAGCATTCCAGATTTATGAATGCATAAAGTGACAGTGGTCAGATTAGCAAAAAACGCTCTGGTCCTTAAAGGGGTGCTCCACCCCTAGACATCTTATCCCCTATCCAAAGGATAGGAAATAAGATGTCTGATCACGGGGATCCCGCTGCTGGGTACTCCCGCAGTATAGCATGCGGCACCCACCAGTTTCTGCTCCGGAAGCGCTGGAGGGTCTGGGTCCCGACCACAGGAACAGAAGTCTGTGACGTCACGACTCCGCCCCGTGTGACATCATGCCCCGTCCCCTCAATGCAAGTCTATGGTAGGGGGCGTGACGGCCCCAAAATTTCTGATGGCAATCCTGAGTAGGACCACAAACGTCCCCCAAAAAAGCAAAAAATAAAAATATATATAGATATTAAAATAAAACAAAACACCTGTTCCCCAAAAAAGTGCCGATCAGTAATAAATCACTGATCAGCAATCAGGGCAGTCTGTACACAGTGTTTAGTTTGGCCAGACAGCCAAGGACAGATCCTGGTGGCACTGACTGCAAACACCCTCCCCCCCAAAAAAAAAAGTACAAAAAATCCCCATAAAACCCGCACCACAAAAAATGCTTGGGGCAGGTAGCAACAGACTGATGAGTCACATACCAGTGGTTTACAAACAGCCATTGGCTATCAAGGCATGTTCAGCGTTTTAGTTTCGCAACATCTAGAGAGCCACAGTTTTGAGACCTCTGACTGAGACCCTCACAGCAATACAAGGTGCAGAAAAAAAAGAGGTCACATAGATCAGTGGTCTCAGATGTTGCAAAACTGCAACTCCCAACATGCCTGGACAGCCAACAGCTGTTTGGGGATGCTGGTAGTTGTAGTTTTTGCAACATATGGAAGGCCACAGTATGAAGATCACTGCAGAGTGACAGCTGAAGTAACCTAGACAGGAGCACTAGGAGGGCTATCAGGGTGGGTTATAGAGGTCTTTGGGGATATCTGTGATTTTTTTTTTTTTTTTTACACAGAGCTGACACAGCTCTAATCTCACAACAGATCTCAGTTCACTGGGGAGATTCACTTCACTAAGGAGATCGGAGCAGTGACAAGCAAGTTTTTCAACGGCCTTTGCTGTGATTGTCAGTCTGGATGGACTGACCAATCACAGCGATCGGGGGTCCCACGGACAATGTCTGTGATGATCAGCTGTCTATGACAGCTGAAGTCACCATTCTGTCATAGCGTGGTTACACGCTGTTACAGTTTAGCTTTGGGGCAAGCTGGCTTGTCCTAATGCAGCAAGTACTTACTAATTAGGATGAACCTGCTCATCCTTAGACGGCAACCAGTTAAGTAGTTTTAAAGTGATTATAAGGCAAGGTTAATGTCAACGTTATCCATGTAACTAACAGCTTCTTTAAAAACAGACAGCACTAGTGGATTTTGTAGGCTTTTTGACACTAAAATAAAGATGCATAAATTATCCCTTTTTGTTGGCAGATGCCTGTCGATGTTAACATGCACACGGACAAATCAGAAATGCAATGGCTTTCAAGCATTCCAAAAATTATCCTATATTTGGGAGTAGTAACAAGTTTTGAGTTGGCAAGTTAAGACGCAATGGATTTTTCCAAGTGTTTCAAAAATACTTCCTCTTTGGCTTTTAATATAAATGCTATCCTTTTTTGGGGATCAGGGTTGTGTATTACACATACATTACCATGCCCTGGCTCGTAGTAGCAGCAGTAAGGGTTACAGTGGACTCGTGGTAGTTGTAGACAGCAGACAACAGAGTGGTCTGGTTGTAGTTGTAGTAGCTAGAGGACAGTAGAGCAGGCAGTGGTGGACTAGTGATAGTTGTAATAGCCATCAGACAGGGCAGCAGGTAGGGCTGGACAAGTGGGATTTATAGTAGTCAGTTAACATCATGCAGTGTTGGACTGGTGGGAGTTTTAGTAGTCAGCTGACAGCAGGCAGTGGTGGACTGGTGGGAGTTGTAGAAACCAGCAGACAGCAGGCAGTGGTTTACTGGTGAGAGTTGTAGTAGCCAGCGGACAGTACAACAGTCAGTGGTGGGCTAGTGATGGTTGCAGTACCCAGTGGACAGGACAGCAGGTAGTGGTGGACTAGTGGGACTTATAGTAGCCAGCGGACAGCAAGCTGTGGTGAACTGGTGGGAGTTGTAGTAGCCAGCAGACAGGACAGGAGGGGTGGTGGTAGTATTATCTAATCAGTGGCATCTGGCACAGGAGTTTTAAATTCCTTACTGATCCATGCCTTGTACATTTTAACCCCTTCCCGCAGAATGTCATATATAAACGCCGGGTTGTGCAGTGCGTTCGCTCATCCCGACATTTATAAATGACATTCAGTTAATCCGCACGGGTTAACCAGCAGAAGTCCCGCTGTTTCCAGCAGGGGACAACTTCTGCTTCACCCCCAGGACCATCCATTGATGGTCCTGGTCAGCGATCACTGTGATTGGTCCCTGTGGACCAATCACAGTGACCTGGGGTGAAAGTTCAGATCCCCGCACTGCCCGCCCCTTGAAGTCGGGCAGAACGGGGGACGATGGCTGCGGGGGCTCGCGGGGACCTGCGGCATAGGAGGGGAACACGTGGGGACCGCGGCCTTACCTGGAGCAGCGGCGGGACCGGCCACGTGGACGAGCAGCGACGGGACCGGTCCTCAGAGGCAGCAGTGAAGATCTTCACTGCTGCTTCTAGGAGTCTGAAAACTACAACTCCCAGCATGCCTAGACAACCTTTGGCTGTCTGGACATGCTGGGACTTGTAGTTTTGCAACATCTGGAGGGCCCCAGTTTGGAGACCATTGTATAATGGTCTCCAATCTGTGCTCTTCCAGCTGTTGCAAAACTACAACTCCCAGCATGAACTAACAGACCATGCATGCTGGGAGTTGTAGTTTTGCAACATCTGGAGGGCCCCAGTTTGGAGACCATTGTATAATAGTCTCCAATCTGTGCTCTTCCAGCTGTTGCAAAACTACAACTCCCAGCATGCACTGACTGTCCAGGCATGCTGGGAGTTTTAGTTCAGCAACATCCGGCCCTTCAGATGTTGCCGAACTACAACTCCCAGCATGCCCTTCAGCTGTCTGGGCATGCTGGGAGTTGTAGTTTTGCAACAACTGGAGACACACTGGTTGGGAAACATTGTCTGTTTCTAACTCAGTGTTTCCTAACCTGTGTGCCTCCAGCTGTTGCAAAACTATAACTCCCAGCATGCACTAACAGACCATGCATGCTGGGAGTTGTGGTTTTGCAACAGCTGGTGCACCCCTCCTGGTGTACAGGGTACATTCACAAGGGCGACGGTTTTACAGTGGGTTTCTCGCTGCAAGTTTGAGATGCAGCAAAGTTTGCGCTGGGAAACTCGCTGTAATCCCCCGCCCATGTGACTGTACCCTAAAAACACTACACTACACTACGCTACACTAACACAAAATAAAATAAAAAGTTAAAAACACTACATATACACATACCCCTGCACAGCCCCCCTCCCCTTCCCCATTAAGAACGTCCTGTACACCACTGTTTCCAAAGCAGAGCCTCCAGCTGTTGAAAAACAACAACTCCTAGTATTGCCGGACAGCCGTTGACTGTCCACGCATGCTGGGAGTTTTGCAAAAGCGGGAGGCACCCTGTTTGGGAATCACTTTGATACCCCTTTGTCCACCCCTTTGCAAATCCCTAATTTAGGCCTCAAATGCACATGGCGCTCTCACTTTGGAGCCCTGTCGTATTTCAGGGCAACAGTTTAGGGTCACATATGGGGTATCGCCGTACTCGGGAGAAATTGCGTTACAAGGTTTGGGGGGCCTTTTCTTCTTTAACCCTTCATGAAAAGGAAATGTTGGGGTTTACACCAGAATGTTAGTGTAAAAAAATAAAAAATTGTACACTAACATGCTGATGTTGCCCTATACTTTACATTTTTACAAGATGTAAAAAGGAAAAAAGCCCCCCAAAATTTGTAACGCAATTTCTCCCAACTACAGAGATACCCCATATGTTGGAGGCAAAGTGCTCTGGGGGCGCACAACAAGGCCCAGAAGGGAGAGCGCACCATGTACATTTGAGGTGATTTGCACAGGGGTGGTTGATTGTTACCGCGGTTTTGACAAACGCAAAAAAAAAAAAAACCACATGTGACCCCATTTTGGAAACGACACCCCTCACCGAATGTAATGAGGGGTGCAGTGAGAATTTACCCCCCACAGGTGTCTGTCGGATCTTTGGAACAGTGGTCTGTGAAAATGAAAACTTGTACAGCCCACTGTTCCAAAGATCTGTCAGACACCAGTGGGGGGCAAATGCTCACTGTACCCCTTGTTATGTTCCTCAAGGGGTCTAGTTTCCAAAATAGTATGCCATGTGTTTTTTTTTTGCTGTTCTGGCACCTTAGGGGCTTCCTAAATGCGACATGCCCCCCGAGCAAAATTTGCTCTCAAAAAGCCAAATATGACTCCTGGGGTACCTCCATACTCAGAAGAGATGGGGTTACAAATTTTGGGGGGTATTTTCTGCTATTAACCCTTGCAAAAATGTGAAATTTGGGGGGAAACACACATTTTAGTGGATTTTATTTTATTTTTTTACATATGCAAAAGTCGTGAAACACCTGTGGGGTATTAAGGCTCACTTTATTCCTTATTACGTTCCTCAAGGGGTCTAGTTCCCAAAATGGTATGCCACGTGTTTTTTTTTTTTTTTTTTTTGCTGTTCTGGCACCATAGGGGCTTCCTAAATGCGACATGCCCCCCGAGCAAAATTTGCTCTCGAAAAGCCAAATATGACTCCTTCTCTTCTGAGCATTGTAGTTTGCCTGTAGTGTACTTCAGGTCAACTTATGGGGTACCTCCATACTCAGAAGAGAAGGGGTTACAAATATTGGGGGTATTTCTTCTATTAACCCTTGGAAAAATGTGAAATTTGGGGGGAAACACACATTTTAGTGAAAAAAAAATTTTTTTTACATATGCAAAAGTCGTGAAAAACCTGTGGGGTATTAAGGCTCACTTTATTCCTTGTTACGTTCCTCAAGGGGTCTAGTTTCCAAAATGGTATGCCATGTGAGGGTTTTTTGCTGTTCTAGCACCATAGGGGCTTCTTAAATGCAACATGCCCCCCAAAAACCATTTCAGAAAAACGTACTCTCCAAAATCCCCTTGTCGCTCCTTCGCTTCTGAGCCCTCTACGGCGCCCGCCGAACACATTACATAAACATATGAGGTATGTGCTTACTCAAGAGAAATTTGGCTACAAATTGAAGTATACATTTTCTCCTTTTACCCCTTGTAAAAATTCAAAAATTGGGTCTACAAGAACATGCGAGTGTAAAAAATGAAGATTGTGAATTTTCTCCTTCACTTTGCTTCTATTCCTGTGAAACACCTAAAGGGTTAAAACGCTGACTGAATGTCATTTTGAATACTTTGGGGGGTGCAGTTTTTATAATGGAGTCATTTGTGGGGTATTTCTAATATGAAGGCCCTTCAAATCCACTTCAAACCTGAACTGATCCCTGAAAAATAGTGAGTTTGAAAATTTTGTGAAAAATTGGAAAATTGCTGCTGAACTTTGAAGCCCTCTGGTGTCTTCCAAAAGTAAAAACTTGGCAATTTTTTGATGCAAACATAAAGTAGACATATTGTATATGTGAATAAAAAAATTTTTTATTTGTAATATACATTTTCCTTACAAGCAGAGAGCTTCAAATTTCGAAAAATGCTAAATTTTCAAATTTTTCATCAAATTTTAGGATTTTTCACAAGGAAAGGATGCAAGTTGCCACAAAAATTTACCACTATGTTAATGTAGAATATGTCACGAAAAAAACAATCTCGGAATCAGAATAACTAAAAGCATTCCAGAGTTATTAATGTTTAAAGTGACAGTGGTCAGATGTGCAAAAAACGCTCTGGTCCTTAAGGCCAAAATGGGCTTGGTCCTTAAGGGGTTAACAAACCCACATTTCCACATTGCTTGCAGACAATCCTGTTAGCTTTTGGGTGATAACACTGCCTGCCATGCTGAACACTTTCTCTGATGCTACACTGGAGGGTGGACAAAGAAAGAACACCCATGGCAAACTGGGCGAATTTTGTCCAATGGTCTAATCTGATGACTCAGAAGTCCATGGGGTCTGAGCTCATGATGTCTGTCAGAGAAAGGGCACAGCTTAGATATGCATTAACGTGGTTGTTTAGGCGGTGGCGTATATATCCCTTTGGTGACGATTTATGTCATTGTGGAAACTGGATGTAAAAACTTCATCATTATGTACATCAACATGAAGATGTTGTTGCTAATGTTGCTACTCCTGCTTCTTCCAGGGGTGGTTCTGGTAGAGGGAGTGGAGTGTTAACTGCACTCCAGGTGTTTGGTGCTGGAAAGTTGAGGCACGCTGGCTGTGTAGATTCTCCCTATAAAAATCTAATTTATCCTTCTTCTCAAAAGGTGAAAACAATTCCTCTTTGCTGGCCTTATACCGAGGGTATAAGAGTTTAAGGTTCTGGTTCTCATCTCTTTCCTTCAAGTGCGCGATATGCCTGTCATTGCACAAGCAAGAAAACATACAGCTCACCATACTTACCAGCTTTTTTGATTGCCTGGCTTGTTCCGCCTTCATCCCATTATGCCAAGGATCATCATTATGGTCCTTGTCGTCATTATCATCATCACTGTCACCTCGAGTAGGTTCCTTGTCCCCCTATCAATTTGACAGATTTCATCTCCAAATCCTCCTTAGGTCCCACTTCCTCATCTTCCTTATCCAATGCCATCTCCAGAAGAACATCTATACTGCTACCAGCCAAATGTGAACCTTCCTCCACACCTCCTTGCTCGATCATCACCGTGTTTGCTTCAAAGGAAATACAAGCACATAACATCACTTATTCCACTGTTGTCCTTGCTGACAAGTCTTGTTGCCTCTTCAAAAAGCCTAAACATGAAGAAGGTGTCTCTCATTAGATACCAATGAATAAGCTGAAAATAACACTGGCTATAAAAACTGTCTGTCTGCTGCACTAAGTAGGCTGTCATTGCTTTGCGCTGCTGGTACAGATGGTTCAATATGTGTAATGTTGAGTTACATCGTGTTGGAACATTGTAAGTGAGACTGTGTTGAGGAAGACAATTTTTGTGCGGTAGGTCTAGAAGAGCATGTTTAACCCCTTAAGGACGCAGGGTTTTTCCGTTTTTGCATTTTCATTTTTTCCTCATCACCTTCTAAAAATCACAACGCTTTCAATTTTGCAGATAAAATTCCATATGATGGCTTATTTTTTGCGCCACCAATTCTACTTTGCAGTGCCATTAGTCATTTTACCCAAAAATCCACGGCGAAACTGAAAAAAAAATCATTGTGCAACAAAATTGAAGAAAAAAATTTCATTTTGTAACTTTTGGGGGTTTCCGTTTCTACGCAGTGCATTTTTCGGTAAAAATAACACCTTATCTTTATTCTGTAGGTCCATACGGTTAAAATATACCCTACTTATATAGGTTGGATATTGTCGTACTTCGGAAAAAAATCATAACTACATGCAGGAAAATTTATATGTAAAAAATTCTCATCTTCTAGCCCCTATAACTATTTTATTTTTCCGAGTACGGCCAGTATGAGGACTCATTTTTTGCGCCGTGTTCTGAAGTTTTTATTGGTACCATGTTTGTATTGATCGGACTTTTTGATCGCTTTTTATTCATTTTTATGATATAAAAAGTGACCAAAAATATGCTATTTTGGACTTTGGAATTTTTTTGCGCGTATGCCATTGACCATGTGATTTAATTCACTAAATATTTTTATAGTTCGGACATTTCCGCACGTGACGATACCACATATGTTTATTTTTATTTACACAGTTTTTTGTTTTTATGGGAAAAGGGGAGGATTCAAACTTTTATTAGGGAAGGGGTTAAATGACCTTTGTTAACTTTTTTTTCTTAACTTTTTTTTTTGCAGTGCTATAGCTCCCATAGTGAGCTATAGCACTGCACACACTGATCTCTTATGCTGATCCCTGCAAAGCCATAGCTTTGCATGGATCAGCGAGATAGGGGCTCGATTGCTCAAGCCTGTAGCTCAGGCATGGAGCAATCAAACCCCGATCAGACGCTGCGGAGACAGGTAAGGGGACCTCCGCTTGCGTCCTAGCTGATCGGGACATCGCAATTTTATCGCGATGTCCCGATCAGCCCGACTAAGCTGCCGGGAAGCTTTTACTTTCACTTTCAGACGCGGCGGTCAACTTTGATTGCAGAGTCTGAAGGGTTAATCGGTGTCGCAGGCTATTATTCCAGGGTCCCGGCTACCACTAGCAGCCGGGACTGACCCGGTGTGGTGCGGGGTCACGGCGTGACTCCGTTTTAAACACCGGGACCGGTCGTAGGGCGTACAGGTACGCCCTTAGTCCTTAAGAGGTTGAAAGCATGAGAATGGTTTAACCTAACGCAAACTTTCCTGAACATGGCCAGCACTTCACTGAGACATCCACAAATGTTTGACAACAAGATTTAGCATATACAGGGAGAGTGTGTCATGTCACCTGAACACAGTGCAGCAATTATGTTTGTACTGTTTTAGATTATGAGTAGGTAACCAGTGTAAAACGTCTTGCAGACAGGGCAGCATCTTTTTCACTGTGTGGCTTTTTTCGCCCTAGATTCACGGTGATGGAGCCTCATTCTGCAAGATGCTGACCCAGTAGGTGTAAAAGACATAGATTCCCCCTGGCCATAACTATTACTCCAAATACCTACCATGGCATGCACTGTGCTGAACACTGAGAACTGCATGGAGTGGCCCACCCTCAAATGATTGTGGAAAGCTGGGGAAGCATTTTGGCAAAATAGCGACTAGGTATGCACCACCTGGTTAAACCCTAGGAGAAAGACCAGTGTCAGGACTCAATTCATCACACTGCCACTCAGCCTATTGCTGGGACATCACTGTGACTAGAAATTAGTTGATCAGCAATGTGACACATTAACCAACAGCAAGCAAGAAGAAGACAGCAGTGGAGAATGGGAGCAGCGATACTGGGGCACCACGGGAGCAGCAGCAGGTAAGTTCAGGTTGTTGTTTTATATGCTGACAGCCCTGGGATGATGGCTTAAAAAGGTCCTAGGCTGGATTACCCCTTCAAGGCCATGCAGTCAACATGATGGTATATATACATAGCATCTGCACCACAAACAACTTGGCCAGGTGTGAATTTACTACAACAGGGTCACTGGGTGAATAATGTTGTCTGTATGACATAGATTTCCCAATAGAAAACTGATGGGATAGAGGAGGATGACACAACAGTGATGAGGACAAGACAGAAAATGTTTAGCCTGTGGACGAAGCCTGGCTGCTAAACAGTTGAGAGGGAACTGGAGGCGCAGAAGCAGCAGGCTTAGGGTTTTTCTTCATGCTGTGGGGCATCTCTATGTGCTTACATAGAAATGTAGTTCCTATGATATTTTTGCCACAGCTTGCTATGTTTGCAGAGATGGCACAGTGCCATGTTTTCTGCATCTGGTAAGGCAGAAAATATTTTCCACACCACCTAATGCAGCAGCGATGCTGTATCCTGAGCTGATCAGGACAACAGGCCTATTTCCGGTACGTTTGACAGATGTTCTGACCCTATCTTGGCTATGCTCATGTTTGCTGACAGTACCACTACCCTCTGCTCTGAACACGTCACCTTCTCATTGTCCTGCCACTTCTCTCAGCATGATCTTCTGATGTCTGATCATGGGCACCTGGCTCCCCTTAACAGGGCCGCTAATTCTTTCTCCCATCTAGTAAAAGGTGGTTGACCACTTTACAGAGTTTAGTATTATCTGCAAAGATTGCTTCTTTACTATTCAACCCCTCTACAATGCCATTAATGAATATATTAAATAGAACAGGACCCAAGACTGACCCCTGTGGTACCCCACTAGTAAAAGTCAACCAATCAGAATAAGTACCATTAATAACCACCCTCTGTTTCCTGTCACTGAGCCAGTCCAATAATTCTCATTTTATGTACCAATCTTTTATGTGGCACTGTATCAAATGCTTTGGAAAAATCCAGATATACGACATCCAGCGATTCCCCTGGTCCAATCTGGAGCTTACCTCCTCATAAAAGATGATCAGGTTAGTTTGACAGGACCGATCCCTCATAAAGCCATGCTGATATGAGGTCATACATTTATTTTTGTCAAGATACTCCAAAATAGCATCTCTTAGAAAACCCTCAAACAATTTACATACAACGGAGGTTAATTAATAATAACGGAGGTCTATAATTCCTGGGTCACCTTTTGACCCCTTTTTAAATATTGGCACCACATTTGCTATGTGCCAGTACTGGGGAACAGACCCTGTCATTATAGAGTCCTTGAATATTAAAAATAGGGGTCTTAATTCCTTTAGAACCCAGGGGTGAATGCCATCTGGACCTGGTGATTTGTCTATTTTGATATTTTGTAGGTGGCACTGTACTTCTTCCTGGTTTAGACAGGTGACCTGTACTGGGGAGTTTACCATATCTCGCTGTATTTCACCTGGCATTTCATTTTCCTCGGCGAATACAGTGGAGAAGAATTTCTTCCTCATCATAATTTCTAGAATTTCTTCCTCATCATTTTATAAAGGGCCTACACTTTCATTTTTGACCTTTTTGCTATTGATTTAAAGAACATTTTTTTTTTACATATTTTACATTTTTCTCTATAGCTTTTTAATGCTTCTTCACTGCCATCCTGTTTTAGTAGTTTAAATGCCTTATTTTGGCAATTTATTGCTCCCTTAACCTTTTTATTCATCCATATTGGTTTTATTTTATTCCTCACCCTTTTATTTCTATAAGGTATATTCCTCTTGCAGTGAGAATTTAAAATATTCTTTTTTTCATCATTCAGTTTTATTAAGTTTTTCAATATAAACAAAGTCCAACATTTGAAAGAACAACAGGTCAGAACATAATCCAGGCAGAGCAATCTATGAATGTTGCATCTCACGAGTGTCCACATATTTATCAATAAGAAAGAGAAAAATAAACATTACATGGTTGACAAGACGACCAACAGTTATGCTACTGAATGAAATGAAAGCTTGCCAGTCTAATTTTACCCCATCACGGGGAAAACTCCGTAGTCAATTCATTTTTTAAGTACGGGGATGAACTCCATCTATGCCACAGCCGTTCGACTTTAGATGAGAATGTGCCATAATTCATAGCTATAATAGCTATAAGTATGCGCCATATTTATCAAGGAAATCGTTTCAGTGACATGTGGGGGAGTTGTCGATTTCCAGTGGCGAGTGACAACTAATTTAGCTATAACCAAAATCTTACATAATAGGGGTCTGAAGTCTGCAGGAAAGTCCTGCACACCTATCAATAATAGGGCCAATTTATGTGTCAGCTCCGGAATGGGGGAATAAATGGAGTGTAGTATATCTCTAATAGTGTTGCTCGCGAATATTCGCAATTCGAATATTATTCGCGAATATCGCATATTTGCGAATTTGCGAATTTCGCGAATTTCGCGATATATATTCGTAATTACTAATATTCGTTTTTTTTTTTTCTTCACAGTACACATCACAGTGATCATCCCTCTCTGCTTCCAGCTTGTGTGGTGTAAAGAAGGCTGTAACACTACTGTGTGAGACTGGCGTGCGAAAATTCGCATATGCTAAAATTCGCATATGCTAATTTTCACGTATGCGAAAATAACACGAGAATATAACGAATATGCGCGAATATATGACGAATATTCGTCCATATATTCGCGAATATTCGCGAATTCGAATATGGCCTATGCCGCTCAACACTAATCTCTAACAGCTGTCCAGTATACCAACAGTTTATCGCAAAACCACAGTACATGTGAAATAGATCCTCTCTGATTACAGTGTCTCCAGCACATAGAGGAGGTAGTCGGAAACATAGTGTGCAATCTTGTAGGTGGATAGTACCAGCAGAGTCTAGTTTTGATCGCTGCCTCGATCTGAGACACATTACATAGGGAATAAAATAGCCACTTAGAGGCCTGTGACCACTCTTGATCTGTAATACTGACCGCTGATTCTTTCTCCCATCTAGTAAAAGGTGGTTTATTATAGGGAAGTGGATCCGTGTCGAGAAGCTGGTAAATGGCTTTCAAACCTTTAATATTCAAGCAAAACAAGCGTACTAAATCTGTGGAATAATACTATTCTTTACCCCCTAGAGAGTTAAAATAATGTCTAATCTGCAAATATTTGTAGAAGTCAGAAGAGAAGATATCATATGTTCTACCAATGTGTGCAAAGGAATGCATATGAGCCCCGTCAAACAACTGGGATACAGTTGTGATACCTTTATCTGCCCATGAGTGTAGTTGAACATTAGGGATACTCTGAGCTTATATGTGAATGGGTGTGTTTGGTGGGAACAATTGGAAAGCATGGGACATTTCAAGGTGAAAAGAAGAACAGGAGAGGCCTGCTACCGTCAATGGGGAAAAATCACGTGGAAGTTGCATACGCCAGAGAGGGAGAAACAGTAGTGTCTTAGGACTAGACATTTCCCCAAAGGAACACTCAATTTGGAACCACGCCATAAGAGGACCCTCCAGCCAGAATGCTTTCAACAGGGTGATTAGTGTTGCTGAGTGATATCTACGGAGATCGGGAATCTCTAGCCCCCCCCCCCCTTCGCTTTTTCTCTCATAAGGAGAGATTGTGATATCCTCGGTTTCTTAGATCCCCATACATACTTTAAGAGCCAAGAGTGGGCCTTTACAAAGAAACCTGACAGCAAACTTAATGGTGACGTGCGGTATAGGTAAAGCAGCTTAGGCAATACTAACATTTTAAACGCTGCGATTCTGCCCAGGAGACCTCGTAGCACCCCAATTTATGTAGTTCTAACCGTAGATGCCGCAAAAATGGGACATAGTTATAATTATATAACATTTTAAAAGATCTGGTTAGTTTAACCCCGAGATATGTAATTGTGTCATCTTGCCTGTCTAATTTAAAGGAACGAGACAATCGTTCCCAGGCTACCATGGAAAGGTTAAGAGGTAGGACTTGGAATTTGGACATGTTCAATTTGTAATAGGATAGTTCTCCAAACTTATGCAGTAAATCCATCCTCTTAGGTAGAGAAGTTTCAGGGGATGATAGTGTAATGATAACTTTGTCCGCATATAACTAAACAAGATGCTCTCGGCCTCCAACTGTAATACCAATAATAGAGGCATCCAATCTTAAGGCTTGAGACAAAGACTCCATTCTCCTGGTTTGTGCACAGTACAGTAAAGTGGATGTCGAACAAAGGCAGAATGTCCAGCGCGGATATCAGAACACAGGATGTTTTATTCCAATTAAAGCCACAAAGACCAGGAGAACATGACAAGGTGACGCGTTTCGGTCCTAAGACTGGACCTTAGTCAGTAAAGTGGATGTCGTCGTGGGGACATCCTAAGATGTCGGGGGAAGGAACAGTTTCTTGTATGCCAGTTTAGAAATTACATATGCAGAAGCAGCAAAGTATCATCCGAGCTCTCAAATGGAGAACCTTCAGCGGTGTCCTCTATGTGCAGAGGTCATCTGCCATTCCTGTTGCACGCGTTGTGTTGCAGGCTTGCTGCTGGCCGGTACTGTCTTGGTCTGAATATTCCACTATTGCAACAACTTAACCCCTTCCTCCACCATGCAAACTACATGAGTTGGGTACCCCCACTTATAAGGAATAGTTTAATCTCTCAGAGCCTGAGTGATTGGCATCAGGCTACGTTGCAGCTGTAGTGTCACCGCAGATAAGTCCGCATAGATAGAAACCCCCAAAAATTTAGCTGGGAGCGAGTCCTTATTTCTGGTGCACAGCATAAAAGCATCTTTCACATGATAGAAATGCAGACGTGCTAAAACATCCCGGGGAATGGTGTCTGGGCTTAGCAACCCTATGCACCCTATCTATGAGTAAGTCCCGTGGGGAGCAGTCTGGAAGGACCGCCTTAATCAAATCTTGAATATATGGGACCAGTTCCTTCTTGGGGATGTCCTCAAGGACTCCCATAAGTTTAATATTATTTCTGAGTGACTGGTCTTCTATATCCGCAACTTTGGCACGTAAATTGGGGACCTCCTCTTCCAAGTCATAATGTGCATCTATGAGCGAATTATGGGAGCCCGTGAGTTCCACCATTTTAGTTTCAGTGTGTTCCACTCTAGATTCAATCTCTGCAATGGACGACTGCAGTGGTTGTAGAGTGAGAAGTATGATACTATGAATAGAAGCATGTAAAGCTTGTAACATAGTTTTGAGGGAGTTCTCCGTTACAGGGACCTCAGAGGCTGTGAAATTCAGAAAAGGATCAGGTGGCTGCAAGGGTGCATCAGTATTAGCAAAAGCACCCTAGGACTGTAGAGCTGAGGACAGTCTGGGTCTCTGCTAAGCCGGGCTGCCCATGAGTTACTGAGTGGGGGAAGCAGGGCTGGCTGCACGCACCTGTGAGTCCATGGCATCTTGCACGTTTTCTCCTGAGGTAAGCGTGAAGGAGCTCCGGGCATTGCCATCCTCCAGGGTCAGAAGTGAATTGCTTCTAACTCTCCCGGCAGGAGAAGCTTCTGCCTGAGTAGAGCGTTGCCCTCCGCTAGCCGGGGAAAGAGGGGAGGATCTGTGCTGTAGGAGCGTGGGGCCATCTTGAGCCACGCGTGTCCTAGGAGTATAGTAAAAGTCAGTTAGTTTTTTATGTCTCCCGGACATCCTGGGTGTCACGATTCGGCTGGCTGGAGGTGGATCCTCTGTGCCAGAGAGGGATTGGCGTGGACCGGTTCTAAGTTGCTACTGGTTTTCACCAGAGCCCGCCGCAAAGCGGGATGGTCTTGCAGCGGCGGTAGCAACCAGGTCGTATCCACCGGCAACGGCTCAACCTCTATGACTGCTGAGATGAGCGCAGTACAAGGGAGTAGACAAGAGCAAGGTCGGACGTAGCAGAAGGTCAGGGCAGGCAGCAAGGATCGTAGTCAGGGGCAACGGCAGGAGGTGTGGAACACAGGCTAGGAACACACAAGGAAACGCTTTCACTGGCACAATGGCAAGAAGATCCGGCAAGGGAGTGCAGGGGAAGTGTCCGGCAAGGGAGTGCAGGAGGTATAAATAGGGAAGTGCACAGGTGAAGGTACTGATTAAAACCCATGCGCCAATCAGTGGCGCACCGGCCCTTTAAATCGCAAAGACCCGGCGCGCGCGCGCAGCCCCGCTCCCTAGGGACAGCACAGACGGGGAACGAGTCTGGTAAGCGGGTCGGGATGCGCATCACGAGCGGGCGCGTCCTGCATCGCGAATCGCATCCCGGCTGGGAACATTATCGCAGCGCACCCGGTCAGCAGGTCTGACCGAGGCGCTGCGAATGGGAGAATGAAGGAGTAAGAAGGAGTTTGTAAGAGACAGGGTTGATTTGGCACTTGATTTTGAAAGGACCAAGATAACGTGGTCCCAGTTTATAACTGGGGACACGAAAGCGGACATACTTGGCAGAGAGCCATACTTTGTCTCCGGGAGAAAAAATGGGGGGGAATTCTTCTTTTTCTATCGGCATGTTTCTTCATCCGGGATGAGGCCTGTAGGAGAGAATTTTGAGTCTCTTTCCAGATGGTGGAGAAGCCCCGAGTCACCTCATCAACAGCGGGCAAACCAGAAGGCATGGGAGTGGGAAGGGGGGGAAGAGGATGACGGCTGTACACCACAAAAAATGGTGATTTAGCGGAAGACTCAGAGACTCTGAAATTGTTCGAGAATTCGGCCCATGGTAGAAGATACCCAGTCATCCTGGCGGGAGGAAACAAAATGTCGCAAATAGTCACCCAGAACCTGATTAATTCTTTCCACTTGCCCATTGGATTGGGGATGATAAG
Source organism: Hyla sarda (assembly GCF_029499605.1). Lineage (NCBI taxonomy): Eukaryota > Metazoa > Chordata > Amphibia > Anura > Hylidae > Hyla > Hyla sarda. The sequence goes on along the minus strand of NC_079189.1, from coordinate 255,324,642 downwards.
AAGACGAGAAGTTTAATTTGATTTTAAGTTGATTACAGAGGGCCCTCCAGAATTTTGACACAAATTGAACGCCTCTATCCGAGACGATATGCATAGGAAGCCCGTGAAGGCGAAAAATGTGTATAAAAAATTGTTTCGCCAACTGAGGCGCAGAAGGAAGACCTGGAAGAGGGATAAAATGTGCCATCTTGGAGAATCGATCAACGACCACCCAAATAACTGTGTTGCCATGGGATAAAGGTAAGTCAGTAATAAAGTCCATACCAATCTGAGACCATGGTCGCTCAGGAACAGGCAGAGGATGGAGGAGACCAGCAGGCTTCTGGCGAGGGGTCTTGTCCCGGGCACAGACTGTACAAGCACACACGAAATCAACAACATCAGCTTCCAGGGTAGGCCACCAATAATATCGAGAGATGAGCTGGATGGATTTTTTGATGCGAGCATGGCCTGCGAGGTGTGAGGAGTGTCCTCACTTGAGAATCCTGAGGCGCTGGCGTGGAGAGACGAAGGTCTTCCCTGGAGGAGTTTGTCTGATGGAGGCTGGAGAAGTGGAGATCAGACAGTCCGGAGGAATAATGTGTTGCGGGGAAGCTTCCACTTCAGAGGCAGCCGATGAAAGAGAGAGGGCGTCAGCCCTAATGTTCTTGTCAGCAGGGCGAAAATGAATTTCAAAGTTAAAACGGGCAAAGAACAACGACCACCTAGCCTGGCGAGGATTCAGCTGTTGGGCAGACTGAAGATAAGAGAGATTCTTGTGATCAGTGTATATAATAACTGGATATTTGGATCCCTCCAGCAGGTGCCTCCATTCTTCAAGCGCCAATTTTATGGCCAGTAGTTCTCGATCACCAATGGAGTAGTTTTTCTCCGCCGGAGAGAAGGTCCTAGAAAAGAAACCACAAGTAACAGCATGTCCGGAAGAATTTTTCTGTAGGAGTACTGCTCCAGCTCCCACCAAGGAGGCGTCTGCCTCCAGCGAGAAGGGCCTAGATGGATCAGGTCTGGAGAGTACGGGAGCATAAGAAAAGGCAGTTTTGAGATGATTGAATGCATCTTCCGCTTGAGGAGGCCAGGACTTAGGGTTGGCGTTTTTCTTGGTTAGGGCCACGATAGGGGCCACAATAGTGGAAAAATGCGGAATAAATTGTCTGTAATAATTGGCAAACCCCAAAAAACGTTGGATAGCACGGAGTCCGGAGGGGTGTGGCCAATCCAATACAGCTGATAGTTTGTCTGGATCCATTTGGAGTCCCTGGCCAGAGACTAAGTATCCTAGGAAGGGAAGAGATTGACATTCAAAGAGACATTTTTCCGTTTTGGCATATAATTGATTGTCCCGAAGTCTCTGAAGAACCATGCGGACATGCCAGTGGTGTTCTTCTAGGTTAGCAGAAAAAATCAAAATATCGTCTAGGTAGACCACAACACAGGTATATAGAAGATCCCGAAAAATTTCATTTACAAAGTCTTGGAAGACGGCAGGGGCGTTGCAAAGCCCAAAGGGCATAACCAGATATTCAAAGTGTCCATCTCTGGTGTTAAACGTGGTCTTCCACTCGTCCCCCTCCCTGATGCGGATGAGATTATATGCACCTCTTAAGTCCAGCTTGGTAAAGATGTGGATGCCTCGTAGGCGGTCAAAGAGTTCCGAGATAAAGGTAGGGGATAGCGGTTTTTTACAGTGATTTTATTAAGTCTGCGGTAATCAATGCAAGGATGTAAGGAGCCGTCTTTTTTGGAAACAAAGAAAAATCCAGCTCCGGCAGGGGAGGAAGACTTGCGGATAAACCCCTTTTTTAAATTCTCTTGGATGCACTCCGACATGGCTTGTGTTTCCGGAGCAGACAGAGGATAGATTCTGCCCCGGGGTGGAGTAGTACCAGGGAGGAGGTCAATAGGACAGTCATAAGGCCTGTGAGGAGGCAAAGTCTCTGCTTGTTTTTTGCAAAAAACATCAGCATAGTCCAGATAGGCCTTGGGGAGACCAGGTATCGGAGGAGCCACAGGGTCTTGACTGACAGTACAGGGAGCAGGCTTAAGACAGTTCTTGTGGCAATTAGTACCACAGTTCTTGTGGCAAGTAGTACCCCAGTTTTTGATCTCCCCGGTGGTCCAATCAAGGGTTGGGGAATGGCGTTGAAGCCACGGTAATCCAAGAAGAATTTCCGAATTGCAGTTAGAGAGGACCAGAAATTCAATCTTTTCGTGATGGGGTCCAATGCACATTAAGAGGGGTTCCGTGCGGTAACGCACAGTACAGTCCAATCTTTCATTATTAACAGAGGCGATGTAGAGGGGTCTGGCGAGACTGGTCACCGGGATGTTGAACCTGTTGATGAAAGAGGCCAAAATAAAATTTCCTGCAGATCCGGAATCCAAGAAGGCCACGGCTGAGAAGGAGAAGGTAGAAGAAGAAATCCGCACAGGCACAGTAAGACGTGGAGAAGCAGAGTTCACATCAAGAGCTGTCTCACCTTTGTGCGGAGTCGGAGTGCGTCTTTCCTGACGTGGAGGTCGGATAGGACAATCCTCCAAGAAATATTCGGTACTGGCACAGTACAGGCAAAGGTTCTCCATGCGGCGTTGTGTCCTCTCTTGAGGTGTCAAGCGAGACCGGTCAACTTGCATAGCCTCCACGGCGGAAGGCACAGGAACGGATTGCAGTGGACCAGAGGAGAGAGGAGCCGGGGAGAGAAACCGCCTCGTGCGAGCAAAGTCCATGTCCTGGCGGAGCTCCTGACGCCTTTCGGAAAAACGCATGTCAATGCGGGTGGCAAGATGAATAAGTTCATGCAGGTTAGCAGGAATTTCTCGTGCAGCCAGCACATCTTTGATGTTACTGGATAGGCCTTTTTTAAAGGTCGCGCAGAGGGCCTCGTTATTCCAGGACAATTCGGAGGCGAGAGTACGGAATTGGATGGCGTACTCGCCAACAGAAGAATTACCCTGGAGCAGGTTCAGCAGGGCAGTCTCGGCAGAAGAGGCTCGGGCAGGTTCCTCGAAGACACTTCGAATCTCCGTGAAGAAAGAGTGTACAGAGGCAGTGACAGGATCATTGCGGTCCCAGAGCGGTGTGGCCCATGACAGGGCTTTCCCAGATAGAAGGCTGACTACGAAAGCCACCTTTGACCTTTCAGTTGGAAATTGGTCCGACATCATCTCCAAATGCAGGGAACATTGTGAAAGAAAACCACGGCATAATTTAGAGTCCCCATCAAATTTGTCCGGCAATGATAAACGGAGGCTGGATGCAGCCACTCGCTGCGGAGGAGGTGCAGGAGCTGGCGGAGCAGATGGTTGCTGAAGCTGTGGTAGAAGCTGCTGTAGCATCACGGTCAGTTGAGACAGCTGGTGGCCTTGTTGCGCCTGCTGGGCGACCACCGTGGTGAGGTCAGCGACAACTGGCAGCGGGACCTCAGCGGGATCCATGGCCGGATCTACTGTCACGATTCGGCTGGCTGGAGGTGGATCCTCTGTGCCAGAGAGGGATTGGCGTGGACCGTGTCGGTGGATCGGTTCTAAGTTGCTACTGGTTTTCACCAGAGCCCGCCGCAAAGCGGGATGGTCTTGCAGCGGCGGTAGCAACCAGGTCATATCCACCGGCAACGGCTCAACCTCTCTGACTGCTGAGATAAGCGCGGTACAAGGGAGTAGACTAGAGCAAGGTCGGACGTAGCAGAAGGTCAGGGCAGGCAGCAAGGATCGTAGTCAGGGGCAACGGCAGGAGGTCTGGAACACAGGCTAGGAACACACAAGGAAACGCTTTCACTGGCACAATGGCAACAAGATCCGGCAAGGGAGTGCAGGGGAAGTGAGGTATAAATAGGGAAGTGCACAGGTGAAGGTACTGATTAAAACCCATGCGCCAATCAGTGGTGCACCGGCCCTATAAATCGCAAAGACCCGGCGCACGCGCACCCTAGGGAGCGGGGCCGCGCGCGCCGGGACAGCACAGACGGGGAACGAGTCTGGTAAGCGGGTCGGGATGCGCATCACGAGCGGGCGCGTCCCGCATCACAAATCGCATCCCGGCTGGGAACATTATCACAGCGCACCCGGTCAGCAGGTCTGACCGGGGCGCTGCGAATGGGAGAACGCTGTGAGCGCTCCTGAGATTTCTTCTTGTGGCCATAACTGCAGAGGGTGTTCATACACCTTTCGGTAGGAGAGAGGAGGGTGTTCAGTGAAACTGACGAGCTGACAGTCGCTATAACCGTCGCTCAGAGCTACACTGCCATCTCAGTCAGCTGCCAAGCCACGCCTCGATTTAAAATATTCTTAAAAGTCTCACATTTAGTGTCAGTATTTTTGTTTCTGAGGACATTATCCCATTTTCTATTGTTAAGGGCTTCTCTGGGTTGATCAAACTTTGCCATCCTAAAGTTCATTGTTTTTGTGGCCCCTCGAGAGGTTCTCTTACTGATACTTACCCCTGTATGGTCACCGTATGGTAGTGTTATTGGTCTGTGTATAGTGGTTAACATACAGTAACAGTATGTTGATATAAATCAATAATTATTTAGTGGTGTTCTTGGTGTGGTGGTATTATTTTAACCTTATGTAGTGTAACTATTAGTAATAACGGTCTATTGGTAATGGTAGTACAGTATTTAAGAATTTGGATTCATTTAGCCCCACTTAGTTAAAAACAGCCATGCTCCTGGTCACTCAATGTTACTACATGACAAAAAAAGATAGAGTCAACTAGGTTCAACCTAATACCCTTCTGTGGTGAACCAAACAAAGTAAAAAAGAACAAAAACGTGAGACTGATGCCAATTGCCCGGTACTAGGGGAAAAAATTCCTTCCCAACTCAAAATATGACAGTCTGAATAAATCCCTGGACAGTATGAAACTCAGCGCTTGTATGACCTAGTGCCTAGTGCCTTTCATCCTTACTGCTTTCTTAGGAATGGGGATAAAGGAAGTGTACATGCTATACACAGATTACACCCCCAATATGTGTAATGTCTGTGAATCTACAAATGCCACAACTAGATATGAGCGAACTTTCAAAAATAATGGGTTCGATCCAAATTTATTTGTGGCAAATCTATATTAAAAAGGGCTATTTTTGGCCCACAGAGAGCCTCAATAGGGGTGTAGAACACTTTGCTTTGTTCTAACATGCATATGGAGTGTGCTGGGGTAGTGAAATAATACTGTTATTCAGTATAACATGCAGATTAGAGGCATCACACAGTGTGGAGGTGCTGACAGTATGAGGAGACTATACAGTGGCTGAATGACACATCCTGGAGCTGGCAGCAGCATGAGTAGACACTAGGGTTTCACAATCCCTAAGATTAAAATATTAATTTTGAAATTTAAATTGAAGATTTATGGCAGCTAGTTCTACCATAAAAAAAAAATTGGGCTCAGACCTAGGCCCAGCAGCATCAGTAAACCATATATTGCCTGAATGACATAGCCTTGAGTTGGCTGAAGCATGAGGAGACCATATAGTGTCTGAATGGCACAGCCAGGAGTTGGCAGCAGCATGAGTAGACCCTGGGACTTTACAATCCCTAAGAGTAAAAGATGAATTCTGAAATTTAAACTGAAGATTTAGGGTAGCTAGTGCTACCATAAAAACATTTTTAGGCCCAGAACCAGGCCCAGCAGCATCAGAAGGCCAAATAGTGTCTGAATGTCACAGCCTGGAGTTGGCATCAGCATGAGTAGACCCTGGGGCTTTACAATCCCTAAGATTAAAAGATGAATTCTGAAATGTAAATTGAAGATTTTGGATAGTTAGTGCTACCAAAACAACATTTTTATTCCCAGATCCAGGCCCAGCAGCATCAGTAAACCATATTGTTACGCCGAGCGCTCCGGGTCCCTGCTCCTCCCCGGAGCGCTCACGGCGTCTCTCTCCCTGCAGCGCCCCGGTCGGTCTCGCTGACCGGGAGCGCTGCACTGACATGGCCGTCGGGGATGCGATTCGCACAGCGGGACGCACCCGCTCGCGAATCGCATCCCAAGTCACTTACCCGTCCCGGTCCCCGGCTGTCGTGTGCTGGCGCGCGCGGCTCCGCTCTCTAGGGCGCGCGCGCGCCAGCTCTCTGAGACTTAAAGGGCCAGTGCACCAATGATTGGTGCCTGGCCCAATTAGCTTAATTGGCTTCCACCTGCTCCCTGGCTATATCTGCTCACTGCCCCTGCACTCCCTTGCCGGATCTTGTTGCCTTGTGCCAGTGAAAGCGTTTAGTGTTGTCCAAAGCCTGTGTTACCTGAACTCTTGCTATCCATCTTGACTACAAACCTTGCCGCCTGCCCCGACCTTCTGCTACGTCTGACCTTGCCTCTGCCTAGTCCTTCTGTCCTACGCCTTCTCAGCAGTCAGCGAGGTTGAGCCGTTGCTAGTGGATACGACCTGGTTGCTACTGCCGCAGCAAGACCATCCCGCTTTGCGGCGGGCTCTGGTGAACACCAGTAGCCTCTTAGAACCGGTCCACCAGCACGGTCCACGCCAATCCCTCGCTGACACAGTGGATCCACTACCTGTAAGCCGAATCGTGACAGTAGATCCGGCCATGGATCCCGCTGAGGTGCCGCTGCCAAGTCTCGTTGACCTTCCCACGGTGGTCGCTCAGCAATTGCAGCAGATTGCCCAACAAGGACAGCAGCTGTCGCAGTTGACCGCCATGTTACAGCAACTTCTGCCTCTGCTACAGCAGCAACCATCTCCTCCGCCAGCTCCTGCACCTCCTCCGCAGCGAGGGGCCGCTCCTAGCCTCTGCTTGTCCCTGCCGGACAAATTTGATGGGGACTCTAGACTCTGCCGTGGATTTTTGTCTCAATGTTCCCTGCATATGGAGATGTTGTCAGACTTGTTTCCTACAGAACGGTCTAAGGTGGCATTCGTAGTGAGCCTTCTTTCAGGAAAGGCCTTGTCTTGGGCCACACCGCTCTGGGACCGCAATGATCCTGCCACAGCCACAGTCCAGTCCTTCTTCGCTGAAGTCCGTAGTGTCTTCGAGGAACCAGCCCGAGCTTCTTCTGCCGAGACTGCCCTGCTGAACCTGGTCCAGGGTAATTCTTCAGTAGGCGAGTACGCCATCCAATTTCGTACTCTTGCTTCCGAATTATCATGGAATAACGAGGCTCTCTGCGCGACCTTTAAAAAAGGCCTATCCAGTAGCATCAAGGATGTGCTGGCCGCACGAGAGATTCCTGCGAACCTGCAAGAACTTATCCATTTGGCCACCCGCATTGACATGCGTTTTTCTGAGAGACATCAGGAGCTCCGCCAGGAAAAAGACTTAGATCTCTGGGCACCTCTCCCACAGTATCCTTTGCAGTCTACGCCTGGTCCTCCCGCCGAGGAGGCCATGCAAGTGGATCGGTCTCGCCTGACCCAGGAAGAGAGGAATCGCCGTAGGGAAGAAAATCTTTGTCTGTACTGTGCCAGTACCGAGCATTTCTTGGTGGATTGCCCTATTCGTCCTCCACGTCTGGGAAACGCACGCACGCACCCAGCTCACGTGGGTGTGGCGTCTCTTGGTTCAAAGTCTGCTTCTCCACGTCTCACGGTGCCCGTGCGGATTTCTCCTTCAGCCAACTCCTCCCTCTCAGCCGTGGACTGCTTGGACTCTGGTGCCTCTGGGAATTTCATTTTGGAGTCTTTGGTGAATAAATTCTGCATCCCGGTGACCCGTCTCGTCAAGCCGCTCTACATTTCCGCGGTCAACGGAGTCAGATTGGATTGCACCGTGCGTTACCGCACAGAACCCCTCTTGATGTGTATTGGACCCCATCACGAAGTAATTGAGTTCTTCGTCCTTCCCAACTGTACCTCTGAGGTCCTCCTCGGTCTGCCATGGCTCCGGCTTCATTCTCCCACCCTTGACTGGACCACCGGGGAGATCAAGAACTGGGACTCTGCTTGCCATAGGAAGTGCCTCTCCCCCCCTCCCAGTCCCGTCAGGCAAGCCTCAGTGCCTCCTCATGGCCCCCGTCCTGGTGACACACTGCCCCGTGCCAGGCTTCGCCATCTGCCCTCCCTCCCCATTCCCACTCCTGCTGTACTGCCTGCCTTTGAGGAAACCCTCCATTCACTCCCGGTGTCCTCGTCCCAGGTAAAGCAGTTGTCGGACAAAAAAAAGGGGGAGACCTAAGGGGGGGGATACTGTTACGCCGAGCGCTCCGGGTCCCTGCTCCTCCCCGGAGCGCTCACGGCGCCTCTCTCCCTGCAGCGCCCCGGTCGGTCTCGCTGACCGGGAGCACTGCACTGACATGGCCGTCGGGGATGCGATTCGCACAGCGGGACGCACCCGCTCGCGAATCGCACCCCAAGTCACTTACCCGTCCCGGTCCCCGGCTGTCATGTGCTGGCGCGCGCGGCTCCGCTCTCTAGGGCGCGCGCACGCCAGCTCTCTGAGACTTAAAGGGCCAGTGCACCAATGATTGGTGCTTGGCCCAATTAGCTTAATTGGCTTCCACCTGCTCCCTGGCTATATCTGCTCACTGCCGGATCTTGTTGCCTTGTGCCAGTGAAAGCGTTTAGTGTTGTCCAAAGCCTGTGTTACCTGAACTCTTGCTATCCATCTTGACTACGAACCTTGCCGCCTGCCCCGACCTTCTGCTACGTCTGACCTTGCCTCTGCCTAGTCCTTCTGTCCCACGCCTTCTCAGCAGTCAGCGAGGTTGAGCCGTTGCTAGTGGATACGACCTGGTTGCTACTGCCGCAGCAAGACCATCCCGCTTTGCGGCGGGCTCTGGTGAACACCAGTAGCCTCTTAGAACCAGCACGGTCCACGCCAATCCCTCGCTGACACAGTGGATCCACTACCTGTAAGCCGAATCGTGACACATATATTGCCTGAATGACACCGCCTGGAGTTGGCTGAAGCATGAGGAGACCATTTAGTTTCTGAATGGCACAGCCAGGAGTTGGCAGCAGCATGAGTAGACACTAGGGCTTCACAATCCCTAAGATTAAACGATTAATTCTGAAATTTAAACTGAAGATTTTGGGTAGCTAGTGCTACCATAACACAATTTTTATTCTCAGACCCAGGCCCAACAGCATCAGTAAACCATATATTGCCTGAATAACATAGCCTTGAGTTAGCTGAAGCATGAGGAGACCATTTAGTGTCTGAATGGCACAGCCAGAAGTTGGCAGCAGCATGAGTAGACACTAGGGCTTCACAATCCCTAAGATTTAAAGGGGTTTTCCAGGAAAAAAACTTTTTTTATATATATATCAACTGGCTCCAGAAAGTTAAACAGATTTGTAAATCACTTCTATTAAAAAATCTTAATTCTTTCAGTATTTATGAGCTTCTGAAGTTGAGATGTTCTTTTCTGTCTAAGTGCTCTTTGATGACACATGTCTCGGGAACCGCCCAGTTTAGAAGAGGTTTGCTATGGGGATTTTCTTCTAAACTGGGCGGTTCCCGAGACACATGTCATCAGAGAGCACTTAGACAGTAAAGAACAAAACAACTTCAGCAGCTCATAAGTACTGAAAGGATTAAGATTTTTTAGTAGAAGTAATTTACAAATCTGTTTAACTTTATGGAGCCAGTTGATATATAAAAAAAAGTTTTTTCCTGGATAACCCCTTTAAAGATGATAGGGTAGCTAGTGCTACCATAAAAAATGTTTAGGCCCAGCAGCATCAGAAAATCATATATTGGCTGAATGGCACAGCCTGGAGTTGGCAGAAGCATGAGGAGACCATTGAAATGTAAGAATTTTAAATAGAAATTTAAGATTTTTAAATTGAAATTGAGGGTTTTGAAATTGAACTTTTAACTCCCAAGTTTTAGTGTCCCGGGCCCCGGCATGTGGGTACAAAGGACAAAATCTATCAAGGAGTCACATGGCAGCACAATGACAGAGCCTGGAGGTGGCATCAGTAGTAGGATATAGTGGCTGAATGGCTGAAGCATGAGAAGAGACCATATAGTGGCTGAATGAGATAGCCTGGAGGTGGCATCAGTATGAGGAGACCATGTAGTGGCTGAATGACTGCCTGGAGTTTGTGGCAGCATGGGGAGACCATATAGTGTCTGAATGGCACAGCCTGGAGTTGGCGGCAGAGGAGGAGACAATAGGGCCTCACAATCGCTAAGAATAAAATATTAATTTTGAAATTTCCATTGAAGATGTATGGTATCTAGTGCTCCATATACATATATAGGTAATGTCCTAGGCCCAGCAGCATCACTAAACCATGTAGTTGCTGAATGAAATAGACTGGAGCTGGCTGAAGCATCAGTAAACCATATATTGGATGAATGGCACAGCCAGGAGGTGGCTGAAGTATGAGACCATATAGTGGCTGAATGACACAGCCTGGAGTTGGCTGAAGAATGAGAAGAGACCAAATAGTGGCTGAATGAAACAGCCTGGGGGTGGCAGCAGTAGCATCAGGAGTCCTGAAAGTGACCCGTTGACAGAGTGGTGCAGTGGGTGGCAATACCAGTACCCGGTGACGAAGGTGAGTGAAAAAAGGTCTGATGCGGAGGAATGTTTGTAACTGGGGAGCAGTGCCTTAAAGGGGTACTTCAGCACCAAGACATCTTATCCCCTATCCAAAGGGGGGGATTACTGGGGAACCCCGCAATCTAGCATGCAGCACCCACCTGTAAGTACTGCTGGAAGAGCTGGAGGTTCTCAGTCTTTTACCTCCTGACCATGAGGATGGATTATTGGGACGTCATGACTCCGCCCCTGTGTAATGTTACGCCCCACCACCTCAATGCAAGTCTCTGGGAGGGGGCGTGGCGGCCCTGCAGTACATACAGGTGAGATATCTTGGGGCCGGAGTACCCCTTTAAATCTGTTTGGCACTATCTATATTTGTAGAGTGTTGGTGGGGCACCATGGTCAATCTACTCTGATGCATCAGGCATTGGTGGGCGGAAATCCTGGCTGATCCATGCCTGATTCATCTTCACAAAGGTCAGTCTCTCCACATTTTTTGTGGACAAACGAGTTCTCCCTGGGGTGACTATGGCCCCCGCCACACTAAACACCCACTCTGATGGCACACTACTGGACGGGCAGGACAGATATTCCAGGGAAAACTCTACTAGTTGTGGCCACAAATCAAGTTTGGCTGCCCAGAAGTCCAGCGGATCTTCAAGGTGTGTTGGCATGGGCATGTCAAGGTATGCCACCACCTGTTGGTTCAGGTCCTGCTCCAGGTCTACCTGCTGCTGATGAGTTGCTTCACTATGCGGGTGAAGAAAGCTACTCATCAGCTACTGTAGTCTCAGGCTGCTACTGATGGAGCTGGTACTGTTCCTGCCATCCCACCCCTCCCCAGCAGCCATGGCAGTGGAAGGTGAGTGCACGGCCCCCCCCCCCCCCCCGATTCAGACCTGCGAGAGGATGGATGATGGCGCCGATAGGCATCGGCCAACTGACTACGTAGGATCTCTCTGTAGTAGGTAATTTTGTTCTCCCTCTCAGTGGGTGTAAAAAAGACCCCTATTTTGTGGCGGTAGCGAGGGTTCAATAAGGTGGAGATAGAAACATAGAATGTGTCGGCAGATAAGAACCATTTGGCCCATCTAGTCTGCCCAATAATCTGAATCCTATCAATAGTCCCTGGCCCTATCTTATATGAATGATAGCCTTATGCTTAGCCTATGCATGTTTAAAGAGTAGTGTTGCTCGCGAATATTCGCAATTCGAATTTTATTCGCGAATATCGCATATTCGCGATTTCGCGAATATTCGCGAATATATCGCTATATATTCGTAATTACGAATATTCGTTTTTTTTTTTTTTTTTTTTTCACAGTACACATCACAGTGATCATCCCTCTCTGCTTCCAGCTTATGTGGTGTAAAGAAGGCTCTAATACAACTGTGTGAGACTGGTGTGCGAATTTCCGCATATGCTAATTTTCGCATATGCGAATTTTCGATTATGTTAATTTGTTGCATATGCAAATTTTCGCATATGTTCATTTTCGCACACGCGAATATTCGCATATGCAAAAATAAAATGAGAATATTACGAATATGCGAATATTCGCGAATATGACGAATATTCGTCCATATATTCGCGAATATTCGCGAATTCGAATATGGCCTATGCTGCTCAACACTATTAAAGAGTATCTATCACTAAATAAACTTTCCTACACTAACTTAAGCTATGTTCCCTAACTACATATAACACCTTCCCTGCCCTTAAAAACTTTTTAAAGAGCTTTAGAAAGCTCTGTAACTTACTTATCTTCTTACTTATCTTCTTGCTCACTTGCTCACTTAGGATGTGGGCGTGCCCCAGCAGGCGCTGCGTCACTGAAGCCTGCTGGGGGGGACTGCTTCGGCCCTCACTTCGGGGGGGGGGCATGGGAATAGTACCTGCTTAACCTCAGTGCACGGGGCACCGCTTGTCCTCACTGCCCAGATGCCTGCTTGTCCTCAGTGTACAGAGCTATGCTTGTCCTCAGTGTATGTAGCACCGCTTGTCCTCACTGCCCAGATGCCTGCTTGTCCTCAGTAAATGGAGCGCCGCTTGTCCTCAGTGTATGGAGCACCGCTTGTCCTCAGTGTATGGAGCACCGCTTGTCCTCAGTGAATGGAGCGCCGATTGTCCTCAGTGTATGGAACGCTGCTTGTCCTCAGTGTATGGAGCGCCGCTTGTCCTCAGTGTATGGGGCACCGCTTGTCCTCAGTGTACGGGGCGCCGCTTGTCCTCACTGCCCAGATGCCTGCTTGTCCCCAGTGTTCAGAGCGCCGCTTATCCTCGGTGTTCAGTGCCCTGCATGTGAGCACAGCGATCCCGCCTGTCTGATTGACAGACGGGGAGCTGTGCTGAGCTGGTCACGTGCTCAGCCAGCACTGCTATTTCGGACTCACTGCCAGGCCGGCGTGAGTCCAAAATCAATGAAAAGCTTGCAGCTAGGGAGACCCCTTATTGAATATAATTACAAAGTTGTTCTATATACAATCCGCTCTAACATATCAAAAAAAAATTTGATGATTGGTACTCTTTAAACTGTATTTGCAGCGACCATTTCTGCAGGAAGGCTATTCCATGCATCCACTACTCTCTCAGTAAAGTAATACTTCCTGATATTACTTTTAAACCTTTGCCCCTCTAATTTAAAACTATGTCCTTTTTTGGTAGTTTTTCTTTTTTTTTAAATGCTCTCCTACTTTACAGTGTTGATGTATTTAAAAGTCTCTATCATATCACCTCTGTCTCTTCTTTATTCAAAGCTATACATGTTAAGGTCCTTTAACCTTTCCTGGTAAGTTTTATCCTGCAATCCATGTACTACAGGGTGGGCCATTTATATGGATACACCTTAATAAAATGGGAATGGTTGGTGATATTAACTTCCTGTTTGTGGCACATTAGTATATGTGAGGGGGGAAACTTTTCAAGATGGATGGTGACCATGGCGGCCATTTTGAAGTTGGCCGTTTTGAATCCAACTTTAGTTTTTTTTAATAGGAAGAGGGTCATGTGACACATCAAACTTATTGGGAATTTAACAAGAAAAACAATGATGTGCTTGGTTTTAACGTAACTTTATTCTTTCATGGGTTATTTACAATTTTTTCTTTGTTTACAGACATTGGCATGTCGTCGAGGTTAACACATGAGGAGCGTTGATTGCAGCAGATTTCGATGCAAGACACCCTACGAGACCACCCATCTCCCATGCTACAGTTAGCAAACTGCTTGCTAAATTTTGTGAAACTGGTTCAGTGTTGGATTTGCCAAAATGTGGATGCATGAAATCTGTCACTAATGAAGAAACATCAGTGGCTGTCCTAGCTTCATTCAGCAAGAGCCCACAGCGTAGCACTCGCCGCATGTCACTGGAGAGTGACATTAGTCGAACATCCCTTCGGCGAATATGAGCTACTCACAAATGGCACCCTTACAAACTCCAGCTACTGCAGCATCTCAGTGAGGATGACCCAGATCGGCGCACTGAATTTGCAGAATGGGCAAAACAAAAATTGGAACAGGACCCTCAGTTTACGCAGATTTTGTTCAGTGATGAGGCAAACTTTTATGTGAAGGGTGAAGTTAACAAACAAAACCACTGCTATTGGTCTGACACTAACCCACATTGGATAGATCCCTCCAAGACTGTTGGAACACAAAAATTGATGCTATGGTGTGGTATATGAGGTACAAAGATAGTGGGGCCATTCTTCATCAATGGAAACCTCAAGGCCACTGGATATGCGAAATTGCTACATGATGATGTGTTTCCCTCTTTATGCACTGAAGCTGGCACGTTCCCTGAGTTTTTCCAGCAAGATGGTGCACCACCACATTATGGGTGTCAGGTCCGAGCATTCCTAGATGAACAGTTTCCTGGAAAGTGGATTGGTCGTCGTGGGCCAGTTGAATGGCCCCCAAGGTCTCCCGATCTGACCCCCTTAGACTTTTATCTTTGGGGTCATCTGAAGGCAATTGTCTTTGCTGTGAAGATACGAGATGTGCAGCACCTGAAACTACGGATACTGGAAGCCTGTGCTAGCATTTCTCCTGCGGTGTTGCTATCAGTGTGTGAAGAGTGGGAGAAGAGGGTTGCATTGACAATCCAACACAATGGGCAGCACATTGAACACATTTTATAAGTGGTCAGAAACTTGTAAATAACTCATGAAAGAATAACGTTACGTTAAAGCCAAGCACATCATTGTTTTTCTTGCGAAATTCCCAATAAGTTTGTCACATGACCCTCTTCCTATTGAAGGAACAAAAGTTGGATTCCAAATGGCCGACTTCAAAATGGCCACCATGGTCACCACCCATCTTGAAAAGTTTCCCCCCTCACATATACTAATGTGCCACAAACAGGAAGTTAATATCACCAACCATTCCCATTTTATTAAGGTGTATCCATATAAATGGCCCACCCTGTAGTTTAGTAGCTCTTCTCTAAACTCTCTATAGAGTATCTATATCCTTTTAGAGATACGCCCTTCAGTACTGAGCACAATATTCCAAGCAGTGGTGGATCCAGAGTCCAGTCTCGGGAGGGGCACTATTAGAGTATTTTGTGTTGGCGGACAGAAAATAAGATGTTGCTCATGGAACTTACAATATTATTAAATGTATCATACAGTCCTAACCTTGTTTAACCCCTTAAGGACCAAGGGCGTACAGGTACGCCCTTGGTCCTGCTCTCCTGATATAACGCGGGGTTACACAGTAACCCAGCGTCATATCGCGACGGGCCCGGCGTCATAGTGAAGCCGGGACCCGCCTCTAATAGCGCGCAGCGCCGATCGCGGCGCCGCGCGCTATTAACCCTTTAGCTGCGCGCTCAGAGCTGAGCCGCGCGGCCAAATGTGAAACCGAAAGTGGCCGGCTAGCTCAGTCAGGCTGTTCGGGATAGCCACGGCTAATCGCGGCATCCCGAACAGCTGACAGGACAGCGGGAGGGCCCCTTCCTGCCTCCTCGCTATCCGATCGCCGAATGACTGCTCAGTGCCTGAGATCCAGGCCTGAGCAGTCATGCGGCAGAATCGTTGAAACCAGAAATGAGAATGAGAAACCAGTGATCAGCATAGAAGATCAGTGTGTGCAGTGTTATAGGTCCCTATGGGACCTTTAACACTGCAAAAAAAAAGTGGAAAAAAAAGTGAATAAAGATCATTTAACTCCTCCCCTATTAAAAGTTTGAATCACCCCCCTTTTCCAATAAAAAAAAAACAGTGTAAATAAAAATAAAAATAAACATATGTGGTATCACCGCGTGCGGAAATGTCCAAATGATAAAAATATATCATTAATGAAACTGCTCGGTAAATGGTGTGCGCGCAAAAAAATTCCAAAGTCCAAAATAGTGCATTTTTGGTCACTTTTTATATCATTTAAAAATGAATAAAAAGCGACGAATAAGTCCTATCAATGCAAAAATGGTACCGTTAAAAATTTCAGATCACAGCGCAAAAAATGAGCCCTCAAACCGCCCCATACACGGAAAAATAAAAAAGTTATAGGGGTCAGAAGATGACAATTTTAAACGTATTAATTTTCCTGCATGTAGTTATGATTTTTTCCAGAAGTCCGACAAAATCAAACCTATATAAGTAGGGTATCATTTTAATCGTATGGACCTACAGAATAAAGATAAGGTATCATTTTTACCGAAAAATGTACTACGTAGAAACGGAAGCCCCCAAAAGTTACAAAACTGCTTTTTTTTTTCAATTTTGTCGCACAATAATTTTTTTCTGTTTCACCGTAGATTTTTGGGCAAAATGACTGACGTCATTACAAAGTAGAATTGGTTGTGCAAAAAATAAGCCATCATATGGATTTTTAGGTGCAAAATTGAAAGAGTTATGATTTTTTCTAAAGGCAAGGAGCAAAAAACGAAAATGCAAAAACGGAAAAACCCACGGTCCTTAAGGGGTTAAGACTCTTAGGCCATGTTCACATGTCAGAATAATAATCAAACATATCAATTGCCACAGAATGGGAAAGTGCTAAAGAGGTTTTTACCATTTAAAACTACAGCTCCCAGTATGACCTAAGCAGTGGTAAGGGGATGCTGGGAGTTATTTCACCCATCATTACTGCAGAACTTACAAGTGACTCCAGCTCTGATAGGACACAGTAAGGAGAATACAGAATGATGTCAGTGACTACAGGTGATGTCTTCTCTATAGTCTTTTCTTATCTAATTCAGATGCTACATACCACCAGGACTTGTTCCAGCTAAATTTTCTCTCAGCAGAATTTGACACCCAGATGGTTTCTATATCCTCTATATGAAAACAATAATTATAATACTGTCAAACACTGTATTCTTCTAATACAATACCGCCACACACCCTCTGAATATAATTCTGACACACGGTATCTCCTGAATATACAACACACTGTACCCTCTGAATATAATACCGCCACACACTGTACCCTCTGTATATAATACTATCACACACGGCACCCTATGAATATAATACTACCACACATTGTGCTATCTAAATTTAATACTACCACACACTGCTCTCTCTGAATATAACTTGCTGTGCAGTGCACCCTCTGAATAAAATACCCAAATGTTTTGTGGCCCATAAAAAAAACGTACCACCCAAGAAATTCCTCATAAAATACACTATACTTCTGAAATACAAAACACTCTGTGCCTTTACATATAGTAGTAATGCCCCATCTTGTGCCCCTACATATAATAATGAACCGTCCTGTTCCCCCCACATAATAATAACGCCCTCTGTCATGTGCCCCTAACATATATTGCCCCCTGTGCTGTGCCCTTCACATAAAATGCCCCCGTTCTTTGCCCCTCACATATAATGCCCCCATCATGCGCCTCTCACATATAATGGCCCCATCATGCGCCCCTCACATATAATGCCACCATTTTTTGCCCCTCACATATAATGCCCCCATCATGCGCCCCTCACATATAATGCCCCGTGCTGTGCCCTTCACATATAATGCCCCCGTTTTTTGACCCTCACATATAATGCCCCCATCATGAGCCCCTCACATATAATGCCCCCTGTGCTGTGCCCCTCACATATAATGCCCCCTGGGCTGTGCCCCTCACATATAATGCCCCCTGTGCTGTGCCCCTCACATATAATGCCCCCATCCTGTCCCCTCAGGGGGCATTATATGTGAGGGGCACAGCACAGGGGGCATTTTATGTTTGGGGCACATGACAGGAGTATTATTTGTGAGGGGCACAGCACAGGGGGTATTATATGTGAGGGGTGCATGATGGGGGCATTATATGGGAAGGGCGCATGATGGGGGCATTATATATGAGGGGCGCATGATGGGGCATTATATGTGAGGGGTGCATGATGGGGGCATTATAAATAAGGGGTGCATGATGAGGGCATTATATGTGATGGGCACAGCAGGGGGGCATTATATGTGAGGGGCACAGCACAGGGGGCAATATATGTGAGGGGCACAGCACAGGGGGGCCACCTATCATGTGCTCTTCACATATAATGCCACCTGTGCTTTGCCCTGCAGCCCCTCACATTAAATATTCCCTTTTTTTTTCCCTTGAAGATGCAGAAGTCATAATAACAATTCGTTTGTCACTACGCAAGCAGGTGAGCATGCATCGTGCCATTTGTGCAAGTGACTCGGAGGGACTCCCTGCCTCCATCTCCACTGCATACTGCCACGGTGTGTCTGGGTCCTCTGTCTCGCCTTCCTCATAACCCTCTGGCTGCTCCTCCTCTCCTGTCAGATTGCTAGAAACAATGTCCATTTGGCGAAACCTAAACTGTGCTCCACTGTGCCACTCCCCCTCCTCCTCCTCCAGTTCAGCTCCCACAGGACTCATGTGGCCGTGAGATGTAGGTGCCACCTCTCCAGTGCCCTGACCAGCTATTGTTTCCAACACGTGTTGCAAGAAATGAAGCAGTGGAATGACGTTGTTCATCCCATAATCCTGGCGACTTACTAATAATGTGGCTTCCTCAAAGGGCCTGAGCAAACGGCAGATGTCACGTATGAGCTGCCACTGGTTCACATTGAAGTTACACAGGGGAGAACCCCTATCCACTTGGATCATCAAGAAATCGGTGATGGCTTTTCTCTGTTCGTACAGTCGGTCTAACGTGTGGCAAAGTCACAAATCAAACTATGTTTTGGGATACCGTTCGAATGCTGCAGCTCAAGGAGAGTGTGCTTTGCGGTGTACGAGTGGCTGAAGTGCATGCAAAGTTTCCTTCCCATTGTTAGGATGTCTTGCAAATGGGGGGAACACTTCAGGAACTGCTTCACAACCAGATTGAACATGTGTGCCATGCTGGGCGCATGGCTCAGCCTTCCCAGTCGTAGCGCATACAAGATGTTTTTCCTGTTTTCAGTCACCATGGTTCCCATTTCCAGTTTTCGTGGAGTAAGCCATGCTCTGATTTCTTTACGAAAAGTGTTGCTCACGAATATTCGCAATTCGAATATTATTCGCGAATATCGCATATTCGCGAATTCGCGAATTTCGCGAATATAGCGCTATATATTCGTAATTACGAATATTCGTGTTTTTTTTTTTTTTTTTTTTCACAGTACACATCACAGTGATCATCCCTCTCTGCTTCCAGCTTGTGTGGTGTAAAGAAGGTTCTAATACTACTGTGTGAGACTGGCGGGCGAAAATTCGCATATGCGAAGATTCGCGTATACGAAAATTAGCATATGCAAATTTTCGCATATGCGAATTATCGCGTATGCTAATTTTGTATATGCTAATATTCACATATGTTAATTTTCGCATGCGCGAATTTACGCATATGCGAAAATAAAACGAGAATATGCGAATATTCGCGAATATATGACGAATATTCGTCCATATATTCGCGAATATTCGCGAATTCGAATATGGCCTATGCCGCTCAACACTATTTACGAATGACTTTTTGCAGTTCCTCCCCTGTGTGACTTTTTCGCCAAAGCAAACCATGTGAAGAACAGCATGACACCGCCGTGCCCTGCACACATGGTATGCTGAAGGACCACTGATACTTGTCTGGGCAGTGGAGGCTGAGGACACGGTGGAGGATAAGGAGGCGGAGTCGCACATTGTCACAGGACAAACTGGCTGAGAGCATGGAGGAGGAAGCGGCATGACCTGTCCAAGTTGGGGTTATGGCTATGCAGGATCTACATTCACCCAGTGAGCCGTAAAGGAGATGTATTATCCCTGACCGTAGTTACAGCTACAGATGTCGGCGCTGCCGTGCACTTTGGTACACACCGACAGGCTCAAGGACTGGACCACCTTCTCTGGACCACAAAATTGTGCAGGGCTGGCAGTGCCTTCTTCACAAAGAAATGACGGCTTTGCTCTCTCCACCTCAGCTCAGCACAAGCCATCAGTTCTCTGAAAGGTGCAGAGTCCACCACTTGAAAAGGGCGGGACTGCAGCACCAGCAACTTAGGAGCACATTCAGCTTCTGCGCTGTTGGATGAGTGGGCACATACTGTTGTCTCTTGGACATGGCTTCGCTGATGGATTGTTGGCGGAATGGCTGACTAAAAGTAGTAGGAGCAGGAGCATCTGGAGCGACAGAATGGCACACAGCTCCCTTCGGCTGAGGTGATGGAGCCTTGGCTGGCTGAAAGAGGGAGCGGCGTGCCACTGGGTGATGCAGCAGGCTGAACCCCTTCATCGGAGCTATAGTTCTCCCCGGCCGCTTTATTGTGGCGAAGCATATGTTGACGCAGGAACATGGTGCCAACATTGGGATCCTGGCCACGCTTCACCTTCTGCCGACATATCTTGCATGTGGCTATGTGAACCTCCTCTGGATGCTTGATGAAAAACTGCCACACCGCCGAGTAGCTGATTTTCCCATCAACAGTCTGCACTAATTGACTGGTACAGCTGCCGTCTCCAGGAACCCCTGTTCCACTACCTCCCCGGAAGGTAGGCTGCCACGAAGCAGGTGGTCTCCCCCGGGCATGTTTGGCTCTAGAATTTCCACTTCTGCCTCCATGCTGACTGCCAACCATGCTACTGCCTTGCTGGCTCAACTGCTGCCTCACGGGCAACCTGCAACTTTCTTCTCCTGATGATGATGATGATGAAGCCCCTTCTGCATCCGGCTCCCAATTGCGATCGGTTTTATCATCATCAACAAGTGTCTGCACATCACTGATCTCCTCCTCAGGTTCCCCAACAGTGTCTGCTTTAGGACCCTGAACCCTGGCAACACCACCTTCCACGTCACTCTCCTCATAACTGCTTGCCCGCCTAGCGGAGGAAGCGGCGGATGTCTCTTCCACTTCTTGGCTGGGCAGAAGCTGCTGACTCCTCTATTAGATCATCCTCAATGAAAAGTGGAGCTGAACCCACAGCATAAGATACTTCTGTAGGGGAGGGAACAGTATAGGACAGAGGCAATGGGAGGACAGGGACTGCTCCCGGGCCATGCCAACTGAGGGTTGTGGCTGTCAGATGTAATTTGTGATGAAGTGTTAACCAATCAACAACGGAAGATGGGTTGCCTGTCAAGAAACGACCGCTAGCTGATAACGGGAGATCAGGCCTCTTGCTGCAACTCCTGCTGTCACTCGCCCCAATCTGCTGCGAACTCTGTCTGAAGGATTTAGGCCACGTTTAGGTGCACATCCTGGCACTTCTCTTCCTGACATACTTAGTGTATGAGGGGAGTACAATACGCTTCACTACGCTTAAAACAATATTTGTCTAGAACAGCAGCAGGTGTGCATTTTTTGCTGTCCTTTCACAGTATGTAGGCCCTTGATAGATTAACAGGTACAAAATAGTACACTACTTAGATGTATGTATGCGGTATGCACTGATGAGGGCAGAAAAATGCGCTACAGTACGCCTAAAAACTCTGTATTGTCACAAATCGGCTGGCTGGAGGTGGATCCTCTGTGCCAGAGAGGGATTGGCGTGGACCGTGTCGGTGGACCGGTTCTAAGTTGCTACTGGTTTTCACAAGAGCCCGCCGCAAAGTGGGATGGTCTTGCAGCGACGGTAGCAACCAGGTCGTATCCACTGGCAACGGCTCAACCTCTCTGACTGCTGAGATAAGCGCGGTACAAGGGAGTAGACAAGAGCAAGGTCGGACGTAGCAGAAGGTCAGGGCAGGCAGCAAGGATCGTAGTCAGGGGCAACGGCAGGAGGTCTGGAACACAGGCTAGGAACACATAAGGAAACGCTTTCACTGGCACAATGGCAACAAGATCCGGCAAGGAAGTGCAGGGGAATTGAGGTATAAATAGGGAAGTGCACAGGTGAAGGTACTGATTAAAACCCATGCGCCAATCAGTGGCGCACCGGCCCTTTAAATCGCAAAGACCCGGCGCGCGCGCGCGCCCTAGGGAGCGGGGCCGCGCGTGCCGGGACAGCACAGACGGGGAACGAGTCTGGTAAGCGGGTCAGGATGCATCGCGAGCGGGCGCGTCCCGCATTGCGAATCGCATCCCGGCTGGGAACATTATCGCAGCGCACCCGGTCAGCAGGTCTGACCGGGGCGCTGCGAATGGGAGAACGCTGTGAGCGCTCCGGGGAGGAGCGGGGACCCGGAGCACTCGGCGTAACATGTATTTTTGTAAAACACCAGCCGGTGATTACTTTTGTCTGTCCTTTCACAGTATGTAGGTCCTTGACAGATTAACAGAAACAAAATAGTACACTACTTAGATGTACGTATGCAGTGTGCACTGATGAGGGCAGAAAAATGCGCTACAGTACGTCTAAAAACTCAGTATTTTTGTAAAACACTAGCCGGTGATTACTTTTGTCTTTCCTTTCACAGTATTTAGGCCCTTGACAGATTAACAGGTACAAAATAGTATACTACTGAGATGTACGTACGCGGTATGCACTGATGAGGGCAGAAAAATGCGCTACAGTACCCTTAAAAAAAACATATTTTTGTAAAACACCAGCAGTACACAACAGTGCTGCAGCCAAAAAAAGCTGTGTAGTAAACAAAAAATTGCACTCTGTCAAAGACTATTAGGAATGGACTGCTGGGTATTATACCATCTACAGACTAGTATAACCAGCAGATGATTTTTTGTGGAACAAAGACACTGAATTGCACTGAAAAATTATTCCTGCCTCCTCTGCTAACGTTTATGAAGTTGAGGCAGCTTGTTTAAATGTATGAGGCAAAACACAGCTATCTGCCCCTCTCTGTAATACTATGCCGAAGAAAGTTACTGGGAGATTAATGACTGCAGCTGCAGTAAAAATTTATTTTCAGTGAAAAAAACAATGCTCTCCGTCCACGAGAACGCTGTTGTGACTCCCAGGATGTTAAACGCTGCTGTACTGTGTTTTCTCTTCTGTAACACACACAGGCTCTGCATCCTATGATCCTTCTGCAGTGTATTGTAATGAATTGAGGAGCCGGAATAATGAATGCCGATTATATAGGGCTTTGACATCACAGGGGTGACTGGCTGCTGATAGGCTGCTTCCTGCATATGATTCAGGGTCATCCCGCCTACTTCCCATTCCCGCCTTGCCTTCCCGCCTTCCAGTGTTCCTTGCCCCATGTACTGACATGTGGATCCGCCATTTTAGATGCCCTGGAGCCTGCACTGCAGTAAATGGAGCGATTTGCGCAATAGAATCGAGGAAATATTCACATTCATTGCGAATCTAATATTTTCTGAAATTTGTAATGAATTCGGGTTCGTCAGCTTCGATTCGCTCATCTCTAGCCACAACCAATAATTTCTTCCCCTCCACAGGGGAGGGGGATACAGGGCCTGTGGAGGGGGATACATTATGTGTTGTGGCACTTGTAGATTGTGTTGTGGCACTTGTAGATTCACACACATTACACACATTGGGGGAATTTTTTTTCAGAGACCTTTTTAAAAATTAAACAGGTGATCTGATTGGTTGCTATGGGCAACTGATCAACTTTTCCTCTGCACAGGTTTGTATGAACCCCCCCCTCCCCCCTCAATACGTTTTAATGTGTGTGGAACCTCAAGTTCCACAATACTTGTATGCGCATAAGTATGAGGCCATTTAAAGGTTTGCTATGGGGCCCAACATTTTTTAGTTACCGAAAATCCTTTTCTCCACCACATCGCCTTGTACGGTTGCTTTATAGATGACGTCCTAGCGGTGTGGTGGGGACCTGGTGATGATACAAATTTGGATTCTTTTTTGCAATATTTGAACAATAACTCTGATGGCTAGTTTTTTACTCTCAATTTCCACCCCGCAAATATGGTTTTTCGTGATGTAGAATTCCTGGCAAATTCATTAATTGTCATCATCATGCCAAGAGTGGGCGTGAGAGCCACACCATCAAAAATCTCCTATGAAGATTTTGTAAAATTATAAGATACAGATTCTTCAACAGGGGTTATTCACATACTATTATATCCAGGGCAGATGGGATTGCTAGGCGCAAGCTGAGAAGTGAATACTTGTATCATGGACGAAATAAAACAAATAACTAAAAGAATAAAAATTGGACAGTGATGTGGGAAATGGATCTTCCATCACGGTATTTTCTACGGTTCATTTTAATGAATATGGTCCGGTTAAGGAGTTAAGGCTAAGGAGATAATGAAAAGAAACTTGCCCATTCTATCACAAGATTCCATTTTGAATAATATCTTGCAAAATTTCTGCAGATATGTTGCATAAAGGAATGCAACATTAGGCAATCACATTTCTCCTACTTATTTTTGGGAAGAAAGGATAATAAGAAGAGTGAACAGGCATCTTGGCTAGGATACAAAGGCAGGAGCAGGAGCAATGTGGCAGGAGCAGGTGCTCCATTTGCTGATTTAGGGTACAGTCCCACGTACTGCTTACCCAGTGTATTTTACGCTGCACAAAATCTGCTACTGCAGCAGGATATCTCTGATCACCATACACAGAGGGCTATCCTGCGGCAGCCCTGTGTGTGCAGTGAGTTTTGGAGGCGCGGCCCCCACGTCATAGTCACGCCAACGCGCGGCCCCAACTCCAAAACTCATTGTACATGTAGGCTGCAGCTGGAAAGCCCTGTGTGTATGGTGATCGGGGATTATGCAGTGTTTGCGGAGCATGAAATATGCTGCATAAATTGTACGTGGGACCATACCCTAATTGTGAAAACCCAGCAGATAAAGTCACTAGATACTGGCCAAGTTTTTTATTTAACTTTTGTCAGATCATACAGAAGGAGATTTATTATTCTTTTCAAACGTATGGCTTTTATATGACACATTTTTTTTTACTTACTTTTGCTTACATGCAACCTATTTATCAAATAGTCTCACAACCTTGCCACATATGGGTTATTTACGTAGTCTGTAAAAATTCTTACACAATTATTTTGTGCTTTATTCTATTTTAACACATTCATTTTTACATTTAGTGTGTACGCCAGCATGTACATGTCCTAAAATTAACAAGGCGTGCAGTGTGTATTTTCAACCTTAAAATTTAGTTATTAGTTATATAATATTTTTTTTCTATAAATAACATTAACATTAATGTAGTAGCTTTGTTTCATGATGCAGAACAAGAACAGTTGTTAAAGTGGGTGTTAATTACCTTTTCTGCGGACATTCTGTAAGCCAGGTTGGACCTGGAATACCTATGCGACTATTAAATGGAGATGCAACTTTTTTTCTTCATAAATAGTGACTATTGTATTTGATAAATACATGACCACTGCAGTCGTGAGCAGATTTCAGAAATGTGCTTTGGAATAAGCAAAAATCAAAAAGTCACAGCATGCATATAAAAGTCGCATGTGCGCAAGTACTGCAACTTTTTTACGCAAAAAACATCTACTGCAGAGTTTGATAAATCTCCTTCAAAGTGTATTGTGTTCAATGTAACACCTGTAATGTGCATTATGTGGGGTTTACTACAAGAAAGCTAAAACAGAGAATCTCAGAACATCTGATGGGAGCACGGGGGCTGAATGGTGTTCAGACCCATGCACTGTTAGGAGCCTTACGACATTTCTGGGGCGCTCACAATGGAAATGTATCTTCTTTAAAGGTAATTCCTATAGAATATGTAAAATGCCCACAACGTGGAGGTGATTGGTGTAGGAAACTTTTATCTAGAGAGATTTTTTGTATAATAAAAATGGAGACTAGAATGCCACAAGCTTTAAACAGCAGATCTGATGTAATGTTGTTTTATTGAGATTTAAGCTATAAGGTTGTTTTACTAGGATGCATTTTTTCATTATAGTGTTATGTTGGTAATTCTGCCACATTATGGGTAGCGATAAGTAATAATGAGTATAATTTCAGATGTACATACTTGTGTTTTGTAGATGAACATTGTTTAGTATAGTATATTCTTGTATATTTTTCAGTGATGCGAAATTAATATTTTTTTTTTGTGTGCACACACTTAACCATCATATAAGGTTTTATGTATGGGGTGTTCTTTCTTTTTTACAATGGGTTAATGTGACCAGGTGAGACTCCTTATGTGTGGCTTATGTTATAATTATGCATTTATTCAGAAAGATTTATTATGCCAGTAAAAACCTTAAAAAAAAGGCATCTAGTCCGAAACGTGTCAGTTTACAGAATGAAGTTTTAAACAACCTGTTTTTTTATGTTTGAATAAACCTGTTATGTTTTAATCCATGGAGTAATGTCTGGAGTTCTGGAATTTACTCCCTGCAGGGAGTTTCCTTTCTTTTCCTTTTTTTTAGTTATGTATCTTAATATATGATGGAGACACAGGCCAAGATTTATTGATCTGTCTGGGTTTCCAGCTCAGCTCATTTTACAAATTGCTCTGGTAAAATGAAACCTGAACTGTTATTGATTGCCATAGGAAACCAAGATGGTTTTTGATAAATCTGCACCAAAAACGATAATCTCCTGGTTAAGTTATATTACATTCTTTATTCCTCTTTAATGGGAGTCATTTACAAGTTCACAATGACATGTTCAGATTACCTGACATTCCAAGATAAGCTGATGATTATACCCCATTACGGGATAGGAAAATGTCCGGTTACATTGCTCTCTGGCTATGACATTCCAATCATTACATTGTTTCTCCTTTATGCTTCTCTGTTTATTCTTGTTTCTTTGGGTTTTGTGCTCACAGATGCATCATGATTCATTATATCCTGTTTTTACTGTGCACATAAATACCTGCCACTGATAAAAGTCCGCCACTGATTGGAATTCCGCCAAAATAATTAACATGTTTTTTGTTCAGTGGAGTCCTGAATACGGAATTTCTGAAATTTCGCACAGTGCCGCAGAATTCAGTTGAAAACAATGGGAGGCAGTTGCATCAGAATTTGTAGTTTGCATAAGCCCTAAGATATTATAATTCCCCTCATAAGAGGGTAATGGATCACCATTTGAGATGTATTAAAGTTGATGCATTTAGAAAAATCTGATTTCATACACAGGAAACATCTTTTGGGTCCCCTGCAAAACATTCTATAGCAGAAGTATTCACAGGACAGTATTGTTTCACAGGATTTAAATCTATTGTGGGTAAGATTTTTAAGATTTTCCCGGGAGATGCTATTCTGGAGTATCCAAATTAAAATAACCTTCTAACACAGTGCCAACATGGATTTAGTCATGTCAGACCAATCTGATCAGCTTCTATGAGGAGATCAGTTATAGATTGGACAGGAGTGAAGCTGTGGGTACAGTGCTTCTGGATTTTTCTAAGGCATTTGATATTGTATAACACAAAATGCTTATTCTGGAATGGGATGGAACTTATTCTGGTTGGGTGACAGTTACAAGCGGGGTACCTCAGCAGTCAGTCTTTTCGATATGGTGAGTAGGTGGCGGAGTGGCATTATCCAGTATATAGCAGGAGGTGGCAGACTGGTGTTACTAGTAGTAGTCAGGCATACAGCAGGAGGTGGCAGGTCGGCATTAGCCATCATAGGTGGTAGGTGGTAGGTGGTGGACTGGCATTAACCAACGTACAGCACATGTGTGTGACTAATCTACCCCTCCCCCTAGAGGTGGAATGGAGAAAAAAAAAGGTGAAAAAGACTATTTAAAATTCTAGCAGTGATCCCTCTATGTGCAACTTTAAGTCCTCACACAATTCACTCCGCACAGAAGATATCTCTCATGTTTTCTAACTCTTTTACAAATTCTCTTTCCAAAGCCCACTCAGACAGAGCATGCTTAGACAGAGACTCAAACTAAGATTTAAGCACCTGTGTGTGACTAATCTACCCCACCCCCTAGAGGTAGAATGGAGGGGAAAAAAAGGGGAAAAAGACTATTTAAAATTCTAGCAATGGTCCCTCTATGTGCAACTTTCAGTATTCACACAATTCACTCCGCACAGCAGATATCTCTCAGGTTTTCTAACTCTCTTACAAATTCCTCTCTTTCCAAAGCCCACTCAGACAGAGCAAGGTCAAGTAACAGAGCAAAGGATCAGATACACTGTAAGGCAACTCTCAGGATGGCTGTCTCTCAGGCACAAGGCAATAAAGATCCGTGGAAGTGAGGAGGGTGGAGGAATTTATCAATGAGCCATATGTGAATTACACTAATGAGCGCACTGGCCCTTTAAATCTTAAAGCACCGGCGCGCTAGGGGATGGGGACACGTGCGCTGGAGCAGAGAGGCAGAGGCTGGGGCAGGAGAAGCACCAGGTGAGAGACAGACTGGGGCTCACATGCAGGCGCGTCCCGTGATGCAAGTCCCAGTCCCGTCGGCAGCAGCAGGTAACGGGACCATGCTCTCACGGCCAGCGTGTGCGACCGGAGCGCTTAACATAACAGGACTGGTCTTCCTAGTAATTATCAGAATTCAGTAGGAGGTGATGGATTGGTGTTACTAGTAGTCTGCGTACAGCAGGGGTTGAGGAAGTAGTGTCTTATCAGTAGCATCTGGCACAGGAGGTTTAAATTCCTCACTGATTCATTTTTAGTAAATGTCAGTTTTTCTTCATTGCTGGCTGACAATCTTATTCACGTTGGGGTGGATGAAGACACCTGCTGAGCTGAACACTCTCTCCTATGCTACACAAGAGGGTGAACTAGACAGAACATCCAGGGAGAACTGGGCAAGTTCTGACCAATGGTAAAATCTGTGACCCAGATGTCCATGGGGTCTGAGCTTCTGCTGTCTGTCACAGAAAGGGCACTGCTGAGGAAGGTCGCAACCTGGTTGCTCAGGTGGTGGTTCAAATCCCTTTGATGATGATGATGATTCATGTTAGGGGGAAATACCAAATGCAGAAACTTCATCATCTTCTGCTCCAGCATCATGAGCTCCATGTGTTCATCTAATGCTAGCAGAGGGAGTGGAACATTGACTCAACAGAGAGCGGAGACTGGACCACCATTCGGCAGGTGTTTCTTGCTGGAAAGTAGTGGCAAGCTGACTGTGTAGCTTCTTCTCATACAAATCCAATTTAGCCTCCTTCTCAGAAGGTGAGAAAAATTCCCCCATTTTGGCTTTATCCCCTTAACGACCAGTCTGTGGCTGGCTTCCGATCTGTGAAGCGCGCTCAGAAGCTGAGCGCGCTTCGTATCTGCGGGGTCCCGGTTGCTGTCAGCAACCAGGACCCGCGGCCAATACCAGACATCGCCGATTGGGCTTGTATCCGGTATTAACACTTTAGACGCCGCAATCAAAGTTGATTGCGGCATCCAAAATGGGAGAATATGCTGCCGGTTAGCTCAGCGGAGCTGTTTGGGACCGCCGCCGTGAAATTGTGGTGTCCCGAACAGCTGAGAGGACAGCGGGAGGTGCCTTAACTTCTTCCTGGCTGTCCGATCGGCATTTGATTGCTCCTAGCCTGAAATCCAGGCTTGAACAATCAAGCACAGAAAACACTGATAAATGCATTCCTATGGCAATGTAGAAAAAGATGCATCCAGCGCAGACCTCATACAATTGAAAATGTTATTCAGGTACCAACAAGGACAGGATAAAAGTGACGCGTTTCAGCCAGTTAATCTAGCCTTACTCATACTGAGTATTAGTAAGGCTAGGTTAACTGGCTGAAAAGCGCCACTTTTATCCTGTCCTTGTTGGTACCTGAATAAAGTTTTCAATTGGACGAGGTCTGCGCTGGATGCATCTTTTTCTACATTGCTCCTGCTGGTGTTGGGTTGCACCTGTCCTGCCGCGGAAACTTGATGCTCTCAGGGGTGTGCTAATGAACTCTGCTACTTCTACTTATTCCTATGGCAATGCATTGAACAGTGCCTGTAATCAGTGTTTGCAATGTTCTAGCCCCTAGAGGGGGCTATAACACTGCTTAAAAAAAGTAAAACAAAAAAAAAAAGTTAATAAATGTGATTTAACCCCTTTCCTAATAAAAATCAGAATCACCCTTCCTTTCCCATTTAAAAAAAAGTGTGTAAATAAAAACAAACATATGTGGTATCGCCGCATGCGTAAATGTCCGAACTATAAAAATATATCATTAATTAAACCGCATGGTCAATGGCGTACGGGCAAAAAAAATTCCAAAGTCCAAAATAGCGTATTTTTGTCACTTTTTATACCAAAAAATAAAATAATAAAAAGCAATCAAAAAGTCAGATCAAAACAAAAATAGAACCGATAAAAACTTCAGAGTCCTCATACCGCCCCGTTTGTGGGGAAAAATAAAAAAGTTATAGGGGCCAGAAGAGGACTATTTTAAATGTATTAATTTTCATGCATGTACCGGTAGTTATGATTTTTCCCAGAAGTACTACAAAATCAAACCTATGTAAGTAGGGTATCATTTTAATTGTATGGACCTACAGAATAAAGAGGTGACCTTTTTACCAAAAAAATGTACTGCGTAGAAACGGAAGCCCCCAAAAGTTCCAAAATGGTATGTTTTCTTCATTTTCGTCGCACAAATATTTTTTTTTCCGTTTTGCCATAGTTTTTTGGGTAAAATGACTGAGGTAAAATGACTGATGTCATTACAAAGTAGAAAAAAAGCCATCATATGGATTTTTAGGTGCAAAATTGAAAGGGTTATGATTTTTAAAATGTAAGGAGGAAAAAACGTAAGTGCAAAAACTGAAAAATGCTTGGTCCTTAAGGGGTTAAACCGAGAGTCTAACCGAGAGTGTGGTTACTCATTTATTTCCTTTTAAAGGGGTATTCCAGGAAAAAACTTTTTTATATATATCAACTGGCTCCAGAAAGTTAAACAGATTTGTAAATTACTTCTATAAATTATTTCAGTACTTATGAGCTTCTGAAGTTAAGGTTGTTCTTTTCTGTCTAAATCCTCTCTGATGACACCTGTCTCGGGAAACGCCCAGTTTCAAAGAGGTTTGCTATGGGGATTTGCTTCTAAACTGGGCATTTTCTGAGACAGGTGTCATCAGA
Source organism: Hyla sarda (assembly GCF_029499605.1). Taxonomy (NCBI): domain Eukaryota; kingdom Metazoa; phylum Chordata; class Amphibia; order Anura; family Hylidae; genus Hyla; species Hyla sarda. The sequence goes on along the minus strand of NC_079189.1, from coordinate 255,293,881 downwards.
GAGGATTTAGACAGAAAAGAACAACCTTAACTTCCGAAGCTCATAAGTACTGAAAGGATTAAGATTTTTTTAAATAGAAGTAATTTACAAATCTGTTTAACTTTCTGGAGCCAGTTGACCTAGACACAGTGCTTTGACGATGTTTTGCCATTATAGACTACAACATTTCTAATGTGAGATCACTACAGAGAGCCAGTGTGAAACTTCCTGTTGCAGTCTGGGCAGCAGCTCCTCCGCTGTGTGGCTTTTCTCACCCAGACATCAGATTTTGCACCGATGAACGGAGGGGAGGAAGAGGGCAAGCAATGCTATTCCCAATGTGGTGATGCAACATGTCTGTGGAGGAGGTCCCGCATGAGGAGCAGGATAGGTGGGTGATATCAGCAGCTGAATCTGATCGGCGCAACCATGGAGGTGTCACTACAATTTTTTGGCCTTGTTGCGGTGTTCTGCATTAGATTGACTCAGTTGGTCGTAAAAGACATGCATTGGCCCTGGCTGTAGCTACTACTCCATGGGGGACATTTACTAATCTAGTCTATTCTGGGTATGCTTATAGACCAGCGTATGTGGTTGTCTCCTGTCTATTGTGCTCCTAATTTATCAAAGGTCTCACAGCCCTTGATAAATTCTGTGCTCAGACTTCAGCGTCTACAGCTTAAACTGCATTTAGACCTGCTCCAACATGGTCTGACATTTCAGCGTATTTTGGGCAGATGCGACTTGTCGCACAAAAGTCGCACTTGATAAATTCACCACCAATGCATTTTCCAATGCATTTCCGTCTAAAATAGACTTGCATGCATCATGTTCTAAAAATCCTCTACAGCAAGAGTCGCAGAAAAGTCGCACATATTTAGACTGCGACTTTCTGTGCGACAAATTTAGACAGGAAAAAACAGTCTAAATCCATTGATAAATCTCCCCCCATGTATCTACAATGGCATGCACTATTCATGCATTGGCCTTGGCTGTAGCTACTACTCCATGTATCTACAATGGCATGCACTATTCTGCACACAAACAACTGCGTGGAGTGGCCCACCCTCTCGGCCATATTATTGTGCAAGCGGGGATTGCTGTCTTTGCAAAATGTTTTGTTTTTTTCATCCACTTCCCTCCCCCCCAAAACTTCTGTTTGTGTCAAGGATTTTTATTTAATAAAACTTAGTTCATTCAGCATCCCAGCTGAAGATGTGAAGAGTGCACTTACCTTCAGCATCCCAGCCAACTCTTTTTTTCAACTACCCAGCAGGAACATACCCTTATACTTATAAAAAATAAAAAGCAAGTTGATACAATGTTGCACATAATAACACTTAACCATTGATGTTTTTAATTATTTTAAAATAAGCACAAATTTATTAAACATGGTTCACTCGGGGACTAGAACTCAGGACTTCATATCAGTAACTAATCTAAAAGATTGCACTTATCTTCAGCACCACAACCAATTTTTTTTCATTCCTTGTCCAGGAGGAACTTACTCATATACTTACTAATAGTACCCGTTAATAAAAAGTAAAAAGCAAGTTGATACAATGTTGCACATTATAACATTTTACAATTGATGTTATAAATTATTTTAAAATAAGCATGCATAAACACTGCAAATGGCATTACCATAAGTATTATCATTACTTCTATGTAAGTCCTGCTATATGTTTTTATTTGACACCGGGCTGGATGAGATATTCTAACCCTGGGGACGCAACCTTCCCCATTTTCCTGGTCTCATTTGAAAGTCATGCATTTGTGTGTGTGTGTATATATAAGGTATGTGGTACATTTTTTATATAGATTTGAAAAAGGAAGCATAAGCTTCCAAAACGTGTTGTCCTTAATATATTCCTGTTTTTATATTCGGTATCCGTGGTTTATCCGTTCCACCTCCGAGTGCGCCCCAAAGACCCTTTTTTTTCTTGATCCGGACAAGCTCAGACAACCGGAGTATTTTTTTTACTTCTAAATCCGTTCTATTGGGACATGTTTGGGTCGGTGGCAGCCTCTGAAATTGTCACAAGGCGATCTAAGGTGTTGGGCTCTTAGTTCAACTCACCCAGGTAAGCAAGTTTTCTGGTTCTTCTCTACTTGTCTAACCTGGGGTTATGGCACCAGGCAGTGCCACTATTGTGTTTGTTTTTTTGCACATACCCTATGCACTATTTTGCACACAGACAACTGCGCAGAGATTCTCACCCTCTCCGCCACATTGTTGTGCAAGCGGGGATGGCTGTCTTTGCAAAGTAATGGTGACTAGGTATGTGTCACCTGGGCTGGGCACACCCTTGTTTGGAGGACTTAGATTCCCCAAAAGATAACTGATGGCATTGAGGAGGAAGAGAGAAGACACTGATGACAACAACATAGAATATGTGCTGCCTGTGGACGAGGCCTGTTTGCTAGACAGTTGAGAGAATCTGGAGGAGCATCAGTAGAAGCAGAAGCAGCGTTTTCCTGAAGTTGCGGGGGCATCTCGACTGTCCCAGGCAGCCTTGTGGTGATGTTCCATATGTCTAAATAGAGATATAGTCCCTACACTCGGAGCCTGGCCACGGTTAACTTTCTGTTTACAGAGATGACATAGTACCATGTTGTCTGCATCTAGTAAGGTAGAAAATAATTTCCACACAGCAGAATACCGGACAGAAACTGCACCACCTGACTGCCCCTCCTCTGTAATTATAATTTTTTTTAAATAAAACCTAAATATGCAGCAGCATCGCCATCACCTTAACTCATAAGACCAGCAGCCCAACATCTGTTAAGTTTCATGGGTCTTCTTCCCCTACCTCGGCTACACTCTTCTACACTGACACTGCCATTACCCTCCTCCTCTGAACACATCAGCTCCTTCTCAACTGGTTCCCACGTTCTGTCCAACACAACATCATCCTCAAAATCCAACTTCTCTTTGTCTACGCCACTCCTCTATGCATGAACTTGGGCTCCTTGCTCCCCCTCAGCATAGCCACCATGATGCCATACAGTATCCTCACCACACCTACCATCATCAGTCCCACTAGTGCTAGGCCTGGCCACTAATTCCACCTCCACCACCTAGTCAACAAACTCCAAAGTTTAATATAGTAAAGTTGATAGATCAACTGTAAACCAGTCCTCAAGGTATATTTAGATGCAGAATGGACTGGTATACCTTGATAAATATGCCTCTAAATATACCTTGAGGACTGGTTTACTTTGCTATTGTTAAGCCGAGCGCTCCGAGTTCCCGCTCCTCCCCGGAGCGCTCGCAGCGTTTACCTGCTCGCAGCGCCCCGGTCAGACCCGCTGACCGAGAGCGCTGCGATAGTGTCTCTAGCAGGGATGCGACCCGCGATGCGAGACGCGCCCGCTCGCGGTTCGCATCCCAGCCTGCTTACCGGACCTGTCCTGCGTCTGTCCAGTCCCGGCGCGCGCCGCCCCGCTCCCTAGGGCGCGCGACGGCTCTCTGCGATTTAAAGGGCCAGTGCGCCGCTGATTGGCGCCTGGCCCAAATTAGTAATTTCACCTGTGCACTGGTCTATATTACCTCACTTCCCCTTCCCTGTATTGCCGGATCTTGTTGTCATTGTGCCAGTGAAAGCGTTCCTTGTATGTCCCAAGCCAGTGTTCCAGACCTCCTGCCGTAGCCCCTGACTACGATCCTTGCTGCCTGCCCTGACCTTCTGCTACGTCCGACCTTGCTCTTGCCAAATCCCTTGTACCGCGCCTATCTCAGCAGTCAGTCGGGGTTGAGTCGCTATCGGGTGAAACGACCTGGGGGTTACCCGCCGCAGCAAGTCCATCCCGCTTTGCGGCGGGCTCTGGTGAATACCAGTAACCCGTTAGACTCCGTTCCCCTGGTACGGCCCACGTCATCTCCCCACTGACACAGAGGATCCACCACCAGTATCCTCTCAGTACCCGGATCCTGACAGTAGATCTGGCCATGGATCCCGCTGAGGTCCCGCTGCCAGTTGTCGCTGACATTAACACGGTGGTCGCCCAGCAGTCGCAACAGATAGCGCAACAAGGTCATCAGCTGTCTCAACTGACCACCATGCTACAGCAACTTCTGCCACAGCTACAGCAACCATCTCCTCCACCAGCTCCTGCACTCCCTCGGTAGCGAGTGGCCACTTCCAGCCTCCGCTTGTCCCTGCCAGACAAATTTGATGGGGACTCTAAACAATGCCGTGGTTTTCTCTCACAATGTTCCCTGCATTTGGAGATGATGTCGGACCAATTTCCCACTGAACGGTCAAAGGTGGCTTTCGTGGTTAGTCTCCTGTCTGGGAAGGCCTTGTCATGGGCCACACCGCTCTGGGACCGCAATGATCCTGTCACTGCCACTGTTCAGTCCTTCTTCGCTGAGGTTCGTAGTGTCTTCGAGGAACCAGCCCGAGCCTCTTCTGCCGAAACTGCCCTGTTGAACCTTGTCCAAGGAAATTCTTCTGTGGGCGAATACGCCATCCAATTTCGTACCCTCGCCTCTGAATTATCTTGGAACAATGAGGCCCTCTGCGCGACCTTCAAAAAAGGCCTATCCAGTAACATCAAGGATGTGCTGGCCGCACGAGAAATTCCTGCCAACCTGCATGAACTTATCCATTTGGCCACCCGCATTGACATGCGTTTTTCCGAAAGACGCCAGGAGCTCCGTCAGGATATGGACTTTGTTCGCACCAGGTGATTTCTCTCCCCGGCTCCTCTCTTCTCAGGTCCACTGCAATCTGTTCCTGTGCCTTCTGCCGTGGAGGCTATGCAAGTAGACCGGTCTCGCTTGACCCTACAAGAGAGGACATGCCGCCACAATGAGAACCTATGTCTGTACTGTGCCAATACCGAACACTTCCTGAAGGATTGTCCTATCCGTCCTCCGCGTCAGGAAAGACGCACTCCGATTCCGCACAAAGGGGAGACAGCTCTAGGTGTGAACTCTGCTTCTCCACGTCTTACTGTGCCTGTGCTGATTTCTTCTTCTGCTAACTCCTCCTTCTCAGCTGTGGCCTTCTTGGATTCAGGCTCTGCAGGAAATTTTATTTTGGCCTCTTTCATTAACAGGTTCAACATCCCAGTGACCAGTCTCGCCAGACCTCTCTATATCGCTTCAGTTAATGGAGAAAAATTGGACTGTACTGTGCGTTACCGCACAGAACCCCTGTTAATGTGCATTGGACCTCATCATGAAAAAATTAAATTTCTGGTCCTCTCTAACTGCACTTCCGAAATTCTCTTCGGCTTGCCTTGGCTCCAACGCCATTCTCCTACCCTTGACTGGACCACCAGGGAGATCAAGAGCTGGGGTGCTTCTTGCCACAAAAATGCCTCACGTCTGCTCCCAGTCCCGTCAGTCAAACCCCTGTGGCTCCTCCTATACCAGGTCTCCCCAAGGCCTATCAGGACTATGCCAATGTTTTTTGCAAAAAACAAGCAGAGACTTTGCCTCCTCACAGGCCTTATGACTGCCCTATTGATCTCCTTCCTGATACTACTCCACCCCGGTGCAGGATCTATCCTCTGTCTGCTCTTGAGACTCAAGCCATGTCGGACTACATCCAAGAAAATTTAAAGAGGGGATTCATCCGCAAGTCTTCATCCCCTGCCGGAGCGGGGTTCTTCTTTGTCTCCAAAAAAGATGGTTCCTTACGACCGTGCATCGATTACCGCGGTTTAAATAAGATCACTAAAAAAAAAACGCTATCCCCTGCCTCTTATCTCGGAACTCTTTGACCGCCTACGTGGCGCTAACATCTTCACCAAATTGGACTTAAGAGGCGCATATAATCTCATCCGCATCAGAAAAAGGGGATGAGTGGAAGACCGCATTTAATACCAGAGACAGACATTTTGAATATCTGGTTATGCCCTTTGGGCTCTGCAACGCCCCCGCTGTCTTCCAGGACTTCGTGAATGAAATATTTCGGGATCTGTTATATACCTGTGTTGTGGTTTACCTGGATGACATTTTGATTTTTTCTTCTAGCCTCGAAGAACACCGCCGCCATGTCCGTCTAGTGCTCCAGAGACTCCGTGACAATCAATTATTTGCCAAGATAGAGAAATGTCTCTTTGAATGCCAATCTCTTCCCTTTCTAGGTTATTTAGTCTCTGGCCAGGGACTTCAAATGGACCCAGACAAACTGTCAGCCGTTTTAGATTGGCCATGCCCCTCCGGACTCCGAGCAATCCAACGCTTCTTGGGGTTTGCCAATTACTACCGACAGTTTATTCCGCATTTTTCCACCATTGTGGCTCCGATTGTGGCCCTAACCAAGAAGAACGCCAACCCTAAGTCCTGGCCTCCCCAAGCGGATGTGGCATTCAATCGTCTCAAAACTGCCTTTGCTTCTGCTCCCGTACTCTCCAGACCTGATCCATCTAAACCCTTCTTGCTTGAGGTGGACGCCTCCTCGATGGAAGCCGGAGCTGTACTCCTACAAAAAAACTCTACTGGACATAACATTACTTGTGGTTTCTTTTCTAAAACCTTCTCTTTGAGGGAAAAAAATTACTCCATTGGTGATCGTGAACTTCTGGCCATTAAACTAGCCCTCGAAGAATGGAGGCACCTGCTGGAGGGTTCCAAATACCCGATTGTCATCTACACGGATCACAAGAATCTCTCGTATCTCCAGTCTGCCCAACGGCTGAACCCACGCCAGGCTAGGTGGTCGTTGTTTTTTGCCCGTTTTAACTTCAAGATTCATTTTCGCCCTGCTGACAAAAAAATCGGGGCTGACGCCCTTTCTCGTTCCTCTGATGCTTCCGAATCGGAAGCCCCCCTGCAACACATTGTTCCTCCAGAGTGTCTGATCTCCTCTTCTCCAGCTTCTATCAGACAAACACCTCCTGGAAAGACTTTCGTCCCTCCACGCCAGCGCCTCAAGATCCTCAGGTGGGGACACTCCTCGCACCTCGCCGGCCATGCTGGCGTCAAGAAGTCCATCCAACTCATCTCTCGTTTATATTGGTGGCCTAACCAGGAGGCAGATGTCGCTGATTTTGTTCGGGCCTGTACAGTTTGTGCCTGGGACAAGACTCCTCGCCAGATGCCTGCCGGTCTCCTTCATCCTCTGCCTGTTCCTGAGCTACCATGGTCTCAGATTGCCATGGATTTTATAACAGACCTGCCTTTATCCCATGGCAACACAGTCATCTGGATGGTCGTTGATCGTTTCTCCAAGATGGCACATTTTATTCCACTTCCAGGCCTTCCTTCTGCGCCACAGTTGGAGAAACAATTTTTTGTGCACATTTTTCGCCTTCACGTTTCAATTTGTATTGAAATTTTGGAGAGCTCTCTGTAATCAACTAAAAATCAAATTAAATTTCTCGTCCTCCTATCATCCCCAATCCAATGGGCAAGTAGAGAGAGTTAATCAGATCCTTGGTGACTATTTGCGACATTTTGTTTCCAGGACGATTGGGCCGATCTTCTACCCTGGGCTGAATTTCAAGGACTCTGAATCCTCCACCAAATCCCCGTTCTTTGTGGTGTACGGCCGTCACCATCTGCCCCCCCTCCCCACTCCCACCCCTTCTGGTTTGCCTGCTGTTGACGAAGTTTCCTTCCACCATCTGGAAGGAAACTCAAATATCCCTTCTACTGGCCTCATCCCGAATGAAGAAGCATGCCGACAAAAAGAGAAGAACTCCTCCTGTCTTTGCTCCTGGAGACAAAGTGTGGCTCTCCGCCAAGTATATCCGCTTCCGTGTCCCCAGTTATAAACTGGGACCACGTTATCTTGGACCCTTTAAAATCAAGTGCCAAATCAATCCTGTCTCCTACAAACTCCTTCTTCCCCCTTCTCTCCGTATTCCTAACACTTTTCATGTTTCTCTCCTTAAACCGCTTGTCCTTAACCGCTTCTCTCCCAAGGTTGTCGCTCCAGCTCCTGTCTCCGGCTCCTCTGATGTCTTCTCTGTTAAAGAAATTCTTGCGTCTAAGACGGTCAGAGGTAAAAAAAAAAATTCTCGTAGATTGGGAGAATTGCGGCCCTGAGGAGAGGTCATGGGAGCCCGAGGAAAACATCCTCGACAAAGACCTCATTCACAAATTCTCGGGTTCCAAAAAGAGGGGGAGACCCAAGGGGGGTACTGTTACGCCGAGCGCTCTGGGTCCCCGCTCCTCCCCGGAGCGCTCGCAGCGTTTACCTGCTCGCAGCGCCCCGGTCAGACCCGCTGACTGGGAGCGCTGCGATATTGTCTCTAGCAGGGATGCAACCCGCGATGCGGGACGCGTCCGCTCGCGGTTCGCATCCCAGCCTGCTTACCGGACCTGTCCTCCATCTGTCCAGTCTCGGCGCGCGGCCCGCTCCCTAGGGCGCGCGCGCCGGCTCTCTGCGATTTAAAGGGCCAGTGCGCCGCTGATTGGCGCCTGGCCCAAATTAGTAATTTCACCTGTGCACTGGTCTATATTACCTCACTTCCCCTTCCCTGTATTGCCGGATCTTGTTGCCATTGTGCCAGTGAAAGCGTTCCTTGTATGTCCCAATCCAGTGCTCCAGACCTCCTGCCGTTGCCCCTGACTACGATCCTTGCTGCCTGCCCTGACCTTCTGCTACGTCCGACCTTGCTCTTGCCTAATCCCTTGTACCGCGCCTATCTTAGCAGTCAGTCGGCGTTGAGTCGCTATCGGGTGGAACGACCTGGGGATTACCTGCCGCAGCAAGTCCATCCCACTTTGCGGTGGGCTCTGGTGAATACCAGTAACCCATTAGACTCCGTTCCCCTGGTACGGCCCACGTCATCTCCCCACTGACACAGAGGATCCACCACCAGTATCCTCTCAGTACCCAGATCCTGACAGCTATATTTTACGTGTTAGACCTCTGGGTAAAGGTAACACCAGTTCACCTCAGGTTTATCTCTTAAGTGCTGAGTGAGCTACACAGATTCAAACCTTTTTAAACTCCAAAGTTTGACTGTCCTCACAAAACTCCTCCTCGTTGCTTATGTCAGCACCCGCAGTTTGCGGAATGTCCGCACAGAGATTATCCTAACAGACATTTCAGCGGGTGAACATAACCTAAAGAGGGCTGGCTCCCATTGTCCTTTTCATGGTTTCTGGGAGCATATCCGGACATTACTCTTTTGCTTTGTTGGATAATGCAAGTTTTCATGAACCCAAAAATATAAATGCCATAGAAGGCTAATCCATGTGGAATGCACACAATGTATCAAGGAGATTTATCAAAACCTGTCCAAAAGAAAAGTTGTCCAGTTGCCCATAGCAACCAATCAGCTCGCTTCTTTCGTTTTTAACAAGGTCACTGCAAAATTAAAGAAACAATTTATGGTTGCTATGGGCAACTGGGCAACTTTTCTTTTGTACAGATTTTAATCTCCCCCATAATGCGTGTTTGATGAAACTAAGAATATTTACAAAGAGTGTCCTTACAAGGCATATACGTGTCATTTGCTTGTGCTTTTAAGTTCACTGCTATCACACAACTAGGAAGATGCATGTCTCTTCAACACGCTTCTTAGTTCGCTGCTATCAAACAGCTAGGAAGATATAATGTGTGTTTGCTGAACCAATAATATTAATCAACACTGTATTTACTAGGCAGATGTGTGTCACTTGCTATCATACAATTAGGAAGATATAATGTATGTTTGATGAAACCAATAATATTTAAAAACACTTATCTTTATTCTGTTGGTCCATATGATTAAAATGATACAAACTGTTATTAAGGAAGGGGTTAAATCACATTCAAAATTCAATTTTTTTTCTTTTTAACCTTTTATTTTTAATGCAAACATTATGCCATAGCACAACATTGATCAGTATTATCGGCACTCCATTGCTCCAGCCTGCCATGGATGACTGGAGCCTTGCTGAACTGATCGGACGGTGAGGAGGCAGGAAAGGGCCCTCCCATCATCCTTTCAGCTGGTTGGGACATTGCGATTTCACTTCGATGGTTCTAATGAGCTCCACTGAGCTGCCAACAGTGTCAACTTTGATCATGGTGTTTAAGGGGTTAATGCCAGGCGTCACCGCGATCGGTGATGTCTGGCATTAGACATGGGTTCAGGTGGCTGATAGCCGCCCGGACCAACCAGCTATGTTGCGTACGTCATGTACACCCTGCGTCCTTAAGTGTTTATAGTAATATACTGTACTATAGTGTCTGGTCAGCTTCTGGTACGCAATTTTGTATAATTTGCTGGTAGCTAGTTGCTGCAGTTCTTTAGTCATTTACTATTCATTCATTAATATTTGATATACTATACCCTGAAATATTGGCAGGTAACAATGTCGGCACTTTGTTATGCTAAAAATCAACACAATTCTTGATATTCTGGTAATGAAAAATATGTTTTACAACTAAACATCTTTTATTGCACGTTATATATTTCATTAGATTTATAAATAACTGTAGGAAACAACACATTGCACATGCAGATAAGAAAGGCTTATATGACATATATTCTTTGTAGCAGAGCAATTTATTTTCTGTTTTAAGTGGGCTAATATTTTAACTGAAAGAGGACCAGATCAGGTCATGTCCAGCCTGTTGTAGTTTTTTGACGGGATGCAAAAGCCTAATAAAATGAAAATAATTGTAAAGAAACATTACAAACTTTACCAGGATGAACAAAACAATCAGTAAAGTCAATGACCACAACATATTAGGGGAATTACAGAATGCCATATTGAAAATTAGGATTGTAAATAGCAACTGTAACTTGCAATAAGATCTGAAGAAAACATTTCTCTCATTACATGCTATATCGTTAAGGCAGCTCTCACAAAGGAGGATGGCTGACAATACTATAATTAATTGATGACCGATTCATGAGTGTATTTCCGACGTAAGGAAGCGGTAAGTGTTGGATATAACGATACAATCGAGGGACGAGAATTCAGACTGGGGTAAATTCTCTTTAAAACCGCTCTTCTAAATAGGATATAGACCCAAGGGTCCAAAATCTGATTCCATGTTACCACTCGAAGAAATATTAGAAGCAGTTTCTCGGTTTCTCGAGGAATTTCTCTATCCCCCAGTTCATTATTGGGCTGCTGAAGAACTGTTTGTGCTATAAAAATCTGAAAAATATACAAAAAAAAAATTGAGATTAAGATGAAATCTATTAAAAAAATTTAATAAACGTATATCAGTTCTATGCAATACATCAGCGCCATATCACAGTAACAATATGGATAGGGGATAAGTGTTTGATCACAGGGGGTCCAACCGCTGGGACACCGAGATCTCCCAAATGGGACCCCGGCATTGCTGTGCTCTGGCTAATGCTCGTAGCGTCAACCTCACTGTGGACGACGGTATGCCCCCTCCCCATACAGCTCTGCGGGAGAGGCACGAACACTGCATCCCCGCCTCTCCCATAGAACTACATGGAGGAGACGTGTTGGCCATGGCATCATGCTGCGGCCAACACGCCTCCTGCACAGGAGAGATCCAGCAGAGCTGTGGCCCCGTGCGGGAGATCCCAGCATTCAGACTCCAAGCGATCAAACACTTATCCTGTCGATAGGGGATAAGTGTTATATCACTGCAGATGTCCTTTAAGCCCTTAAGGACGCAGGACGTAAATGTACGTCCTGGTGCGGTGGTACTTAACGCACCAGGACGTACATTTACGTCCTAAGCATAACCGCGGGCATCGGAGCGATGCCCGTGTCATGCGCGGCTGATCCCGGCTGCTGATCGCAGCCAGGGACCCGCCGGCAATGGCCGACGCCCGCGATATCGCGGGCGTCCGCCATTAACCCCTCAGGTGCCGGGATCAATACAGATCCCGGCATCTGCGGCAGTGCGCGATTTGAATGAATGATCGGATCGCCCGCAGCGCTGCTGCGGGGATCCGATCATTCATAACGCCGCACGGAGGTCCCCTCTCCTTCCTCCGTGCGGCTCCCGGCGTCTCCTGCTCTGGTCTGTGATCGAGCAGACCAGAGCAGGAGATGACCGATAACACTGATCTGTTCTATGTCCTATACATAGAACAGATCAGTATTAGCAATCATGGTATTGCTATGAATAGTCCCCTATGGGGACTATTCAAGTGTAAAAAAAAAATAAAAAAAAATGTAAAAGTAAAAAAAAAGTGAAAAATCCCCTCCCCCAATAAAAAAGTAAAACGTCAGTTTTTTCCTATTTTACCCCCAAAAAGCGTAAAATTTTTTTTTATAGACATATTTGGTATCGCCGCGTGCGTAAATGTCCGAACTATTAAAATAAAATGTTAATGATCCCGTACGGTTAACGGCGTGAACGGAAAAAAAAAAGTCCAAAATTCCTACTTTTTTAATAAATTTTATTTTAAAAAAATTATAAAAAAATGTATTAAAAGTTTTTTATATGCAAATGTGCTATCAAAAAAAGTACAGATCATGGCGCAAAAAATGAGCCCCCATACCGCCGCTTATACGGAAAAATAAAAAAGTTATAGGTCATCAAAATAAAGGGATTTTTTTTTAAGCGCAACAATAATATAAAAGTATGTAATAATGGGTATCATTTTAATCGTATTGACCCTCAGAATAAATAACACACGTCATTTTTACCATAAATTGTACGGCGTGAAAACAAAACCTTCCAAAATTAGCAAAATTGCGTTTTTCGTTTTAATTTCCCCACAAAAATAGTGTTTTTTGGTTGCGCCATACATTTTATGATATAATGAGTTATGTCATTACAAAGGACAACTGGTCGCGCAAAAAAAAAGCCCTCATACTAGTCTGTGGATGAAAATATAAAAGAGTTATGATTTTTAGAAGGCGAGGAGGAAAAAATGAAAACGTAAAAATTAAATTGTCTGAGTCCTTAAGGCCAAAATGGGCTGAGTCCTTAAAGGACAACTGTAGTGGTCAAAAATCCCTGCCCAAGTGTTCCCCAAACAAAAGTTATACAATTCAGTCAATTAGTCCTATTTACCTATATGCAGCCGTTTCTGAGATATTAGAGTTGCCAGCATAGCCCAGTAGTCCTGCGTCCGTCCCCTATTCATTACATTGCAGCCGCCATCTTGGGGACGGAGATCTCTTCCTCCCAGCAGTGTTTGTGCTCCCCCTAGCCTCTGTCAGCTCCTCCCTCTTATGCATATGCATGAGCGGGTGCTTTCTGAGGCAGCCATAGGCTCATCCTCAGAAACGCCCCTATCTGTAAGATTCAATCAGGGGGAGAATGAGGACGTCCACAGCTCCTCCCCCCTCCCCTGCTCTGTCTACATAGGACCTCACTTATCACCGGGAGGATTCAAGTTATCATGGGGGAAAACACAGAGCAAACCACAGAGCAGGGAGGGGGGGACGTGTGTGTGAAGGAGACATATTATACTGCACGGGCTGGAGGTGTATACAGGGAATAAATATCATACTGGTTCTGTGTGTGAGGGGGGACTACTGAATGACACATGCTGGGAGTTGTAGTCCCTGTTATGTGTGTGTGTATGCCAGTGTTTCCCAACCAGGGAATGCTGGGAGTAGTAGTTTTGCAACATCTGGAGGCACCCTGGTTGGGAAACACTGGTGTATGAACTACAACTCCCAGGAGATTACAGAGATACAATAGAGGTGTTGGTGAACTACAACCCCCAGGAAACTACAGAGATACAATAGAGGTGTTGGTGAACTACAACTCCCAGGAGACTACAGAGATACAATAGAGGTGTTGGTGACATACAACTCCCAGGAGACTACAGAGATACAATAGAGGTGTTGGTGAACTACAACTCCCAGGAGACTACAGAGATACAATAGAGGTGTTGGTGACATACAACTCCCAGGAGACTACAGAGATACAATAGAGGTGTTGGTGAACTACAACTCCCAGGAGACTACAGAGATACAATAGAGGTGTTGGTGAACTACAACTCCCAGGAGACTACAGAGATACAATATAGGTGTTGGTGAACTACAACCCCCAGGAGACTACAGAGATACAATACAGGTGTTGGTGAACTACAACCCCCAGGAGACTACAGAGATACAATACAGGTGTTGGTGAACTACAACTCCCAGGAGACTACAGAGATACAATATAGGTGTTGGTGAACTACAACTCCCAGGAGACTACAGAGGTACAATAGAGGTGTTGGTGAACTACAACTCCCAGGAGACTACAGAGATACAATAGAGGTGTTGGTGAACTACAACTCCCAGGAGACTACAGAGATACAATATAGGTGTTGGTGAACTACAACCCCCAGGAGACTACAGAGATACAATATAGGTGTTGGTGAACTACAACTCCCAGGAGACTACAGAGATACAATATAGGTGTTGGTGACATACAACTCCCAGGAGACTACAGAGATACAATACAGGTGTTGGTGAACTACAACTCCCAGCCAGGAGACTACAGAGATACAATAGAGGTGTTGGTGAACTACAACTCCCAGGAGACTACAGAGATACAATACAGGTGTTGGTGAACTACAACTCCCAGGAGACTACAGAGATACAATACAGGTGTTGGTGAACTACAACCCCCAGGAGACTACAGAGATACAATACAGGTGTTGGTGAACTACAACTCCCAGGAGACTACAGAGATACAATATAGGTGTTGGTGAACTACAACTCCCAGGAGACTACAGAGGTACAATAGAGGTGTTGGTGAACTACAACTCCCAGGAGACTACAGAGATACAATAGAGGTGTTGGTGAACTACAACTCCCAGGAGACTACAGAGATACAATATAGGTGTTGGTGAACTACAACCCCCAGGAGACTACAGAGATACAATATAGGTGTTGGTGAACTACAACTCCCAGGAGACTACAGAGATACAATATAGGTGTTGGTGACATACAACTCCCAGGAGACTACAGAGATACAATACAGGTGTTGGTGAACTACAACTCCCAGCCAGGAGACTACAGAGATACAATAGAGGTGTTGGTGAACTACAACTCCCAGCCAGGAGACTACAGAGATACAATATAGGTGTTGGTGAACTACAACTCCCAGCCAGGAGACTACAGAGATACAATATAGGTGTTGGTGAACTACAACTCCCAGCCAGGAGACTACAGAGATACAATACAGGTGTTGGTGAACTACAACTCCCAGGAGACTACAGAGATACAATATAGGTGTTGGTGAACTACAACCCCCAGGAGACTACAGAGATACAATAGAGGTGTTGATGAACTACAACTCCCAGGAGACTACAGAGATACAATATAGGTGTTGGTGAACTACAACTCCCAGGAGACTACAGAGATACAATATAGGTGTTGGTGAACTACAACCCCCAGGAGACTAGCGAGATACAATATAGGTGTTGGTGAACTACAACACCCAGGAGACTACAGAGATACAATATAGGTGTTGGTGAACTACAACTCCCAGGAGACTACAGAGGTACAATAGAGGTGTTGGTGAACTACAACTCCCAGGAGACTACAGAGGTACAATAGAGGTGTTGGTGAACTACAACTCCCAGGAGACTACAGAGATACAATAGAGGTGTTGATGAACTCAACTCCCAGGAGACTACAGAGATACAATAGAGGTGTTGGTGAACTACAACTCCCAGGAGACTACAGAGGTACAATAGAGGTGTTGGTGAACTACAACTCCCAGGAGACTACAGAGATACAATAGAGGTGTTGGTGAACTACAACTCCCAGGAGACTACAGAGGTACAATAGAGGTGTTGGTGAACTACAACTCCCAGGAGACTCCTGATACAGTAGAGGTGTTGGTGAACTACAACTCCCAGGAGACTACAGAGATACAATAGAGGTGTTGGTGAACTACAACTCCCAGGAGACTACAGAGATACAATAGAGGTGTTGATGAACTACAACTCCCAGGAGACTCCTGATACAGTAGAGGTGTTGGTGAACTACAACTCCCAGGAGACTACAGAGATACAATAGAGGTGTTGATGAACTACAACTCCCAGGAGACTCCTGATACAGTAGAGGTGTTGATGAACTACAACTCCCAGGAGACTCCTGATACAGTAGAGGTGTTGGTGAACTACAACTCCTTTATACACTCAAACAGCAGAAAGCTGACAGGGCATGCTGGGATTTGTAGTCTTGCAACAGCTGGAGGCACCACTGGAATTCCCAGCATGCCCGAACAGCATATAAAATAACTGGGCATGCTTGGAGTTGTAGTTGTGAAAAAGATGGAGGGACCCCTATCAGGACAGTTTTATAGACAAACAATTATGTTTTTTTACCATTTTTCCTTTCACTCTCCAGAGTCCACACTACAGTGAGCGCGGAGGCAGCTGCTTCATCACTGGACAGGAGCAGCATGGGGAGGGGGAGATGAGCAGAAGGGGAGGGTGTATGCATAGGGAAGGAAGATGTGGGCGTTACAATATAATAATTTGCTCGGGGGGATAGAACAGGGGGAGGGCAGCAGCTTACAGGAAGTAAGCACAAGGCATGATGGGAGATGTAGTTTTATTTTCACTTCTCCTCCGTAATTCGTGTGCTGATAACGGGAGAAAGACTGGGCCAATTTTGATGGGGGAGACATCGTTGAAAAGGTCTTTCAAAGACCTATTAAATGAGGTAAAAAAAAAGTTTTTTTGCCCAGCACTGTAGATGTCCTTTAAGGGGTTAAAACATTCTAATACACAAAGTTGAACAAAATCACCAAGCACCATTACTATTTCCTAGCTGCATAGACAATGGCCCTCATTTACTAACGTGAAACCGACAGTTTTTGTCGGGTTGTGCGACCAAATTTGTGTCGCATAGCCCATGCGACACAAATTTGGTCGCACAACCCGAGAAAAGATATCATCACTCCGAGTGTTTTTTAAACCCGTCAAAATGGGCGTGGTCATCTAAAAAAGGGACGTGTTCCCGACAAAAAAGAAAAAACACTCGGAGTATGATGAAAAACTCACAGGAAAACCTGTGAATTTTTCTTCACCAAAACGAGCTGTCGGGAAATTACTGAAAACCGAGTGAATCCTACCCCCATCATGGAACAGGGTCTGTTCCATGTTGGGGGTAGTAGTACAGGGGTTGATCGCATCTAGTCTCACTTCTGAGACCCGATACGATTAAAAGTTATTAAGCAGGGGAGTGGGCGGCATGGTCCGCTCCCCAGCGATGTATGATGTGTTTTACTTTCATTTTCCCAGCCGGGATCCCTGAATAGCCCGTACTGAGGAGCCATTCAGGGATCCCTGCGAGCTGCGGTGGGGAAAGATATATAGAATCGCTGGGGGGAATGTATATGTCCCCACAGCTTCTATATATCTTGCCCCCCGTTGCGCGATATGTCTTGTCCCACGTCGCGCTATTATATACCCCCCGCAGCGCATGTGTACACATATATATATATATACTATATACCCCCCGCATAGCACTATTATATACCTCCCCGCAGCGCATGCAGATATATATTATACATGCCCCCGCACAGCGCATCTATATACACATGCCTCTGAAGCGCTATCAATGACTAATGCAGTGGTCTCCAACTTGTGGACCTCCAGATGTTGCAAAACTACAACTCCCAGCATGCACGCAGCATTCTGAGAGTTGTAGTTTTGCAACATCTGGAGGTCCGCAAGTTGGAGACCACTGGCTAATACTTGTCAATGATAGCGCTTCAGAGGCATCTGTATAGAAGCGAAGTGTGGAGCAAACATATAGCGTTATCTGGTCCCCACTTCGCTACAATACACAATCCTCAGCCATCACCGGAGCTGCCCCATCACCTCCCCCCCATCGCCGGTGTTATAATTACCCGATGCCGGGGTCCGGGGTCTGAGGTCTGCGATGCTCCTGGCTTCGGCGCTCTTGCTGTGCGCTGTCACTGTGCGCACTGATGGTGACGTCCCCAACGCACGTCGTGACATCACCATCAGTGCGCATAGTGACAGCGCAGCGCTATCATTGACAAGTAAGTGGTCTCCAACTTGTGAACCTCCAGATGTTGCAAAACTACAACTCCCAGAATGCTCCGTGCATGCTGGGAGTTGTAGTTTTGCAACATCTGGAGGTCCGCAAGTTGGAGACCACTGCATTAGTCATTGATAGCACTTCAGAGGCATGTG
The DNA here is from genome assembly GCF_029499605.1 of Hyla sarda. NCBI lineage: Eukaryota > Metazoa > Chordata > Amphibia > Anura > Hylidae > Hyla > Hyla sarda. The sequence goes on along the minus strand of NC_079189.1, from coordinate 255,275,878 downwards.
TATATACATGCGTTGTGCGGGGCATTTATAACGCGCTGTGCGGGGCATATATAACGCGCTGTGCGGGGCATATGATTGCGCTGTACGGGGAATATATACATGCATATATACATACATATATACAATTTACCGTGCGACACAATTTCCAACCTGTGGACACAATTTTTTTCCCATGCGACACATTAGTAAATCAGGGAGATGTTTCACCTTTTTTTTTTTTTTACTCCGAGAACATGCGACACTTTCAGGAAACCCGTGGGACACATTTCCAAACCCGTGCGCCAAAAAAAAAAAAAATTGTCGGGCGACAGATTAGTAAATATGGAGATTTTCACTCAGAATTCAGGGAAAACACTCAGAGATTAAACCGACACTCAGTAAATGAGGGTCAATGTCTAAGGGGGTTATTTATCAATATGGTCTTGGCTAGATCATTTTTGTGGTTTGTCAAGATGCGTTTTTTTTGGTGGTGCTGCATATTGTCGCAGTGATCACGATAAATGTTGCGCATATCGGTACCCAGATCATTTTCTACCTTGCTTTCAGATTATCTCTATTCTGTTTCTAAGGCTAGGATTCCACTTCGGGTTTTTTCCCTGCATTTTTTCTTGCGTTTTTGCATTTGAGTGAAAAATGCATTTTTTTCTAAATGTGTTGGGTACCAAAAAAAAAGTTAAAAAAAGAAAAAAGGATGCAGTAAGGATGGGAAAAATTTATTTAATGACATTTTTATAACAAAATTTTAATTAATTGTTAATAAAGTGTGCGTTTCACTTTTTCTCAATTTTTTACGTTTTTAGGTAGTACTACTACTCCCAGCATGGAACAGACTGTTCCATGATGGGAGTAGTACTTGTACTAATAGACATATTGCCCCGGGTGTCACTCCAGACAGCTCTATACAGTGCTCGCATCTCTACACTATACTCCGGACCGGCCAGTGAAGTGAATAGAAATTCACATCACTCATTCATATTTTCCGCTCAGAGTGGGGATTGGCCGGATGGTGGCAGCCAATCACCGCTCTCAGAGGGAAATATGAATGAGTGATGTTCTATTCACATCACTGGCCAGAGTATAGTGCAGAGATGCAGAGTGCAGGAGAAAGCCGCTCTACATCTCTGCAATAGATTTGACGATCACATCAGGTGTCAGGAGTGACACCTGCTGTGATCTGTCCTTAACTGCAGGTACTAATACTCCCAACTCTGCTCCATGCTGTGAGCTGTAGTACACTCTGCTCCATGCTGGGAGCTGTAATACCTGCATTAATAGACAGATCGCAGCGAGTGTAACTTCTGACACCTGTTGCAATCTATCTGTTAATGCAGGTACTACAGCTCCCAGCATGGAGCAGAGTGTGCTCCATGTTGGGAGCAGTAGTACCTGTAGTTAAGGAAAGATCACAGTGGATGTTACTCCTGATACCCGCTGTGATCCTCCAGTATAATGTATAGATACGGCCGGCCGCTCTCCCCTTCACTACTGTATAAATACACCTATTCATGTTTCCCACAGAGAGTTGTGATTGGCTAGCACCATTTTGCCAATCACAGCTCTCTGCAGGAAATATGAATAGGTGTATATACGGCAGCATAGAAAGAAGAAACGATAATCCAGCACTTGGGAAAATTGCAGCTTTATTTTCAGATCCTCTTTAAAACAACGTGGAGCTGATACACTTCACAACATCTGAAAGATTTTGACGCGTTTCGAGCGCATGCGCTCTTTGTCAAAAGATACCTTCTCTACTTCCTGATGCCTAAATATAAGCGATTCAAAGGTGAGTTTTATACATTTAAAATGACAGTCTGCTATCAAGAGCATGTCGGCGACATCTTGATTAAAACTGAGAGAAATATAATGTATATACTCGGCAGTGCAGGGGACCATAAAAGAGCGGCCGCCTGCATCTATAAGTTATACAGAAGGATTGCAACGGACTCGGGGTGATCTGTCAATTAGTATAGGTACTACTCCCATCATGGAACAGTGTGTTCCATGCTGGGAGTAGTAGTACTACCTAAAAAAAAAATTTAAAAAAAGGGAAAAACACACATACACTACATTTTTATTATTGTCGGCTACATTTTAACCCCTTGAGGACCAGGCGTTTTTCGTTTTTTGCACTTTCGTTTTTTCCTCCTTACCTTTAAAAAATCATAACCCTTTCAATTTTACACCTAAACATCTGTATTATGGTGTATTTTTTGCACCACCAATTCTACTTTGTAATGTCATCAGTCATTGTACCCAAAAATCTACGGCGAAACAGAAAGAAAAATCATTGTGCGACAAAATTGAAAAAAAATGCCATTTTGTAAATTTGGTGGCTTCCGTTTCTACGTAGTACATTTTTCGTTAAAAATGACACATTTTCTTTATTCTCTAGGTCCATACGGTTAAAATGATACCCTACTTGTATAGGTTTGATTTTGTATTACAACTTTTTTATTTTTCCATGTTCAGGGGGCTATGAGGGCTCATTTTTTGCGCCGTGATCTGAAGTTTTTGTCAGTACCATTTTTGCATTGATCAGACTTTTTGATCGCTTTTTATTCATCTTTTCATGATATAAAAAGTGACCAAAAATACGCTATTTTGGACTTTGGAATTTTTTTGCGCGTACGCCATTGAACGTGTGGTTTAAAGCAGCATATTTTTATAATTCGGACATTTCCGCACGCGGCGATACCACATATGTTTATTTTTATTTACACAGTTTTTTTTTATTCTTGGAAATGCCAGGTGATTCAAACTTATATTTGTGGAAGGGATCATTGAAAGACTTAAAGGGGTACTCTGGTGAAAACCTTATTTCTTTTAAATCAACTGGTGCCAGAAAGTTAAACATATTTGTAAATTACTTCTATTAAAAAATCTTAATCCTTCCAGTACTTTTTAGCTGCTGAATGCTACAGAGGAAATTCCTTTAAGAGCAGCATGGTGGCTTAGTGTTTTTTTTACACTTTTCTTATGCCATATTATAGCCCCTAGGGGGGCTATAACATTGCATTTACTGATCTTGTACACTGATTGATCCATCTCCATAGGAATGCATCAATCAGTGTTTTCGGCAATTGAATGCTCAAGCCTGGATCTCAGGCTTGAGGCATTCATTCGGCGATCGGACTGCAGGAAGGAAGGTAAGAGACCTTCCTCCTGTGCTACAGCTGTTTGGGATGCCGCGATTATACCGCGATGAACCCGAACAGCTCCCTGAGCTAACCGGTACATTTTACTTTCACTTTTAGCAGCGTGGCTCAGCTTTGAGCACGCGGCTAAAGGGTTAATAGGGCGCGGCACCGTGATCAGTGCCGCGCGCTATTAGCGGCGGGTCCCGGCTTCACTATGATGCCGGGCCCGCCGTGATATGATGTTGGGTTACCGTGTAACCCTGCGTTATATCCCGGGAGCGGGACTAGGTGCGTAATTTTACGCCCTTGGTCCGTGGCAGTTTAAATGCCCTGCCCGCACACAAAAATTGATCCCTGTTTAAAAATGAATAAAAATGTTGTTATAACAAAGATAAATTAAATTAAACACAATTTTTTCCATCATTACTGTATCTTTTTTATTATTTTTTTTAATGATACCCTACGAAATTGTATTAAAAAAAGGTATCTCCATCACTTTTTTTGATCGCTAAAGTCCAAAAAAAGAATGAAAACGTCAAAGGAGTGGTAATTTTTTTAGCCTGGTCAGGAGGTGGTCTAGATTTGCATTTTTTTTTTTTTTTTGCATCATTTGCGGAAAAATTTGCGGAAACATTTAAAACACTCAGATAATAAATTTGTGACCACTGCATCCGTCCATTTAAAAAATGTTAGCAACACCAAAAGTCTAGCAACACCAAAAGGTCAAAGTGACAGAATTTAGAACTTGTAAAAAAAAAGGCAAAAAACACTGCAATTAGCGCAAAATTAAATAAAATTTGCAGATTTAGACCAAAAAAGGGTATAGAACAGTGATAAATAACCCCCTATGTGTCTATGCCACTGGTAGAGTGTGATGAAATATCTATTTGTATTAATTCTCTTAATTTAAACCCTTAAATGGGCACTGTCAGATTCAAAAATGTTTTATATATTGCACACCTTGGCAAAACATTAAGCTTTTTAATATACTTCATAAGAAATTTTTATTTCCTTTTTATAGAAATCATGGCTTATAAAATCATAGCTTTGTCCAAGCTGAAGCACAGGCATGGACAAAGTCCAGTAAGTAAGGGAGGGCTAGTACTCCTCTGCTCTCCTCTGTCTTTCAGAGGAGTCCTATCATACAAGAGAGAGCACAAAGGAGTCCTATCAGACAAGAGAGAGCACAGAGGAGTCCTATTAGACAAGAGAGAGCACAGATGAGTACTATCAGACAGGAGAGAGCACAGAGGAGTGCTATCAGACCGGAGAGAGCACAGAGGAGTGCTATCAGACAGGAGAGAGTACAGAGAAGTACTATCAGACAGGAGAGAGCACAGAGGAGTAAGATCAGACAGGAGAGAGAGCACAGAGGAGTACTATCAGACAGATGAGAGAACAGAGGAGTGTTATTAGACATATGAAAGCACAGAGGAGTGCTATCAGACAGGAGAGAGCACTGAGGAGTCCTATCAGATAGGAGAGAACACAAAGGAGTACTATCAGACAGGAGAGAGCACAGAGGAGTACCATCAGACAGATGAGAGCACAGAGGAGTGCTATCAGACAGGAGAGAGCACAGAGGAGTGCTATCAGACAGGAGAGAGCACAGAGGAGTACTATCAGACAGGAGAGAGCACAGAGGAGTAATATCAGACAGGAGAGAGCACAGAGGAGTCCTATCAGACAGGAGAGAGCACATAGGAGTACTTACAGACAGGTGAGAGCAAAGAGGAGTGCTATCAGACAGATGAGAGCACAGAGAAGTGCTATCAGACAGGAGAGAGCACCGAGGAGTACTATCAGACAGGAGAGAGCACAAAGGAGTGCTATCAGACAGGAAAGAGCAGAGAAGAGTCCTATCAGACAGGAGAGAGCACAGAGGAGTCCTATCAGACAGGAGAGAGCACAGAGGAGTACTATCAGACAGGCGAGAGCACAGAGGAGTCCTATCAGACAGGTGAGAGCACAGAGGAGTCCTATCAGACAGGAGAGAGCACAGGAGCACTATCAGACAGATGAGAGCACAGAGGAGTGCTAGCCCCTCTTACTCAACTTTGTCCATGAGTTCTATAAAAAGGAAATAAAGTATTCTTATGAAACATATTAGAAAGGTTAATGTTTTGTCAAGATGTACAACATATAAAAAGTTTTTATATCTGACAGTGCCCTTTAATGACCCCATCAATTTAGTTTTTTTGCATTGAAGGCAAAGATAATTAATGATATAGGAGGATTACAGTACCAAGACAGGTTATCAATCTTGGGGTTATTTACTTTGGAAAAAAAGACATCTTGTCCCTGTCTCTGACTACTATCTTCTCACTATTTGAATGATTCTTCAGAGCTAATCTCCCACAGTGAATGAAAAAAAAAAAAAAAAAACACAATACTGCAACTTTGAGGAATTTTATTTTTAAGCAATGTGGCTATAACTTTAATTATATTATCAGGGCTTTAATTATTATCAGTGCTTGTTTTTTTTTGCACAGTGATTTGTAGTAGGTGCAGTTTTTATTGCTAGCATTAATAGACAGGATTTATATAAGACAAGCTGAGTACATGTGGTCCAGTTTTTCCTTACTAATCCTTGTTGCAGAGGAAAAGTAACAAAGGAGTAAGCTTTTGACCTCATATCCCATTCTCATTGTCACGATGCCGGCTGGCAGGAGGTGGATCCTCTGTGCCAGAGAGGGATAGGGAGGACCGTGCTAGTGGACCGGTTCTAAGACACTACTGGTTTTCACCAGAGCCCGCCGCAAAGCGGGATGGTCTTGCTGCGGCGGTAGTGACCAGGTCGTATCCACTAGCAACGGCTCACCTCTCTGGCTGCTGAAGATGCTGAAGATAGGCGAGGTACAAGGGAGTAGGCAGAAGCAAGGTCGGACGTAGCAGAAGGTCGAGGCAGGCAGCAAGGATCGTAGTCAGGGGCAACGGCAGGAGGTCAGGAACACGGGCTAGGAACAGACAAGGGAACGCTTTCACTAGGCACTAAGGCAACAAGATCCGGCAAGGGAGTGCAGGGGAAGTGAGGTAATATAGGGAAGTGCACAGGTGATCACACTAATTGGTAATTGGGAAGATTGGACCAGGCACCAACATTGGTGCACTGGCCCTTTAAATTGCAGAGACCCGACGCGCGCGCGCCCTAGGGAGCGGGGCCGCGCGCGCCGGGACAGAACAGACGGAGAGCGAGTCAGGTACGGGGACCGGGGTGCGTATCGCGAGCGGGCGCCACCCGCGTCGCGAATCGCATCCCGGCTGGAGGCGGGACCGCAGCGCACCCGGTCAGTGGATCTGACCGGGGCGCTGCAGCAACGAGGATGAGGCGAGCGCTCCGGGGAGGAACGGGGACCCGGAGCGCTCGGCTTAACAGTACCCCCCCCCTTGGGTCTCCCCCTCTTCTTGGGGCCAAAGAACCAGAGGAAAAAAAAGTCAATTTTTCCGTGATGAGGTCCGATGCACATTAGGAGGGGTTTGGCGAGACTGGTCACGGGGACGTAGAACCTGTTGATGAGAGAGGCCAAAAAAAATTTTCCTGCAGATCTGGAATCCAAGAAGACCATAGTAGAGAAGGAGAAGGTAGAGGCAGATATCCGCACAGGCACAGTAAGGCGTGGAGAAGCAGACTTGACATCAAGAACTGTGTCACCTTTGTGCGGAGTCAGCGTACGTCTTTCCAGACGGGGAGGACGGATAGGACAATCCTTCAGGAAGTGTTCGGTACCGGCATAGTACAGGCAAAGATTCTCCATGCGGCGTCGTGTCCTCTCTAGAGGTGTCAAGCGAGACCGGTCAACTTGCATAGCCTCCGTGGCGGGAAGCACAGGAACGGATTGCAGAGGACCAGAGGAGAGAGGAGCCGGGGAGAAAAAACGCTTCGTGCGAACAAAGTCCATATCCAGGCGGAGCTCCAGACGCCATCCGGAAGAACGCATGTCAATGCGAGTGGCAAGATGAATGAGTTCATGTAGGTCAGCAGGAGTCTCTCGTGCGGCCAGAACATCTTTAATGTTGCTGGATAGGCCTTTTTTAAAGGTCGCGCAGAGAACCTCACTATTCCAGGACAACTCGTAAGCAAGAGCACGGAACTGAATGGCGTACTCGCCAATGGAAGAAACACCCTGTTCCAGGTTCAGCAGGGCAATCTCGGCAGAAGAAGCTCGGGCAGGCTCCTCGAAGACACCACGGACCTCAGCGAAGAAGGACTGGACTGTGGCTGTGGCAGAATCATTGCGGTCCCCATCAAACTTGTCCGGCAGGGACAAGCAGGGGTTAGGAACGGCCGGTTGCTGCGGAGGAGTTGCAGGAGCCGGCGGAGGAGATGGTTGTTGCAGCTGTAGCTGTGACTGAAGTTGCTGTATCTGCGGCAGCAGCTGCTGTGACTGAAGTTGCTGTATCTGCGGCAGCAGCTGCTGTAACTGTGACTGAAGACGCTGTGTCTCGGAGATCAAGTATGCCAGCTGTTGATCTCGTTGGGCGATCTTTACGCCAAATTTGTCCGGCAGGGACAAGCAGGGGTTAGGAACGGCCGGTTGCTGCGGAGGAGTTGCAGGAGCCGGCGGAGGAGATGGTAGTTGCAGCTGTAGCTGTTGCTGTATCTGCGGCTGCAGCTGCTGTATCTGTGACTGAATACGCAGTGCCTCGGAGGTCAAGTATGCCAGCTGTTGATCTCGTTGCGCAATCTGTTGCGACTGCTGGGCGATCTGACGAGCTTGCTGGGCGACCAGCGTAGGGAGGTCAGCGACAACTGGCAGAGGAACTTCAGCGGGATCCATGGCCGGATCTACTGTCACGATGCCGGCTGGCAGGAGGTGGATCCTCTGTGCCAGAGAGGGATAGGGAGGACCGTGCTAGTGGACCGGTTCTAAGACACTACTGGTTTTCACCAGAGCCCGCCGCAAAGCGGGATGGTCTTGCTGCGGCGGTAGTGACCAGGTCGTATCCACTAGCAACGGCTCACCTCTCTGGCTGCTGAAGATGCTGAAGATAGGCGAGGTACAAGGGAGTAGGCAGAAGCAAGGTCGGACGTAGCAGAAGGTCGAGGCAGGCAGCAAGGATCGTAGTCAGGGGCAACGGCAGGAGGTCAGGAACACGGGCTAGGAACAGACAAGGGAACGCTTTCACTAGGCACTAAGGCAACAAGATCCGGCAAGGGAGTGCAGGGGAAGTGAGGTAATATAGGGAAGTGCACAGGTGATCACACTAATTGGTAATTGGGAAGATTGGACCAGGCACCAACATTGGTGCACTGGCCCTTTAAATTGCAGAGACCCGGCGCGCGCGCGCCCTAGGGAGCGGGGCCGCGCGCGCCGGGACAGAACAGACGGAGAGCGAGTCAGGTACGGGGACCGGGGTGCGTATCGCGAGCGGGCGCCACCCGCGTCGCGAATCGCATCCCGGCTGGAGGCGGGACCGCAGCGCACCCGGTCAGTGGATCTGACCGGGGCGCTGCAGCAACGAGGATGAGGCGAGCGCTCCGGGGAGGAACGGGGACCCGGAGCGCTCGGCTTAACACTCATATCTCGACATCATATCCCCACCTCATATCCAGTCCTCATATCCCGACCTTATACCCCGACCTCATATCTCGTCCTCATATCCCATACTGTCCTCAGGTTGGGCTGAGTTGTGATGAAGCTAATGTAAGCCAAAAATAGAAGGGGACATGGCTTTGTGGGAGTGGGCTTGATTTACAAGCCAGACCAATACACAAAAAGGGCATCAAATAAAAGGGGTGGCTTAAATGGTTGGTGTGTCTTTGCAAAATGGGGCATTCCATGCATGGAGGGTGTGACTTGCAGGCTGGACTGACACTTTCATCAGGAGATGCAGAGCGGAGCTTGTGGAGTAAGGTTCCGAAAGTCCCAATTACTTGCATGGGACTTGAAACAAAAAAAACATCCTTCACACAAGGGGGTAGGTTGGAGATAAGTTAACTATCACTTATTTTTTTTTTTTTTACATTTAAGTAACATGTGACCAAGTATTATCAAAAATATCTTCAGCCGTATGAAAGTTATGCTGAAACAAACATTTCCCATAGATTTGCATGGGACTTTAACCTTCTGAGCGGTATTCCCGAGCGTGACTCGGGGTTAATTTTCCCTGCCAGGATCGGTAACCCCGAGTCACGCTCGGGGTAGAATTGCAGAGTTCCCGGTACACCACTGCGGCCTGTGATTGGCTGAAAAGTGAAAGGTCTTGTAAGATGAATAGAGCAGGGACCAGAGCGCACGGAGGGGAACGACATCTTCAGGGACCGGGACTAGGTGAGCAAAAGGTTTTTTTATTTTACTACTTTTTCCTTTTACACTTAGCTCAGTGTTTTTCTAACAGGGTGCCTTCAGCTGTTGCAAAACTACAACTCTCAGCATGCCCGAACAGCCAAAGGTTGTCCGGGCATGCTGGGAGTAGTAGTTTCACAACAGCTGGAGGCATCCTGTTAGAAAAACACTGAGCTAAGTGTAAAAGGAAAAAGTAGTAAAATAAAAAAAAAATTTTGCTCACCTAGTCCCGGTCCCTGAAGATGTCGTTCCCCTCCGTGCGCTTTGGTCCCTGCTCTATTCATCTTACAGGACCTTTCACTTTTCAGCCAATCACAGGCCGCAGTGGTGTAAAGCCTGTGATTGGCTGAAGGGAAAAGGGCTTGTTCTGCAGCAAATACACTAGGTTTGAAATCTGCCCGGCAAACCTAGTGTATGTTACTGCAGGACAAGGTGACAAGGGGGGGAGAATGTGACAAAGGGGGGAAGAATGTGACAGAGGGGGGGATGTGACAAGGGGGGGGATGTGACAAGGGGGAGGGGAATGTAACATGAAGGGGGAGAATGTGACAGGGGGGGATGTGACAAGGGGGGGAATGTGACAAGGGGGGGGGGAAATGTGACAGGGGGGATGTGACATGAGGGGGGAATGTGACAGGGGGAGGAGGAATGTGACATGAAGGGAGGGGATGTGACAGGGGGAGGGGAATGTAACATGAAGGGGGAGAATGTGACAAGGGGGGAATGTGACAAGGGGGGGAATGTGACAAGGGGGGGAAGAATGTGACAAGGGGGGGAAGAATGTGACAAGGAGGGGAGAGAATGTGACAAGGAGGGGGGAGAATGTGACAAGGAGGGGGGAGAATGTGACAAGGAGGGGGGAGAATGTGACAAGGAGGGGGGAGAATGTGACAAGGAGGGGGAGAATGTGACAAGGAGGGGGAGAATGTGACAAGGAGGAGGGAGAATGTGACGGGGGGGATGTGACAAGGGAGAGGGAATGTGACGGGGAAGATGTGAAATGGGCGGGGGGGGGGGGAGATGTGAAATTCAGTGCAAAAAGTTGTACCGCTTTTGGTACAAATTTCCAGAAAGAATCGTACCGCCAGGGAGGTTAAACAAAAACCCTGACCCTCACAAATGGGGGTAGGTTAACGTTAAATTAACTATCCTATATTTTTAAAGAACATATACATAACATGTGACCAAGTATTATCAAAATATCTCCTGCTGTTTGGAAGTTATGCAGTAACATACATTTCCCATAGGCTGTTGTGCCGGCTATCTTTCTTTTTTCTTGTGTGTACAATTCAGGGGGTAATGGCACCCTGTTTAGCTGTGCACCCCTCCCCCTTTCTCACAGGTGGAGTTTTAAATGGATCCAGCATGTCACCCAGTCAGAGGCTATATGCCCAGCAGAGGTGAGTGGATAGTTGAGTGTTAGGCTCAGAATTTGTGCTAGGTTCCCATCCTAAATGAGGCCACCTCCCCGTGGTGGATGGGGGACACGTTTTGATCAAAAAGTGCGCTAAGAGCCTCAATTTTTTTGACCAATGTGTGCTGCTGCAATCCTATTTTTTTGTATACTCTGATGCCATGGCAGTGTGCACCCGTGTATTAGGCTGTTGTGCCGGCTATCTTTCTTTTTTCTTGTGTGTACAATTCAGGGGGTAATGGCACCCTGTTTAGCTGTGCACCCCTCCCCCTTTCTCACAGGTGGAGTTTTAAATGGATCCAGCATGTCACCCAGTCAGAGGCTATATGCCCAGCAGAGGTGAGTGGATAGTTGAGTGTTAGGCTCAGAATTTGTGCTAGGTTCCCATCCTAAATGAGGCCACCTCCCCGTGGTGGATGGGGGACACGTTTTGATCAAAAAGTGCGCTAAGAGCCTCAATTTTTTTGACCAATGTGTGCTGCTGCAATCCTCTTTTTTTGTATACATTTCCCATAGATGTATAGTTGTATGGGACTTTAACTCCTTCCAGACCCATGACAATACGTACGTCATGGTCGGGTGAGCAGACATGACGTGAGCCCGCGGATTAGGCCTGTGTCATAACCGAGAGATGCCCGCTGCAGTCAACAGCTGACATCTGCCGGTAATGACGGATAACAGGGATCGTTTTGATGTCCATCATTTAAAGGGGTACTCCGGTGCTTACACATCTTTTCCCCTATCCAAAGGATATAGGGGATAAGATGCCTGATTGCGGGAGTCCCGCCCCTCAATGCAAGCCTACGGGAGGGGGCGTGACAGCTATCGTGCCCCCTCCCGTAGGCTTGCATTGAGGGGACATCACACGCCGCCAGCCCGGTGGTCGCCCGTAATCAGACCCGGAGCGAACATGCTCCGGGGACTGATTACAAACGGGGTGCCGCATGCAAGATCACGGGGGTCCCCAGCGGCGGGACTCCCGCGATCAGGCATCTTGTCCCCAATCCAAAGGGGATGTGTAAGCACCGGAGTACCCCTTTAAATCGTGTGGCATTCTAGTCTCCATTTTTACTATCCAAAAAGTCTCTCTAGATAAAAGTTTCCTACACCAATCACCTCCACATTGTGGGCATCAGGCCCGTCGCTACCGGACCGGCAAACCAAGCAATTGCTTGGGGCCCCGAGCTGGCTGGGGGGGCCCCGAGCAGAGCCGGTGCTTGCCCATCCTGTAGAGACAGGGCACTTCGGGGGGCCCGCACATTTCAATTAAATTACCTTTTTGTAGGGCGCGGGCCCCTTAAGAAACAAAGCAGGGCCGGAAAGGTCAGGGGCTAATGGAAGTAGAGACGTCACGTGCCCCTCGCAGGCACGCACGTCTACTCCAATCACCTGACCTATCCCTCCTTACGTTCCCACGCGAACCTCCAGCATCCTCCCCGTGCAGTGACAGGAGCAGCAGCAGACTCAGGCCGCTGCAACAATCCAGGGTAAGTAAACTGGCGTGGGGGGCCAGGGGGGGGGCGGTATTGTATGGTGATTAGGGGACTACAATGGTGATGACAGGTGTGTGTGTGTGTGGGGAGGGGGGGTTATGGGGGTCATGAGAGGTGCAGGGGTGTTATGGGGAATGTTATGGGGGGGTGTTATGGGGTGATGAGAAGTGCAGGGGGGTGTTATGGGGGTGATGAGAGGTGCAGGGGTGTTATGGGGTGATAAGAGGTGCAGGGTGGGTTTTATGGGGGTGATGAGAGGTGCATGGGGGATGTTATGGGGGTGATGAGAGGTGCAGGGGGGTGTTATGGGGGGTGATGAGAGGTGCAGGGGGGGTTACATAGTTACATATACATAGTTACATAGTTAGTATGGTTGAAAAAAGACATACGTCCATCAAGTTCAACCAGGGAATTGAAGGGAAGGGTGTAAGGGGATAAGAGGAAGGGATGTTGTTTTATAATTCTGCATAAGCATTAATGTTATTTTGTTCCAGGAATGTATCTAACCCTGGTTTAAAGCTATTAATTGTTCCTGCTGTGACCAGTTCCTGAGGTAGACTGTTCCATAAATTCACAGTTCTTTTGGTAAATAAGGCGCGTCGCCCCTTTAGACTAAACCTTTTCTTCTCCAGATGGAGGGAGTGCCCCCTCGTCCTTTGGGGGGGGTTTAACCTGGAACAGTTTTTCTCCATATTTTTTGTATGGGCCATTAATATACTTATATACATTTATCATATCCCCCCTTAAACGTCTCTTCTCAAGACTAAAAAATTGTAACTCCTTTAATCGTTCCTCGTAGCTAAAATGTTCCATGCCCCATATTAGTTTAGTCGCACGTCTCTGCACCCTTTCCAGCTCTGCAGTGTCCCTTTTATGGACTGGTGCCCAAAACTGAACAGCATATTCCAGGTGAGGCCGTACCAATGCTTTATAAAGGGGGAGTATTATGTCCCTGTCCCTTGAGTCCATGCCTCTTTTGATACATGACAATATCATGCTGGCTTTGGAAGCAGCAGCCTGACATTGCATGATCTACAAGTACACCCAGATCCTTCTCTACCAGTGACTCTGCCAGTTTAATCCCCCCTAAGACATACGATGCATGCATGTTATTAGTACCCAGATGCATAACTTTACATTTATCCACATTGAACCTCATTTGCCAAGTGGATGCCCAGACACTTAGTCTATCCAAGTCATCTTGTAACTTATGCACATCCTCTATAGACTGTACTGTGCTACAAAGCTTGGTGTCATCTGCAAAGATAGAAACAGAGCTGTTAATGCCATCCTCTATATCATTGATAAATAAATTAAACAACAGCGGGCCCAGTACTGAACCTTGGGGTACACCACTAATAACCGAGGACCAATCAGAGTACGAATCATTGACCACCACTCTCTGGGTACGATCCATGAGCCAGTGTTCAATCCAGTTACAAACTAAAGTTTCCAAGCCCAAAGACCTTAACTTACCTGTCAGACGTCTATGAGGGACAGTATCAAATGCTTTAGCAAAATCCAGAAACACTATATCCACAGCCATTCCTCTGTCAAGGCTTCTATTCACTTCTTCATAAAAGCAAATTAGATTGGTTTGACAACTTCTGTCCTTAGTAAAACCATGCTGGTTATCACTTATAATACAATGATCCCTTATGTATTCCTGTATGTAATCCCTTATAAGTCCTTCAAACAATTTACCCACAATGCACGTTAAACTTACCGGTCTATAATTGCCTGGCGAAGACCTAGAGCCCTTATTGAAGTTTGGCACCACATTCGCCTTGCGCCAGTCCCTTGGCACAATACCAGACACCAGAGAATCTCTAAATATCGTGAACAAGGGTACAGATATTACTGAACTTACCTCTCTAAGAACTCTTGGGTGTAGTCCATCCGGTCCTGGAGATTTGCTTACATTTACTTAACTTAACTTACCTTGTACCATCTCTACATTAAGCCAGTTCAGTACATTACATGATGTGTTACCAGCACTGACCTGTCCAATGTTAGCTCCTTCTTCCCTAATATATACAAAACTAAAGAACCCTTTCAGTAGCTCCGCCTTCTATGGGTGATGAGAGGTGCAGGGGGGGGGGTTGTTATGGGGGTGATGAGAGGTGCAGGGGGGTGTTATGGGGGTGATGAGAGGTGCAGGGGGGGTGTTATGGGGGTGATGAGAGGTACAGGGGGGTGTTATGGGGGTGATGAGAGGTGCCCCCCCCTGCACCTCTCCTCATCCCCCCCCCATAACCCCCCCTGGTTATAGTTGTGATGAGGAGAGGTGGGGGGGAGTTATAGTAGTGATGAGGAGAGGCTTGGCGGGGGGTTATGGGGGTGATGAGGACACAGAGGATAAGAGGGGGTGTATATGTATATATGATGTGTATGCATGTGTGGCAGCATTTTATTCAGTGGATACAGTGTGTCGCAGTATTATATTCAGGTTACAGTGTGTGGCAGTATTATATTCAGTGGATACAGTGTGGCACAGTATTCAGGGGTACAGTGAGTGGCAGTATTATATTTAGTGGGTACAGTGTGTGGCAGTACTATATTTAGTGGGTACAGTGTGTGGCAGGATTATATTTAGTGGGTACAGCATGTGGCAGTATTCAGGTTACAGTGTGTGGCAGTATTATATTCAGTGGATACAGTGTGTGGCAGTATTATATTCAGGGTACAGTGTGTGGCAGTTTTATATTTAGTGGGTACAGTGTATAGCAGTATTATATTCAGGGTACAATGTGTGGCAGTATTATATTTAGAGTACAGTGTGGGGCAGTATTATATTTAGTGGGTACAGTGTATGGCAGTATTATATTTAGTGGGTACAGTGTATAGCAGTATTATTTTCGGGGTACAGTGTGGGGCAGTATTTAATTTAGAACAGTGTGGGGCAGTATTTTATTTAGGGTACAGTGTGGGGCAGTATTTTATTTAAGGTACAGTGTGTGGCAGGATTATATTCAGGGCACAGTGTGGGGCAGTATTATATTCAGGGTACAGTGTGTGGCAGGATTATATTTAGTGGGTACAGTGTATAGCAATATTATATTCAGGGTACAGTGTATAGCAGTATTAAATTCAGGGTACAGTGTGGGGCAGTATTTTATTTAGGGTACAGTGTGGGGCAGTATTTTATTTAGGGTACAGTGTGTGGCAGTATTATATTCAGGGTACAGTGTGTGGCAGGATTATATTCATTGTACAGTATGTTGCAGGATTGTATTTAGTGGGTACAGTGTATGGCAGTATTATATTCAGGGTACAGTGTGGGGCAGTATTTTATTTAGGGTACACTTTCTGGCAAGGTTATAATGATTACTGTCTTCATGCAGAGGATGAGGATCTGGTGAGGAGCCAATGATGTCTGGATGTCAGACTCTGCAGAGAAGATGTAGCTGGAGGAAGACCTGGTCTCTGGACCAGATGAAGAAGAAAAGATAACAGAGAAGATATGACCCAAGTCAGAAGACGTCACCAAGGTCACTGATATCATTGTGTATTCTCCTGACTGTCCCATCAGAGCTGTAGTCACTTGTAAGTTCTGCAGTGATGATGGGTAAAACTGTGTCCAATCTGTGTCTCTCCAGCTGTTACAAAACTACAACTCCCATTGCCAGAGGCTCTCCAGAATGATGGGAGTTTAAGCTTTCCAACAGCTGGAGATCCACTTTAACCCAGGTGATCAGTGGGGGTCTCAGCAGTCAGATCCCCACCAAATAAATGGCCCTGGGGGGGGGGGGTCTGGACAGGGGGTATAGGTAGGGAACACTGCTGCACCTAACGTGGGGAGAACTATGCTGCACCTAATGTGGGGGGGAACACTGCCAACCTAATGTGGAGAGAACTATGCTGCACCTAATGTGGGGGGGAACACTGCCAACCTAATGTGGGGAGAACTATGCTGCACCTAATGTGGGGGGGGGGGAACACTGCCAACCTAATGTGGGGAGAACTATGCTGTACCTAATGTGGGGGGGGGAACACTGCCAACCTAATGTGGGGAGAACTATGCTGCACCTAATGTGGGGGGGGGGGACACTGCCAACCTAATGTGGGGAGAACTATGCTGCACCTAATGTGGGGGGGGGAAACACTGCCAACCTAATCTGGGGAGAACTATGCCGCACCTAATGTGGGGGGGGACACTGCCTAACTAATGTGGGGGGAACTCTGCTGCACCTAATGTGGGGGGAACACTGCTGCACCTAATGTGCGTCGTATCGACGTACGCTCACGTTGCGCTCCCAGAATTCAAGGGCCGGCGTTACTATGTCCTGATGCCGGCCCTAGAGCGTGACGTGCGTGAACATCAAAGGGGGTGGCCTCCATGTCCATTTTGCTTGGGGCCCCCAAATTCCTTCAAACGGCCCTGGTGGGCATTTTACATATTCTATAGGAATTACCTTTAAAGAAGATACATTTCCATTGTGAGCGCCCCAGAAATGTCGTAAGGCTCCTAACAGTGCATGGGTCTGAACACCATTCAGCCCCCGTGCTCCCATCAGATGTTCTGAGATTCTCTGTTTTAGCTTTCTTGTAGTAAACCCCACATAATGCACATTACAGGTGTTACATTGAACACAATACACTTTGAAGGAGATTTATCAAACTCTGCAGTAGATGTTTTTTGCGTAAAAAAGTTGCAGTACTTGCGCACATGCGACTTTTATATGCATGCTGTGACTTTTTGATTTTTGGTTATTCCAAAGTACATTTATGAGCTTCTGAAGTTAAGGTTGTTCTTTTCTGTCTAAGTGCTCTCTGATGACACGTGTCTTGTGAAGCGCCCAGTTTACAAGAGTTTTGCTATGGGGATTTGCTTCTAAACTGGGCGGTTCCCGAGACACGTGTCATCAGAGAGCACTTAGACAGAAAAGAACAACCTTAACTTCAGAAGCTCATAAGTACTGAAACGATTAAGATTTTTTAATAGAAGTAATTTACAAATCTGTTTAAATTTCTGGAGCCAGTGGATATATAAAAAAAAAGTTTTTCCTGGATAACCCCTTTAATTTCTACCCCAGATCTTGTAATAGAATATCCTGGTTTACCATTATGTATGTTAAACAGACCTATACCCAGATTTTTGTCTGATATTTATTTAATTGGATATTCATGTTTGGATCTATGCAACATAGCTCAAAGAAATGGGAACCATACTCTAATATGTTTAGTAATGAATTGTTTTGCTACCATATTAACATATATGTATAGCAATAGTTTTTCACCAGTTTTACTGCAATTATAAAAAGGAATGAGGCAGAATAAGATGTAAATAATGCCTACTGTAACTATGCGTAAAATCAGGAGATCACAATCATCCCGTTGGCTGGTAAGCAGCGACAAAGGTTTCTGGTTCCAGCTCACAATTTTACTTAAATTTAATTGCCCAAAAATCCTTCTAACATTTTTAGTGTTATGTCTGTGAAATATTTAATAAGAAAATGCATGTGTTTAAGTAGAGCAACTACTTTTAGATAGATCTAATTTATATAATTAAAATTCATTGAAAAATTAATGTTTTTATTTAAGTGCTATTCTTCTTGCATTTAACCATTTTCTTGACTATAAACCTCTGTAAAATGTCTGAAGTAGAAAAACCTCTATCTAATTCCGGACTTCAATTTCAGGCTGTTTTCATATGACTGAACTGGCTTAATCAGAAAATGCGCTATTTACTTTAATGTTATCAAGTTTTAGCTAAACTTAGAACATTTACTGTCTATATATGGATAGAACATTTCCTTCTCGAGCTTGGTATTTATTGCTGGAATGACTACAAAGAAGTTCATCTGGATCCGTTATTTAACACATATGGACATTACACATCATAAATCCATACTAACGTAAGTAATGGTAGAAATATCAAAGATTGTTTTGGCTTATTTGTACCTCAAAAGTACACTGTTTATCTGTCGTGTTCTGTTACATTATATTTATACATGTGCAAATGAAATCTAACCATACGGTGAATGACAAAGATAAATCTAATTGAAAAAGTAAAATGTTATATTTCTAAGTCTCCTCACGTTACTTTTAATAAAAATATAATTGTTGTTTGCATTATAAATAATCATCATCATCATATATATAACTTTCATAGGTTCAGTCACTTGAGAAGGTATGGACAGATGCGGACAGATATTTTGTCTTCATACCCAGCATTTTCATGCTCTCCCCCTGCATCTCTCCCTTGGATTTTCAATAATTTAATTAAAACTTTAGGGGGGAAAATTATATCATATTGACTATAATTAAATAGTCAATATAAATGCTAATAAAAAAAAACTTAAAAAAAAAATCTTAAAAATGTATTTACACTGTGATGTTGTTTACATTCATCAAATGGGTTGTTCCACAAATAAATTCAGATGATGCAGATAAAATGAAGATGTGTTTAGCTATTGCTGAAAGACTAGGATTACGCTGAGTTTTTGCCTACAGTTAATGTACAAGTTGAACAGGATAAAAATGTATACGTTAGTGGAGGCTACATCATGTATTTCATACAGCATAATCAATTGCCCATTGACATTTGTATGTAAAAAACAAACAACAACAAAAACCAATGCAATGTATGTATTGTTTGTGACACTGAGGCAGTGAAAGGGTGCTTTTCTTTAGCTGGACTAGCAGAATCCTTCACTTGATGGCTGATTAATGAGAGCAGCAGGGAATTGATTTAGCTAGGCCAGGAGACATGGTCTGTGCTCCCCCTGGAGACAATAGCAGTGTGGCTGTATGAGAGACCCAAGAGAGGATGCTCTTTCTCTGGTCTGCGAGACAGACAGATGCGCTGTCTGAGAAACACCAAGCAGTGTGGCTGCATGATGAGAGAAGCTCTTCCCAGACAGCTGACAAGGTGTGATGGAGAGGCACGGGTCCTTGCAGGAGACACACAGCGAGGGGATGGGAGTTACCCATACATCGTGGAAATGTAGATGCTGACAAGTTGGGGCAACAAGTGGAGTACTCTTTCCCCAGTGCAAGGGGCAGGTGGATTGGCCACTTGAGAAGTACAGAGCAGGAGGACTGTGATAAGATTGCTGACAAAGTCAAGTATGAACAGTGAGTAAAGGCTGTAAGAAAGACAAGTGTGACCAGTGAACAGGAGGTCATGTGTTTTGTAAGCTGGCAGAGAGAAGCTCTCCAGTTGATAGTGAGGAAATGACTAATGTTTAGTTAGTGGCCCGTCAGGCCTAGGATTTGGTTTGGTCCCTGTAATTTCCAGGATGTAATTTCCATCTGGATCACCTAGTTGGGAGGAAAGGATGAAAGGCAAAGTTGCTAACCCTTATACTAACTCCCTTGAATGTTCTTGACCCGATGGGCAATGAAAACACTATGAGAAATACAGTGGGAAAAAAAGTATTTAGTCAGCCAACAATTGTGCAAGTTCTCGCACTTTAAAAGATGAGAAAGGACTGTAATTTTCCTCATAGGTACCCTTCAACTATGAGAGACAGAATGTATGTGGGGGCGGGGGGGGGGGAGAAAAAAAACTACATTTTAGGATTTCTAATGAATGAATTGGTAAATTCCTCGGTAAAATAAGTATTTGTTGACCTACAAACAAGCTCTCACAGACCTGTAACTTCTTCTTTAAGAGTCTCCTCTGTCCTCCACTCATTACCTGTATTAATGGCACCTGTTTGAACTTGTTATCAGTATAAAAGACACCTGTCCACAACCTCAAACAGTCACACTCCAAACTCTAATATGGCCAAGACCAAAGAGCTGTCGATGGACAACAGAAAAAAAATTGTAGACCTGCACCAGGCTGGGAAGACTGAATCTGCAATAGGCAAGCAGCTTGGTGTGAAATCAACTGTGGAAGCAATTATTAGAAAATGGAAGACATACAACACCACTGATAATCTCCCTTGATCTGGGGCTTCCCATAAGATCTCACCCCGTGGTATCAAAATGATCACAAGAACGGTGAGCAAAAATCCCAGAACCACACAGGGGGACCTGGTGAATGACCTGCAGAGAGCTGGGACCAAAGTAACAAAGGCTACCATCAGTAACACACTACGGTGCCAGGGACTCAAAGCATGCAGTGCCAGACATGTCCCCTGCTTAAGCCAGGACAACTGACCTGTGTAAAGGAAAGAATGAATGGGGCCATGTATTGTGGGATTTTGAATGAAAACCTCCTTCCATCAGCAAGGGCATTGAAGATGAAACGTGGCTGGGTCGTTCAGCATAACAATGACAAGCATTACAAACAAACCGCCCGGGAAATGAAGGAGTGGCTTCGTAAGAAGCATTCCAAGGTACTGGATTTTCCTAGCCGGTCTCCAGATCTCAACCCATAGAAAACCTTTGGAGGGAGTTGAAAGTCCGTACTGCCCAGCAACAGCCCCAAAACATCACTTCTCTAGGGAGATCTGCATGGAGGAATGGGTCAAAATACCAGCAAGAATGTGTGAAAACCTTGTGAAGACTTACAGAAAACGTTTGACCTCTGTCATTGCGACCAAAGAGTACATAACAAAGTATTGAGATGAACTTTTGTTATTGACCAAAATTAATTTTCCACCATAATTTGCAAATACATTCTTAAAAAATCAGACAATGTGATTTTATGGATTTTTTTTTAAATTATTATTATTGTGTGGGGAAATTGAAAAGAAAACCAAAATGTTGCTAATTTTGGAAGGTTTTGTTTTCACGCTGTACACTTCACAGTAAAAATGACATGTTTTCTTTATTCGGTAGATTAATACACTTAAAATTAGACCCATCTTTACATACTTTTCTATTATTGTAATGCTTTTCAAAAAAACAAACTTTTTTACAAAATAAGTATGTTGCCCTATAAATTGCCCTATTTAGACCACCTATAACTTTCTCATTTTTCCATATCTGGGGCTATATAAGGGCAAATTCTCTGTGCCATGATCTCTAGTTTTTACTGCTGTGTATATGTGACTTTTTAAACATTTTTTTTATATGTGATGTGACAACAAATTTGGGATTTATTTTATGTTTACGCTTTTCCACTTTTTATGTACCCATAGGAGACTATTTATAGCAATCATTAGATTGCTAATACTGTTCAGTGATATGCATAGGCATAGCACTGATCAGTATTATGAGGAATCTTCTTTTCTGGTCTGTTTGATGTCAGACCAGAGAAGAAGACCCAGGGATGATGGCTAGAGCAGGTGAGGAGACCTCTGTCCACCATCTTGGATGATCGGATCTCTGGGATAGTGTCGTGGGCAATCTGATCTTCCATTACAAGTGTCACATTGCCTCAGATATCATGATCTATATTGATCACGGCATCTGAGGGGTTAATGGCAGACATCGGCATAATTGCTGATGTCCACCATTACCGGCGGGTCCCTGTCTGTTGATATCAGCTGGGACCTGCCATGCATGATGTGAGCACTGGTCTGGTGCTTGCATCATCTACAGGACGTAAATGTACATCCTGGTGTCTAAAATACCATCGCACCAGGACATACATTTGCATCCAATGCCGTTAAGGGGTGAAGTACAGTGGCAAATGTTAAAGTGTCATCGTTGATGATACTCTTCAGGCTGAGCTTCCCTGTGAGTTTCTTTGTCTTGGAGCCCTTCTCTGATGTAGGCTAGATCAAAGGTGTATGAGGTGGTATGGTGACAAGGCCCTGAAGATTTTTAAGAAGAAACCAATTGTCTACAGCGGAGCCATCCAGTTCAGCTTGTAAGCCACTGCTTGTGCATCCTAGAACTTCTTGATTATCAATTGGGTGCCATCAATGGTAGTGGCGAGGCCAAATGGCAAGACCCAGTGCTAGGGTAGTAGTAATTGGTTTTAGGCATCTTCTCATAGAGAGCGTAAGAATTCTACTTTTGTAGATCTGGCCCCACTCAGAGTCTTTAAATCTTAGGTCTTTAACTTCTCTGGCAAAGCATTGATTCTTTGACTTTGAAATCAAGTTGTCAGCAAATAATGTCCCCATGTGGGTCATAGGGTTTGGGCCGTGCCCTGAGGGCTCTGTGGGCATACTCAATGGCGATCTCCAATGTGCCTGTATTTGAGATTTCTCTTTATTGGCCCCAGATCATAGCCTTGCACCCAGGTATTCTACTCACTGGGGGACATTTATCAATCTTGGTGTAAGGTAGTAAAGATTTTACTGTTTGCTTGGTGTATTGTTTGCAGAGTTGCTCAAAATTGACCAAAAAGGCACACAGGACTTGATCAATTTTGCTCAATTATAGAAACCAGTGAGCTGTATAGCTAGGTTTAAGCTTTGTGCTCTGTCATCTGACACTTTTGTACGTGTTCTATTAGGGTTTGTAGGTTTGCGCAGAAAACACTTCTAAATTTAATTTGCGCAAATAATAAATACAGCTCCACTGCAAAAAGTGATGTATGGTGCACCAAACAGTAGACAACTTTGAAAGATTTTCTACCAAAAATTGCACAAAAAAATAGCAATTGCGCAAAATTTGCAGGGACGTTTAAGAACATTGAAGGGGTGTAAAGCCAATGATAAATGTCTCCCACTGTCTTTTATTTTTTTTTATTAGCAGCATGAGGACTCCTGTAGACCTGAAGTGTGTATATAGCCAGTCTCTATTTGCTTCCCTAGGCAACTTTAGACTCATACAGAGTGTCAGTATTAAGTTGCCATTCCAGCACAATATAAAGAAAGAGAGATCAGCTTTATATATAGCAACAGGCTCTTATGCACAATATAAATATTTACATGTTCTGTGCCCACCCCCATCAATAATCGTTAGCATTCTCTGGGCCCCCTGCTTTCTGACTGAGGAAGCTTCAGCAATCTGTCAACATAATGACAGCAACGTCAATGGAGTTGCCTAACATACATATTTAATAAAGGTCATATGTGGCATCCTTCAACCAAAGGCTATTATGTCATCCGAAAACATGTGTTTCTTTTTTCTTTGCTTTCTTTTTTTTACAACATACTGTGGTATGGAATAGTATAGTCTACTATTTTGGTATTTTTTTTTTTTGTATGCTAACTTTTATTGAGCAGGCCAATATCCTATGGCATCCTGGCATTTACACTAAGCAAAAACAAAAATTATGTTATAGACCAGGGGTCCTCAAACTTTTTAAACAGGGGGCCAGTTCACGGTCCCTCAAACTATACTGCCAGGGCCGGACTGGCAGTATAGTTCCCCCACATTAGGTGCAATATAGTCCCCCACATTAGGCTGGCAGTATAGTTCCCCCCACACTAGGTGCAATATAGTCCCCCCACATTAGGTGCAGTATAGTTCCCCCACATTAGGTGCAATATAGTCCCCCACATTAGGTGCAATATAGTTCCCCTACATTAGGCTGGCAGTATAGTTCCCCCCACATTAGGTGCAATATAGTCCCCCACATTACATTGGCAGTATGTCCCCCCTCCATTAGGCTGGCAGTATGTTCCCCCACATTAGGTGCAGTATAGTCCCCCACATTAGGCTGGCAGTATAGTTCCCTCACATTAGGCTGGCAGTATAGTTCTCCCACATTAGGCTGGCAGTATAGTTCCCCCACATTAGGTGCAGTATATTTCCCCACAATAGGCTGGCAGTATAGTTTCCCCACATTAGGCTGATAGTATAGTTCCCCCACATTAGGCTGGCAGTATAGTTCCCCACATTAGGCTGGCAGTATGTTCCCCCCATTAGGTGCAATATAGTCCCCAACATTAGGCTGGCAGTATAGTCCCCTCACATTAGGTGCAATATAGTCCCCCACATTAGGCTGGCAGTATAGTCCCCCCACATTAGGTGCAATATAGTCCCCCACATTAGGCTGGCAGTATAGTTCCCCACATTAGGATGGCAGTATGTTCCCCCACATTAGGTGCAGTATAGTTCCCCTCACATTAGGTGCAATATAGTCCCCCACATTAGGCTGGCAGTATAGTTCCCCACATTAGGATGGCAGTATGTTCCCCCACATTAGGTGCAGTATAGTTCCCCTCACATTAGGTGCAATATAGTCCCCCACATTAGGCTGGCAGTATAGTCCCTCAAATTATGTTGGCAGTATGTTCCCCCACAGGCATACAGCCTCCAGCCATACAGTATGGCTGGAGGCTGTATGCCTTTGTACTGCCCCATTTCAGTGTTCTGACCACCGCTCCGCCTATAGCAGGACCGGAAGATCGGTGGTCAGAACACCGAAGGGACGCGCCGCTGGTAAACACTTACCTACTACCAGCGCGCATCCTTGCTACTTCTCTCCTTCTCTACTCCTCCGCTCTCGCTTGCCATGGGCGCATGCATGGGACGTCGCTGCGTGCGACTGCTCCCGGCGGACCCCGCGTTTTTAAAGTAAACGCGGGCCGCAGGGATTTAACAGAGGCATCCTTGTGTTCCGAAAGCATCTTTCGGAACACAGGGATGTCCTGAGGCAAAAACACCCGGCGGGCTGGGTAAATGCGCTCCGCGAGCCGCATGTGGCCCGCGGGCCGTAGTTTGAGGACCCCTGTTATAGACCTTTAAATGTTGGTGAATCCCAAACAAGTTTCTGGTTGACAGCAATGGTAGCACTCAAAAGACATCAAAGTCTATACCAATATCTCCTATTTACTAAGTATGCAAAGCCTTGAACTATCTGATATTAACAAAAAAAAAAGGGATAGTAATATTGTACAAAAACAATATTCTGTTAACATAAATAACATTTTCTATGATGTCAGCCAGGGACCCGCTGGTAATGGTGGACATCCGCAATCGCGCAGATGTCTGCCATTAACCCCTCAGATG
This sequence comes from Hyla sarda, assembly GCF_029499605.1. Classification (NCBI taxonomy): domain Eukaryota; kingdom Metazoa; phylum Chordata; class Amphibia; order Anura; family Hylidae; genus Hyla; species Hyla sarda. Next base: position 255,250,794 of record NC_079189.1, on the reverse strand, counting down.
CCGTGATCAATACAGATCATGGCATCTGTGGCAGTGCGGTACTTTGGATGATCGGATCGCCCGCAGCACTGCCGCGGGGATCCGATCATCCAGCATGGCAGCCGGAGGTCTCCTCACCTGACTCCGTCTGTCTCCTGGGGTCTTCTGCTCTGGTCTGAGATCGAGCAGACCAGAGCAGAAGATCACCGATAATACTGATCAGTGCTAGGTCCTATACAGAGCACTGAACAGTATTAGCAATCAAATGATTGCTGTAAATAGTCCCCTATGGGGACTATTAAAGTGTAAAAAAAAAAAATTTTAAAAATGTAAAGTAAAAAAAATTTAAAAATCCCCTCCCCCAATAAAAAAGTAAAACGTCCGTTTTTCCCATTTTACCCCCCAAAAAGTGTTAAAAAAAATTAATACAAATATTTGGTATAGCCACGTGCGTAAAAGTCTGAACTCTTAAAATATATTGTTAATTATCCCGTACGGTGAACAACGTAAACATAAAAGAATTTAAAAAGTCAAAAATTGCTGCTTTTTTGTCACATTTTATTCCCAAAAATTTTTATTAAAAATGTATAAAAAGTAAAACCTAAGCAATAGTGGCACTGATAACAACAACAGATCATGACGCAAAAAACTGAGCTCCCATATACAGAAAAATGAGAAAGTTATAGGTGGTCAAAATAGGGCAATTTCAAACATACTAATTTTGTTAAAAAGGTTTGAGATTTTTTTTAAGCGGTACAATTATAGAAAAGCATATATCATGGGTATCATTTTAATCGTATTGACCCACAGAATAAAGAAAACATGTAATTTTTTCTGGAAAGAGTACAGCGTGAAAACAAAACCTTCCAAAGTTTGCTAAATTGCGGTTTTCTTTTCAATTTTCCCACATAAATAATATTTGTTTGGTTGCGGCGTACATTTTATGGTAAAATAAGTGATGTAATTACAAAGTACAATTGGTGACGCAAAAAACAAGCCCTCATATGGGTCTGTAGATGGAAATATAAGAGAGTTATGATTTTCAGAAGGCGAGGAGGAAAAAAACGAAAATGCAAAAATAAAATTGGTCTGGTCCTTAAGGCCAAAATGGGCCTGGTCCTTAGAGGATTAAGGACCAAGGACGTACCTGTACGCCCGTGGGAATGACTGTGGCCCTCTAGATCTTGCAAAACTACAACTCCCAGCATGCCCAAATAGCAAACAGCTGTCTTTGCAAGCTGGGAGTTGTAGTTGCGTATCTCCAGCTGTTGCATAACAGCAATCAGCAATCAGTACATGCTGGCAGTAGTAGTTTTGCAACAGCTGGAGGCACACTGGTTGGAAAATACTGAGTTAGGTAACAGAACCTAACTGAAGGTTTTCCAAACAGTGGGCCTCCAGCTGTTGCAAAAGTACAACTCCTAGCATTCACGGTCTGTCAGTGCTTACTGGGAGTTGTAGTTTTGCAACAGCTGGAGGTTTCCCCCCCCCCATGTGAATGTACAGGGCACCTGTATGCCTGTACAGAATGAAAAGTAAAAGTATCCCAGAGTTATTAATGCTTAAAATGACATTGGCCAAAATGGGTGGAAATGGGCTTGGGACTGAGCCCTTTTTCACCTTAAGGACTGAGCCCTTTTTCGCAATTCTGACCACCGTCACTTTAAGCGTTAATAACTCTAAAACGCTTTTACCGAATATTCTGATTCTGAGAATGTTTTTTCGTGACATATTCTACTTTATTTTGGTGGTAAATTTTCGCCGTTACTTGCATCCTTTCTTGGTGAAAAATCCCCAAATTTCATGAAAATTTAGAAAATTTAGCATTTTTCTCACTTTGAAGCTCTCTACTTGTAAGGAAAATGAATATTCCAAATAAATTTTATTTTTATTCACAAATACAATATGTCCACTTTATGTTGGCATCATAAAATGGACATATTTTTACTTTTTGAAAAATTTAGAGGGCTTCAAATTAGAGCAGCGATTTTCAGAAATTTCATAAAAATTGCAAAATCTGAAGGGACAGATGTTACAGAACTACAACTCCCAGCATGCCTGGGCAGTCTAGGCATGCTGAGAGTTGTAGTTTGGCAACATCTGGAGGGCTACCATTTGGGCACCACTGTAACAGTGGTCACCAAGCTGTGACCCTCCAGATGTTGCAAAACTACAACTCCCAGCATGCCTAGACAGCCTTTGCTGTCTGGGCATGCTGGGAGTTGCAGTACGGCCTTCCTAGTGGTTGCCACAGTAAAGATCACTTTACTTTCACTTCATTTCTCCCCCCCCCCCCACCGTCGATTCCCTACCTAAGCCGTGATCTCCGCTGGATGTCTCTAATGATCGCCGGGCCCCACACATCTTCTCCTCAGGTACAGGCCTCAGTTCTGACTAATGGCAGGGGATAAGAGGAGATCGCAGCACTGCGACCTCACTCCTATCCCTAAGGATGATCGGGGCTGTCACTGACAACTCCGATCATCCCTATTTTCCGGGTGATCGGGTCACCGGAGACCCGATCAGCCCGGAATTGGAGAAAATCAAATGCGATTTTCTCCGATCGCCGACAGGACTCCCCTCGGCGATGTGCCGGGATGCCTGCTCAATGATTTCAGCAGGCATCCCGATCCAGTCCCCAACCAGCTAGCGGCGGGGACCGGAATTCCCACGGGCGTATCCATACGCCCTCAGTCCTTAAGGACTTTAACCCCTTAAGGACACAGCCCATTTTCACCTCTAGGACGCAGCCCTTTTTTGCACATCTGACCATTGTCACTTTAAACATTAATAACTCTGGAATGCTTTTACTTATCAATCTGATTCCGAGATTGTTTTTTCGTGATATATTCTACTTTAACATAGTGGTAAATTTTTGTGGTAACTTGCATCCTTTCTTGGTGAAAAATCCCAAAATTTGATGAAAAAATTGAAAATTTTGCATTTTTCTAACTTTGAAGCTCTCTGCTTGTAAGGAAAATGGATATTCCAAATATTTTTTTTGGGATTCACATATACAATATGTCTACTTTATATTTTCATCATAAAATTGACAAGTGTTTACTTTTGGAAGACATCAGAGGGCTTCAAAGTTCAGCAGCAATTTTACAATTTTTCACAAAATTTTCAAACTCGCTATTTTTCATGGACCAGTTCAGGTTTGAAGTGGATTTGAAGGGTCTTCATATTAGAAATACCCCATAAATGACCCCATTACAAAAACTGCACCCCCCAAAGTATTCAAAATGACATTCAGTAAGTGTTTTAACCCTTTAGGTGTTTCACAGGAAAAGCAGCAAAGTGAAGGAGAAAATTCAAAATCTTCATTTTTTACACTTGCATGTTCTTGTAGACCCAATTTTTGAATTTTTAGAAAGGGGTAAAAGGATAAAATTTATACTTGAATTTCTAGCCCAATTTCTCTCGAGTAAGCACATACCTCATATGTCTATGTAAATTGTTCGGCGGGCGCAGTAGAGGGCTCAGAAGCGAAGGAGCGACAAGGGGATTTTGGAGAGTACGTTTTTCTGAAATGGTTTTTTGGGGGCATGTTGCATTTAGGAAGCCCCTATGGTGCCAAAACCGCAAAAAAAAAAACATGGCATACCATTTTGGAAACTAGACCCCTTGAGGAACGTAACAAGGAATTAAGTGAGCCTTAATACCCCACAGGTGTTTCATGACTTTTGCATATGTAAAAAAAAAAAAATAAATTTCACTAAAATGTGTGTTTTCCCCCAAATTTTACATTTTTACAAGGGATAATAGCAGAAAATACCCCCCAAAATTTGTAACCCCATCTCTTCTGAGTATGGAGGTACCCCATAAGTTGACCTGAAGTGCATTACGGGCGAACTACAATGCTCAGAAGAGGAGTCATATTTGGCTTTTTGAGAGCAAATTTTGCTCGGGGGGCATGTCGCATTTAGGAAGCCCCTGTGGTGCCAGGAGAGCAAAAAAAAAACGACATGGCATATCATTTTGGAAACTAGACTCCTTGAGGAACATAAAAAGGGATAAAGTGAACCTTAATACCCCACAGGTGTTTCACGACTTTTGCATATGTAAAAAAAAAAAATTTTTTTTAACCAAAAATGCTTGGTTTAGCCAAAATTTTAAATTTTTAAAAAAGGTAATAGCAGAAAAATTTGAAGCCCAATTTCTCCCGATTCAGAAAACACCCAATATGGGGATGAAAAGTTCTCTGCTGGCGCACTACAGGTCTCAGAAGAGAAGGAGTCACATTTGGCTTTTTGGAAGCAAATTTTGCTCTGGGGGCATGCCGCATTTAGGAAGCACCTATGGTGCCAGGAAAGAAAAAAAAACACATGGCATACCATTTTGGAAACTAGACCCCTTGGGGAACGTAACAAGGGGTAAACTGAACCTTAATACCCCACAGGTGTTTCACGACTTTGCATATGTAAAAAAATATATATTTTTTTTACACTAAAATGCTTGTTTTCCCCCAAATTTTACATTTTTACAAGGGATAATAGCAGAAAATACCCCCCAAAATTTGTAACCCCATCTCTTCTGAGTATGGAAATACCCAATAAGTGGACGTGAAGTGCACTGGGGGCGAACTACAATGCTCAGAAGAGAAGGAGCATCATTGAGCTTTTGGAGAGAGAATTTAGCCATGTGCATTTCCAAAGCCCGCCCGTGGTGCCAGAACAGTGGACCCCCCCACATGTGACCCCATTTTTAAAACTACACCCCTCACGGAAGGTAATAAGGGGTGCAGGGAGAATTTACACCCCACTGGCATTTGACGGATCTTTGGAACAGTGGGCTGTGCAAATTAAAAATTTTATTTTTCATTTTCACAGACCCCTGTTTCAAAGATCTGTCAGACACCTGTGGGGTGTAAATGCTCACTGTACGCCTTGTTACATTCCGTGAGGGGTGTAGTTTCCAAAATGGGGTCACATGTGGGTATTTATTGTTTTGCACTTATGTCAGAACCGCTGTAAAATCAGCCACCCCTGTGCAAATCACCAATTTAGACCTCAAATTTACATGGTGCACTCTCTCTTCTGAGCCTTGTTGTGCGTTCCCAGAACACTTTGCGCCCACATATGGGGTATCTCCGTCCTCAGGAGAAATTGCGTTACAAATTTTGGAGGCTTTTTTTCTTTTACCGCTTGTGAAATTTTAAAGTATGGGGCAACATCAGTATGTTAGTGTACAAAAATGTTTTTTTTTTACACTAACATGCTGGTGTAGACCCCAACTTTACCTTTTCATAAGGGGTAAAAGGAGAAAAAGCCCCCCAAAATTTGTTAGGCAATTTCTCCCGAGTACGGCGATACCCCATATGTGGCCCTAAACTGTTGCCTTGAAATACGACAGGGCTCCAAAGTGAGAGCGCCATGCGCATTTGAGGCCTAAATTAGGGATTTGCATAGGGGTGGACATGGGGGTATTCTACACCAGTGATTCTCAAACAGAGTGCCTCCAGCTGTTGCTAAACTCCCAGCATGCTTGGACAGTCAATGGCTGTCCGGAAATGCTGGGAGTTTTTGTTTTGCAACAGCTGGAGGCTCCGTTTTGGAAACACTGCTGTAGGATACGTTTTTCATTTTTATTGGGGGGGAAGTGGTGGTGGTGGGGGGGGGCAGTGTACGTGTATATATGTAGTGTTTTACTCTTTATTTTATGTTAGTGTAGTGTTTTTAGGTTACATTCACACTGACGGCGGATTACACTGAGTCTCTCGCTAGGAGTTTGAGCTGCGGCTGCTGCAGCTCGAACTTGAAGCAGGGAACTCACTGTAATCCGCCGCCAGTGTGAATGTAACCTGTACATTCACATGGGAGGGGGGGGGGCAAAACTACAACTCCCAGCATGCACTGACAGAACGTGCATGCTGGGAGTTGTAGTTTTGCAACAGCTGGAGGCACACTGGTTGGAAAATACTGAGTTAGGTAATTGAACCTATTACCTAACTCTGTATTTCCCAACCAGTGTGCCTCCAGCTGTTGCAGAACTACAACTCTCAGCATGTACTGATTGCCAAAGGGAATGCTGGGAGATGTAGTTATGCAACAGCTGGAGGCACGCAAGTACAATTCCCAGCATGCCGAGACAGCCATTTGCTGTTCCTGAATGCTGGGAGTTGTAGTTTTGCAAGATTTAGAGGGGTTCAGGCTGGAGATCACTGACAGTGGTCTCTAAACTGTGGCCCTCCAGATGTTGCAAAACTACAAATCTCAGCATGCTAAGACAGCAAACTGCTGTCTGGGCATGCTGGGAGTTGTAGTTTTGTAATATCTGGAGGGCTACAGTTTAGAGACCACTGTCAGTGATCTCCAGCCTGAACCCCTTTAAATCTTGCAAAACTACAACTCCCAGCATGCCAACACAGCAAACAGCTGTCAAGGCATGGTGGGAGTTGTAGTTTTGCAACATCTGGAGGGCAACAGTTTAGAGACCACTCTCTAAACTGTCGCCCTGCAGCTGTTGCTAGGCAACAGACTCCCGGACACGCGGCGCCAAACTCACCTCCACCGCCGCCGTGATCACAGCCGCCGCCGGGTAAGTGACCGCCGCTGCCGCCGCCGCCGCTACTACACGGTTCCCCCCGCTGTGCCCGGACACCGATGGGTGGGCATAGCGGAGGGGAACCGAACTTTAACCCCCCGCCCCCAGTCTGCTATTGGTTGGTCGCTCGGCCGATCAATAGCAGGGATAGGAGGGGTGGCAACCCTGCCACCTCGCTCCTATCTCTTCAAGGGGGATCGAGGGTGTCTTGGACACCCTCGATCCCCCTTATTTTATCGCGGAGCCGCCGTTGATGGGCAGGGGGAGAGCGCTCCCCCTGCAAACACCATAGATGCCGTGATCAGAACTGATCACGGCATCTATGGGGTTAATGCTGCCGGGACCGGCGCGATCGCGGCCCCGGCAGCTGCGGTGGGACTCCGGCTGTGATTGACAGCTGAGTCCCACCCGCGATCTCCTGCGCTGCCCGCGGCAGAGCAGGAGATCGCTTGGACGTATGCATACGTCCATTTGCGCGAACGTGTAATTCGCCTGGACGTATGCATACGTCCAATAGCGGGAAGGGGTTAAAATGGGGGTGTATGGATACGCCCACCGTCCTTAACAGGTTAAGGGGTTAAAGCTCTGTCTATTGTCATATTCCATATAACAAGTAATAAAATAGTGTACTTATAATTACTATGTATAGTGTTATCTCAGTGACTAACATAGTCACAGAAGACCCTTGTGCTAGAATTGTAGGCTTTTGGAACTGTATCTTTGTAACTAGTTGCTTGTTAGTTTACAACTGAGGTCTGTTCAGTGTCACTATTGTCTTACTTTACACTTAATTGTATGTGATTATGTTTGGAGTACACAGTGTAGCCCTGTTTTATTGTTCGATCTACAGGAGGTCTGGCTTTGAAATCGACTTGTTGCAATGTTAGAATGCTTTGGCAAGGACAAATCACTAGTCAGACCAGTGTACAAAAAAGATATAGTGGAGCTGGAGAGGGTTCAAGGATGGCTAACCAAAGTAATACGGGGAATGGCAGAAAGATAATCAGAATTAGGTTTTAGTTTAGAAAAAAGAAGGCTTAGGTGAGACCTAATAACTATGTATAAATATATCAGGGGGCCGTACAGTGATCTCTCCCATGATCTATTTATACCCAGGACTGTATCTATAACAAGGGGGCATCCTCTACGTCTAGAGGAAAGAAGGTTTCTACACCAGCACAGACGGGGGTTCTTTACTGTAAGAGCAGTGAGACTGTGGAATTCTCTCCCGGAGGAGGTGGTCATCGTGAACTCTGCAAAAGAGTTCAAAAGGGGCTGGATGCATTTTTATAGAGTTATAGCATTGCTGGTTATGGATTCTAGATTTATAGGGACAGAACATTGATCCAGGGATTTATTCTGACTGCCATATTTGGAGTCGGGAAGGAATTTTTACCTCTAGTATAGTTTTACCTCTAGTATAGTTTTTTCAACCTTATGAACTATGTTACTATGTATGTAACATGAGCTGGGAGTATTATGAGATGACAGCCAAAAAGGAAGTACAAATACTGGCATATTCCTTATTAGGGAGTTTGTTGTGAGGTAAAAGTGAAAAGTGCTGTTGGCCTGTGTAGTGAAAAGTGGGCTTGAGCCTTGGGCATCAGGTGTGTGTTTGTCCTTCTGGCTACATGTGTCTTTGTCTCCATAGCCTTAGAATACTCCCCAGACCAAGTCTGCCTGGTAGGAATAACATGTATTGGGAAAATGCCAAACGGTAAAGTGCTTTAGCTTGGGGGCTGAGGATGACTCCCTATTTCTGGTGGGGCAGTAGATAGCTTCAGTGGGATTTGGTTGTTTTGTGAACCTGTAGAGTGGTTTGGTTAATTAGGCCCTCGGCCAGGGTTGTGGGCCTGGACAGGGGAATGGGTAGTAGCATTTCAGGGAATGAGGTGCCAGTACCAACAGCAGTGGAAAACAGTGTGAAAGATGTCCAGCAACTACAGAGTTCCGTAACAGAAACTTGTCCTTTATTGGAGCATGATAAAAGTAAAATCACACAGCCAAATGGAGCAACAGAACAGGTCTAACATATTTCACAGTGTAGATTTAATCATAGACCATAAAACATATTTTTTTAACCTCTTAACAACGCAGGACGTATATTTACGTCCTGCGCCGGCTCCCGCGATATGAAGCGGGATCGCGCCGCGATCCCGCATCATATCGCGTGGGTCCCGGCGCTAATCAACGGCCGGGACCCGTGGCTAATACCACACATCGCCGATCGCGGCGATGTCCGGTATTAACCCTTTAGAAGCGGCGGTCAAAGCTGACCGCCGCTTCTAAAGTGAAACTGAAAGTATCCCGGCTGCTCAGTCGGGCTGTTCGGGACCGCCGCGGTGAAATCGCGGCGTCCCGAACAGCTGATCGGACACCGGGAGGGCTCTTACCTGCCTCCCTGGTGTCCGATCGACGAATGACTGCTCCGTGCCTGAGATCCAGGCAGGAGCAGTCAAGCGTCGATAATGCTGATCACAGGCGTGTTAATACACGCCTGTGATCAGGATGAAAGATCAGTGTGTGCAGTGTTATAGGTCCCTATGGGACCTATAACACTGCAAAAAAAAGTTAAAAAAAAGTGTTAATAAAGGTCATTTAACCCCTTCCCTAATACAAGTTTGAATCACCCCCCTTTTCCCATAAGAAAAATAAAACAGTGTAAAAAAAAAAATAAAAATAAACATATGTGGTATCGCCACGTGTGTAAATGTCCGAACTATAAAAATATATCATTAATTAAGCCGTACGGTCAATGGCGTACGCGCAAAAAAATTCCAAAGTCCAAAAAAGCGTATTTTGGTAACTTTTTATAACATTAAAAAATGAATAAAAAGTGATCAAAAAGTCAGATCAAAACAAAAATCATACCAATAAAAACTTCAGATCACGCCGCAAAAAATGAGTCCTCATACCGCCCCGTACGTGGAAAAATAAAAAAGTTATAGGGGTCAGAAGATGACATTTTTAAACGTATAAATTTTCCTGCATGTAGTTATGATTTTTTCCAGAAGTGCGACAAAATCAAACCTATATAAGTAGGGTATCATTTTAACCGTATGGACCTACAGAATAATGATAAGGTGTAATTTTTACCGAAATATGCACTGCGTAGAAACGGAAGCCCCCAAAAGTTACAAAATGGCGTTTTTTTTTCGATTTTGTCGCACAATGATTTTTTTTTCCGTTTCGCCGTGCATTTTTGGGTAAAATGACTAATGTCACTGCAAAGTAGAATTGGCGACGCAAAAAATAAGCCATAATATGGATTTTTAGGTGGAAAATTGAAAGGGTTATGATTTTTTAAAGGTAAGGAGGAAAAAACGAAAGTGCAAAAACGGAAAAACCCTGAGTCCTTAAGGGGTTAAAAAGGCAGTTTAACCTGTTGTGGACGGAGGGCGTAGCTGTACGCCCTACGCCCACTCCCTTTCTATATGACCATGTCATAGCGGGTCAGGCCGGGACCCGTGGCTAAAATGAAAGTAAACTGCTTCCGGCTAGCTCAGTGGGCTGTTCAGTATCGCCGCGGTGAAATCGCTGCATCACGAACAGGTGTAGGACAGCCGGAGCGTCCCCTACCTTCCTCCTAGATGTCCGATCACCGAATGACTGCTCAGTGCCTGAGATCCAGGCATGAGCAGTCAAGCAGCATAATCATTGATCAACGGTTTCCTATGAGAAACCATTGATCAATGTAAAAGATCAGTGTGTGCAGTGTTATAGCCCCCTATGGGAGCTATAACATTGCAAAAAAAAAATGTGAATAAAGATCATTTAACCCCTTCCCCAATAAAAGTTTTAATCACCCCCCTTTTCCCATAAAAAAAACACCACAGTGTAAATAAAAATAAGCATATGTGGTATCACCGCGTGCAAAAATGTCCAAATTATAAAAATATATAATTAATGAAACCGCAATGAAAATCCCAAAGTCCAAAATAGCATATTTTTGGTGACTTTTTATATAATGAAAGAAATTAATAAAAAGGCGATCAAAAAGTCGGATCAATACATAATTGGTACCGCTTAATACTTCAGATCACAGTGCAAACAATGAGCCCTCATACCGCCCCATTCGCAGAAAAATACAAAAGTTATAGGGGTCAGAAGATCAATTTTTAAAGGTATACATGATTTTTTCCAGAAGTACGACAAAATCAAACCTATATAAGTAGGGTATCATTTTAATCGTATGGACCTACAGAATAAAGATAAGGTGTCATTTTTACCGAAAAATGTACTACGTAGAAACGGAAGCCCCCAAAATTTACAAAATGGCATTTCTTCAATTTTGTCGCACAATTATTTTTTTTTCCCGTTTCGCCGTAGATTTTTGGGTAAAATTACTGATGTGATTACAAATTAGAATTGGTGGTGCAAAAAATAAGTCATCATATGGTTTTTTAGGTATATAAATGCAAAAAAAAAAACAAGGACAGAGCATGTAAGACCCCTTAATAATGATAATGGGGAGGTTGTCAGAGGCGATAAAGAGATAGCAGAGCTACTGAATGGGTTCTTTAGTTCTGTATATACTAAGGAAGAAGGAGGAGCTAACATTGGACAGGTAAGTGCTGGTAACACATCATGTAATGTACTGAACTGGCTCAATGTAGAAATGGTACAAGGTAAGTAAGTAATATCTGTACCCCTGTTCATGATATTTAGAAATTCACTGGTGTCTGATATAGTGCCAAGGGACTGGCGCAAGGCGAATGTGGTGCCAATCTCCAAAAAGGGCTCTAGGTCTTCCCCAGGAAATTATAGACGGGTAAGTCTAACGTGCATTGTGGGTAAATTGTTTGAAGGATTTATAAGGGATTACATACAGGAATACATAGGGGATAATTGTATTATAAGTGATAGCCAGTATGAGTTTACTAAGGACAGAAGTTGTCAAACCAACCTAATTTGCTTTTATGAAGAGGTGAGTAGAAGCCTTGACAGAGGAATGGCTGTGGATATAGTGTTTCTGGATTTTGCTAAAGCGTTTGATACTGTCCCTCACAGACGTCTGACAGGTAAGTTAAGGTCTTTGGGTTTGGAAACTTTAGTTTGTAACTGGATTGAACACTGGCTCATGGATCGTACCCAGAGAGTGGTGGTCAATGATTCGTACTCTGATTGGTCCCCGGTAATTAGTGGTGTACCCCAAGGTTCAGTACTGGGCCTGCTGCTGTTTAATTTATTTATCAATGATATACAGGATGGTATTAACAGTTCTGTTTCTATCTTTGCAGATGACACCAAGCTTTGTAGCACAGTACAGTCTATAGAGGATGTGCATAAGTTACAAGATGACTTGGATAGACTAAGTGTCTGGGCATCCACTTGGCAAATGAGGTTCAATGTGGATAAATGTAAAGTTATGCATCTGGGTACTAATAACCTGCATGCATCGTATGTCTTAGGGGGGATTAAACTGGCAGAGTCACTGGTAGAGAAGGATCTGGGTGTACTTGTAGATCACAGACTACAGAATAGCATGCAATGTCAGGCTGCTGCTTCCAAAGCCAGCAGGATATTGTCATGTATCAAAAGAGGCATGGACTCAAGGGACAGGGACATAATACTCCCCCTTTATAAAGCATTGGTACGGCCTCACCTGGAATATGCTGTTCAGTTTTGGTCGCCTGTCCATAAAAGGGACACTGTGGAGCTGGAAAGGGAGCAGAGACGCGCGACTAAACTAATATGGGGCATGGAACATCTTAGCTATGAGGAGCGATTAAAGGAGTTACAATTGTTTAGTCTTGAGAAGAGACGTTTAAGGGGGGATAAGATAAATGTATATAAGTATATTAATGGCCCATACAAAAAATATGGAGAAAAACTGTTCCAGGTTAAATAACCCCAAAGGACGAGGGGGCACTCCCTCCATCTGAAGAAGAAAAGGTTTAATCTGAAGGAGAGACACACCTTCTTTACCATAAAAACTGTGAACTTATGGAACAGTCTACCTCAGGAACTGGTCACAGCAGGAAAAATTAACAGCTTTAAAACAGGGTTAGACACATTCCTGGAAGAAAATAACATTAATGCTTTTGAAGAAATATAAAATCCCATCCCTTCCCCAATATCGCGCCACACCCCCACCCTTCAATTCCCTGGTTGAACTTGATGGACGTATGTCTTTTTTCAACCGTACTAACTATGTAACTATGATTTTTAAAAGGTAAGGAGGAAAAAATGAAAGTGCAAAAATTGAAAAAAAACCTCCATCCCCAAGGGGTTAAGAACCCTTCTCCCAATCATGAGTCTCAGATGTGTCAGACAGAAACATGGATAGAACAGAACGGCCCATCACTGAGCCAAGGAAGAATCATCTGATCTGGTGAAAGATAGCACAGCAGGTGAGCAAATACACAATGCTAACAAGAAAATAATAACCCCATCTAGGGCAGAGTAAGTACTAGGAATAGGTTGTATTCACACATATGCTCTGATATGTACACAAAATCATGTAATACAGTAAGTTAAAATAAAAACACAGTTATACAGCGTAGCCAAAACAGGTGTCACAAAAATTGTACACATATACAAAAAGTACAGAAAATAATAATTAAACGCTCACCACAAAGTAAAGAGATATATGGTATGGAAGATAAAGTACACCTATGCTACTACTGAAGTGGAAAATCTGCAACAAATCTGCAACAAAATCTGTATGAATTGGTGCAAATCTCTCTGCTGTTCTTGGTGCAGAAATGCTGTGGATTTTCTGCAAGAGAACATTCATATCATTTCTGCTACCTGTGTCCATACTCATAATACACTACTTTTGACTCATTATTTATAAAATGTGAGCAGAAACTTACCAGTAATGGAAGCCAGCAGACACTAGCAATTATCATGATTCCAACCAGCTGGACCATCATTTCTACTTCACTGTCTCGTCGTCTTTGGACAGACTCACGGTCATGATATACTCTGCAAAGGGTCACAACGCTGATTGTATTCAAAATAAAAGAGAGGCAGACAGAAAAGATACCGATGAAGGAAAAGATCAATCCAAAGGCTTTATTCTTCAGGTCCTGTAGCAAAGTTAGGAAACACCAGGATTTGGGGTATTGTAAGGTGTAACTCCCAATACCCATTATGGGAAATAAAGCTAATAGGAAAGCAAAACACCAAACCATGACCACAATACAGTATGCTCTCTTTTTCGAAATATTGGCAGAATGGGAAAATGGTTTAGTTATGCCAAAAAACCTCTCTGCAGCCATGGATGCACCTAGCAAAAGGGGGCATTGTCCATAAAAAACCATAGAAAGTCCAAAAAAGTTACAGAGATAACAGTTTTGATCAAGAATCTGCCAGTTAAACTGAGTTATATGGTAAGAGACCACAATAGTACCAGTTACTAATAGCCCGGTGAAGTCTGTGATGACCAAACCTCCGAGAAAGATTAAAAAGGAAGACCTTGATCGACTTCGAGTTTTCTTAGATGCACTAACCAGGACACAAAAAGCAAAAAGGTTAGAGGAAAGGCCAATAATGGAGAAAATGGTGGAGAACCACCAAGAGGTAATAGGCTTTTGTCCACCCACAGAAGTAGTCATATTAATATGTCGGAAGCAGGAGGCTGCAGGTGATGACAGTGTTTCTTCTATTTCCATTGTGAGGCATAGACTTGTTTCCATTCTGTTTTCAATACACATGCTCGGCTTCTCTGAGGAAGATATCTTACATAGAAAACTGGATAATAGAAATTAGGATTCCATTTTTTTATGCAGAATTAATGAATCTGTCATCTTTTCCTTGTGTATCCATTAAGTGATTCATAACCTGAAAGAGAAGACATAGTTTTTAAATGTAAATTGATGAAAAATGAAATATGGACAATCTAATCATTATGCTAAGATGTTTTTTTCTGTCTTTTTTATTTATTTATTTATTTATTTTAAACTGCACTTTTTGAGATCAAGTCAGAAGTGGATCCTGTAGGAAGGAGAAGTATAAGTTTTTCATTAATATTTCCCATTAATTTTGAATACACTTCTGCTTTGGCTTAAAAACTGCAGTGGCAGTTTAAACATGGCAGTAAAAATAACAAAAACAAAACTTGTGTGTAAACCTTGCCTAAGGGTGTTTTTAGATTGAATTGCAATGCAGGTTTAAAATCTGTATGATAATTTATGTTATGGATTCACTACACAAGTATACTGGATTTCCCTTATTTCATTCAATGGGAAAGCAAAAAAAAATCTCATTGACAAGGCTGCATGAGCAGACATACCAATCAAAACCCGCCACCACAAGGGAGGGATACGCCCACTTCCCCTGAGAGGATTTCTAACAGTGAGAGCTAATGAAAAGAGGTATTTTTTTTAAATACAAATTATGGGTGACAGAGGCATAAACATTAGATTTACATGGTCAGGATTAGGTTCTGGGTAACATATTCATTTTTTTGTGGGATCTGACAGGTACGCTTTAACCCCTTAAAGACTGAGCCCTTTTTTGCAATTCTGACCAGTGTCACTTTATGCATTAATAACTCTGGGATGCTTTCACCGATTATTCTGATTCCCAGAAAGTTTTTTCATGACATTATTCTACTTTAACACAGTGGTAAATTTTCCTCGTTACTTGCATCCTTTCTTGGTGAAAAATCCCCAAATGTCATGAAAATTTAAAAAATTTAGCATTTTACTAAGTTTGAAACTCTCTGCTTATAAGGAAAATGGATATTCCAAATAAATTATATATTGATTCACATATACAATATGTCTACTTTATGTTGGCATCATAAAGTTGACATGTTTTTACTTTTGGAAGACATTAGAGGGCTGCAAAATATAGCAACAATTTTCACATTTTTCACGAAAATTTCAAAATCAGAATTTTTCAGGGACCAGTTTAGTTATGAAATGGATTTAAAGGGGTATTCCAGGCAAAACTTTTTTTTATATATCAACTGGCTCCGGAAAGTTAAACAGATTTGTAAATTACTTCTATTAAAAAATCTTAATCCTTCCAATAGTTATTAGCTTCTGAAGTTTTCTGTCTAACTGCTCAATGATGATGTCACGTCCCGGGAGCTGTGCATGATGGGAGAATATCCCCATAGGAACTGCACAGCTCCCGGGACGTGAGTCATCAGAGAGCAGTTAGACAGAAAACAACAACTCAACTTCAGAAGCTAATAACTATTGGAAGGATTAAGATTTTTTAATAGAAGTAATTTACAAATCTGTTTAACTTTCCGGAGCCAGTTGATATATAAAAAAAAGTTTTGGCCTGGAATACCCCTTTAACCCCTTCCCGACCTATGACATACCTGTACGTCATGGGTAGCAAGGTGTTCCCGACCCATGACTGTCACGATGCCGGCTGGCAGGTAGTGGATCCTCTGTGCCAGAGAGGGATTGGCGTGGACCGTGCTAGTGGACCGGTTCTAAGCCACTACTGGTTTTCACCAGAGCCCGCCGCAAAGCGGGATGGTCTTGCTGCGGCGGTAGTGACCAGGTCGTATCCACTAGCAACGGCTCACCTCTCTGGCTGCTGAAGATAGGCGCGGTACAAGGGAGTAGGCAAAAGCAAGGTCGGACGTAGCAGAAGGTCGGGGCAGGCAGCAAGGATCGTAGTCAGGGGCAACGGCAGAAGGTCTGGAAACACAGGCAAGGAACACACAAGGAACGCTTTCACTGGCACTAAGGCAACAAGATCCGGCAAGGGAGTGCAGGGGAAGTGAGGTGATATAGGGAAGTGCACAGGTGAACACACTAATTGGGACCACTGCGCCAATCAGCGGCGCAGTGGCCCTTTAAATCGCAGAGACCCGGCGCGCGCGCGCCCTAGGGAGCGGGGCCGCGCGCGCCGGGACAGAACAGACGGAAAGCGAGTCAGGTAGGGGAGCCGGGGTGCGCATCGCGAGCCCGGCTGGCAGCGGAATCGCAGCGCCCCGGGTCAGAGGACGTGACCGGAGCGCTGCCGCGGGGAGAGAGAAGCGAGCGCTCCGGGGAGGAGCGGGGACCCGGAGCGCTCGGCGTAACAGTACCCCCCCCCTTGGGTCTCCCCCTCTTCTTAGAGCCTGAGAACCTGAGGAGCAGACTTTTGTCTAGGATGTTGTCCTCAGGTTCCCAGGATCTCTCTTCAGGACCACAACCCTCCCAGTCCACTAAAAAAAAATTTTTCCCTCTGACCTTTTTGGCAGCTAAAATTTCTTTGACCGAGAAGATGTCCGAGGAGCCAGAAACAGGAGTGGGAGGAACAGATTTGGGAGAAAAACGGTTGAGGATGAGTGGTTTGAGAAGAGAGACGTGAAAGGCATTAGGGATACGAAGAGAGGGAGGAAGAAGAAGTTTATAAGAGACAGGATTAATTTGACACAAAATTTTGAAAGGACCAAGATAGCGTGGTCCCAACTTGTAGCTAGGGACACGGAAGCGGACATATTTAGCGGAGAGCCATACCTTGTCTCCAGGGGAAAAAACGGGGGGAGCTCTTCTTTTCTTATCCGCGAACTTCTTCATGCGTGATGAAGCCTGTAAGAGAGAATTTTGGGTCTCTCTCCATATGATGGAAAGGTCACGAGAAATTTCATCCACAGCGGGCAGACCAGAGGGCAAGGGAGTAGGGAGGGGGGGAAGAGGGTGACGGCCGTACACCACGAAAAATGGGGATTTGGAGGAAGACTCAGAGACCCTGAAGTTATACGAGAATTCGGCCCATGGGAGGAGATCTGCCCAGTCATCCTGGCGGGAGGAAACAAAATGTCGCAAATAATCACCCAAGATCTGGTTAATCCTTTCTACTTGTCCATTGGACTGGGGATGATATGCAGAAGAAAAATTTAATTTAATCTTGAGTTGTTTACAGAGAGCCCTCCAGAATTTAGACACGAATTGGACGCCTCTATCCGAGACAATCTGCGTAGGCAACCCGTGAAGACGAAAAATGTGTACAAAAAATTGTTTAGCCAACTGAGGCGCAGAAGGAAGACCAGGAAGAGGGATGAAATGTGCCATTTTGGAGAATCGATCAACGACCACCCAAATAACAGTGTTGCCACGGGAAGGGGGTAAATCAGTAATAAAATCCATACCAATCAGAGACCAAGGCTGTTCGGGGACAGGCAGAGGATGAAGAAAACCAGCGGGCTTCTGGCGAGGAGTCTTATCCCGGGCACAGATAGTGCAGGCTCGCACAAAGTCCACAACATCCGTCTCCAGAGTCGGCCACCAATAGAAGCGGGAGATGAGTTGCACAGATTTCTTGATACCCGCATGACCTGCGAGATGGGAGGAGTGACCCCATTTGAGGATTCCGAGGCGTTGGCGAGGAGAAACAAAGGTCTTTCCTGGAGGAGTCTGCCTGATGGAGGCAGGAGAAGTGGAGATCAGGCAGTCAGGTGGAATGATGTGTTGCGGAGAGAGTTCAACTTCAGAGGCATCCGAGGAACGAGAGAGAGCATCGGCCCTAATGTTCTTATCGGCAGGACGAAAGTGAATCTCAAAATTAAATCGGGCAAAGAACAGAGACCACCGGGCCTGGCGAGGATTCAGCCGTTGGGCAGACTGGAGGTAGGAGAGGTTCTTGTGGTCGGTGTAGATAATAACAGGAGAACTTGATCCCTCCAGCAGATGCCTCCATTCCTCAAGTGCTAATTTAATGGCTAGAAGCTCTCGATCCCCGATGGAGTAGTTCCTCTCCGCTGGAGAGAAGGTCCTAGAGAAAAAACCACAAGTGACAGCATGCCCGGAAGAATTTTTTTGTAGAAGAACAGCTCCAGCTCCCACTGAGGAGGCATCAACCTCCAATAGGAAGGGTTTGGAAGGGTCAGGTCTGGAGAGGACGGGAGCCGAAGAAAAGGCAGACTTGAGTCGTTTAAAGGCGTCTTCTGCTTGAGGAGGCCAGGACTTGGGATCAGCATTTTTTTTGGTTAAAGCCACGATAGGAGCCACAATGGTAGAAAAATGTGGAATAAATTGCCTGTAATAATTGGCGAACCCCAAAAAGCGTTGGATAGCACGGAGTCCGGAGGGGCGTGGCCAATCTAAGACGGCAGAGAGTTTGTCTGGATCCATCTGTAGTCCCTGGCCAGAGACCAAATATCCTAGAAAAGGAAGAGATTGGCATTCAAACAGACATTTCTCAATTTTGGCATAGAGTTGGTTGTCACGAAGTCTCTGAAGAACCATACGGACATGCTGGCGGTGTTCTTCTAGATTGGCAGAAAAAATTAGGATATCGTCCAGATATACAACAACACAGGAGTATAACAGATCACGAAAAATTTCATTGACAAAGTCTTGGAAGACGGCAGGGGCGTTGCACAGTCCAAAGGGCATGACCAGATACTCAAAGTGTCCATCTCTGGTGTTAAATGCCGTTTTCCACTCGTCCCCCTCTCTGATGCGGATGAGGTTATAGGCGCCTCTTAAGTCCAATTTAGTGAAGATGTGAGCACCTTGGAGGCGATCAAAGAGTTCAGAGATGAGGGGTAAGGGGTAGCGGTTCTTAACCGTGATTTTATTAAGACCGCGGTAGTCAATGCAAGGACGTAGGGAGCCATCTTTTTTGGACACAAAGAAAAATCCGGCTCCGGCAGGAGAGGAGGATTTACGGATAAAGCCCTTTTTTAGATTCTCCTGGACGTATTCGGACATGGCAAGAGTCTCTGGGGCAGAGAGAGGATAAATTCTGCCCCGGGGTGGAGTAGTGCCCGGGAGGAGGTCGATAGGGCAATCATAAGGCCTGTGAGGAGGTAGAGTCTCAGCTTGTTTTTTGCAGAAAACATCCGCGAAGTCCATATAGGCCTTAGGGAGACCGGTTACTGGAGGAACCACAGAGTTACGGCAAGGGTTACTGGGAACCGGTTTTAGACAGTTCTTGGAACAAGAGGACCCCCAACTCTTGATCTCCCCAGTGGACCAATCCAGGGTAGGGGAATGAAGTTGAAGCCAGGGAAGTCCAAGGAGAATTTCCGAGGTGCAATTGGGGAGGACCAAAAGTTCAATCCTCTCATGATGAGATCCGATGCTCATAAGAAGGGGCTCCGTGCGGAAACGTATGGTACAGTCCAATCTTTCATTATTTACACAATTGATGTAGAGGGGTCTGGCGAGACTGGTCACCGGGATGTTGAACCTGTTGACGAGAGAGGCCAAAATAAAATTTCCTGCAGATCCTGAGTCCAAGAAGGCCACTGTAGAGAAGGAGAAGGCAGAGGCAGACATCCGCACAGGCACAGTAAGACGTGGAGAAGCAGAGTAGACATCAAGGACTGTCTCACCTTTGTGCGGAGTCAGCGTACGTCTTTCCAGGCGGGGAGGACGGATAGGACAATCTCTCAGGAAGTGTTCGGTACTAGCACAGTACAGGCAGAGGTTCTCCATACGGCGTCGTGTCCTCTCTTGAGGTGTCAGGCGAGACCGGTCGACCTGCATAGCCTCCACGGCGGGAGGCACAGGAACAGATTGCAGGGGACCAGAGGAGAGAGGAGCCGAGGAGAAGAAACGCCTCGTGCGAACAGAGTCCATATCTTGGCGGAGTTCCTGACGCCTTTCGGAAAAACGCATGTCAATGCGAGTGGCTAGGTGAATAAGTTCATGTAGATTAGCAGGAATTTCTCGTGCGGCCAGAACATCTTTAATGTTGCTGGATAGGCCTTTTTTGAAGGTCGCGCAGAGGGCCTCATTATTCCAGGACAATTCTGAAGCAAGAGTACGGAATTGTACGGCATACTCGCCAACGGAAGAATTACCCTGGACCAGGTTCAACAGGGCAGTCTCAGCAGAAGAGGCTCGGGCAGGTTCCTCAAAGACACTTCGGATTTCCGAGAAGAAGGAGTGTACAGAGGCAGTGACGGGGTCATTGCGGTCCCAGAGCGGTGTGGCCCATGACAGGGCTTTTCCGGACAGAAGGCTGACTACGAAAGCCACCTTAGACCTTTCAGTGGGGAACAGGTCCGACATCATCTCCAGATGCAGGGAACATTGGGAAAGAAAGCCACGGCAAAACTTAGAGTCCCCATCAAATTTATCCGGCAAGGATAAGCGTATCCCAGGAGCGGCCACTCGCTGCGGAGGAGGTGCAGGAGCTGGCGGAGGAGATGACTGCTGAAGCTGTGGTAGTAACTGTTGTAGCATAACGGTCAGTTGAGACAGCTGTTGGCCTTGTTGCGCTATCTGTTGTGACTGCTGGGCGACCACCGTGGTGAGGTCAGCGACAACTGGCAGAGGAACTTCAGCGGGATCCATGGCCGGATCTACTGTCACGATGCCGGCTGGCAGGTAGTGGATCCTCTGTGCCAGAGAGGGATTGGCGTGGACCGTGCTAGTGGACCAGTTCTAAGCCACTACTGGTTTTCACCAGAGCCCGCCGCAAAGCGGGATGGTCTTGCTGCGGCGGTAGTGACCAGGTCGTATCCACTAGCAACGGCTCACCTCTCTGGCTGCTGAAGATAGGCGCGGTACAAGGGAGTAGGCAAAAGCAAGGTCGGACGTAGCAGAAGGTCGGGGCAGGCAGCAAGGATCGTAGTCAGGGGCAACGGCAGAAGGTCTGGAAACACAGGCAAGGAACACACAAGGAACGCTTTCACTGGCACTAAGGCAACAAGATCCGGCAAGGGAGTGCAGGGGAAGTGAGGTGATATAGGGAAGTGCACAGGTGAACACACTGTTACGCCTAGCGCTCCGGGTCCCCGCTCCTCCCCGGAGCGCGTACGGCGTCTCTCTCTCCGCAGCGCCCCGGTCGGTCCCGCTGACCGGGAGCGCTGTCCTGTCATGGCCGTTGGGGATGCGATTCGCACAGCGGGACGCGCCCGCTCGCGAATCGCATCCCAGGTCTCATACCCGTTCCCGTCTCCTGCGGTCATCTGCTGGCGCGCGCGGCTCCGCTCTCTAGGGCGCGCGCGCGCCAGCTCCCTGAGACTTAAAGGGCCAGTGCACCAATGATTGGTGCCTGGCCCAATTAGCTTAATTGGTTCCCACCTGTTCCCTGGCTATATCTAGTCTCCTCCCTTGCACTCCCTTGCCGGATCTTGTTGCCTTTGTGCCTAGTGAAAGCGTTTTGTGTGCTTAAAGCCTGTGTACCAGAACTTCTGCTATCTCCCCTGACTACGAACCTTGCTGCCTGCCCCGACCTTCTGCTACGTCCGACCTTGCTTCTGTCTACTCCCTTGTACCGCGCCTATCTTCAGCAGTCAGAGAGGTGAGCCGTTGCTAGTGGATACGACCTGGTCACTACCGCCGCAGCAAGACCATCCCGCTTTGCGGCGGGCTCTGGTGAAAACCTGTAGTGGCTTAGAACCGGTCCACTAGCACGGTCCTCGCCATCCCTCTCTGGCACAGAGGATCCACTACCTGCCAGCCGGCATCGTGACAGTAGATCCGGCCATGGATCCCGCTGAAGTTCCTCTGCCAGCTGCCGCCGACCTCCCTACATTGGTCGCCCGACAAGAGCACCAGCTGTCGTACTTGACCACCATGACACAGCAACTCCAGTCGCAGCTACAGCAGCTTCAGTCTCAGCTACAGCAGCAACAACCATCTCCTCCGCCAGCTCCTGCACCCCTTCCGCAGCGAGTGGCCACTCCTAGCCTCCGCCTGTCTTTGCCGGACAAATTTAATGGGGACTCTAAGTTTTGCCGTGGCTTTCTTTCGCAATGTTCTCTGCACTTGGAGATGATGTCGGACCAGTTTCCTACTGAAAGGTCTAAGGTGGCTTTCGTAGTCAGCCTTCTGTCTGGAAAAGCCCTGTCATGGGCCACACCGCTCTGGGACCGCAATGACCCCGTCACTGCCTCTGTACACTCCTTCTTCTCGGAAATTCGTAGTGTCTTTGAGGAACCTGCCCGAGCCTCTTCTGCTGAGACTGCCCTGCTGAACCTGGTCCAGGGTAATTCCTCCGTTGGCGAGTACGCCATACAATTCCGTACTCTTGCTTCTGAACTATCCTGGAATAATGAGGCTCTCTGCGCGACCTTTAAAAAAGGCCTATCCAGCAACATTAAAGATGTTCTGGCCGCACGAGAGACTCCTGCTAGCCTGCATGAACTCATTCATCTAGCCACTCGCATTGACATGCGTTTTTCTGAGAGGCATCAAGAGCTCCGCCAGGAAAAAGACTTAGATCTCTGGACACCTCTCCCACAGTCTCCACTGCAATCTGCGCCTAGGCCTCCCGCCGAGGAGGCCATGCAAGTGGATCGGTCTCGCCTGACCCTGGAAGAGAGGAATCGCCGTAAGGAGGAGAATCTTTGTCTGTACTGTGCCAGTACTGAACATTTTTTGGTGGATTGCCCAATCCGTCCTCCACGCCTGGGAAACGCACGCTCGCACTCAGCTCTCGTGGGTGTGGCGTCTCTTGATGCTAAGTCGGCTTCTCCACGTCTCACGGTGCCTGTTCGGATTTCTACTTCAGCCAGCTCTCCCTTCTCAGCCGTGGCCTGCCTGGACTCTGGAGCTTCTGGGAATTTTATTCGGGAGTCCTTAGTGAATAAATTCCGCATTCCGGTGACCCGTCTTGTCAAGCCACTCCACATTTCCGCGGTCAACGGAGCCAGGTTGGATTGCACCGTGCGTTACCGCACGGAGCCCCTCCTAATGTGCATCGGACCTCACCACGAGAAAATTGAATTTTTTGTCCTTCCTAATTGCACTTCCGAAATTCTCCTTGGACTACCCTGGCTTCAACACCATTCCCCAACCCTGGATTGGTCCACTGGGGAGATCAAGAGTTGGGATCCCTCTTGTTCCAAGGACTGCCTTAAACCGGTTCCCAGTACTCCCTGCCGTGACCCTGTGGTTCCTCCTGTACCCGGTCCCCCTAAGGTCGTTAGGGACTCTGCCTGCCACAGGAAATGCCTCTCCCCCCCTCCCAGTTCCATCAGGCAAGCCTCTGTGTCCTCTCATGGCCCTCGTCCTGGTGTCACACTGCCCCGTGCCAAGTCTCGCCCTCTGCCCTCCCTCCCCATTCCTACTCCTGCTGTTCTGCCTGCCGTTGAGGAATCCCTCCATCCTTTCCCGGTGCCCTCATCCCAGGGGAGGCAGTTACCGGACAAAGAGAAGGGGAGACCTAAGGGGGGGGGTACTGTTACGCCTAGCGCTCCGGGTCCCCGCTCCTCCCCGGAGCGCGTACGGCGTCTCTCTCTCCGCAGCGCCCCGGTCGGTCCCGCTGACCGGGAGCGCTGTCCTGTCATGGCCGTTGGGGATGCGATTCGCACAGCGGGACGCGCCCGCTCGCGAATCGCATCCCAGGTCTCATACCCGTTCCCGTCTCCTGCGGTCATCTGCTGGCGCGCGCGGCTCCGCTCTCTAGGGCGCGCGCGCGCCAGCTCCCTGAGACTTAAAGGGCCAGTGCACCAATGATTGGTGCCTGGCCCAATTAGCTTAATTGGTTCCCACCTGTTCCCTGGCTATATCTAGTCTCCTCCCTTGCACTCCCTTGCCGGATCTTGTTGCCTTTGTGCCTAGTGAAAGCGTTTTGTGTGTTTAAAGCCTGTGTACCAGAACTTCTGCTATCTCCCCTGACTACGAACCTTGCTGCCTGCCCCGACCTTCTGCTACGTCCGACCTTGCTTCTGTCTACTCCCTTGTACCGCGCCTATCTTCAGCAGTCAGAGAGGTGAGCCGTTGCTAGTGGATACGACCTGGTCACTACCGCCGCAGCAAGACCATCCCGCTTTGCGGCGGGCTCTGGTGAAAACCTGTAGTGGCTTAGAACCGGTCCACTAGCACGGTCCTCGCCATCCCTCTCTGGCACAGAGGATCCACTACCTGCCAGCCGGCATTGTGACACACACTAATTGGGACCACTGCGCCAATCAGCGGCGCAGTGGCCCTTTAAATCGCAGAGACCCGGCGCGCGCGCGCCCTAGGAAGCGGGGCCGCGCGCGCCGGGACAGAACAGACGGAGAGCGAGTCAGGTAGGGGAGCCGGGGTGCGCATCGCGAGCGGGCGCTACCCGCATCGCGAATCGCATCCCGGCTGGCAGCGGAATCGCAGCGCCCCGGGTCAGAGGACGTGACCGGAGCGCTGCCGCGGGGAGAGAGAAGCGAGCGCTCCGGGGAGGAGCGGGGACCCGGAGCGCTCGGCGTAACAATGACATACAGGTACATCATGAACATTTTTGCCGCTACTCGCGGCATCCCGCAGCGCCCGGAAAGATGGTGGCTATCACTGATAGCCAGCCATCTTACCATGCGACCACGGGGGGTTTCATCCCCCACCCCCCCCCAGCGATCGCTGCTATCAGCTGGTCAAATCTGACTAGCTGATAGCAGCGTTTCGCTATGAAAATACTTAGCAGCGCGGTGTGTGAGTCCCGATCACGGGGATCGGGACACACACCGCTCTGCTAAGTGTCCCTGACCCGTCCCTCGGCGTCATTTACCCGTCCGAGCGGTGTCCCGAGCGGTCCCAGCGCGAGCGACGTCCTCCATGCGGAGGCACACTAGTTGGGAAACATTGTCCGTTTCCAAAGGGCATGCTCGGAGTTTCCAACAGCTGGATGTTTGCCCCCTCCCCCCAATGTGAATGTACAGGGTACACTCACATGGGCGGAGGTTTACAGTGAGTGCTGCAAGTTTGAGATGGCGCAAATTTTGCGCTGCAGCTCAAACTCCCAGCGGCAAACTTGCTGTGCACCTCTGCCCATGTGACTGTACCCTAAAAACACTACACTACACTAACACTAACCTAAAATAAAAAGTAAAAAATACTACATATACACATACCCCTACACAGCCCCCCTCCCCAAAAAAATGAAAAACATCTGGTACGCTACTGCTTCCAAAACGGAGCCTCCAGCTGTTTCAAAATAACTCCCAGTATTGCCGGTCAGCCATTGACTGTCCAGGCATGCTGGGAGTTTTGCAACAGCTGGAGGCACCCTGTTTGGGAATCATTGGCATAGAATACCCATATGTCCACCCCTATGCAAATCCCTAATTCAGGCCTCAAATTTCTCACTTTGGAGCCCTGTCATATTTCAGGGCAACAGTTTTGGGACACATATGGGGTATCGCCGTACTCGGGAGAAATTGCCTTACAAATTTTGGGGGGCTTTTTCTTCTTTAACCCCTTATGAAAAGGTGAAGTTGGGGTCTACACCAGCATGTTAGTGTAAAAAAATTAATTTTTTACACTGACATGCTGGTGTTGCCCTATACTTTTCATTTTCACAAGAGGTAAAAGGGAAAAAAGACCCTCTAAATTTGTAATTCAATTTCTCCCGAGTACGGAGATACCCCATATGTGGGCGCAAAGTGCTCTGGGGGCGCACAACAAGGCCCAGAAGGGAGAGTGCACCATGTACATTTGAGGCGATTTGCACAGGGGTGGCTGATTATTACAGCAGTTCTGACAAACGCAAAACAATAAATATCCATATGTGACCCCATTTTGGAAACTACACCCCTCACGGAATGTAATAAGGGGTGCAGTGAGCATTTACACCCCACTGGTGTATGACAGATTTTTGGAACAGTGGTCTGTGAAAATGAAAAAAAAAATTTTTCATTTGCACAGTCCACTGTTTCAAATATCTGTCAAACGCCAGTGGGGTGTAAATGCTCACTGTACCCCTTATTAAATTCCATGAGGGGTGTAGTTTCCAAAATGAGGTCACATGTGGGGGGTCCACTGTTCTGGCACCATAGGGGCTTCCTAAATGGGACATGCCCCCCAAAAACCCTTTCAGAAAAACTCAATCTCCAAAATCCCATTGTCGCTCCCTCCCTTCTGAGCACATGGCATACAGTTTTGGAAACTACACCCCTCAAGGAACGTAAAAAGGGATACAGTGAGCCTTAACACCCCACATGTGTTTCAACTTTTCGTTAAAGTCTTGTGTGTAAATGAATTTTTTTTTCACAAAAATGCAGTTTTTTCCCCAAAATTTCTCATTTTTACAAGGGGTAATAGGAGAAAATGCTTTTTGGAACACTGATGACATCACGAACACAGTGCTCTCTGCTGACATCTCTGTCCATTTTTAGCAACCATGCATAGCAGATGCATGCTAAGGGCAGCATGGTGGCTCAGTGGTTAGCACTGCTACCTTGCAGTGCTGGGGACTCGGGTTCAAATCCCACTAAGGACAACAATAAATAAAGTGTTATTATTATAATAACATCAGCAGAGAGAACTGTGGTCGTGATGTCATCAGAGAGAATTCCAAAAAGAAAAGAATTTCCTCTATAGTATTCAGCAACTAATAAGTACAGGAAGGATTAAGATTTTTTAATAGAAGTAATTTACAAATATGTTTAACTTTCTGCCACCAGTTGATTTAAAAGAAAAAAGGTTTTCACTGGAGTACCCCTTTAACACCCACATGTGTTTGACAGCTTTTCGTTAAAGTCGGATGTGTAAATGGCCAAAAATATGTTTTCACTAAAATGCTGGTTTTCCCCCAAATTTAACATTTTTACAAGGGGTAATAGGAGAAAATGCCCCCAAAATGTGTAACCCCATTTCTTCTGAGTATGGAAATTCCCCATGTGTGGACGTCAAGTGCTCTGCTTCCGCACTCCAATGCTCAGAAGAAAAGGAGTCACATTGGGCTTTCGGAGAGTGAATTTGTTTGGAATGGAAGTCGGGGGCCTTGAGCATTTACAAAGCCCCCTGTGGTGCCAGAACAGTGGACCCCCCCCCACATGTGACCCCATTTTGGAAACTACACCCCTCACAGAATTTAATAAGGGGTGCAGTGAGCATTTACACCCCACTGGCGTTTGACAGATCTTTGGAACAGTGAGCTGTGCAAATGAAAATTTTTTCATTTTGACGGACCACTGTTCCAAAAATCTGTCAGACACCTGAAGGGCATAAATGCTCACTGCACCCCTTATTACATTCCATGAGGGGTGTAGTTTCCAAAATGGGGTCACATGTGGGGGGGGGGTGTGCACTGTTCTGGCACCATGGAGGCTTTATAAACACACATGGCCTTCAATTCCAGACAAATTTTCTCTCTAAAAGCCCAATGGCGCTCCTTCTCTTCTGAGCATTGTAGTGCACCCGCAGAGCACTTTACATCCACATATGGGGTATGTTCTTACTCAGAAGAAATGGGGCTACACATTTTGGGGGGCTTTTTTTCCTATTTTCCCTTGTGAAAATGAAAAAATATGGGTAAAAATGTTTTTGGAATTTTCCCATCCAACTTTAATGAAAATGCGTCAAACACCTGTGGGGTGTTAAGGCTCACTATACCCCTTGTTATTTTCCATGAGGAGTGTAGTTTTCAAAATGGGGTCACACATTTTTTTTTTGCATTTATGTCAGAACCACTGTAAAATCAGCCACCCCTTTGCAAATCACCAATTTAGGCCTCAAATGTAAATGGGGCGCTCTCACTCCTGAGCCCTGTTGTGCCCCCGCAGAGCATCTTACCACATATGGGGTATTTCCGTACTCAGATTTTGGGGGTCTTTTTTTTCCTTTTACCTCTTGTGAAAATAAAAAGTATGGGGCAACAACAGCATGTTAGTGTACATTTTTTTAATTTTTTTTACACTATGTGTAGAACCCAACTTTTCTTTTTCGTAAGGGGTAAAAGGAGAAAAAGTCCCCCAAAAAGTCTAACTCAATTGATCCTGAGTACAGAAATACCCCATATGTGGCCCTAAACAGTTTTCTTGAAATACAACAGGGCTCCGAAGTGAGAGAGCACCATACGCATTTGAGGACTAAATTAGGGATTGCATAGGGGTGGACATAGGGGTGTTCTACGCCAGTGATTCCCAAACAGGATGCCTCCAGCTGTTGCTAAACTCCCAGCATGCCTGGACAGTCAGTGGCTGTCTGGAAATGCTGGGAGTTGTTGTTTTGCAACAGCTGGAGGCTGCATTTTGGAAACACTGCCGTACGATACGTTTTCATTTTTATTGGGGGGTGAGACAGTGTAAGGGGGTGCATATGTAGTGTTTTATTATGTGTCAGTGTAGTGTAGTGTTTTTAGGGTACATTCACACGGGTGGGGGGTTACGGTGAGTTTCCCGCTAGGAGTTTGAGATGCAGCGGAAAATTTGCCGCAGCTCAAACTTGAAGCAGGAAATTCACTGTAAACCTGCCCGTGTGAATGTACCCTGTACATTCACAGGGGGGGGGGGGGGGGCAAACCTCCAGCTGTTTCAAAACTACAGCTCCCAGCATGCACTGACAGACCGTGCATGCTGGGAGTTGTACTTTTGCAACAGCTGGAGGCACACTGGTTGGAAAACCTTCAGTTAGGTTCTGTTACCTAACTCAGTATTTTGGGTAAACAACAGCTGGAGGTACGCAACTACAACTTCCAGCATGACAAGACAGACGTTTGCTGTTCGTGCATGCTGGGAGTTGTAGTTTTGCAAGATTTAGAGGGCCAAGGTTTAGAAACCACCGCACAATGATCTCCAAACCGTGGCCCTCCAGATGTTGCCAAACTACAAATCCCAGCATGCAGTGACAGACTGTGCATGCTGGGAGTTGTAGTTTTGCAACAGCTGGAGGCACACTGGTTGGAAAACCTTCAGTTAGGTTCTGTTACCTAACTCAGAATTTTCCAACCAGTGTGCCTCCAGCTGTTGCAAAACTACAACTCCCAGCATGTACTGATCGCCGAAGGGCTTGCTGGGAGATGTAGTTATACAACAGCTGGAGGTACGCAACTACAACTCCCAGCATGGCGAGACAGTAGTTTGCTGTGTGGGCCCCCTGGGAGTTGTAGTTTTGCAAGATCTGAAGTGCCACAGTTTAGAGACCACTGCACAGTGATCTCCAAACTGTGGCCCTCCAGATGTTGCAAAACTACAAATCCCAGCTTGCCCAGACAGCAAACTGCTGTGTGGGCATGCTGGGAGTTGTAGTTTTGCAACATCTGGAGAGCTATAGTTTAGAGACCACTGTATAGTGGTCTCCAAACTGTAGCCCTCCAGATGTTGCTAGGCAACTCACTGGCTTCCATAGTCTGCAGCACGCTGCACCAGGGAGCCAGCCGCACGTCATCGCCGCCCGCCGATCACTGCCACCGATCGTCGCCTCTGCCACCGCCGATGGTAAGTGGACCTACGGCGCCGCTCACCGTCAGTTCCCCCGTTCTGCCCGAACTACTGTGGCTGGGCAGAACCGGGGAACTGAACTTTACCCCACCCCCCTGCCCCCGATCTGCTATTGGTCGGTCGCTTCTGACCGACCAATAGCAGGGATAGGAGGGGTGGCACCCCTGCCACCTAAATCCTATCTCTTCAGGGGGTCCGGGGGTGTCTTGGACACCCCCGATCCCCCTTATTTTCCGCGTCACCAAAGACCCATATGACCAGGAATCGCCGCAGATCGCCAGTCCCCCCTGGGCAATATGCCGGGTTGCCTGCTGAATGATTTCTGGAGGCCTCCCGGTCTGGTACCCGACCAGCTAGCGGCGGGGACCGAAATTCCCACTGGCGTACCCATACGCCCTCATTCCTTAAGGACTTTAAAACGGGAGCGTATGGCATCCTTAAGGGGTTAAAGGGGTATTCCAAGAAAAATCCCCATAGTAAACCTCTAATGCTTTGGAAGGACAGTTCCTGAGACAAACAGAGGTGTCAGCAGAGAGCACTGTTGTCAGAAAGGAAAGAACAACTCAACTTCAGCAGCCGATAACTACTGGAAGGATTAAGATTTTTTTAATAGAAGTAATTTACAAATCTGTTTAACTTTCTGGATCCAGTTGATATATATATATATATATATATATATATATATATATATATATATAGTATCCAGCAACAATGCGGCACTCCAAAAATCAGTGAAAAAATGTTGGGTTTATTTCTGTCACATCAGTACAAGCTATATATATAAAGTTTTTTCCTGGAATACCCCTTTAAAGGGGAAATATGATCAATTTATTTAATCCCTTTAGGACAAAGGGCATAAATATATGCCCTGGTCACCTAATACAAATTTAAACCATGCTGTGTACAATTATAGCCTAGGCCATCTTTATGTAGAGCAACAATTTTTTTTCTTTACCATGAGGTGCCATGCATGTTGAACCACCAGTGGTCAGTATTAGAGAGCGTGAGAACAATAACACCAAATTAAAGACACTTGCTCCCCTAATACCCCAGAGACCTTTTAAAACTAACAAGTCACAGGACACTGAGGAGGTAAAATTGCCATTTGGGCCCAAGCTAGACATTTTCACTTGGGGTATACTCACGTTTGTTATACAGGCTGTACACTCACTACTGCAGAGTGTAAAGTAGGTAACAGTGTTTAATGTTGCTGTCTCCTTAAAAATTACTCAACACAGCCATTAAAGGGCTACGTGTTTTTCCGTTTTTGACTTACCCCATTTGTTTTGTTTCATTTCTATTCTTGTTGTATGGTTACTCTATTTCCGTTCTTTGTTGTCTTTTTATCCCCCACTTTGTTTTCCTATCTTTCCTATTTCCTGTTTCTTGCTGTGCTTAAAACTACAAATCCCAGCATGCCACATGCCTTGCTGGTTTGGGGCAGCTCCATATTTTTTTTTTTTTTTGTTCCTCTCTTTACCCATCTTACAATTTTCCCGGATCGGCTCCCTTGTACACAGCACACTAATATAATCAGCCCTGGTTGGGATACACTGGCATATACACACAAAAGGGACTACAACTCCCAGCATGTGTCATTCAGGAGTCTTCAGTCTGTGGTATAACACCAGCATGCTGCCTCTGTAGTCTCCTGGGGGTTGTAGTTCACTATACCTCTATAGGGCATACACCAGTGTTTTCCAACCAGGGTGCCTCCAGGTGTTGCAAAACTACTACTACCAGCATGCCCGGACAGCCAAAAGCTGTCCGGGCATGCTGGGAGTTGTAATTTTGATACAGCTGAAGACACCCTGGTTGGGAAACAACGCACTTTGTTTGTAATTTACTGAATAGGCTGGGCCAGTGTTTCCCAATCAGTGTGCCTTCAGCTGTTGCAAAACTACAACTCCCAGCATGCCCAAAGGCTGTCAGGGCATGCTGGGAGTTGTAGTTTTACATCAGCTGGAGCACACTGGTTTGGAAACACTGGTGTAACATGATGTGTATGCTGAATAGGCTAGGACAGTGTTTCCCAACCAGTGTGCCGCCAGCTGTTGCAAAACTACAACTCCCAGCATGCCCAAAGTCTGTCCAGGCATGCTGGGAGTTGTAGTTTTGCAACAGCTGGAGGCACTCTAGTTTGTAAACACTAGCATACACACACATAACAGGGACTACAACTCCCAGCATGTGTCATTCAGGAGTCTTCAGTCTGTGGTATAACACCAGCATACTGCCTCTGTAGTCTCCTGGGGGTTGTAGTTCACCATACCTCTATAGGGCATACACCAGTGTTTCCCAACCAGGGTGCCTCCAGGTGTTGCAAAACTACTACTACCAGCATGCCCGGACAGCCAAAAGCTGTCCGGGCATGCTGGGAGTTGTAATTTTGATACAGCTGAAGACACCCTGGTTGGGAAACAACTGAATAGGCTGGGCCAGTGTTTCCCAATCAGTGTGCCTTCAGCTGTTGCAAAACTACAACTCCCAGCATGCCCAAAGGCTGTCAGGGCATGCTGGGAGTTGTAGTTTTACATCAGCTGGAGCACACTGGTTTGGAAACACTGGTGTAACATGATGTGTATGCTGAATAGGCTAGGACAGTGTTTCCCAACCAGTGTGCCGCCAGCTGTTGCAAAACTACAACTCAGAGCATGCCCAAAGTCTGTCCAGGTATGCTGGGAGTTGTAGTTTTGCAACAGCTGGAGGCACTCTAGTTTGTAAACACTAGCATACACACACATAACAGGGACTACAACTCCCAGCATGTGTAATTCAGGAGTCCCCCCCACATAGAAATCATCCCCAGTCCGATTCCCCTGCAGTCTATACATCCCCAGCCCGTACACTTTGTTATCCTCCCCTTCAGATAACACTCATATCTTTTAGTGCAGACCTGCATCCTCAGAAGACAAAGCAGGGGGAGGGGAGATGAGGAGCTGTGTACGTCCTCTCTCTACCCCTGCTCTGCCTTCTTTCTCTCATGCACACCTGCGTCCTCCAGGAGGGGGAGATGAGGGGGCGTGGCTTATTTCTCTCATGCAGTTCTGAAAGAACAGAGAAAAAAAAGGCATGACATGTTGTCCACAGCCTAATACTAACATGGCCGACGTTGTGGATCCAACAAGAGATCCAACACAGAACTACAGAACTTCCTGGCCCACAAACAGGTAAGAAAAAGACACATGCTACACAAACATATAATACATGTCAATTGCAAAAAAAAATGAACATTAAAAGAAGATGCAATACAGCCAAAAATCTTAACCACAGGAGTACCCCTTTAATGTCAAAATAAGGCCTATGTGTTGAGTTATTTTGAGAGGACAGCAAAAATAAATACTGTTATATATATATATATATATATATATATATATATATATATACACACATACATATCTAAAAAGAAGCAATGCAGCACTACTTATCACAAAAGTGGCTGGTGCCAGCGCTCAGACTTGATTACAGTCCTCCTATTTATTGGCTTACAGCAAAGCAATGTTTCTGTCCTATTATAGGACCATTTTCAAGCTTGAAAATGGTCCTATAGTAGGACAGAAACGTTGCTTTGCTGTTAGCCAATAAATCCACTTTTTAACTGTATGGAGGAGTGCTGCACTGTTATGTTGGCTATATATATATATATATATATATATATATATATATATATATATATATATATGGAAAAATAAAAGTCAGAAGAGAACAATTTTAAGCATACTCATTTTCTTACAAAAAGTTATTGTAAACTATCTGGTTATAGGAGAAGGCTTAGTTCATCCTTCATTGCTGTGATGATGCCCGGGCCTATGAGGAGGCATGGACCACGAGCCAATTACCTCTGGCCTCGGCATTCATGCCCTTTTCAGGTGGCTATATTACCTGCGTCCCTGACTTCTGTAAGGTGTTTGTATTGGACATTGCTACACCATGCACTTTAGTAGAGTAGCAGCGTGGTTATGGCCACCCTATTTTGAAAGTGGGCACCCCAAAAGACACTGACAGAGGTCTGGGCATGTTGAGACCCACACTTATGTCTTCCCGACGTGACAGGTGACAGTTTTAATTTTTTTAAAGTACACATACATATATATTTGTATTGACCTACAAAGTGAAGATAACATAATTTTAACTGCAGAGAAACTAAACCCGCCAAAGGTTGCAATACTGCATTTTTTCCCATTTTGTCTCATAAAATATTTTTTGGGGGGCCCCCCGAGATTTTTTGGTAAATCAGTGATGCCATTACTAAGTACAATTGGTCCTGCATAACTGTTAAAAATCTACCACACTGTTGGGGTTTGTGCCGCTAGTTTCATGCTCTGGCTTTTCCGCAACAGGCCCCTTTGAGGTCAATGTAATCTGCTTTGGATTTTATGCTGCAAAAATGTCACTGTGAAAAACTCAAACCTGCAATGGGAAACTCGTGGTGACCATCTTGTGTGAACATATTCTTAGACTGTCAAGGCTACACACTTGAATAATTAGATTTTTTTTTATATCCCACTCTATTTTTCATTGCATAACCATTTATTTCATGTAAACTAAAATATCACCAACAAAAGCTACAAATTATCTTGTAAAAAAAACAACCCATCATACATCTAGGGTCATAGGAAAAATTGAAAAGATATGGCTCTTGAAATGCTGTGAAACAAGAATTAATAAAATGTGTAACCAAAATGGTTCCTATAAAAGAAAAAATTATCTTTCCTTGAACTTCTAAGGTCTGTCACTAAGGGGTTAAAATACACTTAGTGCACCTGTGTTATATCCCAAATATGTTTACTTAAAGACCACGGCCCTCCCATAAACTTGCATCATGATCCTCCGGCCTCTGCATCGCCAGTCATCAGTCCTCGCTCTGTGAAAATAGGGGGTGCTGCAGGAGAGATCGCGGGGGTCCCCAGTGGTGGGACCCCCGCGATCAGACATCTTATCCCCTATCCTTTGGATAGGATATAAGATGTCTAGGGGCGGAGTACCCCTTTAAACATAGTAAAAGAGAAAAAAAGTTCGGACTTACACCAAACTGAAAACCTTATTGTTCAGTTCAATTTAATTTGATGTTTTAAGATTATGACACTGTGTATCTTTAGCGCTTTATCTGGTATTTTTTGTTTTTTTATTATGTATGTTTTTAGCAGTCACTTTACATACTGCAGGGGCCACTAGAGATACTGCTGCCATTGTGGATTGTGGCTTAGAATCTGGATTTATATCTGCTATGCACTTCATAGTAGTTGTGACTGGTCATGCTCAGTAAGGAACACACTCAGTAAGTTCCACAGGTCACACTTAGTAAGGTGAGCGAGCATCCTTGAAGTTATACATTGCACTATAAAAACACAAGCACCCTGAGGCATTTACGCCATTTTTCTTTTGCCCTTTTTTGTCTTCAAATAGGTTAATTGAAACAAAAATTCAAAATCTACAATAAACAAAAATCTACATTTTCTACATACCTGTAAGTAAAGTTACATCATGGGCAGGAATATGTTCACGCCAAGTGGCCTATATTTACATCTCATTAACCATCTTTACAGGAGCTTTGCTCCCTTTATAGACGGTGAGAAAAGGGTTGTTAACAGCAACCAAGACTCACTGAAAATGCCGGGCAGAGACAATTGTGCTGATGCCTGGCATTAACCATTAGTGTTGCTCGCGAATATTCGCAATTCGAATTTTAATCGCGAATATCGCACATTCGCGAATATTGCGAATATAGCACTATATATTCGTAAATACGAATATTCTTTCTTTTCTTTTTGCGCATATGCGAAAATTTATGCGCATATTCGCGAATATTGAGCCCTCCCTTCTAAAGGGGTTCTCCAGTGCTTAGACATCTTATTCCCTATCCAAAGGATAGGGGATAAGATGCCTGATCGTGGGAGTCCCGCCGCTGGGGACCCCCATGATCTTGCACGCGGCACCCCGTTTATAATCAGTCCCCGGAGCATGTTCGCTCCGGGTCTGATTACCCGCGACCACAGGGCCGACGGCGTGTGACGTCACGCCTCCGCCCCCGTGTGATGTCACGCTCCGCCCCTCAATGCAAGCCTATGGGAGGGGGCGTGACAGCTATCACGCCCCCTCCCGTAGGCTTGCATTGAGGGGCGGAGCGTGACGTCACACTGGGGCGGAGGCGAACACGCTCCAGGGACTGATTATAAACGGGGTGCCGCGTGCAAAATCACGGGGGTTCCCATCGGCGGGACTCCCACGATCAGGCATCTTATCCCCTATCCTTTGGATAGGGGATAAGATGTCTAAGCACCAGAGAACCCCTTTAATGGTATAGGGAACTATGACTAGTGCATTAACTCTGCGATTTTTTAGCCTGTTGAAACCAATAGGCCCATTGTGGTCTATGGGGATCTCATGGCATGTAAAACAATAAGATAAGCAGGGCTGTCTTGGCAGCACAGTGGAATGGGAAACCACCACTAGTTCGAGTCCTGGGGTGGGACAGAGTGTTACAGTGTTGTGGTTAAACTTTACTTTCCTGGAAAAGTTTCTGAGTTGCCCATAGCAACCAATCAGATTGCTTCCTTCATTTTTCAAAAATGAAAGAAGCAATCTGATTGGTTACTATGGGCAACTGCACAACTCTTCCTCTACACTGGTTTTGATGAATCTCCCCCATAGAGGGAGATTTATCAAAACCTGTCCAGAGGAAAAGTTTCTGAGTTGCCCATAGAAACCAATCAGATTGCTTCTTTCATTTTTCAGAGGGTTTTTCAAAACTGAAAGAAGCAATCTGATTGGTTGCTATGGGCAACTCAGCAGCATTTCCTGGAAAGTTTGACCACAACACTGTATCCCACCCCAGGATTTGAACCAGTGGTGGTCTCCCATTCCACTGTGCTGCCAAGACAGTCCTGCTTATCTTACTGTTTTACATGCTGTGAGATCCCCATAGACCACAATGGGCCTATTGGTTTCAACAGGCAAAAAATCACAGAGTTAATGCACTATTCATAGTTCACTGTACCATTAAAAAAGGGAGGGCTCAATATTCGCGAATATGTGCATACATTTTCGCATATGCGCAAAAAAATAATATATATATATAATATAACGAACACGCGAATTTCACGAATAGATGACGAATATTCATCCATATATTCGCAAAATATTGCGAATTCGAATATGGCCTATGCCGCTCTTCACTATTAAGAATTTTTATTAACGTTGATTGCAGGAACAAAATTTCAAATTTTGTGGTGGCGGTGTGTTCTGGTGGCTGGGTAACTGTGGGGTCCCGATCAGCTGGGATGATAACCGGAGGGTCCCTACCTGCCTTTGTGATATCCAACTAACGCAGCCTCAGCAGCCTGTACAAGTGGAGCACCGATAACACTGATCAATATTATTTTGATGGCATGATGGCAGGAAAAAGTATAAGGACAAAAAATGGGATTAAAAAATGGTGAAAAAAAAACTATTTTAAAAAGTGTTATAAATGGAACCCCACCAATCATCAGACTAGGGGAAAAATGTAATACACCTACATGATAAATCTCTACATGACAAATCTATTGCAAGTCACATCAAACAGCAATTACCTACAAAATCTTGCCAATAAGTGTATTAAATAATCACAAATATAGTAATGAAAAAATTATTATATGTTATTGAAAATACCAAATAGAATACAACATGATTGGACCCCCTCCCAAAAGTACACATACACACAAGACAAATGAAAACCATGTATGTATTCATATGAATACACAGTGTAGGACAGCAACACACTAATAGAATTAATTATAATATATATATATCTGTATATGAGCTGGTAACAGTATGTCAGTTCTGTAAAACAGAGTGCCCTGTGCAAAGCTGACAATAATACTAAACAGTGCCCGAACGGGCAATGAAAATAAATTTCTCTCCCATTTTGGTGATTGGAAGGGGTCCCAGGGGAGGATAGCCATCAATCACCCAGCTATCCTAGGCATATGTAGTAACTTTAAACTGCCAACAGGTCCACTAAAGCCTAGGTTCACATCTGCATTACAGATTCTGTTCAGAACCTACAAAACAGAACTGCCAGTCCACTGCATGATGGACAACAACCAACGCAGCCTGACAGACTTCACTTAATTTAGTGGGGTCTGTTAGGTTTCTATCTGTTGTCTGTCATTTTAATGTATTATAATGGGACAATAAAATACTGCATGATGCATTCTTTTATCCCATTATTAAACAAATTCTGCAGCACAGGCCCCTAACGGAGCCTCAGATGCAGATGTGAACATAGCCATAATATAGTTACAGTACCTGTGACCAAAAAAAACTTTTTATATTTTGTTAATCAATGTATTAGAAAACACTTTCTAACACCATGTGATTAACAAAAATGTATCGTTATAGTTAGATTTTTTACTTTTAAAAACTGACCACTAGGTGTCTCCTTACATGTTCTGGCTCATTGATTTCGGACTCATGCCAGCCTGGCAGCATGAATCCAAACTTAGAGTGCAATTAGACAGGCGGAGGCAGCACAGTGCATGGCAGGCTGGACAGCCGTAATTTCGAGGCCACGCCCCCCCCCCCCATGATTATAAGGCCAGCGGCAGGATCACCCAACACCAATCATCCCCCCCCCCCCCCCCCCGCTTACCGAATTGGCCGATTATCGCATTACCTGCAGGATACAGATTACAAGCAGCATGAAGAAGAAGGGCAGAAGTGAACCCAGCCAGGCTTCAGCTGCCTGCTGGGCCACTCTCACAGAGGGCAGCAAAAGGAGCAACTAAGGGATTGAAGAAGGTAGGAAAAGAGGTTTTAGAAAAAAAAAGTAGGATTAGAGATGGGAGGGGGGAATTAGGTTCAGATGAGTTCATACTCTTTAATATCAAGTTTAAAATAAAAAAATAACCAAAAACCTTTGAATTCCATGCAAACGCAAGCTAGATTTCTGAAAATAAAATTTATAAATTGAAATAAATATTTTCTGAAGAAAATATGCCATAGTGGGAATAATGACATTATAATTACAATGCATATTCAGAAAGTTTTCAGACCCTACACTTTTTAAATATTTTGTTATCTTGAGGCTTTGTAAAAAAAAAAAAAAAAAAAAACATGTTTTCATCATTCAGTACTCAATGATCAATAATGACAATGTGATATCTATAATCTCTGCCAAAGGTGCAGCAGATTGGTCTTTTAAATATCCTCCCCCACCTTTACAATGTCTCACAATCCAGCTGTTTTACACGAAATCTGTTTTTGTTTAGCTGTAGGCCGTGGTTTACTAACTGCGACTTTTGTTAAAAAGAGGCAAATCAACACAAAAAAACTCACAAAAAGTAGCGTAAAGTCCTACCCTCATCTAACACCCACTGGCCACCCACATCTATCACTCGCTGCCCGCATCGATCACTGGCTGCCCGCATATACCACCAGCTGTTGTAAGACTACAACTCTCAGCATGCCCTTACAGTGAGGACATGCAGGGAGTTGTAGTCTTGCTAGCTGGCGGGTGTTAAATGCGGCCGGGCAGTGGGTGGTATATGCGGGGGGGGGGGCGACGTGGTGGCATACTGCGGACAGCGGGTCGTATATGCTAGGGGCAGCAAGTGATAGATGCAGGCGGGCGGTAGGGAGTGGAGCCGGCCGGCCGGGAACATGAATATAATACTACAACATTGTAATTTCATATTCCCCGCCCGGAGCTGAGATTGGCCGAAGGGTGCTGTAGTTTCATATTCATGGTAGCCGGCCGGGGAGCGTTTGTCACCTGCACTGCATGACTACAAATCCCAGCATGCCCTTACATTAAGGACATGCTGGGAGTTGTAGTTGTGAGGTGCGGGCAGGTGACAAGCACTCTGCTCACCAGCCGGCTCACAGGAATATGAAACCATGGCACTGTAGTTTCATATTTTCCTCCTGAAGCTGTGATTGGCCGAGACCCCTCGGCCAATCACAGCTCCAGACGGGGAATATGAAATTACAATGCCGTAGTGTTATATTCATGGTTCCCGGCCGGTAGCAGAGCGCTTGTCACCTGCCCGCACCTCACAACTACAACTCTGCAGAAACAAATGCAACGGCAGAAACCAGCTTGACAGCAATAGGGGGATATGGGGACGAGCGGGGTGTTCAATCGACGATAGGGTTAGACATCATAATTACAAAAAGCAAAGTAGAAAAGGATGCGACTCACCGCTGGAATACTTTACTCTTCAGTGTAGTAAAAATCCAGCAGAATCGGACTGTGCACAGTTCAGTAAAACTGTAGTTACAGCTGCTGTTTCACATCATTCAGATGCTTCTGTTTTTCTCTATTTTGCTTTTTGTAAAAACTTATTATGTTTTGGTCACTATTACCAAGATTACCCCCTACTTCTACTTCTACTAATATGTGTCATGAGTATGTCAGATAGGGCAGGAAAATGCGATCTCTAAGCTTATCCCAGAACTCACTTTCCATGTCTGCTTGCTCACCCTGAACGGCAGCTCACAACTTGGAGCCAATCCCTTATCTTGGCCTTTGTTTATATTCCTCCACCTTTTAGAGTGGATGTTCTGAGGGATCTCGTGAGTTACAGCGAAAGAAAGACACATGCGGCATTATGGATAGTTGGAGATATGAATAATGTAATGGACCCTAGTATGGACAGATACAAACTAGGTAGGAATGTAGGGGGGAGTGAAACAGCATTGGCGAGGTACTGTGGAGAGATGAATTGGGTTGATGGGTGGCGGAAACTAAACCCAGGAGTTAGACAGTATTCATGCTTTAGTACTTCATATAACACTGCTTCCCGAATTTATCTATGTCTTTGTGATAAGAATGCGATGACTTGGACCAGTAGGGTGCAGTATAGAGCTAAAACCCTATCGGACCATTGTCCAGTGGTGGTGGAAATTGGAGGTAAGGCAATGGGTGGGAAAAGGTTGGGCTTTCGGCTCAACTCCCACTGGATAGAATTAGTGGGGGACCAGGACTGGTTTAGACAGGAAATAGAAGCATTCTGGGAGATTAACCATAATTCAGCGAGTCCTCAGATAGTATGGGATGCCATGAAGGGATTCTTGAGGGGCCTATATATAGGCGAATTAATAAAAAGAAAAAGGAATTTGCCCAGGAAGAATCAATGATGAATAGCAAAGTGGCAACATTAGAAGCAGCGATAGATGAGGATACTGGGGGATGAATAGCTGTTAGAATTGAAGGCAGCCCAAGAGGAATACAAAGAATATCTACTTAAAAAGGCACAAAATAAACTATTCTTTAGTGGGCAATTAAATTTTTTTGAGAAAGGGAAACCAAATAAGACATTGTCAAGATTACTTAAAAATCAAGGTGAGGAATATGGTATTATTGCTTTGAGGAGGGTGGATGGTAGTATAAACACAGAAAGAGAAGAAATAACTAAAATGGTTAGCTCTTTTTTCTCCAATGTCTATATAAGTAGCAAGATTAATAGGGCTGACGTGGTGGAATTTTTGAGAGGAATTAATATTCCAAGTCTAACAGAGGATGCCAGGGATTCTTTGAAGGACCCAATCTCCCTCCAGGAATTGAAGGAAGCATTGGCATCAATTCAAGGGAATACATCCCCTGGGTCCGATGGTATTCCATTCCAGATATATAGGATATATTCAACCCTGCTACTTCCAAAACTGCTGGGTATCATTAATGAATCCTGGAGGGGGGGGGGGGGTTCTCCCTAAATCAATGTGTGATGCTAACATCAGACTTATTAGGAAAAAAGATAACGATCCGTTGGACTTGGGTTCATATCGCCCCATTTCCTTGCTTAATACGGATATAAAGATAATAGCGAAGGTATTGGCAAGGAGATTAGATAAAGTAGTGGAGGTAGTGGTGGGGAGAGACCAGGGGGGATTTAGGTCAGGAAGGACAGTCCACGACAATATCCACCAGGTATATGAGGCAATCCAGAGTGGATCCCGGGGCCCCCGCTCCATTCTGTCACTGGATGCTACTAAAGCCTTTGACAGGGTGGAGTGGGAATACCTTTGGGAAGTTTTGAGGAAGGTGGGGGTGGGCCCGAGACTTTTAAGTTATATTCAGCTACTGTACACTAATCCGGAGGCGAGCGTAGTGGTGGATGGAATTCCCTCTTACCCATTCAAACTAAGTAGAGGAACAAGGCAGGGCTGCCCCCTCTCACCCTCTTTATTTTTAATTTATATTGAACCCCTTGCGGCTTGGATAAGAGATAACAATTTTTATGAGGGATTTGGAGTAAACAGAGAAATAAATAAGATTTTGCTATTTGCAGACGATATCCTCCTTTTCGTAATTAACCCACAAGAAAAAATGCACTGGATTATGAAGCTGTTCGATGTATTTGCCCCCTATCTGGGTTGGAGATAAACTGGAGTAAATCTACTATGCTCCCCCTAGATGAAGATATGGGGGAGATGGTGGGAAGACTATCCGTGCTAAAAAAAAACGAATGTTTCCCCTATTTGGGAGTAAAAATAGCAGCCACAAATGATAGGTTTGTGACTAACAATATACGCCCTCTATTAAATAGCCTAGCGAAGAGAGTAGAAGTATGGATTAAAATGCCTTTTTCGATGTCAGAAAGGATGGCGATAGTAAAAATGGTGGTCCTCCCACAGATCCTGTTTTTCCTTAGTGCCTCGCCAACGTGGATCGGTAAGGGGTGGTTCCGGAAGATAGAAGTGATATTGGGCAGATTGTTATGGGGAAGGGGAAGGAAAAAGGTCCGTTTGAAGTACAGATATTTTATGGCCCCTGGAGATAGGGGAGGATTGGACATGCCCAACTTTCTTGTTTATTATTTGGCTGCGCAGTTGGTACGACTCGTGAATTGGAGTAATTCTAGATATCTGGAGAAGATTGTAGTAGATAAGGAGAAAGAGAATATATATGAGGTGTTGGAATTAGATGATTATGAAGAGAATGGTTTAAATAGCAAGACGCTACTGCACAAAATTAGAAAAGTATGGGAAAGATTAAAGGAAGAATTACATATAGAAAATAGTTTTGGGTTCACACCTTTGTGGGGTAATAATAAATTTAAAGAATTGGTGGATTGTGAGTCAACTTTTTGGGATAGTAAGGGTATAAAACGATTGGAACAAATATTTGATAAAGGACAACTTTTTTCATTTGATCACATAAAAAGGGTGTATGATGTTAATGATAATGACTGGCTGTACTATTGGCAGGTTAGTCACGCAGTCCATAACACGATAGACAAGGAGGTATATATAGCACAGAAACATAATTTGATAGAAGCACTGATTCAAATAGAGCACTTTAAAAGAAAAGGAATATCAATTTTGTATAAGAAA
Organism: Hyla sarda; assembly: GCF_029499605.1. NCBI lineage: Eukaryota > Metazoa > Chordata > Amphibia > Anura > Hylidae > Hyla > Hyla sarda. Next base: position 255,207,959 of record NC_079189.1, on the reverse strand, counting down.
TTAAATAAGATTATTGGAATAAGGGGGATTGATAGAATTAAGGAAAAATGGTCTCGGATAGTGGGTACTGTGTCTGAAGATGATTGGGACATTATGGCCCAAAAGATAAGTAAGGTTTCTCGTAATATGGAACATAAAATTACACAATTTAAGATATTACACAGGACCCACTATTCCGCGCTTCATTTATATAGGATAGGGGTGAAAACTACGTCACAGTGTGTTAAATGTGGTTTGGAAGAAGCGGATTATTTACATAGTTTTTGGTCATGTGAGAAGATATCTATTTTTTTGGAATCTGTAATAAAAGAGGTAGAAATTAAAATTCCCGTGAAGGTACCTCGTACGATAGAGTTCATACTGCTAGGAGCTATCGGTAATATGGGGAAATATGAGTGTTTGTTGCATCGGATTTTGTTCTTCGCTAGACCATACTGAGGAATTGGATATCCCCTAAAGAACTGCAGATAGAGGAATGGAAGGAAGGGTTAAAAATCATGAAATATAAGGAGTTTAGATGGATGAGGAGTAAGAAGGGTCAAAGAGAGTGTAGAAAGATTTGGAATGTATGGTAGACTTGAATTTAAATGATATTAATTTTTATTTTATTTATTTATTATTTTATTTATTTATTTATTTTTCTCTCTTCCTCTCTGTGCCAGAAGGTGGGGTGGGGTGGGGGGGGGGGGGGTGTTAATAATGATTAGGTATACTTTTCAGATGTAAATAAATATAAGTATGGCTATATGGATCCTTTTTGACTGGTGCTGTTATGTATATCTGAATTGTACACTGTAGTTTTGTAAATTTTATTATTAAAAGAAATAAAAGATTTAAATAATAAAAAAAAAAAAGAAAAGGAGGCGACTCACCACTGGAGTGTAGTAAAAATCCAGCAGAACCGGACTGTGCATAGTTCAGTAAAACTGTAGTTACAGCTGCTGTTTCACATCATTCAGATGCTTCTGTTTTTCTCTATTTTGCTTTTTGTAAAAACTTATTATGTTTTGGTCACTATTACCAAGATTACCCCCTACTTCTACTTCTACTAATATGTGTCATGAGTATGTCAGATAGGGCAGGAAAATGTGATCCCTAAGCTTATCCCAGAACTCACTTTCCATGTCTACTTGCTCACCCTGAACGGCAGCTCACAACTTGGAGCCAATCCCTTCTCTAAATAAGGTGCAGGGGCGTCATAGTCAACATAATATACAAGTACTGTACAGGTCTGGGACATAGTCAATAAACCAGAATACAGAATTACAGCAGGAATACAAAGTAGCATCAATCTGACATCAGGAAAACATGGTAAAGAAGGATTGTGGTCAGGGCTTAAACCGTGAGTACTTACCTGAAGCATCTTACAAGAATACATAAATACCATATACATAATAAACGGCTGAGGTGTGCCATAACTGCGATCAAGGGCACGCCTATAGAAGGCATACCCTATAGTAGAAATGAAAAGAAAAAAGGGGAGGGTTGGGTGGGTGCACAAACGTAACACACGCCCCAAGGAAGGACATAATGGGCATCATATAGCCCATGCCCCTCGCACAAACACAGCCCTACGGGCTTAATCAATTGTGCTCCAGTCTTAAACCGTGAGTACCTACTTGAAGCATCTTATAATAATACATAAATACCATATACATAATAAATGGCTGAGGTGTGCCATAACTGCTGATAAAGGATATAGGGAAATGATATAAAATGGTTATATACCAAAGGGTATCCTAATGATAAAGGATATCGCCAATGATAAAGGGAATGTATAAATATATTATACTATTCCTCCTTCCTTCCTTCCTTCCTTTTCCAAGTGTTAACAACTTACTATTGTTTCCCTTTGTAGATGTACGGTTTGAGTAATTCCCAACACAGGGTTAATAATACAAAGGTTTATTCACTAACACACTATATAACTTTAGCTAACATATATACATATCCGTATAATATCAATGTATCTCAGTGTATACAACAATGGCAACTTCAATACATTAACATTATACTAGTCACATTACAATTTAACCCAATACAATATCTTACCCACCCACCTAATTACCCACCAATACACTCACACCGGCGCTCAATCCACAACAGCTTTCTGTCCCTAAGGCTATAGGAGTTAGTGATAGTAATGAGAGGGTCAGTGAGAGAACAGGGAGAGAAGAGGTTTGTGAGTCTTGGGGTAGGAAGGATAGGGTTAGACTGTTGAGGGGAGGTTACTAAGAGAGGGAAGTTGGGGCAAAGTTATAGGTTGCAGGGAGGAGAGAGGATGAGATTACTAAGAGAGGGAAGTTGGGGCTAAGGTAGAGGAGGAAAGAGGGTGCCCAGGATTATACTTAGCAGATTATCAGAGTGTTGGGAGATGAGGCAGGACAGCAGTCTATATTTCTTGGGCCTGGATCCTCACTGCCTCATGGAGTTGTTCCCGTGTTGGTGGCTGCCTCTCAGGATCACTCTCCTTCCCATTCAGCTTGGTATATATATCTAACGTTATACAATATCCTAAGACCCTCCTATCTGGCCAGATATCCCCAGGCACCAACACAGGTTTGGTGGGCCCATACCAGAAACAATGCCACCTGTGCTTTGGCCTCTCTATGAACTGGCCAGATATCCCAAGGCTACCATGATACATATAGGAGACAGGTTAGGCCAGAATGTTTTACAACACATCCCAAAATATGCCCCTGGTCTAATGACCATTATATTGCATTTTATGACATGCCCCAAGTCATGTAAGAAAGGTCATTTATAGGGCATAGGCTGATGTGCGATAGATTGATATAAATATGATGATATGACACTTCCCTTCACAATCCCCCTGTTGTCGGGAACTCGACAATGCAATTTGGGAAGTGTCATATTGGGATGTATTTACCTCGTCAACCCTGTATGTTGTTGGTAATGGTCCAGGATGGAATGAAGTATAATTTTACATTTAGGTACTTAGACACCACCCATTTCCACAGGTGCACTTTTACTGCCAGTCACCATAACCCACCATCTCTATCCACAGAACACACAATCTTTGCATTGATCTTCCTTCTTCTTTGTTGGGTCTAGATTGAAGTCCTTTTAATATGAGTCCTAACTTTGCCCGGACATTTTCTGTGTCTGTCAACAGCCTATCCTGATGTTGTCTCCATTTAAGTTTATCTGGTCAGACTCAGGAATGGCCTCATTAATTCAACAGCAGAGTCTTTGAGTCAATCTAGGCAGCTTTAACCTTGGCTTGTTACCCAGTCAACATGACAGTCCATAGTGCTGACACATGCGGCACCACCTTGGTCCTCAGGTGTCATTAGCGCAGAGTGGCATCTTTACGACTTGTTGCAGGCATGACTCTTTTTTAAAGCTTCTCCTTGTCACTTTGATTGAAGTAGGGATTATCACCGGTTTGGTAGTCTCCATGGACAGATAAGCAGGTCTTTACCAAGGCAGATCAGAGCTCCTAAGTAGTGGGGAATGTCTCAGTACCTAAGGCCTAATTTTGGGGAGGAATACCACCGTCCATTCCCCTGTTGCTGACACTCAATCCATCCCTTATGAACCATACCATTCTGAGGGTTGAAGTGACAATTACCTTGAATAGTGTGGGTACCTTACCTGTCCCTATGGGTCCAAACACACCTACAGTACACTCGGACATAATGGGGACTACCCACACACACACCCATATATCTTTAAAGAATATTTAAAAACAATACACCCAACCCAAGTCAAACAATGGTTATTGACTCTGGTACACATAGAGACTCGTGCCAAATAGCACATCTAGTCTACACATCCAAAAACACGTGGGTCACAAACCCTTGTGTAATTGGGCTGTAAATGTATGCACTCCCAAGCAGGTGGTCACCCATTTACACCTAGAGTCTATATGTACTATTTAAAGTAAGCACGCAACATAGATAAAAACAACATAATTAACATTTACAATAGTTTCATAGATATCTTCAAGTATGTAATATTTTGGGGCAGCAGGACCGTATCAGTATGTATTATGTCCTTGACCCCTGTCTTCGCAAAAGTTCATGATGCTGTGTCTGACCGTGCTGTAATTGGTCAGCCAGCCTCTTTGTTCTTCTGTAAATTAAGAAGAGTCCTATATACATGAGGGCAACCAGGATTAGGAGAATGATGATTGGATGAATAAACAAGTTAAAGAAAGATGTGGCTTTTGGGCTGTATCCAAAAAGGCTCTCCCACCAGGACACAGAAGAGTCTCTTTCTAAAGCATGCACAACCCCTGTAATCTTGGTTGTGTCATGTTCTAACTGGATAGTGGCTTGACTCTCCGTCTCTCTCAGCTTCTGCACAATCTTCTCTTCGCTGCTAAAATCTAAAAGAAGACTCTTTAATTCTGTGCCGAAACCGAGAGGAATCTTCTGAAGCCTCACTGGGGTGTCAGGGCGGATTTCGAGTCTCTTCTCTGGAGTGATTGGAGTTCTCCCTTTTTGATCAGCTACATCAATTCCTAGAACGGGATTAAGGGTACAATATGCTCCTGGGAGCAGTTCTCCTCTTTCGGTGCAGTTAGTGGCATAAACAGCATAAGATGCATTCCCTGTTTGGTACCAACACCAATATCCCTGACCCAGATATTTAAGGTTGGAAGAAGGGATTAAGTTTGCCTTCATCTCACAAGACCCCTCAGAATTCCAACATTGGTGTCTAAGCACCCGGTCATACCTATCTTGACAGAGGATAGCATCCTCTCTCTTCCAACATCCTTCTGTATCAAACAGATAAGGATGGCTGCCCTCATAAGTTAGAATATCTGAGGAGAGTTGTGGATGAAGTACAGTTTGGTTGCTCACTACCACCCCCAGATTGATAGTATTAAACCCCATCCTGATACTACCAGAGGTGGGCACCAGGGATGATGCGGTACAAGTAAAATTATAACAACCGTGCCACTGAGTTACTCACCATTTAGTATGGTTTACAGCAAAAGAGGGGATGAGTGTGCTCACTTTTCGAAGGAGGTTAAATGGATAGTGGCCGTGGTACAAAGAAGATACAATATGTTTCAGGTTGCCTGAGAGTTCACTTTGGACCTGCGTACATGCCAGGCCGAGCTGAGCTTTGTCTTGCTCCTCTAGAAGACCCACAACTAACCTTCTAAACTTCTCTCGTAGAGCAGAAGACAGAGAGGTTGTAGCATATATGTGCGAATGTTGTAAACCCTCCAAAATGTGGTTTACATCAAGCTGGGTCTTAAATCCTTCACTGGCATGTCCCGCCAGATCCCCAAGTTTGCTCCGCAGGACTTCCAAGTCTATTGTGTTTAAGGCCCCTATTCCCATAGCTCCTCCTCCTAGACCCATAGCAATCAAATCTCTTTCCCCCCGGTATGTCCTGTATCTGCGTACTTGCCCTGCCTCTACCCAACCTTTTAACATGTCAATTTGATTTCTAAGAAACTCCTCACAACGGTGATCCCACTGATCCACCCTAAAATCATTTACAGAAATCCTCCAGGTATACAATGTAAACTTGGCTTCTGTAAGTATCGTCCATGGTGACGATAACTGAGGAGTTATAGGATCTGCCAATCTATGGGTAGGGGCATTGCAAGGGTATGTATGTAATTCTACCGGTTGGAGATCCTCTGTGTCTGAAGGGACTCTGACTACCGTTACACATATCTGCCCCTTTCCTTTAAACCGATACCACTGATCATTGTCACCTGCCTGTAGAGCCACATCACGAACAGGTGTGGTTCCAGAGAGGTAGACCCACTGAGTGAAAGTCCAGCACCCTTCATCTGCCGCCTCACAATATGGCCATTCAAACATCCCATCTATGTTGATATTGAGGTTAATATCTTTACCGTGTGGATCCCTCCAATCTGAGGATACATATATGTTCCGGTATTCCTCAGTCATAGGGGTGCCATCCATCCATACATCGATTATAGGAGAATCTACACCATTACATACGATGTCCCACCTCCAAGGGTTGGCATCTGAAATTACCATTTGTGTATCAGGCCCCCAATGGGCATAGGTGATGAAATAATATCCTGTCACCTCTGGTACACAATTATCTCTCATAATGGTTATCATAAAAGATCGTATGGATGGTGATCCCTTCACCTGAGTATACCTGGGGCTTTTTGCATCGGTCCTGACTTTTAGGACCTTTGCACGATACAGGCCTTTGAGCTGTAAGGAGCCACCTTTATCGTTCCAAAGCACCTGTCCGGTCTTACTACAATTTAACTTCAACATCAACACACTGGTTTGCAGAAAGTCAGTGGGGACATGGCCTTGTGGATAACTTGATTCCCTAGTTATCAACATCTGAGAGTCTCTCAACATACAATATGCTTTCAGAGTACCCATGACCGGCACTGGTCTATCAAAATATGTCCTTTCCCTTAGATCCTCCCGTCTTTCCGAATGTGAAAAGACAACCTTTAGGATATACCAACCATTGTACTCTGCCCCCGTGGCATCCTCTGGACTCAGGATACCTTCCCTGGTGCATAGTACCTCAGTTGTATTCCTGACCGCATCCCCATAGGGGTGCAAATATGGGCTCTTAGAGACCCACCTAGTGGATCTAATGGGAGTTGGATCGGAGTCTATGTAGTACTTGTACTCTCTTAAGCACAGGTCATGCAAATCATATTGTAATGCTGAGGTGTTCTCTGCAGGGGAGTAATGCTGGACTACACCATCAGCAAACCCATCTCTCTGGAAACCATATACATACCAATGTCCTGGTGTAAATACAAAATTAGTGTATGGCTCTAATATTTTACCCTCTAGACATTGCACCATTAGTAAGGGGCTAGATATTGATGTATCAGTGTTCTTACCTCTGTCATTGTGTCTCTCACTGTGGGTGGTTTGGTCTGCTAGGGTCCTGATCACTAATACCATAATTAGGAAAACCTTTAATGTCTGTTTCCATCTGGATCCTGTCATCTGGTAAGGGATAAGTTATTTAACATGCCTATCCTTACCACCTGAGTCTATATGTGTGTATGTAAAATTGAAAAGCTGGAACCACCTCGACTCATCACCTACTCCCCCCCTTCCCCAACTTATATTGTGTGGTATTAAGTTGGGGAGGCTTGGGTGGCTTTTGCCTGGTCGATGTGGATCCAAAAGGTTGCCTGCCTTCTATGTGATTTCTTTTTCGCAGTCATCGGTCTTTGCACTTTTAGCATTGTGTCGCCCATTGCCTCCAGGACCTGATATGGTCCCTCCCAGTTTGCATCCCAGGGTCCAGCCTTACGGAACACCTTGACCATAACCATATCACCTACAGAGGGCATGGGAGTCTCCCCCTGTAGATACGGTTTGTGCATTCGTATTGCTGCATGTGGCAGTAACTCCTTCAGGTTCTGTTGAACCTGTTGGAGAAACACATCTCTGGCAATGGCGTTTTTCATCGGTTCCGATATTTGTGGCTCATTAGGAAAGCAGAGCGGCATCTTGCGCCCTGTCATGAGCTCGAAGGGTGTTACACCGGTGGTGGATGATTCCGAGGCTCTGATTCCCATAAGCACAGCTGGGAGAGAGGCTACCCAAGAGGAACCCCTTTCCATCAATGCCTTGGATAGTCGCATTTTGATGGTACGGTTCATCCGTTCCACTATGCCTGCAGACTGGGGATGGTAAGGTACATGAAACCTCTGCTTTATGTCCAAAAGTCCACAAAGAGATTTCATTACCTTGCCTGTGAAATGGGTCCCCCGGTCAGATTCATTCACTCTGGGCATCCCCCATCGTGACAGAACCTGCTCCCAAAGGACTCGGGCAGTAGTGGTGGCTGTGTCATTCGTGGTTGGGATCACTTCTACCCATTTGGAGAAGACATCCACAACCACTAGTGCATAGCGGCACTTACGACTGCCAGCTGGCAGTGGTCCTATGAAATCAATTTGTATTGACGACCACGGTCCATTAGCTGGAGGAACACGTTGCAACACTGGCTTAAGGGCTGGAGCTCTTGGATTTATCTGGGCACACACCAGGCATTGTTGGGTGACTTCCTCCACTGTTTTGGACATTCCTGACCAGTATAATTTGTCCTTTAGAAGGGACAGAAGCTTATCCCGGCCAAGGTGTCCCAACAATTGGTGGTTAAGTCTTGTCAGCTCTGCTTGCAGATGCTGTGGGACCACAGGCAGAGGGAGTTGATGGGTGCCAGTGTCATAACACAAGATTCCCTGACAGATCCTCCAGGGATCCTGTGGGTTGGTAAAATGTGCTGCCAGAAGTGGATCCTTTGACTGTTCCTCTTCAAATGACACTGGGCCCTCCGTTAGACCTTTCTTTCTCACAGCAACCTGGTATGAAGGATTGTCCTGGGCATCTGGTTCCCTCAGGACTCCTTGCACTGCAGCCAGTTTGGCCAATTCATCAGCCTGATTGTTACCCAGGACCAAGGGTCCATCCCCTCTCTGGTGTGCTGGGATTTTAATGAGTGCAGCCTCTCCAGGATGTGCCATTCCCCATTCCCACAATTCTTTCAGGACAGTCACATGAGCCAAGGGTTTGTTCTGGCTGTCGACAAACCCTCGTCTTTTCCATGTGTCCAGGTGCAGGGTGAGGGATCGAACTGCATATGAGCTGTCACTATATATAGTACGATTCCCTTGGGGCTGAAGGAGGAGGGCTTCTTTGATAGCCTCCAGCTCAGCCCGCTGCGCTGACAAGTGGCCTGGCAACCTGACAAGGCTCTGGTTACCTGTGGTCTCATCCAGCACAGCAAACCCTGTCACATAGGTGCCATCCAAACAAAAGCGAGAGCCATCAACAAAGATGATTCTGTCATCCGGATGGGATGTTGTCCTGAACAGTTGGGGAGCAGTGACGTGCATTGGTTGTCCACAGTCATGTTCAGTCCCTGTCATATTCAACAACTGGGACAAAACATACCTTGCCTTTTGTGTCACGGTCAGATTCCTTCCACTCAAGTCCATGATCCACTTCCCGAATCTCTGTTGTGAGACTCCAGGGAGGGTATCACGAAGCAAGAGGGCTAAAGGTGAATGTGGAGTCTGAACAGTGAGGGGCTTGAAGCCTACAATATGCTCAGTTGCTTTAACTGCATAATGCACGGCTGCAAGTTGCTTGGCACACTCATCAAACCCTCTTTCAACTGGTGAAAGAAGCCTGGAGAAGTATCCCAGTGGTCTATACTCTGATCCTATTTGTTGAAGCAGGACCGCCGAGATAGACTCTGCACCAGCATGGGCCTGAATTGCCATTTCTCCTTCAGGGTGAGGGGTTGCTAAGACTGGGGCCGAGGAGAGGTCTCTTTTCAGAGTTGAAAATGCCTCTTCCTGTGGTTCTGACCAGTCTTTCAAGGAAGGTTCTTCCCCTCTGAGAAGTTCATAAAGGGGCTTCGCTTTTGCAGCAAAATCCTCTATGAACTCTCTCATAAAGTTGGCTACTCCCAGGAACTTGCGCAGGTCCTGAAGAGTGCCTGGTCTGGGTAGTTTCACCATGGCTTCCACGCGGGCAGCCATGATGCCTTTGGCTTCATGGGAAATTATGACGCCAAGGAAGGTTACTTCTGATCTAGCCAAGTTTGCCTTGTGAGGGTTCAGTTTGAGCCCTGCTTGGACCAGGAGTCCCAGCAGTTCCCTCAACAGAGCCAAGTGCTCTTCCATGGTCTCTGTGTGAAGGAGCAAATCGTCTACATATTGCAGCAGACATTCTGGCCGTGAAAACACACTTAGTACGGCCGCCAATGCCTGGTGAAAATATGTAGGGCTGCTGTGAAACCCCTGAGGGAGTACACAAAACATGTACTGTTTGTCCCCCACAGTGAAAGCAAACTTGTACCTACAGGTCTCTGTCAGTTCAATGGAAAAGAACCCGTTGGCAACATCAATGGTCGAGAATACGCGACTTTTGCCGCTTATTCTTGCCATTATGTCGGGAGTCTGTGCAACTACTGGGGCAGACATGGGGGTGTATTTGTTAAGGACTCTTAGGTCTACAGTCAACCTGAAAGAATTAGTGTCCTTCTTTTTCACCGGCCAGAATGTCTGCTGCAATATGTAGACGATTTGCTCCTTCACACAGAGACCATGGAAGAGCACTTGGCAACTGAGATACATTGATATTATACTAGTCACATTACAATTTAACCCAATACAATATCTTACCCACCCACCTAATTACCCACCAATACACTCACACCGGCGCTCAATCCACAACAGCTTTCTGTCCCTAAGGCTATAGGAGTTAGTGATAGTAATGAGAGGGTCAGTGAGAGAACAGGGAGAGAAGAGGTTTGTGAGTCTTGGGGTAGGAAGGATAGGGTTAGACTGTTGAGGGGAGGTTACTAAGAGAGGGAAGTTGGGGCAAAGTTATAGGTTGCAGGGAGGAGAGAGGATGAGATTACTAAGAGAGGGAAGTTGGGGCTAAGGTAGAGGAGGAAAGAGGGTGCCCAGGATTATACTTAGCAGATTATCAGAGTGTTGGGAGATGAGGCAGGACAGCAGTCTATATTTCTTGGGCCTGGATCCTCACTGCCTCATGGAGTTGTTCCCGTGTTGGTGGCTGCCTCTCAGGATCACTCTCCTTCCCATTCAGCTTGGTATATATATCTAACGTTATACAATATCCTAAGACCCTCCTATCTGGCCAGATATCCCCAGGCACCAACACAGGTTTGGTGGGCCCATACCAGAAACAATGCCACCTGTGCTTTGGCCTCTCTATGAACTGGCCAGATATCCCAAGGCTACCATGATACATATAGGAGACAGGTTAGGCCAGAATGTTTTACAACACATCCCAAAATATGCCCCTGGTCTAATGACCATTATATTGCATTTTATGACATGCCCCAAGTCATGTAAGAAAGGTCATTTATAGGGCATAGGCTGATGTGCGATAGATTGATATAAATATGATGATATGACACTTCCCTTCACAACTGCGATCGAGGGCACGCCTATAGAGGGCAAAAAGCAAGACAAGTAAGTATTAATAATATTTATTTGATATATTTCACATGATTACATCACCAATAGCTGAAACACCTGTGACATTTCAAGACGAGGATTACGGACATATCTAGCATAACAAAATTAATTCCATCTCCCCATTGAGTTGATGAAATGCGCCGGAAGCTTATGCTGTGATACTGCTGAGACAGCACCAATTTGAAAAGAATGCCCTGAAAGAGAGGCGAGATTATGACCCAATGATTTAGCCAGAATACGTATATTTTTTACATAGTTGCTAGTAGTTAGGAAAGCATTGTTGAAAGAAAGTAGAGGTGCACCCTACCATTGCAATGAGTAATGTATTAAAAATCTGAACTGGACACCATTTGTGCCCTGTCGGGAAATACAGCACCTGCACTTCAGTTGTGGAAGTTTTGGTAGACAATAAAGTTAGAACATACACCTGCTCTTGGGAACTAATAGTGACTTGACCAAGTACCTAGACTTGGTGCTGGAACTGGAAAACTCCCCTGGTCTTAAAAGCCCATAAAATTCTAGGTACATGGCTGCCTTGATTACTAGGCTATTAAGCAAACCAAAAGGGGAACCGTCTAGTAGATTGGACATGTTCCTGAACATCTCCCCTGAAAGTGGCAACCTCGACGGGGCTTTGCTGACTGTTGTGTTGTGTAATCCCCTCAGAATGGCCCTGATCGGGTAAGCCGTAAACAATAATGGCCTACTTGGAAACTGTATAGACAGATGATGCTGTACCCCTGCCAGGTATAACTTAACCCCTTAAAGACTGAGCGTTTTTCAGTTTTTTGCACTTTCCTTTTTACCTCCTTACCTTTAAAAAATCATAATCCTTTCAATGTTGCACCTAAAAATCCATATGATGGCTTATTTTTTGTGCTACCAATTCTAATTTGTTTAATTCTAATCAGTCATTTTACCCAAAAATCTACGGCGAAATGGAAAAAAAAATAATTGTGTGACAAAATTGAAGAAAAAACGCCATTTTGTAAATTTTGGGGGCTTCCGTTTCGACGCAGTACATTTTTCGGTAAAAAATATACATTATCTTTATTCTGTAGGTCCATACGATTAAAATGATACCCTACTTATATTGGTTTGATTTTGTCGTACTTCTGGAAAAAATCATAACTACATGCAGGAAAATGTATACGTTTAAAATTGTCACATTCTGACCCCTATCACTTTTTTATTTTTCCCCGTATGGGGCGGTATGAGGACTCATTTTTATGCGACTTGATCAGTAGTTTTTAGCAGTACCATTTTTGTATTGATCTGACTTTTTGATCGCTTTTTTTTCATGATATAAAAAGTGACCAAAAATACGCTATTTTGGACTTTGGAATTTTTTTGCGTGTACGCCATTGACCGTGTGGTTTAATTAACTATATATTTTTATAATTCGGACATTTCCGCATAGGGGGCTATAACACTGCACACACTAATCTTTTACACTGATCAATGGTTTCTCATAGGAAACCATTGATCAATGATTCTGCCGCTTGACTTCTCATGCCTGGATCTCAGGCACTGAGCAGTCATTCGGCGATTGGACAGCGAGGAGGATGCTGTCTTACAGCTGTTCAGGATGCCGCTATTTCTCTGCGGCAATCCCGAACAGCCCCCTGAGCTAACGGCAACATTTTAGTTTCACTTTAGATGCGGCGATCAACTTTGAACGCTGCGCCTAAAGGGTTATTAGCACGTATCAGTGCCGCGCTATTAGCCACGGGTCCCGGCAACAACGGTAACAATGACCGGGCCCAACCTGCTATGGCCCTGCGTTATAGAACGGGAGCTCACTCAGGGTGTACAGGTACACCCTAAGTCCTTAAGGAGTTAATGGTGGTGTATGATAATTTCAACTTATAATGGCAAAAAGAGACAAAACAAATTAGAAGTTCAGTATGATCAGAACCAGCTGCCTAATGAGTCTTGATGAAGTTCTGATAGCTATTCCAGGCTACATTATATGATTTTTTGGTATTGGTAGCCAGATAATCTCTGATAAGACCATCTGCCAGTTTTTTGTAAATTTTTTGTCCATCATTAAGGCTGGAGCCGGCCTGCACACCAAGTCTGCTTCTGGCATAACCAGAAAGAAAATTGAAAATTTCATCCTGCATAGAGCATCAGCTGAATATTCCTAGTCCCCTGAATTTTTCACAAAGGGAAATTTAGTACACAAAGCTAACCATGTCAACCTTTTTAAAAATGTCATAACCAACTCTGACTTGGACCGACCTTTGTTTAAAATTTCTACCGTGGCTTGATTATCACAAACGAACATGACAGTTTTATGGACCCAAATATGACCCCATACTACTGCAGCTGCCAGCACCGGGAATATTTCAAAAGCAGTCGAAGCCTGTCTAAAACTGGGAAATTACTTAACCTGATCTGGCCATACATCTGCTACCTATAGGCTGCTATCTATTGCTGCAAAACCTGTACCGGATGAAGTGCCAGTAAAAACCTTCGGAGAGGAGTCTGATACTACTGGTAGGAAAAATGAAATGGCAAAGCAAAGGAAACAGGGGGTGGTTATTAATGGTACTTATTCTGATTGGCTGACTGTTACTAGTGGGGTACCACAGGGGTCAGTCTTGGGTCCTGTTCTATTTAATATATTTATTAATGACCTTGTAGAGGGGTTGAATAGTAAAGTAGCAATGTAGCAGATGATACTTAACTCTGTAAAGCGGTAAACACAATAGAGGACAGTGCATTGTTACAAATGGATCTGAAAAGGTTGGAGGTTTGGGGTGGGAAGTGGCAGAGGAGGTTCCACACTGATAAATGTAAGGTTATACACATGGGGAGGAAAAATCCGGGCTAGGATTATGTATTAAATGGGAGCACACTTGGGACGACTGACATGGAAAAGGACTCGGGAGTCTTATTTAATAGTAAATTTAGTTGTAGTGACTAGTGTCGGGCAGCTGCTGCCATGGGCTGCATCAATAGGGGGCATAGATGCCCATGACAAGGAAATAATTCTAGCGCTGTACAAATCACTAGTCAGACCACACATGGAATACTGTGTACAGTACTGAGCACCAGTGTACAAGAAAGATATAGTGGAGCTGGAGAGGGTTCAAAGTTGGGCAACCAGGATAATACGGGGAATGGGAGGACTACAGTACCCAGAAAGATTATGAAAATTAGGGTTATTTAGTTTAGAAAAAAGAAGGCTTAGGGGAGACCTAATAACTATGTATAAATATATCAGGGGACAGTACAGTGATCTCTCCCATTATCTATTTATACCCAGGACTGTATCTATAACAAGGGAACATCCTCTACGTCTAGAGGAAAGAAGGTTTCTACACCAGCACAGACGTGGGGGTTCTTTACTGTAAGAGCAGTGAGACTGTGGAATTCTCTGCCAGAGGAAGTGGTCATGGTGAACAAGGTCTAAGAATTTAAAAGGGGTCTGGATGCATTTTTGGAGAGTAATAACATTGATGGTTATGTATATACTAGATTTATAGGGACAGAATGTTGATCCAGGGATTTATTCTGACTGCCATATTTGGAGTCGGGAAGGAATTTTTACCTCTAGTATGAGGGTTTTTTGCCTTCCTCTGGATCAACTCAGTAGGGACTCATTAGGGTTATAGGTTGAACTTGTTGGACTCTGGTCTTTTTTCAACCTTATGAACTATGTTACTATGTTACTAACCTAAGGTATGATTATCATTGTGAACGCTAACAACCCTAAGAGAGACTGTAGCTCTGCCTTGTTACCTACCTGAGATCTATTGAAATTCAATATGGTCTTTCTGATTCTAATTAATTTGTCCTGTGGCAACCTGGCCTCCTTTACCATGTCTAGAACTATACCCAGTAAGGTTAAAACATGAGAAGGGCCTTCTATCTTTGTTGGTGAGACCGGGACCCTTAGCTGCTGGAACAAGTCAGACAATTTATGAGGAACTGATGGTGATTCTTCTAGTAACAAGAAATCATCTAAATAGTGAATGACATGCCTACACCCCACTACATTCTCTAGGATCCATTGAAGGGCTATGGCAAGTTGGTCAAACAACCACAGACTACTCTTGGATCCGAAGGTCAACTTGACAGCAAAATAATATAGCTCCTCCCACTTCACCCAATGCCATTGCCACAAATCCCTTTTTACTGGTAATAACTTAAAAGTGTCGGCAATGTCTGCTTTTGACAACCAGACACCTTGATCCAGTTCTAAGGCCATCTGCATTGCTTCATCAATTCAAGCATACCTCATGCTGAACTCGTCTGAGGGAATCAGCAAATTTAAACTCAGAATGATAGAGGAATGAGGCGCTGACAAATGATAGATTAAACTCTTCTTTTTATTAAACTTTCCCAAGACTTTTCCTATTGGACTGACCCTCCAAGAGGAAAACGGTGACGTAATAAATGGACCAATCATGAATCCCTTCTCAACTTCATTGTTCAGCAACATTGCCACCTTAACTGGATCATTAATTGCAGATAGGAGGTTCTTGCACTCATACAGTAAGTGCTTTGTAAGTAAGAGCTACTAGGCCAGTTTGAAAGCCACTAGTGAAGCAATACAACAACCACTGAACCCACTCAGGCTCAGAATGGAAGCTCAATAAGCACCCCAGAACAGTAACCTCCACCACACCTAGTCAGGACTGTTTATTTCTTTGCATACAGGCTGAAAGCGGATGTGCTCTGAAGCAGTTGGAGCAGATGTGCAGTAGCCTGCACTGATTGTAACTGCATTTGGATAGGTTAAAGTTATTGCATATCTGATTTTGTCCTAGGAATCTGATCAGTCTACCCAGCCTTTCTACTGTGCTGGCGTCTCTCTGGCCTGACGGGCTTGCAATAGCTGGACCTCTGGAGCTGGTCGCTTACTCCTTTGCCAACTGACACCATGATGTCAAGTGGGAAATAGATTGGTAATACCCACACGCTGGGGCTTTAAACCTACCAAAATGCCTGCAGAACAGACCGGTGTCGATGTTCGCCAAGTTTAGCTCTCTGTTATGATGAACCAGAGGTGCCGCTGCTTTGAACGAAAACAAAGTCTTAAAAAGTATTTAATAGTCTTAAAAGTAGCTGGGGGGGGTAAAAAAAATTCCCCTGTAAGGCCATACTCTCATCCTATTAATTCCCTTCTTGGCAAGTGTTACGCGCACTAAAAAGGGTGGCCCCACACAGCAAAACCTCCCTATTTCCACCTAAAAACCATGGGAAATGTGTGGGGCCCCACTTTTTAGGCCGAGTAACACTTGCCAAGAAGGGAATTAATAATGCGAGAGTAGAGCCTTACAGGTGAAGTTTTTACCCCCCACTGGTTACAATGAACCATAAGTTGTTCCCTTCCACTTTTAGAGGTCTTTGCATCACATCAATACTTGGTGATGTAGGTGGCACATAGACTCAGGCTGCTGCTAATGGAGCTGGTACTGCTCCTGCCACCCCACCCCTACTCAGCAGCCATGGTAGTGGAAGGTGAGCACAGAGGATCCCCCGAGTCAGACCTGCGAGAGGATGGACGATGGCGCCGATAGGCATCGGCCAACTGTCTCCGTAGGATGTCTCTATAATTGGTCAGTTTGTCCTCCCTCTCAGTGGGTGTAAAAAAGGCCCCAAATGTTGTGCCGGTAGTGAGGGTCCAATAAGTTGGAGAGCCAGAAGTCATCCCGCTGCGGAATGGTGACAATTCGGCTGTCACTATGCAAGCAATTGAGCATGCATTGTGCCATTTGTGCAAGTGACTCAGAGGGGCTCCCTGCCTCCATCTCCACTGCATACTGTCACGGTGTGTCTGGGTCCTCTGTCTTGCGTTCCTCATAACCTTCTAGCTCCTTTGGCTGCTCCTGCTCCTCCTCTCCTGTCAGATGACTAGAAAAACCGCCCATCTTGCGAAACCTAAACTGTGCTCCACTGCGCCTCTCCCCCTCCGCCTCCTCCTTCAATTCAGCCCTCACAGGGCTCATGTGGCCGTGAGATGTAGGTGCCACTTCACCAGTGCCCTGTCTAGCCATCGTTTCCAACACGTGTTGTAGTAAATGAAGCAGTGTAATGACGTCATTCATCCCGTAATCCTGGCGACTGACTAACAAGGAGGGTGAGCTTTGCAGTGTACGAGTGGTTGAAGTGCAGGCAATGTTTCCCTCCCATTGTTAAGATGTCTTGGAATGGGTGGAACACTTCAGGAACTGCTTGACAAGCAGATTGAACACATATCCCATGCAGGGCGCATGGCTCAGGCTTCCTTGTCGCAGCGCAGACAAGATGCTCTTTCCATTGTCAGTCACCATGGTTCCCATTTGCAGTTTTTATGGAGTAAGCCATGATTCGATTTCTTGATGAATGACTTTTAGCAGTTCCTCCCCTGTGTGACTCCATTCGCCAAGGCAAACCATTTGAAGAACAGTGTGACAATGCCATGCCCTGCACACATGGTATGCTGGTGGGGCACTGAGACTTGTCCGTGCAGTGGAGGCTGAGGACACGGTGGAGGAGACGGAGGTGAAGTCCCACACTGTCACAGGACTAACAGCCTGAGAGTGTGGAGGCAGAAGTGGCGTGACCAGTCCAAGTTGCTCTTGTGGCTGTGCAGGAACCACATTTACCCAGTTGACCGTAAAGGACATGTATTTTCCCTGACCATAGTTACTGCTCCTCACATCGGCGCTGCCTTGCACTTTGGTACACACTGACAAGCTCAAGGACTGGCCCACCTTCTGTTCCACAAAATTGTGCAGGGCTGGTACTGCCTTCTTTGCGAAGAAATGACGGCTTGGCACTCTCCACCTCTGCTCGGCACAAGCCATCAGTTCTCTGAAAGGTGCAGAGTCCACCATTTGAAAAGGGAGGGACTAGAGCACCAGCAACTCTGACAGGAGCACATTCTTTTGCGCCGTTGGATGAATGGGCGCATACTGTTGTCTCTTGGAAATGGCTTCGCCGATGGATTGCTGGCATAATGACTGATGCGAAGTAGGAAGAGCAGGAGCATCTGGAGTGACAGAAGATGGGTATGACACACAGCTCCCTTCGGCTGAGGTTGTGGAGGTTGTGGAAAACGGGAGCGGCGTGCCACTGGGTGATGCAGCAGGTTGGACCACTACATTGGAGCCACGGTTCTCCCAGGCCACTTTATGGTGGCGCTGCATATGTTGACACAGGGCCGTGGTGCCAACATTGGGACCCTGGCCCCGCTTCACCTTCTGCCGACACATATTTCCATGTTAACCTCCTCCAGATGCTTAATAAAAAACTGCCACATCGCCAAGTAGCTGACTTTCCCACCAACAGTCCACACTGAATGACTACTACTGCCGCCGACTCCAGGAACCCCTGTTTCACTACCTCCCAGGAAGGTAGGCTGCCGCAAAGCAGGTGGTCTACCCCGGGCACGTTTGGCTCCAGACTTTCCACTTCTGCCACCATGCTGACTGCCAACCATGCTACCACCTTGCTGGCTCAACTGCTGCCTCACAGGCAATCTGCAATCCTCTTCTACTGAGGATGATGTTGAAGCCCCCTTCTGCACCCGCCTCCCAAGTGCGATCGGCTTCATCATCATAGAGTTGTGTCTGCACGTCATTGATGTCCTACTCAGGTTCCTCAACAGTGTCTGCTTCAGGAGCCTGAACGCTGGCAACACCACCTCACACGCCACTCTCCTCCTCACTACTTGCCCGCCTACCAGAGAAAGCGGCGGATGTCTCCTCCACTTCTTGGCTGGGCAGTAGCTGCTGGCTGTCCTCTATTAAATCGTCCTCACTGAATAGTTTCCAGAGGAGGGAACAGCATAGGACAGAGGCAAGGGGAGGACAAGGACTGCTCCCGGGCCATGCCAACTGAGGGTTGTGTCTGAGGACCCTACCGATTGTTGACTGGGGGTATCAGATGTAATTTGTGATGAAGTGGATGACCGTGTTTACCAATCGATGACGACAGATGGGTTGCTGGTTGAGACTAGACCCCTAGCTGATACCGAAAGCTCAGGCCTCTCGCTGCGTCTCCTGCTGCCACTCACCCCTAGACTGCTGCAACCTCTGCCTGATGAATTTAGGCCTCTGCCACACCTCTGTGCACGTTCTGGCACTTCTCAGCCTGACATACTTAGTGCGTATATGAGGGGAGTACAATACGCTTCACTACGCTTAAAACAGTATTTGTCTAGATAAGCAGCAGGTGTATACTTTATGCTGGCCTTGCAATGAACTAGGCCCTTAAGACTTTAACAGGAACTAAATGATACACCACTTTGATGTACGTATGTGTTATGCACTTATGAGGGGAGTTCAAGGCACTCCAGTACGCCGCTTAAAAGAGTATTTGTCTACAACACCAGCAGTTATGTACTTTTGACTGGCCTTGCAATGAACTAGGCCCTTTAGACTTTAACAGGAACTAAATGGTACACCACTTAGATGTACGTATGTGGGGGAGTTCAAGGCACTCCAGTTCACTTAAAACAGTATTTGTCTACAACACCAGCAGGTGTGTACTTTTGGCTGGCCTTTCACAGTTTCTCACTTCTTTCAGTGCTTGTAGGCTGGATTTGGGCTTGAGGTGAATCACTGCCGTAATACACCCAAAAATGCACTTTCTCTCTCACTCTCTCTCTTTTCTATGTCAGTGCTTGTAGGCTGGACGTAGGCTTGAGGTGAATCGCTGCTGCCAGCCTGCTGTAATAGACCTACAGGTGCACTATCTCTCTCCCTTTCCTATCTGTGCATGTAGCCTGGACTTGGGCTTGAGGTTAATTGCTGCTGACAGCCTGCTGTAATACACCCACAGTTGAACATTCTCTCTCAATCTCTCTCCCTTTCCTATCAGTGCTTGTAAGCTGGAATTTGGCTTGAGGTGAATTGCTGGTGTAAAAATGTTTTTCTGTGTCTCTCTCTGTCCCACTCTCTCTGAAATAGAACACTGGAGTCACTGGCCGGAATATGGCTGCCGATTATGTAGGGCTGTGACATCACAGGGGGTGGCTGGGTGCTTATAGGCTGCATACTGCATGTGATTCATGGTCATCCCGCCGACCCTTGTTCCTGCATGTGATTCATTGCCCCATGTCCTGACATGTGGATCCGCCATTTTAGATGCCCTGGAGTCCGGACCGCAGTAAATGGAGTTTAATGAACAGATTCGCGTAATAGAATCACGGCGATATTCGCATTTGTTACAAATCAAATTATTCCAGAAATTCATAACGAATTCGGAATCGTCAGATTCGATTCGCTCATTCCTAATTAACATATTATACTTATGACTGAGGTATTGCTCTTAAAACTTGTTAGCAACAATAAATACAAGTAACTTCCACCTGAATGTGAGTCAGGTATACTATAACTACGTTAACGGTATTGCTCTGAAGACGTGTCAGTAACAATATGATGCAAGTAACTTCCACTGAAGACATGTCAGGTATGATGGGCAAGTTATTTATGCTACAATCACGTACAGGATATTGCTCTGAAAGCTTGTCACATGATTTAAGATTCACCATCATGTAACATGCAAATCAGACTAGGTCATCTATGTATTGGTTTGTCCATGCCCATACATATATGTAGGTGAGACCACCACAGAATGCCAAATTAGACTGAACAACCACAAATCCTCTATTCGCACTGGCAAAGTAGAATTACCGGTCCCTAGACACTTCAGGGAAATGAATCATTCTGTAGAGCAACTTAAATTCATGATCATTGATCACGTCCCTGTGATGCGGAAAGGAGGTGACAGAATTAATATGTTGAAGAGACGAGAGCTAGTTTGGATTGACAGGCTAGGGTCTCTGTATCCCAAGGGTCTGAATATGGATTTTTCCTTAAAACCTCTATTGTCATGATTCTCAAGTAATGGGGACATCCACCTCTGGTTCCACTCAATTGTCTGTCTTAATTAGCTAATCAGTATATGGTTCTGTTACTATATGATTTTAATTATGCAGATGTCTTGTTTGTTTGTTTTTAGTGCACATTGGGTTCACTTTGGGCATCCTGTGATACCTGAGATCGTGACTTCACTCATCATATTGTTAGAAGACAGGAATATGAAGATTTCAGGAACGTCCAGACCTTATGAATGATGAATTATTTATAAAAAAAAAAAAAAAAAACAGGGTAAAAATCAGCAGCCAGGCTGAAGGCCTGAGAATGATACAGATAAAGGTTCTGACTGGCTAACAACATAAACACAAAGCTAAGCTGGCCAGAGTGCAGCATGCACAAATTGTCTAGAGCAGACAGTACACAATGTCTGGCCTATTTTTTAGCATAGGGTACAGAACTGACTCACTCTCTTATCAGTTATAGACTGGACTTGGTGAAGCTGTGGATGTTGTGTATCTGGACTCTTCTAAGGCATTTGATACTGTGCCACACAAATGGTTAGTCCATAAAATGAGGATGCTGGGACTAAAGGAGAATATGAGTAAATGGGTTAGCAGTGGAAGCAGAGGACGGGTATCAATGGAACTTCCACTGGTTGAATGACAGTTACAAGTGGGGTACAGCAGGGGTCAGTACTTGGTCTACTTCTTTTCAACATGGTTATTAATGACTTTGCAGAATGATAACAGAGTAGAATTTCAATATTTGTAGATTACACTAAACTGGGTAAGGTGATGCACTAAGGCCATAAAAATAGTACAATTATATGCTAAATAATAGAACATTAGATAAAACTTCTATTAAAAAGGACCTGGGGGTACTGGTAGGCAGTAAGCTCAACTTACCAGTGCAAGGCAGCGCCCATGGCTTAAAGAAAAGAAAAAAAGCTAAAAGCATACATTTTCCTAAGAGCACTTAAGAAAGGAAGGAACAGACTAATTACTTGTTCCTGATCTGTGAAAGCATCAATTAGTTTACATAAAGTAGTTTGTAATAGATATGTAATCAGGATTTGATTTCTTGCCAGCTAATGTGTTTTAGAGAATCTTTCATCCAGACCCTGTGTCCTCTGTTTCCTCAAAACAATGATGAATTAGCGTCTAAAGCTTATCAAGTTAGAGACACTTTCTATCAAGTTCCTCCAGTTGTTGTCTTTTCCAAGTCATGTCTTTCTTAATGGAGTCATAGAGTAAGTAAAGTTTTGCTTTACATCTATCAAGAAAAACATTTTGTCAAGACAAAAGCTAATGCTTTAGAAGGTAATTGCTATGATAGGATTAGGAAGTCTACAACACTTATTGCATTACTCATAACATTTTCTTGTCATTTAACATGGCATTAAACATTACAGTCTTACAATCGCTATCCTTCAAGTGGCAAAAAACTACATAAAAAATGATACATTTCTATATATAGAATTACAACAATGGGAAAATACAGCAGCACACTGCTAGCACAAAGGTATAGATGAAACATGAGTATATAGATAAAACATGAGTATATAGATAGAACATGAAAAGCTATACAGCTGTAATGCAATAAATGAAGATATGAAACTATGAAAATATGAGATACTTAGCTTGCAAATTTGGCGCCAAATAGTGTGGACCGTCCCACCACGGTAAGGTAACCTCATTCTGGGACGGACCCTACACTGTGTATATGCCTCTGTGTAAACAGTACAACAGGCATTGCAAGGTCTGAAACATCCAAGGCACCTTATATACACCTAATAGAGGTGGGTGGGGTGCAGGAGCCAACATGGAGGTAGCCACTCCCCCGTATGTGTAATACAACCAGAATGAGTTTACCTTACCGTGGTGGGACGGTCCACGCTATTTGGCGCCAAATTTGCAAGCTAAGTACTTCATATTTTCATAGTTTCATATCTTCATTTATTGCATTACAGCTGTATAGCTTTTCATGTTCTATCTATATACTCATGTTTTATCTATATACTCATGTTTCATCTATATCTTTGTGCTAGCAGTGTGCTGCTGTATTTTCCCGTTGTTGTATATTTAGCCCAGCAGCTTGCACCTGCAAGCCAGGTTTTTACAATAGTTTGGATCAATGGTGCTGGCCAATTTATCCTTTGGTTGTATTACACATACGGGGGAGTGGCTACCTCCATGTTGGCTCCTGCACCCCACCCACCTCTATTAGGTGTATATAAGGTGCCTTGGATGTTTCAGACCTTGCAATGCCTGTTGTACTGTTCACACAGAGGCATATACAGAGTGTAGGTAGGGTCCGTCCCAGAATGAGGCTACCTTACCGTGGTGGGACGGTCCACGCTATTTGGCGCCAAATTTGCAAGCTAAGTACCTCATATTTTCATAGTTTCATATCTTCATTTATTGCATTACAGCTGTATAGCTTTTCATGTTCTATCTATATACTTTATATATATATATATATATATATATATATATATGTTTTATCTATATACTCATGTTTCATCTATATCTTTGTGCTAGCAGTGTGCTGCTGTATTTTCCCATTGCTGTATATTTAGCCCAGCAGCTTGCAGCTGCAAGCCAGGTTTTTACAATAGTTTGGATCAATGGTGCTGGCCAATTTATCCTTTGGTTATATATAGAATTATAAATTTCTTTATATAGTAAATTATGGCCATTCCCTTGAGATAACGGACAAAGGAACACTTGCTCAGTTCACCTTATACACATGCATCTCAGCAAAAAGAGCATGTTTTTCCAGTGAGGAAAGCTGCTGCCAGACTCTGGAGGTGGATTAAAAGAATTAAGCAGTTGACCCATTCATGCAATAGGGCATACAATTATGTCCAGTACCATAATGGATGTATAGAGTGCTTCACACCCAACGGCTACCAGCTGCTGTCAATAGCCAACGCAGATTGGTCTCATGGGCTGGACATTTAATTGTTTAGATGCCACTGACAGCAGTATTTAAAGATTTATAAGCAACAACATTGATGCTAAAGCAGGCCATGAAAGATCTAAGATTGAATGGATAAATTACGTTCAGTAGGATTTAATTGATATATATATATGAGAAAAAAGTGTAAAAAATTGGTAATAAAAATTCAATCTTTCAAATAAAGAAGGTAAAATTATGGGTGTTGTACTGAGAGCACAGTTTGCTTTTCTTTTTGCATTCTTCTGCTGTTTTTTGTTGCTATGTCTGTGTCTTGTCTTCCCCTTTCCTTTGTGCCTCCTGTTTGTCTACCCTATTTGTGCTACCGTGATTTTCTAAATGATTGATATGATTGTATCACTTCTAGCTCAGGCCAAAACCCAAAGCTGGTCCTGCAGGAATTCACTAGATACTTTCAGTCAATGTATTCCTTTCCCTCCCCATTCAATTGGGATCAAGTATCTGCCTTCCTTGATGCCGTAAATTTACCCTCCCACTCTCCAGACCATAGGGATCTGATGGAGGAGGCGATCACCCAAGAGGAGGTTTCCTTGGGGAATAAATCCTCTAAGTCGACTAGGGCCCCTGGCCCAGATGGATTTGGCGCCCTATAATATAAAAAGGTTCCCATCTCATTCGTAAGGGGAGCCATTGGGCCCAGAATATTATATATTAAGACGATATCTAAGCCTGATAAGGACCCCTCTAAAACTGACAACTACTGCCCCATATCCCTAACTATGACATAAAATAACTCATTAAGTTATGGCCACACAACTTACTTTTATTTCATCCTATATCCATCTGGGCCAGGTAGGCTTTATACCTGGCAGTCAGGCACCCGATCAGACCCATAGAGTGATTTATTTGACTTAATTTCCCTACTACACTCTTCTTGGGATGGTAGCACCCTTACTCACTTTGGCTTTTTTCTATCCTTGGACCTAAGGAAGGCCTTCGACTCTTTAGATTGGGAATTGGGGTTCCTGACATTGCTGCAACATCTATATGCCCGTTTGATGGCGAAAATTAATGTCAGGGGATATGAATCGGACACTAGTGTTGATTGGCATAGGCCATATTCGAATTCGCGAATATTCACGAATATATGGACGAATATTTGTCATATATTAGCATATTCGTGATATTTTCGTTTTATTTTTGCATATGCGACAATTCGCGTATGCGAAAATTAGCATATGCGAAAATTTGCACGCCAGTCTCACGCAGTAATATTAGAGCCTTCTTTACACCACACAAGCTGGAAGCAGAGAGGGATGATCACTGTGATGTGTACTGTGAGAAAAAAAAAAAAAAAAAACTAATATTCGTAATTACGAATATATAGTGCTATATTCGCGAATATTCACGAATTCACGAATATGCGATATTTGCGAATAAAATTTGCTTTGCGAATATTCGCGAGCAACACTATCAGACACCTTCCTGATTGGGAGGGGAATGGGACAGGCTTTCTCCAATTTTATTCGCCTTAGCTATAAGAGCCACTCTGGGGAATGATCCAGAACTCCTCTACAATAAAGGGTATTTAGACGGGGCGGAGGAACATAAAGCGGCCCCCTTCTCAGATGACCTTCTTTTATGTCTTTCCTCCAATAATCCATCAATAATCATGCTAAAAAGTGCATAATGTGCTAGACAATAAGGGAAGCTAGTCATCAGTTTAACATGGGCATGGTAATTAGTATACCTACATCAAGTAAAGTGCACTGAGTCAGTGGCGGATCCAGGGGGGGGCAACGGGGCAATTCCCCCCCCCCCCCCCCGAGATTGTTGCCCCTCCTCCTGTACTATAGCATGGTGGAGAGGGAGCTGTCAGCTGTCCTGCTCCACCATTCCCCCCTCCCCTTTCTCACACGCTGCAGCTGCTCCATTTCTGCAGTCAGTGAGAGCTGTCCACAGCAGGCCGGCGTGATCATCGCGCCGGCGCCCGGAGATCACGTCCCCGCGGCTCTCACTGACTGCAGGAATGGAGCAGCCGCAGTGTGTGATAAAGGTGACGGGCGTGAGAAAGGGGAGGCAGGGGGGAGTAAATTATAAGTGAGGGGAACATGTCAGGGGGGCATCATATGTGGGGGCACATGACAGTACCCCCCTGTCATGTGCCCCTCATATATAATACCCCATGTCCTGTGCCCCTCACATATAATGACCCCTGACATGTGCCCCTCACATATAATGCCCCCTGTTCTGCCCCCTGTTCTGCCCCCTCAGAGGGCATTATATGTGAGGGGCACATGTCAGGGGGGCATGAGGCATTATATGTGAGGGGCACAGGACATGGGGCATTATATGTGAGGGGCACAGGACAGGGGGCATTATATGTGAGGGGCACAGGACAGGGGGCATTATAAGTCAGGGTCACATGTCAGGCGGGCATTATATGTGGGGGCACATGACAGGGGGGGCATTATATGTGAGAGGCACATGTCAGGGGGCATTATATCTGGGGGCACATGACAGGGCCCCCCCTGTCATGTGCCCATATAATGCACATATAATGCCCCCCTGACATTTGCAGCTTACTTATAATACCCCCCCCATCATGTGCCCATCACTTATAATACCCCCTGTCCTCTGCCCCTCACATATAATGCCCCCCCTTTAATGTCCCCTCACATATAATGCCCCTCTGTCATGTGCCCCCCACATATAATGCCCCCTGACTTGTGCCCCTCACATATAATGCCCCCCTCTCCTGTGCCCCTCATATATAATGCCCCATGTCCTGTGCCCCTCACAAATAATGCCCCCTGTCCTGCCTCCTCAGGGGGCATTATATGTGAGGGGCACAGGACATGGGGCATTATATGTGAGGGGCACAGGACAGGGGGAATTATAAGTCAAGGACATATGTCAGGGGGGAATTATATGTGCATTATATGGGCACATGATGGGGGGGGGCTGTCTTGTGCCTCCACATATAATGCCCAATGTCATGTGACCCTCACATATAATGCCCCCTGAGGGGGCAGGACAAGGGGCATTATATGTGAGGGGAACATGACAGGGTGCATTATATGTTAGGGGAACATGACAGAGAGGGGCACAGAACAGAGGGCATTATTATGTGGGGGGAACAGGACGGGTTATAAATATGTGGGGGCACAGGATGGGGCATTATTACTATATAAGAGGGGCACAGAGTGTTTGGCATTTCAGAGGTATAGGCCGGCATTTATCATTGTAAGTGTAAGTGAAGCATTTTTCTACACCTTTTTTTGTATGCTGGTAATGTGTAAGAGCACCAAATGTATTAAAAGGTAGCAGACTATTTGATAAATTTTGTGCAGGTCACATTTTTGAAAATTTCACTCTTCACATACACCAAAAAGCTAAGCTAAGTCTGGGCAGGTGTAGATTTAGAGACTTTTCAGTGGCGTTCCGCCTTTTTTGCGCCTTTTCACAAAAAGACGCAGTTCATAAAACCCATCCATATCATGTGCATTGTCACAATCAGTGGATTGCAACTCAAGCGCAAAAAAAGCACAAAAAAACCCTGCTCGTGCCTTTTTTGCACCATTTTTAAACACAAAAAACTGTCTAAAGACAATTATACATGTCGGCCATAGTGTATATTATAAGGAATTTTTGGGGTAGTATGGTTTTTATTTACCACAATACATTACGGTATTGTATTCAGAGGGTGCATGGCAAGGTTATATTAAGAGAGCACAGTATGTGGTAGTATTATATTCGGAGGGTACAGTGTGTTGTAGTAATATATTCAGAGGTTACGGTGTGTGGCGGTTTTATATACAGAGGGTACGGTGTGTGGCGGTTTTATATTCAGAGGTTACGGTGTGTGGTGGTTTTATATACAGAGGGTATGGTGTGTGGCGGTTTTATATTCAGAGGTTACGGTGTATGGCGGTTTTATATACAGAGGTTACGGTGTGTGGTGGTTTTATATACAGTGGTTACGGTGTGTGGCGGTTTTATATACAGAGGGTAGGGTGTGTGGCGGTTTTATATTCAGAGGGTACAGTGTGTAGTAGTATCATATTCAGAGGGTACGGAGTGTGCCAGTATTATATTCAAAGGATACAGTGTTTGGCAGTATTATAATAATTATTGTTTTCATATAGAGGATCAGAATCTGCTGACATAGTGAGGAACCATCTGGTATCAAGTTCTGCTGAGTGAACATTTAGCTGGAACAAGTCCTGGCGGTATGTACCATCTGAATTAGATCATTCTGTATTCTCCTCATTATGTCCTATCAGAGCTGGAGTCACTTGTAAGTTCTGCAGTAATGATGGGTGAAACAACAACTCCCAGCATAACCTTACCACATACTTAACCCCTTAAGGACCAAGGACGTACCGGTACGTCCTTGGTCTTGCTCTCCTGATATAACGCGTGGTTACACAGTAACCCTGCGTCATATCACGGCGGGCCCGTCGTCATAGTGAAGCCGGGACCCGCCTCTAATAGCGCGCAGCGCCGATCGCGGCGCCGCGCGCTATTAACCCTTTAGCCACGCGCTCAGAGCTGAGCCGCGCGGCTAAAAGTGAAAGTTGCCGGCTAGCTCAGTCGGGCTGTTCGGGATAGCCGCGGCTAATCGCGGCATCCCGAACAGCTGACAGGACAGCGGGAGGGCCCCTACCTGCCTCCTCGCTGTCCGATCGCCGAATGACTGCTCAGTGCCTGAGATCCAGGCATAAGCAATCATGCCGCAGAATCGTTGATCACTGTTTTCTTATGAGAAACCAGTGATCAATGATAAAGATCAGTGTGTGCAGTGTTATAGGTCCCTATGGGACCTATAACACTGCAAAAAAAAAGTGAAAAAAAAAGTGAATAAAGATCATTTAACTCCTCCCCTATTAAAAGTTTGAATCACCCCCCTTTTCCAATAAAAAAACACACAGTGTAAATAAAAATAAACATATATGGTATCACGGTGTACGGAAATGTCCAAATTCTGAAAATATATAATTAATTAAACCGCTCGGTCAATGGTGTGCGCGCAAAAAAATTCCAAAGTCCAAAAGTCCTATCAATGCAAAAATGGTACCGTTAAAAACTTCAGATCATGGCGCAAAAAATTAGCCCTCATACCGCCCCATACACAGAAAAATACAAAAGTTATAGGGGTCAGAAGATGGCAATTTTAAACGTATTAATTTTCCTGCATGTAGTTATGATTTTTTCCAGAAGTCCGACAAAATCAAACCTATATAAGTAGGTTATGATTTTAATCGTATGGACCTACAGAATAAAGATAAGGTGTCATTTTTACCGAAAAATTTACTACGTAGAAACGGAAGCCCCCAAAATTTACAAAACAGCGTTTGTTTTTTTCAATTTTGTCGCACAATGATTTTTTTTTCCTTTTCACTGTAGATTTTTGGGCAAAATGACTGACGTCATTACAAAGTAGAATTGGTGGCACAAAAAATAAGCCATCATATGGATTTTTAGGTGCAAAATTGAAAGAGTTATGATTTTTTAAAGGCAAGGAGCAAAAAACGAAAATGCAAAAACGGAAAAAAAACCCGGTCCTTAAGGGGTTAAGGTCATACTGAGAGCTGTAGTTTTAAATGGTAAAAACTTTTTTAGCACTTTCCCATTCTGTGGCAATTGATATATTTGATTATTATACTGGAAATCATTTTCTGTAACATGCTACAGCACGGGCATCACAACATGCTACAGCGCGGGCATCACAACATGCTACAGCGCTGGCATCACAACATGCTACAGCGTGGGCATCACAATATGCTACAGCGCGGGCATCACAACATGCTACAG
The DNA here is from genome assembly GCF_029499605.1 of Hyla sarda. NCBI lineage: Eukaryota > Metazoa > Chordata > Amphibia > Anura > Hylidae > Hyla > Hyla sarda. Next base: position 255,178,427 of record NC_079189.1, on the reverse strand, counting down.
CGCGGGCATCACAACATGCTACAGCGCGGGCATCACAACATGCTACAGCGCTGGCATCACAACATGCTACAGCGCAGGCATCACAATATGCTACAGCATGGGCACACAACATGCTACAGCGCGGGCACACAACATGCTACAGCGCTGGCATCACAACATGCTACAGCGCGGGCATCACAATATGCTACAGCGTGGGCACACAACATGCTACAGCGCGGGCACACAACATGCTACAGCGCGGGCATCACAACATGCTACAGCACGGGCATCACAACATGCTACAGCGCGGGCATCACAACATGCTACAGCGCGGGCATCACAACATGCTACAGCGCGGGCATCACAACATGCTACAGCACGGGCATCACAACATGCTACAGCGCTGGCATCACAACATGCTACAGCGTGGGCATCACAATATGCTACAGCGTGGGCACACAACATGCTACAGCGTGGGCACACAACATGCTACAGCGCGGGCATCACAATATGCTACAGCATGGGCACACAACATGCTACAGCGTGGGTATCACAACATGCTACAGCACGGGCATCACAACATGCTACAGCGCGGGCATCACAACATGCTACACCGCGGGCATCACAATCATGTCCTGTATCCCTTAATGTTATGCTTTTGCAAATATTCATCCAGTTGCTGTATAAACGTCTGTACAGACTAATAAAACCGCATCTGCAGGCAGAGGATTCTACATCCTTATTGTTCTTAGTGTAAAAAAAAACTTTCCTTTGCCTTAGACAAAATCTCCTTTCTTCCAGTCTAAAAGTTGCTGAGTTGCCCATAGCAACCAATCAGATCGCTTCTTTCATTTGTAAAAAGGCCTTGGTTGCTATGGGCAACTGGTCAACTGGTCGGCGGGGAAGGCAAAAACATATAACTTTAAAAAGGCAAACTTCCCTGGGCTGAGAGTTGCACTACAGGACATAGACTGGGGGGAGGTGTTGTCAAATACTGATACAGAAGGTAAATGGGACATCTTTAAATCAACTCTAAATAACTATACAGCTAAATATATACCAAAGGGGAACAAATATAAACGATTAAAACTAAATCCTACATGGCTGACAAATGATGTTAAAAGAGCAATAAACAACAAAAAAATAGCCTTCAAAAAATACAAATCTGATGGGTCAGCGATAACATTTAAACAGTACAAAGAGCTTAATAAAATCTGTAAAAATGTAATAAAAACAGCAAAAATTCTAAACGAGAGACAGGTGGCCAAAGAAGGCAAAACTAATCCTAAATATTTTTTTAGATATATAAATACAAAAAAACCAAGGACAGAGCATGTAGGACCCCTTAATAATGATAACGGGGAGGTTGTCACAGGCGATCAAGAGAAGGCGGAGCTACTGAATGGGTTCTTTAGTTCTGTATATACTATGGAAGAAGGAGCTGACATTGGCCAGGTCAGTGCTGGTAACACATCATGTAATGTACTGAACTGGCTTAATGTAGAGATGGTATAAGGTAAGTTAAGTGATATAAATGTAAGCAAATCTCCAGGGCCGGATGGACTACACCCAAGAGTTCTTAGAGAGGTAAGTTCAGTAATATATGTACCCCTGTTCATGATATTTAGAGATTCTCTGGTGTCTGGTATTGTGCCAAGGGACTGGCGCAAGGCGAATGTGGTGCCAATCTTCAAAAAGGGCTCTAGGTCTTCCCCAGGAAACTATAGACCGGTAAGTTTAACCTGCATTGTGGGTAAATTGTTTGAAGGACTTATAAGGGATTACATACAGGAATACATAGGGGATAGTAGCATTATAAGTGATAACCAGCATGGGTTTACTAAGGATAAAAGTTGTCAAACCAATCTAATTTGCTTTTATGAAGAGGTGAGTAGAAGCCTTGACAGAGGAATGGCTGTGGATATAGTGTTTCTGGATTTTGCTAAAGCATTTGATACTGTCCCTCATAGACGTCTGACAGGTAAGTTAAGGTCTTTGGGCTTGGAAAGTTTAGTTTGTAACTGGATTGAACACTGGCTCATGGATCGTACCCAGAGAGTGGTGGTCAATGATCCGTACTCTGATTGGTCCCCGGTTATAAGTGGTGTACCCCAAGGTTCAGTACTGGGCCCGCTGTTGTTTAATTTATTTATCAACGATATAGAGGATGGTATTAACAGCTCTGTTTCTATCTTTGCAGATGACACCAAGCTTTGTAGCATGGTACAGTCTATAGAGGATGTGCATAAGTTACAAGATGACTTGGATAGACTAAGTGTCTGGGCATCCACTTGGCAAATGAGGTTCAATGTGGATAAATGTAAAGTTATGCATCTGGGTACTAATAACCTGCATGCGTCGTATGTCTTAGGGGGGATTAAACTGGCAGAGTCACTGGTAGAGAAGGATCTGGGTGTACTTGTAGATCACAGACTACAGAATAGCATGCAATGTCAGGCTGCTGCTTCCAAAGCCGGCAGGATATTGTCATGTATCAAAAGAGGCATGGACTCGAGGGACAGGGACATAATACTCCCCCTTTATAAAGCATTGGTACGGCCTCACCTGGAATATGCTGTTCAGTTTTGGTCACCTGTCCATAAAAGGGACACTGCGGAGTTGGAAAGGGTGCAGAGACGCGCGATTAAACTAATATGGGGCATGGAATATCTTAGCTATGAGGAGCGATTAAAGGAGTTACAATTGTTTAGTCTTGAGAAGAGACGTTTAAGGGGGGATATGATAAACGTATATAAGTATATTAATGGCCCATACAAAAAATATGGAGAAAAACTGTTCCAGGTTAAACCCCCCCAAAGGACGAGGGGGCACTCCCTCCGTCTGGAGAAGAAAAAGTTTAGTCTCAAGGGGCGACACGCCTTCTTTACCGTGAGGACTGTGAATTTATGGAACGGTCTACCTCAGGAACTGGTCACAGCAGTAACAATTAACAGCTTTAAAACAGGATTAGATACATTCCTGGAACAAAATAACATTAATGCTTATGAAGAAATATAAAATCCCATTCCTTCCCCAATATCGCGCCACACCCCTACCCCTTAATTCCCTGGTTGAACTTGATGGACATATGTATTTTTTCGACCGTACTAACTATGTAACTATGTAACTTTTCCTCTGGACAGGTTTTGATAAATCTCCCACTGAATGTGTGACCATGTGTCCTATGTATAGTCACAAAGGATAGGGGATAAGCCCGCTGAGGAGACCCCCCGCGATCTCCCTGCAGCACCCACATTCTATGCGTTGACTGTGTCTCTAGTTTCGGAAACCTCCGGGTTTCCGGGACTGGGGACGTCATGCCACGCCCCCTCCATTCATGTCTATGGGAGGGGGCGTGGCGTGACATCACGTCCCTAGTCCCGGAAACCTGGAGGTTTCCGAAACTGGAGATTCAGCACCCGCATAGAATGTGGGCGCTGCAGGGAGATCGCGGGGTGTCTCAGCAGCAGGCCCCCCGCGATCAGACACCTTATCCCCGGTCCTCTGGATAGGGGATAAAATATTTTTGCAAAGGTACTGATCTCTAGTGTTGCTCGCGAATATTCGCAATTCGAATATTATTCGCGAATATCGCATATTCGCGCATTCGCGAATTTCGCGAATATAGCGCTATATATTCGTAATTACGAATATTCGTTTTTTGTTTTTTTTTCACAGTACACATCACAGTGATCACCCCTCTCTGCTTCCAGCTTGTGTGGTGTAAAGAAGGCTCTAATACTACTATGTGAGACTGACGCGCGAATTTCCGCATATGCGAACATTTGCATATGCTAATTTTCACATATGCGAATCTTCGCATATGTAAACTTTCGCATACGCGAATTGTTTGCATTTGCGAAAATAAAATGAGAATATTACGAATATGCGAATATTCGCGAATATATGACGAATATTCGTCCATATATTCGCAAATATTCGCGAATTCGAATATGGCCTATGCCGCTCAACACTACTGATCTCTGCTCTCATTTACATTGGCTAATTTTGAAGCTTATCTTGTTAATAAGTGGCCACTATACACGTCTTCACCTACATTCAAACCTGCTGTTTATCACAGATATGAACTGGATGAAGCACAGTATCCCAAAAACTAGCCACATGCAAAATTCCTATTATAATAAATGAAATGCCTTTACAGTGTGTTCACACATTCCGTTTTTTTCGTTGCAATTGCTTAATATAAAACCAGGAACAGATCATACATTATAGAGACTTACAAAGGAAAGACTGAGACTTCTCCAAATCCATTCCTGACTAGTGTTGAGTGGCATAGGCCATATTCGAATTCGCGAATATTCGCGAATATATGGACGAATATTCGTCATATATTCGCGTATTCTCGTTTTATTTTAGCATATGCGAACATGCGCGAATGCGAAAATTAACATATGCGAAAATTAGAATATACAAAATTAGCATAAGGGATATTCGCATATGCGAAAATTAGCATATGCACATTTTCGCATATGCGAAAATTCGCACACCAGTCTCACACAGTAGTATTAGAGCCTTCTTTACACCACACAAGCTGGAAGTAGAGAGGGGTGATCACTTTGATGTGTACTGCGAAAAAAAATTAAAAAAAATAAAAAATAAAACGAATATTCGTAATTACAAATATATAGTGCTATATTCGCGAATATTCGCATTGCAAATATTCGCGAGCAACACTATTCCTGACTTTGTATTCAATGTATGTATTTAAAAACCTGAATGTGTGAACACACCCTCAAGACATATCCTTATCTGTGCCAACTTATATAATATATAATACAACAACAATGTTTTATTGTAACTACCTTTCTGTTACCACTAATGTTGGAAACACATAATGCATTTTATTGCACCCTATATTTAGCAAATTGTGCTGGAAGCAAACTTATTTAGCAATAGTTTTGCACAATTGAGTAATTCATTTGGTTCCTGAATGTGTATTTAAAGATTGCAAATGAGTTAATGAGAACAACATACCTAAATGTACTAAAGGATTCCTGGTTAAGAAGTCAACCTTTTAAGGTAAAACAACAATTTCTCACTACCCTTTCTATACAGATCTCATCCGCAGTCATATAGTAAACAGAACAAATAATGGAAAACGTGAGAGCTTCATTTTTATAAATTGGGGATATGGCCCTGAATGTGAACTTGAACGATGTACACTGTAGTATAATATTGCCCCTCCACCTGTCTGAATAGGGGTGAGCAGCCATATCAGAGAACGCACGTGGACTGGTTTAGTACTATTATCGTTTGGGGGGGGGGGGATGCAGACTTTTTGTCTCATCTCAGACAACCCCCTTAAAGGGAATCTCTATATAATGCTCAGAGCTGCAGACACTGTCAGGTAATAAAACAAACAATACCTTTCTCTTAGCTGATGGCTAAGTGCCATAGAGGCGGTGCTGAGCTGCAGCATTCACACCTCCTCCCCTGTCTTTTACTGCTTGTCTTCTAGCACTGAGTACTGTGCATCAATCATGCAAGACAGGGAGGGGTGGGGGGGGGATGGAATGAGGTGTGCACACTGCAGACTGGCATAGCCTCTATGGTACTTGAGCTTAAAAAGAAAACATCATTTTATATCTTTGTAAACAACTATCAGCTAAGAGACAGGTATCATTTGTTTTATATCCCTATTACATATCTGCTCACGTCTGTATCACTCAGCATCATATAGAGCTGACATATCCCTTTTAAGTTCTCGGGAGCTCAGGCAGGGATTGGTTTACATTAAAAACAATGGGACTGATGTGTATTGTTGTACTGATTTGAATGTCATTGTTTTCATGCACAGTTGGATTCAGGATATATTTTACTTAGAGGACAAAGATGGGTTAACGTCTGATAAAAAAGTATCTGTGGGATTAAAATTTGGAGAAATCACAACAAAAATTACTGCAGTTTGTTTTCTACTGCACTTATAAGATCTAGAGTCTGCTCCATGCAACTACAGTACACATTTTGGGATGTGATAAATGTTCTTACGCTGCGTTTTTAAACACTGACAGGAACCTTATGTGATCCTTGGCATTTTTGCAACTATGGCTGTTAGATGTTATTCCTTACAAGTACTGAATGTTCCAGAAGATGAGTCCATATCTGGAAACACCTCATGGTTGAGTATTCAGTGCTGTTGACTGTAATAAAATACATACTTCACAGAATACACATCTCCCCAGAAAAATGCATAACACTGCTATACTTATACAGTGATCCCTCAAGTTACAATATTAATCGGTTCCAGGACGACCATTGTAAGTTGAAACCATTGTATGTTGAGACCAGAACTCTATGGAAACTTGGTAATTGGTTCTGAAGCCAAAAAAATGTCATCCAAAAATAGGAAAAAGTGAGAATTAAAGAAAAATAAGTAGATAACTAATATAGATAAAGCAAATCCTTACATATAAAAGTAAGAAAGATCTGTCGAAGGCTGTCCGGGCATGCTAGGAGCTGTAGTTTTGCAACAGCTGGGGGCACCCTGCTTGGGAAACACTGGTCTATGTAGAGGACAGGAGCTTCTTTGGGTACAGTACACGCAGTGTCCTAAAAAAGTAACATGGAGTCGCCCCTACCTGGTGTCCAAAGGAGCTGGTAACCCTGGTACAGGTAAAGTGTACAGAACATGTAATACCTTCCTGTACTGTAGGGGGCACTACCAGACATCAGTCAGTGCATACGCTTCAGTATTACAGGTGTTTTATCAGTGAAATGTCCATTCTGATTGGTCAGTTCTTCCAGCCATCGACACGTTTCACAGATCTGGACTGTCTGTAGTATTGTATGTTGAGTCTGGTTTCAACTTACAATGGTCCAGAAAAGACCATTGTATGTTGAAACTACTGTATGTTGAGGCCATTGTAAGTTGAGGGATCACTGTGCTGTATAAAGTAAAACAAATACCGTAACTTTATTGCTTCTTGATACAGAATGTTTAATACCACCACTTCTGTCCATATTGTTTGATCCCATGTTTGAGAAATACTGTGTAAGAGTAACTTTAAATCCTAGGAAATAACCTAAATCTTTCATCCTCGTGTGAGTTTTAGGAGTGGCAGAGATGTGTGCAAACAATGAAGCTGTAAATGGGTTCAAAACATAAAGAAGCCCACTGCCACCTTAAATGAGGACTTTTGATATGTCATAGCAAAGCCTCCATCTCATATACACTGAGCAGGGAGAGAAGCGCAGTCATTTTTCTAAAATAACTAACTTTTCAAGAGTTGGTTTAACACTAGTGTTGAGCGGCATAGGCCATATTCGAATTTGCGATATTTCACGAATATATGGACGAATATTCGTCATATATTCGCTAAATTCGCATATTCGTAATATTCGTGTTTTATTTGCGCATATGCGAAGATGCGCGTATGCGAAAATTAGCATATGCGAAAATTAGCATAAACCAAAATTAGCATATGCAAAAAATTGCATATGCGGAAATTGGCACGCCAGTCTCACACAGTAGTATTAGAGCCTTCTTTACACCACACAAGCTGGAAGCCAAGAGGGGTGATCACTGTGATGTGTACTGTGAAAAAAAAAAAAGGAATATTCGTAATTACGAATATATAGTGCTTTATTCGCGAATATTCGATATTTGCGAATAAAATTTGCATTGCGAATATTCGCGAGCAACACTATTTAACACACAGCAGTTTTTAAGTCACTACAGTAGTGAAGTTCTAAGCCAAAGACAGAAGTTGGTCCAGCATGAAGGATATGTGGAAGTAGTTTCCTTTAACAATTCCTTTTCTGTTTGAAAAACTGTATAAAAAAAACTGCAATTGTGTTTTTCCAAAAAAAGTGCTGTGTGTAAAATCACCCTAGAGCTATGTCCACACTTAAGATTAATATTTGAGTGTATTTCCTCAGCAGAAATCCAAGGTCATATTGCTAAATTGGTGCAGATGTAGAACTGTTGTACATTCAGTGGTGTTCATCCTTTCATGTTCATCAGAAACAAAGTAATATACCTTTTATTTCTGCTGCAGATTTTTTTTCAGGGCAGTAGCGAACATTCTTCATGTATGCGAACATTCAACATGTAAATAAGTTGCTAAAATTCTGTTCACTTGATAGGATGTGGCTTGTCATTTTATTCAACACAGACTTTTGTGCAGAACCTGCATTGATAACTATATTAATTCAAAATGGCAGGGTCCACATTGCTAGGGAGCCCAAATACTTGGTACTACTATAAGTTCCAAGCTGCACTCCTGCCCAGACCAGAATCTATCCCCACTAGTGAAATTTGTATGTGAAGTTTGTGTTTCATAATTTAATCACAACTTATCCCATAGGAGTCCCAGGGTAATACTACAATATACAATAGCCCTTCAGGGGAGACCCCCTAGGGATTAAGAATCCCTATTTCTATGGACTCACTAAAATATTACTTTTAATTCCTGTGCTTTAAAACTAAATGAAAGAACAAACGTGATCTCTCTGATGTGGATTAATCTTTATTGTCTGTTATTCTCATCTCTTATGAGTATATAGATGGTTGGTTGTTACACTTTGCACCTCTATGGAGGTCCCTCACACCATCCCCTGCCCAAACAGGCAACCGATGATCTCTTACTTCCACTCATCTTATTGTTATTGGACTATATCTTATGGCTATTCCTATATATCCATGATTTGGATTCCACTAAATATAGAAATCACTGCCTAAAGCCTATGATCAGCCTCACCGACATTTCACCAGAGCACTGTCTTTGTCAAATGCCTCACAAACCCTTGACGAAGACAGTGCTTTGGCGAAATGTTGAAAAGATACTTCCTGTGTATAACCTTTACAAATCTTTTAGTCAGTCATATTGTGCATTACCTTGTTTTACCCAATAGACCTGTTATATGTATTTTGTGGTACTTTTTCTATGACACATCCAAGTGCCAGGACAACCTTGCCTTCCTGACTGACTGTACAGTTTGGTGGAGGAGGGATATTGCTATTGGGCAGTTTTTCAGGGCCCAGGAAACTTAATTCCAGTAAAAGGAAATCTTAAAGCATAACTGTCATTTTAATAAACTTTGACATGTCACACAGACCCCCTCTGATCTTTAGATCTAATCCTTGTAGAGTACTGCAGTGAGCTTCTTTCCCCATGTAATGTAAAAAATGTTTTACGTATATATATATATATATATATATATATATATATATATATATGTTAACAAAACTATTTCCAATGATAAAAATCAGTTACCTCTAAATACATTTTATAGTTACAAAATAACACTAGTATATAAGGAGGAAATAATTATCATCATACGGATTCTGGCCACATCCTGTATACTGAAACCAATATTATTAATTATACTAGTATGTAAGGATAAATATTATCACCGTACATATTACCATCATACTGTTACTGACCAAATCCTGTATACTGAGACCGATATTACCACTAATACAAGTACATAAGTGGGAATATTATTACCATACATATTACCAACAAACTATTATTGATGGAATCCTGTATACTGAGACCAATATTACCAATAACACCAGTATACAAGGAGGAATATTATCACCATACATGTAACATCATACTGTTGCTGACCAAATCCTGTATAGGTAAACCACAAACCGTTGCATCTGGGGACTCACACACTACATCTTCTCTGACTGGAGTCTTTACCTTTCCTTTTTCTTCTCCATCTAGACCTCACTGTTATGACAGTTTTTTTCAGCCATGACTAATCTTCACAGAACCTGCCAGACAAACATTTTGGGCTCCACACTTTTACAGCACCTTTAGTGCCTCAAACAATAACATTGCCTCCCCTCCTTGATGTATCTCATAGGATAAGTGGATAAGTGGTTTGGGAAAGAGTAGGTAGGTCCCCCCCCCCCCCCCCCCCCATTAGGTAGTGTAGTAACTTCAATAGGTAGACCGGTCTCTTCACATAGTTTCTCACATCACACAGGTGCTCTGTAGCATGGGATGTGTTATTACCAATACCTGTTGGAAGGAGAGATGTCATCCTTTTCAAATTTTTTAAATTGATGAGGATCTGAGAGACTGATGAAATTGTAGTCTAAGTTCTAATTTTGATCATGAGCTTGAAGACATCTAAGTTATGCTCACTCAAAGGAGATATCCCAGTTGGATCATAACTTGTGTCAATGCCATTGTATCATGCCGAAATAGACAGTATCTCATAAATACTTCAAGAAAGAAATAAAATCGAGGTCAGAGAAACCAGCAGTATTCTCAACAGGATACATTATGCAATATTGGGATATTTGCTGAATCATTAGGATATTTCTGCCACTTAAAACATCAGATCCATCATTTGAGAAAGCCATGCAAAAAGAACCCCGACACTGGCCTAGTTAGTGTCCCCTAGCTCGTTTGGTAGCAAATCAAAATCTGCGGTTACAATTTCTAGGAGTATACGGGTGCGGGCACAACAGGTGCATTTGTGACACGATCATGCAACCAGGCAATACATTTACATCTGATGCCACAGGCAGTACATTCTTTATAAAACAGTATGTGCAATACCACACATGGGATACCGTGTTTCCCCGAAAATACACCCTACCCCGAAAATAGGCCCTAGCTGGATTATCGGGGTAGGCTGCAATATAAGACCTACCCCAAAAATAAGACCTAGACGAGTGGTCTCCAACCTGCGGACCTCCAGATGTTGCAAATGTTTGCAACATCTGGAGGTCCGCAGGTTGAAGACCACTGACCTAGACAATGCCCGGGCTGCAAATATTAAAAAACAAGCTTTAACTTACCTTCGCCCTTCGTTTTCGTTCCCCCATTGCTAAGGAACCGGCCTCACTGTCCTCCGCTGTTATCGCTGCAGTCCTGGGGATGGGAACGTCACAGAGCCTTCAGCCTTTAACCGGCCGCAGCGATGTCCCCCCTCGGCCAGTGATAGGCTGAGCCCACTGTGATGTAAGAAGCCGGCCGACTTCTTACATGACAGTGGGCTCAGCCTATCATCGGCAGAGGCGGGACATCGCTGCAGCCGGCGATAGGCTGTAGGCTCTGTGACGTCCCAACACCAGGAAGCAGCAAGAACAGCGGAGGGACCATGAGGCCGGTGCCTTATCAACAGGGGAACGGAGGACAAAGGTAAGTTAAAGTTTATTTTTTAATATTTGCAGCCCGGGCACAGGAATACAAAGCGCAGCGGCTGAAAATTATTTGACAGGGGGGGAGAGAAGCTGCGCTCGCGGGTGACAAATGATTAGTACCCCGATGTGGGGTGCAGCGCTGGGCTGATAAACCGGCAGGGGTGGGGGGGAGGGACATTGGGGGGGCAGAGCTGCACACATAACATGATGATAATGGGGGGTGTAAATACCGTGGAACCGCCATGTTGTTCAATGTACATAGGGTACCGTAAATAAATAAGCCTTACCCTGAAAATAAGCCCTAGTGTGTTTTTTGTGACTAAAATTTTTATAAGACCCGGTCTTACTTTCGGAGAAACACGGTATATTTACTATACTGCAGTTCATATACGTTTCAATATGTGGGAAATACTACAATGACGATCTAGCCACGGATCAGAAAACATCTTTCTGATATACATTTCAGTTCACATCACGTGTCAGCTGCGTTGGCACATTGTGTAGAAAGCCATTTTGTCTATGCAGGAATAGAACACGTGACTCTTCCACCCAGGGGTGGAGATTTTCGGCAGAAAATCTTATTCTGAAAGGTGTATTGGAAAATGACTATATGAACAGACACCACCAGGTCTGAAGAAGAGGTATGATGTGATATTGCACTATTGATACCTTATAGCAGCATCTTTGGTTTCCGGTGTTTTTTCTATGATGTTTCCTGTGCTATTATGTGTTATTCTTATAGTCTCATTTTGATCAGTTTGTCCAGGGATTTTTTTAGATGAATATATTTTATTATATTTAATGTGATGTGTATATATATAATCTATAGTCATGGTTTATTATTCCTGGACTCACACACGGGACGTGTGACTCTATGATGCACCGCTTGTATTGTTAATTTTTATGGAATAAAGGGACTCATTCACTGCATCCATTCTGTGCTGGATTTCTCTTTCTCTTTAAGTTTCTACTTTGGGAGCTGCCCAGTACCATCCATGTCGCAGGGGAGACTACACCTTGGTGAACTGATTCCCTTCTTCTGCATTATAGAAGTAGCGTTTTAATACTTCAGCATATCAAGATGTTTAGGACAATTATATGCTTAAGGCAGTTTAAAGGAGTACTCTGGTGCAGAGTACTCCTGCTCCGTCCTACCTGGGCTGCAAAAAAAATTTAAATAAACCATCACTCACCTTCCTGGGTTCCCGCGGAGCGCCACTACAGGTGATCGGTCCTCCGGTCCATCTTCTTCATACTTCTGTGTGAACGAAGCGTCACATGGCGCTCAGCCTATTATGGGCCGAGGCAGAACATTGCCGCGGCCGGCGATAGGCTGAGCACCATGTGACGCTTCGTTCACACGGAAGTATGAAGAAGATTGACCAGAGGACCGATCACCTGTAGTGGCGCTCCGCGGGAACCCAGGATCGTGAGTGATAGTTTATTTTCCTTCTTTTTGCAGCCCAGGCAGGACGGAGCAGGAGTAGTCTGCACCAGAGTACTCCTTTAAGGAAGGCCCTTTTGTGTTTCAGCATGACTGTGCCGTTGGCGCGCAAAGCAAGGTGCCCTTTCATCCAAGATCAGTGTCTGAGTCTCTTCTAGATGAATAGGCCAAAATTCCCCAAAACAAACTCCAAAATCTTGTAGAAAGTCTTCCCAGAAGAGATGAAGCTGTTATAACTCCAACTCCATCATGATGCCTATGGATTTCAATGATCTAAAAGCTCCTATAGGTTTAATGTGTAGCTGTCTCAATATTTTTATTCATATAGTGTGTAATGTATTATTTATAACATATTCACTTTTATAGTTCTCAGCAATGCCATTGGTAGGGCCTAGATGGCAATGCCCTGTCAGCGGTGAGCACAGATCACACATCACATCACCGATTTCAGCTAGGACAGCCTGTGCTGATCTACTGCTGAACTGTGCAGAGGATTGAGGGCAATTTTACTGGAGGGGAAGATAAGGCAAGTTGCATGATTGGGAATGGGGGATGTGTCTTATCTGCTTTAAACATTTGTTTGCTGAATTGTTGTGTGGTAAAGCGTTAACAGAGAGAATATATCAACAGCTTTTCTCAACTGCTATACTATGCTGAGCCAGTATGGAGGAGGTGCATTTACAATGTAATCTATGATGGGAGGAAATTACAAGGAAAATAGGATGCTGACATATACCACAGCGTGTGACCACTGGACCCCATCATTTTGAAGAAAAAAACGTTTTTATTCAGCATTTGCAGTAATAGAGCAAAGAAAGTAAGAGGAAACTATTCCAGTCAGTAAATGGGTTTACATAATCAAATTATAACATCAATTAACAGGGGAATGCAAAGTTAGGAGGTGCCAACTGGTCAGAACTAGAAAGATGCCTCCTTAACAAATCTACTGGTGTCAGTAGCAAGTTACAGCTATGTCGCAGGGGGAATGTAACCCTTCATTTGAATATCCAGAACATTGTCTAAAAGTCAGTTTTCTGTGAGAAAGGGGACAATCCTTTTGTCAACCAATGCTCCCAAGTCTACACTGGCTTCCAGCACACCGCAATCATCCAGGTAAAACAGGCCTATCTTTACAAGTCAACAGTGGCTCCATTTGCTACAGTACGTGCATCATCCACTCTATCCTCTACAGCAGTGATTCCCAACCAGGGAGGGTCTTGGGAGGCACCTTGGCGGAAGCAGAAGCGTGATGTGTTGAACGCTTTCGCCAAAAAAAACGGGGTACGAACACTGGGTGGGAAGCATCCACGTCACTGCAGTGATAATGTTGGACACTCTCCGTCAGCCCTCGTGCATATTGTCAGTGAGACGACAGCTCAAATGTTATATTGGGGTTGAGGAACGGAGGGGGGGTTTGAATGAAGGCAATAGCGAAGGGGGGGTGAAGGTGAATGGAAACAATATTGTGGGAGGGGGTGAATGGAAGCAATAGCAGGGGGTGGGGGTGAATGGAAGCAATAGTGGTAGGGTAGAGTGGTGAATGGAAGGAATAGCAGGGGGTAGGGGGCGAATGAAAGCAATAGTGGGGGTTGAGTGGAGGCAATAGTAGGGGGTGAATGGAGGCAACAGCAGGGGTGAGGGAATGGAGGCAATAGCGCTGGGAGGCAGGAGGCAATGTGGGTGGCTGGGATGCAGGAGGCAATGTGGGTGGGTAGCTGGGAGGCCAAGTGGATAGCTGGAAGCAACATGGAAGGCAATATGGGTGGCTGGGAGGCAATGAAGGTGACTGGATGATAGAAGACAATGTGAGTGGCTGGGAGGCAATGTGGAATGCAATGTGGGTGGCTGCAAGCAATGATGGAAGCAGTGTTGGTGGATGGAAGGCAATTTGGGTGGCTAGGAGAAAGGAGGCAAAGTGGGTGGGAGACAATGTGGATGGCATGAGGCAATGTGGGTGTCTGGAAGCAACGTGGGAGTCAATGTGGGTGGCAGGAAGCAATGTAAGAGGCATTGTGAGTGACTAGGAGGCAATGTGGGTGGCTGGAAGCAATGTGGGAGGCAATGTGGGTGGCTGGATACAATGTTTGTGGCTGGAAGGCAGTGTGGGTTTCTGGATGCAATATGGGTGGCTGGAAGCAACGTGGCTGGAGCCTACAATGTTTGTCTGGCAGGTTCCGTGGAGACAAGTTGTGGCTGGAAGAAATCGTCATGACAGTCTGGGATGGATGGAGAAGAAAAAGGAAAGTGAACTACACCGATTAGAGAAGACATCCCTGCAAATCACAGGATTTCACTGTATGTAATCACTTATATGGTCTGCAGAGCCTGTGTAGAGCTGATATCTGTCACTATATGGTCACTGTATAGGGGAACATTTCCTCCTTATTATATTATTAGTACTATTAGTATTACAGTATTTGGTCAGTAACAGTATGAGGGTAATATAGCAGTAACATTATGATGGTTATATGTATAATAATAACATTCCTCCTTATATTCTGGTATTATTAGTATTATTGATCTCAGTACACAACGTTTGGTCAGAATCACGTGGAAAGAGAAGGAATAGATAACTTGCACTCACCATGCATTTAAAAGCTTTATTATGGCAGATAAAGCATAACCAATGCCATCAACAGCAGGCAGATGTTCAGAAGGCAGGGGCACAGGACAGATTTGTTTCCCGTGGCTGAGCGTGCTTCAACGAGCTGCTGTGCGGCGTCTCACCTGGCGCATGCGCCAGATACCTGGAAGACACCGGAAGGACTTCCATGGCAACAGGTAAACAAAAGACGTAGGTGAACACCAAATATATAAATAGCAAACATGATAAAGGTAACAATTACATCAGCAAAGGAATGAAAACAGGTTATAAGAATGGGGCAAACTCCTTGCGATCGTTTAAATCTAACACACCAGTGGCGTCAAATTTAGCGATCCATTTCGCTTCTGTTTGTAAAAGGATTGTGTGTCGGTCGCCACGATATGGGCGCCACGATATATCCACTCTCTCGAGTCCAGCTAATCGCAGAGTAGTGCAATTCCCTCCGTGCGATTCCTTCACATGGGAAATTAACCTGGGGGCACCAGATCCAGGCCGTTTGGAGCAAAAGTGCTCATGAATGCAGACATGGAGCTGTCTTATGGTCTTGCCCACTTAAAAGAAACCGCACGGACAGAACAGGGCATATACAACATAAGCAGTGCGGCAGGTAATGAGGTAGTTAACAATGTGAGTATAGTTACCTAATTTAACACTTTGGCAAGCTGCATTATGTGTGCAGAGGGAGCAGGTCCTACATGGAAAATTACCTTTAGATAAATCTTTAGATAACCAATTTTTTTGTTTTTCTTTGAGCGCTTTCTGGACTGAAAGATCTCTTAAGTTTGTCTCCTATGGTCACAATCTTTCTAAATGTTATGAGTGGAGGATGTTTAGTCACTTCTTTTAGATCGACATCAGAGTCTAAAATGTACCAGTTTCGACGTATTGTTCTGGAGACAATGGAGTTTACATTAGTGTTGCTAAGGGAGAAATTAAAGCGTCTGGCTTGCATCTGATTTTTAGATTTGGATTTAAGTAAATCAGTTCTATTGATAGTTTTAATTCGTTTGAGGCCCTCGTGTATGATATTACTAGGGTAGCCTCGTTGCTCTAAATGAGAACACAGATCGTTAGCTTGGTCCTCAAACATTTTTTGATCACTGTTGATCCTTTTAAGACGGAGTAATTGGGAATATGGTATGCCCTTCTTTACGTGCAATGGGTGGGAACTAGAAATGTAGTGCGGGCGGTGGGCTTGCGGTATCCCATGGTGACCAGCCTGTTATCAATGATTCTAAGCTTCACATCTAGGAAGTCCAGTTCCTGCCCCCCCCCCCCCCCCCCCCGCCCCCCCTAAACACATAAGTGTATTTTCCTTATTGGTAGTATTAAGGAAGGAAACAAAGTTTGAGAAGTCCCCCTCAGTGCCGTCCCAAACCACCAAAACATCGTCAACTAAACGTAAAAGGAGTTTGATGTGTTTTATGAAATTATAACATCATTCAAGGGCGGCGAGGAACAGGTTGGAATAGGTACAGGAGACTGGCGTGCTCATGGCAGTGCCGGTCACCTGCCTATACCAGTTCTCGCCATCCCTGAACTCCTTTTGAGAGAGAATGAAGAATTGCAAACAAAATCAATAAATTGGGGGGCTTTATCCGTTTCAAGGAGGACCTCACCGATTGCCTGTACACAAAAGCAGATGATTTTGTTCCATTTGCATCTACTGATGAAGGGGTCATATATTTATGTTCAGAGCCCTAAAATGTGTCTAGATACTTTTAAACTGTCTGAACACAGCCCTAGCAAGATGCACTGCTACCTGGAAAAAGTCTGCACCTGATTACTGACTTCGTGAATTGCAGGTTATCCGCCCAATCTGCTTGATCCTCTGACACAGTTCGGGAACGCTGCATGGTAGTCTCGATACTCCTGCCAGAGTAACGATAGAAGCAACCTCGTGGGAGATTGAAAAACATAGCACGCATGGCACCTATTCTGAAGCCGGCAGCCGGCTGCATCCCAGAGAGCCATTACAGCACCCGCATTGAACCAATAGCCACAGGACAACCAAGTGGGTCAGTCGCAGTACAAGACCACGGCTATTAGAAGTGCCAGAATACCAACTAATAATTTTAGTAACATCTTACCAGAAGTGCCGGACTATCAATTGCTGAATTAACAGATCTGTTGTATAATTATATCCAGCAACAGTACTTTAATATCTGGCAGCAGTGTTTTACCTACATTTATCTTATCACTAGGGCCCAGTGGTAGATTCTGTATGACTAGTGCATTTATATTAGTTTTTTTATTATCTATGTTTATACATGTGTTTTAATAAATATACCATGAAATTGAAGCAGGGTCTTTCTCATTAACATTATGTACCATTTTTAATGGTGGTGTCCTTGATGTGTGGTTATTGTCTTTTATTAGTGTTCCAAAGGAATATTTGTGAAGTGTCATAATCGGACTTGTCCCTCAGGAACTTTTCTCTTTTAGTCTCTTTTATTTTAGCTTGTAAAAGGGCCATTTTTTTCTCTAACTTTTTAAAGAAAGAGGTGGTGACTGCTTCACTGATGAAGCTGCTTAGGCAGTGAAACGCGTTTCATTCTGGGAGAATAATTCACTACTTGCTTTTACTTACCTGTTGGCATCCTGTGTCCTGCGCCATGTGAAACCGGTGTTCCCAGTGAAGCTATCCTCTCTATTTGTTTTAAATTGGGCCAGTTTGCTGCGGACACCACACGTATATGTGCTCACCATTGTTGTGTATGTGGGTACAGAACTATTTCAGGTGAACGGCTAAACATAGTACATAATATACCATACAGGTTTTTATTTTATTACACCATGGAGCGCTGTATCCCCCCATGTTTTTTTAAAGTGACTAGGGCTGATAAAGGCGGTAGCACAGTAGTTATGAATACTGATTACTACAAATCCGAAACCCCACGTCTGTTGGGAGCCAGAACTACGTATGAGCCCCTTTCTCAGAATCCCACAGCGAAAAACCCTTAGTTCCCTCCGTTCTTTTCTTACAACACAATGTGAACTAGGCCTCATTTCCACCCATACTGCAGAGAAGCTAATCCATACTTCACCCAAGCATGCCAGATGGTACTTCCTCCCAAAAGTTCATAAGTCGCAGAGCCGACTCCCCTGGTCGCCCCATCATGGCGGGGATCGGCTCTGCAACATAACCTTTGTCCTAGTATATGGAGTGGATACTTAAACCTCTCCTTCCATATACTCCGACATACATAAAAGATACAGGTGACCTTTTGCTACATCTTGAAGACTTTGGCTGGCAGACAGGTTTCAAACTAGCCTCTATATACATTGAAAGCCTGTACACCCGCATACCCCATGATGCGGGTGCACAGGCAATCCCTGAGGTCCTCCTTAAAATAGATAAAGCCTCCCAATTTGTTGATTTTGTTTGCAATTCTTTGCACTTCATTCTATATCACAACGAGTTCAGGGATAGGGAGTACTGGTATAGGCAGGTCTCAGGCACTGCCATGGGCACGCCGGTCTCCTGTACCTATGCCAACCTGTTCCTCACCACCCTTGAATGATGTCATATTTTCCCCCCCAATAACCCCTTCAAAAACACATCAAACTCCTTTTACGTTTCGCTGACGATGTTTTGGTGGTTTGGGACGGCCCTGAGGTGGATTTTTCGAACTTTGTTTAATTTTTTAATATTACCAATAAGGAAAATATGTACTTTACTTGCATGTATGGGGGCAGGAACAGGACTTCCTAGATGTGAAGCTAAGAGTCATTGATAACAGGCTGATCACCATGGGATATCGCAAGCCCACCGCCCACAATACACTCTTACATTTTAGTTCCCACCCACTTCACATAAAGAAGGGCATACCATATTCTCAATCACTGCATCTAAAAAGGATCAACAGTGATCAAAAAATGTTTGAGGACGAAGCTAACGATCTGTGTTCCCCTTTAAAACAACGAGGCTACCCTACGAATATCATAAACGAGGACTTCGAACAAATTAAAACTATCAATAGAACAGATTTACTTAAATCCAAATCTAGAAACCAGACGCAAGCCAGACGCTTTAATTTCTCCCTTAGCAACACCAATGTATACTCCATTGTCTCCAGAGCAATACGTCAAAACTGGTATATTTTAGACTCTGATGTCAATCTTAAAAAAGTGACTAAACATATACAGTCAAGGCGTAAATGTTGGCACCCATGACATTTTTTCAAGAAAATGAAGTATTTCTCACAAAAAAAGGATTGCAGTAACACATGTTTTGCTATACACATGTTTATTCCCTGTGTGTATTGGAACTAAACCAAAAAATGGAGGAAAAAAAGCTAATTGGAAATAATGTCACACCAAACTCCAAAAATGGGCTGCACAAAAGTATTTGCACCCTTAACTTAATATTTGGTTGCACACCCTTTGGAAAAAATAACTGAAATCAGTCACTTCCTATAACCATTAATAAGCTTCTTACACTTTTCAGCCGAATGTTGGACCACTCTTCCATTGCAAACTGCTCCAGGTCTCTCTTATTTTCCCAACAGCAATTTTAAGATCTCTCCACAGGTGTTCAATGGGATTTAGATCTGGACTCATTGCTAGCCACTTCAGAACTCTCCAGCACTTTGTTGCCATCCATTTCTGGGTGCTTTTTGACATATGTTTGGTGGTTTATTGGTCCGCTGGAAGACACAAGATCTCGGATGCAAACACAGCTTTTTGACACTGGGCTGTACAGTGCCACCCAAAATCTGTTGGTAATCCTCAGATTTCATGATGCCTGGCACACATTCAAGGCACCCAGTGCCAGAGGCAGCAAAACAACCCCAAAACATTATTGAACCTCCACAATAATTCACTGTAGGTATTGTGTTCTTTGCTTTGTATGCCTCATTCCGTTTTTGGTAAATAGTAGAATGATTTTTTATGTCTCTGTGTTAGCAGTGGGGTCCTCCTGGGTCTCCTGCCATAGTGTTTCATTTCATTTAAATGGCAACGGATAGTTCGGATAGTTCGCGCTGACCCTGATGCTCCCTGAGCCTGCAGGACAGCTTGAATATCTTTGGAACTTGTTTGGGGCTGCTTATCCACCATCCGGACTATCCTGTGTTGACACCTTTCATAAATTTTTCTCTTCCGTCCACACCCAGGGAGATTAGCTACAGTGCCATGGGTTGCAAACTTGTTGATAATGTTGCGCACTGTGGACAAAGGCAAATCTAGATCTCAAGAGATGGACTTGTAACCTTGAGATTGTTGATATTTTTCCACAATTTTGGTTCTCAAGACAGTTCTCTTCTCCTCTTTCTGTTGTCCATACTTAGTGTGGCACACACAGACACACAATGCAAAGACTAAGTGAACTTCTCTCCTTTTTATCTGCTTTTAGGTATGATTTTTTTTCTATATTGCCGACACCTGTTACTTGCCCCAGATGAGTTTGAAGGAGCATCACATGATTAAAACAATCTTATTTTTCCACAATTTTGAAAGGGTGCTAATAATTTTGTCCAGACCATTTTTGGAGTTTGGTGTGACATTATGTCCAATTTGCTTTTTTTTTACTCCCTTTTTTTGTTTAATTCCAATACACTCAAAGGGAATAAACATAAGTATAGCAAAACATGTGTTACTGCATTCTTTTTTTGTGAGAAATACTTCATTTTCTTGAAAAATTTCAGGGGTGCCATGACTGTAGTTACATAGTTACATATTTCATAAGGTAGAAAAAAGACCAGAGTCCATCAAGTTCAACCTATATCCCTAATGAGTCCCTACTGAGTTGATCCAGAGGAAGGCAAAAAACCCTCATACTAGAGGTATGTAGAGGATGCGTCCTTGTTATAGATACAGTCCTGGGTATAAATAGATCATGGGAGAGATCTCTGTACTGCCCCCTAATATATTTATACATAGTTATTAAGTCTCTCCTAAGCCTTCTTTTATCTAAACTAAATAACCCTAATTCTGATAATCTTTCTGGGTACTGTAGTCCCCCCATTCCCCGTATTACTCTGGTTGCCCGTCTCTGGTTGCCCATCTCTCCAGCTCCACTATATCTTTCTTGTACACTGTTGCCCAGTACTGTACACAGTATTCTATGTGTGGTCTGGCTAGTGATTTGTACAGTGGTAGAATTATTTCCTTGTCGTGGGCATCTATGCCTCTATTGATGCACCCCATGGTTTTATTTGCCTTGGCAGCAGCTGCCCGCCACTGTTTACCACAGCTAACTATTAACTAAGACTCCTAAGTCCTTTTCCACGTCAGTCGTCCCAAGTGTGCTCCCATTTAATACACAATCCCAGCCCGGATTATTCTTCCCCATGTGCATAACCTTACATTTATCAGTGTTGAACCTCATCTGCCACTTCCCAGCCCAAACCTCCAACCTATCCAGATCCATGTGTAACAGTGCACTGTCCTCTATAGTGTTTACCGCTTTACAGAGGTTAATATGATCTGCAAAGATTGCTTTACTATTCAACCCCTCTACAAGGTCAATAATGAATATATTAAATAGAATAGTGTGGTGTCCCGGTACCGTCTTGCATACCGTACATAGTGTGGGGGTCCCCAAAGTCAGAGTAACTACGCTCAGGTAGGGTCCCCCAGTTGGGACAGCCCCTAGTCGCCTCACCTCTACTATAATTCTATACTGTTAATACATGTACATATTTAGTAATAATGTAGATTTAATATAATGTATAGTACTTACCTTGTTCAGCGTCGCAGGATCTTCGGTCATGCGATCATGTTAATATCCTCTATGGTATGTTGGAGGACCTTTGGAAGTCCTTGGTTCACGTGTTACCCATAATCCTTTGTAATGGTGATTGACACAAGTATTGGACCAATTAGCACTAGTCCAGCCCCTGCCCATATAAGGGAGCTGTAGCCAATTATCGCTCTCTTGGGTTGCTGCTCTCGTGGAAGCCGGACTAGCAGGACGGATCTGCGCAACTTACAAAGACACGCTAGGCCTGAAAACCTACCAGCCCCAGCGGAACTTAAACCGTTAGTTCTAAACTACCCCCGCTAAAGCTAGCGTGACTACTGGACCGCAACTAAATCCAGTGGAACATATTATACTAAAGACTCTAAATTGCTAAAGTCCCAACCTTTGTCAATCTCCAAAAAAAGCTTGCATAAAATCTTCAGTAAAAGTTACAACTGTTTCAGCAAACTCTCCGGTTGTGGACATTCCATTATTATCTACCTCCCTATCGCTCTTGGGAAGGGTGCGGTAGGACAAGTATTACTGAGGAGCCCCCACCCTGGCATCACGAATAGCAAGGGTTCACAATCACCCTTTAGTAACTGCACAGCTACACTCCCCATACCCTACTCCCCCAGGCTATCACAATAGGACCCAAGACTGACCCCTGTGGTACCCCACTAGTAACAGTCACCCAATCAGAATAAGTACCATTAATTAACCACCTTCTGTTTCCTATCACTGAGCCAGTTACTTACCTACTTGCACACATTCTCCCCCAGCCTAATCCTTCTCATTTTATGCACCAATATTTTATGTGGCACCTTATCAAATGCTTTGGAAAAATACAGATATACAGCATCCAGCGATTCCCCCTGGTCCAACCTGGAGATCACCTCCTCCTCATAAAAGCTGACCAGGTTAGTTTGACAGGACCGATCCCTTATGAAGCCTTCCTCATGAAGCAAAATGGCATCTCTTAGAAAACCCTCAAAAATGTACATACAACGGAGGTTAAACTAACAGGTCTAAAATTCCCGGGGTCACCTTTTGACCCCTTTTTAAATATTGGCACCACATTTGCCATGAGCAAGTCCCTGGTGATTTGTCTATTTTGATTTTTTTGTACGCGGCACTGTACTTCTTCCTGGGTTAGACAGGTGACCTGTACTGGGGAGTGTACCTTATCTCGCTGTATTTCACCTGGCATTTCATTATCCTTGGTGAATACAGTGTAGAAGAATTTGTTTAATTTATTTGCTTTTTCTTGATTCCCTTCTATAATTTCTTCCTCATCATTTTCTAAAGGGCCTACACTTTCATTTTTGACCTTTTTGCTATTTATATAGTTAAAGAACAATTTGTGGTTAGTTTTACTTTCTTTGGCAATTAGTCTTTCTGTCTCTATTTTTGCGGCTTTTATCTGTATTTTACATATTTTACATTTTTCTCTATAACTTTTTAATGCTTCTTCACTGCCGTCCTGTTTTAGTAGTTTAAATGCTTTATTTTTGTCATTTATTGCCACTTAACATTTTTATTCATCCTTATTGGTTTTCTTTTATTCCTCACCTTTTTATTCCCATAAGGTATATACATCTTACAGTGAGAATTTTTTTTTAAAGTCTCCCATTTAGTGTCAGTATTCTTGTTTATGCCATTTCATATTGTAAAGGGCTTCTCTGAGTTGATCAAACTTTGCCTTCTTAAAGTTTATTGTTTTTGTGGCCCCTCGCGAGATTCCCTTATTGAAGAACAAGTTATAATGTATTATATTATGATCACTATTTCCTAGGTTTCCCCCACTCAAAACATTTAGAAAGAGTGTGACCATAGGAGACAAACTTAAGAAATCTTCCAGTCAAAATAGCGCTCCAAGAAAAACTAAAAATTGGTTATCTAAAGATTTATCTAAAGGTCATTTTCCATGTAGGACCTGCTCCCTCTGCACACATAATGCAGCTTGACGAAGTGTTAAATGTTGTATATGCCTTGTTCTGTCCGTGCGTTTTCTTCTACGTGGGCAAGACCATAAGACAGCTCCATGTCTGCATTCGAGAGCATTTTCGCTCCATACGGACTGGATCTGGTGCCCTCAGGTTAATTGCCCATGTGAAGGAATCACATGGAGGGGATTGCACTACTCAGCTATTCCCTGGACTCAAGAGAGTGAATACTCCCCCGTATGGTGGCGAATGACACAATCCTTTTACTAAGAGAAGCTAAATGGATCGATAAATTTGACTCCACTGGTGTTTTACTTTTAAACTATCGCAACAAGTTCACTCCATTCTTATAACATGTTTTCATTCCTTTGCCGATGTAATTGCTACCTTTATCATGTTTGCTTTTTACATATTTGTTGTTCACCTACGTCTTTTATTTACCTGTTGCCATGGAAATCCTTCCGGTGTCTTCACGATATCTGGCATATGTGCCAGGTGAGATGCCACGTAGCAGCTCGGGAAAGCACGCTCAGCTGCGTGAAACGGATCTGTTCTGCGCCCCTGCCTTCTGAACATCTGCCTGCTGTTGATAGCTTCGGTTATGCTCTATCTGCCATAATAAAGCCTTTAAATGCATGGTGAGTGCAAGTTTTCTATTCCTTCTCTACCTACGTTATTCATTATACTTGCCTAAACTTAGCCCCACCTGAAGCACACAGCACCTAGAGTATACCTGACACCACTCCTCCCATATTGCCGCACAGCCTGCAGTTACCGGCCCAGATTTCTCCTTTTGCATTTTGGTCAGAATCAGTATGATGGTAATATGTATGGTGATAATGGAGGAGATTCATCAAAACTTGTGCTGAGGAAATGTCAACCAGTTGCCCATAGCAACCAATCAGATCGCTTATTCCTCATTGTATACTGGTATTATTGGTAGTATTGGTCTCAGTATGCAGGATTTGGTCAGTAACAGTACGATGGTAATATGTATGGTAATAATATTCCCTCCTTGATTACTGGTATTATTGGTCAGTATACAGGATTTGGTCAGTAACAGTATGATGGTAATATGCATGGTGATAAAATTCCTCCTTATATACTGGTGTTGTAACCATATGATTTATGTAGAGGGACATGTGTCAATTATGCGTGTGTATATACATTTTTTCTTCTTCACATTATGTACCCTATAATACCCAAATGTGATTGACATTTTCCCCTCCCCTCTGTGGCTCCACCTTCACATAGCCACACCCATGATAGAAATGGGCCGCTTAGTCTAAAATTCCTGGGCCTATTTTCAGTCCCAGTCCGGCCCTGGTTTGAACAACAAATACATCAGTGTTCCAGTAGAACAAGAAAGTTAAACAGATATGTAAATTACTTTTATTAAAAAATCTTAATACTTCCAGTACTTATTAGCTGCTGAATACTACAGAGGAAATTATTTTCTTTATGGAACACAGAGCTCTCTGCTGACATCACGAGCACCGTGCTCTCTGCTGCCATTTCTGTCTATTTTGAGAACTGTCCAGAGTAGGAGAAAATCCCCATAGCAAACATATGCTGCTCTGGAAAGTTCCTAAAATGGACAGAGATGTCAGCAGAGAGCACTGTGCTCGTGATGTCAGCAGAGAGCACTGTATTCCAAAAGAAAAGAATTTCCTCTGTAGTATTCAGCAGCTAATAAGTACTGGGAGGATTAAGATTTTTTTAATAGAAGTAATTTACAAATCTGTTAAACTTTCTGGCACCAGTTGATAAAAAAAAAAAAAAAAAGTTTTTCATTGGAGTACCCCTTTAATATTGTTTTTGGATCAATGCAGAAAATTAGATTACCACCAAAGAAAATTAAGCGAAATAAGTAATCAAAAGGGGGGGGGGTTACTGATCCACAACTGCTTCATGTAGTTTCAGGTTGCATATTATGGACTTCATAAAAGGAGTGACCTGCTTGGGGCTTCCGAATGTGCAAGAGAGGAACATTGCTCATAAATGGCAGCTCATACTTCCTTGAACACAGACCATCCATATGTTACATTTATGTGCACTATAGATCTCCACTTGCTTTTGATACCAGACCTATGATATTGTGCTATTTGAAAAAAAAAGTTCTAGTAGTCGCATAAGCCCTTGAAGTGTGTTCCTCCTATTTCCATCATTTTAATAAACTGAACTACAGTCCTGACAGCCTTTTCATAAACAAAACTGTTAAAGTTAAAAGCAATGTAAGCAATTCCACAAGCATATGTAATAGAGAGGATTTAGCTAATTGTCCTTCTGTATCCCTGCCAAAGTCAAATTGGACTGGACAAATGTATCACATTTTGTGCATTTTACAACATTTTCAGCAGCCTAAAGTGTGACTAGAGACATTTTCTCCCTTTTCCCATGGACATTTTCTCCCATCTTCTAAACATAAGCTCATGCCTATCTACCAAGCAAGAATTTTCCCAGGAATGACTGGTCAATACATTAGCTTAGCATAAAGGAAAAGGAAGTCATCAGCTGCCTACTTAGTGCAGTGGCCTGTGGGTTTATTATTACTTATTCAGAGTTTATTTTTCATGTTTTTAGCTACACGAAATGTTTAACACAGAGTCAACCATTTCAAGAGCAATGGAACTAAACAAAATAAATATCCTTGTAAATAATGGCTTTGGGAGAATGTTATCAGTGACAAAGAATTTCATGATGTAAAAAAGCAGATGTGCGTCCGACTACTTGTTCATTTGGCTTTTTGTATAATAAAATAAAATTTTTATAATTGTGATGAAAAATCTAGATGGCTAGAAATGGACTAAAAGGGTATGTTCACACGCGCGGATATTCAGCGGATTTTGCGCTGCAGATCCGCTGGTGAATAGTGTTGCTCGCGAATATTCGCAATGCGAATTTTATTCACGCATATCGCATATTTGCGAATTTGCGAATATTCGCGAATATAGCACTATATATTCGTAATTACGAATATTCTTTTTTTTTTATTTATTTATTTTTTTTTTCACAGTACACATCACAGTGATCATCCCTATGTAATTCCAGCTTGTGTGGTGTAAAGAAGGCTCTAATACTACTGTGAGAGACTGGTGTGCGAATATTCGCATATGCGAAAATTTGCATATGCACATGTTTCGCATATGCGAATTGTAGCGTATGTTAATTTTGTGTATGCTAATTTTCGCGTACGCGAATTGTTCGCATATGCGAAAATAAAACGAGAATATTACGAATATGCGAATATTCGCGAATATATGACGAATATTCGTCCATATATTCGCGAATATTCGCGAATTCGAATATGGCCTATGCCGCTCAACACTACTGGTGAAGGCCCGCTCTATGCTGACTTTACATGTGCCTGCTCATAGTGGCAATACGCCGCTACCAGCAGGCACACTGCGATGTGCGAGTCGCAGTATGCTCGCACATCGCGGGAGCTCTCTGCCTAGCTCAGAGCAGGGAGAGCAGCCGCGATGTGCAAGTACGCCCTGCACATTGCTGCAGTGTGTCTGCTCGTAGCGGCGTATTGCTGCTACCAGCAGGCACATGTAAAGCCAGCATAGCACGGGGCCTTCACCAGCGGATCCGCAGCTAAATACGCTGCGAAAATCTGCGCGTGTGAACATACCCTAAGAAGTCAATATGAAGGGGGAGGGGTTCACATGAACTGATCCAGCAGGAAAGAAAAGTAAAAGTCCTTCCTTTATATTTCTTATTCCTTTAAATCCACATCCAACTTTGGCTCAAGAAACTGAATGAAAAACAATTAAAAGCTGCAATGTTTTTTTTTCTCAAAAATGCTATGTGTGCCTCCTAATGTCTGCATTGAAATAGAAATGCACTACAAACAATGTGTTATGATTCATGGCATTTTGCTGACTAGCCAGATGCATTTTGCAGCATTAGGCTCTTTTCTACTAGTATACTAGTATT
Organism: Hyla sarda; assembly: GCF_029499605.1. Lineage (NCBI taxonomy): Eukaryota > Metazoa > Chordata > Amphibia > Anura > Hylidae > Hyla > Hyla sarda. Next base: position 255,150,698 of record NC_079189.1, on the reverse strand, counting down.
CTACCGTTATTAAACATCCGTTTTCTGTGTAAAAACGGATGCAGTATATATATTTTTATGTTTACATTTTCCTTTTAATTTTTATTATGTCTTATCATTTTTTTATATCTTTTTTTCATTTTACATATTTTTTTCATACATTTTAAATTATTTTTATTTTTATTCTTATTTTTATTATTTTTATTTTTTAATTTATTTTTCTAGCAATTATTTCCTAGTGCAAATCGCTATAGGGGACATTTATCATCGTTGCTTTGGTAAGCGAGTTCTGTAGGCATTTTTTTCTTGCTTTTGGTTTTGCTTATGTGTGACATATTTATCATACTATCATTGTGGGTTGATCAATTTGGCTTACATAAGCAAAAACCAATAAATCACTTTTGAATACAATTTTTTTAGCACACATAAGCAAAAATCAATAAATGACTTCAGAACACCAATTTGCAGCTTTGAAGAAAATGTGTGATATGTATATGTTTTTTTACATTTTTAACCACTTTTTTTTTCCCTAAATGTACTAACTAATTTTTTTCTTCTCATTTCAAATCCGTGTATCTTGTGGATTACTTTAGATTCAGGGGAGCACAGTGATCAGCATTTTTTTGGTTTAATGTTAATAAAATGGTTAATGAAGACTTTTGGGGGAGTGTTTTTTTTGGAATAAATTTTTTTTAAACGGTTGTTTTTTTTTTTTGTTTTTTTTATAGGAGTACTCTGGTGCAGAGTACTCCTGCTTTTTCCTGCCCAGGCTGCAAAAAAAATGAAAATAAACCATCACTCACCTCCCTGGGCTCCCGCGGCGCGCCACTACAGCTGGTCAATCCTCCGGTCCATCTTCTTCATACTTCCGTGTGAACGAAGCGTCACATGGCGCTCAGCCTATCGCCGGCTGCCGCGATGTTCTGCCTCGGCCCATAATAGGCTGAGCACCATGTGATGCTTCGTTCATTCGGAAGTATGAAGAAGATGGACCGGAGAGGACCGATCAGCTGTAGTGGCGCTCCGCGAGAACCCAAGAAGGTGAGTGATGGTTTATTTTCATTTTTTTTGCAGCCCAGGCAGGACGGAGCAGGAGTACTCTGCACCAGAGTACTCCTTTAATTTACTTGACAGGCTTAGTAGTGGAAGCTGTATTATGGACAGAGTCCATTACTAAGCTGAGGCTTAGCGTTAGCCCCCAAAACAGCTAGCGCTAACCCCCAATTATTACCCCAGTACCCACCGCCACAGGGGTGCCGGGAGGAGCCGTTACCAACAGGCCTGGAGTGTCAATTATGGCGCTCCTGGGCCTAGGCGGTAACAGGCTGGCGTTATTTAGACTGGGGAGGGCCAGTAACAATGTCCTCGCCCACCCAGGTAACATCAGGCTGTTGCTGCTTGGTTGGTATTTGTCTAAAAATAGGGGGAATCTTATCTTTTTTTTTTTTTTGCATAAATAATTAATTATTAAAAAAAATAAACCACATAGGGTTCCCCCTATTTTTATTTTCAGCCAAATACGAACCAAGCAGAAACAGCCTGATGTTACCAGGGTGGACGAGGACATTGTTACTGGCCCTCCCCAGCCTAAATAATGCCAGCCTGTTACCGCCTAGGCCCAGGAGCACCATATTTGACGCTTTGAGCCTGTTGGTAACGGCTCCTCCCGGCACCCCTGTGGCGGTGGGTACCGGGGTAATAATTGGGGGTTAGCGCTAGCTGTTTTGGGGGCTAACACTAAGCCCAGCCTTAGTAATGAATTCCGTCTATTAGACAGCTTTCACTACTAAGCCTGTAAAGTAAATTTAAAAAAAACACAACACGTTTAAAAAAAATGTATTCCAAAAAACACTCCACAAGCCCTCGTGAACCATTTTATTAACATTAAACAGATTTTTTTAAAAGCTGGTCATGGAAGCAGTCCACCGAATCCAAAGTAGTCCACAGGATACACGGATCTGAAATGAGAAAAAAAAAAAAAAAAAGAAAAATAGGTTAATACATTTATTGTCACCTGCCCGAGCATGACTACAACTCCTAACATGCCCTTACAGTAAGGATATGCTGTGAGTTGTAGTGGGGGAGGGGGTAACAATCTCCCGCACCACATGACTACAACTCCCAGCATATCCCTACTGAAGGGCATGCTGGGAGTTGTAGGGAGGCGGTTGACAAGCCTGTCACCTGGCCCCTGCCGCACAAATACAACTCCCAGCATGTCCTTACAGTAAGGGCATGCTGGGAGTTGTAGTCATGTGGTGCGGGAGATTGTCACCCCACTACATGGTTGTAGGGGGGGTGGGGGCTAGTGACCTAGCTTGTCACCTGCCCCCTGCCGCACAACTACAACTCCCAGCATGCCCTTACAGTAAGGACATGCTGGGAGTTGTAGGGGGGGTGACAAGCTCCCCGCACACCTGCCCCCTGCCGCACAACTACAACTCCCAGCATATCCTTACTGTAAGGGCATACTGGGAGTTGTAGTTGTGCGGCAGGTGACGAGCTTGTCACCCGCCACCACCCCCCCTACAACTCCCTGCATGTCCTTACTGTAAGGACATGCTGGGAGTTGTAGTCGGGAAATTTGTGGGAAATTTGAAATTACACTAAACTATGGGGCGCTGTGGTAAGGAGCCCGGGCTGACATAGTACTGCAGCCGCCCGGGTTCCTCTGATTCTATCCCCGCTACCCTAATATAATGATGGGGATGGGGACACTGCTTTACATAACCCTCCCCCCCCTGTCTTCCACCCGCCCGCGCCGCACATTGTCCGCCCGCTACAATACTACAACTACCAGCATGCCCTCACTGTATCGACATGGTGGGAGTTGTAGTCTTGCAACAGGTAGCAGACAGATGGGAGATGTGCGGCGCAGGCAGGTGGGAGATAAGGGGGATTGTCATTATGTTAGGGTAGCGGGGATAAAATCAGATGGAGCCTGGCGGCTGCAGACTGATGCCAGGCTCCTTTGTACAGTTGCAATATATTTCCCGCTGTGATCTCGGTTGCCAGAGGGAAATATAACATTTGCTCTCAAAAGCCATTTTGTAAGCCAACTCTGGGCTGGTTTACATTTACGCAGTTTTTTGGGGCTTGCGACTTTTTGTGCGACTTTCGCACTTGATAAATCCCTGACCACTGCAAAGTAAAAAATAAAACTTACTTTCATACGCTCTTTTGTAGCTTTCTTACAGCCAAAAGTCGCGCAAAAAATTGCTTAGGTGCTAATGAGACTTTTTGTGCGACTTTTGTAAGCAAAAAGAGCTCTAAATCCCTTGATAAATGTCCCCCTATGAGTCTTTCTGCATATCATAGCAGATATTACTTTGCTTAGTCATCCATTGTCATATAGCAGGGGTGGGCAATTATTTTTTCCATGGGGCCACATGAGAAACTAAAAATATTGTGGAGGGTCGGGTAGTTTTCCCCCAGATTAGCATAGTTTCTCCCCAGATTAGGAGCATAGTTTCCCCCCAGATTAGGAGCATAGTTTTCCCCCAGATTAGGAGCATAGTTCCCCCCAGATTAGTCAGCATAGTTGTCCCCCAGTTTAGGCAGCATAGATTTCCCCCAGATTAGCCTAGTTTTCCCCCCAGATTAGGAGCATAGTTTTCCCCCAGATTAGGCAGCATAGTTTTCCCCCAGATTAGGAGCATAGTTTTCCCCCAGATTAGAAGCATAGTTTTCCCCCAGATTAGGCAGCATAGTTGTTCCACAGATTAGGCAGCATAGTTGTCCCCCAGATTAGGCAGCATAGTTGTCCCCCAGATTAGGAGCATAGTTTTACCCCAGATTAGGAGAATAATTTCCCCCCAGATTAGGAGCATAGTTCCCCCCAGATTAGGAGCATAGTTCCCCCCAGATTAGGAGCATAGTTGTCCCCCAGATTAGGAGCATAGTTCCCCCGAGATTAGGAGCATAGTTGTCCCCCAGATTAGGAGCATAGTTGTCCCCCAGATTAGGAGCATAGTTGTCCCCAAGATTAGGATCATAGTTCCCCCCAGATTAGGAGCATAGTTGTCCCCCAAATTAGGCAGCATAGTTTTCCCCCAGATTAGGATCATAGTTGTCCCCCAAATTAGGATCATAGTTCCCCCCAGATTAGGCAGCATAGTTTTCCCCCAGATTAGGAGCATAGTTTTCCCCCAGATTAGGAGCATAGTTTTCCCCCAGATTAGGCAGCATAGTTGTCCCACAGATTAGGCAGCATAGTTGTCCCCCAGATTAGGCAGCATAGTTTTACCCCAGATTAGGAGAATAATTTTCCCCCAGATTAGGAGGATAGTTCCCCCCAGATTAGGAGCATAGTTCCCCCCAGATTAGGAGCATAGTTGTCCCCCAGATTAGGAGCATAGTTGTCCCAAAGATTAGGATCATAGTTCCCCCCAGATTAGGAGCATAGTTGTCCCCCAGATTAGGCAGCATAGTTTTCCCCCAGATTAGGAGCATAGTTCCCCCCAGATTAGGCAGCATAGTTTTCCCCCAGATTAGGAGCATAGTTTTCCCCCAGATTAGGAGCATAGTTTTCCCCCAGATCAGGTAGCATAGTTGTCCCACAGATTAGGCAGCATAGTTGTCCCCCAGATTAGGCAGCATAGTTGTCCCCCAGATTAGGAGCATAGTTTTACCCCAGATTAGGAGAATAATTTTCCCCCAGATTAGGAGCATAGTTCCCCCCAGATTAGGAGCATAGTTCCCCCCAGATTAGGAGCATAGTTGTCCCCCAGATTAGGAGCATAGTTCCCCCGAGATTAGGAGCATAGTTGTCCCCCAGATTAGGAGCATAGTTGTCCCCCAGATTAGGAGCATAGTTGTCCCCCAGATTAGGAGCATAGTTGTCCCCCAGATTAGGATCATAGTTCCCCCCAGATTAGGAGCATAGTTGTCCCCCAGATTAGGCAGCATAGTTTTCCCCCAGATTAGGAGAATAGTTGTCCCCCAGATTAGGATCATAGTTCCCCCCAGATTAGGAGCATAGTTGTCCCCCAGATTAGGCAGCATAGTTTTCCCCCAGATTAGGAGAATAGTTGTCCCCCAGATTAGGATCATAGTTCCCCCCAGATTAGGCAGCATAGTTGTCCCCCAGATTAGGCAGCATAGTTGTCCCCCAGATTAGGCAGCATAGTTGTCCCCCAGAGTAGGAGCAAAATTGTCCCCCAGATTAGGAGCATAGTTTTCCCCCAGATTAGGAGCATAGTTTTCCCCCAGATTAGGCAGCATAGATGTCCCCCATATTAGGAGCATAGTCTTCCCCCATATTAGGAACATGGTTGTCCCCCAGATTAGGCAGCATAGATGTCCCCCAGATTAGGAGCATAGTTTTCCCCCATATTAGGAGCATAGTTGTCCCCCAGATTAGGCAGCATAGTTTTCCCCCAGATTAGGCAGCATAGATGTCCCCCATATTAGGAGCATAGTTGTCCCCCAGATTAGGCAGCATAGTTTTCCCCCAGATTAGGCAGCATAGATGTCCCCCAGATTATTGTTTTATGATTGTATTTAGATATGATGAAATTTTTCTGAAAAATGTGTTTCGGTCTGAAATTATTTGCGGCGAATCTATATTAAAAATGGCTATTTCTGGCCTACACCCCTCAATAGGGGCGTAGAACACTTTGCTGTGTACTAACACGCATATGGAGTGTGCTGGGGGAGTGAAATAATACTGTTATTCAGAATGACATGCAGATTACAGGGATCGCTTTTAGAATCACTGCTGCAGAGCGGCACAATGACAGAGCCTGGAGGTGGCATCAGTATGAGGAGACCATGTAGTGGCTGAATGACACAGCGTGGAAGTGTTGGCAGCATGAGGAGACCATATAGTGGCTGAATGACACAGCGAGGAGGTGTTGGCAGCATGAGGAGACCATATAGTGGCTGAATGACACAGTGTGGAGGTGTTTGCAGCATGAGGAGACCATATTGTGGCTGAATGACACAGTTTGGATGAGGCTGAAGCATGAGGACACCATATAGTGGCTGAATGACAGCATGGAGGTGTTGGCAGCATGAGAAGACCATATAGTGGCTGAATGACACAGTTTGGATGAGGCTGAAGCATGAGGAGACCATATAGTGGGTGAATGACACAGCGTGGAGGTGTTGGCGGCATGAGGAGACCAAATAATGGCTGAATGACACAGCGTGGAGGTGTTGGCAGCATGAGGAGACCATATAGTGGCTGAATGACACAGCGTGTAGGTGTTTGCAGCATGAGACCATATTGTGGCTGATACTCCCTGACGAAGCGGGTAGCGAAACGGCGTAGGGGTTGTGTGTGATCTCTTATGTGAGTATAACGTGGTGACTCCGGATGCACTGTAGCAGCGTGTTTATCCTCTCTTCCCTTCCGTGGGCTGGTGTATTTTTCTAGTGCAGTGATGTTGCTGTGGATGTACTTGTTAATTTTTTCAGGTCTCATACCAACACACTTTTGTCTCTAGGTTTCTCAGGCTCCCACAGTGCACCAATAGATCACCTGTATACGTTGTCTCTCTTCTCTTATTATTATTCATTTTTTGTTTGCCTTTTCTATGTGTGCTCAATGTCGCAGTGCTTTTCTGCAGTATGTGTTTAACTGGTAACGGCAAACCTTTAAGAGAATAGTCTTCATTAGATCATAGCACATTTTTCTGGCTATTACTGATTCTCATTATTTATGTTTTTTATTTAATTATTATATATGTTTAATAAAGCTTGTTATTTTATTTAGATTTTCACGTCTGGTGCATTTATTTGATAGGAGGTGTACTAAAGTGTTTGGCACCAAACGCAATTTACTTTTCGAGTTGAAAAGCAACTTTGGTCACATATCTTTGGTTACAGTTTGGATGAGGCTGAATCATGAGGACACCATATAGTGGCTGAATGACAGCATGGAGGTGTTGGCAGCATGAGAAGACCATATAGTGGCTGAATGAGACAGTTTGGATGAGACTGAAGCATGAGGAGACCATATAGTGGCTGAATGACACAGCGTGGAGGTGTTGGCGGCATGAGGAGACCATATAATGGCTGAATGACACAGCATGGAGGTGTTGGCAGCATGAGGAGACCATATAGGGGCTGAATGGCACAGCCAGGAGTTGGCAGCAGCATGAGTAGACACTAGGCCTTCACAATCCCTAAGATTATAAAATGAATTCTGAAATTTAAACGAAGATTTTGGGTAGCTAGTACTACCATAACAACATTTTTATTCCCAGACCCAGTCCCAGCAGCATCAGTAAACCATATATTGCCTGAATGACACATAGTTACATAGTTACATAGTTAGTACGGTCGAAAAAAGACATTTGTCCATCAAGTTCAACCAGGGAATTGAAGGGTAGGGGTATTGGGGAAGGGATGGGATTCTATATTTCTGCATAAGTATTAATGTTATTTTGTTCCAGGAATGTATGTTATCCTGTTTTAAAGCTGTTAATTTTTCCTGCTGTGACCAGTTCCTGAGGTAGACTGTTCCATAAGTTCACAGTTCTCATGGTAAAGAAGGCGTGTCGCCCCTTGAGACTAAACTTTTTCTTCTCCAGACGGAGGGAGTGGCCCCCTCGTCCTTTGGGGGGGTTTAACCTGGAACAGTTTTTCTCCATATGTTTTGTATGGTCCATTAATATATTTATATACGTTTATCATATCCCCCCTTAAACGTCTCTTCTCAAGACTAAACAATTGTAACTCCTTTAATCGCTCCTCATAGCTAAGATTTTCCATGCCCCATATTAGTTTAGTCGCACGTCTCTGCACCCTTTCCCGCTCCACAGTGTCCCTTTTATGGACAGGTGACCAAAACTGAACAGCATATTCCAGGTGAGGCCGTACCAATGCTTTATAAAGGGGGAGTATTATGTCCCTGTCCCTTGAGTCCATGACTCTTTTGATACATGACAATATCCCGCTGGCTTTGGAAGCAGCAGCCTGACATTGCATGCTATTCTGTAGTCTGTGATCTACAAGTACACCCAGATCCTTCTCTACCAGTGACTCTGCCAGTTTAATCCCCCCTAAGACATACGACGCATGCAGGTTATTAGTACCCAGATGCATAACTTTACATTTATCCACATTGAACCTCATTTGCCAAGTGGATGCCCAGACACTTAGTCTATCCAAGCCTGGAGTTGGCAAAATCATGAGGAGACCATTGAAATATAAGAATTTTAAATAGAAATCTAACATATTGAAATTGAGGATTTTGAAATGGAACTTTTAACTCCCAAGTTTTAGTGCCCCGAGCCCCAGTGTGTGGGTACCAAGGACCTAATCTAACAAAGTGTCACATGGCAGCACAATGACAGAGCCAGGAGGTGGCATCAGTAGGAGGAGACCATATAGTGTCTGAATGGTACAGCCTGGAGTTGGCTGAAGCATGAGGAGACCCAAGGGAAATTTAAACTGAAGATTTTGGGTAGCTAGTGCTACCATAACAAAAAATGTTATGCCCAGGCCCAGCAGCATCAGTAAACCATATATTGGCTGAATTACACAGCCTGGAGATGGCTGAAGCATGAGGAGACCATATAGTGTCTGAATGGCACAGCCTGGAGTTGGCAGCAGCATGACAAGACCTTTGAAATTTATGATTTTAAAATTTAAATTTAAAATGTAGAAATTGATATTACGGATTTTGTAGTTGAAATTTCACTACTCTGCCTGACATACTTATTGCGTACATAAGGGGAGTACAATAAGCTTCACTTCGCTTAAAACAGTATTTGTCCATCCAGTATTTGCCTATCCTTTGGCTGCCCTTTCACAGTATATAGACCCTTGACAGATTAACAGGTACAAAATAGTACACTACTTAGATGTAAGTATGTGGTATGCACTAATGAGGGCAGAAAAATGTGCTACAGTACACTTAAAAATACTTATTTTTACCTGTGTCCCCTCATGTACCTAGACCCCACCGGAGTGCCTCCACTTACCCCGCACGTGTAGTGTCGCCACTTGCCTTGTCCACCACAGGTGGATGGAACGGCTCCTGAGGTGGGCTCTGGGTGGCTCCTGTCCCTCTCAGTGTGCGGCCCGGTGAGTACTCCCCCGGGTCAGCCTGACCCGTATCTAGCTGGGAGGCAGAGGGCAGTGCTCCCCTTTACATTCGCACCCCTGGACTTAGCAGGACACCCCTTGCCCCCCCCCCCCCATGGTTCCTTGGCTCCTTAGTGATAGAAGTGACTTACAGGCAGGGCCAGACTGGGACCAAAAATAGGCCCAGGCATTTTAAAATAAACAGACCATTTTTATGGTGGGGGTCTGACTCATGGGACCCCCACCAGTCACCTTGGTTCAAGTGGCTCCCCAGATGTTGGAAAGCTGCAACTCCCATCATGTCTGAAGTGACTACAGCTGATGGGACAGTCAGGAGACTACACAATGATATCAGTGACTACAGCTCTGATGGGACAGTTAGGAAAATACACAATGATATCACTGACCTGAGTGACGTCTTCTCTGTGGTCTTTACTTTTCTTCTTCATCTGGTCCAGACACCAGGATTTCTTCCATCTTCTCTGCAGAGTCTGACACCTGGACATCATTGGTTCCTTAATTTGTCAGTAGATCCTCATCCTCTGTATGATGACAATAATCATTATAACCTTGCCAAATACTGTAACCCCTGAATATAATACTGCCAACCACTGTACCCCCTGAATACTGCCAACCACTGTACCCTTGAATATAATACTGCCAACCACTGTACTCCATGAATATAATACTGCCAACCACTGTACCCTGAATATAATACTGCCAAATACTATACCACTGAATATAATACTGCCAACCAATGTACTGATATAATACTGCCAACCACTGTACTCCATTAATATAATACTGCCAACCACTGTACTCCATGAATATAATACTGCCAAATACTATACCACTGAATATAATACTGCCAACCAATGTACTGATATAATACTGCCAACCACTGTACTCCATTAATATAATACTGCCAACCACTGTACTCCATGAATATAATACTGCCAAATACTGTACCAACCACTGAATCACCCCATACACCCCACACACTCCATTCTCAGTCTCCTCATCACCCCATACACCTCATGCAACCCATCCTCAGTCTCCTCATCACCCCCATACACCCCACGCACCCCATCCTCAGTCTCATCACCCCATACACCCCACACAACCCATCCTCAGTCTCCTCATCACCCCCATACACCCCACGCACCCCATCCTCAGTCTCATCACCCCATACACCCCACACAACCCATCCTCAGTCTCCTCATCACCCCATACACCCCACACAACCCATCCTCGGTCTTCTCATCACCCCATACACCCCACACACTCCATCCTCTGTCTCCTCATCACCCCATGCACTCCATCCTCAGTCTCCTCATCACCCCATATACCCCACGCACCCCATCCTCAGTCTCATCACCCCCGATACACCCCACGCACCCCATATTCAGTCTCATCACCCCATACACCCCACACAACCCATCCTCGGTCTCCTCATCACCCCATACACCCCACACACCCCATCTTCAGTCTCCTCATCACCCCATACACCCCACACACCCCATCCTCAGTCTCCTCATCACCACTTGCACCCCATCCTCAGTCTTCTCATCCCCCCATGCACTCCATCCTCAGTCTCCTCATCACCCCCACACACTCCATCCTCAGTCTCCTCATCATCCCATGCACTCCATCCTCAGTCTCCTCATCACCCCATGCACTCCATCCTCAGTCTCCTCATCACCCTATACACTCCATGCACTCCATCCTCAGTCTCCTCATCACCCCATGCACTCCATCCTCAGTCTCCTCATCACCCCATACACCCCATGCAATCCATCCTCAGTCTCCTCATCACCCCACACACCCCATCCTCAGTCTCATCACCCCATACACCCCACACAACCCATCCTCAGTCTCCTCATCACCCCCATACACCCCACGCACCCCATCCTCAGTCTCATCACCCCATACACCCCACACAACCCATCCTCAGTCTCCTCATCACCCCATACACCCCACACAACCCATCCTCGGTCTCCTCATCACCCCATGCACTCCATCCTCAGTCTCCTCATCACCCCCATATACCCCATCCTCAGTCTCCTCATCACCCCATACACCCCACGCACCCCATCCTCAGTCTCATCACCCCCCGATACACCCCACGCACCCCATCTTCAGTCTCATCACACCATACACCCCACACAACCCATCCTCGGTCTCCTCATCACCCCATACACCCCATGCACTCCATCCTCAGTCTCCTCATCACCCCATACACCCCATGCAATCCATCCTCAGTCTCCTCATCACCCCACACACCCCATCCTCAGTCTCATCACCCCATACACCCCACACAACCCATCCTCAGTCTCCTCATCACCCCCATACACCCCACGCACCCCATCCTCAGTCTCATCACCCCATACACCCCACACAACCCATCCTCAGTCTCCTCATCACCCCATACACCCCACACAACCCATCCTCGGTCTCCTCATCACCCCATGCACTCCATCCTCAGTCTCCTCATCACCCCCATATACCCCATCCTCAGTCTCCTCATCACCCCATACACCCCACGCACCCCATCCTCAGTCTCATCACCCCCCGATACACCCCACGCACCCCATCTTCAGTCTCATCACACCATACACCCCACACAACCCATCCTCGGTCTCCTCATCACCCCATACACCCCATGCACTCCATCCTCAGTCTCCTCATCACCCCATACACCCCACACACCCCATCTTCAGTCTCCTCATCACCCCATACACCCCACGCACCCTATCCTCAGTCTCCTCATCACCCCATGCTCCCCATCCTCAGTCTTCTCATCACCCCATGCACTCCATCCTCAGTCTCCTCATCACCCCACACACTCCATCCTCAGTCTCCTCATCACCCCATGCACTCCATCCTCAGTCTCCTCATCACCCCATGCACTCCATCCTCAGTCTCCTCATCACCCTATACACCCCATGCACTCCATCCTCAGTCTCCTCATCACCCCATGCACTCCATCCTCAGTCTCCTCATCACCCCATATACCTTAAGCACCTCATCATCATTACACAGCTGACACCCCCCTGGTCCTTCTCATCAACATTAAACCCCCTAATCACTACACCCCTGACCCCCTTTCTGATCCTCCTTATCAACACTACGCTCTCCAAGACCCCCAATCCTCCTTATCATTACACCACCAACCCCTTCAACACCCCTCCTGTCCTCTTCATCATCATTACAATCCCCCCCCCCCCACCGCCCTGCACCCGATCGTTGCTCTCCTCACCTGATCTGCTCAGCGATGCGGCCGTGTGAGGCAGGAGGGTTTGCTGCTCCTGTCGCTTCTCCGGGGTCAGAGGCCATAACACGTGATGTCAGGGGCTTGGAACAGACGTGCGTGCCTGCGCAGGGGAAGGCCTGTTCCCATCAGCCCCTGGCCTGTCCATCTCGCCCGGCCGGTTTAAAGGTAAATTACTGCTGTCAGCGGCAGGTCCGGGACCTGTTGCTGCAGCATATAGTATGAAGTACTGGCAGGGGGCCCAGACTGTGAGGCCCAGGCTGTGACCTGGGCCACTAGGTGGGCCCCCTAACACGCTGGGCCCCTGTGCAGCCGAACCGGCTAAACAGGTGATATGTCCGCCCCTGCACAGTAGTTCTTGAAACACATAGCCTGGAGCAAGCATCAGCATGAGGGCTTCACAACCCCTAACATTAAAATGTTAATGTTCAAATCTGTATAGATGATGTATGTTAGCTAGTGCTAACATCAAAAAATTTAAGGCACAGGCCCAGCAGCATCAATAAACCATACAGTTGCTGAAACACACAGCCTGGATCAGGCAGCAGCAAAAGTACACGAGAGGGCTTAATAACCCCTAACATTAAAAGGTGAATATTGAAATCTGAATAGAAGATGTATGTTAGCTAGTGCTAACATCAAAAAGATTTAGGCACAGGGCCAGCAGCATCAGTAAGCCAAGTAGTTCCTGAAACACACAGCCTGGATCAGGCAGCAGGATGTGTAGATAAAAGGGCTTCACAACCCCTAACATTAAAAGATCAATGTTGAAATCTCTATTGAGCATGTATGTTTGCTAGGGCTACCATAAAAAAAATTGTAGGTAATATCCAAGACAGTCCCAGCAGCATCAGAAAACAATATATTGTCTGAATGACACAGCCTGGAGGTGGGGAAAGCATAAGGAGCTCTTTTAGTGTCTGAATGGTACAGCCTGGAGGTGGCCGAAGCTTGAGTAGACCCCAAAGTGGCTGTATGGCACAGCCTGGAGTTGCCAAAAGCATAAGGAGACAATATAGTGTCTGAATAAAACAGCCTGGTTGTGGCAGCAGCAGCAGCATCAGGAGTCCTGAAAGTGAGTGGTGCCGTGGGAGGCAATACCAGTACCCGGTGATGAAGGTGGCTGGAATGTTTGTAAATGGGAAACAGTACCTTAAATCTTGCAAGTAGAGAGTATAGATAAAGCACTCCTTTTCCACCCCTTTGTCACGCCCCCGCCTCACCTGTTCCATCCATGCTCCCTGTGTGTCTGTCTGCTCTGTTTTACCGGCTCAAGTCTGGAATTAAAGCTCAAGTTTGTTACTGAACCTCTGGCTGCGGTGAGTGCTTTATCTATACTCTCTACTTGCAAAGTTTGTGTCATTATACTGGACTTTCTTGATACGGGCACCTCCATCACCCGTAGCAACTATCTAGCAGACAGACACGATCACTAAGCTGTATTACACTGTTCCGAATATAGCTCTCTAGATGCATTCACAGTAGCGGTGCCAGACCCAACTTCTCACAAACACAAGTACCTTAAATCTGTTTTGCACTATCCATATTTGTGAAGTGTTGGTGTGGCACCATGGTCAATCTACTCTGATGCGTCTGGCATTGGTGGGTGAAAATCCTGGCTGATCCATGCCTGATTCATCTTCACAAAGGTCAGTGTCTTCACATTTTTTGTGGACAGACGAGTTCTCCTAGGGGTGACTATGGTCCCCACCACTCTAAACACCCACTCTGATGGCACACTACACTTCCAGGGAAAACTCTGCTAGTTGCGGACATAAACCAAGTTTGGCTGCCCATAAGTCCAGTGGATCTTCAAGATTTGTTGGCATGACCATGTCAAGGTATGCCACCACCTACTGGTTCAGGTCCTGTTCCATGTCTACCTGCTGCTGATGAGTTGCTTCACTATGCGGGTGAAGAAAGGTACTCATCAGGAACTGTAGACTCGGGCTGCTGCTGATGGAGCTGGTACTGCTCCTGCCACCCCACCCCTACCCAGCAGCCATGGCAGTGGAAGGTGAACGCAGAGGGCCCCCCGAGTAAGACCTGCAAGTGGATGGATGATGGTGCCGATAGTCATCGGCCAACTGACTACGTAGGATCTCTCTGTAGTAGGTCAGTTTGTCCTCCCTCTCAGTGGGTGTAAAAAAAAGGCCCCATTTTGTGCCAGTAGCGAGGGTCCAAAAAGGTGGAGAGCCACAAGTCATCCCGCTGCTGAATGTTGACAATTCGGCGGTCACTACGCAAGCAACTGAGCATGCATTGTGCCATTTGTGCAAGTGACTCGGAGGGACTCGCTGCCTCCATCTCCACTGCATACTGCCACGGTGTGTCTGGGTCCTCTGTCTAGCCTTCCTCATAACCCTCTAGCTCCTCTAGTTGATCATGCTCCTCCTCTCCTGTCAGATGACTAGAAGCATGCCCATTTCATGAAAGCTAAACTGTGCTCCACTGTGCCCCTCATCTTCCTCCTCCAGTTCAGCCCCCACAGGGCTCATGTGGCCGTGAGATGTAGGTGCAACGTCTCAATTGCCCTGACCAGCCATCGTTTCCAACACTTGTTGTAGGAAATGAAGCAGTGAAATGACGTTGTTCATCCTGTAATTCTGGCGACTTACTAATAATGTGGCTTCTTCAAAGGGCCTGAGGAAAACGGCAGGTGTCACGTATGAGCTGCCACTGAAGTTACACATTGAAGTTACAAAGGAGAGTACCCCTATCCGCTTGGATCATCAAGAAATCGGTGATGGCTTTTCTCTGTTTGTACAGTCGGTCCAACATATGGAGGATGGAATTCAAACGTGTGGTAACGTCACAAATCAGACTATGTTGGGGATACCCTTCTGATGCTGCAGCTGAAGGAGGATGTGCTTTGTGGTGTTCGAGTGGCTGAAGTGCATGCAAAGTTTCCTTCCCATTGTTAGGATGTCTTGCAAATGGGGGGAACACTTCAGGAACTGCTTGACAAAAAGATTAAACACGTGTGCCATGCAGGGCGCATAGCTCACCCTTCCTTGTCGCAGCGTGGCCAAGATGTTCTTCTCATTGTTGGTCACCATGGTTCCCATTTCCAGTTTTTCTGGAGTAAGCCATGCACCGATTTCTTTACGAATGACTTTTAGCAGTTCCTCCCCTGTGTGACTCTTTTCGCCAAGGCAAACCATGTGAAGAACAGCGTGACACTGCCGTGCCCTGCACATTTGGTATGCTGAAGGACCACTAAGACTTGTCTGGGTGGTGGAGGCTGAGGACACAGTGGAGGATAAGGAGGCGGAGTTGCACACTGTCACAGGATCAACGGGCCACGCTTTACCATCTGCCGACATATCTTGCATGTGGCTATGTGAACCTCCTCCGCACGCCGTGCCGGCGCAGCAGCGAAATAACGTCACCAGAAAGCGAGGCCCGGACCCTGCAGAAGATGCGCAAGACACTGGAGGATCGCGAAGAAGACACCGGAGCAGCGGGACAGCATCGGGAGCCCCTGGAACAGCAGCGGGAGCGGGGAGGACACGGTCCGGAGCGGCAGGGACAGGTAAGTACAGCTTCCTATACTTTACATTGCACGGATCCCTCAACATACGATGGATTCGACAAACGATGGGTCGTTTGGAACGAATTACCATCGTATGTTGAGGGACCACTGTATATATATTGTTGTAAAACACCAGCAGTACACAACAAGTGCTACAGCCAAAAAAAAGCTGTGTACTAAACACAAAATTGCAGTCTGTCACAGACTATTAGGAATGGACTGTTAGGTATTATACCATCTACAGACTAGTATAACCAGTAGATTTTTTGTGGAACAAAGACACAGAATTGCGCTGAAAAATTATTCTTGCCTCCGCTGTGTATGTATGAGGCAACACACAGCTATGTGCCCCTCTCTGTAATACTATGCCGAAGAAAGTGACTGGAAGGTTTTTCAGTGGTAAAAACAATGCTCTCCATCCACGAGAACGCTGATGTAACTAGGAGGATGTTAAATGCTGCTGGAATGCGCTTTTCTCTGCTGTAACACACACACAGGCTGTCCGTCCTATCTCTATGCAGTGTAATGAATGAAGTGGCTGGCCACATTATGGCTGCCGATTATAAAGGGCTGTAAAATCACAGGGGTGACTGGCTGCTGATAGGCTGCATCCAGCATGTGATTCAGGGTCATCCCGCCTACTTCCCTTCCCGCCTTCCCAGTGTCCCTTGCCCCATTTACTGACATGTGGATCCACAACTTTAGATACCCTGGAGCCAGGAACGCTGTAAAATGGAGTTTAATGAAATCGAATATTTCCTAAAATTCGTAACCAGTTTGGGTTCGTCAGCTTCAATTCACTCATCTCTAATTGTATTTTATACAAATTATGCATTGGTTGTGAGTCACAAGGGCCCTGTGACTACACCGCCTAGTTCACCAATATCTTAATAAATATATTTATGTTATATCCATTTATGTTACATATTTGCATAGAATAATATCCAATTTACTTACTATTTTCCAATACCATTACCTATATACCTGGTTCTTAACCCCTTAGGGACTCCTATTTTCACCTTAGGCAAATTTTCATTTTTGCATTTTCGCTTTTTCTTCTTCCTTTTTAAAAATCCTAACGCTTTCGATTTTGCAGCTACAGACCCATATAAGGGCTTGTTTTTTGCATTACCAATTGTACTTTGCAATGACATCTCTTATTTTGGAATGTAATCTGCGGCAAAACCCCCAAAAAATGTTTGTGGGGTGAAATAAAATTAAAAAAATGCTATTTTGTAAATTTTGGGGGCTCCCATTTCTACGCAGTGCAATATTTGGTAAAAATGACACCTTATCTTTATTTTGTAGGTCCATACGGTTACAAGAATACCCAATTTATGTAGGTTTTATTTTATTTTACCACTTAAAAAAATTATAAACTACATGCACCAAAATTTGTATGTTTAAAATTTGCATCTTATGATCCCTATAACTTTTTAATTTTTCCATGTACGGGGTGGTATGAGGGCTCATTTGTTTGCGCTGTTATCTGTAGTTTTTATAGGTACCATTTTTGTTTTGATGGGACTTTTTGATCGCTTTTTATTAATATTTTTATGGTATATGAAGTGACCAAAAATGCACAATTTTGGACTTTGGTATTTCTTTATGTGTACGCCATCAACTGTGTGGTTTAGATAACCTAATATATTTTAATAGTTCGGACATTTATGCACACGGCGGTACCACATATGATTATTTTTATAAACATGCAATCTTCTGATTGCATACACTGATCAGTGCCCTGCCATTGCAAAGCACTGATCAGTGTAACTGGCGCTCTGCTTCTCCTGCCTGCTGCGTAGGCATGGAGCAGTAGATCGCCGATTGGACAACGGAGAAGCAGGTGAGGGCCCTCCCGTCGTCCGGTTTAAACCAGGTAAACGGGAACAGGGCGTACAGGTACGCCCTGAGTATTTAAGAATCGGGGATACAGGGCGTATGCATACGTCCTGTGTCCCCAAAAGGTTAATATCACATATTTTTTTTATATTTTTACACTTATCTTTCTCCACTAATTTCACTTATATAACCTAGATGCTATAAGCCAATGGGTCCCGTGGCACAGGACCGGTAGTGATGGATAGCCTACGGCAGCTCCGGCCCCCCCTTTCAGAGTCACCTTGGTACTAAAATGCTGCAGCCTCAGGAAGTGCCTCAAGAAAGTGTTGTATATGTGTGTTTTGTTTCAGTATGTCCCAATCTGTCCATATTTAGTGTTAGCTTTATTAGCTTAATTCTAATTCTCAAGTATAATATATGGCACCTTATATCAAACCAAAAATGCAAGTGGTCGTCAACAAGGGCACCAACCACATAAAGGAAGGATTTCTAATCTTTGCACTAAAAGAACTCTGTTCTACCTCTAAAAGGGACTGTTACATTCCACTACCCTTGTCAATCCCCAGCCTCCAGGACTGGACGGCAAGGACGGTTGTTCTTTAAAGAGTGAGTTTGTGGTGTCCCAGCCCCAAAGGCTGTCCTATGGGCTGCGGAACTCCTCAGGCATGCCTGCTGCACATGTGTTTTGCTCACTGTGAAAGTGCCTGTTATGTTCATCATGTTACATAGTTACATAGTTAGTACGGTGGAAAAAAGACATACGTCCATCAAGTACAACCAGGGAATTGAAGGGTAGGGGTGTGGTGGGATATTGGGGGAAGGGATGGGATTTTATATTTCTTCATAAGCATTAATGTTATTTTGTTCCAGGAATTTATCTAACCCTGTTTTAAATGTTAATGCGCTTTACAATATTTTCTAAATTCACTGTATAATATGTTGTCTGTGTACTATGCAAGAGGAGCAGTGTAAACCTGTTGAACCTGTCTGCCCAATGGGAACCCCTAAATTCTGCAATATATAGTTTGGGGGAAAGAAGTTGCACCCTGTGTCACCACAAGTGTAAAACTGAGAGTGACTGAAAGAGAAGAATTCAGGAGAATAGCATGCAGTGTCAAGCAGATGCCTCTAAAACCAGCAGGATATCGAGGCAGATTTATCAAAACCTGTGCAGAGAAAAGGTTGACCAGTTGCCCATAGCAACTAATCACATTGCTTCTTTCATTTTTAAAAATGCTTCTGAAAATAAAATAAAAGAAGCAATCTGAATTGATGCTATGGGCAACTGGTCAACTTTTCTTCTGCACATACGTCTTTATAAAGCATTAGTGAGACCTCATCTGGAATATTCTGTTCAGTTGTGGGCAACGGTTCATAAAAATGACGTCCTGGAGATGGAAAAGGTACAGTATCTCGAATGAGTACATCCTTTATATTGTTGTAAATATTTTATTATACATTTTCATGTGACAAAACTGTAGAAATTACTCTCTGCTACATGTAAACTAGTGAGTGCACAGTTTGTATAAAATGCACAAAATTATTTTTGCCCGAAAGTGCACTACATTCAAACTGAAGCCCCCAAGAGTTACAAAATGGCGTTTTTTTTCCCTCCAATTTCTCCCCTCATAAGACCCAGACCCAATCTGAAATAAACTAAAGAACACTAATACAATACAGAGTGTTTAAATCATATATCAATTATCCTTAACCTGGCATTGGTGTGTTTATTGCCCTGCACCTGGCCCTGGAGACACTGTCTCCACCTCGGACCGTGTAGGTTAGTGGTGCCCTGGCATCACGATTTGACAAGTATATCTTGCACCCTCGTGTCACCACATGAGGACTCAATTTTGGAACTACAAAGTTAAGATAATATGTCATTTTTATCAAAAAGTGCACTGCACCAAGAGTTACAACATGTCCTATTTGTTTTTGTTTTTCCAATTTCACCCCACAAATATTGTTTTTGTTTTGGTGGTGAAATGAGTGAAGATATTACAAAATACAATTGGTGGCGCAAAAAAAGAACTCATATGGCTCTGTAAGTGAAAAATTTTAAGCTTTATGGCTATTAGAAGGCGAGAAGGAAAAAAAAAGAGTGCAAAAATAAGAAAAAAGCTGAATCCTTAAAGGGGAACTCCGGTGGAAAGAAGTAGAAAACAAAAATATGTTTTCAAATCAACTGGTGCCTGAAAGGTAAACAGATTTGTAAATTACTTCTATTAAAAAATCTTAATCCTTCCAGTACTTATTAGCTGCTGTATAAAACAGAGAAATGTGTGAATTTCTTTCCAGTCTGACAACAGTGCTCTCTACTGACACTTCTGTCCGTGTCAGAACTGTCCAGATTAGAATCATATCCCCATAGAAAACCTTTCCTACTGGACAGTTCCTGACACGGACAGAGGTGTCAGTAGAGAGCACTGTTGTCAGGCTGGAAAGAACTTCACAAATGTCTCTGTAGTATATCTGTAGTATATAGAAGCTGATAAGTACTAGAAGGGTTAAGATTTTTAAATAAAAGTGATCTACAAACCTGTTTAACTTTCTCGCACCAGTTGATTTGAAAAAACTTTATTTCCACCGGAGTTCCCCTTTAAGCGGTTAATAAACATAATGGCCCACATTTATCAGTCAGTCTGAGCACAAAAGATGATTTACCCATTGCAACCAAGCACAGCTCAGCTATCATGTCTGAAATTCTCTAAAAATGAAACCTTAGATCTGATTGGTTGCTTTGGCCAAATTAGAATTTTTTTATTTTCCTTTGGGACAATATTTTTTGTATTCTTTTACAAAGGCCATTAAAGGGGTTGCCCAGTGAAAATTATCTTATTTCTAACCCACAAGATAGGGGATAAGATCAATTTCACCGGACCCTTTAAGAGGTGTATTATACTAACTCACTGCCTTTTTATGGCATAGAATAGTTTCTGGTAGCTTAACCTCTGTCTGCAGCACAGCCATAATATACTAATATAGTAGTACAGTGTATTATATCAGCAAAGTCACCTTGTAGGAACAATAATAATGTAATGAATTGCAAAAATGTAAAAAGCAAAATCCCATTTTGTCTAAAAAAAAGAGTTAATCAATTAGTTATATGCACACCTCAATGGTGTTATTAAAAAGTGACATGGCTGTTGTAATGCGATGGTGGAAAACTTCTTGGTCATTAAGGCACAGAATGCATCCTGTCCAGAATGATTCAAATGTATGACACGTATGATGCTGAGACTTATTTCAGGAAAGAAATCTTGACGGTCTGAGAATGTAAAGAATGTACTGTTTAAACTCCAGTCTCAGAAGTCTGGGAAAAAACGAAATTAAACAAAGATGTTACTTTCTTTCACACAAAACATATATGATTGTGCAAGGAAAATGGTAAATGGAAGATATATTTCAGAAACATTTTGTTATCTTTTGGAGGACTTTTAACTACATACAACACTGCACATTTTGTTGCCAAAAATGTCAGGACTGCCTTATTACCACGTTTACTGCACTCAATGGCCCAGATTTATCAAACTGTGTGAGAGTAAAAATAGAGTGATTTTCCCCCAGAAACCAATCACAGCTCAGCTAATGAGCTCTGGTAAAGTGAAAGCTGAACTGTGATTGGTTGCTGTGGGAAAATCACTCTATTTTTACTCTCACACAGTTTGATAAATCTGGGCCAGTGTTGGAAAATGGAAGTGTGCACATTGTGCAACATATGCACTAGATGTTTTTTTTTTTATTTATTTAAAGATTACTGCTAAATGCTGAAATGTTCTTTTTTTCTAATAAGTTTTTATTTAATTTTTTTCAGTTTTTGTACAATTATATGGGGGCTGCCATTTTGCTTAAGCATACAGGTACGCCCTGACGCCCTGACGCCCTGACACTTAAGGATCTAGGGCATACCTGTATGCCCGTGGGAATTTCAGGACCAGGATGACTGCTGATATCTATCAGCAGGCACCCCGTGCAAACCCCTGGGGGGGGGGTCCTGGGATCCCCCCATGTCGATTTGAGGTGATTCCGGGTCAATCGGGTCTTTGGTGACCTGGAAAAAAAGGGTGAATGAGGCTGTCCGAGACACAGAAATGTCTGAGTTATAAAAATATACAGTGGGGATCAAAAGTTTGGGCACCCTAGGTAAAAAATTGTATTAAAGGACAACTGCAGCGCAATATACACTTATCCCCTATCTACAAGGTAGGGGATAAGTGTTTGATCGCGGGGAGTCTGACCGCTGGGACCCTCCACGATCTCCTGTACGGGGCCGTGGCTGTGCCGGGGCTCTCCCGTGCAGGGGGCGGGCCTGCCACAGCATGATGTTGCGGCCGGCACGCCTCCTCCATGCATCTCTATGGGAGAGGCGGGGAGGCAGTGTTCGTGCCTCCCCGGCTCTCCCATAGAACTGTATGGGGACGGGGAGGAGAGGGGGCGTCACCGTCGTCCTCTAGGTCGATGCTACGCGCCTTAGCGCTCACTATGAGCGCTAATGGCGGCGCCCTGTTAGGGAGATCTCGGGGGGACCCCCCGTTATCAAACACTTATCCCCTATCTTGCAGATAGGGTATAAGTGTATATTGCGCTGCAGTTGTCCTTTAATGTGCAAAAAGAAGTCAAGGAAAGATGGAAAAATCTCCAAAAGGCATCAAATTAAAGATTAGACATTCTTATAATGTGTCAACAAAAGTTAGATTTTATTTTCATTATTTACACTTTCAAAATAACAGAAAACAAACAAATGGCGTCTGCAAAAGTTTGGGCACCCTGCAGAATTTTGCAAAGCTGAGACCTGCCAGTGTCATGGATTGTTCTCAATCATCATCTGGGAAGACCAGCTGATGTCAATCTCAAAAGTTTTAAATGCCCAGACTCATCTGACCTTGCCCCAACAATCAGCACCATGAGTTCTTCTAAGCAGTTGTCTAGAAATCTGAAACTGAAAATAGTTGAAGCTCACAAAGCTGGAGAAGGCTATAAGAAGATAGCAAAACGTTTTCAGATGTCAATATCCTCTGTTTGTAATGTAATTAAGAAATGGCAGTCATCAGGAACAGTGGAAGTTAAAGCAAGATCTGGAAGACCAAGAAAAATATCAGACAGAACAGTTCGCAGGAATGTGAGAAAAACAATTCAAAACCCACGTTTGAGTGCACAATCCCTCCAGAAAGATCTGGCAGACCTTTTTTAATGGTAAGGAGGAAAAATTTTAAGTGTAAAAATGGAAAAAACCCTGGTCCTTAAGTAGTTAAAGGAAGCCTGACCTTACTTTAATGGGTAGAACACCAGCTGGAAGGAAGGGTGATCATTCTCCACAGGGCTGCAGGGAATTGTAGTTTTAACCACAGCACAGCATGGAGGCGAGCTAGAGTGAGCTTCAATGGGTGGGTTGGCTGACAAAAGTGACCTCACACTTACAAACAAGGGATCCTGGGACTTGTAGTTGGAGGAAGGGAATGCCAAAAGGAAATAGCCAGTTCACAAAAATAAAGCAGTAGCAGTAGGCCCTTTAGCCCTAAGACAAGCACAGATCCTTTCTAAGCATGTCCATTACTGTCTGGAAGGTAAGCACTAAAGTCCCCTTTTGGTGGATAACCCCATTAATAAAATATTAGGACAACTCACAAAATACTTTTAATAATGAACAAACCACAGGGCCCTTGTGGCTGGCTATATTTAACAACAATTACATTACACCTCTAGTGACAATATTATATAAGTGTTACATGATTAGCAACAATATAATGTAAATAGTTGCAAACCCAACCATGCAATTGTTCCTAAACCTTTGGTCCCGCAAATGATCTGTGGTAACCCAGTACAGGATGTTGTCCTGTCTGGTAAACGTTGCCTCAGGTACTTCCAGTGTCACTGTTCTGGGCCCACTACTCCAGGGTAAATTGTATTTTGTTATGCAGCCATTTTGTGTTATGCACATGTTTATCAGTGTTACTGTAACCTTAAGGGAAGTCATGCAGAGTAAACCAGGTGATCCTAAAGCCCCAATGAGATCCCCCCCACAGGAGACGTCTAAAATCTACAGCCACACAATTTCCAACAGCCCCATTGCACAGGTACAGTCTCAAGCCTTGTGATAAGCTAGAAGTTCCGGGGAAATATTCTTCAGTCAGTCTAAAGTCAGTGTGGGTTGTCACAAATCTTTTTTGACAGTAATATATATATTTTTTTATTTAAAACTTTTTAAATGTATGAAAAGGTTAACAGTTTTAAAAAAAATTTAGAACATTTTGGGGGAGTGCATTTTGGGGGAGTGGGGCTTCAATCTGAGTTGTGTTCACTAGAGTGTGTAGTGATTATTTTATTATTATATGTTGTTGGACATAATTGTTGGGCATAATTAAATATTTTTTCATATATAGCTTCTAACATTTATTACACTGCTTGTCCCATGTTAGGCAATACCTTCCCTTAGGCCATATTTTATTGCTTGACCACATGGTGGGACCCAGTAGGAACGGAGTACACCCATTGGTTCAGGGCTTTACTATATGAATTATAGGCTTCACTCCATGTCTTCAAAGGTTTGGCGCTAGCAGAACAATACTGGACCCCCAATAGTGACCCTTTTTTTAAAGATACACCCTAAAAGATATTCATTAATGAGTATATTGGAAATGATGCCAACAAGGGTTTCTTTAAAAAAAAAAAAATTATTAGTTGGTATTTTTATCACATTATTTTATTTTAGGACCAAAAAAAAAAGGTGCTTTGCTGGTTTATGGTCAATCTTCAGCCCTGACCTTCCCCCTACATACATTGAAAGGTAAAAATTAATGGGATGCATTGCAAAAGTCAAAGATGCTCATGACAAGAACATAGGAGATTTATCAAAACCCTTGCAGAGGAAATCAGATTCCTTCTTTAATAAAAAAAAAAAAAAAGGGATATACAAAAAGAAAGAAAAAAAGGAGAGCGTGTACCTTGCTTTCAGCACCACAAGTTCATAAACCATGACAGACCTCTACTATTAGGCTAGGTTCACACTGTGGAATTTCTGGGCAGAATTTCTGCCAGAGATCGAACCGGCGGCATTAGGACCGCGTGGACTACATTGCCGTCCCCATAGATGGCAATGCATTGCGGAGCAGATCCTCCAAAAGATCCACCCAGAAATGCATTGCAGTCTATGGGGCCAGAAATGCAGTCTGCTCTGTCCTAGCGTTGCTGGCTCAATCTCCAGCAGAAATTCTGCTCAGAAATTCTGCAGTGTGAACCCAGCCTTAGGATTTACTTACTTCACCGAGGGGAGCTGCTTCAAAAACGCTCCCCTCGTGCGGACTTTCTTCTATCTGTTTTTTTTTTTGTTTTCCTTCTTTAATTTTTAAACAGGCCTCTGAAAAATGAAAGATGCTATCCAATTGGTTGCTATTGGCAACTGCTTCACTCTACAAAGGTGTTCATAAATCTCCCTCATAGCTTTGCCTCTGTACAAATAACCAATCAGGATATGACTGAACTGGAGAAGGTAGAGAGGAGGACCAAGGTAATAAGGGAATGGGTGGATTAGAGGATTACAGTACTAAAAAATGTTAGGGGTTATTTAGTTTGGGAAAAAAAGGTCTGATTACAATAAACAGATACAGTGAAAACAAGGCCGACTTTAATCATCATTAGACCCTGGGCAAGCATTTTTTTTTGTGCCCCTCCCTAAAAAAGGTGAAAAAAAGGTAAGTAAAATTTTCTTTTTACTGTGATCAGTTACCAATTTAGGGCTATAGTGTCCGAAATATGTTTGCTATATAGTCTTCTGGATGACATGACAAGTTTTCCAGCCATGCAGCGCAGAAGGCTCAATGGGCAGCTGCTTGCATCTCTCCCCCCCCCCCCAGGAATGATTGGGCCCAAGGCAGATGCCTCTTTTGCCCTGCCTTAACCCCTTCTCTCCCCAGGAGAGTGAAATTGTAACTTCAGCCAGCTCCATACAGCACTACCCCCAACTGGAATCAACAGCCAGACGCCACAGCTAATAGCCTTCAGTGGCCACTGTAAGACTATTAAAGGAAAACTGTCAGATATTTTCTCCCGCACTATCCACAGGTACTGGTGAATAGTGCAGGAGACGCTGATTAAAACGAGCCCTACCTTACCCGGATCCACCCAGCCGTTCGCCTGCAATTGTAGTTTTATTCTCTGTGGAAATCTTACTGTAACTGGCACGGGCTTCAGCACTTAACTGGCACTGACATCAGCGCCGCTTATGAATATTCATCCCGACTCCCTCCAGTTAGGAGCAGCGAAGAGAGGGAGAGCTGGAGGGAGGGGGATGAATATTCAGAAGCGACGCTGATGTCAGTGCCAGTTAAGGGCAGAAGCCCCGCCCGTGCCAGTTACAGCAAGATTTCCACATGGAATAAAACTACAATTGCAGGCAGACGGCTCGGCGGATCCGGGTAAGGTAGGGCTTGTTTTAATCAGCATCTCCCGCACTATCCACCAGTACCTGTGGATAGTGTGGGAGAAAATATCTGACAGTTTTCCTTTAACCCTTTAAATCCTACCATCAAAAAGCTGGCAATTCTGTGTTGCTGGTTTG
Source organism: Hyla sarda (assembly GCF_029499605.1). Classification (NCBI taxonomy): domain Eukaryota; kingdom Metazoa; phylum Chordata; class Amphibia; order Anura; family Hylidae; genus Hyla; species Hyla sarda. The sequence goes on along the minus strand of NC_079189.1, from coordinate 255,124,481 downwards.
TTGCTAAGGGTGATCACCTTACATGACAGCTGGGGGGTCCTACCTGCCTCTGTGCTGTCTGATCTTCTCTGTGTTGCTCAAGTCTGCTTTGGCAGGCTAGAGCAACAGAGCGCAGATAACACAGATCAATACTGTGCAAAAGTACAGCATTGAACAGTGTTAGAAATCAAAAGATTCCATGTAATAGTCTCCTTAATTGTAAAAAATATTTTTTTTAAATTAAGTAATAAATGTTTGTAACCCCCCCCCCACACACACACACACATATACATACACAAAAGTTTAAATCACCCCCCCATCTTTTCCCATTTCATAAATAAAATAATGAACAAAAAATAAATAAACACGTATGGTATCGCCGCGTGCGATATATAATGTTAATTAAATCGGTCAATTGCAAAGTTCATAAAGCAGAAAAAAATTATAATAAAATGTGATAAAAAAGTCCCATCAAAACAAAAATGGTACTGTTAAAAACAGATAACAGCGCTAAAAATTACCCCTCAACAGCCCTGTATCCGAAAAACTACAGCTATAGGGGTCAGAAGAGATAAATTTTAAGCATACTAATTGGGTACCAGTGCAATTGTGGACCTACAGAATAAAGATAATGTATCACTTTTACTGAAAAGGGCACTGCGTAAAAACGAAACCCTCTAAAAGTCGCATAACTGCATTTTTTTTTGTTTGTTTGGTTTTTCAGCTTTACCCCACGTATAATTGTATTTGGCTGCACCATACATTTAGTGGTTAAATGTGTGATGTGATTACAAAGTACAATTAGTCCTGCAAACAACAATCCCTTTTGATGGAAAATTGGAAGAGTTTGCTGCATCATTAAGGGGTAAAACCTCTTCAAAAGATCATCTCTTTGCGAAGATCGCCCCCTTATCCAGACCATCATACATAATACATTCCTGTTCAAATAAATACTTGTAATCCCTGTGAATTAACTATTATGAAGCATCCTTTCACATTATGCTAAGCAACTGACAAAATCTTTGAATCAACAGACAACTATGTGTATAATTTTGCCTATTAAGGGTAGGGTCACACGAAACAGATCCGCCGTGTATTTTACGCTGCGAATCCGCCGATGACGGGCCCTACAGTGTACCTCCAGCTGTGCCTGCTTGTAGTGGCAATCCGCCGCTACAAGCAGACACACAGTGATTTGCGAGTAGCCGCACGCATTTGCAGTGTACTCGCACACATAGCGCCTGCTCTCGGCCTTGCTCAGGGAGCAGGGGGAAAGCCTGTGATGTCTGCAAGTACAATGCACATTCACGCTGCGACTCGCAGATCGCTGTGTATCTGCTTGTAGCGGTGGATTGACGCAATGAGCAGGCACAGCTGGAGGCACACTGTATTCACCGAGGAAAATGAAATGCCAGGTGAAATACAGCGAGATAAGGTAAACGCCCCTGTACAGGTCACCTGTCTAACCCAGGAAGAAGTACAGTGCCGCCTACAAAAAGTAAAAATAGGCAAGTCACCAGGTCCAGATGGTATTCATCCCCGTGTTCTAAAGGAATTAAGTAATGTAATAGACAGACCCCTATTTTAAATATTCAGGGACTCTATAGTGGCAGGCACTGTTCCCCAGGACCGGCGCATGGCAAATGTGGTACCAATATTTAAAAAGGGGTCAAAAGGTGACCCCGGGAACTATAAACCTGTTAGTTTAACCTCCGTTGTATGTAAATTGTTTGAGGGTTTTCTAAGGGATGCTATTTTGAAGTATCTTGATAAAAATAAATGTATGACTCCATATCAGCATGGCTTTATGAGGGATCGGTCCTGTCAAACTAACCTGATCAGCTTTTATGAGGAGGTGAGCTCCAGACTAGACAAGGGGGAATCGCTGGATGTTGTATATCTGGATTTTTCCAAAGAATTTGATACGATGCCACATAAAAGATTGGTGCATCAAATGAGAGGGATGGGGCTGGGGGAGAATGTGTGTAAGTGGGTAAGTAACTGGCTCAGTGGTAGGAAACAGAGGGTAGTTATTATTGGTACTTATTCTGATTGGCTGACTGTTACTAGTGGGGTACCACAGGGGGTCAGTCTTGGATCCTGTTCTATTTAATATATTAATTAATGACCTTGTAGAGGGGTTGAATAGTAAAGTAGCAATCTTTGCATATAAAAATAAACTCGGTTAACACTATAGAGGACAGTGCACTGTTACAAATGGATCTGGATAGGTTGAAGGTTTGGGCTGAGAAGTGGCAGATGATAAATGTAAGGTTATGCACATGGGGAAGAATAATCCGGGCTGGGATTACGTATTAAATGGGAGCACACTTTGGACAACTGACAGGGAAAAGGACTAAGGCGTCTTAGTTAACAGTAAGTTTAGCTGTAGTGACCAGTGTCGGGCAGCTGCTGCCAAGGCAAATAAAATCATAGGGTGCATCAATAGGGGCATAGATGCCCACAACAAGGAAATAATTCTACCACTGTACAAATCACTAGTTAGACCACACATAGAATACTGTGTACAGTACTGGGCACCAGTGTACAAGAAAGATGTAGTGGAGCTGGAGAGGGTTCAAAAACGTGAAACCAGAGTAATACGGCGAATGGGAGGACTACAGTACCCAGAAAGATTATCAGAATTGGGGTTATTTAGTTTAGAAAAAAGAAGGCTTAGGGGCAACCTAATAACTATGTGTAAATATATCAGGGGACTGTGCAGAGATCTCTCCCAAGATTTATTTATACCCAGGACTGTATCTATAACAAGGTGGCATGCTTTCCTCTCTTGTCTCTTCCAGGGTTCTGTCCTCGCAGGCTCTTCCCGTTGGTGTTCTCTGGTTCGTCTGCCGGATTTTGTAAGTATGACCCTTCACTAGCTCCGCTGCCATCTTCACATCCGTCATGGTTAAGTGTGTCTCCCTGAACGTTAAGGGTCTTAACTCCCCAACTAAGAGGCGTTTATTGCAACAGGAGTTGGTCTCGCTGCGGGCTGATGTCGTTTTCCTTCAGGAGACACATTTTGACCATCATATCATGGATCTTTCCAATTTCTACACCATCTCTATCCACAGGCCTACTCTGCCATTTCTAATAGGAAAGTAGCTGGGGTTGCTATACTCTCTATATATCTCGATCCTGCCCGCTTTAAGTCTCTTCTACCTTTCTCGACCCACAGGGGCGCTATGTGATGTTGGAGGTTGTCCTGGGTGGGGTCCCACTGCTGCTTTGTAATATCTATGGCTCTAACACATCGCAAATACCGTTTTTACATAGAGCCTTACTAGACTACATAGGTACCCTCCTTCTGCGTGGTTACTGGGGGGGGGGGGGCGATTTTAACCTTATTTTTTCACCTTCCCTAGACCAACATTCAGTCAATTGCGCTTGGCTTATATTTTTTGGCGGCTAATACGGGCTTCCTTGTTGTATGAGCTGTGGAGAATCAACCACCCGATGGAGTGCTCTTTTAGCTTTTTCTCCCACCCTCATAAACTGCACACGCGCATAGATTACTTCTTTGGTAACCTCCCTATGGTGCGCGTGCTTTCCAATGCTTCTCTTGAGCCTATCTCCTAGTCTGACCACTGTCCTGTTCTCCTTTCTTTCTCTTCCTCCCATACTTCTCTCCAGAGCTGTCATTGGCATCTTAATGACTCTCTTCTTAAAACATTACCCTCCCGGGAGTCGATTCAGAAGTGCCTGACGGATTATTTTGCTACCAATGAGGGCACAGTCTCTTTACAGGCTGTTCTCTGAGAAGCTCACAAGTTGATTGAAGTGAGATGCTCTGGCTCATTCCCAGGAACTCCATACACGGATAGCAAGTCTAGAGACTCTCCTGTTGCGGCGATTGGTGGCTGCTCGTGCTCAGTTGGGGGACCTGTCTCTCCATAGGGTTGAAAGACAATTGTATGTTAGGCAACATTTTTATGAAAAGGGTAATAAAGCCCATACTATGCTGGCCAGGCGCCTACGTGACCGAGCACTTACCCAGTCTCCCTCGGCCCTCTAAGATACTTAGAAACATAGAAACATAGAATGTGTTGGCAGATAAGAACCATTTGGCCCATCTAGTCTGTCCAATAATGTGAATCCTATCAAAAGTCCCTGCTTATCCCATGCATGTTTAACTCCTTCAGGACGAAGGGCGTACCTGTATGCCCCTCACCCAGTCCCGGTGTTTAAAACGGGGTCACGCCGTGACCCCGCATCACACTGGGTCGGTCCCGGCTGCTAACGATAGCCGAGACCCTGGGCTAATAGCGTGCGGCACCAATCGTTGTGCCGCGCGCTATTAACCCTTCAGACGCGGCGATCAAAGTTGACCGCTGCGTCTGAAAGTGAAAGTAAATGCTTCCCGGCAGCTCAGTCAGAATGATCGGGACATCGCGTCCGATTGGCGTTTGATTGCTCCAACCCTGAGCTACAGGCTTGAGGAATCAAGCCCCTATCTCGCTGATCCATGCAAAGCTATGGCTTTGCAGGGATCAGGGTAAAAGATTAGTGTGTGCAGTGCTGTAGCTTCCTGTGGGAGCTATAGCACTGCAAAAAGAAAAGTGAAAAAAAAGTTGACAAAGGTCATTTAACCCCTTCCCTAATAAAAGTTTGAATCACCCCCCTTTTCCCATATAAAAAAAAAAAACTGTTTAAATAAATTTAAACATATATGGTATCACCGCGTGCGGAAATGTCCGAACTATAAAAATATATAGTTAATTAAACCGCACGGTCAATGGCGTACGCGCAAAAACATTCCAAAGTCCAAAATAGCGTATTTTCGGTCACTTTTTATATCATGAAAAAAATTAATAAAAAGCGATCAAAAATTCAGATCAATACAAAAATGGTACCGATAGAAACTTCAGAACACGGCGCAAAAAATGAGTCCTCATACCAGCCCATACGCAGGAAAATAAAAAAGTTATAGGGGTTAGAAGATGACAATTTTTAACGCTTAAATTTTCCTGCATATACTGTATTTATCGGCGTATAACACGCACTGGCGTATAACACGCACCCCCATTTTAACAGGGAAATTTAATTTTTTTTTAAATTATACGCAAAATAAATGACTTGGACTAAATGCCACATCATCCCCCCAGCTTTGTTTTCTTCTGCACCTCAGTTTGGTCCTGTCCCCTCCAGTGCCACATCATTCCTTCAATTTTATCAGTGCCCGGGCCACATTTACCCCTTTCATTGCCACGCCCCATGTCTCATCATCCCCCATGTCTCAATATATCACCCTGTCATAGACCACCACTAGCCATACAGACAATAAGCATTTAGTGCCTCCCCCACCATCATTTCCCCCTGTCTCATCATCCCCCACCCCGTCTCATCATGTCCCCCATCATTCCCCCCTCATCATTTCCGCCTGTCTCATCATCCCCCAACCTGTCTCATCATGTACCCCATCATTCACCCCTCATCATTTCCCCCTGTCTCATCATCCCCCACCCTGTCTCATCATGTCCCCCATCATTCCCCCCTCATCATTTCCGCCTGTCTCATCATCCCCCACCCTGTCTCATCATGTACCCCATCATTCCCCCCTCATCATTTCCCCATGTCTCATCATCCCCCCACCCTGTCTCATCATGTCCCACATCATTCTCCCCTCATCATTTCCCCCTGTTTCATCATGTCCCCCATCATTCCCCCCCTCATCATTTCCCCCTGTCTCATCATCCCCCCACCCTGCCTCATCATGTCCCCCATCATTCCCCCCTCATCATTTCCCCCTGTCTCATCATCCCCCCCACCCTGTCTCATCGTGTCCCCCATCATTCCCCCCTCATCATTTCCCCCTGTCTCATCATACCCCCACCCTGTCTCATCATCCCCCACCATGTTCCTCCTATGCTATTCTTCCCCTCTCTCATCATTCCCCCTTTTCCCTGCTTTTCATAGTTTTTTTTATTTTTGTTACCTGGCTGCACTTTGGCTGTCTTGCGGGCTGTGGTCAGTGAAGCAGATGAATGACGTCCTCTCCCGGCTCCTCTGCGCGGCATCAGGGACGTCACTTTTCATTTCCTGTAACCACCGCTAGTCAGAATTCGGAGTGCGGCGACTACAGGAAATGAAAAGTGACGTCACTGATGCCGCACAGAGAAGCCAGGAGAGGACGTCACTCATCTGCTTCACTGACCACAGCAAGCAGGAAAATTTTAAAGACTATGAAAAGCAGGGAAAAGGGGGAATGATGAGGGAGGGGGGGTAAGAAAAATTAAAAGCAGAGCGGGGAGGAGCCGCCGCTGGTCACTGATTTAAAGTGGCCACGGCTGTGCTGCTAATACTTAACAAGCAGCTGCTGCTGTGGCCGCTTTAAATCAGTGACCAGAAGATTTATCGGCGTATAACACGCAGGCAGGCTTTTTGCTTTAAATTTAAGTTTTAAAAGTGCATGTTACACGCCGTTAAATACGGTAGTTAGGATTTTTTTTCTGAAGTACGACAATATCCAACCTATATAAGTAGGGTACCATTTTAACCGTATAGATCTACAGAATAAAGAGAAGGTGTTATTTTTACCGAAAAATGCACTGCGTAGAAACGGAAGCCCCCAAAACTTACAAAAGGAAATTTTTTCTTCAATTTTGTTGCACAATGAATTTGTTTTCCATTTCGCCATGGATTTTTGGGTAAAATGACTAATATCACTGCAAAGCAGAACTGGTGGCGCAAAAAATAAGCCATCATATGGAATTGTATGTGCAAAATTGAAAGTGTTATGATTTTTAGAAGGTGATGAGGAAAAAATAAAAATGCAAAAACGGACCATCTCTGGAGGAAGGCTATTCCATGCACCCCCTACTCTCTCAGTAAAGTAATACTTCCTGATATTACTTTTAAACCTTTGCCCCTCTAATTTAAAACTATGTCCTCTTGTGGTAGTTTTCCTTCTTTTAAATATGCTCTCCTCCTATCGTGTTGATTCCCTTTATGTATTTAAAAGTCTCTATATATCACCTCTGTCTCTTCTTTCTTCCAAGCTATACATGTTAAGGTACTTTTAACCTTTCCTGGTAAATTTTATCCTGCAATCCATGTACTAGTTTAGTAGCTCTTCTCTGAACTCTCTCTAGAGTATCTATATTCTTTTGGAGATACGGTCTCCAGTACTGCGCACAATACTCCAAGTGAGGTCTCACCAGTGTTCTGTACAGCGGCATGAGCACGTCTCTCTTTCTACTACTTATACCTCTCCCTATACATCCAAGCATTCTGCTAGCATTTCCTGCTGCTCTATTACATTGTCTTCCTACCTTTAAGTCTTCTGAAATAATTACTCCTAAATTACTCCTCAGATACTGAGGTCAGGACTGTGTCAAATATTCTATATTTTTACGCCCCAGGTGCATTATCTTGCACTTATCCACATAAAATTTCAGTTGCCAGAGATCTGACCATTCTTCAAGTTTGTCTAAATCCTTTTCAATTTGGCGTATCCCTCCAGGAACATCAACCCTGTTACATATCTTTGTGTCATCAGCAAAAAAGACATACCTTACCATTAAGACCTTTTGCGATATCTCTAATGAAGATATTAAACAAAATTGGTTCCAGGTCCTTCAGGTGTTCTTCACTATCACCCCGCTGATATTTCCCGCCTTTTTGTTGACTACTATTCTCGTCTTTTCTCCCTTCCTTCTCCATCCGACCGGGGGGAGCGTGATTCTGCGCTCGATGCTTATCTTTGCCAGTGTGGCTTGCCTACTTTGTAGAAGGCAAATCGTTGAGGTTCTTAATGCTCCCATAACAGGGGAAGAACTCTCTGAAGTTCTCAAAATCCCTTCCTGCTGGTTGCTCTCCCAGTCCAGTCGGATTCACATATCTATACTACAAAACTTTCTCTTCCACACTTATCCCTAAGCTTGTTCCTCTTTTTAATTTCTTTATGGGGTGGGGGGGAGGGAATTTCGCAATCTTTTTTGCACTCCTAAATTACCCTAATCCGTAAGGGTTTAGGGTATAGGGTAACGCCTGCTCGGAGGTCTGAGCAGGCGTTAATTCTCAGTTTGGATGCCGAGGAGGCCTTTGATAGGCTGAGGTGGCCGTTCCTCTTTGCTACCCTCCAGAAGTTTGGAATCACTGGTAACTTCCTCACTGCTCTGCAGGGTCTCTTTTCCTCTCTGACTGCTTCTCTCAAACTCCCTCACACTACATCTCCTGCTTTTACACTGTCTAATGGTACCCAATAGAGCTGTCCACTTTCCACCCCTGGTCTTTGCTTTATGCTTCTCACACTTTCACGTCCTTTGCTTTCCCTTCCTAATCTTTATAAGGCTCTTCATGCATATGGTGTGGTCTCTGGCTATAAAGTTAACCTCTCAAAAACAGAAGCGTTACCTCTTAACCTGTTGGGGACGAAGGGCGTACAGGTACCCCCTCGCGTCCTCGTGCTTAAGGACAGAGGGCGTACCTGTACGCCCGTGGGAATTTAAGTCCCAGCCGCGCGACGGGCGGGGACCGGACCAGGTTGACTGCTGATATCCATCCCGTCCTGAGACCCCCCCATTCAGACCGGCGATTTGCGGCGTTTCCGGGGCAATGGGGTCACTGGTGACCCCATCGTCCGGAAAATAACAGTGATCAGAGCTGTCACAGACAGCTCCGACCATGCTAAAGGATAGGAGCGATGTGGCAGTGCTGCCACTTCCTCCTATCCCCTGCCATTGGTCGATCAGGCTGATGACCAATGGCAGTTGGGGGCGGGAGGGTTAAAGTTAATTTCCCCCGCTCTGCCCGCCGATCAAAGTTTGGGCAGAGCGGTGGAGAAACAAGGGGGGGGGGGGGAGAGAACTGGCTTACCCGAGCGGCATCGGTGGCAGGAGAGACCAACGAGCGGCAGAGACATCAGGAGTGCAGGCAGAAAGTACGGCGAGGAGGCTGCAATGAAGATTGCCGGTAAGTGATCTTCACTGTGGCCTTCTAAAAACTGCAAAACTACAACTCCCAGCATGCCCAGACAACCAAAGGCTGTCTGGGCATGCTGGGAATGGTAGTTTTGCAACATCTGGAGGGCCACAGTTTGGAGACCACTTTGTAGTGGTCTCCAAACTATGGTCCTCCAGATGTTGCAAAACTACAACTTTCAGAATGCACTGACTGTCTGGGCATGCTGGGAGTTGTAGTTTTGCAACATCTGAAGTGGCACAGTTTGGAGACCACTATGCCGTGGTCTCCAAACTGTAGCCCCCCAGATGTTGCAAAACTACAATTCCCAGCATACCCAGACAGTCAGGGATGCTGGGCATGTAGTTCTGCAAACTCCCAGCATGCCTGGACAGTCTGGGCATACATGGAGTTGTAGTTTTGCAACATCTGGAGGGCTACAGTTTGGAGACCACTACTTAGCGGTCTCCAAACTGTTCTTCCCCAGTTGTTGCATAACTACAACTCCTAACATGCCCAGATTGTCCAGACACGCTGGGAGTTGTAGTTCTGCAACATCTGAAGGGCCAGATATTGCAGAACTACACCGCCCAACATCCCTGACTGTCTGGGCATGCTGGGAATTGTAGTTTTCCAACAGCTGTTGGCACACTGGTTGGGAAACACTGAGCTAGAGTCTGTTTCCTAACTAAGTGATTCACACAAGTGTGCCACCCAGCTGTTGCAAAACTACAACTCCCAGAATGCACTGACAGACCATACATGCTGGGAATGGTAGTTTTGCAACAGCTGGAGGCACACGGGTTGGAATCACTGAGCTAGAGTCTGTTTCCTAACTCAGTGGTTCCCCACCAGTGTGCCTACAGCTGTTGCAAAACTACAAATCCCAGCATATACGATCTGTCTTTGTGCATTCTGGGAGTTGTATTTTTGCAACAGCTCAAGGTTTGGGGTGCACCCCCCCCCCCCCCCCCCCCATGTGAATGTACAGGGTACATTCACACGGGCGGGTTTACAGTGGGTTTCCTTCTACAAGTTTGAGCTGCGGCAAATTTTCCGCCACAGCTCAAACTCCCAGCGGAAATTCACTGTGAACCCCCACCCGTGTGAATGTACCCTAAAAACACTACACTACACTGACACAAAATAAAAAGTAAAACACTACATCTCATCCGGCAGTGTTCCTAAAATGGAGCCTCCAGCTAGTGCAAAACAACAAATCCCAGTATTGCCATAGACTGTCCTAGCAGGTTGGGAGTTTTGCAACAGCTGGAGGCACCCTGTTTGGGAACACTGCCGGATGAGATGTAGTGTTTTACTTTTTACACTGCAGTAGGGTTTAGGTGGAGATAACCCCCATCCTTGTATTCGGGTCTGCCCCTATTGCAAAGTCCTAATTTAGGCCTCAAATGCGCATGGTGCTCTCTCACTTCAGGGCCCTGTCATATTTCAAGGCAACAGTTTAGGGCCACATATGGGGTATTTCTGTACTCGGTAGAAATTGCGTTACAAATTTTGAGGGGATTTTTTCCTTTTACCCCTTATGAAAATGTAAAGTTGGGGGCTACACCAGCATGTGTGTGTAAAAAATAAAAAAGTTTACACTAACATGCTGGTGTTGCCCCATACTTTTTATTTTCACAAGAGGTAAAAGGAGAAAAAGACCCCCAAAATTTGGAACGCAATTTCTCCTGAGTACGGAAATACCCCATATATGGGCGTAAAATCCTCTGCGGGCGAACAACTAGGCTCAGGAGTGAGAGAGACCATGTACATTTGAGGCCTAAATTGGTGATTTGCACAGGGACAGATGATTACAGCAGTTCTGACATGAATGCAAAAAAAAAAAAAGCACCCACATGTGACCCCATTTTGGAAACTACACCCGTCATGGAATGTAACAAGGGGTATAATGAGCCTTAACACCCCACAGGTTTTTGTTAAAGTTGGACGTGAAAATTTAAAATTTGTTTTTTTTTCCCCCTGAAATGCTGGTGTTTCCCCAAATAGGTAGAAAAAACAAAAAAACAAAATTTGTAACCCCATTTCTTCTGAGTATGGAAATACCCCATATGTGGATGTAAAGTGCTCTGCTGGCAAACTACAAGGCACAGAAGAGAAGGAGCTCCATTGGGCTTTTGGAGAGAGAATTTGGGTGCCAAAACAGTGGACCCCCCCACATGTGACCCCATTTTGGAAACTACACCCCTCACGTAATGTAATAAGGGGCACAGTGAGCATTTACGCCCCACAGGTGTCTGACAGATTTTTGGAACAGTGATCCGTGAAAATGAAAAAAGTAATTTTTCATTTGCTCAGCCCACTGTTCCAAAGAAATGTCAAACGCCAGTGGGGTGTAAATGCTCACTGCACCCCTTGTTACAACCCGTGAGGGGTGGTCCACTGTTCTGGCACCATTTTAACAAAAGTTTGTCAATCGCCTGTGGGGTGTTAAGGCTCACTTTACACCTTGTTACGTTCCTTGAGGGGTGTAGTTTCCAAAATAGTGTGCCATGTGTTTTTTTTTTTTTTACTGTTCTGGCATCATGGGGGCTTCCTAAATGCACTACTCATACAGCCCCCAGACGGTGAACCCCTATTCAGGGCTGGACTGGGTGTGAAAACCAGCCCCGGAAAAAATTACATACCAGCCCCATAGTGTTGCATCATTATACCAGCATGTCGTGATTTTCTTGTTCATAACAGGTAAAATATAGTTCCCCCACACTAGGTGCAGTATAGTCCCCAACATTAGGTGCAGTATAGTTTCCCCACATTAGGTGCAGTATAGTTCCCCACATTAGGTGCAGTATAGTTCCCCCATATTAGGTGCAGTATAGTTCCCCACATTAGGTGCAGTATAGTCCCTCACATTAGGTTGGCAGTATAGTTCCCCCACATTAGGTGCCGTATAGTTCCCCCACATTAGGTGCAGTATAGTCCCCCACATTAGGTGCAGTATAGTCCCCCACATTAGGTGCAGTACAGTTCCCCCACAGACACACAGCCTTCAGCCATATACAGTGTATGGCTGGAGGCTGTATGCCTGTTTACTGCCCCACTTCAGTATTCTGACCACCGTTCTTGGGTCACGATCTACTGCTATGGTCTATGGGCCATAGAAGTAGATCATGACCCCGGAGCGGTGGTCGGAATACTGAAGATGACGTGCCGCTGGTCACTTACCATGTGCGCTCGTCCTCCTCACTGCTCCGCTCTGTTACTATGGGCGCACGCACGGGACGTCAGGGCCGTCCCTGCGTGCACTACCTCCCGGCGGCCCCTGCATTTTTAAAGTTAACGGCGGCCGCAGAGAGGTAACCAGGGCATCTATGTGTCCCGAAAAGATTTTTCAGAACACAGGGATTTCCCTAATGTGACAGGGGCCCCCTGTGGGCACGATGCGCCAATGATGATCTGGCCCTGGCGGGGGAAAAAATGCACGCAAGCCATATCTCAAAGCGGCCCCAGGGCTGGCGGTCCAGCAGGAAATCTCCCGGTATCCCAGTAGGCCAGTCCGGGCCTGCCCCCATCCCACCGTTATATGGCCAGTTGGGAGGAGGTTTTAAACACTACCATTACCTTGCTTCAGTGGCCGGTGATTTGGAAAAGGCATTCAAGGCATCCATTTGAACTGCGTACAAGGAAACCCTGTACAAACTGTTTATGGGCTGGTATCACACCCCAGAGCTTCTGAATAGACTAAACCCTTCCATCCCCCCTCAGTGCTGGCGGTGTGGGGTGTGGTTGGGCACAGTATTTCATATTTTCTGGTCATGTCCTGTCCTATCGGTTTATTGGAAAATGGTGCAGTGCCTCGTTTCTGAGGCTCTGGGTATTTCCGTCCCACTAGACCCCTTGATTTATCTTCTCCACCTTTCCCATTCCACTTTGTCTAAGAAGCCCTTTCGGCTCTTCATGCACATTGTCCTGGCTGCTAAGACCCTTATCGCCAAGTGCTGGAAGAGAACTGTTCCTCTCTCAGAGATTGATCTGCTTACACGTATTTGTACGATTTGTTCCCTGGAAGCTCTCACAGCTTCTTTAAGTAATTCTATTTCCTCTTTTCTCTCCGTTTGGGAGCCGTGGGATCGGTTTTCAGACCGGCAACCACCTTGACCCCCGCCCCCCCCCCCCCTTCTATTTCTTCCTGCTTCTTTCTTTTCTTTGTTTCTCCTTTCTCCTCCTTTCCGTTTGATTTGAGTGTTACATGTATTCCTGTCTATGTCCTCCCCCCTTCCATTCCCCCTCCCCTCCTTGTTGTCTGAGGCCCCATGGGCCGCATGCTATTGCAGCGGATAAGCTGATTTCCTGCATTGTCTGCATTATGGTTTATGTTTGTTTGTGTATTCACCAATATAGGGGCTCTTGCCTTGGTTTGCTGGCTTCATTGGCGCTTTTGAGCCTGCCCATATGTTCCATATTTTGTGACTATGTGTTTTCTATAGGACCTCGGCCCTTTTGATGATGGTCGCTTGTTTCTATATTTGTATTGTTTGGATTATTTCTATGTACAAAACCTTACAGAAACCTTACAGTAAAAAAAAAAAAAAAGTAATTCAAGAAAGGGAGGGGCAACCCCTCCCATAGCAAAAGTAAGTAAAGAAAGAACTCTGCATGTGCAAATATAACTGGAACCCCCAATAAAATTGCAGCATAAATTATCACACAGGTTTAAGATCTTTTTTACTGTTGTCTCATGTTCTGATTATTGCTAAATGTGCTCATCTTTCTTCATTTTCCCTCCCCTTTTTGCAAGGTATTTGGAAGGTGATGTTAAGACAGAGGTGGAAACGCAGTATGGCGACACAAACGTAGCACGACACTTCAGAAGTTGTGGTCATGTAGTGTGGGATCTACCTTGGCAGGTAATAGAAAATGTTGAATGTAGAGCGAATAAGGAAGACAATAAAAGAAACTTTGCGTCGTGAGACATTTTGGATTACGGAGTTGGAGGCATTGGAACTGAAAGGTTTAAATGAGACATGTAGTTACAAAGTATTTCTCTGAGTGTTTTTGGGGTGTGTGGATATATTAGTGCATTAGGTGATGGTATAATAATTGTATTAGTGTGACGCCCTATATCTACCACCTGACCTGTCCTACCTGTGCGCATGACTAAGGGGGTTTGCCCTAAAAAGTAGGATGGAGCACAGGTTGTTTTTAATCTGCCTGATTGATATCAGACATCTTATGTATGAAGTTTTAAACGGAATATACTGTGAAGCTGAAATGATGAAAATAAAATTCTATGAATTGGAAAATACATCCGAGTTCATGAGTAACTTCCCTAAATGATGTTTCCATACACCTAGTTCAAGCCACGCTGTCCAGGTATACTATATATAAGCATTAAAGCATTTTCTATATAAGCATTTTCTAAAGCTCACAGATGTGAACAATGTTATGGAAGCTAATCCACTGTAACAATTACCTAAATTGTTGAAATTCATCAAAAATGTCACATGTTCTTCGTTCACTTGGCCTTCCAAAATGAATGTTTTTCTTGTTTTGTTTTTTGGGGTTTTTAAATCCTACTTCTGTATTTTTCCCTTAATCTACTTGTGTCTTCAGGAAGGAAGGGTGTAAACTGTATAAGGGAAACCACACAACTAAACATAAATGTGACACACATTTAATTCTTAAACACAGGAAAGACAAAACTACTTTTTTTTTTTGTAACTGATCATGAACTATACATATTAACCGGTGGCAAATCCTCAAATATTAAATTGCATTATCATTAAATAGCTTAGGGCACCGTGATCACAGAAAATATGGTTAATCATGACATTTCAGTATTGTATATAATAAGTATTGTATATAATAACCATACAAAAAGAATCAAAAAGTGACTGTAATGCCGCTTGTAAAAATATATAACTTTATTGAATCACATTAAAATACAATAGAATGGGACCATAATAACACTTGAATAAAAGAAGACCTCAAAGTACAGGCCGAGCAACAATGCAGAGACTATGACAGCTGCGGCCCCTTGGGAAAGGAAGCAAAATGGCGTTGGGGAGCGGAGAGCAGCACTTTAAACATGGGTAAGCCCAAAAAAGCACCTTATGCACTTACACTTTGTCATAGTTGGTAGCCATGGCACTTTAACTTGTTGGTTATTTCTTTGCTGGGAAGGATTCTCCCCAGGTAGGAAAATTATCCGGCTGGGGTTCCAAGTGTCTCTACAGGGGACAACATTACTTCAGGTGCAGGTACATAGAATTTAACTCCTACAGAGTTGTTCCCACATCTAGTGTATAATGCATGCTCTCTGCATTGTTGCTCGGCCTGTACTTTGAGGTCTTCTTTTATTCCAGTGTTATTATGGTCCCATTCTATTGTATTTTAAAGGGGTATTCCAGGCAAAACCTTTATATATATATATATATATATATATATATATATATATATATATATATATATCAACTGGCTCCGGAAAGTTAAACAGATTTGTAAATTACTTCTATTAAAAAATCTTAATCCTTCCAATAGTTATTAGCTTCTGAAGTTTTCTGTCTAACTGCTCAATGATGATGTCACGTCCCGGGAGCTGTGCATGATGGGAGAATATCCCCATAGGAACTGCACAGATCCCGGGACGTGAGTCATCAGAGAGCAGTTAGACAGAAAACACCTTCTTCAGAAGCTAATAACTATTGGAAGGATTAAGATTTTTTAATAGAAGTAATTTACAAATCTATTTAACTTTCCGGAGCCAGTTGATATATAAAAAAAAGTTTTGGCCTGGAATACCCCTTTAATGTGATTCAATAAAGTTATATATTTTTATAAGCGGCATTACAGTCACTTTTTGGTTCTTTTTGTATGATTGTTAGTTTGGTGACCTTTCCGCTATTATGTTAGGATCATGTAGAGACACCATGTAGCCAAGATGGCATATAGCACATTTAGGTGTCAAATTGGATTCTTCCTGTTTATATTAATAAATTGTATATAATAAGTGGTGCTAAACTTTTACCAGTTCAGTTTGCGCAAACCGGTATAAGTGTGAAAACACATAAAAAGCATGGCTTTTGGCGCACAAAGAAAGTGGGAGGTGCAGGGGGCAGAGGCCTAAAATCAGGGTGACAAGCATATCACATGACAAGGCTAAAGGTGACAAGCATATCACATGACAAGGCTAAAGGCACAGCTAAAGGCTAACAAGCCGGTCCCAGTGAGCAGCAGACAGGGAGAGATCAGGTCACAGGAATTCAGAGAGAGAGAGAGATAGAGATAGGACAGACAGTGTGTGTGAACTGGAGCCACAATCCTTAACGGGATTGTCCACCATAAGGGGATTTTAGTATTTACTTGCCAGACAGTAATGGACATGCTTAGGAAGGATCTGTGCTTGTATTGGGGCTAAATGGCTATGTTGTGAGATCACCATAATGCTGTGGCTATCTTTTTGTGAACTGGGTATTTCCTGTTGGATTTCGTTCTCTTAAACTACAAATCCCATAGTTCTATGCTTGTAAGTTTGAGGTCCCTTTTCTCCCTTCACACATCAGCCACCCCACCCATTGAAACACAAAGGAGTTTCATTTCATTCAAAAGACCAGTGTTTTCTAACCAGGGTGCCTACAGCTGTTGCTAAATGATCTCTCTTCCACTCAGTGTTTGCTGCACCCTCTGAAGCAGATAGGCTCTCTGTCATCACCTGACTAGTGATGTCACGTCTTGACTCGCTGCATCCTGAAAAACCCAAGACCTAGGTGATTTTGTATGCTGCTGAAAATAAATATTGGGGCAAAAATCACAAAAGAATTGCGAGACCACTGTCACACACAGATACAGACACTATATTATGAACTACACTAACAGCATCTGTAGCATAGTCAAATAAAAAAAAAATCCTGGAGAACCCCTTTAAGCTACAAACCTTATCCTGGAGACAGAATTCTTATCCTATCTATATCATCCACAGTACCCAAATCCTATAGGGGCTATACAAGGATCTACAGCAAAGAAGGGATAATTCCCAGCCTCTGTGTGTGGGCTAATCATAGGGGGGAGCTCCTGTCCATTTCCACACAAGCTTAATTTTGTACCACAAAGCCCAGCAAGCTTTTATCAAGGCTCAACCAAAAAAAACAAAAAAAACAAGTACTGAACAGAGCAAAGCTGTGCTGCAGCAGACCTGTCTGATAGCAATACATACGGAAAGCACCATAAACGCAGCATAGCGCCTTTACTCATATATACAGGGGTAAATTGCAAAAACAATATACCTACAGGTTGTAACATAGCAGCGGACTAAAAAGCGTAGGTGCAATTAAAACAAATCAGCCTTATAAAAACACTATTTTCCTGGTTTAATGAAACATGCATTTTAGCTTCATAGTATTAACCACTTAAGGACCAAGCCCATTTTGACCTTAAGGACCAGGCCAATTTTATATTTACATTCTTGTTTTTTCTTCCTCGTCTTCTAAAAATCATAACTCTTTTATATTTTCATCCACAGACTAGTATGAGGGCTTGTTGTTTGCACAACCAGTTGTCCTGCATAATGACATCACTCATTTTACCATAAAATGTATGGCACAACCAAAAAAATACTATTTGTGTGGGGAAATTAAAAAGAAAACCGCAATTTTGCAAGTTTTGGAAGGTTTTGTTTTCACGCCGTACAATTTACAGTAAAAATTATATGTTCTTTATTCTGTGGGTCAATATGATTAAAATGATACCCATGATTATATACTTTTCTATTATTGTTGCGCTTTAAAAAAATCACAAACTTTTTAACCAAATTAGTACGTTTAAAATCCTTTTATTTTGATGACCTATAACTTTTTAATTTTTCCGTATAAGTGGCAGTATGAGGGCTCATTTTTTGCGGCATGATCTTTACTTTTTATTGATACCACATATGTGTATATAAAACTTTTTATTTTAATTTTTTTCATAAAATGTGACAAAAAGCAGTAATTTTGCGTTGTTTTTTTACGTTCACGCCGTTCACCATACGGGATCATTAACATTATATTTAATAGTTTGGACATTTATGCACGCGGCGATACCAAATATGTGTATTAATTTTTTTTTATATACACTTTATGGGGGTAAAATGGGAAAAAGGGTTGTTTAACAATTTTAATTGGGGGAGTGTCACGATGCCGGCTGGCAGGTAGTGGATCCTCTGTGCCAGAGAGGGATTGGCGTGGACCGTGCTAGTGGATCGGTTCTAAGTCACTACTGGTTTTCACCAGAGCCCGCCGCAAAGCGGGATGGTCTTGCTGCGGCGGTAGTGACCAGGTCGTATCCACTAGCAACGGCTCACCTCTCTGGCTGCTGAAGATAGGCGCGGTACAAGGGAGTAGACAGAAGCAAGGTCGGACGTAGCAGAAGGTCGGGGCAGGCAGCAAGGATCGTAGTCAGGGGCAACGGCAGGAGGTCTGGAACACAGGCTAGGAACACACAAGGAAACGCTTTCACTGGCACAATGGCAACAAGATCCGGCAAGGAAGTGCAGAGGAAGTGAGGTGATATAGGGAAGTGCACAGGTGAAGACACTAATTGGAATCACTGCGCCAATCAGCGGCGCAGTGGCCCTTTAAATCGCAAAGACCCGGCGCGCGCGCGCCCTAGGGAGCGGGGCCGCGCGCGCCGGGACAGGACCGAGGGAGAGCGAGTCAGGTACGGGAGCCGGGGTGCGCATCGCGAGCGGGCGCTACCCGCATCGCGAATCGCATCCCGGCTGGAAGCGGAATCGCAGCGCCCCGGGTCAGTGGATCTGACCGGAGCGCTGCAGCGGGGAGAGTGTAGCGAGCGCTCCGGGGAGGAGCGGGGACCCGGAGCGCTCGGCGTAACAGTACCCCCCCCCTTGGGTCTCCCCCTCTTCTTAGAGCCTGAGAACCTGAGGAGCAGACTTTTGTCTAGGATGTTGTCCTCAGGTTCCCAGGATCTCTCTTCAGGACCACAACCCTCCCAGTCCACTAAAAAAAAAGTTTTCCCTCTGACCTTTTTAGAAGCTAAGATCTCTTTGACAGAGAAGATGTCCGAGGAGCCGGAAACAGGAGTGGGAGGAACAGATTTGGGAGAAAAACGGTTGAGGATGAGTGGTTTAAGAAGAGAGACGTGAAAGGCATTAGGGATACGAAGAGAAGGAGGAAGAAGAAGTTTGTAAGAGACAGGATTAATTTGACACAAAATTTTGAAAGGACCAAGATAGCGTGGTCCCAACTTGTAGCTAGGGACACGGAAGCGGACATATTTAGCGGAGAGCCATACCTTGTCTCCAGGGGAAAAAACGGGAGGAGCTCTTCTTTTCTTATCCGCGAACTTCTTCATGCGTGATGAAGCCTGTAAGAGAGAATTTTGGGTCTCTCTCCATATGATGGAAAGGTCACGAGAAATTTCATCCACAGCGGGCAGACCAGAGGGCAAGGGGGTAGGGAGGGGGGGAAGAGGGTGACGGCCGTACACCACGAAAAATGGGGATTTGGAGGAAGATTCAGAGACTCTGAAGTTATACGAGAATTCGGCCCATGGAAGGAGATCTGCCCAGTCATCCTGGCGGGAGGAAACAAAATGTCGCAAATAATCACCCAAGACCTGGTTAATTCTTTCTACTTGTCCATTGGACTGGGGATGATATGCAGAAGAAAAATTTAATTTAATCTTGAGTTGTTTACAGAGAGCCCTCCAGAATTTAGACACGAATTGGACGCCTCTATCCGAGACGATCTGCGTAGGCAACCCGTGAAGACGAAAAATGTGTACAAAAAATTGTTTAGCCAACTGAGGCGCTGAAGGAAGACCAGGAAGAGGGATGAAATGTGCCATTTTGGAGAATCGATCAACGACCACCCAAATAACAGTGTTGCCACGGGAAGGGGGTAAATCAGTAATAAAATCCATACCAATCAGAGACCAAGGCTGTTCGGGGACAGGCAGGGGATGAAGAAAACCAGCGGGCTTCTGGCGAGGAGTCTTATCCCGGGCACAGATAGTGCAGGCTCGCACAAAGTCCACAACATCCGTCTCCAGAGTCGGCCACCAATAGAAGCGGGAGATGAGTTGCACAGATTTCTTGATGCCCACATGACCTGCGAGATGGGAGGAGTGACCCCATTTGAGGATTCCGAGGCGTTGGCGTGGAGAAACAAAGGTCTTTCCTGGAGGAGTTTGCCTGATGGAGGCAGGAGAAGTGGAGATCAGGCAGTCAGGTGGAATGATGTGTTGCGGAGAGAGTTCAACTTCTGAGGCATCCGAGGAACGAGAGAGAGCATCGGCCCTAATGTTCTTATCGGCAGGACGAAAGTGAATCTCAAAATTAAATCGGGCAAAGAACAGAGACCACCGGGCCTGGCGAGGATTCAGCCGTTGGGCAGACTGGAGGTAGGAGAGGTTCTTGTGGTCGGTGTAAATAATAACTGGAAATCTTGATCCCTCCAGCAGATGCCTCCATTCCTCAAGTGCTAATTTAATGGCTAGAAGCTCTCGATCCCCGATGGAGTAGTTCCTCTCCGCCGGAGAGAAGGTCCTAGAAAAAAAACCACAAGTGACAGCATGCCCGGAAGAATTTTTTTGTAGAAGAACAGCTCCAGCTCCCACTGAGGAGGCATCAACCTCCAATAGGAAGGGTTTGGAAGGGTCAGGTCTGGAGAGCACGGGAGCCGAAGAAAAGGCAGACTTGAGTCGTTTAAAGGCGTCTTCCGCTTGAGGAGGCCAAGACTTGGGATCGGCATTTTTTTTGGTTAAAGCCACGATAGGAGCCACAACGGTAGAAAAATGTGGAATAAATTGCCTGTAATAATTGGCGAACCCCAAAAAGCGTTGGATAGCACGGAGTCCGGAGGGGCGTGGCCAATCTAAGACGGCAGAGAGTTTGTCTGGATCCATTTGTAGTCCCTGGTCAGAGACCAAATATCCTAGAAAAGGAAGAGATTGGCATTCAAACAGACATTTCTCAATTTTGGCATAGAGTTGATTGTCACGAAGTCTCTGAAGAACCATACGGACATGCTGGCGGTGTTCTTCTAGATTGGCAGAAAAAATTAGGATATCGTCCAGATATACAACAACACAGGAGTATAACAGATCACGAAAAATTTCATTAACAAAGTCTTGGAAGACAGCAGGGGCGTTGCACAGGCCAAAGGGCATGACCAGATACTCAAAGTGTCCATCTCTGGTGTTAAATGCCGTTTTCCACTCATCCCCCTCTCTGATGCGGATGAGGTTATAGGCGCCTCTTAAGTCCAATTTAGTAAAGATGTGGGCACCTTGGAGGCGATCAAAGAGTTCAGAGATGAGGGGTAGGGGGTAGCGGTTCTTAACCGTGATTTTATTAAGACCGCGGTAGTCAATGCAAGGACGTAGGGAGCCATCTTTTTTGGACACAAAGAAAAATCCGGCTCCGGCAGGAGAGGAGGATTTACGGATAAAGCCCTTTTTTAAATTTTCCTGGACGTATTCAGACATGGCAAGAGTCTCTGGGGCAGAGAGAGGATAAATTCTGCCCCGGGGTGGAGTAGTGCCCGGGAGGAGGTCGATAGGACAATCATAAGGCCTGTGAGGAGGTAGAGTCTCAGCTTGTTTTTTGCAGAAAACATCCGCGAAGTCCATATAGGCCTTAGGGAGACCGGTTACTGGAGGAACCACAGAGTCACGGCAAGGGTTACTGGGAACCGGTTTTAGACAGTCCTTGGAACAAGAGGGCCCCCAACTCTTGATCTCCCCAGTGGACCAATCCAGGGTTGGGGAATGAAGTTGAAGCCAGGGAAGTCCAAGGAGAATTTCCGAGGTGCAATTGGGGAGGACCAAAAGTTCAATCCTCTCGTGATGAGATCCGATGCTCATTAGAAGGGGCTCCGTGCGGAAACGTATGGTACAGTCCAATCTTTCATTGTTTACACAATTGATGTAAAGGGGTCTGGCGAGACTGGTCACTGGGATGTTGAACCTGTTGACGAGAGAGGCCAAAATAAAATTTCCTGCAGATCCAGAGTCCAAGAAGGCCACAGTAGAGAAGGAGAAGGCAGAGGCAGACATCCGCACAGGCACAGTAAGACGTGGAGAAGCAGAGTAGACATCAAGGACTGTCTCACCTTTGTGCGGAGTCAGCGTACGTCTTTCCAGGCGGGGAGGACGGATAGGACAATCCCTCAGGAAGTGTTCGGTACTAGCACAGTACAGGCAGAGGTTCTCCATGCGGCGTCGTGTCCTCTCTTGAGGTGTCAGGCGAGACCGGTCGACCTGCATAGCCTCCACGGCGGGAGGCACAGGAACAGATTGCAGGGGACCAGAGGAGAGAGGAGCCGAGGAGAAGAAACGCCTCGTGCGAACAGAGTCCATATCTTGGCGGAGCTCCTGACGCCTTTCGGAAAAACGCATGTCAATGCGAGTGGCTAGGTGAATAAGTTCATGTAGATTAGCAGGAATTTCTCGTGCGGCCAGAACATCTTTAATGTTGCTGGATAGGCCTTTTTTAAAGGTCGCGCAGAGGGCCTCATTATTCCAGGATAATTCTGAAGCAAGAGTACGGAATTGTACGGCATACTCGCCAACGGAAGAATTACCCTGGACCAGGTTCAACAGGGCAGTCTCAGCAGAAGAGGCTCGGGCAGGTTCCTCAAAGACACTTCGGATTTCCGAGAAGAAGGAGTGTACAGAGGCAGTGACGGGGTCATTGCGGTCCCAGAGCGGTGTGGCCCAAGACAGGGCTTTTCCAGACAGAAGGCTGACTACGAAAGCCACCTTAGACCTTTCAGTGGGAAACAGGTCCGACATCATCTCCAGATGCAGGGAACATTGGGAAAGAAAGCCACGGCAAAACTTAGAGTCCCCATCAAATTTATCCGGCAAGGATAGGCGTAGACCAGGGGCGGCCACTCGCTGCGGAGGAGGTGCAGGAGCTGGCGGAGGAGATGACTGCTGAAGCTGTGGTAGTAACTGCTGTAGCATAACGGTCAGTTGAGACAGCTGTTGGCCTTGTTGCGCTATCTGTTGTGACTGCTGGGCGACCACCGTGGTAAGGTCAGCGACAACTGGCAGAGGAACTTCAGCGGGATCCATGGCCGGATCTACTGTCACGATGCCGGCTGGCAGGTAGTGGATCCTCTGTGCCAGAGAGGGATTGGCGTGGACCGTGCTAGTGGATCGGTTCTAAGTCACTACTGGTTTTCACCAGAGCCCGCCGCAAAGCGGGATGGTCTTGCTGCGGCGGTAGTGACCAGGTCGTATCCACTAGCAACGGCTCACCTCTCTGGCTGCTGAAGATAGGCGCGGTACAAGGGAGTAGACAGAAGCAAGGTCGGACGTAGCAGAAGGTCGGGGCAGGCAGCAAGGATCGTAGTCAGGGGCAACGGCAGGAGGTCTGGAACACAGGCTAGGAACACACAAGGAAACGCTTTCACTGGCACAATGGCAACAAGATCCGGCAAGGAAGTGCAGAGGAAGTGAGGTGATATAGGGAAGTGCACAGGTTAAGACACTAATTGGAATCACTGCGCCAATCAGCGGCGCAGTGGCCCTTTAAATCGCAAAGACCCGGCGCGCGCGCGCCCTAGGGAGCGGGGCCGCGCGCGCCGGGACAGGACCGAGGGAGAGCGAGTCAGGTACGGGAGCCGGGGTGCGCATCGCGAGCGGGCGCTACCCGCATCGCGAATCGCATCCCGGCTGGAAGCGGAATCGCAGCGCCCCGGGTCAGTGGATCTGACCGGAGCGCTGCAGCGGGGAGAGTGTAGCGAGCGCTCCGGGGAGGAGCGGGGACCCGGAGCGCTCGGCGTAACAGGGAGGACATTTTTCACATTTTTTTTACTCTTTTTACTTTCATTTTTACACTTTAATAGTCCCCATAGGGGACTATCTATAGCAATCCTTTGATTGCTAATACTGTTCAGTGCTATGCATAGGGCATAGCACTGATCAGTGTTATCGGTGATCTTCTGCTCTGGTCTGCTCGATCTCAGACCAGAGCAGAAGACGCCTGGAGACGGACGGAGCCAGGTGAGGGGACCTCCGTCTGCCATGCTGGATGATCAGATCCCCGCGGCAGTGCTGCGGGCGATCCGATCATCCATTTAAAGTACCGATCGTTATTGATCACGGCATCTGAAAAGTGAATGGCAGACATCCGCGTGATTGCGGATGTTGGCCATTACCGGCGGGTCCCTGGCTGCTGATAGCAGCCGGGACCTGCCGCACATGACACGAGCACCGGTCCGGTGCTCACAGTCATGACGGAGCGTAAATGTACGCCATGGTGCGTTAAGTACCACGGCACCATGACAAACATTTACGTCCATTGTCGTTAAGGGGTTATATAGCAGCAAAGTAAAAAGGACAAGCATGTGACGCAAATTTGCTTTTTTAACACAGTTTTTGTGAATTATTTAGTTTTTCTTAAACACACATTATATCCGCCTAGTTGTGCAATAGCAACAAAGTAAAAAGTGTGTGCATGTGACACAGATCGGCCCTGTTAACACAGTTTTCATGAATATTATTGGTTTCCTCAAACAAGCATTATATTTTCCTGCTTATGGCATAGCAGCGCACTAAAAGCATCGCATTCCACTGAATTCTCAAGCTGTACGTTTACATTTTTGGGTTAATCAAACTTGCCTTATACCTACCTGGTTGTAAGAAAGCTAACCTCCAAACTAACCTAAAAATGGTAAAGTAAATGTTGGACAGGGTAGAAGACAGAAGACCCCTGCCATGTTTTCTGCCAGTAAGAATGTTGGTGACAGTACTAGCACTAGTACAGGTTGCAGCCAGGAGCCAAGTGGTAGTAGGAGCAGCTGTGTCAGCCATCCCAAGTTCTTACTGCCTGACAGAGATAGGTTGTTTCACAGGATGATACGGTTTTTCTTGATTGAATGACTCATCAGTATTCTGAGGAGGAGGCAGAGGACTCTGACAATATAATGGCAAACCACCTGTCAGATTCCTCCTCATCTACATTCACATGGTGCTGTGGAAATGTTCATCATAGACATATTTTATCAACTTTGTCTTTGCCTCCTTCCCCCTACTGCTACAAAGAAGGATAACACTAACCATGAGGAGGAGTTGTGTGAGGAAAGTCAAGCTTTGGAGTGCGTTGCCGAGGTGGTGTAGGTGGAATCAGTGGTGGAGCACTGGCAGGACTGGTGGTGGTAGGCATGATTGGGATACGGTAAGGCCACAAAATAGAGGAGCTGCAACAGGAAGTTTCCCACTAGCTCATTGGTCATGTTCCAACATTAGGGAACATGGTAGGTCCCACATCTTTGTATCATTTATGGATTTTTTGGGACTATTCATTTATTCACAGTATATTAATGTGGGATGTATCTTCTCCATACTATAATTATTATTTTTTTAGAGTAAAACTTTTTTACTCAGCACCAGTATATATAACCATTGCCCAGTGAGATTTTTTGGTAGGGTTTCTTTTGTGTATTTCATGTATTTTATACTCTGTCTTATGTGTTCAATAAAAAATAATTTATTTTTGAGATTATCGTTGAAAAGTCTGCTTTATTTATTCTAGTTCATAATGCAAAAGCTCCCAATATATCTTTAACCCCTTCCCAACCCATGACATACATGTAATGTCATGGGTCAGGTCAGGAGAATACGGCACAGGTCCACGAGTTGGGTACATATCATAACCAGCAGATGGCCACTGCTATCAGCAGCTGATGTTAGTCAGTAATGATGGACTTCAGAAATCACTTTGATGTCCATCATTTAACTGGTTAAATGCCATTATCAATTGTGATCAGCCAAGTATGTACATAGTTAGGTATCAAGGCTTGTAGGTAGGTAACCAGGTATGTAGTTAGGTAGCCAGGTATATATGTAGGTAGTTAGGCAGCCAGGTATGAAGTTATGTAGCCAGTTATGTAGGTAGGTAGACCACCCCCCCCCTCACAATCCTTTATGTGCAAGGTTGAAAAGAAAAATAGTAATAAACAAAACAAAAACAAATACTCACCTGTCCCACGCAGCGAACTCATCTGCACTGCCACCAGACGACGTTCTTCTTCCCACACAGTACAGGCACAGATGAGTGACATCGTCAGTGTCCGCACTGCATTGGGCAAAGGTCACGTCTCCTTTTGGGTATCTCCATTTGTGAGGAGGCTTTCAGCTGTATGCGCACGCATACAGCTCAAAGCAGCGTTAGCCTGGGGATTCGGGACAAGTGTCCTGGATCCCCAGTAGCAGTGGTGGGCACTTTACCTGGCCGGGCCCTCGGACAACAACCAAATGGATGAATTTTTGCACAAGGGCCCATGAGTCTTAAGCTATGTTCATGATTCTAGACTAGCCTTTCACAAAATTATCCTTAACCCCTTAATGATGCAGGACGTAAATGTACGTCCTGGTGAGATGGTACTTAATGCACCAGGACGTACATCTACGTCCTATGAATAACCGCAAGCATCGGAGCGATGCTCGTGTCATGCGTGGCAGGTCCCGGCAGCTGATAGCAGCCAGGGACCCACCCATAATGGCGGACGCGCGGATGTCCTTCATTAACCCCTCAGAGGCCATGATCAATACAGATCATCGCATCTGCAGCATCGCGGTACTTTGAATGGATGATCGAATCGCCCGCAGCGCTGCCGCGATGATCCGATCATCCAGCATGGCAGCTGGAGGTCCCCTCACCTGCCTCCGCTGCCTTCCCCGGGTCTTCTGCTCTGGTCTGCGATCGAGCAGACCAGAGCAGAAGATGACCGATAATACTGATCAGTGCTATGTCCTATGCATAGCACTGAACAGTATTAGCAATCGAATGATTGTAAAAATAAAAGTAAAAAAAAAAAAAATAATGTGAAAACCCCCCTTCCCCAATAAAAACATAAATTGTCCATTTTCCCTATTTTACCCCCAAAAAGTGTATCGTCACGTGAGTAAATATCCCAACTATTAAAATAAAATGTTAATGATACCATACGGTGAAAGGCGTGAACGTAAAAAAAAAGTCCACAGTAGCTGCTTTTTTATAACATTTTATTCCCCAAAAAATTATTTAAAAAGTATTAAAAGTTTTATATAAGCAAATATGGTATCAATAAAAAGATCACGGCGCAAAAAATTAGCCATCATACTGCCACTTATACGGAAAAATGAAAAAGTTATAGGTCTTCAAAATAGGGGGATTTTAAACGTACTAAAGTTTGTGATTTTTTTTAAGCGCAACAATAATAGAAAAGTATGTTATCATGGGTGTCATATTAATTGCATTGACCCAAAGAATAAAGAACACATGTAATTTTTACCGTAAATTGTACGGCGTGAAAACGAAACCTTCCAAAATTGGAAAAATTGTGGTTTTCTTTTTAATTTCCCCACACAAATAGTGTTTTTTTTGTTGCGCCATACATTTTATGGTAAAGTGAATGATGGCATTACAATGGACAACTGGTCGTGCAAAAAACAAGCCCTCATACTAGTCTGTGGAGGAAAATATAAAAGAGTTATGATTTTTTGAAGGCTGGGAGGAAAAACCAAAACGTAAAAATAAAATTGTCTGAGTTATTAAGGCCCAAATGGGCTGAGTCCTTAAAGGGGTTATCCATCATAATGTGATTTTAGTACGTACCTGGCAGACAGTAATGGACATGCTTAGGAAGGATCTTCGCTTGTCTTGGGGCTAAATGGCTATATCATGAGATTACCATAACACTGTGGCTAGCTTTTTGTGAACTTGTATTTCCTGTATGACTTATGTTTTTTTGACTACAAATCCCACAATGCAATTTTCCTCCCTCTCACACATCAGTTACCCCACCCATTGAAACAAAACCTGTGGTTTTCAATCAGGGCGCCTACAGCTGTTGCATTAGTTGCAGATTGATCCCTCCACCCATTGAAGCAGACAGGCTCCCTGTTATCAGTTGACTAGGGAGTCAGGTCTAGGCCGCATTGCTAGCTGGAAAAAATCTGAGACAACAGTCATTTTGTATGCTGGTAAAAATACATAGAGAGGTTAAAATCACAGAAGAATTGTGAGAAAACCGTCACACACAGGCACAGACACTACATTATGAACTACACTAACTTTACAGCCCCTGTAGCATAGTCAAATAAAAAAAAAAAAATCCTGGAATACCCCTTTAACCCCTTAAGGACTCAGCCCATTTTGGCCTTAAGGACTCAGACAATTTAATTTTTACGTTTTTATTTTTTCCTCCTCGCCTTCTAAAAATCATAACTCTTTTATATTTTCATCCACAGACTAGTATGAGGGCTTGTTTTTTGCGCGACCAGTTGTCCTTTGTAATGACATCACTCATTATATCATAAAATGTATGGCGCAACCAAAAAACACTATTTTTGTGGGGAAATTAAAACGAAAAACGCAATTTTGCTAATTTTGGAAGGTTTTGTTTTCACGCCGTACAATTTCTGGTAAAAATGACAAAATCACAAACTTTTTAACCAAATTAGTACGTTTATAATCCCTTTATTTTGATGACCTATAACTTTTTTATTTTTCCGTATAAGCGGCGGTATGGGGGCTCATTTTTTGCGCCATGATCTGTACTTTTTTTTGATACCACATTTGCATATAAAAAACTTTTAATACATTTTTTATAATTTTTTTTTTAATAAAATGTATTAAAAAAGTAGGAATTTTGGACTTTTTAAATTTTTTTTTTCCGTTCACGCCGTTCACCGTACGGGATCATTAACATTTTATTTTAATAGTTCGGACATTTACGCACGCGGCGATACCAAATATGTCTATAAAAAATGTTTTTTACGCTTTTTGGGGGTAAAATAGAAAAAAACGGACGTTTCACTTTTTTATTGGGGGAGGGGATTTTTCACTTTTTTTTTACTTTTACATTTTTTTACATTTTTTTTTACACTTGAATAGTCCCCATAGGGGACTATTCATAGCAATACCATGATTGCTAATACTGATCTGTTCTATGTATAGGACATAGAACAGATCAGTATTATCGGTCATCTCCTGCTCTGGTCTGCTCGATCACAGACCAGAGCAGGAGACGCCGGGAGCCGCACGGAGGAAGGTGAGGGGACCTCCGTGCGGCGTTATGAATGATCGGATCCCGGCAGCAGCGCTGCGGGCGATCCGATCGTTCATTTTAATCGCGAACTGCCGCAGATGCCGGGATCTGTATTGATCCCGGCACCTGAGGGGTTAATGGCGGGTCATTGCCGGCGGGTCCCTGGCTGCGATCAGCAGCCGGGATCAGCCGCGCATGACACGGGCATCGCTCCGATGCCCGCGGTTATGCTTAGGACGTAAATGTACGTCCTGGTGCGTTAAGTACCACCTCACCAGGACGTACATTTACGTCCTGCGTCCTTAAGGGGTTAAGACTTCATGTAAATCCTATGAAAAACTGTAAAGAATAGGAGAGCCATAATAAAAATGTGTTACTTAAAATATTGCTATAATAAAAAAATAAGAAATTCTTTAAATATAATGTATAGAAATTTTCTAATGGGGATAGGGGAAGAAACATATGGTTGTCATTTATCAAAAGCAAAAAAAAAAGGGGGACAAAATTCGACAATTTTGGTACAAATAGCAGAATAAAAAAGATCAAAAGTTAGCACATATCGCAAAAAATGATACCAATGGAAAGTACAGCTCATCCCGCAAAAAAGCCCCCACTCAATGGCGTCAGACGAAAAATAAAAAAGTTGCGGCTGTTGGAAAATAAATGGCAGAAAAAGAATTCTGCTCAAAAAAGGAAAAAGAACATAGAAAGCTATATAAAATGTGTATCAACATAATCGTACTGACCCACAAAATAAATATAACATCACTTTTACCGCACAGTGTACACCTTAAAAAATTTTACAAAACAGCAGAAATATTCCAGTTTTTCACAATATTTTTGAGTTTTTCACAAAAAATGCTGCATGTGTCAACAAAAATGCATCTCTTATATAAAGTACAATATGTCACGAAAAAACTGTCTCAGAATCGCTCCGCTCAGAAAAAGCATTCTAAAGTTATTACCATTTAAAGAGACACATGTCAAAAAAAAAAAAAAGAGCCTGGTCATTAAGGTAAAAAATGGGTCCGTCCTTAAGGGGTTAAAGGGGTACTCCTCTGGAAAATATATTTTTTTAAATCAACTAGTGCCAGAAAGTTAAGCAGATTTGTAAATTACTTCTATTTAAAAATCTTAATCCTTCCCGTTCTTATCAGCTTCTGTATGTTGCACAGGAAGTTCTTTTCTTTTTGAAATTACATTTTGTCTGACCACAGTGCTCTCTGCTGACACCTCTGTCCATTTTAGGAACTGTCAAGAGTAGGAGCAAATCCTCATAGCAAACCTATCCTGCTCTGGACAATTCCTAAAATGGACAGAGGTGTCAGCAGAGAGCACTGTGGTCAGACAGAAAGGAAATAAAGGAAAGAACTTCTTGTGCAACATATAGCAGATTATAAGTACTGGAAGGATTAAGATTTTTAAATGAAAGTAATTTGCAAATCTGTTTAACTTTCTGGCACCAGTTGATTTAAAAATGTTTTCCAGAGTAGTACCCCTTTAACCTTTTTTTTATTTATAACAATAGTTTTTATTGAATATAAAAAGCATCCAAAAAAATACAAACAGTCAATAAATCCAAATATGATGCCAGAATATACATATTCAAATATAAGGACAGTGGATCGTCACCAAGGACAATAATAGACGGTCTATACATGCATCACATACATTTGAAGTTTTTAATAAAGAACAAATAACCTAAACAAGGCACTAACAAGTCATCTCGACAAAAGATAACAGAATCATTGTCTTATAGCGGGTGAGCGAGGAGCGAGCAAGGTTACTATCTGCTATCAAGTAGTGAGATGAGGTGATCTCTAAGTATTCCAGCTTCTACTTTTTATAATTGGACTGTATTATGGGGGCTTTGGAGCCAAACATCCCATTAAGCCAAAAATCGCCTATCTGAGTATAGGGCACAAGAGGCTTTATACTCATGCAAACAATTGGAGCTAATCTCTTATTTAACTTCCCTGATCATTGGTATCCTATTTGTTTTCCAATTCCTAGTAATGATATGTCTAGTTGCAATTAGAGAATGTATAATAATGGTTCAATGGAAATATGAGTACACATGTAGGTCCAAATTTAATAAGGCTAAGGCTGGAGTAAGTATTATCGGGAAGCCGCACAATTGAGATAGGAATCTACCCAATTGTCTCCAAAATGATAATATCCTGGGACATTCCCACCAAATATGGAGAAATGAACCAAGAGAAGTACAGCGCCAGCATTTGTCGGAAGAATCAGAGAAATGGGCTAACCTAGATGGCGTGAGGTACCAGTGATAGAAGAGCTTTTTAGAAGTTTCAATGTGACTGGCACATCTAGTATGTTTATGCATGGCTGAAAAGGCTTGGTGCCATTGATGATCTGTATATTGGGATTGAAGTTCTAATTCCCATTTAACTGTGTGTGGGTTGGGATTAAGGGAAGAGGAGGCCACTAGAAAGGCGTAATTCCAAGTAATTCCTTTAATCGACTCAGAGGGTCTCGAAAGCTAATTTACCAATTCAGAGCATTTCCCATCGTGAGGATATGTGAAGGAATCAAGAACTTGGCGAATTTGTAAGTATTTGTAGAAGTCTCTGTGGGTCACAGAGTATTTTTCATTCCTCAAAAGCTACACATTTCTCACTGTCCCAAACATCTGATAGTGTATGTATACCCTGATCAGACCAATGGGAAACATAAAGGTCAGGAATGACAGCTTCCATTATAGAAATAAGTAGGGATGAAACATCCACCTGACATAACTTATTCCGGCGAATATATGTTTGCCATACTTGAAATATCGCCTTTGTAGTTGGATGGGTACTAGTGATTGGTATATTGAATACACAGGTTGCCATAAGAACATTCTTTATTGGTTTCGCTTTCATTAAAGAAGTTTCAATTAGTACCCAAAGTTTATTGTTGTCTCGTAGCTACAATGATTTAGTTTGGTCTAAAATTACAGTCCTGTAAGATTAAATAATGGATGGGAACCCAACTCCTCCTTTAGAAAGTTGCGGAAATAGTAAGGATGCCTTGACTCTTTTTCTAGCATGCCATATATATTTGGTTATCACTGATTGTAGTTTTTGGAGGTATGAGAGAGGTAAATATCTCCGGACATTTCTAAAGGTGTACAGGATCTTAGGTAGGACCATCATTTTGATAGCAGCTATTCTGCCAAGCCATGATATACCTTGGGCTGGAAAAGTAGAAGTGATATGTTTAATATTAGTTAATAGAGGGGAGTAGTTTATTTCAAATAAATTAGAGCTTGGGTAGGTTAGTTTTATCCCTAGATAGGTAATGGATCCATCTGCCCATGGGAAAGGGAAACGGGATTTAATTATGTTAACCATCTTAGAAGGTAGCCCCAAATTAAGAATATGTGATTTGTTGCAATTGATTTTGTAGTATGAAATGTCACTAAAGTCATCTAAATCACGACAAATGTGGGGTAGGGAAGCTCAGGGATCCCTGCAGATGATAATCACATCATCAGCGAAAAGGCCTATGCGGTGGTCCACACCACCTACATAAATTCCATGAATGGAGGTGTTAGTTCTAATTTTCTCAGCTAGAGGCTCCATTGCTAGCGCAAAGATTAGGGGCGACAAGGGGCATCCCTGACGGGTACCGTTTGTAATTTGAAAGCTTTTGGAGAGAAATCCAGAGGTGAAGACTGAAGCTGATGGGGAGGAATATAGGGCCAATATCGCTTTTCTAATGGTTTGTTGAAAACCAAATTTAGCCAATACTGCATCTAAGTACCCCCAATGTACCCTGTCAAATGCCTTCTCCGCATCAAGCCTGGAGGAGCAAGGAAGGCACCCGACAGGATTCTACTTTACATATCAGGTCAATAAAACGTCTTGTACTTTCAGTTGTTTGTCTATGTTTTACGAAGCCCACCTGCTCGTTTTTAATAAATGAAGGGAGAATGTTATTTATACGGTTAGCCAATATTTTAGCATATAATTTCAGATCTACATTTAGTAGAGAGATCAGTCTAAAATTTTCAGGTTTATCTGGGGATTTACCCGGCTTGGGAAGTGTAACAATAATGGCTTTAAGCATCTCAGGTGTGAGAGCACCTGTAAGAAATATTTCATTAAAGATGTCTAATAGATGAGGGGCAAGAACAGCTTGGAAAGTTTTATAGTATTCTCCTGTAAATCTCTCGGGACCAGGGGATTTATTGGGTTTCAGCAAGGAGATTGCATTAGAGAGTTCTACTTCAGGGATGGGTTTGTTTAGTAAACTTAATGTGTCAGTATCTATTTTAGGGAGGTTAAGACCATTCAGGAAAGACTGTATAGAAAGTAGCTGAGGATTTTATAAGCCACGATTTCTATTAAAAGGAAATAAAATTTTCTCATGAAGTATTTCAAAAATTCTTAAGTATTTTAATACATTTATTTTAAATGTCTGTGCATGTCCCTGCAGTGGAATATAGTTGTATTGTGTATAAGATTTAAAAAAGGCAAGAGTCCATTAAGTTTAACCTATAAACATCATCATAACATCATATGGCAGAGAGATCCATAGTGTCCCTGTCCGTGTTTATTGTGAATTATTTCCTCGAGATGTAGAGGGGATTCACTAGTGTTTTGCTATTTAGCACACAGCCATACATGTTGTTGCATTAACCCAAGTACACAACTTTACATTTATCCACATGAGCCTCCAGCTTCCCCAGATCCCTCTGTAATATTATATTGTCCTCCTCTGTAATAATTACCTTACCCAGTTTAGTGTCATCTGCAAATATTGAAATTTTACTCTGTATACTCTCTACAAGGTCAATAATAAACATAGTTAAAATCTGTGTACCCAGCAGTGAGCCCTGTGGTACCCCACTTCTAAATGTGACCCAACTAAGTGTAAGTGCCATTGATACCACTGGACAAGTTGCATACTAACCTTTTGTGTGGATGTTGTCCAGATACACAACATTCATAGCTTCACTCCAGTTTATTCTATAACTGACCTCCTAATAGAAGCTGATCAGATAAGTTTGACAGGGCCGATCCCGTTCCAGAAGAGCATCTCAAAAAAATCCTCAAATAATTTCCTCAAAATAGAAGTTAATA
This sequence comes from Hyla sarda, assembly GCF_029499605.1. Lineage (NCBI taxonomy): Eukaryota > Metazoa > Chordata > Amphibia > Anura > Hylidae > Hyla > Hyla sarda. The sequence continues at coordinate 255,090,508 of NC_079189.1, read as the reverse complement.
GGCCTTTAGTTTTCAGGATCACATTTAGACCCCCTTTTGATATATTAGCACCACATTTGCTATGTGCTAGTTTTACCCAGTCTGACGCAGAGCTACCTCTGTCATCAAAGAATCCTCAAAAATCAGGAATAAGGGTCCACTTATCTTTTTACATTCTGTGCCAATAAATCTCTCTGCTTCAATTTTTGGAGCCTTTATTTGTCTTTTAGACAGTTTGGGTTTCACCTTATAAAGTTTTAATGTCTCGACTACCAATCAGACTGCTTCTTTCATTTATAAAAAGGCCTGTGAAAAATGAAAGAAGCAATCTGATTGGTTGCTGTGGGCAACTCAGCAACGTTTCCTCTGGACAGGTTTTGATAAATCTCCCCCAACCTTTTCATCATTTATCACATGCTTCATAGTGTGAAACACAGGTTTCCAACACAGGTTTTCTTATGTTTCTAAAATGTTGACTATGACTGCGGCAAATATACAATAGAGGCTGTCATGATAGATATAATAAAGCTAGGCAAGCTGTTGAGGATAACATTTGGCTTAAGCTAAACACTGATGCTTGTTTGTATCATAAAATATAGCCAACAGTCTGCAGATAACAGACGCAAACCAAAGGCAGAAGCTGAACTGCTGACGTTTCTTTAGTTGTTGGATGTAGTCTTTCATGTCAAACAGCTCTGTATCCAGTTAATGGAAACCCAGACTACAACACAGATCCCAGCAGATATTGTATTATCATTTGAGCTTATAAATTTGTTGTCCAGAAATACAATCTTAACAGGGCAACTATTAATAGAAATAGCCATTTTAAATCCCTTATACATGGACAGCTTTACTCAGCTTATTTAGTCTTACAAAGTAAAACAGATCATGACAGCTAAAATTTTTCATCTGTTTCAGATAGAAATGAATAGGATGTGTTGTCTGATCCACTATAATCCAAGATTTTATAACAAATAAAAGATAGAAGAAAATTACTTTTGTATTTACTATTTGCAGTAAGTTTTAAAGCTAGATAAAAACTGGGGACAGATGCCAAAAAAGGCATTCGATAGAGTGGCATGGGTCTATATGGTTAAGTTTCATTTCCCTTCTCAATTCATTAAAGCTATTTTTTCTCTATTCTTATTCAGGAGCTAGGATTAAGATAAATGGTGCATTCAAACCTTCCATACACACCTCTCTCCCCCGCTCTTTATATTTTAGTAATGGAGTCCTTCTTACAAGTGCTAAGGCAGGGTAAGTTGATTAAAGTGGAAGAGAGAAAAATCCAGTTCCTGGTGAAGAGGAATCCACTAACACTTAACGTTTATTCGTGCAGATAAAAAAAATGGTTGCCACATTGGCAAGTGACATGTCACTCATAAAAACAAGAGTAAAACTCTGACGCGTTTCGAATAGGTGCTCTTAGTCATGGCACTAATTCCATGTCGTACGGGGGTTTAGATACCTACTGAGCAATGTCAGGAACCCACTGCAAACAAACCTCCCCGCCTCCAAAGACAGGAAGTGAGGTTTGGGGCTGGGAACTGACCAAGTGAAGGCCGAACAGGTGAAGGATAATTTAGATTCACAAAAGAGTTAATTAACTTGTTCCTAGCCATGTGTATAAAAATATACAGGATAACTTATTCATACACTGATAGTTGAAGCCAAAATTATGTATATTAACCCCTTAAGGACACATGACGTTCTCATACGTCTCCATTTCCGAGTCCTTAAGGACACATGACGTATGAGAACGTCATGTGTTTTACCGGCCCCCCGCAACCATCTGGAGCGGAGCCGGTCCCCGATGCCTGCTGAAATCGTTCAGCAGGCATCGGGGCATATCGCCCAGGGGGGTCATTATGACCCCCCATGTCGGCGATGGCCGCAGATCGCTGGACAATTCAGTCCAGCGATCTGCGGCGGATTCCGGGTCAATCGGGTCTCCAGTGACCCGGAATTATTGGCTGATCGGGGCCGTCAGAGACGGCCCCGATCAGCCAGAGCCAGCAGGGGTGAGGTGGCACTGGTGCCACCTCACGATCGCCCTGATTCGTCGGCCGGATTACCGGCCGACCAATCAGGGCGCCTGCTGCGGGTGTCACTCCCGCAACCCGCTCCGCCCCTCTTCCGGAGGACGTGAGCGGGTGCGGGAAGATGACCCCGGGTGCTGGGGACCCCGATCCCCGGCGTCCCTGTTGGGATCGGGGCCCCAGGAGCAGCGGCGGCGGCGGAGACGACGAGGGACTGACCTGTGCTGCTGGATCGTTGGAGGTGAGTGACAGCCTCCTGCCGTTGCTTAGCAACAGCTCCCAGCATGCAAAAAGGGCATGCTGGGAGCTGTAGTTATGCAACAGCAGGAGGTAGACCACCACAACTCCCAGCATGCCCTTATGGGCATGCTGGGACTTGTAGTTTTGCAACAGCTGGAGGCACATTCTTTCTATGGAAAAGTGTACCTTCAGCTGTTGTGTAACTACAACTCCCAGCTTGCACAATCAGCTAAAGTGCATGCTGGGAGTTGTAGTGGTGCATCTGGTGGTTGCATAACTACAACTCCCAGCATGCCCGTTGGCTGTCGGTGACTGCTGAGAGTTGTAGTTTTGCAACAGCTGAAGGCACACTGAGTTAAGTAGCAAACCAGTGTGTCTCCAGCTGTTGCATAACTACAATCCCCAGCATCCCCAGCCAATGTAGTATGCCTCCAGCTGTTGCATAACTACAACACCCAGCATGCCCTTCCGCTGTCCGTACATGCTGGGGGTTGTAGCTTTTGCAACAGCTGAAGGCACACTGGTTGCAAAACACTGAGTTTGTTACCAAACTCGGTGTTTCACAACCAGTGTGCCTCCAGCTGTTGCAAAACTACAACTCCCAGCATGCACTGATAGACCGTACATGCTGGGAGTTGTAGTTTTGCAACAGCTGGATGCTCCCCCCCCCCCCCCCCCCCAATGTGAATGTACAGGGTACACTCACATGGGCGGAGGATTACAGTAAGTATCCGGCTGCAAGTTTGAGGTAAGGCAAAATTCCTGCCGCAGCTCAAACTGCCAGCGAGAAACTACTGTGAACCCCCCGCCCGTGCGACTGTACCCTAAAAACACTACACTAACACACAATAAAATAAAAAGTAAAAAACACTACATATCCACATACCCCTACACAGCCCCCCTCCCCTCCCCAATAAAAATGAAAAACGTCTGGTACGCCACTGTTTCCAAAACGGAGCCTCCAGCTGTTGCAAAACAACTACTCCCAGTATTGCCAGATAGCCATTGACTGTCCAGGCATGCTGGGAGTTTTACAACAGCTGGAGGCACCCTGTTTGGGAATCACTGGCGTAGAATACCCCTATGTCCACCCCTATGCAAGTCCCTAATTTAGGCCTCAAATGCGCATGGCGCTCTCACTTTGGAGCCCTGTCGTATTTCAAGGCAACAGTTTAGGGCCACATATGGGGTATCGCCGTACTCGGGAGAAATTGGGCTTCAAATTTTGGGGGGTATTTTCTGCTATTACCCTTTTAAAAAATGTAAAATTTTTGGGAAAACAAGCATTTTAGGTAAAAAAAATATATATTTTTTTACATATGCAAAAGTCGTGAAACACCTGTAATGTATTAAGGTTCAAATTACCCCTTGTTACGTTCCCCGAGGGGTCTAGTTTCCAAAATGGTATGCCATGTGTTTTTTTTTTGCTGTTCTGGCACCATAGGGGCTTCCTAAATGCGGCATGCCCCCAGAGCAAAATTTGCTTTCAAAAAGCCAAATGTTACTCCTTCTCTTCTGAGACCTGTAGTGCGCCAGCAGAGCACTTTTCACCCCCATATGGGGTGTTTTCTGAATCGGGAGAAATTGGGCTTCAAATTTTGGGGGGTATTTTCCGCTATTACCCTTTTTAAAAATGTAAACATTTTGGGAAAACAAGCATTTTAGGTAAAAAAAAAATCTTTTTTTTTACATATGCAAAAGTTGTGAAACACCTGTAGGGCATTAAGGTTCACGTTATCCCTTGTTACGTTCCCCGAGGGGTCTAGTTTCCAAAATGGTATGCCATGTGTTTTTTTTTTGCTGTTCTGGCACCATAGGGGCTTCCTAAATGCGGCATGCCCCCAGAGCAAAATTTGCTTTCAAAAAGCCAAATGTGACTCCTTCTCTTCTGAGACCTGTAGTGCACCAGCAGAGCACTTTTCACCCCCATGCGAGGTGTTTTCTGTATCGGGAGAAATTGGGCTTCAAATTATGGGGGGTATTTTCTGCTATTACCCTTTTAAAAAATGTAACATTTTTGGGAAACCAAGCATTTTAGGTAAAAAAAATATATATTTTTTTTACATATGCAAAAGTCGTGAATCACCTGTAGGGTATTAAGGTTCACTTTACCCCTTGTTACGTTCCCTGAGGGGTCTAGTTTCCAAAATGGTATGCCATGTGTTTTTTTTTTGCTGTCCTGGCACCGTAGGGGCTTCCTAAATGCGGCATGCCCCCCAAAAACCATTTGTCGCTCCTTCCCTTCTGAGCCCTCTACTGCGCCCGCCGAACAATTAACATAGACATATGAGGTATGTGCTTACTCGAGAGAAATTGGGTTTCAAATACAAGTAAAAATTTTCTCCTTTTTACCCCTTGCAAAAATTCAAAAATTGGGTCTACAAGAACATGCGAGTGTAAAAAATGAAGATTTTGAATTTTCTCCTTCACTTTGCTGCTATTCCTGTGAAACACCTAAAGGGTTAATACACTTACTGAATGTTTTTTTGAATACTTTAGGGGGTGTAGTTTTTATAGTGGGGTCTTTTATGGGGTATTTCTAATATGAAGACCCTTCAAATCCACTTCAAAACTGAACTGGTCCCTGAAAAATAGTGAGTTTGAAAATTTTGTGAAAAATTTCAAAATTGCTACTGAACTTTGAAGCCCTCTGGTGTCTTCCAAAAGTAAAAACTCATAAATTTTATGATGCAAACATAAAGTAGACATATTGTATATGTGAACCCCCAAAAAAATATATTTTGAATATCCATTTTCCTTACAAGCAGAGAGCTTCAAAGTTAGAAAAATGCTAAATTTTCATTTTTTTCATCAAATTTTGGGATTTTTCACCAAGAAAGGATGCAAGTTACCATAAAATTTTACCACTAAGTTAAAGTACAATATGTCACGAAAAAACAATCTCGGAATCAGAATGATAACTAAAAGCATTCCAGAGTTATTAATGTTTAAAGTGACAGTGGTCAGAATTGCAAAAAACGCTCCGGTCCTTAAGGTATAAAATGGCCTGGTCCTTAAGGGGTTAAAGTTAGCAGAAACACGACATCTAAACAAGATTTTTTTTTGTTTTGTTTTTAAATCATCCTGGCATCGGCTGGAGAGGGGAGGTGATGAAAGCGTGTGCAGGTAAGAGGGGGTGATGTGGAGGAGGTGAGAAGGGGGGTTGCACAGGTGAGAGGGGGGGTGATGATGTGGAAGAGGTGAGAGGGGGGTTGCGCAGGTGAGAGGGGGGTGATGATGTGGAAGAGGTGGGGGGGTTGTTGATGTGGAAGAGGGGGGTGATGATGTGGAAGAGGGGGGGGGTGATGATGTGGAAGAGTGGGGGTGATGATGTGGAAAAGGGGGGTGATGATGTGGAAGAGGCGGGGTGATGATGTGGAAGAGGGGGGGTGATGATGTGGAAGAGGTGAGAGGGGGTGATGATGTGGATGAGGTGAGTGGGGGGGGGGTGATGATGTGGAAGAGGTGAGAGGGGGGGTGATGATGTGGAAGAGGGGGTGATGATGTGGAAGAGGTGAGGGGGGGTGATGATGTGGATGAGGTGAGAGGGGAGTGATGATGTGGAAGAGGGGGGGGCGTGATGATGTGGAAGAGGTGAGAGGGGGGTAATGATGTGGAAGAGGGGGGTGATGATGTGGAAGGGGGGGTGATGATTTGGAAGAGGTGAGAGGGGGGGTGATGATGTGGAAGAGGTGAGAGGGGGTGATGATGTGGAAGAGGTGAGAGGGGGGTGATGATGTGGAAGAGGTGAGAGGGGGTGATGATGTGGAAGAGGTGAGAAGGGGGGTGATGATGTGGAGGAAATGTGGGGTGTATGTGCAGGTGAGGGGCGGGTGATGATGTGGAGGAGCACTGGTTACTTCCCTATATGGTTACCTACCCAATTACCTGGAAGAGGTGAGAGGGGGGGTGATGATGTGGATGAGGTGAGAGGGGGGTGATGATGTGGAAGAGGGGGGGTGATGATGTGGAAGAGGTGAGAGGGGGCGATGATGTGGAAGAGGGGGGGTAATGATGTGGAAGAAGGGGGTGATGATGTGGAAGAGGTGATAGGGGGGTGATGATGTGGAAGAGGGGGGGGTAATGATGTGGAGGAAATGGGGGGTGTATGTGCAGGGGCGGGTGATGATGTGGAGGAGCACTGGTTACTTCCCTATATGGTTACCTACCCAATTACCTGCTTGGCTACTTCCATACCTGGCAACCTACCTAGTTACCTCTCTGGCTATTTCTCTACCTGGCAACCTACCTAGTTACCTGCCTAGCTACTTCCCTACCTGGCAACCTACCTAGTCACCTGCCTGGCTATTTCCCTACCTGGTAACCTACCTAGTTACCTGCCAGGCTATTTCCCTACCTTAAACCTACCTAATTACCTGCCTGTCCACTTCAGTGCCTAGCTTCCAACCTTATTACTTTCCTGGCTACCTACCCACCTTCTTAGCCTCCTGGCCACCTACCTACATAGCTACTTACCTACATAGCAACATAATTACCTATCTAGCTACCCAGCTACCTACCTACATACATAGCTACCCACTTACCTACCTGGCTACCTACTTAGCTACCTAACTATGAACCTCCATATCTACATAGCTACCTACCTACCTAATTGGCTGCCTAACCAACCTAGCTAGCTACCTATATCCAAGGAAAATCGCAGCACACCAAAGTATAAAGTGCAATTTAGTGGAGTTTATTCCATTCCAAACAGTGTTAAAGAGCAGGCTACAATTCGTTGCTTCTAGTGCTTGACAAAGGCGAAGACAGGTCGCTGAAACGCAGCCTGCTCTGTAACACTGTTTGGAATGGAATAAACTCCACTGAATTCTGCACTTCTGGGGACTTCATTGGAAAAATGCAAAAACTAAGATGTTTGCCTTGCAGATGCTACAGTGATGGGTTTTGGCTGGACGAAGTCGTCATGTCTGTCTGAGCCAGATGGAGAACAGAAGGAAAGAGGATGACGCCGACCATAAAAGATGTGAATTGTGAGTCAGTAAATGTAACTGGATTTTATTGCACAACACAACTGGGGTCTGATCCTGCGGTCTGTATTATGGAGGGATCTGATTCTGGGATATGTATTATGGTGGGTGGTGATTCTGGGGTCTGAATTATGGTGGGTGGTGATTCTAGCGTCTGTATTATGGTGGGGTCTGATTCAGGGGTCTGTAATATGGTGGGTGGTGATTCTGGGGTCTGTATTGTGGTGGGGTCTGATTCTGGGGTCTGTATTATGGTGGGTGGTGATTCTGGGGTCTGTATTGTGGTGAGGACTGATTCTGGGGTCTGTACTATGGTGGGTGGTGATTCTGGGGTCTGTACTATGGTGGGTGGTGATTCTGGGGTCTGTATTATGGTGGGTGGTGATTCTGGGGTCTGTATTATACAGGTCTGAATTAAAATGGTTGTTCTCACTGTAAGGTCCTTACAGCGAAAACAATATATAGGGACAATTCTGTAAAAAAAATCCACCCTGTGACAAGCCACACCCCCACAAACCACACCCGTAGCAAGCCACACCCATAGCAAGCCACACCCACAACAAGCCACACCCATGTTGCCGACACACCAAGCGTCTTTGAAACAAATTTGGGCACAGCACTACCAAAAGCCGGTGCCGCTCTGGGGGAATTTGCAGCTGCACCGCCGCCGCAAGGGAGCACTGCTTCTTTTTCTTCTCCCTCTCACCTCGCAGATGATTATTTTGATGTGGCTGAGTGGCGCCAGGGTCACGTGCGCGCAACCCATGCTTTCTGGCTGTCGGACTCGGCGGACAGAAAGAGAAGGAGCGGGAGCAGGGACGTGCACAGACATTTTGGAGGGCAGGGGCTCAAGCATAAAAAGAGGGCACTTTTCATCATTTAAAAAACGTCTGCCAGACTTAATGGGCAGATGTGCTGCGGCCCAGGGACACAGTGGACTCCTGCGGGGCCTCCTCAACATTCCTATGCCCATAAAAGTTGGTGTTTTTGTAAAGTCAAGAACAGTTTCTCTGAGGTCTGCCATGTGTATATACACTTTGGCTGTGCTGCCAGTCTTATTTACAGAAAACATGTGACAGCTGCCCTATAATATACTGCATTATAGAGGAGATTTATCAAACCTGTGCAGAGAAAGAGCCGTCGCCCATAGCAACCAATCAGATCGTTTTGCAGAAGGATTTTCCTCTGCAAAGGTTTTAATAAATCTCTTCCTATATGCCCTGGTCTGACCTCTATATGACAGAACCCATCCCCAATCACCCATCACCAATCACCCACCACCCATCCCCAATCACCCATCACCAATCACCCAGCACCCATCACCCATCCCCCAGCACCAATTACCCAGCACCCAGCACCCATCACACATCACCAATCACCAATCACCCAGCACCCATCACCCATCACCCATCCCCAATCACCCATCCTCAATTACCCAGCACCAATCACCCAGCACCAATCACCCATCCCCCAGCACCCATCCCCAATAACCCAGCACCCACCTTATGCAGGAATCTCCACACAGCTCTGGTTCTTACACTGAAGAGATGGACACCACACTAATATATACTTACATTCTACAATATACTAGAGTTGGCAAAAAAAAGAATGATAAATATACAAAGACGGCCAGGCATAGCACAGCATACAGGATGGAGGCAGGGAAGCTCCGCCTCCATTGATCACAAGACTGACTTCGCATACTAGCAATGTGGGGCAATACCTAGAAAGCGGAAAGACCAATTTTTGTATACATGCACTGTAACCTAGTGTATTGGGTTTAGTGCGAGTAAACAGCCTGTCAGTTTCCCTTTAATTATATACCATACCCCCTTTATTCCCTATATACTGTGCCACCATTCATCTATTAATTCCCTATATACTGTGCCACCATTAATGAACTATATACTGTGCCACCATTCATCTATTATTTCCCTATATACTGTGCCACCAAGAATGAACTATATACTGTGCCACCATTCATCTATTAATTCCCTATATACTGTGCCACCATTAATGAACTATATACTGTGCCACCATTAATGAACTATATACTGTGCCACCATTAATGAACTATATACTGTGCCACCATTAATGAACTATATACTGTGCCACCATTCATCTATTAATTCCCTATATACTGTGCCACCATTAATGAACTATATACTGTGCCACCATTCATCTATTAATTCCCTATATACTGTGCCACCATTCATCTATTAATTCCCTATATACTGTGCCACCATTAATGAGATATATACTGTGCCACTATTATTTAACTATTCTGTGCCACCACTAAGGCTGCGTTCACACGTGCGTATTTTCTGCTGCAGATTTGCTTTAGCAGATTTCTCTTCCCATTGTCAATGAGAAGCAAAATCTGCAGCAAAAATAGGCACATGTGAACGCACCCTAAGGATCTATACACAGTGCCAGCATACATAAAAATATAATGTTCCAATATAATGAAATATATACTGTGCTTCCATAAATTCCCTATATACTGTGCTTACATTCCTCCAATAATTCCCTAATAATGTGCTTCATACAATACATACAAGCACATAACATAAAGGCACATACAGTACATAGGTAATATACACACATACAGTACATAGGTAATATACACACATACAGTACATAGGTAATATACACACATACAGTACATAGGTAATATACACACATACAATGAGACACTTTGACACATATATACAGGTACAAATATACATATAGAAACATAAATACACAGACACACATATAACATGGAATATATACTAAAAGATATAGCCAATAAGCACATCATACATATAGGTACACACATACAATCACTCACAGATATATACACACATACATAGATTCACTTGCTCATATATATATATATATATATATATATATATATATACACACATACATACACACACACACATACACATACATACATACATACACACATACATATATACACACACACATACATATATACATACACACATACAAAGATTCACTTGCTCACATATACTGTATAGGCATATACATAGAGACACACACATATGTATACATACACACACATACATATATACACACATACATACATACATACACACACACATACATGTATATATATATATATATATATATATATACAGTACACACATACATACATACACACATACATATATACATACATACACATACATACACACATATATACATACATACATATATACATACACACATACACACATACATACACACATACATACATACATACACACATATATACATACATACATACATACATATAAATATACATACACACACACTGACATACACTCACTCACATATATTTAGTTACTTACAGTAAGGCCCCAGCCATCCCTCTCTGCACATACATAGAGATAGACACACACACACACACATATATATACACATAGCACACACACATATACACACATACACACACACTGACATACAGTCACTCACATATATTTACAGTTACTTACAGTAAGGGCTGCACAGGCTGAAGTCTGTGTCCGGACATGCTGTGGGCGGGGCTTCTCTCTGCCTCCGCTGCTCCTATCTCCTCCTCGTGGAGAGAAGCTTAGCCATGGCAGATAATGACAGGGTAAGTGGCGCCCCCTTGCTGCAGGGAGGGCACAGCACCCTCCAGTAAACCACATACAACTCCCCAGCAACGGATCCTTTTTACTTCACCTGTCACCCTGAGTCTGTAGCTCCTTTTGTGAGGGCACTACAGGGGCAGGTGAGGAAAAGGGCAGGGGCTCCAGCCCCCTTTTACCCCTATGTGTGCACGTCTCTGAGCGGGAGTGCACATTGCGGACGGCAAAGAGACAGAGTGTAAGCAGTGAGAAGAAGTTAGGACCTGAAGAGCAAGCCACAGCAAGAGCAGTAATTAAAGTAAGGGGAACTGAGCAAGGAAAGGGGAGTAGAGTGAGAAGAGCCAAGAGCAGTTAGGACAGTTAGGAGCAGTTAGGAAGAGCAAGTAAGGGGGGCTGAGCAAATAAGGGGGGCTGACAAAATAACTTAAGGGGGGGCTTAACAAATAAGGTGGGAGGTTGAGCAAATAAGGGGGCAGAGCTAATAAGGGGGGCTGAGCAAGTACGGTAAGGGAAAGCTGAGCAAGTAAGGGGGGCTGAGCTAATAAATGGGGACTAAGCAAATAACTTAAGGAGGGCTGAGCTAACAAGGGGGAATGAGCAAGTAAGTTAAGGAGGAGTTGAGCAAGTAAAGGGAGATGAACAAATAAGGAAGGGAGGCTGAGCAAATAAGGGAGGGAGGCTGAGCAAATAAGGGAGGGAGGCTAAGCAAGTAAGGTAAGGGGGAGCTGAGCAAGTAAGGGGGGCTGAGCAAATAAGGGAAGCTGTAAGAGGGGAATGAGCAAATAGGGGGGCTGAGCTAATAAGAGGGGGCTGAGCAAATAAGAGGGGGCTGAGCAAATAAGGGGGCAAGGCTGAGCAAATAAGGGGATGAGCAAGTAAGGTAAGGGGGAGCTGGGCAAGTAAAGGGAGATGAACAAATAAGGGAGGGAGGCTGAGCAAATAAGGGAGGGAGGCTGAGCAAATAAGGGAGGGAGGCTGAGCAAGTAAGGTAAGGGGGAGCTGAGCAAGTAAGGGGGAAGCTGTAAGAGGGGTATGAGCAAATAAGGGGATGAGCAAGTAAGGTAAGGGGGAGCTGAACAAGTAAGGAGGGCTGAGCTAATAAGGGGGGACTGAGCAAATAAGGAGGCTTAGCTAATAGGTAGGGGGGCTGGGCAAGGAAGGGGGAGCAGAGAGAAAAGCAAGTAAGGAGGAGCAGAGGAAGTAAGGGGGGACTGAGCAAGTAAGGGGGGGTTGAGCAAATAGGGGAGGCTGAGCAATTAAGGGGGCTGAGCTAATAGGGGGGCTGATCAAATAAGGGGGTGCTTAGCAAGTAAGGGGGGGTTGAGTAAACAAGGGAGGCTGAGCAAGTAAGGAGCAGCAGGGGGCTGAGCAAGTAAGGAGGAGCAGAGCAAGTAAAGTTGGGATGAGCAAGTAAGGAGGGGGCTAAGCAAGTAAGGGGGAGCAGAGCAAGTAGAGGGGGGCAGAGAGCAGAGCAAGTAAGGGGGACCTGAGCAAGAAAGGTCTTCCGTGCTACACACATATTATGAATACCGGCCTATAGAGACCACAATTCAGGACCTGTCACGGGGAGTTGCGCAGCATTCGGGACAAAATAAGGAAGTTCTGTGTGACCTACGGCTACAATAATAGAACGAAAGAAGTCAGGTAAGATGTTCAAACTTCATGTTTGTATAACGCATCTTGCACGATTCTGAAAAAAACTTGACAGTACCATATAATATACCATATATATAACATACCATATAATATATACTATATATGTGTATAACTAGATGATATAGATGTCTTAACGGACAAGAAAAGTGCACGTATAAATGATAAAATGTGAAACCATATATATGCATTATGCAACAATATTCTGACTTGCCATCGGCAGTCCAAAAGTTCGGTGTTAACTAACGGTGTTAAAAATATCTTTTTTTTTTCCTCAATGGTGCAAGATGCGTTATACAAATAAGAATTATGAACATCTTACCTGACACCCTGTGTTTCATTGCTGAAGCTGTAGTTAACACAGAACTTTTGGACATATTGGGGGGCATTTACTAATCTTTTACTATGTAGTCTGGTTTTTACCCTGTTTTTTTCTACTTCATTTTTGACTATGTGCGACAAATTTACTAAATTGCTGCACGGCATTAATAAATTTGGCACACATAGGCAAAAGTGGGAAATTTACTTCATGTAGTAGAAAAAATAGTCTGTTCCTTTTTCCTGCTGTCTGAATAGGTTTGGCTGCTGGTTTCCTTCTGGATCTTTTGTTTTTGAGTTTTTTTTAGCTTTTTCACCACATCTAAATAATTCAATAACTACAGTGGTCCCTCAAGTTACAATATTAATTGGTTCCAGGAAAACCATTGTAAGTTGAAACCATTGTATGTTGAGACCATAACTCTATGGAAACAGGGTAATTGGTTCTAAAGGCACCAAAATGTCATCCAAAAATAGGAAAAAGTGACAAAGAAAAATAAGTAGATAACTGATATAGATAAAGCAAATCCTTACATATAAAAGTAAGAAAGATCTGCTGGGAGCTGTAACTCACTGTCTATGTCAGTGTTTCCCAAGCAGGGAGCCTCCAGCTGTTGCAAAACTATAACTCCCAGCATGCCTGGACAGCCAAAGGCTGTCCGGGCATGCTGGGAGTTGTAGTTTTGCAAAAAATGGGGCCACCCTGCTTGGCAAACACTGGTCTATGTAGAGGACAGGAGCTTCTTCAGGGGTCCTGTACAGTACAGGCAATGTCCAAAACAAGTAATGGAGTTGCCCTCACCTGGTGTCCAAAAGAGCAGCTAACCCTGATACAGGTAAAGTGTACAGAACATGTAATACCAGTCAGTGCATACACTTCAGTAATACAGGGGTTTTACCAGTGAATGCCCATTTTGATTGGTTGGTTCTTCCAGCCATTGACACGTTTTACAGATCTGGACTGTCTGTAGCATTGTATGTTGAGTCTGGTTTCAACTTACGATGGTCCAGAAAAGACCATTGTATGTTGAAACTATTGTATGTTGAGGCCATTGTAAGTTGAGGGATCACTGTAAATTGTAGTCATGGCTCAGAAGTGGTAAACGGCGTTTAGTGTGTGTGTGTGTGTGTGTGTGTGTTTATTACATTTTTTAACACAGTTTTTTTCTCCCTAAATGTACTTACACTTTTTTTTTTTTTGGTTACTTCTTCTACAGATCTGTGTATCCTGTGGACTCCTTCGGATTCGGTGGACTACTTCGATGACCAGCGTTTTTCTTTGCTTGATGTTAATAAAATGGTTAACGAGGGCTTGTGGGGGAGTGTTTTTTGTAATAAATTTTTTTTAAAACCTGTTGTGTTTTATTTTTATTTTACTTTACTAGACAGGCTTAGTAGTGGAAGCTGTCTTATAGACTGAGTCCATTACTAAACCGGGCTTAGCGTTAGCCACAAAAACAGCTAGCGCTAACCCCCAATTATTACCCCGGTAACCAACACCACAGGGGTGCCGGGAAGAGCCGGTACCAACAGGCCCGGAGCGTCAAAAATGGCGCTCCTGGGCCTAGGCGGTAACAGGCTGCCGTTATTTAGGTTGGGGAGGGCCAGTAACAATGGTCCTCGCCCACCCTGGTAACGTCAGGCTCTTACTGTTTGGTTGGTATTTGGTTGAGAATAAAAATAGGGGGACCCTATGCGTTTTTTTAATATATTTAATTATTTATTTAAAAAAAAAAAACGCATAGGGTCCCCCCTATTTTCATTCTCAGCCAAATACCAACCAAACAGTAACAGCCTGACGTTCCCAGGGTGGGCGAGGACCATTGTTACTGGCCCTCCCCAGCCTAAATAACGCCAGCCTGTTACCGCCTAGGCCCAGGAGCGCCATTTTTGACGCTCCAGGCCTGTTGGTACCGGCTCTTCCCGGCACCCCTGTGGCGTTGGGTACCGGGGTAATAATAGGGGGTTAGCGCTAGCTGTTTTTGTGGCTAGCGCTAAGCCCAGGTTAGTAATGGACTCTGTCTATAAGACAGCTTCCACTACTAAGCCTGTCTAGTAAAGTAAGAAAAAAACACAACAGGTTTTAAAAAATTTTTATTACAAAAAACACTCCCCCACAAGCCCTCGTTAACCATTTTATTAAAATCAAACAAAGAAAAACGCTGGTCATCGAAGTAGTCCACCGAATCCGAAGGAGTCCACAGGATAAACGGATCTGAAATGAGAAGAAAACAAAAAAAATGGGTTAGTACATTTATTATCACCTGCTCACACATCTCCCGCCCCGCACGACTACAACTGCCAGCATGCCCTTACAGTAAGGACATGCTGGGAGTTGTAGTTGTGTGGTGCAGGAGATGTGTGAGCAGGTGATAATAAATGTGACAAGCTTGTCCCCTGCCCCCAGCTGCAGGACTACAACTCCCAGCATGCCCTTACAGTAAGGTGGGGCGGAGGCCGGGCACAGTGTTTCCCAACCTGGGACTTGTAGTTTTGCAACATCTGGAGGCACCCTGGTTGGGAAACACTGTTTTAGGCCAGTGTTTCCCAACCAGGGTGCCTCCAGATGTTGCAAAACTACAAGCCCCAGCATGCCTGGACAGTCAAAGGCTGTCTAGGCATGCTGGGAGTTGTAGTTTTGCAACATCTGGAGGCAACCTGGCTGGGAAACACTGGCCTAAAACAGTGTTTCCCAACCAGGGTGCCTCCAGATGTTGCAAAACTACAAGTCCCAGCATGCCTGGACAGTCAAAGGCTGTCTAGGCATGCTGGGAGTTGTAGTTTTGCAACATCTGGAGGCAACCTGGCTGGGAAACACTGGCCTAAAACAGTGTTTCCCAACCAGGGTGCCTCCAGATGTTGCAAAACTACAAGTCCCAGCATGCCTGGACAGTCAAAGGCTGTCTAGGCATGCTGGGAGTTGTAGTTTTGCAACATCTGGAGGCAACCTGGCTGGGAAACACTGGAATAAAACAGTGTTTCCCAACCAAGGTGCCTCCAGATGTTGCAAAACTACAAGTCCCAGCATGCCTGGACAGTCAAAGGCTGTCTAGGCATGCTGGGAGTTGTAGTTTTGCAACATCTGGAGGCAACCTGGCTGGGAAACACTGGCCTAAAACAGTGTTTCCCAACCAGGGTGCCTCCAGATGTTGCAAAACTACAAGTCCCAGCATGCCTGGACAGTCAAAGGCTGTCTAGGCATGCTGGGAGTTGTAGTTTTGCAACATCTGGAGGCAACCTGGCTGGGAAACACTGGCCTAAAACAGTGTTTCCCAACCAGGGTGCCTCCAGATGTTGCAAAACTACAAGCCCCAGCATGCCTGGACAGTCAAAGGCTGTCCAGGCATGCTGGGAGTTGTAGTCTTGCAACAACTGGAGGCACCCTGGTTGGGAAGCCTGCGCAACTTACCGGCTTCCGTAGGATCCAGCGCTGCACGACACTGCCGCGCGACGATCTCCGACAGCGATCGTCGCTGGAGCCTCGGAAGGGTAAGTGAACCTCTTCGCCGGTCCCCTTCAGCTGTTTAGTTTTGCAACAGCTGGAGGACTACAGTTTACAGACCACAAACCAGGGGTCTGCAAACTGTGGCCCTCCAGCTGTTGCAAAACTACAACTCCCAGCATGCCTGGACAGCCAATGGCTGTCCAGGCATGCTGGGAGTTGTAGTCTTGCAACATCTGGAGGCACCCTGGTTGGGAAACACTGTTTTAGGCCAGTGTTTCCCAACAAGGGTGCCTCCAGCTGTTGCAAAACTACAACTCCCAGCATGCCCGGACAGCCAATGGCTGTCCAGGCATGCTGGGAGTTGTAGTCTTGCAACATCTGGAGGCACCCTGGTTGGGAAACACTGTTTTAGGCCAGTGTTTCCCAACAAGGGTGCCTCCAGCTGTTGCAAAACTACAACTCCCAGCATGCCCGGACAGCCAATGGCTGTCCAGGCATGCTGGGAGTTGTAGTCTTGCAACATCTGGAGGCACCCTGGTTGGGAAACACTGTTTTAGGCCAGTGTTTCCCAACAAGGGTGCCTCCAGCTGTTGCAAAACTACAACTCCCAGCATGCCCGGACAGCCAATGGCTGTCCAGGCATGCTGGGAGTTGTAGTCTTGCAAAATCTGGAGGCACCCTGGTTGGGAAACACTGTTTTAGGCCAGTGTTTCCCAGCAAGGGTGCCTCCAGCTGTTGCAAAACTACAACTCCCAGCATGCCCGGACAGCCAAAGGGTGTCCAGGCATGCTGGGAGTTGTAGTCTTGCAACATTTGGAGGCACCCTGGTTGGGAAGCTTGCGCAACTTACCGGCTTCCGTAGGATCCAGCGCTGCGCGACGATCTCCGTCAGCGATCGTCGCTGGAGCCTCGGAAGGGTAAGTGAACTTCTTCGCCGGTCCCCTTCAGCTGTTTAGTTTTGCAACAGCTGGAGGACTACAGTTTACAGACCACACACCAGTGGTCTGCAAACTGTGGCCCTCCAGCTGTTGCAAAACTACAACACCCAGCATGCCCTGACAGCCAAAGCCTATGGCTCTCAGGGCAGGAGCCCGGGCTGACATTACAGTGCAGCCGCCCGGGCTCCTCATACGGCCTCCCCGCTACCCCCCTTGTCTCCCGTCCGGGCTCCTCACACGGCCTCCCCGCTACCCAGCCCCCCCCCCCCCTTGTCTCCCGCCCGCGCCGCTCAGCTCCCGCTGCTCCAAGACTACAACTCCCAGCGTGTCCTCACTGTAAGGCCATGCTGGGACTTGTAGTCTTGCAACAGCAGACAGATGGGAGTTGTGTGGCGCTGGCAGGTGAGAGGGGGGGGGATGTAAATCACTGTAGTGACTGTAGTGCCCCGGTAGCGCAGTGAGGGTAGCGGGGAGAAAGTATGTCGGAGCCCGGGCGGCAGCAGCTTTTCCTGCTCCATGTTGGAGCTGGAGTAAATTTAGTCAATTTTTACGGCCGTTGCGACAGTTTATTGCGCAACTGCGACTGTCTCAGTTAATAAATTCCTGACCACTGCAAGTCAAAACTGAAAACTTGCGTAAATTAAGCGGGGAAAAAAAATTTGACTTTCTAGCTCTTGCTAGGGAAAGTCGCACAATTTATAGGGTAGGCGCAATTGCGACAATTTTGCGCCAAAAATAGTCAGAAAAAAATGACTAAACCCCTTAGTAAATGCCCCCCATTGTCGTGGACTGCCGATGGCAAGTCAGAATATTGTTGCATAATGCATATTTATGGTTTCACATCTTATCATTTATACGTGCACTTTTCTTGTCCGTTGAGACATCTATATAATCTAGTTATACACATATAGAGTATATATTATATGGTATGTTCTCCATTCGAATTCTGAGCAAATGACAATACTGTAACGTTTTTTCGGAATCGTGCAAGATGCGTTATACAAACATGAAGTATGAACATCTTACCTGATATCTTTCATTCTATTATTGTAGCCGCAGGTCATACGGAACTTCCGTGTTTTGTGCAGAATGCTGCGCAATTCCCCGTGACTGGTCCTGAATTGTGGTCTCTATAGGTCGGTATTCATACTATGTGTGTAGCATGGAAGACGAACTCTCGAAGTATATTAAGATCTTTTGCATACACACTTTTCTGTGCTTAACACTGGTTAACACATATGTGTGTGTGTATATATATATATATATATATATATATATTTATTTTTGTATTTTTTATTTTTTTTTAAATAAATACATACATAATTTTGGCTTTAACTATTAGTGCACAAATGAGTTATTCTATACATTTTCTTGGTGAACAAATATATATTTATATATCTTGTTTAGATGTCGTGTTTCTGCTAACTTTCATGTACATAATTTTGGCTTCAACTATCAATGTACTGATAACATATCCTATATATTTTTGGGTTACACGTGGCTAGGAACGAGTTAATTAACTCTTTTGTGAATCTAAATTATCCTTCACCTGTTCGGCCTTCACCTGGTCAGTTCCCAGCCCAAAACGTCACTTCCTGTCTTTGGAGGACAGGTTCCTGTCATTGCTCAGTAGGTATTTAAACCCCCGTAAGTCATGGTATCAGTGCCATGACTAAGAGCGTCTGCTCAAAACATGTCGGAGTTTCACTCCTGTTTTTATGAGTGACATGTCACTTGCCACTCATGAGGAACCCATTTTTTAATGTGCAGGAATAAATGTTATGTTTTAGTGCATTCCACTTCACCGGGAGCAGGATTTTTCTCTCTTCCACTTTCTACTGCTATCGGGGAGAAGCAGCTCCCTGCTTCCATGCTTCTGGATCCCTCACCATGGTGTCTGCTGAATATGAAGAGTCGGTGAGCTGATCTTTCTTCTTTCTTTTGTACCCATTAAGTTGATTAAAGGTCTTAAAATCTTACTAATGGTTTTACCTTCTAATTCTTATAACCAATCCAGTTCAAGATATAGCAAAATTTCAGGAATTATTATATATTTACGTCTGACTTTCAAATTTTTACGTAAGTTTATTTGTTTTTAAATGCTTTTTTTTTAACTAAATGATGTTTCCTTATTAGCAAGAGTTAGAGAGAAACTAGAAGAATACTGACTGCCTTTTCTATCGTGGATGGGAAGAAAGACACTTCATCAAACATATTTAATTCTGTCTATTGTATGCATTCTCCGTATGGTTCAGAAAGGGTTGCTCCGGGCATACCTTCGTCAGTGCAGGCAGTTATTTTAAGGTCTAAGAAAAAACCTTCCCTGCCATATAAATGTATAAGGCTTTCCATGAAACCTTTGCTTTTTAATATCAAAAAACCCCTTTTGAGAGGTATTTAAGAAACTAAAGGGGTACTTCTGTAGAAAACATTTTTTTTTTCTTTTAAATCACTGGTGTCAAAAAGTTGAACAGATTTGTAATTACTTCTATAAAAAAAATCTTTAATCCTTTCTTTATTCATCAGCTGCTGTATACTACAGAGGAAATTATTTTCTTTTTGGATTTCTTTCCAGTCTGTCCACAGTGCTCTCTGCTGACACCTCTGTCCATGTCAGGAACTGTCCAGATCAGCATATGTTTGCTATGGGGATTTTCTCCTGCTCTGGACAGGTCTTGACATGGACAGAGGTGTCAGTAGAGAGCACTGTGGACAGACAGAAAAGAAATTCAAAAATAAAAGAATTTCCTCTGTAGTATACAGCAGCTGAAAAGTACTGGAAGGAAAGTATTAAGATGTTTTAATAGTAATTACAAATAAGTAATTTACAAATCTGTTTAACTTTCTGGCACCAGTTGTTTTGAAGAAAAAAAAAGTTTTCCACCTGAGTACCCCTTTAAAGGAGTTAAGATCATTCTAAAACTAAGGAGTATGAAGGTCTCACTCCTATGTTACCAAGCTCAATTATCCTCTTTATATTATCACTACACCTTGATACAATGTGACTGTACTTGGGAAAAGTTAACAACTATTACATTAAAAGATATCTGTGCAGAAAATCTGCCACCCTCCACAGAAAAGCTTGAAACACTGATCCCATCCGTTAGGTTGATTTTTTATTTTTATTTCGAAAGTTTAGAAGATCTTGAAGCTTACAAGATGAGTCAGTTTAAATTGAATAGAAAGGCTATAACTTCTTATCTTAAACTGGCGGACTTCTGTCATAATTTGTTAAGGGAGGCGGGTCAGTATATACCATCATTCTTGCTCTTATAGGAACAGGAGTCATTATCCCCATCAGTTATAACTATGGTTCTGCATCATGCGTATGGATTTTCTAAATGAATTAGAATACAAGAAAATCATTAAATTATTGATAATTAATAATTATCAAAAATTATTAGCAATGCATTTGATCTTAGCAGACACGTTTTTAATACTGCTCTACTAGTGGCAATCCTAACTTCCATTGGTGATGGTGTGGCTGGTCTCACATACCCAAACTTTTGTGAAATCTGGGCCCTTTGGTTCCTTTACAAGAAATTACACCAGGTATACATGGTGCACCCTGATTTATTTATTTTTTTCTTGCTATTTTTCTCTTTTTCTTATCTTCTTCTTTTTACTATTTTTTTCTTTCGATATTTTTATTTATTTATTTATTTTCCATAATCTTGTTTATTTTCTTCTCACTTTTTACTCTATGTACAACAATGGTGTGCCTTTGTATCTTTTCCAACCCCAGCACATCTTTTTTATGTACCGTTGCCCTAAACTGAACAGCATATTCCATATACAAAAAAAGGGAAGGATTTGCGGGACACAAACATAGTTATCACACAAATCATGTTGAGTCCGTGATCACTTATAAACAATTTCTACATCTACGTAGCATTAACAGAAGTGACAAATAGTTAAAGGGGTTGAAAGAGGGCATGGCCTGACTGCAACAGTCTGGCCAAGTAGATACCCCGGCTATCGTCCATGAATGCTATGCCTGAGGTATGTGGTTGGGACCCTCTAGCCTTATTTACCCATAGACATAAACATTGATGACCTAGGTGATAGAGTAGATCATCTGGAGACAAAGTATGAGGAGTTCTCGGTGTAACACTATCTTCTTATTAACTCCCACAATTACCTATAAGATTATGTTGCGGCTTTAAAACCTAAGGTGGCGGACCTGGAAGACAGGAGCCACCGCAATAACATAAAATTACATTGGGTTCCTGAGTCCATCTTACCTGCCAACATTCCAGCATATGTCTGCTCGTTTATAAAATCAGTCCTGCCTTCCTGCAACCCGCAAGAGATAGAGGTGGATAGGGTTCATAGGATCCTTCGCCCAAAGCACCTAGATGACACTGTCCCTGGGGACATAATAGCTAGAGTCCATTTTTTCACTGTGAAGGAGAGATTGATGGAACACTCGTAAAAATGGAGGCTTACCATTGCTTTGACTTCACCGAAATGGCCTCCATCCAACATGTCCGGATCCCGTATGGCTAAAGAGTGATCTGCAGTATGATCTTCCAGACGGTAACTTATATTTACTAACTGCCATTCAGGCACTACTGTCAATTCATACTGCTAAAGCTTCTGTGTAAACTATTACCCCACTTGAGTATGTCAGCATGTGTTTGCGGAGCCGTGTAAAGTTTTATTTATTTTGTTTTCAATTTTCCTATTTCTTCTGTTTACAATTTAAGTACTCCATTGCAATGTGTACAACTCACTGTACTTTCAGCATTTTATCTGTCTCTATAGGGGGGGGGGTGCATGTTTGCTGAAAGACACACTCTTCCACGTGCATTGTCATACATCTCTGACTTGCTTTTACAATGGATATACGTACAGCTTTTCCTAATGTCAGTGGCCAAAATGTCCCACATAAACATTCGCTCTTCAGTCTCTGAAATGCAATATAATTTGTGCCCAGGAGACTTATCTTCTGTCCAGGGATGCGCACTGTATGAAACACCCAGCTTTGCAGCATATCTTCCAATTTTATTTTAACTCTAACTCCCAGGGGCGAGGGTCCTCATTGGGACTAGAAAAAAATGTTGCTTTTCAGTTTGAAGATATAATTACAGATCCCAAAGGCAGATTTATTATATTGTACTGTACTATAAATAATACTGGCTTAACTCTGTTTTTTTTTTATTCCCCAAATTCCAGTGCGGTATATACAAAACAGGTTGCATGGTTTATTATAACAAGCATGCAGTATACAGTAAATTCATGATGGTGGCGTGTTACGGCCGGTGTAAGGCTGAGTAAGGCTGGGTGCCACCAGCAGAAACACGTCACCATCATGCATTTACTGTGTACTGCATGCTTGTGATAATAAACTGCACGGCCTGTTTTGAATATAAAGCACTGGACTTCTTCCTTTCATCTATTAAATGGAAACTGTTAGATCCAAAAACTTTTGATATGTTGTACATCTTGGCAAAGCATTAACCTTTCTAATATACTTCATAAGAAAAATGTATTTCCTTTTAATGGAAATCATGGATTATAACATCATGGCTTGGGTGGGCTAGCACTCCTATGTGCTGTCTGATAGGATAGGAAAGAGCACAGAGGAGTACTATCAGACTGGAGAGAGTACAGAGAATTACTATCAGACAGGAGAGAGCACAGAGAACTGGACTACTGGACTTTGTCCATGCCTGTACTTCAGCTTAAACAAAGCTATGCTTTTATAAACCATGATGAAAGGAAATAAGATATCTGATCGCGGGGGTTCCGTCACCGGGACCCCCCGCGAGCTCCGTGAAGCACTGTGCCGCACTAAACAGTAAGTGTAGAATGCTAGGTTTCCGTGCCCGTAGATGTGACATCATGCCACGCCCCCTCATGATGTCACTCCACGCCGTTTCCACACTCCTGCGATCAGACATCTTATCCCCTATCCTTTGGATAGGGGATATGATATCTGTCGGCGGAGTATCCCTTTAATCTTCCCAATCTCATTGAGACCCAATTATTAAATCTTAACAGGGAAATCACATTAGCTGAAGTTCAAAAAGTTATGTGCCCACTCCCCTTCGGAAAATCCCTTGGCCCAGATGGCTTTGTTAGTGCCTATTACAAGACATATAGTGCTGCCTTAGCACTCCACCTACGAAATTTTGTCATGCAGCAATGGAGTCTGGCAATTTGCCTGAGGAAAACTTGTTAGCATTAAAGGAGAAGTATCATGGGGAAAAGATAGGGGATACGTTTTAAGTCATGGAGGGTCTGACTGCTGGAACTCCCCCGATCTTCTGTATCGGGCCCTTCTCTCCCCCGAAGTGGCACTTCACGACTCTCGCACAAAGTGGTGGCCAACGCGTCCCCTTCAAATATCTCTATGGGAGAGCCGAAGATAGACGAATGGCTCTCCCATAGAGATTTATCGAGGTTGTGTCGGCCACTGTTTTGTGCAGGGGTAGTGACACGCCACACCTGGGGAGAGCCAGGGCCCCGTACAGGAGATCACAGGGGGGTCTGACCGTTGGGATTGGAGATTAATTTTCCCCATGATATATCTCCACTCTATTGACCTCCCCCAGAACTATAGACCTATATCATTGTTAGCTAATCAACTGTCAGTTGTTCACCCTAGCGTAATTGGTCATGACAAATTAGGATTCGTCTTGGGCAGACAGACGTCTGACAATACCAAAGGGCTGTCAAACACCCTTTCCTTGATTCTAGCATTAGACGCTGAGAAGGCCTTTGATAGTCAACAGTGATTATTTTCTTTCTCAGTGCTTTGTA
The DNA here is from genome assembly GCF_029499605.1 of Hyla sarda. NCBI lineage: Eukaryota > Metazoa > Chordata > Amphibia > Anura > Hylidae > Hyla > Hyla sarda. The sequence continues at coordinate 255,066,520 of NC_079189.1, read as the reverse complement.
CAATGGGATTCAAAGGAAGTATTCTCTCTGCAATCTTTTCCCTATATTCATACTCATCGCCTAGGGTTCTAGCCAATTAGATACTTTCAGATGAATTCAGCAAAACTCCTCTTTGCCCCATAATTTATATTCTCTTCATAGAACCATTAGCCCAAGCTCTCCACCTACATAGTAGAGTATCCAGAATTCACATGAGCGACAGACTAAATGTTATCTCACCTTACGCAGATTATGTCATACTTTCTCTAACAAATCTGACAATGTCACTGTCACGATGCCGGCTGGCAGGTAGTGGACCCTCTGTGCCAGAGAGGGATTGGCGTGGACCGTGCTAGTGGACCGGTTCTAAGCCACTACTGGTTTTCACCAGAGCCCGCCGCAAAGCGGGATGGTCTTGCTGCGGCGGTAGTGACCAGGTCGTATCCACTAGCAACGGCTCACCTCTCTGGCTGCTGAAGATAGGCGCGGTACAAGGGAGTAGGCAGAAGCAAGGTCGGACGTAGCAGAAGGTCGGGGCAGGCAGCAAGGATCGTAGTCAGGGGCAACGGCAGAAGGTCTGGAAACACAGGCAAGGAACACACAAGGAACGCTTTCACTGGCACTAAGGCAACAAGATCCGGCAAGGGAGTGCAAGGGAAGTGAGGTAATATAGGGAAGTGCACAGGTGAAAACCCTAATTGGAACCACTGCGCCAATCAGCGGCGCAGTGGCCCTTTAAATCGCAGAGACCCGGCGCGCGCGCGCCCTAGGGAGCGGGGCCGCGCGCGCCGGGACAGAACAGACGGGGAGCGAGTCAGGTAGGGGAGCCGGGGTGCGCATCGCGAGCGGGCGCTACCCGCATCGCGAATCGCATCCCGGCTGGCAGCGGGATCGCAGCGCCCCGGGTCAGAGGACGTGACCGGAGCGCTGCAGCGGAGGGAGTGAAGCGAGCGCTCCGGGGAGGAGCGGGGACCCGGAGCGCTCGGCGTAACAGTCACTCCCAGCAGTTATGGAAAGCAAACTTTTAAAATGTTTTTGCTTCTTAAATTGCTATATGCCTTCAAAAATCTCCCTATTTCCCTCCCAACAGCCTTTTTCAAAAGGCACAACACCTGGTTTCACATTTGGTCTGGGAAAAAAACTAGGTTAACATCTCACATCATAACAATGTCTAGATTAGCAGGAGAAATAGGTATGCCGGACATTATAGGCTACTACATTTCTATGCCAATAACTTTACTCAAACAATTGTGGGGTAACAAGACAGACTTACCATGGGTTCATTTAGAAAATTACTCTGCACATCCCCACTCCCTTAATGACCTTCTCCTTGTCCCAGCATGGAAATTGTAAAAGCCACCTCAGTCGAACCCCTTAGTGTAACCCTTGTACCAAGTTTGGGTCTCTTACCTTTCCACCCTAGCTTCACATACCCTCTGGAGCTACCATTATCATTTCAAGCCTCCCTCTCAGATCTCAAATTGCAGTAATGGTCCCTGAAAGGGCTGAACAATGTAAAATATTTAAATGATATCAGGATCAGGAAAAAGAAAATATATTAAACAAATTCTTCTCCACTGTATTCACTGAGGAAAATGAAATGCCAGGTGAAATACGGTGGGATAAGGTAAACTCCCCAGTACAGGTCACCTGTCTAACCCAGGAAGAAGTACAGTGCCGCCTACAAAAAATCAAAATAGACAAATCACCAGGTCCAGATGGCATTCACCCCTGTGTTCTAAAGGAATTAAGTAATGTAATAGACAGACCCCTATTTTTAATATTCAGGGACTCTATAGTGACAGGGACTGTTCCCCAGGACTGGCGCATGGCAAATGTTTTGCCAATATTTAAGAAGGGGTCAAAAGGTGACCCTGGGAATTATAGACCTGTTAGTTTAACCTCGGTTGTATGTAAATTGTTTGAGGGTTTCCTAAGAGATGCTATTTTGGAATATCTTGATAAAGATAAATGTATGACCCCGTATCAGCATGGATTTATGAGGGATCGATCCTGTCAAACTAACCTGATCAACTGTTATGAGGAGGTGAGCTCCAAACTGGACCAGGGGGAATCGCTGGATGTCGTATATCTGGATTTTTCCAAAGCAGTTGATTCGGTTCCACATAAAAGGTTGGCACATAAAATGAGAAGGTTCTGGCTGGGGGAGAATGTGTGTAAGTGGGTAAGTAACTGGCTCAATGATAGGAACCAGAGGGTGGTTATTAATGGTACTTATTCTGATTGGGTGACTGTTACTAGTGGGGTACCACCCCCACATCTCAAAATTGTTCTCATCTCTACTGATAGATCTAAAACTGATTGATTCCTTTAAGAAAAAGTAGCCTGAACATGCTGCAATCAGTAAAAACTTCTCAGCTTGTACAGGCTGTCTGAGAGTGATAGGAGTGAGGTTGTAGCCCTCCTAAGAATGTCAAATGAGTGGCTCTGTGTAGAACGTATTGTACAGGAGCAGGGAGCAAGCATCTTCCTCTCCTGTAATGTACCACAATGGCACAGAGCTCATGTTGCAGGCAGTGCATGATGATGTCTCTTCATTGCGCACAACCTGCAGGAGAGGGGGATTATCTACCTGAAGGCATCTACCAAATGTGAGAAATGTACATGTTTGCACTTTGTGATATTGACTATGCCCAACCCCTTCATGAAATTGTGAAGAAGATGCGTGGCAAGTTTAACACACCTGCCATTCTTTAAACCTGCAGGTTTTATCAGAAGTACTACATGTACTACACTACAGTAGTCTACTGTAACGTAACTTCAGTCAGTTGTGCCTTGGCTGCCAAGAAGGAAAAAAAAAAAAGAAAAATTTAAAAGGGTACTCTACTGGAAAACTTTTTTTAAATCAACTGGTGCTGCCAAAAAGTTAAACAGATTTGTAAATTACTTCTATTTAAAAATCTTTAGATTAACCAGATTTTAGATGGGATTATCGACATTTAAAGGGGTATTCCAATGGAAAACATTTTTTTTTTATCAACTGGTGCCAGAAAGTTAAACATATTTGTAAATTACTTCTATTTAGAAATCGTAATCCTTCCGGTACTTATCAACTGCTGTATGCTCCACAGGAAGTTCTTTTCTTTTTGAATTTCCTTTCTGCTTGACCACAGTGCTCTCTGCTGACACCTCTGACCATTTTAGAAACTGTCCAGAGCAGGAACAAATTCCCATAACAAACTTATACTGCTCCGGGCAGTTCCTAAAATGGACAGAGGTGTCAGCAGAGAGCACTGTGGTCAGGCAGAAAGGAAATTCAAAAAGAAAAGAACTTTCTGTTGAGCATACAGCAGCTGATAAGTACTGGAAGGGTTAAGATTTTTAAATAGAAGTAATTTACAAATCTGTTTAACTTTCTGGCACAAGCTGATTAAATTTTTTTTTTCCAATGGAGTACCCCTTTAACTAACCTTCTTCTGTAGCGCTGCTACAGCTGTTCATTCCTCCAGTCCGGTCCTCTTCCTTCTTACGTGTGCACGGATTGTCACACTGCACTCAGCCTATGACCGGCAGCAGCGATGTCCCGCCTCGGCTGGTGTCAGGCTTAGCGCAGTGTGACGATCCATGCACACAGAAGAAGGAAGAAGATCAGAGGACTGAACAGCTGTAGCGGCGCTACGGGGAAACAGAGAAAGGTGAGTTAAAGTTTGTTTTCTTTTTTTTTTTTGCAGCCTGGGCACAACAAACTAAAGTTACTTTTCAGTAGAATACTCCTTCAACATTTGGTTTAGGGAACATGTGTACTCCTTAAGGAGTACTCCTTAAGGCTCACCTAAGGAATACAGTGAAAAATTTCTATTACAAGTTAAACACTTAACCCCTTAAGGACGTGGAACAAAAATGTACGTCCTGATCCTCTGGTGCTCGCTTAATGCATGGTAGGTCCCGGCTGTCCGGTAATGGCGGACATCAGAGATTGTACTGATGTCTGCCATTGGCCCCTCAAAACCATGATCAATACAGATCATGGCTTCTGCGACCAGAGAAAAATATTGCCGATAATACTGATCAGTGCTATGCCTATGCATAGCACTAAACAGTATTAGCAATGTAATGATTGCTATAATAGTCTTCTATGGGGCCATAAAAAGTGCAAAATAAATGTGAAAAAAAGTTTGAAAAAAAATTTGAAAAAGCCCCTTCCCCAATAAAAATGTAAATCTCCCCTTTCCCCATTTTACTAAAAATAAAGTGTAAAAAAAAAACTAATAAACATATTTGGTATTTGTGCATGCGTAAATGTCAAAATATATCAAAATATAATCCTAATGATCCCGTACGATGAACGACGCAAACATAAAAAAAAATCAGAAATTGCTGCATTTGGCCACATCACATCTCAGAAAAATAAAATAATAAGTGATCAAAAAATACATATCAACAAAAGTGGTACCAATAAAAGCTACAGATCACGGCACAAAAAAAATTGCCGTCATTCAACCTTGTATATTTTTAAGTAGTACCATAATAGTAAAGCGTGTAAACATGGTGTTACGCCGAGCGCTCCGGGTCCCCGCTCCTCCCCGGAGCGCTCGCTACACTTCCCTCACTGCAGCGCCCCGGTCGGTTCCACGGACCCGGGGCGCTGCGTTACCACCTCCGGCCGGGATGCGATTCGCGATGCGGGTAGCGCCCGCTCGCGATGCGCACCCCGGCTCCCGTACCTTACTCGCTCCCCGTCAGTTCTGTCCCGGCGCGCGCGGCCCCGCTCCCTAGGGCGCGCGCGCGCCGGGTCTTTGCGATTTAAAGGGCCACTGCACCGCTGATTGGTGCAGTGGTTCCAATTAGTGTTTACACCTGTGCACTTCCCTATATCACCTCACTTCCCCTTCACTCCCTCGCCGGATCTTGTTGCCCTAGTGCCAGTGAAAGCGTTCCTTGTGTGTTCCTTGCCTGTGATTCCAGACCTTCTGCCGTTGCCCCTGACTACGATCCTTGCTGCCTGCCCCGACCTTCTGCTACGTCCGACCTTGCTTCTGTCTACTCCCTTGTACCGCGCCTATCTTCAGCAGCCAGAGAGGTTGAGCCGTTGCTAGGGGATACGACCTGGTCACTACCGCCGCAGCAAGACCATCCCGCTTTGCGGCGGGCTCTGGTGAAAACCAGTAGTGACTTAGAACCGATCCTCTAGCACGGTCCACGCCAATCCCTCTCTGGCACAGAGGATCCACTACCTGCCAGCCGGCATCGTGACAGTAGATCCGGCCATGGATCCCGCTGAAGTTCCTCTGCCAGTTGTCGCTGACCTCACCACGGTGGTCGCCCAGCAGTCACAACAGATTGCGCAACAAGGCCAACAGCTGTCTCAACTGACTGTTATGCTACAACAGTTACTACCACAGCTCCAGCAATCATCTCCTCCGCCAGCTCCTGTACCTCCTCCGCAGCGAGTGGCCGCTTCTGGAATACGACTATCCTTGCCGGATAAATTTGATGGGGACTCTAAGTTTTGCCGTGGCTTTCTTTCCCAATGTTCATTACACTTGGAGATGATGTCGGACCAGTTCCCCACTGAAAGGTCTAAGGTGGCTTTCGTAGTCAGCCTGCTGTCTGGAAAAGCCCTGGCTTGGGCCACACCGCTCTGGGACCGCAATGACCCCGTCACTGCCTCTGTACACTCCTTCCTCTCGGAAATTCGAAGTGTCTTTGAGGAACCTGCCCGAGCCTCTTCTGCTGAGACTGCCCTGTTGAACCTGGTCCAGGGTAATTCTTCCGTTGGCGAGTATGCCGTACAGTTCCGTACCCTTGCTTCAGAATTATCCTGGAATAATGAGGCACTCTGCGCGACCTTTAAAAAAGGCCTATCCAGCAACATTAAAGATGTTCTGGCCGCACGAGAAATCCCTGCTAACCTACATGAACTCATCCATCTTGCCACTCGCATTGACATGCGTTTTTCCGAACGGCGTCAGGAGCTCCGCCAGGATATGGACTCTGTTCGCACGAGGCGTTTCTTCTCCCCGGCTCCTCTCTCCTCTGGTCCCCTGCAATCTGTTCCTGTGCCTCCCGCCGTGGAGGCTATGCAGGTCGACCGGTCTCGCCTGACACCCCAAGAGAGGACACGACGCCGCATGGAGAATCTCTGCCTGTACTGTGCTAGTACCGAACACTTCCTGAAGGATTGTCCTATCCGTCCTCCCCGCCTGGAAAGACGTCCGCTGACTCCGCACAATGGTGTGACAGTCCTTGATGTCTACTCTGCTTCTCCACGTCTTACTGTGCCTGTGCGGATGTCTGCCTCTGCCTTCTCCTTCTCTGCTGTGGCCTTCTTGGACTCTGGATCTGCAGGAAATTTCATCTTAGCCTCTCTCGTCAACAGGTTCAACATCCCGGTGACCAGTCTCGCCAGACCCCTCTACATCAATTGTGTAAACAATGAAAGATTGGACTGTACTATACGTTTCCGCACGGAGCCCCTTCTAATGTGCATCGGATCTCATCACGAGAGGATTGAACTGTTGGTCCTCCCCAATTGCACTTCTGAAATCCTTCTTGGACTTCCCTGGCTTCAACTCCATTCCCCAATCCTGGATTGGTCCACTGGGGAGATCAAGAGTTGGGGGCCCTCTTGTTCCAAGGACTGCTTAAAACCGGTTCCCAGTAAACCTTGCCGTGTCCCTGTGCTTCCTCATGTAACCAGTCTCCCTAAGGCCTATATGGACTTTGCGGACGTTTTTTGCAAAAAACAAGCTGAGACTCTACCTCCTCACAGGCCTTATGATTGTCCCATTGACCTCCTCCCGGGCACTACTCCACCCCGGGGCAGAATCTATCCTCTGTCCGTCCCAGAGACTCTTGCCATGTCTGAATACGTCCAAGAAAATTTAAAAAAGGGCTTTATCCGTAAATCCTCCTCTCCTGCCGGAGCCGGATTTTTCTTTGTGTCCAAAAAAGATGGCTCTCTACGTCCTTGCATTGACTACCGCGGTCTTAATAAAATCACGGTTAAGAACCGCTACCCCCTACCCCTCATCTCTGAACTCTTTGATCGTCTCCAAGGTGCCCATATTTTTACCAAACTGGACTTAAGAGGTGCTTATAATCTCATCCGCATCAGAGAGGGGGATGAATGGAAAACGGCATTTAACACCAGAGATGGACACTTTGAGTATCTGGTCATGCCCTTTGGTCTATGCAACGCCCCTGCCGTCTTCCAAGACTTTGTTAATGAAATTTTTCGTGATCTACTATACTCCTGTGTTGTTGTATATCTGGACGATATCCTGATTTTTTCTGCCAATCTTGAAGAACACCGCCAGCATGTCCGTATGGTTCTTCAGAGACTTCGTGATAATCAACTCTATGCCAAAATAGAGAAATGTCTGTTTGAATGCCAATCTCTTCCTTTTCTAGGATACTTGGTCTCTGGCCAGGGACTACAAATGGACCCAGATAAACTCTCTGCCGTCTTAGATTGGCCACGCCCCTCCGGACTCCGTGCCATCCAACGTTTTTTGGGGTTCGCCAATTATTACAGGCAATTTATTCCACATTTTTCTACCATTGTGGCTCCTATTGTGGCTTTAACAAAAAAAAATGCCGATCCCAAGTCTTGGCCTCCTCAAGCGGAAGACGCCTTTAAACGACTCAAGTCTGCCTTTTCTTCGGCTCCCGTGCTCTCCAGACCTGACCCATCTAAACCCTTCCTATTGGAGGTTGATGCCTCCTCAGTGGGAGCTGGAGCTGTCCTTCTACAAAAAAACTCTTCCGGGCATGCTGTTACTTGTGGTTTTTTTTCCAGGACCTTCTCTCCGGCGGAGAGGAACTACTCCATCGGGGATCGAGAGCTTCTAGCCATTAAATTAGCACTTGAGGAATGGAGGCATCTGCTGGAGGGATCAAGATTTCCAGTTATTATTTACACCGATCACAAGAACCTCTCCTACCTCCAGTCTGCCCAACGGCTGAATCCTCGTCAGGCCAGGTGGTCTCTGTTCTTTGCCCGATTTAATTTTGAAATTCACTTTCGGCCTGCTGATAAAAACATTAGGGCCGATGCTCTCTCTCGTTCCTCAGATGCCTCTGAAATTGAACTCTCTCCTCAACACATCATTCCTCCTGACTGCCTGATTTCCACTTCTCCAGCCTCCATCAGGCAAACTCCTCCAGGAAAGACCTTTGTTTCTCCACGCCAACGCCTTGGGATCCTCAAATGGGGTCACTCCTCCCATCTCGCAGGTCATGCGGGCATCAAGAAATCTGTGCAACTCATCTCCCGCTTCTATTGGTGGCCGACTCTAGAGACTGATGTGGTGGACTTTGTGCGAGCCTGCACTATCTGTGCCCGGGATAAGACTCCTCGCCAGAAGCCCGCTGGTTTTCTTCATCCTCTACCTGTCCCCGAACAACCTTGGTCTCTGATTGGTATGGATTTTATTACTGACTTACCCCCATCCCATGGCAACACTGTTATTTGGGTGGTCGTTGATCGATTCTCCAAAATGGCACATTTCATCCCTCTTCCTGGTCTTCCTTCAGCGCCTCAGTTGGCTAAACAATTTTTTGTACACATTTTTCGTCTTCACGGGTTGCCTACACAGATCGTCTCGGATAGAGGCGTCCAATTTGTGTCTAAATTCTGGAGGGCTCTCTGTAAACAACTCAAGATTAAATTAAATTTTTCTTCTGCATACCATCCTCAATCCAATGGACAAGTAGAGAGAATTAACCAGATCTTGGGTGACTATTTACGACATTTTGTTTCCTCCCGCCAGGATGACTGGGCAGATCTTCTACCTTGGGCCGAATTCTCGTATAATTTCAGAATCTCTGAATCTTCCTCCAAATCTCCGTTTTTCGTGGTGTACGGCCGGCACCCTCTTCCCCCCCTCCCTACCCCCTTGCCCTCTGGTCTGCCCGCTGTGGATGAAATTTCTCGTGATCTTTCCACCATATGGAAAGAGACCCAAAATTCTCTCTTACAGGCTTCTTCTCGCATGAAGAGATTCGCAGATAAGAAAAGAAGAGCTCCTCCCATTTTTTCCCCTGGAGACAAGGTATGGCTCTCCGCTAAATATGTCCGTTTCCGTGTCCCGAGCTATAAGTTGGGACCACGCTATCTTGGTCCTTTTAAAGTTTTGTGTCAAATTAATCCTGTCTCTTACAAACTTCTTCTTCCTCCTTCTCTTCGTATCCCTAATGCCTTTCACGTCTCTCTTCTTAAACCTCTCATCCTCAACCGTTTTTCTCCTAAATCTGTTCCTCCCACTCCTGTTTCCGGCTCCTCGGACATCTTCTCTGTCAAAGAGATTTTGGCCTCTAAAAAGGTCAGGGGAAGAACTTTTTTTTTAGTGGATTGGGAGGGTTGTGGTCCAGAAGAGAGGTCCTGGGAACCTGAGGACAATATCCTGGACAAAAGTCTGATCCTCAGGTTCTCAGGCCCCAAGAAGAGGGGGAGACCCAAGGGGGGGGGTACTGTTACGCCGAGCGCTCCGGGTCCCCGCTCCTCCCCGGAGCGCTCGCTACACTTCCCTCACTGCAGCGCCCCGGTCGGTTCCACGGACCCGGGGCGCTGCGTTACCACCTCCGGCCGGGATGCGATTCGCGATGCGGGTAGCGCCCGCTCGCGATGCGCACCCCGGCTCCCGTACCTTACTCGCTCCCCGTCAGTTCTGTCCCGGCGCGCGCGGCCCCGCTCCCTAGGGCGCGCGCGCGCCGGGTCTTTGCGATTTAAAGGGCCACTGCACCGCTGATTGGTGCAGTGGTTCCAATTAGTGTTTACACCTGTGCACTTCCCTATATCACCTCACTTCCCCTTCACTCCCTCGCCGGATCTTGTTGCCCTAGTGCCAGTGAAAGCGTTCCTTGTGTGTTCCTTGCCTGTGATTCCAGACCTTCTGCCGTTGCCCCTGACTACGATCCTTGCTGCCTGCCCCGACCTTCTGCTACGTCCGACCTTGCTTCTGTCTACTCCCTTGTACCGCGCCTATCTTCAGCAGCCAGAGAGGTTGAGCCGTTGCTAGGGGATACGACCTGGTCACTACCGCCGCAGCAAGACCATCCCGCTTTGCGGCGGGCTCTGGTGAAAACCAGTAGTGACTTAGAACCGATCCTCTAGCACGGTCCACGCCAATCCCTCTCTGGCACAGAGGATCCACTACCTGCCAGCCGGCATCGTGACACATGGGTATCATTTTAAATTGTATTGAGCCACAGAATAAATAGAACATGTAATTTTTATCAAAAGTGCACTGCGTAAAAGCAAAACTCTCCAAAATTAGCAAAATATAGTCTTTCTTCTACACTTCCGCACAAAATAATCTTTTTTGGTTGCGTCTTACATTTTATGGTAAAATAAAAAGGTGTCATAACAAAGTACAATTGGTTACTCAAAAAACTCATATTGGTCTTTGGATGGAAAATTTTGAAGGATTTTAGGAGGCAAGGAGGAAAAAACAAAAAATGCTAAAATAAAACTGGCTTTGTCCTTAAAGGGGTACTCCAGCCCTAGACATCTTATCCCCTATGCAAAGTATAGGGGATAAGATGTTTGATCATGGGGGTCCTGCCGCTATGGACACCCGCAATCTCTCCTGCAGCACCCAATTGTCAGCAGCCTCATGGAGCAAAGATCGTTCCGTGTCTGATGACTCATGATACAGGGGACAGAGTAATGTGATATCATGGCTCTGCCTCTTGAACTCACACCCCGCCCCCTCAATGTAAGTCTATGGGAGGGGTTGTGGTGGCCGTCACGCCGGCCCCTGTATCGTGAGTCATCAGACATGTAGCTCTGTGAGGCTGATTATAAGTGGGTGCTGCAGGAGAGATTGCGAGGATCCCCAGCCTTTGGATAAGGAATAAGATGTCTAGGGCTGGAGTACCCTTTAAGGCCAAAACGGACTGTACCCTTAAAGGGGAACTCCGGTGAAAACCTTTTTTCTTTTAAATCAACTGGTGGCAGAAAGTTAAACATATTTGTAAATGACTTCTATTAAAAAATCTTAATCCTTCCTGTACTTATTAGCTGCCGAATACTACAGAGGAAATTCTTTTCTTTTTGGAATGCTCTCTGATGACATCACGAGCACAGTTCTCTCTGCTGACCTTATTATAATGATAATAACACTTTATTTATTGTTGTCCTTAGTGGGATTTGAACCCAAGTCCCCACCACTGCAAGGCAGCAGTGCTAACCACTGAGCCACCATGCTGCCCTTAGCATACGTCTACTGTGCATGGTTGCTAAAATGGACAGAGATGTCAGCAGAGAGCACTGTGCTCATGATGTCATCAGTGTTTCAAAAAGAAAGGAATTTCCTCTGTAGCATTCAGCAGCTAATAAGTACTGGAAGGATTAAGATTTTTTAATAGAAGTCATTTACAAATATGTTTAACTTTCTGCCACCAGTTGATTTAAAAGAAAAAAGGTTTTCACCGGAGTACCCCTTTAAGGGGTTAAAGGAGATATCCCATGCAGATTTTTTTTCTGTCATTATGACCGGGCTGACAGAATATATAACATCTAAAGGAGCTCACCTGCCGTCGTTCCCTCAATGCCCCAGTATCACTGCTCCAGTCCTCCGCTGCAGTCTTCTTCCTGGTTGCCTGTGGTCAACACGTTACAATGCAATACTGGTTGCTGGGGTTCAATGCCCCACATACTGCCACTCAGTCTATTGCCGGCCGGCCGTGGAGGAGCGATAGCGGGGCCCAAGGGGGCGGCGGCTGGTGAGTCACGTTCGTCATTTTAGATTCTGGCAGCCCAATCATAATGGCAGAAAAAAGTTCTGCATGGGATATCTCCTTTAAGGGAGTTCCGGGCTAAATGATCTATTAGACCTCAGCGTTTTTGTATGGCATATTGTGGTTATTGATCCAGCTCTTTTTGGTTATTGATCCAGCTTTTTGTGGTTATTGTATAGCATTTTTGTATAGCATACTGTGGTTATTGATCCAGCTCTTTTTGGTTATTGATCCAAGTTTTTGTGGTTATTGTATAGCGTTTTTGTATAGCATATTGTGGTCATTGACTCAGCTTTTTTGGTTATTGATCCAGCTTTTTGTGGTTATTGATCCAGAAAATTAGCTGAGCTTCAGTGTGACATATTGACCATGGGCAACCAGGAAGAAGACAGCAGTGGAGGACTGGAGCAGCGATAGCGGGGCCCAAGGGAGCGACGGCTGGTGAGTCCCGTTTGCCGTTTTATATTCTGGCAGTCCGGTCATAATGGCAGAAAAAAGTTCTGCATGGGATATCTCCTTTAAGGGAGTTCAGGGCTAAATGATCTATTAGACCTCAGTGTTTTTGTATAGCATATTGTGGTTATTGATCCAGCTTTTCTTTTAACCTATGTAATTATTGTAATAGTACATTCATAATAACATATTTTGTAAGGTTGAAAAAAGAGACGAGTTCATTGAATTCAACCTAAAACCCTACTGTGTTTATCCATTGGAAGGCAAATTAATCCCTGAATCAATTTTCTATCCACATAAATCTAGTTTCTATAACCTGTAATATTATATTTTCCAGAAAAACATCCAGACCCCCCTTGAACTTGTTTATTAAATCAGATATCACAACATCAAGTGGCAGAGAGTTCCATAGACTCACTGCTCTTACAGTAAAGAATCTCTGTCTGTGATGATGGTGAAACTGTCTTTCCTCTAGACGTAAAGGATTACCCCTCATAATGGTTACTGGCCTAGGTATAAAAAGATCACTAGAAAGACCTCTGTACTGTCAATTGTGATTAAATTGCCCCTAAGACAACTTTGATAACGTATCTTGGTCCTGTAATCCTCCCATACCATTACCTCTGTTGCCCTGCCCTGCATCCTCTCCATATCAGTTATATCCTTCTCATATACAGGTGCCCAAAATTGAACACAATACTCCATATGCGGTCTGACTAATGATTTATACAGAGGCAAAACTATGTCCTTATTACGTGCCTCTATGCCTCTCCTGATATGCTGTTAACTGCCTGAATAACCCCTTTAACCTTTTCTGACTAAATAAATAAGTGCCACCCCCTTCCTATTTAAATAAACATGCATGGCTGTTTGATCATGTTTTGTTATTTATTTGCATTAAGCATGATAAAACATAGCCTATACCTACACCTATATAATGAGAGGAACAGGGAAAGAAGGACACCTGTGTCCATTAAGAATGTACTGACTATCTTTAGCAAAACTCATGATTGCATGTAAACATTTAAAAGTAAAAGTGATATTGTATGTAATATTTTAAGTGGACGATCTCAGTATCAAATATCAGGATAGCTCTAATATATTGAGAATGATTTCACAAAGATAAAGTATTTGTCATGATAATCACTGTGAGCTACATTTTTTTTAATGAAATGCTAGGCTCAGTGTAAAAATCCCCGTAATAATTAAATCAAAGATGTCCAAGCCACCAACCAACAATTCAAGCAAAGAATGTAAACTAAAAACTTAACATTTATTTGTGCTATTAAAATGTTTCTCTGACAACTGAATAGACAGTCAATTCACTCTGGTGCACAAAAAAACATAAAAACCATGTGGTAAACACATAAAACCAATTAAATAAATTAGGTGCAAGATAATATATCTTGCTCACAATTGATAAATACTGGACATATGTATCAGCCTAGCTATCTCTGACCCTAACCCCGTGACTCAGGGTGGGACAATGGGTGGGGTACCTGGCGGGGGTGGCGGGGGAGCCTACATGGCCCTAATCTACCCCTCGGTAACCTGATTCTAGGCAGAGTGATTGTCCTAAAAAGGAAGCCCCCGTGCTGGAACCTCCCCTGTTGTCAGTCCCTACCACTAGCTAACTTTCTTAACAAGCTACTTGTCTAAGGGAACAAGACCCTAAGTGTAACTGATAACAAACAATTTACGTGCCACATCTCAAAGGGTCAATATATAATGATTACCTAGGATATTGTAACAATAATGTACAAAATATTCCACTATGCCCCACTATCAGAGACTACTACATACATACTAGGGTGCAAAAATACAAAATTATATCATAATGGTATTATGGTGGTAAGTATTGCACTATGCCCTTTATGCCACTTCAGACTACAGTACAGATCAGGTGTATAATAACTCCTGGCATAGTACTTAACACATACAATGATAATAAACAGCCAAATATGCATCATATAAAAAAGTATGCAATACAGAGGAAAATTATGCCAAAGTTGGCTGATACTTATGTCTCTGGTGTCCACGATGTTGCGAATCTCAACGCGTTTTTTTTTTACCCATATCATCATGAGATAGATTGAGGTATATGATATAATATAGTCATTGCTTTATCCTTAATGCAGCTTCTGGGCTGTTCAGTAAGTTAATTTATAACAGTACATCTAGCTACTCATGACTTCAAAATATGATAAAATCATTTTCAAATGTAGCATTATAGCAAGATCACACAACTATCTGGTAAAGATAGCATTCTCCACATAGTAAAGTGGGGAATATACCTTCAGTTATGCAATGTAAATTAATATTTTTATTTCATTTATAAATGCTTATAATACACATTACTAAATTGTTGTTGGTTTATCTCATTTTTTTTGGACAATACACTAAGTATTGAATATCTGTCTAATATCTCCCAAGCCATCTATCTATATTACAAGTTTATATTGCTCATTCATAAGCTTTAACATTTCCTTTGTTTTCCTCTCTAATGTTCCTTTGTCTTACACTAAAAGTATTGCCATGAATCAATATATAACATAACACTAGTTGCTTTTTATAAAGCAACTAGAGTTATGGAAAATCTCACATTTAGTTTTAGTGTTGAGCAAGAAACCCCTGAGAAATGGCATATGAAGCTGCTGTATGGTCATAAAGCTCTGAACTATAACAGTACATAATTTACGGATCAACTTTTCATCATAACCAAAATACACTCTAGAAAAAAAGACACAAAGTATTAAATCCTAAAAGAAACAAAAGAGCTATAGTACTTGCCTGAGCTTCTTAACTGCAGCAGAGTCCTTAACAGCAGCAGAGGGAGTCGCCTCTTGCTCAAGACAAGTCTTAGGAACATCTGGCAAATAGCCCTGCCTATGTGTGTTAGTGCACATGTGGGTTTGTGCTTGCAGCGGAAGTTATTCAGTCGTTGTTTTTCTCAGCATTATAAAATGACAAAACATATAGTAAAAATAGTAATTAATTACATTTGCTATATCCTAGAAAAGCTATGGACTTATACTATTGTGAGATTTGGGACTACAAACCATCACATGAAAACTTATGGATACGTCAGGTGACCCGCAAACAGGAACATCTGCAAGAAACCCAAAAAACACATAAAGAAATAAAAAATTATTAAATAGACTCTTGAGTCATGCAATCCTGCCATTATCAGCTAGTGCCTAAGACATCTGACACATGTGCAATAAAGAACAGAAAGAAGCCAGCTCACCTAGGGCGTGGTGTTAAAGGGGTATTCTGGGATTTCTTTTTTATTGGACTATGCTACAGGGGCTGTAAAGTTAGTGGAGTTCCTAATATACTGTCTGTACCTGTGCGTGATAGTGGTCTTACAATTCTTATTTTTAGCAGCATACAAAATGACATCTATGTTTTTTTCCAGGTTGCAGTTGCAGAGACAATACATCACTAGTCAGATGCTCAGAGGGAGCCTGTCCGGCTTCAATGGGTAGAGTGACCACTGGGCAAGAGGGTTATCATTCTGCAATAATTGTAGTTTTGCAACAGCTGGAGGCATACAGATAAGAAAACACTGGTCTACTGCATGGAAAAGATCGCAGGTGTGTTTTAACCCCTTAAGGACACAGGGTTTTTCAGTTCTTGCATTTTCATTTTTTTCTCATCATCTTCTAAAAATCATAACGCTTTCAATTTTGCACCTAAAATTCCATTTGTTGGCTTATTTTTTGCGCCTACAATTTTACTTTGCAGTGACATTAGTAATTTTACAAAAAAAAATCCATGGCAAAATGGAAAAAAAATTCATTGTTCGACAAAATTGAAGAAAAAATGACATTTTGTAAATTTTGTGGGCTTCCGTTTCAATGCAGTGCATTTTTTTTGGTAAAAATGATACTTTATCTTTATTCTGTAGGTCCATACGGCTAAAATGATACCCTACTTATATAGGTTTGATTTTGTCGTAATTCTGAAAAAAATCATAACCACATGCAGGAAAATGTATATGTTAAAAATTGTCATCTTCTGAACCCTATAACTTTTTTATTTTTCTGCCTAGGGGCCGGTATTAGGACTCTTTTTTTGCGCTGTGATCTGATATTTTTATAGGTACCATATTTGTATTGATCTGACTTTTTGATCACTTTTGATTCATTTTTTCATGATATAAAAAGTGACCAAAAACACGCTATTTTGGACTGCGGTTTATTTAACTACGGTATATATTTTTATAATTCGGACCTTTCCGCATGCCGAGATAACACATATGTTTTTTTTTTATTTACACAGTTTTTTTTTTTAAATGGTAAAGGGGGGGGGGGTGATTCAAACTTTTATTAGGGAAGGGGTTAAATGACCTTTATTAACTTTTTTTTTTTGCAGTGCTATAGCTCCCAAGCCTGGATCTCAGGCTTGGAGCAATCAATCACCGATCGGACACGACGGAGGAAGGTAAGGGGACCTCCGCTCGCATCCTAGCTGATCGGGACATCGTGATTTTATCTCAATGGTTCCAATCAGTCCGACTGAGCTGCCGGTAAGCTTTCATTTTCATTTTAGACGCATCTAAAGGGTTACTGATAAATGTAAGGTAATGCACATGGGGAAGAAAAATCCAGGCAGGGATTATGTATTAAATGGGAGAACACTTGGGACAACTGACATGGAAAGTCTTAGTTAATAGTAAATTTAGCTGTAGTGACCAGTGTCTGGCAGCTGCTGCCAAGGCAAATAAAATCATGGAGTGCCTCATTTTACCTTCCTCTGGATCAACTCAATGGGACACAATAGAAAAATGGGTTGAACTTGATGGACTCTGTTCTTAACCTTATGAACTATATAGCTATATATAACTATGTAAACTTTCATTCATTCATTCATTCATTCATTTAAAATAGGTTCTGTATAGCATGGACAAACATGGATCGGACACGTTTCTGTCACAGCTGACCTTAGTTATAAATCATGGCAGCATATATTGTCTTCCAACTTAAAAGATACCGCAAAGCACTATAGTTACATGTATAAACGTGTAAATTATACATTACGCCAAAATAGAAGAAAACAATTTAGAAGGCCCATATACATAAAAAAAAAAAAAACATTCTAAATTACTTTGCATGTCATAATTTATAAACAGGCCAATGGTGTGGTGGCATGATAATCCCATGAAAAATGTTAGAGACATTAGATGCGTAATAACAAATGCATACTACCTAATGTACAAGCACAATGGCTAAGATGCACATAATGCACACCATACTCAATCACATTAGAAGTGATTGAAAGGGCTAGAGAACAAAGCTGGTTGAGCAAGAACATACAGTCAGGTCCATAAATATTGGGACATCAACACAATTCTAACATTTTTGGCTCTGTACACCACCACAATGGATTTGAAATGAAATGAACAGCTTTAATTTCAGGGTATTTACATCGGGGTAACAGTGTAGGAATTACAACGGTTTGCATATGTGCATCCCACTTGTTAAGGGACCAAAAGTAATGGGACAATTGGCTTCTCAGCTGTTCCATGGCCAGGTGTGTGTTATCCCTCATTATCCCAATTACAATGAGCAGATAAAAGGTCCAGAGTTCATTTCAAGTGTACTATTTGCATTTGGAATCTGTTGCTGTCAACTCTCAAGATGAGATCCAAAGAGCTGTCACTATTAGTGAAGCAAGCCATCATTAGGCTGAAAAAACAAAACAAACCCATCAGAGAGATATCCAAAACATTAGGTGTGGCCAAAACAACTGTTTGGAACATTCTTAAAAAGATGGAATGCACCGGTGAGCTCAGCAACACTAAAAGACCTAGAAGACCAAGGAAAACAACTGTGGTGGATGACCAAAGAATTCTTTCCATGGTGAAGAAAACCCCCTTCACAACAGTTGGCCAGATCAAGAACACTCTCCAGGAGATAGGTATATGTGTGTCAAAGTCAACAAACAAGAGAAGACTTCACCAGAGTGAATACACAGGATTCACCACAAGATGTAAACCATTGGTGAGCCTCTAAAACAGGAAGGCCAGATTAGAGTTTGCCAAACGACATCTAAAAAAGGCTTCACAGTTCTGGAACAACATCCTATGGACAGATGAGACCAAGATCAACTTGTACCAGAGTGATGGGAAGAGAAGAGTATGGAGAAGGAAAGGAACTGCTCATGATCCTAAGCATACCACCTCACCAGTGAAGCATGGTGGTGGTAGTGTCATGGCATAGTGGGCATGTATGGCTGCCGATGGAACTGCTTCTCTTGTATTTATTGATAATGTGACTGCTGACAAAAGCAGCAGGATGACTTCTGAAGTGTTTCGGGCAATATTATTTGCTCATATTCAGCAAAATGCTTCAGAACTCATTGGACGGCGCTTCACAGTGCAGACGGACAATGACCCAAAGCATACTGCAAAAACAACCAAAGAGTTTTTTAAGGGAAAGAAGTGGAATGTTATCCAATGGCCAAGTCAATCACCTGACCTGAATCCGATTGAGCATGCATTTCACTTGCTGAAGACAAAACTGAAGGGAAAATGCCCCAAGAACAAGCAGGAACTGAAGGCAGTTGCAGTAGCATGCCTTGCAGAGCATCACCAGGGATGAAACCCAGCATCTGGTGATGTCTATGCGTTCCATACTTCAGGCTGTAATTGACTGCAAAGGATTTGCAGCTAAGTATTAATAAGTGAAAGTTTCATTTATGATTATTATTCTGTCCCATTACACTTTTGGTCCCTTAACAAGTGGGAGGCACATATGCAAACTGTTGTGGTTCCTACACCGGTCACCTGATTTGAATGTAAATACCCTCAAATTAAAACTGACACTCTGCAGTTAAAGCACATCTTGTGTTTTTCATTTCAAATCCATTGTGGTGGTGTATAGAGACAAAAATGTTACAATTGTGTCGATGTCCCAATATTTATGGACCTGACTGTACATGCATAGACACTAGACACAAAAAAAAATACCTTATGGTTCAATACATACATACATAACAGGTTTGCCAGAGAAGACCACATCTTAAACTATAACGTCATAAGATCAATACATGAAAATGAGGTCAAGTGTGATGTTCAGACCTGCCAGTTTCAGAAGACCATGCAGAAAAGTCCAATAGGTTTCCCTTTTGGTCAGTTTCCAGGGCATATCCTAACATCTTACAGTGGGAAATGGGAAATATTCTTTCTATGACAGTCAGGATCAAACCTTCAGTGTTACCCAGAATAGGGTGCATTCACACCATAATTCTTTAATACGGTGACCGGATCCGGCTGGGAGATGTGAAAATCGGGCACTCACAGTTTTCTGTCTGGTCACAAAACCAGATACAGGGCAAAAATGAGCTGACCAGAGTCACTATCTGACTCTGGTCGGCTCATTCAAATGAATGAGATGCAGGCCGGGTCCGGCTAGGATACGGGAGCATCCAGTTTTCACATCTCCCAGCTGGATTCGGTCCCCGTATTGAAGAATCTTGGTGTGAATGCATCCTTAGTCTCCCTAAAGTGACAGCTGAGGGTGGAGACAGTGACTGTGTGGTTTTATATATCCACTAGATGGCACTGGAACCTTGTTTTTAAGGAATTACTGGCATGGCCAATATTCTGGACATTACAGATGTTATATGTAGCCCGGTAAATGAGATTTTTTGTAATATAGTTGATATAACTAATTGTTCTGTTACTTATTATTACTACATGATTTAAAATTGATATCTATCTTCATGAAGGAATAAGTCACACTTTCCTGTGGCCATATTCAAAATTGCCTTTGCATTCTAGCCAGATAGTTGTCTTTGGAATTTCACACGAAAAGAGGCTAGAAGAAAAAATAGTACCCAGTGTTAGCCTTTTTAAAAATAACATCTATTCCATTATTTAATATGGCTGCAAGATCAGATCTTGTTTTAACAGAGGAATGTTACGCAGAATTACATTTTTAACCATACTGGTGGGTCTTGGCTATTGTCATGGATAACATTCTGATTCATGAACCGGTTGTAGAATGGTGGCATTTCCACATCCTCCCACTGGTCTTCTGGGGGTTCTTCACCATCAGTCATCCTTCCGTGGGTGTCAGCAGGGACATTGGACTTGCCATTCCAGTACTTTATTGTGAAGCTGTAATTCGCCAGTCTGGTGGCTCATCTTTGCTCTAGAGTGCCAAGTTTTGCAGTATTGAGATGCGCTAGTTGCAGAGGTCAAGTCCTGGAAAAAAAAGTGTGGGCTGGTCCTTCAGCATTCCTGCTAATAAGAACTGTGTTCCTGCTGTGGAAAAAGTGCAGGAACTCAGTTCCCACACGTTCCTGCAGGACTTGAGCCCTGGCTAGTTGGCTGTTATTGATGTAAGCAGGAAATGGCGTAGCCCCAAGATAGTCCTTGAATTTCTCAGTCACTGCCCACACAAGAGCTAGGAGCTCCAGCTTGAAGGAACTGTAGTTGTTATCATTCTTCTCTGCTCCTCGCAGACTCTGGCTGGCGTAGGCAATTTCACATTCTTGGTTGGCCTGCACTTGTGATAGGATGGCTCCCAGGCCTTGAAAACTTGCATCCGTGTAAAGTCGGAATGGTTGTGTATAATCCTCATATGCCAGGATTGGAGGTTGGGTAAGTAGGTGCCTTAGATCTTGGAAAGCAGCTTCCTGTTCTTCCAACCAGTCGATGGGGAGTTTCCCAATATAGTTCCCTCTTGTACTTCCCCACAATAGAGCATCCAGCGGCTCAGCTACTTTGGCAAAGTGTGGGATGAAACAACGATAGTAGCTTAGCTCTGCTACACTCTGTGCTGGTTAATAGGTCTTATTCTGACTATGACTGTTTTATTTTGTCTGTTATTATCTGAGTTTTAACCATG
The DNA here is from genome assembly GCF_029499605.1 of Hyla sarda. Lineage (NCBI taxonomy): Eukaryota > Metazoa > Chordata > Amphibia > Anura > Hylidae > Hyla > Hyla sarda. Next base: position 255,045,524 of record NC_079189.1, on the reverse strand, counting down.
GTTACAATGCCAGTTTATGATAGATTTTAGTCTGCTTGGTTTTTAGTACATCTATCGGTTTTTAGGATTATGTATGTCTGTTCTGCTTTAACCTTGTTATCTTAGTCTGTGTTCACATTGTGAGCCTTGCCTGAGCCGTATTCCTCCAGGTTATGGAGTTTGGTTTTGTATTTTCCTGTTTTGTATCCTGACCTGTATTCCTCCATGTTATGTAGTTTGATTTTGTGGAGTCTATTCAGACTAATCCGTTTCTCAGTCCAGTGTTCTGTGTATTATATTTCTGTTTCCCACTAGGCCAGTATCCTGATCACACGGTGGAGTGTGCCCGCTGGCTAGTAGTCTATTTGGAGTTAGTATTGATGTCCCTCCATATTTGGAGTGGGGAGTCTAGAGAGTTCATGATTTCTGATCTTTTGTGTTTTTACCACATGAACTGATAGTATACAAGATTACTGTGTAGAGTGTCCTCTGTACATTACCATTGGTCTATAGCAGTGTTTCCCAAACTTTTTCGGGTCGGGGCACACCTCGGAAATTTTTTTTCCATGGTGCACCCCTACCGAGGTTGACGAGCAAAAAAAATTTAAAAATAAAGGAAAAAACGGTAGAAAATACAAATCTATTTCTCTATTTATTATTTATCTAGTTATCAGTGGGTATGTAGTTTCAAGTGCTGCTTTATACAGTAACTCACAAATGATGTCTTCTCTAATTTGCATCGTTGCCTTCTCTTCTCCATCTGGTCCGGGCCATCATTTCTTTCTTCCACACACAATTCTTCACCGTTAAACCTGCAAAATAAACCTATTAGGCTCCGCACTTTTTTTTACATGGGTGACAGATGGGTGTAGAGGAGTGTAAATGGGTGACAAATGGGTGTAGAGGAGTGTACATGGGTGACAGAGGGGTGTAGAGGAGTGTACGTGGGTGACAGAGGGGTATAGAGGAGTGTACATGGTTGACAGAGGGGTGTAGAGGAGTGTACATGGGTGACAGATGGGTGTAAAGGAGTGTACATGTGTGAAAGAGGGGTATAGAGGAGTGTACATGGGTGACAGATGGGTATAGAGGAGTGTACATGGGTGATAGATGGGTGTACATGGGTGACAGAGGGGTGTAGAGGAGTGTACATGGGTGACAGATGGGTGTACATGGGTGACAGATGGGTATAGAGGAGTGTACATGGGTGACAGAGGGGTATAGAGGAGTGTACATGGGTGATAGATGGGTGTACAAGGGTGACATATGGGTGTAGAAGAGTGAACATGGGTGACGGGGGCATAGGGGGTGACAGAGGGGTGGATATGGGTGACAGAGGGGTGAATAGTGGGTGGACATGGGTGACAAGGATGTGGTCAGAGGGGTAGACAATGGAGGGTGAACATGGGTGACAGGGATGGACAGGGGTGACAGAGGGTTGGATGGGGGGGGTGGACATGGATGACAGGAGGGTGGACATGGGAGACAGGGGGTCAGAGGGGTGGACAAGGGTGACAAGGGGGTAAAAGAGGTACAGGAGTGACAGAGAGGGGTGGACTGGGGTGATGAAGGGACAGATGGGTGAACAGGAGGGTGGACATGGGTGCCTGGGTAGACTACGGGGAAAGACGGGGGGGGATAAACATGAGTGACAGGGATGGACAGGGGAGTGGACAAGGCAGACATGGATGACAAGAGGATGGACATGAGTGAGAAGGGGGGGGTGGACATGGGTGAGAGGGGGGGTGGACATGGGTGACAAAGGGACAGATGGGTGAACAGGAGGGTAGACATGGGTGCCTGGGTAGACTACGGGGGAAGATGGGGGGGTAAACATGAGTGACAGGAATGGACAGGGGAGTGGACAAGGCAGACATGGATGACAGGAGGATGGACATGAGTGAGAGGGGGGGTGGACATGGGTGACGTGGGTGACGGGGGGGTGGACATGGGTGACAGGGATGGTGGACATGGGTGACAGGGATGGTGGACATGGGTGACAGGGATGGACAGGGAGGTGGACAAGGCAGACATGGATGACAGGGGGTGGACATGAGTGACGGGGGGTAGAGGGTGGACCTGGGTGACGGTGGTGGGGGGATTTGGACAGGGTTGAGAAGGGGTGGAACAGAGGGGTGGAAAGGGTACGGTACCTTAAGCAAGCCGGCCCGCGCAGCTTGCAGTTCCACGGCAGGCGCGGGAGTCCGGCGCAGATGCAGCTCGTTCCACCAAGGGGCACCATTTTCGGGTCACTGCACCGCAAGGGAGAGGGGGACGCAGGGGGACACTGTGTGCGCACGCAGGCTTCCCTTCTCTCCTGCGCAGTCAGTCATAAGCGTGCAAAATCCCGCCGCACCACGGGCAGTGCCGCGGCACCGCAGTTGGGAATCACTGGTCTATAGTGTCCTCTGTACTGATCTGTGTCCATCTGAACTTTTATCTGTCTGTGTTCTTTGTTAAGCGTCCAGTGTGAACAGTGTACTAAGTTTATAGATCCAATAGAGATAATCTCGGCACTATCCAGTATACGCTTATGTGATAGGAACACTATTGCGGTAGACAGCAGGAACCCTGGAAGCTACACCTGATTCCTCCTCGGTGCTAAATCGCTGATATTGTAAATGAGAACTGTGGCGCACTCACCAGTCATGCATATCAGGAGCATCTTTATTGTTATTCAGAACAGTAGGGTTCACATACAGGGGAGAAGAAGGATCAGACGCGGTGGTATGGGAGCTGACAATGGACCATTTCCATGCTGAAGTGCTTCATCAAGCCATTGCTTTCATGCTCCCCTGCATGTGAACCCGACTGTTCTGAATAACAACAAAGAAGCTCCTGATATGCATACCTGGTGCGTGCTGCGCAGTTCTCTTTTACACTGTTTCAGTTTTCTATGTTTCCTGACCTGTTTAGTGTGTTACATTCAGTTCATCTGTTCATCCCCAGCATCTCCTGGTTTCTGCTGTATATATATTCCATATCTAGTCATTTATTCATATTTGCTGTTAATCTTGATTCCGGTTTCTGAACTGTATGTCAGTACACTATATCCTGCCCTGTTTGTATGTTTATATCTTGTCTGGTTTATCTGTTTTTTTGGCTGTGTTTCCGACTATGTACAATATTATTTGTGTACTTTTTCGCCCAATGCACTTTAGCGCAGGAAGGGACCGACACCGTGGTTGTTGATCTGCCATTTAGGGCGGATGGGCAAGTAGGCAGGGAGAATGTTTCTAGGGACAGCTTAGCGCTCACTCTCCCTGTCCACCCCGGTCATGACAGACTGAAGCCACTTTATCAGGATCTGGCTGGACTCCTTCTGCGCTCACCACATGGCCAAGGTACTGGACCTTGGGCTTTAACAAGTGGCACTTGGATAGCTTGATCTTCAGGCCATGCCGTATCAGTACATCAAAGATGACAGATGCTTCAAGTGTTCTTCAGTAGTCTTTCTAATAGACGATTACATTGTCCAGATATAAGAGGATGCTCTGGAAGTTCAAAAGACATCTCTCCATCAATCGCTGAAAGATTGCTGGGGCATCACCGAGCCCGAACGGCATACTCTTAAACTCGAACAGGCCCATGGGGTGGTGAAGGCTGTCTTCTCTCGATCCTCTGGCGCCATGGGTACCTGCCAGTATCTGATGGTGAGGTCCAGTGTGGAGAAATAAGCAGCAAAGCCCAATGTGGTAAGCGATTCCTTGATCCGTGGCAGGGGGTACGCATCCTTGTGTGTGTGTGTGCGATGTTATTCAACTTGCGGTAGTCAACACAGAATGGGATGGTCCCATTCTTCTTTTTTAACCAGCACGAGTTGTGCAGCTTATGGACTCTGGCTCTCTTGTATCACATCGGCCTCTTTCATTTCTGCCAGCATTTTCTTTACCTTTTGGTACATGTCTGGCTCCACCGGCCAGTGTCTCTCCTTGATGGGCGGATGATCCCCGAATGAATTCGGAGCTGGATCAGGGAGGTTTTCCCCAAATCAGTAGAATGTTTGCTGAATGCCTGATGATGTCTCTTTGACACATTCAGCACACCGTTGACTTGATCTAGAGGAGTGGAATCATCTCCCACATTAAGTTTCACCCACCAGGGTCCTGGATTAGTTTGGCTCTGTCCCTCTGTGGCGGTGGTCACTCGATGCTTGACAATGGCCTGTCTCCCTCAAGATGTCCTTGGGCCAGAGGAAATGATGCTGTGCAACGGAGGTGTACTTGCCGAGGACAGCAGGCATATCACCCAGGTTCACCAACCTGACTGGAACTCACCTATTGGAGACAGTCACTAGGCTTTTGTCAGCTTTAACAAGTGGGTAGCTTGTTAAATCTCAGTTCTTCAAGCCTGGCAGGCTTTACACCAAAGCATGGTCTCTGTGTTAGGTTGCAGCACCACTGACTTCATATCTTGAATACGGACTCGACATATCTCTCTGTTCTTGTTGGCGAACTTCTGCTTGGCTATTAGCGCCTTCAGGAGATGTTGCTGGGCCTGTTTATAAGAGGAAGAGGCAGTGGGGAGAGAAGCACGCAATGCATCCATAATTTCCATGAAATAATTTCTCGTAATATTCAGCCCCAAAATGAATTCTACTGACCTATCATCATTTACATTTGCTACAATAACACCTTGCCCAGCAAACACATTACTTCCCACCTGAACTGTGGGTTCCCAATACCCGCGACGGGGTATTGGTTGCCCGTTACTTGCTAACAGATTAAAATCAACATCAGAGGCAGCACAGTGTAGAACACTCTCATAGGGATAGTTAACACCTGTCCATGTGTCCATGTGTCCATCAATGCCCGCAAGGGTACAACCTCAACAATTACAGTGATCTGGGGGCAGGGCGCAACGTAGAGGGAGAAGTCGGACCTAGAACATTCTGTTGTGGGGCCTGGTTGAAATTCTCCTGAGGGTCAGCCCCCGACCTCAAAGGTGGCCTGTTTAAAGCCCAGCACTGACTCTTCCAATGGTCGGGTTTCTCGCAATACGTGCAATATGGCCTATTGTTCCCACTATTCTGAGCTGGAGGAGATTGGTAGCTTAGCTGTCTGGGGGCTGGTTCAGCCCTAGGGGGCTTATCACTAGGTACTGATGACCCCCTGGAGGGTGGAGTAGGTTGAGCAACCAGCTGCTTGATGGCTTTGGTCAACTCCGCTATATCCTGTCTTATGTGTTGGAACTCGGTGACAGAAGCGACAGCTTGCACTACGGAGGAAGGGGTGGAGCAGGTGCAGCAGCAGCCCCTAAAGGCTCCTGACTTGGAACAGAGGCAGGAGTGGTATCAACCTGGACAGCAAGTTTTTTTTTAATGCGGAGAATGAGATACCGGGGTTCTGGCCATCTATGAATCTGTCCATCAAGACAGATCCCATCTAGTTTCTGGACAGTGTCAAATGCGTTTTGTAGGACTACTGCGTATGCCCTCAGGCTTTCACCTGGCCTCTGTAGCTGTTCGTAGAATCGCAGGCATGCCTCAGATGGTGCTCGTGTTTCGAACACCTGACGGAGTCCTTTGAAGATCTGGTCGACAGTCGCCTTGTCCTCTGCAGGCCAGGTACGAACTTCATCTAGGGCTGGTCCTTGGAGCTGTCCCATCAGCAACTGCACCTGTTGACTGGAAGGAAAATTGTAAAATTCTGAGAGGCTCTGTAACTTCTCCTCAAAGTCACGCAGGATGAAGAAACCCTACACTCCCCACCTATGCTGTAGGTGGGGAGAGTAGGGTTCCCTATGAAGATCAGTGTAGGGGCAACTGCAGGTGGAACTGGAACTGGAACAGCTGGAACATCTGGAATGCTTGCTGCTGTTGCTGGTGTAGCGTTGATCGCCAAGGCTGATGATGCACTCACATCCGGTGGTGGGATGGCCATGCGCCGGGCAACCCGCTGGGGCTTGGCTCAAACATACCGCTGGTTTTCTAGTTCGCTGTCACTTTAAGAAGAATGCTGTGTATGGCCCTTTAAAATACATGAGGAGGTGCCGCAGCAGCTTGGATAACGCTCTTGGAAACACTGTGTGCAAACAGCTCGCTTCCTCGTGGCCTCAAGCACCTGTGCATGGACAGCCGGCAGCGTCCCCGGATTGGATTAGCAGCAAAGGAAGAGAAGTCCAGCGCTAGGTGCAGCAATATCAGATATTTATTGTAGGATCACAGATACATAAATAGCAACAAGACAAGTAGCCGACGCGTTTCTGACCTCTAAGGGTCCTTAGTCATGGCATAACAAACATGATTGTGGCAGGCATAGGGTCACTTGGGGAGAGACTGGGAGACTGGGTTGACTCCCATCTTCAACCTTTAACCAAAGTCACCCCTTCTTTTCTAAAATATACAAAGCATGTCTTAGAAATTGTTGATAAGATAGAATGGTCAGAGAATTATTCATGGGCTACATGTGATGTCACTGCTCTGTATCCCTCCATACCACAACAACTAGGATTATTGGCTCTTTCTCAACATCTGGATGCACATAGCCACTACTCCCCTGATCTGAAGGAATACATCATCATGGCCACAGAATTTCTGTTGTCCCATAATTATTTTATGTTTAACGGTGATTACTTCCTTCAGATCAGGGGAGCTTCTCTGGGGGCTAAATATTCACCCTCTTTTGCCAATATTTATATGATTTTTTGGGAAAAACAATTCCTTTTTTCTGACAATAATCCATTTTTTTCGTCTATCAAATATTTTAGCAGATATATTGACGATCTGGTTGTGGTTTGGAGGGATACAGAGGATCGATTTCTTGACTTTGTTTCATACATCAATAATAACAGTTTAAATTTAAGGTTCACATTTCAATATTCTCACTCCATCATTTCATTCCCCCCCCCGGTGTGGTGACATAGTGACTGACACTGCCAAAGTGGTTGTGGAACCATATAGAAAGGAGACAGCAGGTATCAGCATTCTGCAGGCGAACTCATGTCATCCTAAACATGTAATTAACAACATCCCATATGGAGAATGAGTTCGCCTGAGAAGAAACTGCTCTAACAACGATATTTTTTGAAAAAGAATCTAAAATTTTACATGAAAGATAAAAAACTAGGGGTTATAGTGAGAAAAGTTTAAGGACGGCTTATAATAGAGCTATGTCATTAATACGAGACAAACTCATTACAAATAGCAACCGTCAACTTTCCTCCTTCTCCAGTAATGCAACCAATAAGTATAAACTACCTGTTTTTTCCACCAGCTACAGCAAACAATTCTATGCTATTAACCCCTTAAGGACTCAGGGTTTTTCAGTTTTTGCACTTTTGTTTTTTCCTCCTTACCTTTTAAAAATCATAACCCTTTCAATTTTCCACCTAAAAATCCATATTATGGCTTATTTTTTGCGTCACATATTTTACTTTGTAGTGACATTAGTCATTTTACCCAAAAATGCACGGCGAAAAGGAAAAAAAAATCATTGTGCAACAAAATCAAAGAAAAAATGCCATTTTGTAACTTTTTGGGGCTTCCGTTTCTACGCAGTGCATATTTCGGTACAAATTACACCTTATCATTATTCTGTAGGTCCATACGGTTAAAATGATACCCTACTTATATAGGTTTGATTTTGTCGCACTTCTGGAAAAAATCATAACTACATGCAGGAAAATGTATACGTTTAAAAATGTCATCTTCTGACCCCTATAACTTTTTTATTTTTCCACGTACAGGGCGGTATGGGGACTAATTTTTTGATCTGAAGTTTTTATCGGTATGATTTTTGTTTTGATCTGACTTTTTGATCACTTTTTATTCATTTTTTAATGGTATAAAAAGTGACCAAAAATGCGCTTTTTTTGACTTTGGAATTTTTTTGCGCGTACGCCATTGACCGTGCGGTTTAATTAATGATATATATTTTTATAGTTCGGACATTTACGCACGCGGCAATACCACATATGTTTATTTTTATTTATTTTTTATTTTTTTTATGAGAAAAGGGGGGTGATTCAAACTTTTATTAGGGAAGGGGTTAAATGACCTTTATTAACACTTTTTTTAAACTTTTTTTTTGCAGTGTTATAGGTCCCATAGGGACCTATAACACTGCACACACTGATCTTTTACACAGATCACAGGCGTGTATTAACACACCTGTGATCAGTGTTATCGGCGCTTGACTGCTCCTGCCTGCATCTCAGGCACGGAGCAGTCATTCGCCGATCGGACACCGAGGAGGCAGGTAAGGGCCCTCCCGGTGTCCTGCAAGCGGTGAAATCGCGGCGGTCCCGAACAGCCCGACTGAGCAGCCGGGTCACTTTCACTTTAGAAACGGCGGTCAGCTTTGACCGCCGCTTCTAAAGGGTTAATACCGCACATCGCCGCGATTGGCGATGTGGGGTATTAGCCGCGGGTCCCGGCTGTTGATGAGCGCCGGGACCGACGCGATATGATGCGGGATCGCGGCGCGATCCCGCTTCATATCGCGGGAGCCAGCGCAGGACGTCCTGCGTCGTTAAGGGGTTAAATACATATTACATAAACATTTACCTATACTGGAGAACGATCCGGCTTTAAATCTGATAGACAAATCATCTATCAGGGTCGTATCCAAACGTGGCCCTTCTCTTGGGTGCACACTATCTCCCAGTTTATTTTTAGATGATAATACACAACACACTAATCCCAAATGGCTTCATTCTCCTGGTACTTGGAGATGTGGTCACAAACAGTGCCTCACATGTTCTCATATATCAGTTTCAAATTATTTTATGTTATACAGCACAGGTAAAAGGTATTTCAATAAAACATATATTAATTGCAATACTAATTCACCAGTTAACCTCTGCAGAGCTGGAACTTTTTTCTACTCATGGTGCAGTTTGTGCCAGGCAGACAGTAGTAACAACACAGTCTATTACAATCTTCACACACTCTATGGCCGTAAATAAAGTGCTCCCCCTCTATTTCGTTAGTGTCGGTCGGCATAAGCAAAGTCCTGTACAAGATTTCTGGCGCATTAAACTGTCGCACGCTCCGTGCGGCTTCTAGGACACAGATCAGACTTGGGGGTTTTTATAGGCACACACCCGAATCCTGTTTGTGGACACCAAAAAGAGTTGTGGTGCCACGAGGGTGTTAGTAGAAATACCTGATCACTTTGTGAAGCCAGGGCACCGTTATCCTTTACGCAATCTACGGTTGGAGGCAGCTTCTTGTGGGCCAGACACGGGGAGTAAATGAACACACCGACATTATGGATATCTGTCTGGCTGGGTGCAGATAGTATTCCACTGACAGTTAGTTGTGGGTGAGAGAGTGCAGCGTAACCCATTGGGAACCCTGTAACCCTCGCTGGGACCTTTGGTGCTTTCACCAAACAGATCTATACTGACTTGTGAGACAAAAAGTTGAATCCTGGTAGGTAGGGTCCTGTCAAGGTTTTGAAGCCTTCTCCGCCAGGGCATGAACTTCCCCCATACGGGAGATTCTTGCAGGATGACTAGAGAGAGTAGATTTGAGCTAGGCCTTCTTTCGGAGCACACATCACAACACACCTGAACCTCACTGTGGCTCAGCAGTAGCTAAACTTAAAACTCTGGGTAACTCCTCTCCCCACTACACTATATAGTGGAGACTTTAGGGGTTCCCATTGGCAGGCAGGGTCACATGGGTTTCACTGCTCTCTCTTAAGGGTACAGTAACACATTAATAACATATATTCAAATAACAGCAAAATAATTAATTTAGAAAAATATATTCTTTTGCAATAAAGTGAGAACATATTTAATTTAACTGTAAGTCTCTGTTGGGCCCAACACCTTGTGCTGCCAAGCTGCCCAAAACAGTCTAAAGCCCCAGGACAGCTATTGGTGCTGGGGCACCACACCAGTCTCACTCCAAGGGGGTTCCCAGAATAGGGCTTGGTAGTACTAGCACTGACAGAGCAGGTGTAGTGAAGAATTCTGTGTCTTGAATAGTGTTGAGCGGCATAGGCCATATTCGAATTCGCGAATATTCGCGAATATATGGACGAATATTCGTCATATATTCGCGAATATTCGCGAATATTCGCATATTCGTAATATTCTCGTTTTATTTTCGCATATGCGAATATTCGCGAATGCGAAAATTAACATATGTGAAAATTAGCATATACAAAATTAGCATACGCGAAAATTTGCATATGCGAAAATTAGCATATACAAAATTAGCATACGCGGAAATTTGCATATGCGAATTTCCGTCCGGCAGTCTCACACAGTAAGTATTAGAGCCTTCTTTACACCACACAAGCTGGAAGCAGAGAGGGATGATCACTGTGATGTGTGCTGTGAAGAAAAAAATAAAATAAAACGAATATTCGTAATTACGAATATATAGCGCTATATTCGCGATATTCGCGAATAATATTCGAATTGCGAATATTCGCGAGCAACACTAGTCTTGAAGCATTCTGTGTCCCGAAGAACTGATGAAAGTGCTGAGTCACTGTGTTGTGTGCTGAGACACTGTGATTGGTTGATGGGGGGGGGGTGCAGTCTCGCTCTGCGCACTGCTCTGCTTACTGTTTTGCAGCATTACTGCCTGGACACAGATTTCTTCAAACCCTGCACTCTCATGTACTCAGCTTTTCCTGATTTCTGCAAACCTTACACTCACATGTACTCACCTTTTCCGGGCATGCTGGGAGTTGTAGTTTTGCAAGATATGGATGGCCACAGATTAGAGAGCTATGCTCAGTGATCTGAATACTGTGGATCTCCAGATGTTTCAGAACTACAACTCCCAGCATGCCCAGGCAGCAAACGGCTTTTTTTTTTTTTTTGTAACAGCTGGATGTCAACAATTTAGAGACCACTACCCTAAGGGTATGGCCGCACATGGCAGAAATGGTAAATCGTGTATTTTCCACTGTACGTTTTGGTGCAAGAAGATGCTGAAAAGAAATGTTCCAAAGACAGCTGCCAGAGCTAGCATAGAGATTGGGAAAAGCTGAGTACATGAGAGTTTAGGGTTTGCAGAAATCTGGAAAAGCTGAGTACATAAGAGTGTAGAGTTTGCAGAAATGGGTAAAAGCTGGGTACATGAGAGTGTAGGGTTTGCAGAAATCAGGAAAAGCTGAGTACATGAGAGTGTAGGGTTTGCAGAAATCGGGAAAAGCTGGGTACATGAGAGTGTATGGTTTGCATAAATCAGGAAAAGCTGTGTACATGAGAGTGTAGGGTTTGCAGAAATCGGAAAAAGCTGGGTACATGAGAGTGTAGGGTTTGAAGAAATCTGTGTCCAGGCTGAATACATAAGAGTGTAGTGTGTCCAGACAGTAAGGCTGCAAAACAGTGAGCAGTGCAGTGAGCAGAGCAAGATTGCACACACACCCCCATCAACCCATCATAGAGTCTCAACACTCAGCACAGTGACTCAGCACTTTCATCAGCTGTTCGGGACACAGAACGCTTCACGACTCACAATTCTTCACTACACCAGCTCTACCATGGTACCCGGTGGGACCATTGGTTCCAGGCAGCACTTTTTAGGGGCGGCGCATTGCCCTTTTTTTTTTTTTTTTTTTTTGGGCCACCTAGGTCCATGGTCTGGACTATGTGCCTGCCGGCCGGCGCGAGTCTGACGAGGGACTTCCTGCAAGTGACGTTCCTCCGCAGACCCACGCAGAGGACGTCAGTGATGTCACTCTGCCACCGGAGAGAAGTAGTGGGGAAACTTTGCTGCCGATCTAATGTGGGGAAACTATGCTGCCTACCTAATCTGGGGAAACTATTGTGGTGTTCCGGTACCGTATTGCATCCAGTACCTAGTGTAGAGGTCCCCAAAGTCAGAGTAACTATGTTCAGGTAGGGTTCCTCAGGTGGGACAGCCCCTAATCGCCTCTCCTTAATTCTAACTTTCATGTTAATCAATGTATATATTAATAATTATACAGCAACGGGAGAATACAGCAGCACACTGCTAGCACAAAGATATAGATAAAACGTGAGTATACATGAGTATATAGATGAGAACATGTAGAACATGAAAAGCTATACAGCTGTAATGCAATAAATGAAAATATGAAATTATGAGGTACTTAGCTTGCAAATTTGGCGGCCAAATAGCTTAGACCGTCCCACCACGGTAAGGTGACCTCATTCTGGGACGGACCCTGGGTAGGTGCTGAAAATTCAAAAGACACACGAAACAACAACACAACTGGGGTAAAAAGAACAGCAGTTTTGTGACAACGTACTCCACGGGCCATTACAACATAAGGAAAATTCTACAAAAACATTGGAGTCTCCTCAAGAATGATCCCTACCTAAAAGAAATTTTACCTACCCAACCCCTACTATCATTTAGAAGAGCCCCTTCCCTCAGGAATATGCTGGCTCCAAGCCGTTTGAAAAGACAGAGGCCAGCTTAACGCATCACCACTGAGACCACTCTCAAAAAAGGTGTGTTCAAATGCGGCAAGAAGAGATGTCTCTGCTGCAACATCATAGCAGACCGGAACACTGATTTTAGAAGCCATCATACAGGTGAAACCTTTGAGCTACAATTCCATCTGACATGCCAATCCCAGTTTGTCATCTACCTTATCAACTGTTGCTGTGGGAAACAGTACGTGGGTCGAACCACTCAGAAATTACATCAAAGACTCAACCAGCACAGATGCAATATAAAAAAGGGATTTATGCTTCAAGGTTTATCACGACACGTCACGACCAAACACAATGGGACCACAGGAATTTCATCCATCCTGCCCATTGACTACATCCCAGCACATGTTACCAATCGCTTGGAAGCTCTGGGAAAGAAAGAGATGTATTGGATTTACAGACTAGAATCGCTCCAACCCCATGGGCTGAATGAAGCTACAGAACTCATTCACTGAATGTGTCATCCTGCCCTCTTACCAATAAAGATGACCCCCACCAGCCCAGCAATCAAAGAAGAATACATCGGAGGATGTGTGTACAACTGCGCATGTGTATATATGTGCGTGTATATATATATATCAATGACATCAATATACACCACGGCACTACTGCATAGAATATGCTCTATTGCAATGCCGATGCCTGCGTTTGTTAAATCGATCCAGCGGAGGATATGCGTTTCTACTATGAACTCTTTTGTAATTTGGGATGTTTCCTCCCAAGCACCTGGATGAGGGGTCTCCCATACAGGGGAAGACCACGGTCCCGTTGTGCCTCTATCTTTGAGATGCCACCGCAACATGGAGAGTGGCGCTTTGATTTTTCTACTTACTCTGCTCCCCGAACGGAAGGCCAGGCTAATAGTAGTAATACCTTATTTGATCTGCCACCCAAGCACCATTCATGTTAAATGTAATATGTGTTAAATTTATGTTTTACTTTGGATTTGAGACATCTTCAACACTGTGGAAATTGTATTGCACAGATGCATATTTGTATTTTAATCTGTTCCCGGTAACTGCTGTTAAATTCCGCTGGCTTTTTTGCATAAATTAGTGGCCTCCCACATCTGTCACATCATTGATCTGACGAAGAGGGGGTCCCACCCTTCGAAATGCGTTATCTGTGATCTATCCAAATAAAATCCGGTTATTATATCCTTAATCGTGTCCGGCTACTTCTATACTGCCACGATCCCAGCCAAGCTATTCTACAGGAGTGAGCGTTCGAACATACCTCAAAAAGCATTAGAAAGCTATAGGGAAAAATGTAAAATATGTAAAAAAAAACAGATAAAAAACGCAAAAATAGTGACAGAAAGACTCCAATTGCCAAAGAGAGTAAAACTAACCCCAAAATGTTCTTTAACTATATAAATAGCAAAAAGATCAAAAAGATCAAAAATGAAATCTTAAAAATGATAAGGAAGAAATTATAAACAGGGATCAGGAAAAAGCAAATATATTAAACAAATTCTTCTCCACTATATTCACCGAGGAAAATGAAATGCCAGGTGAAATACAGTGTGATAAGGTAAACCCAGTACAGGTCACCTGTCTAACCCAGGAAAAAGTACAGTGCCGCCTACAAAAAATCTAAATAGACAAATCACCAGGTCCAGATAGCATTCACCCCTGTGTTCTAAAGGAATTGAGTAATGTGATAGACAGACCGCTATTTTTAATATTCAGGGAATCCATAGTAACAGGGACTGTTCCCCAGGACTGGCGCATGGCAAATGTGGTACCAATATTTAAAAAGGGGTCAAAAGGTGACCCCGGAAATTATAGACCTTTTAGTTTAACCTCCATTGTATGTAAATTGTTTGAGGGTTTTCTAAGGGATGCAGTTCTGGAGTATCTTAATAAAAATAAATGTATGACCCCATATCAGCATGGCTTTATGATCAGCTTTTATGAGGAGGTGAGCTCCAGACTGGACCAGGGGCAATCGCTGGATGTCGTATATCTGGATTTTTCCAAAGCATTTGATACGGTGCCACATAAAAGGTAGGTGCATAAAATGAGAAGGATGGGGCAGGGGGGAGAATGTGTGCAAGTGGGTAAGTAACTGGCTCAGTGATAGGAAACAGAGGGTGGTTGTTAATGGTACTTATTCTGATTGGGTGACTGTTACTAGTGGGGTACCACAGGGGTCAGTCTTGGGTCCTGTAGAGGGGTTGAATAGTAAAGTAGCAATCTTTGCAGATGATACTAAACTCTTTAAAGCGGTAAACACTATAGAGGACAGTGCATTGTTACAAATGGATCTGGATAGATTGGAGGTTTGGGCTGGGAAGTGGCAGATGAGGTTTAACACTGATAAATGTAGATATTGCACATGGGGATGAAAAATCCAGGCTGGGATTATTTAATAAATGGGAGCACACGTGGGACTACTGACATGAAAAGGATTTAGGAGTCTTAGTTAATAGTAAATTTAGCTTTAGTGACCAGTGTCGGGCAGCTGCTGCCAAGGCAAATAAAATCATGGGGTGAATCAATAGGCATAGATGCCCACGACAAGGAAATAATTCTACCGCTGTACAAATCACTAGTCAGACCACACATAGAATACTGTGTACAGTACTGGGCGCCAGTGTACAAGAAAGATATAGTGGAGCTGGAGAGGGTTCAAAGATGGGCAACCAGAGTAATACGGGGAATGGGAGGACTACAGAACCCAGAAAGATTATCAGAATTAGGGTTATTAAGTTTAGAAAAAAGAAGGCTTAGGGAAGACCTAATAACTATGTATAAATATATCAGGGGGCAGTACAAAGATCTCTATCATGATCTATTTATACCCAGGACTATATTTATAACAAGGGGGCATCCTCTACACCAGAAGGTTTCTACACCAGCACAGACGGGGGGTTCTTTACTGTAAGAGCAGTGAGACTGTGAAATTCTCTGCCAGAGGAGGTGGTCATGGTGAACTCTGTAAAAGAGTTCAAAAGGGGTCTGGATGCATTTTTGGAGAGTAATAACATTGCTGGTTATGTATACTAGATTTATACTAGATTTATAGGGACAGGATATTTGGAGTCGGGAAGGAATTTTTACCTCTAGTATGAGTTTTTTTTGCCTTACTTTGGATCAATTCAGTAGGGACTCTTTAGGGTTATAGGTTGAACTTGATGGACTCTTTTTTCAACCTTATGAACGATGTTACTATGTTGCCTACCTAATGTGGTGAAACTATGCTGCCTACCTAATCTTGGGGAACTATGCTGCCTACCTAATGCTGCAGATTAATGTGAGTTGCATTGTTGTGGAGCTCTTGAATGTGGAGGGGGCGTACTGTTGACCTCAGAGAGATCGACGCTACGCGCATTAGCCACTCACATAGAGTGGCAATGCGGGGCCCGCTTTGGGAGATCGCGCGGGGTCCCAGCGGTCAGACCCCTCGTGTTAAAACACTTATCTCCTATTATGTGGATAGGAGATAAGTTGTCTTTTGCTGCAGATGTCCTTTAAGCTAGGTTCACATGGTCGTTCTCTCTAATCCCGCTATTGTCCCATCATAGCTGCTAAACGGTCCATACTAACAAACAGATGACAAAGGAATGCAAAATAATGCAAAGGGATGCCATTTAAGTGGCATCCTTTTGCATCAGTTTTTCATTTGTTTGTATCCTTTATTGTTCATTTTTATTTTTGTCTGGCTACTTCCTGGTTGCTCACACCTCTTCTTCTCAAAAGTAATAACGGATCAAAAATAATTGGAAAAAACTGAGGCAAACGGATGACATTGAAGACTCATCCATTTCACATTGACTTAAATGTTAAATTTATTATATATTTCGCTTCCGTTTTTGTTTTTTGACATTGGAAAAAAATACTGCATGCACCATCTGTTTTCCTGTATGAAAACAGAGCAGAAACCAGACAGGTGCAAATGGATGACAAAGGATTGTAAAACAATGTAATTGACATCAGTGGGATCCTTTTACAACCGTTTGCAAAAAGGTTGAACGGATTTAAGAACAGGCATGAAATAACGGAGACAGCCCTGACATTGTTTTTCTCTTGATGCCAGTAAACAGACAAGAACTGGTTTATATTAGAGATTTAGAGATTGTTTACTAACTTTCAATGTTCCCACTATGTTGTCTGAGCTGTGGTCTAGAAACGTTTCACAATGAGAAGAAAAGCTTTTACTCTTCACTGTAATGATTGTCTATGCTTTTAACTTGAAACTTGAAAGTAAATATGCTTCCAGTAATTAAATATAACCTAAAATTTAAATTGGTTGTATTATTTATTTGGAATTTTGATACAGTTATTGTTATTTACACTTACTATGAATCATTGGGCACACATAAAACATAGGGCCGATTAATTATTGTATTGGTATATAAAGATATTTTTCCTGCTGTTTTCCTGTGAATACATCATGTGTACATCTTGGCCCTTATTTACTAATAGCGGAGTGTAGTTTTCTTTGTGGGTTTTAATTCCCTATAATTTATTTTCCATGGTATTTACTAAGGTTACCCTACATTTTCCACTTTCCCTACACTTTGCTTTTTTCACACCTGCTCTGATCTGTAGGGTTTTCCTCAGCTCAAATCCATGACATTTTCTGTGGAAACCTTAGTAAATATGTTTGGTTCTTGTGAAAATGTCAGGAACACGCACCTTTTTTCTGTGACCACGGCCCCTTTTCCCCACGGCCATGACCCTTTTCGGGTTTTCTTAGTAAAATGGAAAGTTAGTCGGGGTTTTTTCAATTCTGGCACAAATTCTGGTGCAGACAATAGTAAATGAGGGCCCATGTGTACACTATGGGGAAGATTCATCAAAACTTGTGCAGAGGAAGAGAGGTGCAGCTGCACATAGCAACCAATCAGATTGCTTCTTTTATTTTTAAGAAGTCCTCTGAAAAATGAGAGAAGCTATTTGATTGGTTGCTATGGGCATCTACACCACTCTCTCTACACTGGTTCTGAAAATCTCCTCCTGTGTTTCCAAATGCAAAAGCTCTGCTTCCGAATTTGGACAGAAGTCTGCGATGTAAGCAGATTATGGGAGCAAATAGAGTGTAGAGGAACCAGTAGTGGAATAGCGGCATGACGGGGGTTTTAATAGGACCCCTCCCTATTAAAGTTTCGGGTCAGGGAGTGGGTAGCTAGCTCTATAGGGGATTTTTTCCCCTGTTCCTTTTAACTAAGGTTTTTAGCATGGATGTAGGTCTCTGTGGGGCGGGGGTCAGGGGGTTCAAGGGATTAAGCGCAGGGGGTACTTAAGGAGTTATGGGGAGGAGCAAATAATTTGGATGGAAAAGGAACATAAGTAGGGCCCTTTGTATTTTAGTTGGTATTGGGCGTTGTGGTGTCTAGCAGGTGAAAGGGTCCTTGAAGGGAGTCATTTTAGGGTAAGTTGGAGGATGGTGAGAAAATGCTAAAGTGGTTTGGTCATCGGAAATGGGCATCCTGGTGGTGGTTCAGGCCCCCAGGAGTAATTGGCACATTGGGTGCCCTTGGGTCGGGTGATAGCGTAAAAGGGTAAGAATGTAACTGTGCATGGTGGTAATTAAGAGTGCTATATATATATTGTGACAAGGTGGCAAGGAAAGGGTGCATTTCCTTGGCTCACCCTGGAGAATCTCTCACCAGCTTCTTAAGTAATGAGGCAGCAGGGAAGGGAGGTGTATATAAGATGGAGACTCAGTCTAATCTGTGCTCTCCCTTGGAAACAGTATGCTGGCTGTTAGAGGGGGAGACTTACGGGCCCTGTTCCTGTTTATGTTTTGTTTTTACCTGCAACCTGTGGAAATAAAGCTGGCGAGGAGCCAGACTTGTATGAGGAACTGTGGTCTGCTGTGTTATTGTGAGGAACGTGTCCTGTGGCAAGTGACCAGGACGATCCAAGAGCTAATCCCTGAGATGGTTCGTCACATTTTAGTGGCGGATGCAGGCACGCTGTTGCTAAGGGCAATCAGCGGACAAGGTGCAGTAAAGCTGTTGTTGGTAGCAACCCCCTACATGTTGCCAGTCAGATGAGCCCAACTGAGGATCCTAATTGCAGGACGGAGCCTATGGTGGAAAGTTGCTAGGGGCAACAGATTGTGTCAAGAAAATGGGACAACCTCGAAAGGCCGTTGCTGTGAGCAACCGACGTGAGCCACAATCTGTGGTCGCCAAGACGGAAAAGAGGACCCATGAGTTACTGGTGGGTGGAATCCCACTACTCGTGGAACTGAATTGCTGCCAGACTGTTTGCAGAATTATGCCAGACGTTATTCCATTCGTGAAGTCCCGACCAGAGTTTGGTAAAACTATTCCAATTGACTTTGAAACGTGTTTTTGGACCGTGAGCCATATAATGGAGGTATGTGCCAAACTTACAGTAGAAATTATTCAGGGTAGAGACTTTCCATATTTCTGACAGTTGTGGGATGAGGAGAGTGAGCCAGAGAATTCGCACACAAAGGTTCCTGAGTTAGTGAAGACTGGGGTGTCACTACTGGACTGTGTGAACGGTGCTGTATATTGTGAACCCATGCAGGCTGATAATCTTTTTGTTGAAAAACTTATGCTTATGTGGTCAAGATGAGCTGGCCTTGAAAAAAAACTGGAGCAGATCCAGAATCTGGAAGAAACCCTGCAGATGGTTTCTGTGAAGTTGACGGAGAAAGAAAAAGAGGTACATCGCTTGACAGAGGAGAGGGACAAATCGCTTGCTGATTTTAAGAAAGAGCAAGAAACGAGGTTTCATCTATGAAAAGTCATGGAGCATCACAAAAGGGAGTTTGTGGCTCTGCAGGATGAACTGTCCCGCTCCCAGGGTCTTGTGACCAGCAAGGAGAGTGAAGTGGAGAGTCTGGCCAAGCGGACATCATTCCAGGAAGAAGAAGTGAGTCTTCTACAAGGTGCATATCAGGCTCTGCTGAGTGATCACAAGGCTAGGCTCGTAGCTAGAGATGAGCGAATCGAAGTTGACGAACCCGAATTCGTTACGAATTTCATGAAAAATTCGATTTGCAACGAAAACAAATATCGCCGCGATTCAATCGCGCGAATCGCTTCATTAAACTCCATTTTACAGCGTTCCAGGCTATTGTAGACCTAAGATGGTGGATCCACATGTGAGTACATGGGGCAGGGGATTATGGGAGGGCGGGAAACAGCCTGAATCACATGTGAGATGCAGCCTATCAGTGTTCACTGACCCCTGTGATGTCACAGCCCCTATATAATCGGTGGCCATCTTGCCTCACTTCATTTCATCTATGCACTCAGATGGAGAGGACGGGACTGCGTGTGTGTGAATAGCTCATACCACAGCATTACACTGCAACTGCTAGTCACAACAGCATTAGGGAAAGGCAGGAGTGCAGAGTGCTGTGCTGTTACTCTGAGAAGGATCATTGATAGCTAAACCTCCTATTCATGTTATTGAGCATTGCAGCAGAGAGGGGCAGATAGCTGTCAGCTGCCTCATACAGATCTCCAAGCTGCCTGAACTTTCTGAAGCATCTTATCTCCTTTTTTTCAGCCCAATTGAGTTTAATTTTATTTGCTCCACAAATCTTCTGCTGCTCAGAATTGTGTCACAGAGTGCAATTTAGGGTTTAATTCCTGGATTTTTTTTTTTGTGGTGCTGCACTGTTGGGTCCTGCTGCTGTTCAGAAATAAGTCATATTAGTGTGGACTTTAGTGCCTTTTTACAATTTTTCACCTGTTACTCTGTCTCTGTGCTAAATTCAGTGTTATACCACACGTTATACACCTGCCGGTGTATGAAAGGAAAAAAAAAGTTTTTCCTGAGTACAAATACGCTTTTTCAGTGGCCTTATCATTGCAAAGGGCCTACATACAAGCAAATAGCGTACCATATACTACCTTTTTTTCTGTCTCTGTGGTAAATTCAGTGTTATACCACACGTTATACACCTGCCGGTGTATTAAAGAAAAAAAAGGTTTTCCTGCGTAAAAATACGCTTAACAATGGCCTTATCGTTGCAAAGGGCCTAAATTCAAGCAAATAGCGTACCATATGCCACCTTTTTTTCTGTCTCTGTGCTAAATTAAGTGTTATACCACACGTTATACACCTGCCGGTGTATGAAAGAAAAAAAAAGTTTTTCCTGCGTACAAATACGCTTAACAGTGCCCTTATCATTGCAAAGAGTCTACATACAAGCAAATAGCGTACCATATACCACCTTTTTTTCTGTCTCTGTGCTACATTCAGTGTTATACCACACGTCATACACCTGCCGGTGTATTAAAGAAAAAAAAAGTTTTTCCTGCATACAAATACGCTTAACAGTGGCCTTATCATTGCAAAGGGCATACATACAAGCAAATATCGTACCATATACTACCTTTTTTCCTGTCTCTGTGCTAAATTCAGTGTTATACCACACGTTATACACCTGCCGGTGTATTAATGGAAAAAAAAAAGTTTTTCCTGCGTACAAATACGCTTAACAGTGCGCTTGTCATTGCAAAGAGCATACATAGAACCAAGTAGTGTACTATTTACTACCTGTTATTCTGTTTCGGTGCGAAATTCAGTGCTATTCCACACATTAGTATACACCTGCTGGTGTATAAAAAAAAAAAGTGTTTTTTCTGTGTAGAAATACGCATACCAGTGCGCTCATCATTGCAAAGTGCATACATACAACAAAGGAGTGTACTATTTAGTAACTGTTATTCTGTCTAGGGCCTATATACTTGAAAGGACAGCCGTAAGTAATCGCCTGCTCCTGTTCTATACCCTCATAAACGCACTAAGTATGTCAGGCAGGGAAGTGCCAGGATGTGCACAGAGAAGGGGCAGAGGCCTACATACGTCAGGCAGAGTTGTCAGCAGGCTTGGGGCGAGTGGCAGCAGTAGTCGCAGCAATAGGCCTGAGCTCCCGTTAACACCCAGCGGTTGTGTCGTCGACCCATCTCTCCTCGTCAATTGGTTTGCACACTCATCCCCATCATCACAAGCGACATCTCACAACCCCAGTCAAGAGTCAGTGGGTTCCTCAGACACAACCCTCAGTTGGCATGGCCCGGGAGCAGTCCCCGTAATCCCATTGCCTCTGTCCTATGCTGTTCCCTCTCCCAAAGAAGTATCTCATGCTTTGGGTTCAGCTCCACTATTTAGTGAGGCGGGCAAGTAGTGATGCGCAGAGTGACGTGGGAAGCGGTGTTTCATGTGTCCTGAGGCAGACACTGTTGTGGAACACGAGGAGGACATCAGTGACGTGCACACATCTTTTGATGATGATGAAGCCGATCGCAATTGGGAGCCGGGTGCAGAAGCCGGGGCTTCATCATCATCAGGAGAAGAGATTTGCTCTTTGTCTATGAGGCAGCAAGGCAGTAGCATGGTTGGCAATCAGCGTGGTGGTGGCAGTAGTGGAAATTCAGGAGCCAAACGTGCCAGGGGGGAGACCACCTGCTTCGCGGCAAGCTACCATTCAGGGAGGTAGTGGAACAGGGGTTCCTAGAGACGGCGCCAATAGCAGTGAAATAGTGCGGACTGCGGGTGGGAAAATCAGCTACTCTGCGGTGTGGTTGTTCTTCATAAAGAATCCGGAGGACCTTAGCGTAGTCACATGCAAAATCTGTCGGCAGAAAGTGAAGCGTGGCCAGGGTCCCAATCTCGGCACCACGGCCCTGCGTCAACACATGATTCGCCACCATAAAGCGGCCTGGGATAACCGTGGCTCCAATGTAGTGGTTCAGCCTGCCGCATCACCCAGTGGCCATCCGCTCCCTCCGTCATCCAGCCAAGGCTCCACCACCTCAACCGAAGGGAGCATTGTGTCAAACCCTCCTTCTTGCGCTCCTGCTTCTTCCGCTCGTAGTCAGCCATTCCGCCAACAATCGATCGGCGAAGCCATGTCCAAGAGACAACAGTATGCGCCAACTCATCCAACGGCGCAGAAGTTGAATGTGCTCCTGTCCAAGTTGCTGGTGTTGCAGTCCCTCCCTTTCCAACTGGTGGACTCTGCAGCTTTCAGGGAATTGATGGCTTGTGCCGAGCCGAGGTGGAGAGTCCCAAGCCGTCATTTCTTCACGAAGAAGGCAGTTCCAGCCCTGCATAAGTTTGTACAAGAGAAGGTGGGCCGGTCCTTGAGCCTGTCAAAAGTGCACGGCAGCGCCGACGTGCGGAGCTGTAACTACGGGCAGGGACAATACATGTCTTTTACCTCCCACTGGGTAAATGTTCCTGCACAGCCACAACAGCAACTTGGACAGGTCACACCGCTTCATCCTCCACGCTCTCGCTCCCAAGCAGTTGGTTCTTTTACAGTGTGCGCCTCCTCCTCCCCCGTGTCCTCGGCCTCCACTGCACGATCAAATCTTGGTGGCCCTTCATTGTACCACGTGTGTAGGGCACAGCGGTGTCAAGCCGTCCTTCACATGGTTTGCCTTGGCGAACGGAGTCACACAGGGGAGGAACTGCTGAGGTTCATTAGGGAACAAATCCGAGTATGGCTTACTCCACGAAATCTGGAAATGGAAACCATGGTAACAGTGGGAAGAACATTGTGGCCACGCTGCGACAAGGAAGTGTGAACCATTCGCCCTGCATGGCACACGTGTTGAATCTGGTTGACAATGGCAAGGAAACTGTGCATGCACTTCAGCCACTCGTACACCGCCAAGCACACTTTACTTGAGCTGCAGCGTCAGAACGGTATCCCACAACATAGTCTCATTTGTGACGTTGCCACACGTTGGAATTCCACTCTCCATATGTTGGACAGACTATACGAACAAAGAAAAGCCATCACAGATTTTTTGATGATACAAGCAGATAGGAGTACTCCCCTGTGTAACTTCAATGTGAACGAGTGGCGGCTCATACGTGACACCTGCCGTTTGCTGAGGCCCTTTGAGGAAGCCACATTTTTTGTTAGTCGCTCAAATTACGCCATGAACAACGTAATTCCAGTCCTACATTTATTCCAAAAAATGATTGAAAACATGGCTGGTCACAGCAATGGAGATGTTGCGCCTACATCAGAAGGCTACATGAGTCCTGTGGGGGATGAACTGGAGGAGGATGATGAGGGGCAGAGCGGAGCACAGTTTACGGTGGATGAGATGGCCGTGTTTCTGGTCATTGGACAGGAGAGCAGGAGCAGCCAGAGGAGCTGGAGGGTTATTACGAGGGAGGCGAGACAGAGGACCCAGACACACCGTGGCAGTATGCAGTGGAGATGGAGGCAGGTAGTCCCAGCGAGTCACTGTCACAAATGGCACGATGCATGCTGAGTTGCTTGCGTAGTGACCCCCGAATTGTCAAAATTCGTCAGCGCGATCACTTCTGGATCTCCACCTTATTAGTCCCTCGCTACTGGCCCAGAATGGGGGCCTTTTTTACACCCACTGAGAGGGAGGACAAACTGACCTACTTCAGGGAGCTTCTACGTAGTCGGTTTGCCTATTGGCCACATGGTCCATCCACTCGCAGGTCTGACTCGAGGGACCCTCTGCGCTCACTTTCCACTGCCATGGCTGCTGGGGAGGGGTGGCAGGAGCAGTACCGGCTCAATCAGCAGCAGCCTGAGTCTACAGTCGCTGATGAGTAGCTTCCTTCAGCCGCATAGTGAAGCTACTCATCAGCAGCAGGTGGACATGGAGCAGGACCTGAACCAGCAGGTGGTGGCTTACCTCGACATGACCCTGCCAACAACCGTTGAAGATCCGCTGGACTTCTGGGCAGCCAAACTCGATTTATGGCCGCAACTAGCGGAGTTTGCCCTGGAAAAACTGTCCTGTCCGGCCAGTAGTATTCCATCAGAGCGGGTGTTTAGTGCGGCCGGGGCCATAGTCACCCCAAGGCGAACCCGTCTGTCCACTAAAAATGTGGAGAGACTGACGTTTGTCAAGATGAATCAGGGATGGATCAGCCAGGATTTCCAGCCACCAATGACAGATGGGTCTGAGTAGATTGACCATGCTCCTACAACAACATTTTCTCTATTGTGGTTGGTTATGAAACCCTCTGGGGCAGACCTGGGCATTGTACGGCCCGCTTGCCACATACGGCCCTTTGATTGGCTCTAACCGGCCCGCGCTGATTGGGGGACAACTATGCTGCCTAATCTGGGGGACAACTATGCTCCTAATCTGGGGGACATCTATGCTGCCTAATCTGGGGGACATCTTTGCTGCCTAATCTGGGAGACATCTATGCTGCCTAATCTGGGTGACATCTATGCTGCCTAATCTGGGGGACAACTATGCTCCTTATCTGGGGACAACTATGCCCCTAATCTGGGGGACAGCTAACCTCCTAATCTAGTGGACATCTATGCTGCCTAATCTGGGGGACAAGTATGCTCCTAATCTGGGGGACATCTATGCTACCTAATCTGGGTGACAACTATGCTCCTAATCTGGGGGACATCTATGCGGCCTAATCTGGGGGATATCTATGCTGCCTAATCTGGGGGACATCTGTGCTGCCTAATCTGGATGAAATCTATGCTGCCTAATCTGGGGGAAAACTATGCTCCTTATCTGGGGGACAACTATGCTCCTAATCTGGGGGACAACTATGCCTCTAATCTGGGGGACATCTATGCTGCCTAATCTGGGGGACAAGTATGCTCCTAATCTGGGGGACAACTAATCTCCTAATCTGGTGGACATCTATGCTGCCTAATCTGGGGGACAAGTATGCTCCTAATCTGGGGGACATCTATGCTGCCTAATCTGGGGAACAAGTATGCTCCTAATCCGGGGGACCTCTATGCTGCCTACTCTGGGGGACAAGTATGCTCCTAATCTGGGGGACATCTATGCTGCCTAATCTGGGGGACATCTATGCTCCTTATCTGGGGGACAACTATGCTCCTAATCTGGGGGACATGTATGCTGCCTAATCTGGGTGACATCTATGCTGCCTAATCTGGGGGACAAATATGCTCCTAATATGGGGAAAACTGATGCTTCTGGCCTTGGGCCTATAATTTTTTTAAAGTTTATCAGTAGCTAAATACATGCTTAATGCAAATGTCAACATTGATCTTTAAATGTAAGGGGTTATGAAACCCTCTTGGGTACTGCGAATGACTGATCCAGACTCATTCTGTGCCTTTTTTAAGGAACTACTTGCCTCCCTGGTGCCTCTGGCCTTGGGCCTTAAATTTTTGAATGTTTAGCAGTAACTAAATACATGCTTAATTCAAATTTCAACAATGATCGTTAAATTCTCGGCGCTCTGCCAGGGTCTTCTCCTACCCCGCCTGGGCCGATCCGAGGACCTCACTTACCAACTCACTAACTAATCCAATCGCTTATAGTGACGGGAGGTGTGTACAAAGGGCAGGGACTTAATCAACGCCAGCTTATGACCCTCACTTACTGGTAATTCCTTGTTTTAAGGTTAAATAATTGCAATCCCAGATCCCTATCACAAACTGGTTTTAGCATGCAACACGCACCTGTCCTTAAAAGATAGAGACACGCTAATCCGTTCAGTGGAGCGCGGCTGCGGCCCCGGAAATCTGAGGGCATAACACACCTGGTATTGCTCGATCTCGCAATTGATCGTGCAAAGTTAGGGGGTTATTAAAGCCTCTTGGGTACTGCTGAGGCCTACTCCTGACTGCTCCTGGTGTAATGTATGGGGTAATTAAACACTCTTGGGTAGTGTTTTTTTATTTTTTATTTACTGATAATTTTATCGGTAATAAAATAGAATTTTCCAGAATGCTAATCGTTACACAACGGAACTCTTGTTGCGTGTGATTTTTTAATGAAAATAAAAAAAATAATACAGATAGGGATTAACTCTGCTTCATCATTTTGGGCGGAAAAAGTCCTTTGGTGATCTGATCTTTTGGAGACAGATGCGCTTACACACATATTGAATTAGTTTTTGTAAAAAAATTTCAAACATTGTGTGGTTATTATTTTTGAGAAGAATGTCTTTGGGTGGTCCACCGTCCTGCATTATAGAGTCTTGTGAACTGTTGGATATGCGCTTGTTCTTACACAAAGGTATTTCTTTAAAAAATTTGTAAAATGTTGCTGTTTTTTGGAGGGGATTGTGAAGCCCGGGTGTGTACTGGTGCATCAGCCAACTCCAGGCTGTGCCCTTCAGGCAATATATGGGTTCCTGATGCCGCAGAGGTGGGGCCTGGGTCTGAAAATTTCTCATTTTTGGATAGTGGGTGCTACCTATGAGAAATCTTTGTCAAAAATTTTATATATTGTGTTGTTTTTTTTGGGGGGGGGGGATTGTGAAGCCCTGGTGTGTAGTGTACTAGTGCATCAGCCAACTCCACGCTGTGCCATTCAGCCACTAAATGGTTTCCTCTTGCTGCCAACATGTCCACGCTGTGTCATTCAACCACTATATGGTGTCCTCATGCTGCCAACACCTCCACGCTGTGCCATTCAGCCACTATATGGTGTCCTCATGCTGCCAACACCTCCACGCTGTGCCATTCAGCCACTATATGGTGTCCTCATGCTGCCAACACCTCCACGCTATGTCATTCAGTCACTATATGGTCTCCTGACACTGATGCCACCACCAGGCTCTGTCATTGTGCTGCTGTGCCGCAGTGATTCTAAGAGCGATGCCGGTAATCTGCATGCTATTCTGAATAACAGTATTATTTCACTACCCCAGCACACTCCATATGCGTTTTAGTACACAGCAAAGTATTCTATACCCCTATAGAGGCTGTATGTAGGCTAGAAATAGCCTTTTTTAATATCGATTCGCCGCAAACAAATTCGGATTGAAACAAACTTTTCGGGAAAATTCGGCGAATCGGCCGAATCGAATTTTTGAAAAGTTCGCTCATCTCTACCGGTAGCCATGGAAAAAATAGAAAAAGAGAACAATGAAATGAAGATAGAAGTTGATGATCTTGCCAGCAATCTGGAGAGTGTCTCTAAAGCTAAGAGACAACTTGAGGAGGAAGTCAAGGGAAGAATGCCCTTGCACATGCTCTTCAATCTGCTCGTCATGACAATGACTTGCTCCCTAAACAGTATGAGGAGGCCCTGGAACAAGTTGAGACTCTGAAACATGAAAACAAGAATTTGCAACAGGAGATCTCAGATCTATCTGAACAGATTGGTGAGAGTGGAAAATCTATCAATGAGTTACAGAAGACCAAGAAACAGTTGCTGGACAGTGAGAAGATGATCTCCGCAAAGCTCAAGAGTGAGCAGCTGAAATATATAAAGCTGGAAGATGACATGAAGAAGTGCAGAACGAAAAGCGAAGAAGGTCCCACATAGCTGCCTTGGTTTTGCAGGGAGCGCAGGTGGCTGTGCTGGCGGACAATGAACAGTTGATAAAACAATTGCTGTCAGGGACTTGACAGAGTTACTTGACAGTGAGCGGATGAAGTCCGCTAAGTTCCAGTGTAAGCAGCGGAAATATGAAAAAAAGAAAGAGGACCAGGAAGTCCTAAAAGAGAGCAGAGACCAAGATATGGTGCAATTGGCTCAAGAAAGGCTTCTGGGGCCGAAGTTACAGGATACAGGGATGCTTTCTCTGAATGCCAAAAAGTCCTCTAAAGCTAAGATTGAGGTGAAGCCCTGTAAGAAGTCCCCTTAAGCTAGGACTGAGCTGAAATCTGGTTAGAAATCCTCTGAAATGGAGACTAAGGAGAAGTCAGGCGGGAAATCCTCTGAACCAGAGCAGACCAAAAATTCTGAAGATAATGCTGAGGCAGAGAAATCCACTGAAGCAGAAGCTAAACCAGAGTCAACCTCAAAAGCTGTGAGTAAAGAAAATGGCACAACTGAAGAAGCTGCAGAGAAGAGCAAAACAGAAGTAGAAGCTGTTTCTACCCAAGAACCTGAAGGAGCCAAAGACTCTGAAGCCAAATCTGAGGAAACTGGTGCCCCTGAAGAGAAAGCTGGGAGATATAAGGTGAAACCATGTGAGAAATCCGCTGAAATCAAGACTAAGGTGAAACCAGGTGGGAAGTTCTCTAAAGTTGAGACTGAGATGGACCCGGGTCAGAGGACCTCTGAAGCTACAGAGAACAAGACAGTGGTTGGTGAAGCTGTTAAGGTTCGACCACGTGGGGGCTTTCCCAATGTGATTGACCAGGCTGCTATACACTTTGCCACACAGGATATGTTGGTACTCTTTCTTGGCAGGAAGCTCTGCTGCTCCCAAAAGAGTTCTCTTTTTATTAAGGAAGAAACAGTTGGTTTTAACATTGTGCAAAGCAGGACGATTGATTATGACATCACAATTAATATGTTACAGTTTGATTGGTTGTTCAAATATTGTGTCAGTATATATTAGCATATCTAGTGTCCATTAGTGATGTCGCGAACATAAAATTTTCGGTTCGCGAACAGCGAACGTGAACTTCCGCATAAGTCCGCAACCGGGCGAACCGCCATTGACTTCAATGGGCAGGCGAATTTTAAAACCAACAGGTACTCTTTCTGGCCACAATAGTGATGGAAAAGTTGTTTCAAGGGGACTAACACCTGAACTGTGGCGTGCCGGAGGGGGATACATGGCAAAACTCCCATGGAAAATTACATAGTTGATGCAGAGTCTGATTTTAATCCATAAAGGGCATAAATTACCTAACGTTCCTACATATTTGGAATAACGTGCTTTAGCCCCTTTAAGCAGCACATAGAGCCCCCCTTTAGGCATCACATAGTTAGATCCCACCTTTAGGCAGCACATAGATTCCCCCATATTAGGCAGCACATAGTTAAAGCCCTCCTTTAGGCAGCACATAGTTAGAGCCTCCCTTTAGGCAGCACATAGAGCCCCTTTAGGCAGCACATAGTTAGATCCTCCCTTTAGGCATCACATAGTTAGATCCCCCCTTTAGGCAGCACATAGATTCCCCCATGTTAGGCAGCACATAGTTAGAGCCCCCCTTTAGGCAGCACATAGATTCCCCCATATTAGGCAGCACATAGGTAGAGCCTCCCTTTAGGCAGCACATAGAGCCCCCCTTTAGGCAGCACATAGATTCCCCCATATTAGGCAGCACATAGTTAGATTCGCCCATATTAGGCAGCACATAATGCAGGACGGTGGACCACCAAAATAAATTATTTTCTAAATAAAATTTTTAATGAAATAAAGAAGCAGAGTTTATCCCTCTCTGTATTTTTTATTTTTATTTATTTAACTTAAAAAATCACACGCAACAAGCGTTCCATGGTGTAATGGTTAGTACTCTGGAAAATTCAAGTTTAAATTATCAGAAAGTCCAGAAGACTCTATAAGGCAGGATGGAGAAACACACAAAGAAATCCTTTTCAAAATAAAATTTTTCATCAAATAAAGATGAAAGCAGCAGCCAGAAAAATTGCAGCACCAGAAAAAGTGCAGCACCTGAGGCCAGAAAAATTAGGCATGTACACATGGCTGGAAAATTTGGTAGCAGCGGCCAGAAAAATTTCTGTTTGTTTCGCCATTGCGGCTTGAACCCTAGTTGGTGGCGGATAAGTCATGCAAGTCATCCGGTATTCAGAGGTAAAATACAGCAGCATGTGGACCATTTTTAGCCCAAGGCAGCTCATCTGATCAGGCCTTGTTCAGTCAAATGTATCGCCCAGTGTCAGTCCCTTTGGGATCCATCCCTCATTCATCTTAATAAAGGTAAGGTAATCTAGACTTTTTTGACCTAGGCGACTTCTCTTCTCAGTGACAATACCTCCTGCTGCACTGAAGGTCCTTTCTGACAGGACACTTGAAGCGAGACAGGCCAGAAGTTTGATCGCAAATTGGGATAGCTCAGGCCAAAGGTCAAGCCGGCACACCCAGTAGTCAAGGGGTTCATCGCTCCTCAGAGTGTCGATATCTGCGGTTAAGGCCAGGTAGTCTGCTACCTGCCGGTCAAGTCGTTCTCTGATGTTGGACCCCGAAGGGCTGTGGCAATGCATTGGACTTAAAAAGCTCCGCATGTCCTCCATCAACAGCATGTCTGTAAAGCATCCTGTCCTTGCCGGTGTGTTCGTGGGAGGAGGAGGATTACTTTCACCTCTTCCCCTGTTAGATTCCTGGTGTGCTGTGACATGACCCTTATACGCTGTGTACAGCATACTTCTTAATTTATTTTGGACCTGCTGAATCCTTTCCACCTTGCAGTAATGCAGTAACATGTCAGGTAACATGTTTATACTGGGGGTCTAGTAGCGTGGACACCCAGTACAGGTCGTTCTCCTTCAGCCTTTTTATACGAGGGTCCCTCAACAGGCACGACAGCATGAAAGACCCCATTTTCACAAGGTTGGATGCCGAGCTACTCATGTCCCGTTCCTCGTCCTCAGTGATGTCAGGGAAGGTATAATCTTCTTCCCCTCAGCCACGTGCAACACCACGGGAACCAGATAGGTGACAAGGAGCACCCTGGGATGCCTGTTGTGGTTGGTCTTCCTCCTCCTCTTCAAAGCCACATTCCTCCTCTGACTCTTCTTCCTCACAATGCACTTCCAGCGTTGCCGCAGGTCCAGCAAGCGAAGCTGATAAGGCTGTTTCTGGTGGTGATGGTGACCACAACTCTTCCTCTTCACGCTCATCTACTGCCTGATCCAGCACTCTTCGCTGGGCACGCTCCAGGAAGAAAACAAATGGTATGATGTCGCTGATGGTGCCCTCGGTGCGACTGACTAGGTTTGTCACTACTCAAAAGGACGCATGAGCCTACAGGCATTGCGCATGAGCGTCCAGTAACGTGGCAAAAAAATTCCCAGCTCCTCAGATGATGTCCTAGCACCCCGGTCATACAAGTATTGGTTAACCGCTTTTTCTTGTTGGCGCAGGCGGTCGAACATTAGGAGTGTTGAATTCCAACGTGTCGGGCTGTTGCAAATCAAGCGCCTCACTGGCATGTTGTTTCGCCGCTGGATATCTGAAAACTTCGCCATGGCCGTGTAGGAATGTCTGAAATGGCCACACACCTTCCTGGCCTGCTTCAGGACATCCTGTAAGCCTGGGTACTTATGCACAAAGCGTTGTACAATCAGATTACACACATGTGCCATGCACGGCACATGTGTCAACTTGCCCAACCTGAATGCCGCCAAATTTGTTCCGTTGTCACAAACCACTTTGTCAATCTCCAGTTGGTGCAGAGTCAGCCACTGATCCACCTGTGCGTTCAGGGCCGACAGGAGTGCTGGTGCGGTGTGACTCTCCGCTTTCAGGCAAGTCAACCCCAAGATGGCGTGACACTGCCATATCCGGGATGTGGAATAGCACCTGGGGAGCTGGGGGGGGGGGGTGCCGGTGATGTGGAGCAAGACGCAGCAGTAGAAGAGGACTCAGCCGAGGAGGTTATGGAAGAGGATGGAGTAGGAGGAGTAGAGGAGGTGGCAGCAGGCCTTCCTGCAAGTCGTGGGGGTGTCACCAACTCCTCTGCAGAGCCACGCATTCCATGCTTGGCAGCCGTCACCAGGCTTACCCAATGCGCAGTGTAGGTGATATACCTGCCCTGACCATGCTTTGCAGACCAGGTATCAGTGGTCAGATGGACCCTTGCCCCAATACTGTGTGCCAGACATGCCATTATTTCCTTTTGCACAATGGAGTACAGGTTGGGGATTGCCTTTTATGCAAAGAAATTTCGGCCGGGTACCTTCCACTGTGGTGTCCCAATAGCTACAAATTTTTTAAAGGCCTTAGACTCCACCAGGTTGTATGGTAAAAGCTGGCGGGCTAACAGTTCACACAAGCCAGCTGTCTGGGCTAGGGGGGGACTTTGGGACATTGGCTTCCTGCACTCAAACATCTCCTTGACAGACACCTGACTGTGGGCAGATGAGCAGGAACTGCTCAAGGCGAGAGACGGAGAGGCGGATGGTTGAGAGGGGGCAAGGAGGGGAGCAGTGGTTGACTTGGCTGAAGATGCTGGACCAGGAGGAGGATGGCGGCTTTGAGTTTGTGTGCTGCTTGTACTCATGTGTTGATTCCATTGGCGTTTGTGATGTCACATCATGTGCCTTCGCAAAGCAGTTGTACCTAGGTGGGTGTTGGACTTCCCACGACTCAGTATCTTTTGGCACAGGTTGAAAATGGCCTCGCTGTTGTCAGAGGCAGACACACAAAAAAATTGCCACACTACTGAGCTCTGCGATGACGGCATTCTGGTGGTGGCAACAGCATGCGTTGATTGGCCTCCCGTCTGGCTGACCCCGGGTGCCGATGCATGCAGTCTGACTGTGCCACTAGCTCCTTCCAACCTCCCCCTGCTTCCAACTCGTCTCCTCCTCCTCTCTGTCTCCCCATCTGAACTTTCCCCCTGTTCTTCTTCTCTTTTAGCGGGCACCCACGGACGAATCGTCATCATCAACCGCTTCACCGGTATCTGACAACTCAAGAAAGGAAGCAGCAGTGGGTACAACATCATCATCAC
This sequence comes from Hyla sarda, assembly GCF_029499605.1. Taxonomy (NCBI): domain Eukaryota; kingdom Metazoa; phylum Chordata; class Amphibia; order Anura; family Hylidae; genus Hyla; species Hyla sarda. The sequence continues at coordinate 255,012,818 of NC_079189.1, read as the reverse complement.
ACCGTACGTCCATGTGTGTAATGCTGCCTGACTTAGACATATCCCTGTTAACTACATCCTCTGGCAATAATGTTTGTGCATCACTCATTTCTTCAAACTGATGTGTAAATAACTCCTCTGACGGATCAAGTAAAGCTGCTGTGGTGCTAGTGTTGGTGGTGGCAGCAGGCGGGCGAGTGATAACTTGAGAGGTGCCCCCTACGGTCACCCCAAAGATGATTTGCACTAGTGTGACAATGAGCCCTGAAGGCCAAAAGACTCCCAAGTGTTAAGTGAAGTGACTGATTTTATTTTACAGCCAATAAAGGTTTTTTTTTTTCAAATTTACACTACGGTCACCCCAAAGATGATTTGCACTAGTGTGACAATGAGCCCTGAAGGCCAAAAGACTCCCAAGTGTTGAGTGAACTGACTGATTTTATTTCAGAGCCAAAAAAGTTTGTTTATTTTTTTTCAAATTTACACTACGGTCACCCCCAAAGATGATTTGCACTAGTGTGACAATGAGCCCTGAAGGCCAAAAGACTCCCAAGTGTGAAATGAAGTGACTGATTTTATTTTACATCCAAAAAAGGTATTTTTTCAAATTTACACCCCAAAGATGATTTGCACTAGTTGCTGGAAAGAAAAAAAGTTTGCCAGCGGAGTAACCCTTTTAAACAGTGGTTAGCCAACCAGGGTGCCTCCAGCTGTTGCAAAACACATGGACTGATGTTTGAGCCCTTTTAACCCCTTAAGGACTCAGCCCATTTTGGCCTTAAGGACTCAGACAATTTAATTTTTACGTTTTCATTTTTTCCTCCTCGCCTTCTAAAAATCATAACTCTTTTATATTTTCATCCACAGACTAGTATGAGGGCTTGTTTTTTGCGCGACCAGTTGTCCTTTGTAATGACATAACTCAATATATCATAAAATGTATGGCGCAACCAAAAAACACTATTTTTGTGGGGAAATGAAAACGAAAAACGCAATTTTGCTAATTTTGGAAGGTTTTGTTTTCACGCCGTACAATTTATGGTTAAAATGACGTGTGTTCTTTATTCTGAGGGTCAATACGATTAAAATGATACCCATTATTATATACTTTTATATTATTGTTGTGCTTAAAAAAAATCACAAACTTTTTAACCAAATTAGTACGTTTATAATCCCTTTATTTTGATGACCTCTAACTTTTTTATTTTTCCGTATAAGTGGCGGTATGGGGGCTCATTTTTTGCGCCATGATCTGTACTTTTTTTTGATACCACATTTGCATATAAAAAACTTTTAATACATTTTTTATAAATTTTTTTTTATAAAATGTATTAAAAAAGTAGGAATTTTGGACTTATTTTTTTTTTTTTTCGTTCACGCCATTCACCGTACGGGATCATTAACATTTTATTTTAATAGTTCGGACATTTACGCACGCGGAAATACCAAATATGTCTATAAAAAATGTTTTTTACGCTTTTTGGGGGTAAAATAGGAAAAACGGACGTTTTACTTTTTTATTGGGGGAGGGGATTTTTCACTTTTTTTTTACTTTTAAATTTTTTTTACACTTGAATAGTCCCCATAGGGGACTATTCATAGCAATACCATGATTGCTAATACTGATCTGTTCTATGTATAGGACATAGAACAGATCAGTATTATCGGTCATCTTCTGCTCTGGTCTGCTCGATCACAGACCAGAGCAGGAGACGCCGGGAGCCAGACGGAGGAAGGAGAGGGGACCTCCGTCCGGCGTTCTGAATGATCGGATCCCCGCAGCAGCGCTGCGGTCGATCCGATCGTTCATTTAAATCGCGAACTGCCGCAGATGCCGGGATCTGTATTGATCCCGGCACCTGAGGGGTTAATGGCGGACGCCCGCGAGATCGCGGGCGTCGGCCATTGCCGGCGGGTCCCTGGCTGCGATCAGCAGCCGGGATCAGCCGCGCATGACACGGGCATCGCTCCGATGCCCGCGGTTATGCTTAGGACGTAAATGTACGTCCTGGTGCGTTAAGTACCACCTGACCAGGACGTACATTTACGTCCTGCGTCCTTAAGGGGTTAATACTGTAGTTGCTGGACTGAAAAAAAGTTTGCCAGCGGATTACCCCTTTTAAACAGTGGTTACCCAACCAGGGTGCCTCCAGCTGTTGCAAAACACACGTACTGATGTTTGAGCCCTTTTAATACTGTAGTTGCTGGACTGAAAAAAAGTTTGCCAGCAGAGTACCCCTTTTAAACAGTGGTTACCCAACCAGGGTGCCTCCAGCTGTTGCAAAACACACGGACTGATGTTTGAGCCCTTTTAATACTGTAGTTGCTGGACTGAAAAAATTTTGCCAGGTGCTGTCCTTAAAGCAGATGTTATATTAGTGGTTTAGGAATGTAGTAAACCCTGAATGAACCACCTAGCTATCGCTTTCCCTATCACAGCAAGAGCAGCTTCACTTTCCCTCCTCTCTCTAAGCCTACAACATGCCGAATGAAAGTAAAATGGCGTCCGTGCAGGTAGGAGGGTCTGGAAGGGAGGGTCTGCTATTGATTGGCTGTAATGTGTCTGCTGACTGTGACACACAGGATCAAAGTTTACCGCAATGTTAATGAATAGGGGGCGGATCGAACTTCACATATGTTCGCCCGGCGAGGCGAACGCGAACAAGCGAAGTTCGCCGGGAACCGTTCGCCGGCGAACAATTCGCGACATCTCTAGTGTCCATTAATTTCTTGGAAAAAGTTCTCTGCTCATCAGATGTTTAGTCCTTGCATGGCGTCATGAAATGGTTTCGGTCCAGAGTCACGAGCAGATAATATTCTGAGTATATGGGTTGAAGGATAAAACAATGCGTCATTCTATATGCTGATTAGTCAATTGTGGCGTAGCATAAGTCTCTATCTTGCAAGACTTCTAGCTTGAGATTTCTTCATCTTTCCACGAAGTCCAATGTTTAGAGGTCCTGTATTCAGAGTCTCCAACCCAAGGTTTCTTAGTTACAGGCAAAGGGCAAGCTGAAATGTTTTGAATTAAGGAAAGCAAGCTCTTCTGCAATATTCAGCAATAGCATTTAGCATTCTGATGTATCTGGGTTAAAGCTTAAGGGAACAGATATTTTTCCAGCAGCAATGGCATTTTATTATTAATATATTGATCAGTCATTAGAAACATAAGGGTCATCCCTATTAAAGCCACTGAGGCCGAAAGATTCTTTGAAGCAGAGGCAAAGGTCCGGCAAGCCAGAAGAAGGCAAAGGTTGGAAGAATCTGTTCTCTCGGTCCTTAATCTCAAGAACCCTACGCACACCAGGCTGGAGACTGGAGCTGTGTGACCGAGAGATTTGCCATTGGTGGCTGGTAAAAGTCCAGAAGAAAGAAGTCAAGGACTTCAGAGACTGTGGGACAAAAGTTGTCCAAGAGAAAGGAAAGGCAGATGGTTTCTGCCTTTCAAACATATGTGTTCCTTCCTGGTGGTCTGAGCAAAGGGGGGGATATGTGACAAGGTGGCAAGGAAAGGGTGTATTTCCTTGGCTCACCCTGGAGAATCTCTCACCTGCTTCTTAAGTAATGAGGCAGCAGGGAAGGGAGGTGTATATAAGATGGAGACTCAGTCTAATCTGTGCTCTCCTTTGGAAACAGTATGCTGGCTGTTAGAGGGGGAGACACACGGGCCCTGTTTAGATAACACGCAGCAGGCGCTGCGAGTGGTCCAAGTTCGGGTGTGAACTGGTAGGAAAACAGGTTGCAGGTGGCACGGGTTTTAACTGGATGAGGGAAGCTCACCAGTTGATAGACAGGGCATGCTGAGACTTATAGTCAGCGACCAGACTGTCTAGGACTTTATTTTGTTCCTGATGTTTAGTTTTTACCTGCAACCTGTGGAAATAAAGCTGGCGAGGAGCCAGACTTGTATGAGGAACTGTGGTCTGCTGTGTTATTGTGAGGAACGTGAGGCAAGTGACCAGGACGATCCGAGAGCTAATCCCTGAGACGGTTTGTCACTATATATATGTGTGTGTGTGTGTGTGGTAGCCCTTGGGGGGTGTATGGTGGTGGTGGTATGGTATCGGTATATGAGGGGTTAATATTAACCCTGTCACTCGTGATTCCAGGGTGAGGGCTGGTATTACTGAGGTATAACTTCGGCCTATCGCCGCCCTTCCCAGAAACGACAGGCGTATGCAGGTAATAACTGAAGGTCCACACTGGAGTTAAACTTGAACGGAAGTAAACTTTACTCTTGAACTTGCAGTACATTCAGAATACAGTTACAGTCTCTGCAATACACTTCTATAGACTTCAATGACTGACAGTTGCTGCGGACCTTGCGTCTTTTGCAGGTTAATAGAATCAAGGTAATTGGTGCGTGGATCCATCTGGATTTAGGGGTAGATTAGGTCCGGTGGTCCCGCAGAGTGTTTGGGGATTGATACACTCTATATTTGCTAAGGATCGTCCGTTGCTGCGAGGCTTGGGCCTAACTCACGGTTTTTAGCAGTGCAGGTTCTATAGAGAGATGTTGCTTGCTTGGCAACCCAGGAACAAACCAAAACGAGGCTAGGAATACCAAAGTGAGGCCTGGAACGCATCCAGAGTGAGGCTTGGAACGCATCACATGACCCGAAGGCCCTGCGACGCCATGGAAACAAGTAATTAACCATTTATTTACATATGGGACACCACATGTGTGTGTGTTTTAGCCCTCCAGGGAGCCTTCTCATCATGTACATCTGATAATATCTGCTTATATTGTCAATATTGTTATGGATATTGTTTTTAAGTGTTTTATATGTTTATGTTAAGTAAACGGGCCGAGTGGCCCATTTCATCCACGTTGTTGTCCCTGTGTTTTGTGGGGAAAAAGGACAGTTAGAGGGTGGGGGTTTATTTAAAGCAGGGGTCCTCAAACTTTTTAAACAGGGGGCCAGTTCACTGTTGTAGGGCCGGCCTATAGTATAAAAAAAAAACTATCCACTATCTTATTAGTGGACTACCCCTTTAAGTACACAGCACAGTTCCACCCACATTAGGTAGGCAGCATAGTTCCCCCCACATTAGGTTGGCAGTACAGATCCCCCCACATTAGGGTTGGCAGTATAGTTCCCCCACATTAGGTTGTAGTTCCCCCACATTAGGTTGGCAGTATAGTTTCCTCCACATTAGGTTGTAGTTCCCCCACATTTAGTTGGCAGTATAGTTCCCCCACATTAGGCTGGCAGTATAGTCCCCCCCCCCCCCCCCCCCCCCACACACACACACATTAGGTTGGCAGAGAATAGGTAGTAAAGAATACATTTCTGAGATAGGCCCTCTGGTCGATGTGGAGTTTTTACATAGGACCTCAAAGGGTGTCATAGGAGGAAGTATCGCAGCTGGAGTAGTGGAATTCAGTTGTGTATGTATATCTTTATATAGTGGATACGAGGCATCTGGAAGATTATATTTAGACTGATGAGAGGAGAAGGGGAGTAATGTGCATCTCAATGGATCTATTATGTCTGTCAAGTATAAGAGTTTGGCTACTTCACATCTGTAACTTGACAGGAAAGAAGGATTAGACTGTAGAGGGGTTAAAAGTGACCTAGATTTAAGAAAAAGAAGTGGAGGGGGTCCAGCTCCTGGGTGGAGGTATCCAGTAAAACTTAACCTTTAATGGCAACTAATTAAAACATGGAAAATGGCCACAAGGTGGCAAGTGACATGTCACTTAAAAACAAAAGGGGGGTGAAACGCCGACGCGTTTCGAGCATTTGCTCTTAGTCATGGCGTTGGTACCTAGTCACACGGGGGTTTAAATACCCACTGGCATATGGTCGGGTCCCACCGTGGAAAAAACTCCCCGCCTCCGTCAAACAGGATGTGACGTGGCATAAGGAAGGTAGTCAGAAAGAAAGGAAGATGCGGCCAGGTAAGATCTAATTAAGTGGAAAAAGATGGCTGATTAACCCATGAGTGACCTGTTTGTCATATGAGTATACGTATAGTGACGTCTAATGCATACAAACAGTGCAGTGTTATTGTACAACGGCCTCTCATGGGGCATACCCGGGTGGCTAGACTGTCATAACATAGTCAGCATTAGAAAAATCCCGAGCACATTAAGAAAAAAATATGGCATATGCGTTTTATTTATTTACTTATTACCATATTTTTTTCTAAGTGTGCTCGGGATTTTTCTAATGCTGACTATGTTATGACAGTCTAGCCACCCGGGTATGCCCCATGAGAGGCCGTTGTACAATAACACTGCACTGTTTGTATGCATTAGACGTCACTATACGTATACTCATATGACAAACAGGTCACTCATGGGTTAATCAGCCATCTTTTTAAAACTTAATTACATCTTACCTGGCCGCACCTTCCTTTCTTTCTGACTACCTTCCTTATGCCACGTCACATCCTGTTTGACGGAGGCGGGGAGTTTTTTCCACGGTGGGACCCGACCATATGTCAGTGGGTATTTAAACCCCCGTGTGACTAGGTACCAACGCCATGACTAAGAGCAAATGCTCGAAACGCGTCAGCGTTTCACCCCCCTTTTGTTTTTAAGTGACATGTCACTTGCCACCTTGTGGCGATTTTCCATGTTTTAATTAGTTGCCATTAAAGGTTAAGTTTTACTGGATACCTCCACCCAGGAGCTGGACCCCCTCCACTTCTTTTTCTCAGTTCCACGGGGAGTGGCGGCTCCCTGTCTCCGTGCTCCGGGACTATTGCCTGATGCTCGACACATACGGACTTTGGTGAGCTGATCAACTCCTTTTTGTTTCTCGACCTAGATTTAAGCCCGTATGTTGTCCAAGCTGCCTCCCAAATTTTAAGCGTTAACGAAGTGGACCTCAGTGTTTTCCTAGGTTGTTTGGGTGTCTGCCAAGTCCAGATCAGGGAGCCAGGATGGATTGGTGATATTTCCGACCATCTATGAGTCGGTTTAAAAGCAGCTAGAGAAGGGATTCTCCTTAAAGGGGTACTCCGATTTTTTTAATAGAAGTAATTTACAAATATGTTTAACTTTCTGCCACCAGTTGATTTAAAAGAAAAAAGGTTTTCACCGAAGTACCCCTTTAAGTGTACTGCTAAGTATAAAGCCTGATGGGCTGTGTTTGTGCGAGGGGCGGAAGTAATTATCGCTCCCTGCACTTCCAGGTGGGGCTCATTGGGAACAGGTGGGGGCGTGTGTATATAACTTCCCCCTCTCCTACAGGGGCGGAGCACGTGTCGTTTGTGGAATCTCTGCTTCCTGTGGCAGGCTGGTGTTTGAATCTCCCACAAAAATCTTCAGAGCTGCTGCTCACGGTGCGGAGGCCTCGCTGATCATGGGTCTGGGGTGGTGCAGGCGCGGCATCCTGGCAGCTCCGCTGGCTGTCTTATCTGGGGATGCTGTCTCACTCTGATTATAAGGTAATATTGGGCAGGTATGGTTCTGGCTGGCTCTGCCCGCAGCGGTAGTGGGGGCCAGGAGCGGCAAGCAGGTGAGTTAAATCGTTGCTGGGGGTGGTGCGGCCTCAGCATTTCGCGCAGCCCGCTAGCTGCCTCATGGCGACATGTGGACCGCCCGCCACCCACACAACTACAATTGTCTATGCCCTTGGGACAGGTTGCGGCAGCTGCCCAGTCCTCGTTAGGCAGTCCTGTCAGCTTGTCTGCTATCGTTAATCTAAAGTATAGTGTAATGCTCTGCGGAGGGTTGTTTCAATATAAAGTTTGCTGTATACAGTGTGGTGCAATGCTCTGCAAAGAGTCGTTTCAATATAACTTTTGCTGTGTGGTGCGGTGCTCTGCGGGGTATACGGTGCCCTTGCAGTATACGGTACAGTGTAATGCTCTGCAAAGGGTCTCGTTACAATATAACATGTACTGCATAACGGTATAGTGCAGTGCTCTGCAGATGGTCTCGTTACAATATAGTATACATGATATAAAGTTATGGTGCAATAATCTGCAGATGGTCTCGTTACAATATAGTATACATGATATACAGTTAAGGTGCAATGCTCTGCAGATGGTCTCATTACAATATAGTATACATGATATATAGTTAAGGTGCAATGCTCTGCAGATGGTCTCATTACAATATAGTATTCATGATATACAGCTATGGTGCTATGCTCTGCAGATGGTCTTGTTACAATATAATATATACTATATACAGTATAGTGCTATACTCTGCAGATGGTCTCATTATAAACAAACTTTATACAGTTAGTGCAATGCTCTGCAGATGGGATGGTTTCAATACAACATATTATATAGGGCATAGTGCAATGCTCTGCAGAGGGTCGTTACAGTTAGCATGTCCAGTGTGGTGCGGTGCTCTGCGAAGGGTCTCGTTGCAACACAGGGTGGCATTTACTGTTTGGTGTGGTGCAATACTCTGCAGAGGATCACGTTGCAGGGTAGCATATGCTGTGTGTGGTGATACAGTGCTCTGTAGACTGTCTTGTTTCAATATAGTATATAGTAGGGTGCAATGCTCTGTAGAGATATAACATAGGCTACATCCAAATAAATCATAGTATACACAGTGTTATTTGCACGATCATGGTATCCATACGGTTCATACGCTTGGTTTATTATGGGCATACATGCATTACTGGTACAAGGTGCACACGAGTAGAGCATCTTCACGGTTTGATAACTCCATGAGTTTCTTATTGTCCGTACTCTCATGGTTAATTCATACGCTTATGGCACACTGCTCGTACGCGCTTAGTATGTATACAGTTTCATGTGCTAATATCATTATATACGGTACATATACTCACTGACGATACATTCACAGCATTTATACTGGGCAAACTCGTTTATGCTGTTCACCTCATGGTTATTCTCTCACTCACTGGTGTTTTACACGGTCCACAAACTTGGCATTAATGCTGTTCACATATTCTTGCCATGTTCACGGTCTTACGTTCTTTCTACCATGTTACATTCATGGCAATCAAACACCTCGTAATTATCACTGGTTCATACGCTCAAAGTATCATTCGGTTCATATGTTAATGGTATTTCATACTGGTTACGGCAGTATACTGCCTATAGCAATTATACGGTTCATACACTCATGGCAGTTATAGTGGTCACACTCTCACGGTTCTTAAGTTGTTCACATGTTCACCGCAGGGTTCATACGGTTCATACGCTCATGGCGGTTGTATTGGTTGCACGGTCATGGTTTTGTTGTTCACGCGTTCACCGCATTCATACACGCAGGTTTTATACGCTCATGGCAGTTATATGGGTTACACGGTCATGGTTTTGTTGTTCACGCGTTCACCGCATTCATACACGCAGGTTTCATACGCTCATGGCAGTTACATCGGTCACACGGTTATGGTTTAGTTGTTCACACGTTCATCGCATTCATACACGCAGGGTTCATACGCTCATGGCAGTTATATTGGTTACACGGTCATTGTTTTGTTGTTCACACGTTCATCGCATTCATACATGCCTAGTTCATACGCTCATGGCAGTTATATTGGTTACACGGTCATTGTTTTGTTGTTCACACGTTCACCACATTCATACATGCAGGGTTCATACACTCATGGCAGTTATATTGGTTACACGGTCATGGTTTTGTTGTTCACATGTTCACCGCATTCATACACGCAGGTTTCCTATGGTTCTCACACATAGTGACATGCTTTTTCGTGCAGTTGTGGCCACGCGCTCATAGCATGTACACAGCATTATACTGCTCATAGTACTCATACCTCATAGCGTCATACCACATATTAATTCGTAGCACATATGCTCGACGCTTATACTGCACATGTACTTGTAGCGTTTATACTGCACATACACATGGCCTACATCAGGCACATACGCTCTTAGCATTGATATCGCAAGTATACTCATAGCATTATACTGCTCATAGTATCATATCACTATACGCTCATAGCATTTATACCACATACACGCTCGTTGTATTCATACCACAGACATGTTCACGTCATGTATATTGCACATAGAATTGTAGCAATACACTACACGGACATTCGTAGCATTCATTCTGTACATACGATGGTAGTAATTATTATGCTGACACGTTGTAGTACTTATTCTGCGTACATGTAGCATTCATTCTGTTATGTTATCTGCACTAACATCCATAGTGTTTACTGTACATGGGTAATGGTATTTATTCTGCATGTTCATCCATAGCGTCTACACTACACACATGCTCCCTTAGCTTTTACTGTACATATGTTTATAGCATTCATTCTGTGTATTCGTGCATAGTCTTTTATACGGAAAGTTCACTCAGGCTTGTCAGGATGTAGCCCTATTGCCTGACTCCTCTTCAGGTTAAGGGGTCAATGTCGGTTGCTACTGACTTGTTCAGAGCAATCGCATTGTTGTTTATTGTCATGTCCTGCAAGTTCTCAGGTCAGATACAACCTCCTCTGTTGTATTTCACGACTAAGTTATCAGTTAGTTATAGAACACATATTCAACTATCCGGCACAGGTACTCGTTCAAGGGTGGTCATCATTTTAGTGGCACTAATCGGCTGTTCAATACCCGGTCACCTGACTCGTTCCTTCAGGGGTTGAATCGCGGTTGTTACTGACTCACATTCAGAGCAACCAATTTCAGGAATAGTCACAATGTTAACCTGTTGCCTGACTCCTCTTCAGGTTAAGGGGTAATGTCGGTTGCTACTGACTCGTATTCAGAGCAATTTTGTCGTTGGTGTATTTGTTATGACCTGACACGTTTTCAGGTCAGATACAACCTCGTCTGTTGTATTTCTCGATTATGTTATTTCGTTATAGTACACAGATTCAACTCTCTGGCATAGTTGCACGTTACGCTCATAGTCTGGTTACGTTCATAGCTTTATTTTGTTGTACTGCACATGGGTAATAGTTTTTCTGCATTTCCATCCTTAGAGTCTACACTACACATATGCTCCCGTAGCTTTACTGTACTCATGCTCATAGCTTTCATACTGCATATTCGTGCATAATGTTTATACGGAAAGGTTATACAGCTTTGTTAGGATGTTGCCCTATTTGCCTGACTCCTTCAGCTTAAGGAGTTAATGTCGGTTGCTACCGACAAATTTTCAGAGCAATTACATTGTGGTTCATTGTCACGACCTGAGACGTTCTCAGGACAGATACAGCCTCCTCCGTGGTATTTCATGACCACGTTATCAGTTACTTATAGTAGACATATTCAACTATCCGGCATAGTTGCACGTTGTCTATCTTTTTAGATAAATGTTTACACTTTATTTTCTAGGCATGTATGAGGTACTCATAATGATGTTAGAGCATAAATTCATAACGTTCCTTACGTTTTCACGGTACTTACGCTCCCAGCTTGTGTATGATACATGCACCAGTACACAGCATTTGTTGCATACTACCATAGTTGTATGCGAGTAGGTTATGTGCATTCGTTCCTAGTGTTGAATAGCAGTTGCACCTCTGGCTGTACATATATTTACAAAACACGATTACAGTATTCATATGGTGCTTACATTCATTGCAGATATATCGAGCACATATTCTTAAACCTCCTACGTCTGCAGGGGGGGATGCACCACATAGGTTATTGTTAGACATGTCTCAGAGCAATAACATATTGAGTAGCGACTTGTAGTTGGGTATACTGTTAGCAGGTTATGCCGCACATACGGTTAACATGTTTCATGTGGTGCACACAGGGGAGGTAGATCCTTTGCTTAGGGTATTGGACACAATTGGTCATTTTTGTTACTGACACGCCTTCAGAACAACAAGCCAGCTTCATACAGGTATCTTGTCATGAATACTCATGATGTTACCCTGTTGCCTGACTCCTCTTCAGGTTAAAAGGGGTAATGCCAGTTGCTACTGACTCGTTTTCAGAGCAATTTTGTCGTGTGTTATATTTGTTATGACCTGACACGTTTTCAGGTCAGATACAACCTCGTCTGTTGTATTTCTCGATGACGTTATAATTTCGTTATAGTACACAGATTCAACTATCTGGCATAATTGCACGTTATCTTTTAAGGAGGGCCAGCATTTAGTTGCAGATATATTCTGCATTTAATACACAGTTTCATGACTCATTTCTTTAGGATCGGGGATTGAATAATGGTTGCTGCTGTCTCATTTCAGAGCAATTGATTTGACATGGTTATGTAGGTAATCTGACACGTTTCAGATAGTATACAATCTCAATGTGGCATTTCACACTTACGTATTTGAGAAAAAAAAAAGTGGTTTACAAAGACCTGTGATGTTTACAGGCACAATGATTTCACAAAGACCTGTCATGTCTACAGGCTCGATGGTTCCGTGGGGACCTGTGACGGGTTCAGGCACGACGGTGTCACAAAGACCTGTCAGGTCTACAGACATGATGGTTCATCTAAACACTGGTCACGTCTACAGATACGTTGCTCTCGCAGGGAGCTGTCATCTGCAATGGGTCATCACTTCCAAGTCCAGTTGGGTCAGTACAGTGGCTAGTTAGGTATGTCTGTTACAGTCTCAATCAGGTAAGGTGCCTTCGTGAACCTTGTCATGCGACATGACCCACACGATCTATCAGGTAGATAGGTATTTCTTGTCATTTACCTGTCAGTTTAGTTTTTGCCTCTTAAATAGCAGGGGATTGGTGCTTGTCAGACCTGCCATGAAGTTAGCCTTTCCGTGTCCATTTGAAGTAATGTCACAAGTAGGGATGGTGATAGGTATAGTTCAGTTAGTATTTGGCAGGGAAGGTTATTCTCAGGTTGATTCTTTACAGATGGACGTTACTACCACGGTTTCAAAGGTATGGTTACCACCTCTAGTAGTCACTACTTGGTCAGGGCTACTCTTTCAGCACATTAGGTATAGTCTACTTCGGGTATGTGAAGATTGATGCTGGATGTAGGATGTTTTATTTCAGGAATTGTATTCATCCTAGCATGGTTGCTTTTTGCCCTCTATAGGCGTGCCCTCATTGCGCGGTTATGGCACAACTCAGACCGCTATGCTAGGGTAAGATCTTGTATAGGTATGTAGGCAATCTTTCCTGTCACTAGTACACGTATGGAGCCCCGATCACAAGTATAAAGCCTGATGGGCTGTGTTTGTGCGAGGGGCGGAAGTAATTATCGCTCCCTGCACTTCCAGGTGGGGCTCATTGGGAACAGGTGGGGGCGTGTGTATATAACTTCCCCCTCTCCTACAGGGGCGGAGCACGTGTCGTTTGTGGAACCCTCCCAACCCTCCCTTATCTTATTCCTTCACTATAGTGCATGCCCTCTATAGGCGTGCCCTCATTGCACGGTTATGGCACAACTCAGACTGCTATGCTAGGGTAAGATCTTGTATAGGTATGTAGGCAATCTTTCCTGTCACTAGTACACGTATGGAGCCCCGATCACAAGTAATATTTATATACATCTGAAAACAAAAGACCCCCACAGGTTTAAGGCATAGTTAAAACGGCCAAAGGAATTCTATGGCAACCATCTTTCCAGATAAACTTAAAGGGTAACTCTCATTAAAATTTATTTTTGCTATTGCACTCCTTATGGTAAATAAAAAATATTTCTAATATACTTTGTTTAACAAAAATGAAGTTTTCTATGTTTTATTTGTGCTTAAAAAAGCTCCAGAGCACATTTTCCCCAATCTCATACACAGACTTAGGACCGAAGTCCAAACACAGGAAGTGCAGCCTGGAGTGCTGAGGGGAGTGTGTCCAGCCTCATCCAATCATAGCTCCTCTCACACTTAACTGCCATATGCGGTTGGTTGGACACACCCCCTCAGCACTCCAGGCTGCACTTTCTGTGTTTGGACTTCGGTCCTAAGTCTGTGTATAAGTAATCAGGAGTATATTAGAGGTTTTAATTAACCTATATGCCAAAATATTCACCAAAAACATATCAATTCTTGAGTGTGTTGTATGAGGGTGTGAATAAAATGTATATTCCCTATCATTAGGTTTTAGAGTGGGCCATAGGTCATACATATGATGTTTTCTTATTATTTTACAAAACAATTGAGATAGGCGAATTGTATTTTGCGGAGGGATTGGATGATTGACTGAAGTCCTGTCCATTTTTGTGGAGAAGGGGAGGTTAAAATCTCCACCCATTAATAATGTAGTTGGAGGCAACCTGGACAATTTGTTAAATATTCTACTTAGAAATGGAATTTGAGCATTATTGGGTATGTACAGATTGCATAGTGTCATATGTGTGGAAGACAAATGGCCAGAAACAATAACATATCTCCCATTAGGGTCTAGATAGGTTGTATCTACTTGAAAGGGACATTTAGAGGATATCAATATGGCTACCCCCCCCCCCCCCTTTCTTCCTGTCCTGGTTAGCTGCGTACATTTTTGGGTACTGTCTCAGAGCAAAGTTGAAGGAGTTTGGATCATAATGGTGAGTCTCCTGTATGAAAGCAATATCCACATCTCTCCTCCTTAATTCTTTGAGCAGTAATCCGGGCTTTATATCAGTGTTTAGCCCTTTAATATTGTATGACATTAACTTAGCCATGACTTGTTTTCAAGGAGAAAAGGATTACAACCACACAGGAAAAACACCACCCCTCCCGACTTGACCAGAATTTGAAAGCTAATTAGCCTTGTGCCATGTTGATGTATTTTTGTCACTCTTGTGCCATGTTGATGTATTTTTGTCACTCTTGTGTTATGTTGGTGTATTTTCATTACGGTATTGCAGGTGAGAATGAAGAGGGCCATAACTACCCAAGTATTTCTGTGATTGAAGGTTGAGGTAGGGACCATGCACCTAAAGAAAGAAAAGTAAAAGGAAAACATTAAAAATAAAAAAAATTAAACTACACATATTAATGACAACCATCTTGAGAAATGGCTCTCTGACAATATCCAATAGATATGCCATGGATATAACTTTGAAGAATTTCTTACTAGATATCGCGCCTAAAGCCTTACTGGCTTAGGGATGAGAAAAATTCTTCTAAATGGGGGAAAGAAAGCAAAAATCAACAGAAGAACCGAACTAGTCAATTGAAGCTAGCTCCAAACTGTATATCGATTAAGCTTGTAAAAACTAAGGATCCTATTTATCGTAACTTGGATATAGAACCTTGGATTTCAAATTGTAACTCCAATGCAGTCTAATATTACACAAAATATTGTACTTTGGCCCTGCCTAAAGCCTCATTTACCATACAAAAAAGACTCAAGGTTACTATGTGATGTACTAAACCCTTTTATTAAGAGTCCATTTTTCAGGTGCAATAGTCCCGTTGGGGTGTTCCACCATTTTCAGGAGTGCGAGGTTGTGGTTTTCTATTTCTCTGTGGAGTAACCTTCGTCCAAACTGGAGGAGGAGCAGGAGGTGGGGGTAATAGCTCCCAATTACTCAACTGTGGAACAGGAATACACAAAGTTTCACAAAATGGAGAGAGATCTTGAGAAGTTTTAAGTGTGGCACTTTTCCCATTCTTTCTGGCATTGAGGCTGAATGGAAAACCCCAACGATATACAATATCCCTTTCTCGTAGGGTCTGTAGTAGAGGTTTCAGTAGTCTTCTCTTCTGAAGCGTTAGCCATGATAAATCTGGTAGTAGTTGGATTATGGCCCCATCAAAATCTATCTCACGGAGTTTTCTAGCTTTGTTCATTATTTGTTCTTTCAGGGTGTAGTCTGTGATGCAACAAACTACATCTCTCGGAAATGGTGATGAACCTTTTGGTTGATGGTGCATTTAGGACCGTATTAAATATTGCTTCCAATCTTGCCTTTAAGTCTTCCTCTTGTGTGGCTTCCAGTAATCCCCTCACTCTTATGTTGTGCCGACAACCTCTGTTATCCAGGTCCTCTAAGTGCCTCTGATAGTCGCTAAGTGTGTCATGTTGGGCTGACACCATTGTTTGCAGTTGAGAAACGTATTTTGGGGTGACATCGTGATCATTTTCGACACTATCCACTCTCTGGTTGACTGATCGTATATCCTGTCGTAGATTTGCAATCTCAGTCTTAAAGGTTTGTTTAATGCCCATCAGAAATCCATTAAAATAATCAATGGTGGGAATCTGGCTTAGGGTGGGTTCACACCACGTTTTTGCAATCCAGTTCCCGTGTCACTTTTTTTTAAGGAAACGTATCACAAAAAAAACGTACTAAACCGTATACAACTGTATATGCCGGATTCCGGTTAAAAACCGTATTATAATAATAAAACTGATATATGGTTGTATACAGTTGCATACGGTTTTACACTAAAAACACTCCAAGATAGAAGATTCTAGAAGCTGGTGGAACTTTCGGAGCCAACTGCGCATGTGCAGATTTGTAAACCGTATTGTGAAAACCGGATGTAACCTTAAGTGTATCCAGTTGAATACGGTTCTCATAGACCACCAATATATATAAAAAACGGATACGGTTTAAATATAGTTTTTCAAACGGACTTCAAACCGTAGTAGACTACGGTTTGAAGTATGGGAAATTAAACGCTTTTAACCGTAACGGATACAAAACGTATGCAACCGTATGATACGGTTAACATACTGTTTGTAATACAAAGTCAATGAGTACGGTTTGCAATACGGATCCATACAGTTTTGACGCTCAAACCGTATACGGGAACTGTATTGCAAAAACGTGGTGTGAACCCACCCTTAGATGGGCCTTCCATTGCCCTTCAGTGTGATCATGTGTTATATCTTCCTGTGATTCAGGTCTGCATGGGGACCAGTTAATTTGATACGATTTTTTCCGGAGAGGTGAAATGGAAGGGGTAGATGGATCAGCTTCCCACATTGTTGTAGCGGACAATGTCCTTTTAGCAGTAGGTTGGGAGTGTTTGGAACTCCTCTGTTCCTTGGGACCCAGATCTAACATTTGAATAGAAGAATGTGTATCTATCATGACAGCACTGTTATTAGAACTGGACCCCTGTGATAAGGGCAGTAATTTTGTAGTATCCAGATTTTCCTTGGAGCATTCCCTTTCCATCAGAAGAGAGTCATCTGAACTCGCCACTGTATCTGACTTTTTATGCGGTTTTGTCATGGTTGTTACTGTATCCGGGAGATCTTGGATTGGGTTGAACCTGTTAGACAACCTTAGAGGGTGACTTTTTGTTGGTGAACAAGGAGCACTGTAAGTTTATGGGGTGCTGTCTTCTCATATGTGGATATCAGAACAAGTTGAATACTGTATAGAAACTGATCTGGAGCATAAGAATCTTTGTTGAGGCGACGGATTTTTTTTATTTTTTTTCTTTCTCTTCCCATGGGAAGTTCAAGAGGGAAGGAAGAGTACAAAAGTTAATTGTTTTTTAGTTAAGTCCCACTCCAGATGAGGAAGGCTACAGAATGAAATGTATCATCCACACAGGTTTTGTAGGTACAGCCACAAATCCACAGTTTCCTTAAATCTACTGTCATTCAATAGAGGAATATATATAAGAATTTCTTCAAAGCTAGTAAATTAAAGGAGGTGTTCAGCTGGGTAATAACTTGCGATAGTTAGAGAAGGGGAGAAAATTGCGTTTCTACCACAAGGTGGCAGTCAAACCTCAGTAAAAGTAACAACCAGGTACATTGTATAAGGAAGTATGTAGAATACAGCGTCCGGTTTTATCAGATTCAATGCACCTCACTGTTAATTGCACTGCTATTTCTTTTACATCAGGGTCTTGTAGGTAATGCTGATAACAATTAGCAGTTTCGGATCAACTAGAGGAACCTGTGTGGTGTCAGTGAGGCTGGAACTCCACTGAGATTTTTGTCCTGCGATTTTTGTGGCATAAAAACGCCAGAAAAAACGCCAGAAAAACTGCCACAGTTTTCCCTGCATTTTGGCGTTTTCTCTGGCTTTTATACCTTTGTGTGGAATTTTTTCAGTTTTTGGCCCCTTTTGCTTTTTTTTTTTTTTTTTTACAAAATAGTTGGGTACCAAAAAAAAAAAAAAAAAAAAAAAAAAAAAGATGCAGTAGGGATGTAAAAATGTATTTAACTAAATTTTATTTTTTATAACAAAACTTTAATACATTTTTTTATAAAGTGTGTGTGTGTAACTTTTTTTTTCTCTTTTTTTCCCACAATTTTTATGTAGAACTACTACTCCCAGCATGGAACAAGACTGTTCCATGATGGGAGTAGTAGTACCTGTATTATAGACATATCGCCCCGGGTGTCAGTCTGACACCCAATGCGATCGTCCATGATATAGCAGAGATGTGGCTCTATACAGCGCTCACATCTCTGCTCTATTCACATCACTGGCCATTCATATTTTCCACCCAGAGCTGTGATTGGCCGAATGGTTTCAGCCAATCACAGCTCTGAGGAAAAGATGAATGAGTGAGTGGCCGGCCCGGAGTACAGTGCAGAGCAGGGATGCGAGCGATGTATACAGCCGCTCTGCATCTCTGCTATAGACAGGACAGTCACAGCAGGTGTCAGTAGTGACACCCGCTGTGATGTGTCCTTTAACAGGCACTACTACTCCCAACATGGAGCACACTCTGCTCCATGCTGGGAGCTGTAGTACCTGCATTAATAGACAGATCGCAGCGAGTGTAACTTCTGACACCCGCTGCGATCTGTCTATTAATGCAGGTACTACAGCTCCCAGCATGGAGCAGAGTGTACTCCATGTTGGGAGTAGTAGTACTTGTAGTTAAGGAAAGATCACTGCGGGTATAACTCCTGACACCCGCTGTGATGCTCCTGTATAATGTATGGATGCAGCGGCCGGCGCTCTTCTATTGTCCCCTGCACGCCGTATATATACACATTCTGATTTCTCCTAGAGAGCTGTGATTGGCTGGAACCATCTGACCAATCACAGCTCTCTGCGGGAAATATGAATATGTGTATATATACCTCAGTGCAGAGGACCAGAGAAGAGCGGACGCCGCATCTACACATTATACAAGAGGATCGCAACAGGCGATCTGTCAATAAGTACAGGTAACTACTACTCCCATCATGGAACAGTGTGTTCCATGCTGGGAGTATAGTACTACCAAAAAAAAGGAAGAAAAAAAAAGTGAAAAACACACACACACACACACACACACACACTACATTTTTATTATTGTCGGCTACATTTTTAGCGCTTTACCCGCTCACATAAATTGATCCTTGTTTAAAAAGTAATAAACATTTCGCAATAAAAAACACACATTTCGTTAGGTACAATTTTTTCCATCACTACTGTATCATTTTTATAAATTTTTTTTATGGTACCCTACGAAATTTTTATAAAAGAGGTATCTCCATAATTTTTTTGAATCGCTAAAGTCCAAAAAAGAATAAAAAACATCAGCAAAAACGCAAAATTTTAAACCAACATGGCGTTTTTCTTGGCGTTTTTGCTCTCCCATAGACTTCTATGGGATGAAAACGCCACGATTTCAGGGCAAAAAACGCCCTGGTTTTGCAAAAACAAGGTTTTGGCAGGCGTGTTGAAAATCCAGCCTCTGAGCCCGAAATTGCTGAAAAACGCCAAAAGGATAAAAAAAAAACGCCAAACTGAAAAACGCCAAGTGAATCTGGCATTTTGCAGTTTACCATTGACTGGCAGCTAACATCTGGACGTCTGGAAAATCCACTTTATAAAGACAAGTGGGTGGCCGATCCGGGGTCCGGAGGGAGAGAAGATCCCTGTGCTGATCACAGGTACATGCCGCCATTACGAGGCAGCACGAGGAGGACCAGCACTGACGGCTCCGCATTGCCAAATAACTAAAGGTACAGAGGGGGCAGAAGAGGCGAGGAGCTTGAGGAAGGAAAAGGAGACTCACTTACCTTATACATCAGGAACCTGGCACAGTAGGGAGGACACATGAACGGAGCTCAGGGAGGTTCAGAGACTCCACACTCCGTCGCCTAGCATCTCCACAGCGTCGGATGAGCGCCATCTTTGTAAAACTCCCTGCACAAAGGGACAGAGAACAGCGAGACCTATAAAGCCTGTCACTGTGTATAGTGGGCTGAGCGACTGCCATAAAACTCCTGCATACTATTAGAGAGCTGTACTATCTGCAACCCCAGTCTGAATTTGCTGCATGATACAGACTCCCATACTGCACTGCAGAATATACAAGGGGAGTTTAACACAGACCTCACTGAGTATTAGGCTGGAACTCCACTGAGGTTTTTTTTTTTTGCAAAAATGACAATTTTCCAGCACAGCGTTTTTTCAGTGAAAAAATGCTGTGCGGGAAATTTGGCGTTTTTTACGGCATTTTTGCAAAAAAACCCTCAGTGGAGTTCCAGCCTAATACTCAGTGAGGTCTGTGTTAAACTCCCTTTGTATATTCTGCAGTGCAGTATGGGAGTCTGTATCATGCAGCAAATTCAGACTGGGGTTGCAGAAAGTACAGCTCTCTAATAGTATGCAGGAGTTTTATGGCAGTCGCTCAGCCCACTATACACAGTGACAGGCTTTATAGGTCTCACTGTTCTCTGTCCCTTTGTGCAGGGAGTTTTACAAAGATGGCGCTCATCCCACGCTGTGGAGATGCTAGGCGACGGAGTGTGGAGTCTCTGAACCTTCCTGAGCTCCGTTCATGTGTCCTCCCTACTGTGCCAGGTTCCCGATGTATAAGGTAAGTGAGTCTCCTTTTCCTTCCTCAAGCTCCTCGCCTCTTCTGCCCCCTCTGTACCTTTAGTTATTTGGCAATGCGGAGCCGTCAGTGCTGGTCCTCCTTGTGCTGCCTCGTAATGGCTGTGGGTACCTGTGATTAGGACAGGGATCTTCTCTCCCTCCGGACCCCGGATCGGCCGCCCACTTGTCTTCATAAAGTGGATTTTCCACTCGCCGGTCCTTTTAGGAATGTAGGGAGCTTAGGGTGGTCCACTTCTGTCGGCTTTAGGCAGGAAAATACCGCTGTTTTCACAGTTATGGAGCGGAGCTCTGCTGGTGTGTGTCTCACTCCATTGACCTCCGGCCACGCCCCCAAAAAGTTCAATTTTAACCTCATCGGTCCACAGAACTTGTTTCCAAAAGGCATCAGGCTTGTCTATATGTTCATTTGCAAAGTTCAAATGCTGATTTTTGTGGTGAGGACGTACAATCCTGCGAGCTGTTCTGTCTGATATTTTTCTTGGTCTTCCAGATCTTGCTTCAACTTCAACTGTTCCTGATGACTGCCATTTCTTAATTACATTCCGAACAGAGGATATTGACATCTGAAAACATTTTGCTATCTTCTTATAGCCTTCTCCAGCTTTGTGAGCGTCAACTATTTTCAGTTTCAGATTTCTAGACAACTGCTTAGAAGAACCCATGGTGCTGATTGTTGGTGCAAGGTCAGATGAGTCTGGGCATTTAAAACCTTTGAGATTGACATCACCTGGTCTTCCCAGATGATGATTGAGAACAATCCATGACACTGGCAGATCTCAGCTTTGCAAAGGGGGCAGTGCATGCTATAAATTCTGCAGGGTGCCCAAACTTTTGCAGACGCCATTTTTTTTGTTTTCTGTTATTTTGAAAGTGTAAATAATGGAAATAAAATCTAACTTTTATTGACATATTTTAAGATGTCTAATCTTTAATTTGATACCTTTTGGAGATTTTTTCCATCTCTCCTTGGCTTCTTTATGAACATTAATACACATTTTTACCTGGGGTGCCCAAACTTTTGATACACTGTAGCAGTAGGTCCTGGGACCGGAGGAGCGGTGGTCGGAGCACCGAAGCTGACGTTTCGCTGGTGACACTTACCAAGCTGGCCAGCGCACGTCCTGCTCGCTGCTCCGCTCCTCCGCGCTCCGTTGCAATGGGCGCATGCACGGGAAGTCAGTGACATCCCTGAGTGCGCTACCTCCCGGTGGTCCTTGCATTTTTAAAGTAAACACGGGGCCGCAGAGAGTTAACAGGCGCATCCCTTTGTCCCAAAAACATCTTTCGGGACACAGGGATGTCCTTAGGCAGCGGCGGCGGAAAAAACACCTGGCGGGCCGGATGAGTGTCCTCGGCGGGCTGCAGTTTGAGGACCCCTAATTTAAAGGGTTCAGGTGCTTTAAAAGAAAACATATGTAAAATTCCTCCCTTCATGCCCAAATTCACGAAGAGAATACAAGATATGTATATTCTCTCTATGCCTGACTATACAGATCACTGGTAACTGTGATTTAATAAGCTGTTACCATTAGATCACTGTTATCAGTGATCTGTATATCGGGACAGCAGGAACACACATACGTTATTACTCTCCAGAAATGCATCTAAGCCCCTTTTGGCCTCTTCCCTTTTCAGGACTTATGAGTACAAGCATATTTACTGCGCTGCTGGATGTGGAGAAGGAGATCTGTGGCTGGACCTGCCGCCTATCCCAGCAGGAATCCCGCCACAATTGCCAAGACCAAGATTGCGCCATCTAATGAAGAAAACTGTGTCCCTGTAGCAGAATGTGACCCTCTGCACAGGGACAAAGATTTCTGCTTTACAGCCAACTCCCTCTCACTCCATCACCGCTACCCTCTCTCAGGGGGGACAGGAACAAAGTTTCACAGTTTCTCCACACATCTCCTCACTGCTTTGACAGACTGTGGAGCGCAGCCAGAGAAGCGCTATACAGCCTCTCTCTCACCTGTCCTCACATCTATCACTTGCCTGCACTGAACATCTGTGGTGAACCAGGAGAGTTGTGGTGTCTGGGGTGTTGCGGTAATGTTACAGGGTCTGGTGGTATTAACCCTTGAATGTCGTTGACGCCAGGGTGTGGTTTGCTTAGAGTTAATGTTCCTACCGCCAACCGGTCCAGAAATGGCAGGGAATAAATGGAACGTCCACAGCAGATTTTATGAATTAACTGGAGAACTTTACTTGCAGATTTTATGCAACAGCCTTCATACAAAAACAGTCTCTTTAGAGGTAACCGGGATACAGGCTCCTCACAAGCTTTGCTGAGACTTGAAATAAGGAGCTGTTTTTTGCTGGCCACTGTGCTACTAATTATAAGATTTTAGCTGGTAGTAGTCACACAAGATTTGGTAGATTGAACTTTGTAACTCTCGGTTTAGTGGCTGCAGGTTCTTAGGCCTAGATAAATTGAATGAAGTTATGCTGATTGTGCTTGGCTGAAATCCAGGAGATAAGAGAGAGAATTTACAGACTACAACCCTTTATATAATAGGGGGCTGGACTAAGCTCATTGGTCAGCAAACCAGTAAGTCCTGAACCCAGTGAACTCTGGGTACATCACATGACCCTGGAAGGCCCTTAAACAACAGAAGGTCATGTGACTATAATAATGGTTATACTAAGGTCCTATACAGTTATATTTCCTATACATTTATATTATCTATATATATATTAAACAATATACATAATTTATATGAGGCAACCGGGGGTAAGCCCTGCAGGAGAGCCCTATGGGAATGAAGGGACTCTGGCTGAGGGGACTTTAGACAGGGATAGGACAAGGTCCTGTACCAGGATACCACACATCTACCAGACTACACAGCCCTTACAGTGAGGACATGCTGGGGGTTGTAGTCCTGCAACAGCTAGCGGACAGATGGGGGATGTGTGGCACTTCCGGGTGGGAGGGAAGCTGGGAGACGTGAGGAGAAACTGTGTTCCCGTCCCTATGAGAGAGGGTAGTAGGATAAAGTGAGAGGGAGGGGGCTGTAAAGCAGAAACTGCAGAGGGTCACATTCTGCTACAGGGACACAGTTTTCTTCATTACACCATGCATTATCACAAAAGAAAAACTATACAAAACTGGGGGCTATTAATCAAAATCTGTCCAGAGGAAAAGTTGCTGAGTTGCCAATAGAGTTATACATCATGTCTCCTAAGTTGTGCTCATCTGTACATCTCAACTGCAAGCATCCTTGGTAATGCACCACCACCTTGCCAGTGTGACATCGTTGACATCGGTGGGATTGTTTGGGAAAGATAGCATAATATCATTCACAAGATCTCAGCACTGCTGTCCTAAAACATGCACTGTTTAATTTACCACACATCTATACCTAGTCTCTGAACCCGCTGTAGTTGAAGTATACTATGCCCCACAGGTACAATGAGGGAGAATTTATCAAAACCTAGAAAGTTGTCTAGTTGCCCATAGCAACCAATAGGATTACTTCTTTCATTTTTCAGAGGCCTATTTAAGCATGAAAGAAGCAAGCTGATTGGTTGCTATGGGCAACTGGTCAACTTTTCCTGTGCACAGGTTTTGAAAATCTTCCCCAATAACATGTCTAAGCTCTGGCATGTGTGTGTGGGGGCGGACCTCATCGGGACTGCAAAGTGGGGTGACACCACCAAGCAGGAAGTAATCCCACAATGGTGTCACCCCAGCAACGCTAGAATGGTGGAGAGGCAGCTGTCAGCTCCCGCTCCACCATTCACTCTCACACGCTGTAAGCACTTCATGCTTGCAGTGTATGAGCTGCAGGGATCCCGTCTTCACGGCTCACATGCTGCAAGGATGAATAGAGGGAGAGACCTGCTCGTGGGAACGTGGATTAGGCGAGTATAATTGTTGTTTTTTTTTTTACTATGTTTTGGCACCAGGGCATTGTATGTGAGGTGAACTACGGGAATTTTAAGTGAGGGGCACAGGGGCATTATATATGAAGGAGCACAGGGGCATTATATGTGAGAGGCACAGGGGCATTATACGTGAGGGGAACAGGGGCATTATACGTGAGGGGGACAGGGGCATTATACGTGAGGGGCACATGACGGGGCATTTTATGTGAAGGGCACTTGACGGGGTATTGTATGTGTGGGGCACATGACCAAGCATTATATGTGAGGGGGCACTGGGGCATTATATGTTCAGGCACATGACAGGGGCATTATTTGTGAGGGGCACAAAACAGGGGACATTATATGTGAGGGGCAGATGACAGGGGCTGCTTTATGTCAGAGGAACAGGATGTGGGCATTAAATGTGAGGGGCACATGATGTGGGCATTAAATGTGAGGGGCACAAGATCGTCCAATTATTATTATGTTGTGGGAACAGGACAGGACATTAATATTATTATGTGAGGAGCACAGGGCAGGGCATAATTATTATACTTGGGAGCACAGGACAGGGGACATTATTATTATGTTGGAGCATAGGATAGGGGGGTTGAAAACCATATACGATTTGAAAAATGATGTCCGATTGCATCAGTTTTTGTTAAGAAAAAAAACTGTAAACATTTTAAATTTTTCACTCCATTATGAATAAAGTTTCACTTGTTTGATTGAAATTCCAAGAAAAAAAACTGTGCAAAGTCAAAAACTGTATGGTGAAAACCGGATGGAACCGTACACACATACAGTTCTGTATGGTTCCCACTGACTCACATGTTAAAAAAAGTATACGTTTCAATACGGTTTTTCACCTGGACCAAAAACCATGGTATGCTACGGTTTTGGGTACGGGAAAAAAAAACTGAAAACTGTAAGTGATGCAAGACAGACACAACCTGATACATCTTTTGGCATACGGTTTTCAATGGAGAGTCAACCGGTTTTCAATAAGGTTGACCACGGTTTTCAAATTGTAAATGTATACAGGAACTGTATTTCAAAAACGTTGTGTGACCCAGCCTAAGAAAATAAGAAACGAAAAGAACATTATCTAGTAATCTTCGTAGAGAATAAAGTTATACTATAGTGTTTTTTTTTTGTAGGAGGTAAGTATTACGAGTAAAGTGCCCTGCCTTCAGCGAGAAAGGGCTCAAAGAATGATAGGAGTAACAAAATGAGGTATAATGGGTTAGGAAATTACATTATGGAGGATTTTGTTTGAAATAAAATCATGTGTTATTGTACATTGAGTCATGTCAAGCAGATCAAGAGTGTTACTGTAAATCAATACTATGTGGTGAGGTAGACCATGTTACCACCTGTTGTTAAATTTAGAAAGTGAACCTTTGCCTTTGGCTAACATATGTTCAAAGTCTCGAGTGGGTATTGTGTTGGTTTTCCAGAATTGGGCAATATCCAATTTGATGGCAATGCAACTAATGCAGAATATGTCTCTTAAATGGGGTGGTATCGTATGGATCTGTGGTGCCGGGTGAGGCAATGGTGTTACAGGATCTGGTGGTATTAACCCTTGGTTTGTCATGACGCCAGGATACGGTTGTTTGGTGTAGAAGGCCCTACCGACAACCGGCCCAAAAACAGCAGGATAATAAATGGAATGTCCACAGCAGGATTTATGAGATAACTGGAACGTTTACTTAACTTCTTGTGCAAACAGTCTTTACAAATATACAGTTTCTCCTGAGGTAACCGGGATGCAGGTTCCTCACAGGCTTTGCTGGGACTAATAGTCTTGAGATTTGAGCAGGCCACTGTGCTACTCATTATAGGATTTGAGTTGAATAGTAGTCACAAGGAATTTGTAGATAGAACTTTATAACTCACTTTTTTAGTGGCTGTTGTTTCTTTAGGCTTTGGCCTAGTTGAGATGAATTGAGATATGCTGATTGTGCTTGCTTTGGATCCGGGAGATAAGAGAGCAGGAACCAAGAGAGAGAATTTAGTGACTGAAGCCCCTTATACACTAGGGGGCTGGACTAATCCCATTGGTTGCAAAGCCTGTAGGTCCTGAACCCAGAGAACTCTAGGTACATCCCATGACATTATCACATGACCCAGGAAGGTCCTAAACATTTGTACGACCATTATAATATATCACATGACCTAGGAAGGTCCTATACATTTGTACTACCGCTATATACAGACTGAACAATATACGGAAACACTTTCAATCGGGATGTGAAGTATGTAAGAGTAGTTCAATCTATTTGAGTGGCGGTGGGTTTGAGAGAACCTAAAACATGACGAACTCTTAAAAACTTGTAAAAGTCCGTGTTAGGGAGAGAAAATTGTCGTTGTATAGAAGCAAAAACCATTAGCTTGCATCTCTCATATATATGCCTGACCAAGAAAATTCTGACTTTCGTCCAGTTTGGTAGATCAAAATCAGGTATAGAGGCTTGTATGAAAGATAGTGGTAAGTCCAGGGGATGAGCATCCACCTGACCTGTCATTTTGGATAAATAGTTGGACCGGGCTCTTAGGGAGGCACAAACAATGGGACTAGCTATAGTTCGAACATCTACACTCCAGGCTGGCATATACAGAACATTATGAAGAGAAAAGGGAGAAACCGTCATGTCGATATGGCGTCAAGGATCGGACCCTCTATAACCATCTTGCGTAGGACCGAGAAGGCAAACGACTAATATAGTCAGTCGAATGCCTTCTCTGCATCCAGGGCAAGGACCAAAGCCTGGGAGCCCTTTATCTCAAAATAGTGAAAAATATTTAGGAGCCTGCGCATATTACCTGACATTTGTGTAACGCTGAGCACTCCGGGTCCCGCTGCTTCCCCGGAGCGCTCGCGGCGTCCTCCCTCTAACAGTGCTCCAGTCAATGCTCCTGACCGAGAGCGCTGTCCCCCTGTCAGCGGCGGGGAAGTGATTTGCGTGGCAGGATGTCCCCGCTCACGGATCGCATCCCAAGTCACTCACGGTCCTCCCGCTGCTGCTTCCTCCTGGCGCACGCGGCCCCGCTCCTTAGGGCGCGCGCGCCGACTTGCTTAGATTTAAATTAATTGGTGCCTGGCCCAATCAGTCCAAAAACGTATAAAAACCCACTTCCCCTTCCTGTCCTTGCCGGATCTTGTGGCCCTAGTGCCCTGAGAAAGCGTTTTGTGTGTTCCCTAGCCTGTGTATCAAGACCCTTTGCCGTTGCCCCAGACTATGAATCTTTGCTGCCTGCCTTGACCTTCTGTACGTTTGACCTCGCCTTGTCCTTGTGTACCGCGCCTGTCTCAGCTGTCAGTGAGGTTGAGTCGCTATCGGGTGGAAAGACCTGGGGGTTACCTGCCGCAGCAAGTCCATCCCACTTTGCGGCGGCCTCTGGTGAATACCAGTAACCCCTTAGATTCCGTTCCCCTTTTACGGCCCACGCCATCGCCTCACTGACACAGAGGATCCACTCCCGTATCCTCCCCGCATACCAGTCCGGACCCTGACAGTAGATCTGGCCATGGATCCCGCTGAGGTACCGCTGCCAAGTCTCGCTGACCTCATTACCGTGGTTGCCCAGCAGTCTCAGCAGATCGCCCAACAAGGACAACAGCTGTCGCAGTTGGCCGCCATGCTCCAGCAGCTTCTGCCTCCACAGCGTTTACCATCTCCTCCGCCAGCTCCAGCATCTCATTCAATCTGAGCTGCCGCTACTTCCTCTAGAGTCCGTTTGTCTCTTCCCGAGAAATTTGATGGGGACTCTAAGATGTGCCGGGGATTCCTGTCCCAATGTTCCCTGCACCTTGAGATGATGTCGAACCTGTTCCCCACAGAACAGGCTAAGGTGGCTTTCGTGGTCAGTTTACTATCTGGAAAGGCCTTGTCCTGGGCCACACCGCTTTGGGACCGCAACGATCCTGCCACTGCTTCCATCCAGTCCCTCTTCTCCGAAGTACGCAGTGTCTTCGAGGAGCCAGCCCGGGCCTCCTCTGCCGAGACGGCTCTTCTGAATCTCGTCCAAGGGAGCTCTTCAGTGGGCGAATACGCCATCCAGTTTCGCACCCTCGCCTCTGAGCTGCTTGGAACAATGAGGCCCTCTGCGCGACCTTCAAGAAAGGTTTATCCAGCCACATCAAATATGTTCTGGCCACACGAGAAATTCCTGCTACCTTGCCTGAACTTATCCAGTTGGCCACCCTCATAGATATGCGTTTCTCGGAAAGACACCAGGAGCTCCACCAAGAAAAGGATCTTGTTCACACCAGACGGGGTTCTTGCTTGGCACCTCTCTTCCAGAGTCCTTTACAACCTACTCCTGTGCCTCCCGCCGAGGAGGCTATGCAAGAGGATCGGTCTCGCCTGACCCAAGAAGAGAGGACTCGCCGCAGAAATGGAAATTTGTGCCTATACTGCGCTAGTACTGAACATTTCCTTAGGCACTGCCCTATTCGCCCTCCGCGTCAGGGAAACGCATGCACCTAGTTAACGTGGGAGAGGCATTACTAGGTGTGAATTCATCCTCTCCATGCCTGACTATTCCAGTGCGGATTTCTCCATCCGCTAATGCCTCCTTCTCTGCTGTGGCCTTCCTGGACTCAGGTTCTGCAGGAAACTTTATTGAAGCCTCATTTATCAACAGATTCAATATTCCTGTTACCTGTCTCATCAAACCCTTCTTCATTTCTTCTGTTAACAGAGAAAATCTGGACTGCACCGTGCGTTACCGCACTGAACCTTTACTCATGACCGTTGGTGTTCTCCATCAAGAAAAATTAAATTTTTTGTTTTGCCTAACTGTACCTCTGACATCCTTCTTGGCCTGCCCTGGCTCCAGCGTCACACTCCTACCCTCGACTGGACCACTGGGGACATTAAATCCTGGGGTTCTTCCTGCCACAAACGTTGCCTCAAGTCTGTACCAACCAGCCAAGTCTCCATTGCTACTCCTTTGCCTGGCCTTCCAAAGGTCTATCAGGACTTTTCTGACGTCTTCTGTAAAAAACAGGCGGAGGTCTTACCACCACATAGACCCTACGACTGCCCTATTGACTTGCTCCCTGGTACCACACCGCCCCATGGCAGAATTTATCCTCTCTCCGCTCTAGAAACGAAGGCCATGTCGGAATACATACAGGAGAATCTAAAGAGAGGTTTCATCAGGAAGTCTTCTTCTCCAGCCGGAGCGGGGTTCTTCTTCATTACCAAGAAGGATGGTTCGCTACGCCCCTGCATAGACTATCGTGGCCTCAATAAAATCACAGTAAAAAACTGCTACCCTCTGCCTCTCATCTCGGAACTCTTTGACCGTCTGCGTAGAGCAAAAATTTTCACTAAACTCGAACTCAGGGGCGCTTATAACCTCATTAGAATTCGAGAAGGAGATGAGTGGAAATCCGCTTTTAACACCAGAGATGGCCACTTCAAGTATCTCGTCATGCCATATGGACTTTGCAACGCCCCTGCAGTATTTCAAGATTTTGTCAATTAAATTTTTCGGGACTTACTGTATACCTGCGTTGTTGTCTATTTAGACGACATTCTCATTTTTTCCTCCAACCTAGAGGAACACCGGCTCCCTCTCCATCAAGTGCTCCAGCACCTCCGTGTAAATCATCTTATGCCAAATTTGAAAAATGCCTGTTTGAACGCAGCTGTCTTCCTTTCCTGGGATCCAGGTCTTCAAATGGATCCTGACAAGCTCTCCGCGCTCTTGGATTGGGCACACCCCTATGGACTCCGTGCTATCCATCGCTTCCTCGGATTCGCCAACTACTATCGGCAGTTTATTCCCCACTTCTCCACCATTGTTGCTCCTATTGTGGCACTGACAAAGAAAAACGCGAATCCGAGGTCCTGGTCTCCCCAAGCGGATGAAGCTTTTACTCGTCTTAAGGTCGCCTTCGCCTCTGCACCAGTCTTGTCCAGGCCAGATCCTCTGAAGCCTTTCTTCCTTGAGGTTGACGCCTCCTCAGTGGGAGCTGGAGCTGTCCTTCTCCAAAAAACCGCCAAGGGAAAAAACGTCCCTTGCAGTTTTTTCTCCAAAACTTTTTCTCCTCCTGAAAAAAACTATTCTATAGGAG
This sequence comes from Hyla sarda, assembly GCF_029499605.1. Lineage (NCBI taxonomy): Eukaryota > Metazoa > Chordata > Amphibia > Anura > Hylidae > Hyla > Hyla sarda. The sequence continues at coordinate 254,982,291 of NC_079189.1, read as the reverse complement.
ACCGTGAACTGTTGGCCATGAAGTTGGCACTTGAGGAATGGAGACATTTCCTGGAGGGATCCCTTCACCCCATCACCATTTACACTGATCATAAAAACATGTCTTATCTCCAATCCGCCCAGCAATACTCGCCAGGCCAGATGGTCGTTGTTTTTTGCCCGCTTCCATTTTCAAATCCATTTTCATCCTGCAGACAAGAATGTCAGGGCTGATGTTCTATCACGTTCCACCAATGCCTCAGAAGCCGAGACTCTTCCTCAACACAACACATCATACCTCCTGAGTGTCTGATCTCTTCTGCTCCTGCTTCTCTGGTGCCAATTCCTCCAGGAAAAACTTATGTTCCTCCACGTCTTCGTCTCCGGACTCTCAAATGAGGCCATTCCTCCCATCTGGCTGGTCACACCGGAATCAAAAAATGTATACAGTTGATTGCCAGGCACTATTGGTGGTCCTCCCTGGAAAAAGATGTGACCGATTTCGTACGGGCCTGTACAGTGTGTGCACGTGACAAGACTCCACGCCAGAAGCCTGCAGGGCTTCTCCCTCCGCTGCCGGTGCCTGAACAGCCTTGGTCCCACATAGCCATGGACTTCATCACTGACCTTCCTTTATCTTATGGCAACACTGTCATTTGGGTGGTCGTTGATCGTTTTTCCAAAATGGCTCATTTTGTCCCGCTTCTTGGCCTTACTTCTGCGACACAGTTGGCGAAGCAATTTTTTCTGCAGATTTTTCGTCTCCACGGGCTTCCCACGCATATCTTCTCGGAAAGAGGCGTTCAATTTGTTTGAAAATTTTGGAGAGCACCCTGCAATCAATTAAAGATTAAATTGAATTTCTCTTCCTCCTATCACCCCCAATCAAATGGACAAGCGGAAAGAGTGAACCAGATTCTTGGTGACTACTTGCGCCATTTTGTCTCCTCCCGTCAAGATGATTGGGTCGACCTTCTGCCCTGGGCTGAATTCTCGTACAATTTCAAAAATTCGGAGTCTTCCTCCAAATCTCCATTTTTTGTGGTGTACGGCCGTCCCCGCATACCAGTCCGGACCCTGACAATTTGTCTCCCTGCTATAAAACCTGATTGATCAGTGCCAATTAAGGAAGGTAGGATAGAGGCTAGTCTGGTGGCTAGAAGCTTGGAAAATATTTTTATATCTTGGTTCAATAAAGATATTTGTCTGTAGTTTTGGGGGAGAGCTGTAGATTTGCCAGGCTTTGGCAATGTAGTTATTAGGATTTGTAGATTTTCTTTAGGCAGAATGCCCAAGACCATGGCGGATTGGCAAAATTTAAGCAAGTAGGGGGATAATTGGGCAGTGAACTTTTTATAATAAACACTGGAAAACCCATCTGGGCAAGGATACTTGCCAGATGGGAGAGTTCGGATCACATCCTGTACTTCCTGAAGAGTAATGTCTGTGTTAAGCAATGCCAACTGATCTGAGGTAAGAGATGGGAGGTGAAGTTTATCCCGATAAGGCTTTATAGCAGGGATCGGGTCTGGGGAAGGGATATGATCACTCAGATTACACAAATGTGAGTAAAAAGAGCTAAAGCCAGTGGCTGTTTCAGTCAGGAAGTAAAGTTTGGCCTGCGAATTGGGATGTATTTAGACAGGGATGCATGCCTTAGCCTGACGCTTTTTGAGGCGCTGGGCCAGAAGCTTACCTGCCTTGTTATCTTGAGCATAGTAGCGAGCTTGTAACTTTCAGTGAGCTTTCTCATAGGAAGAAAGTAGAGAGTTGCAAAGTTCCTTCCGGAGAGAAAAAAGGGAAGAAGCAGTTAATGACAAAGGAGAAGAAATATTGGCTTGTTCTGCTATCCGCAGGTGGGAGAGTAGATCCCTCAGCTTACTGTCTCTTTGTCTTTTGAGGACAGAACTATATTTAATGCACATTCCCCTGATCACTGCTTTATGGCAGTTCCAGAGGGAAATATAGCTGTCAACCGAAGAGTCATCAAGCTGGAAAATTTCAGCGATATCTTTACTTAGCTATAAAACAAAATCAGAAACAGAAACATAGCCGCACATCCACAATTTGTATTTTAATCTATTTGCTCCTCAGCATAAATTTAAAAACTAACAGGTTGTTAGTATACATTTTGATCAAAAAGTACAAGCCCACTCACCAGGTCAAGGCCACCTATTCAGAGTGGGGCCCTAAACTAACACTGGCGTAGCACCGGATGGCGGCCATTGCCACCGCAACACCAGATCCGCAGGGGGAGTGACTGTGGTGCTTTGTCTGTGGGGTGGAGCGGCACGGAGCCAGGGGCTTGGTCGGGCAGCAATGGGGCTGCCTGGCCACTGGGTTGTTCTCCAGGTGGGCATGGTTTTGCGGTGGCAGTGGTCGCTGCTCAGTGCTACGCCGGTGTTAGGTTAGAGACCCACTCTGAATAGGTGGCCTTGACGTGGTGAGTGGGCTTGTGTACTTTTTGATCAAAATGTATACTCACAACCTGTTAATTTTTGAATTTATGCTGAGAAGCAAGTAGATCAAAATACAAATTGTGGGTGTGCGGCTGTGTTTCTGTTTCTCTATTTTTGTTTTACAATTGTAGTCTCTCCCCTCTTTCATAGCCAGCACTCTGCTCCACCCATTCGGCCCAGGCATTTTTAATTAGCAGGAGACTGCATATGGGATTCCTCCTAGCATTCTCCCAGCCCTCTGGCAGGGAGCACATGGTAGGTGTTCACACTGGTGTGGTGCCTTGTGGCGGTCATTGTCATTAACAATGTTTTAGTTTTTGAATTTATGCTGAGAAGCAAATAGATCAAAATACATATTGTGGCTGTGCGGCTGTGTTTCTGTTTCTCTATTTTTGTTTTACAATCTTTACTTAGCTGTTTAGAGTGCTCATCGTGTGACAATAAATAGGGGCTAATTCGCCACATATATGCTGGAGGGGAGGAGATAGTGTCTGTTAACTCCAGTGTGCAAACACAGGATGTTTCATTCTAAAGGCATCTTTAGACAAAAGGTGGGTCTCTTGTGCACAGATTATGTCAAATTTGAGTGCATGAGCCTCCTTCCAAAAATAAGACCTTTTGTGTGGGGTGTTGAGCCCATTTGTGTTAATGCTAGCATTACAGATCCCCAATAGACCATCATAATATGTGAATATACAATAGAATTATATATCTAGAGCAAGGAGGAGTACATGTCTCCCAGCCAGCACACACACTCCTATAGTACACAGGCAGAACACTGATATTAAAGGCATGAGCTGTAGAGGTAAGAATTTTAGACCAACATAACAAAACAACAAAAACAAAAAGGAAACAAAAAGACTTAAAAACACAGGAGCCTAAGGCTCATCCCAGTAGAGCCCACCGAATGTAGTGGGGCAACAGTCCAATCTGTAGCGATGGGGTGGACCAACACAGCAGTCCTGAACTGTTGTAGAGAGTAAAACAGTTACCAACTGATCTTCAGGCTACAGACCATTCTCTCCTTACTCTTGGAGCAGTAGTCGGAGGTTTCCCAGATTGAGGAGAAATACCCCATGTTGATAGGGGAGCCTGGCCTTCCTTTAGGGAATGGATGATGTGTAGAGTATAATCACGGCGGACCAGCAGGCGGGCTGGGAATTCCCATCTGTATGCTATAGCAGCTGAGGATAATGCCAATGTAATGGGTTGCAGTGAGCGTCTCGCTTGCATAGTGGTGGCAGACAGTTCAGAATTTGTGAAAAGGTGCCTGCAAAAAACCTTTATGGTGAAGAAGTGCACCCTTGCCAGAATGTTACGTGGTATGGAGTCATCCAAGTGGCGTGGCTTCACATCCTGTGTGCCCGGTCCACCTCTAATTCTTGTGGAGAACAATCCGGAAGCACTCCTTTAATTAAAGATCGTACATAAGAGGGGATCTCAGCCAGCAGTACCGACTCAGGAATCCCCCTCAGCTTCAAATTGTTTCGGCAGCTTCTGTCCTCCAAATCTGCCACTTTCTCTCTAAGCATGGCCACCTCCTCCTCTAGTTCATTACGTGAATCTATTAAGAGGTTGTGAGACTTGGAGAATTCTTCCATCTTTGTTTCTAGGTGGTCCATCTGCCCTCCTATCTTCTCCACTGTAGAGCTTAAAGAGGAGATCATTTTATGCATATCTAGTAAGAAAGTCCATCTCCTAGCACGTAACCTGGATTTCATAGTGGTGTCTGTGAGGGAAGTACCTGAGACAGATATGGAGCCCAAGGCCCCTAGCCCAGTAGTCTCAGTATCCCCAGAACTATGCCAGTCCGGTACCTCAGAGTATATGTGGCGATTCTCTCACTTTCAGTCGTGGCGAGCTGGTTGCGGAGGCAGGAGCGAGTGACAGACAGGCCAAGGTGGACGGTGCATTATCATCCACACCCTGAGGTAGGTCCTCTGTACTGCGGGCAGAGAGTGCATGAACGCTCCCCGAGTCCTCCTCATCTTGCCCAGGAGACAGTGAGCTGTGGAGCGCAGGGTCCGAAGTGGATCTGTAGCAGAGGGAGGCTGTAGGGCCGGAGCTGCGGCGTGTTCTGTGGAGCCAGCGCCATCTTGCTTTCTCGGCATGCTCCAGGTAACGCTGAGTTAACTTATTTGCAGTGTTCTGCCATGGTGGGTGAAGTGAGTGTTCCCAGAGTGAGAGGGCCAAAAAGATGGCAGTGATAGCTAGTTGCAGTCGCTAATTCGGGCTACAGGAACAGAGTTCCTTACCTATGCGGCCATTCACCCAGGCAACCAGACCACTCCCCCCCCCCCCCCCATTATTATATTTTAAATGTGGGGCACTATTACTAGCACAGAGTGTTTTGCATATCAGTGTATCTTAAAAGGAATTCATCGGGTGTCATGGTTTTTATGAGCCACAATATGTTGCAATATTGTATTCATAGGGTGCACTGTACGGAAAGGTTTTATTCAGAGGGCACATTGTGTTGTAGTATTATATTCAGAGGGTACAGTTTGTAGTAGTATTATATTCGAAAGCGCAGTGAATTGTAGTATTGTATTTAAAGGGTATGGTGTGTGGCAGGTTCATATTCAGAGAGCGCAGTATGTGTTGGTATTATATTCAGAGGGTACAGTGTGTGGTAGCAATATATTGAGAGGGCACTGTGGTGGCGGCGTGTGTAGTGCAGGACAGATGTTGTTACCCTAGGGGCAGATGGCATTAACCCCTTGTATTTGTGATGCCAGGGCGTGGTTTAGCCTATAACCACCCAAAGGTATACTGCTGGATCCTGGGCTAGGCTCGGGGGCAATAAAGTCTCCGATGCCAAGTTATGGACAACGGTAGCTTTATTGAGGAAATACAGTTGGGTAAAGTCTATACAGTTCAGCCAGGGCCCAAGGAGGTGACCAGTGACCTTAAAGGAGTTCTTTAATTGCTTAAGGACACATGACGTACCGGTACGTCATGTGTCCGCTCCCGATCTATAACACGGGGCCACGGCGTGGCCCCGTATCATAGCGGGTCGGGCCCGGCAATGGCCGGAACCCGTGGCTAATAGCGTGCGGTATTGATCCCGGTGCCACGCGCTATTAACCCTTTAGACGCAGCGTTCAAAGTTGAACGCCGCGTCTAAAGTGAAAGTGAAAGCTTGCCGGTTAGCTCACGCAGCTCTTCGGGATAACCGCGGCGAAATCGCGGCATCCCGAACAGCTTACAGGACAGCTGGAGGATCCCTACCTGCCTCCTCGCTGTCCGATCGCCGAATGACTGCTCAGTGCCTGAGATCCAGGCATGAGCAGTCAAGCGGCAGAATCATCGATCACTGGTTTCCTATGAGAAACCAGTGATCAGTGTAATAGATCAGTGTGTGCAGTGTTATAGGTCCCTATGGGAGCTATAACACTGCAAAAAAAAAAGTGGAAAAAAAAAGTGAATAAAGACCCTTCCCTATTAAAAGTTTGAATCACCCCTTTTCCCATAAAAAAATACAGTGTAAATAAAAATAAACATATATGGTATCGCCGCGTGCGGAAATGTCCGAATTATAAAAAATATATCATTAATTAAACCGCACGGTCAATGGCATACGCGCAAAATAATTCCACAGTCCAAAATAGTGCATTTTTTGTCACTTTTTATATCATGAAAAAATGAGTAAAAAGCGATCAATAAGTTCTATCAATGCAAAAATGGTAGCGCTAAAAACTTCAGATCATGGCGCAAAAAATGAGCCCTCATACAGGCCCATACGCAGAAAAATAAAATAGTTATAGGGGTCAGAAGATGACAATTTTAAACGTATTAATTTTCCAGCATGTAGTTATGATTTTTTCCAGAAGTCCGACAAAATCAAACCTATATAAGTAGGATATCATTTTAATCATATGTACCTACAGAATAAAGATAAGGTGTCATTTTTACTGAAAAATTTACTACATAGAAACGGAAGCCCACAAAATTTACAAAACAGCGATTTTTTTTTTCAATTTTGTCTCACAATGATTTTTTTTTCCATTTCGCCGTCGATTTTTGGGCAAAATGACTGACATCATTGCAAAGTAGAATTGGTGGCGCAAAAATAAGCAATCATATGGATTTTTAGGTGCAAAATTGAAAGAGTTATGATTTTTTAAAGGCAAGGAGGAAAAAACTGAAATGCAAAAACGGAAAAACCCTCGGTCCTTAAGGGGTTAAGCTAAAACTTTTGACCCCCGCTGTGCTTGGGCTGTAAAACTATACATAATAAACTTTCACTTACCTGCCTACGATCCCCCGTTGTTCCGATATTGCAGTCCCGTTCTCCGGTCCCGGTCTCTTCCACTTCCTGCGGGTCAGTGACTTCACTCTGCACTCAGCCTATCAGCGGCCGCAGCAATGTCCCGTCGCAGCCACTGATAGGCTGAGCGCAGAGTGAAGTCTATGACCTGCAGGAGGAGGAAGCTGACAGGGACCCGAGCACGGGCGGCGATATCGGAACAACGGGGGATCGTAGGCAGGTAAGTGAAAGTTTATATGTATAGTTTTACAGCCCGGGCACAGCGGGGGATAAAAGATTTCAGTTGGAGAACTCCTTTAAAGGGTTACTCCAGTGGAAAACTTTTTTTTTTTTTTTAAATCAACTGATGCCAGAAAGTTAAACAGATTTGTAAATTACTTCTATTAAAAAATCTTAATCCTTCCAGTACTTATTAGCTGCTGAATACTACAGAAGAAATGTATTTTCTTTTTGGAACACAGAACTCTCTGCTGACATAACGAGCACAGTGCTCTCTGCTGACATCTCTGTCCATTTTAGGAACTGTCCAGAGTAGGAGAAAATCCCCATAGAAAACATATGCTGCTCTGGTCAACTCCTAAAATGAACACAGATGTCAGCAGAGAGCACTGTGCTTGTGATTTAGCTGATAGCATTGTGTTCCAAAAAGAAAAGCAGCTAATAAGTACTGGAAGGAATAGGATTTTTTTATAGAAGTAATTTACAAATCTGTTTAACTTTCTGGCACCAGTTGATAAAAAAAAAATTCCACTGGAGTACCCCTTTAAGGGCTTGTTGGGACTTGTAGTAGGACTGGACAATTGAATGCAGACCATGCTGACTTGACAAATGACAGGAACTGACTTGACTTGACTCATACAGCTGTGATTTTAGCTTACTTGACTTGATGGTGGCTGCAGGACTTGACTTTGAGGCCTTCAACACTCTGGACACACACACTAGGCATGACTGCACTGGACTTCAAGTTAGAAGAAGAGCAGAGCTCAAAGAGAGAGAAGCTAGCTCCACCCAGGGCTTATATGGGGGAGACTAGCAGGAAGCCCATAGGTCACTCTTGGGATCACTTGTTCACTGGTACCTCCTTGGTGACAATCACATGACATATCACATGGTATAACTCTTAAAGAAACATTACATTTTATAAAACTTTACATGGTAAAGGCCTTGGGGACGCTGAAGGAGGCTGCGGACAGGACAACAGGAGCACGGGGTAACACCTCCTGAACTAGGACACCACTAACTCTCCCTCTTAATTAAAGTCATCCTCTACGCCCAGTCCTTGAGGGTGGAGGACTGAAGTAGTCACTGAGGCCTAGTGACAGTTCCTGGAGCATTTATGCACAATGTCCTTCTCAAGTCTGGATTACGAAATAAGATAAGGATGAGTCCATGTGGCATGGTGAATGTCCATACTTTAAACATATGGGGTTAATTTGACTTTGTAACTGCTTTCTGAAAACAGTCAAGACAACAATGGTACATAACTTTACATTATAAGTTAATCTTTGTACCTGGCGGCAATTTGTCATGACGGTGAGGTAGTGACTACGCTTCTCCTGACTGGGTCAGGATACCTCACATAAAGATCGCCATGAATAAACAATACTATACCCTTAGACATCCCTGTACAAACATATTATACACATTTTATTACAGCACACCATAACTATTATAGTACACCAATATAAGTATTTACTTGTGCAAAGGTAATGAGCAAAAATATATTACTCTAACGGTATATACATATTTTCATTGTACTGCTCCACAGTCCTGGTAAATTTTAGAATTCTTAGTAAAGAATCACGGCTAGAAGCCAGGCACGTACAACAACGCAATTGGTTACAAATAAACTTCTTGACAAGTTTGTCAGGCACTTTTCTTAAACGTTGCATAACCTGTGGAGAACAAAAGTACTTCACAAAGAAAGTTAATTATATTTATCAGAATTATCACGGGTAGACTTCCCTAATTTGGTAACTGGGGCAAATACTTTTAGACATGTGCAATTCGGTTCGTCACGAATGTCAAATTTACCAAATTTTGCCGTTTTCGTGCATTCAGGCCATTCTGAATGCATGAAAATTTTTTTCGAATATTTCCGAATAGCAACGATAAAACAAATAGCAACATAACGAACGCATTCGTTATTCTCCGAATGCATGCGGTAAAAAAACGAATGCATTCGTTATCCGAAAACAAATGCATTATTTACCGAATGCATGCGGAAAAAAAACGAAAGTAAAGATTTTTTTTCTAATTTCTTTATTGTTCAAATCAAACGCATCGATCAATCTGTTGCAAAACTACAACACCCACCCAGCATGCGGCTGTCTGGGCATGTTGGGAGTTGTAGTTTTGCAACAGCTGGAGGCACACTTTGGCTAACACACGCATTCGCGCAATGCTTTTTAATTCATTTTCAAATTCCGCTGGCTTTTGTCAGAAATGGGTTACCAGGTCAATGACATGCATAGTAATTGCCATGGGTACATTTTTCATTCATAAAACTGCAGGCTTAATTGGATAATTGCTGTGTAGAACGCTTAGGACACCAAACATTCTACACTGCAATTATCCAATTAAGTCTGCGGTTTTATGAATGAAAAATGTTCCCACGGCAATGACTATGCATGTCATTGACCTCAATCACCCGACAATCAAACAAATCAATCATTCATACAGCATTCATTCATTCATTTACTCATTCATTCAACATTTCTGTATGTATTAATAATTTATTAATACATAATGTAATGTTAAATGAATGAGTGAATGAATGAATGCTGTATGAATGATTGATGTGTTTGATCATCGGGTGATTGAGGTCAATGAAATGCATAGCAATTGCCGTGGGAACATTTTTCATTCATAAAACTGCAGGCTTAATTGGATAATTGCCGTGTAGAACGCTTAGGACACCAAACATTCTACACTGCAATTATCCAATTAAATCTGTGGTTTTATGAATGAAAAATGTTCCCACGGCAATTACTATGCATGTCATTGACCTGGTAACCCATTTCTGACAAAAGCCAGCGGAATTTGAAAATGAATTAAAAAGCATTGCGCGAATGCATGTGTTTGCCAAAGTATGCCTCCAGCTGTTGCAAAACTACAACTCCCAGCATGCCCAGACAGCCGCATGCTGGGTGGGTGTTGTAGTTTTGCAACAGATTGATCGATGCGTTTGATTGTCGGGTGATTTATGTATAACATCATGTTATACATAAATCACCCGACAATCAAACACATCAATCAAACACATCAATCATTCATACATCATTCATTCATTCATTCAACATTACATTATGTATTAATATAAATCACATAAAATTATATTATCTTACCTGTCTTCCAATGTTCCGATCTCTGTGGCTGCCCTCTTTTCCTGCACACACTCACGATAATGGTCCCCTGCTTAAAAAAAATTTACCCAAATACCGAATGTATACGAAAAATCAAACCCACCCGAATACGAATGTATCCGAAAAAAATCAAACCCAGACACCCGAATACCAAATGTATCCGAAAAAATTAACCCATCGGACACCCGAATACCGAATGTATCCGAAAATCAAAACTGAAAATATTACTGAACCGAAAATTTTATAAAAAACGAAACGAAAAAAAAAAAAGAAAATTTTTTTCTTCTGCACATGTCTAAATACTTTGGTGCCATGACAGGCACTTCAGGTATGTAGACCTCCTCCTGGACGATACCTCTGACTTTAGACGGCAGCAACCCAAAGGGATCAGCGTCCCAGTCGTCCGATGGGAAGTAGACGGAATCGGGGTTGGATTCTTTGACGGGTCACTGCATCCGCCCACTCTCCTCTCAAGCTCTGTACAGGAGTATACTCTCCAATCTCCCCACTCTCTAGAGAATGCATCGACGGGGGAAAATAGTCTCTCTGCACTGCCCAACAATTGACCAGGATGGTCCCTCCATGATGACAGTCCATAAGGGTGCAAAACTCCCGCACTTTGTGGAATTTCACCACTGTAGTGCGGCGGCATTCCAGGGGTGGCTCTCCCTCTCGGGGATGTTCCAATTTTCTGATGTACAGGGCCTCTTATGCTTTGGTGTCCTGTTGCCGCGCCTGTTGCACCTCAAATTGCAGCAGCTTCGGACCATATCTCTCCATTCTCTGTGCCCTCAGTCCCTCTATGAGATCAGCCACCTGGGCCTCTCTTCTGGCCCTCTCGGACTGGGCCGGAGAAACTGGGGGATGGTGCTCCCTCATGTATCGGATCAGTCCAAGATCATCACCAAACAACCACTTAGGTAATGGTGGTGACTGAGGACAGGTGACAGACTTCTGGGCCTTGGGGATTTGCTTTGGGGTAAAAGGCTAGGGTTAGAAGGCTAGGGGTAGAAGGAGGGGTAGAGAACGCGGCCTCAGCCGGGGTACTCATTTCTGACTCTTTGTTGTGAATTTTGGCCCAGGAACCCCGGGTCCGGTGTTGAGGGGACAGCCTCACCGGCGATGATGCACTAGAAGATGCTGGCGTTCCCTCCTCCAGGGTTGGTGGCCAGTCTCCATCTTCCTCCGCAGCGGGACGTGGTAGGAGGCCTCTTCGGCTTCGATGGAGATGCGCTGTGGACGATCTGCCAGCTCCTGAAACATTTGCATTGCGGTAACTTTCAGGGCCTCTGGCGCCATCTTGGGACTCTCTGCACGTGTGCTTGCCTGTTCCGCCATGTTGCTCCTCTTACTGATGGCAAACTGAGAGGTTCCAGCGGCGCTGCTCCTTTTATGCAGGGCTTCGGGAAAATGGCTGCTGGCCGGAAGTGCAGCACTGACTTCCGCTCCCCCGGGAACAAGGGGAGGATCTTCACTGTACCACTTCGGCATCGATACAACTACATGGCTTCCACGGCTGGGGGTGGGATGCTGACCAGCGCTGGACATTTTTGCGCGCTTCTCCGGCACGTATTTAACCCTTGCAGGTATAGGCAATACTTGGCAACAACATAGTTTTTGATCTGATCTTGCACATTGTTTTCACGACTTCCATACTGTTCCAAATAGCAGGCAATAAGCTTTTCTTCACCTCCCCCTCTATTTCACAGGCGCCTCAGGTAAAACACATTTCGTAGTCAAAGTCCCGTACACTTTTTGGTGCAAACTTAAATCGCATCGGCATGCAGTTTTTTGCAGACAATATTGGACACAGTTCAGACTAGGGGGGGAGGACTTGTGGCATAAGGCGCACACCCGTATCTTGTTCATGACACCGAAAGTTGTTGTGGCGGGGTGTGTGGTGCAGGGCAGATGTTGTTACCCTAGGGGCAGATGGCATTAACCCCTTGTATTCAAGAGGCCAGTGCGTGGTTTAGCCTATAACCACCCGAAGGTATACTGCTGGATCCTGGGCTAGGCACGGGGCAAGAAAGACTCCGACGCCAGGTAGCTACAACGATAGCTTTACTGAGGGTGGTAAGTTGGTAAAGTCTATACAGTTCAGCCAGGGCCGAAGGAGGTGACCAGTGAAGCAGAGACCTTAAGGGCTTGCTGGGACTTGTAGTAGGATTGGACAATTGAATGCAGACCACGCTGACTTGAAAGATGACAGGGACTGACTTGACTCATAATGCTGTGACTTTAGCTTACTCGACTTGATGGTGGCTGCAGGACTTGACTTTGAGGCCTCCAACACCCTGGACACACTCACTAGGCACAACTGCACTGGATCTCAGCTTAGCGGAAGAGCAGAGCTCTGCTGGAGATGTGAGATAATGTGCCTATGTCATTACATTTGGTGGTTCTGCCGGAAAGTTTTACCATTTTGGAGGAAAATAGGCAGACTTCTCTCCCATATCTGTAGTTTCCCTGTAATACTGACTAGCTATTCTTAACATTAATATTAATTCCTACTCTCACCATCATAGGACTGTTATTCTACATACTTTATTGGTTGTCAGGCAAAGGATAGCGCATAAATGGAACTCATCTGACATACCCTCCATTAAGGAAATAATCAGTGGAATAAACAATAACAGCTGGCATGAATACAAAATTGCTGAATCACAAGATAGATTGCCATACTTTTTATATAGGTGGGACATTTCTGTTTATCTACTTGTCTCACTAATCATTTTCTTCTATTCATTCCCCAGCATCCTATATGTCCATTAATAACGATTTTGGAGATACTCTTGTTATATCCTCTTCTAGGTATAGCCCTGTGGAGTAAAGGTTTACATTATTTCTGTATACATAAGTACTTGACTATTGTTAAATGTTCTTTTATATTTCCACTCCGGATACAGGTGGCTTTTCTCCAGATTTATATTACTCTCACATGTATTCATTTGGATACAATCCCCATAGCAAATATATGTTGCTCTGGACAGTTCCTAAAATGGACAGAGATGTCAGCAGAGAGCACTGTGATTGTGATTAAGCAGAGAGCACTGTGTTCCAAAAAGAAAATAATTTCCTCTATAGTATTCAGCAGCTATTTTTTAATAGAAGTTATTTACAAATCTGTTTAACGTTCTGGCACCAGTTGATTTAAAAAAAAAAAGTTTTCCACCGGAGTACCCCTTTAAATAGCACGGGGGAGAGTGGGTACCCTTGTAAGGTACCTTTTTGTAGTGGTTCTCAGACAATCTCCCAGGTAAATGAATTCTAGCTCTTGGGGAGGCATATAGAGCCACTATATATGTGTAAAAGGCCCCCCGATATATTAGCTTTGTTTGGCACCAATTCCAACCAGCCCCAGTCAATGTTGTCAAATGCTTTTTCAGTTCCAAAGGTTAGCAAAGCTGGGGACTGGTTGGAATCTGGGTGACACATGACTGCGTCCGGAACTGGGAGGACCGTCCTCAAATTAGCAACCACCGCTCTTCCCTATACAAATCCAAACTGATGGTTGCCTAATAACTTGGGCATATAGACTTTTAGTTTGTTTGCCATATTTTCATATCAGTTTGAAGTCCACATTTATGAATTATATGGGCCTATAGGAGTTGGGGAGGAGCCCGCTTTCTGGATAACTTTAATATGGGCTAGGTTACCTGACTCTGGGAATTGACCAGAAGAGAGTATATGATTATGTGCCTCTAACAGGGCCTCTTATAGAATTCCCCCGAAAAACAGTCTGGTCCAGGGGCTTTGTGTTTTGCTATCTGTCTGGTTTCCTGCACCAATTCTTCCAATTGGATCAGGGCATTAAGCTTACTGTGACGATCCGTCTTGGGGATTAGCTCTGGGATCGTCCTTGACCACGCCACAGGATGCGTTTCTTCTCAATAAACCAGCAAACAAACGCTTATAATGCAAATCTGGCACCTTGCCAGTTTTATTAGACAGGTTGCAGGGTAAGAAATAAACAAAAAGCAGGAACAAAACAAAATCCTAGACCGTCTGGTCACTGACTAAACAGATCAGCTTGTCCTGACTAACAACCGCTGAGCTTCCCTCAGCCGGTTAAACATATGTCCCCTGCAACCTTCTACTCACAATGTCACTCTCTTTGAGCCCCTCATAGCTCGGGCTGTGTACTCCTCAGCAGGCTCTGTCTCTTCCCTACTGTCACGATTCGGCTCACAGGTAGTGGATCCTCTGTGTCAGCGAGGGATTGGCGTGGACCGTGCTGGTGGACCGGTTCTAAGAGGCTACTGGTGTTCACCAGAGCCCGCCGCAAAGCGGGATGGTCTTGCTGCGGCAGTAGCAACCAGGTCGTATCCACTAGCAACGGCTCAACCTCGCTGACTGCTGAGAAGGCGTGGGACAGAAGGACTAGGCAGAGGCAAGGTCAGACGTAGCAGAAGGTCGGGGGCAGGCGGCAAGGTTCGTAGTCAAGATGGATAGCAAGGGTTCAGGTAACACAGGCTTGGACAACACTAAACGCTTTCACTGGCACAAGGCAACAAGATCCGGCAAGGGAGTGCAGGGGAGGTGATCAGATATAGCCAGGGAGCAGGTGGAAGCCAATTAAGCTAATTGGGCCAGGCACCATTCATTGGTGCACTGGCCCTTTAAGTCTCAGAGAGCTGGCGCGCGCGCGCGCCCTAGAGAGCGGAGCCGCGCGCGCCAGCACATGACAGGAGGGGTCCGGGACGGGTAAGTGACCTGGGATGCGATTCGCGAGCGGGCGCGTCCCGCTGTGCGAATCGCATCCCCGACGGCCATGTCAGTGCAGCGCTCCCGGTCAGCGGGACTGACCGGGGCGCTGCAGGGAGAGAGACGCCGTGAGCGCTCCGGGGAGGAGCGGGGACCCGGAGCGCTAGGCGTAACAGTACCCCCCCCCCCCCTTAGGTCTCCCCCTTTTTTTGTCCGACAACTGCTTTACCTGGGACGGGGACACCGGGAGTGAATGGAGGGTTTCCTCAAAGGCAGGCAGTACAGCAGGAGTGGGAATGGGGAGGGAGGGCAGAGGGTGAAGCTTGGCACGGGGCAGGGTGACACAAGGACGTGGGCCATGAGGAGGCACTGAGGCTTGCCTGACGGGACTGGGAGGGGGGGAGAGGCATCTCTTGTGGCAAGCAGAGTCCCAGTTCTTGATCTCCCCGGTGGTCCAGTCAAGGGTGGGAGAATGAAGCTGGAGCCATGGCAGACCGAGGAGGACCTCAGAGGTGCAGTTGGGGAGGACGAAAAATTCAATCCTTTCGTGGTGGGGTCCAATGCACATCAAGAGGGGTTCTGTGCGGTAACGCACGGTGCAATCCAATCTGACTCCGTTGACCGCAGAAATGTAGAGCGGCTTGACGAGACGGGTCACCGGGATGCGGAATTTATTCACAAAAGAATCCAGAATAAAATTCCCAGAGGCACCAGAGTCCAAGCAGGCCACGGCTGAGAGGGAGGAGTTGGCTGAAGAAGAAATCCGCACGGGCACCGTGAGACGTGGAGAAGCAGACTTTGAACCAAGAGACGCCACACCCACGTGAGCTGGGTGCGTGCGTGCGTTTCCCAGACGTGGAGGACGAATAGGGCAATCCACCAGGAAATGCTCGGTACTGGCACAGTACAGACAAAGATTTTCTTCCCTACGGCGATTCCTCTCTTCCTGGGTCAGGCGAGACCGATCCACTTGCATGGCCTCCTCGGCGGGAGGCCCAGGCGTAGATTGCAGCGGATACTGTGGGAGAGGTGCCCAGAGATCTAAGTCTTTTTCCTGGCGGAGCTCTTGATGTCTCTCAGAAAAACGCATGTCAATGCGGGTGGCCAAATGGATAAGTTCTTGCAGGTTGGCAGGAATCTCTCGTGCGGCCAGCACATCCTTGATGCGACTGGATAGGCCTTTTTTAAAGGTCGCGCAGAGAGCCTCGTTATTCCATGATAATTCGGAAGCAAGAGTACGAAATTGGATGGCGTACTCGCCCACTGAAGAATTACCCTGGACCAGGTTCAGCAGGGCAGTCTCGGCAGAAGAAGCTCGGGCTGGCTCCTCGAAGACACTACGGACCTCAGCGAAGAAGGACTGGACTGTGGCTGTGGCAGGATCATTGCGGTCCCAGAGCGGTGTGGCCCAAGACAAGGCCTTTCCTGAAAGAAGGCTCACTACGAACGCCACCTTAGACCGTTCTGTAGGAAACAAGTCCGACAACATCTCCATATGCAGGGAACACTGAGACAGAAATCCACGGCAGAGTCTAGAGTCCCCATCAAATTTGTCCGGCAGGGACAAGCGGAGGCTAGGAGCGGCCACTCGCTGCGGAGGAGGTGCAGGAGCTGGCGGAGGAGATGGTTGCTGCTGTAGCAGAGGCAGAAGTTGCTGTAACATGGCGGTCAACTGCGACAGCTGCTGTCCTTGTTGGGCAATCTGCTGCGATTGCTGAGCGACCACCGAGGGAAGGTCAGCGAGACTTGGCAGCGGCACCTCAGCGGGATCCATGGCCGGATCTACTGTCACGATTCGGCTCACAGGTAGTGGATCCTCTGTGTCAGCGAGGGATTGGCGTGGACCGTGCTGGTGGACCGGTTCTAAGAGGCTACTGGTGTTCACCAGAGCCCGCCGCAAAGCGGGATGGTCTTGCTGCGGCAGTAGCAACCAGGTCGTATCCACTAGCAACGGCTGAACCTCGCTGACTGCTGAGAAGGCGTGGGACAGAAGGACTAGGCAGAGGCAAGGTCAGACGTAGCAGAAGGTCGGGGGCAGGCGGCAAGGTTCGTAGTCAAGATGGATAGCAAGGGTTCAGGTAACACAGGCTTGGACAACACTAAACGCTTTCACTGGCACAAGGCAACAAGATCCGGCAAGGGAGTGCAGGGGAGGTGATCAGATATAGCCAGGGAGCAGGTGGAAGCCAATTAAGCTAATTGGGCCAGGCACAAATCATTGGTGCACTGGCCCTTTAAGTCTCAGAGAGCTGGCGCGCGCGCCCTAGAGAGCGGAGCCGCGCGCACCAGCACATGACAGGAGGGGTCCGGGACGGGTAAGTGACCTGGGATGCGATTCGCGAGCGGGCGCGTCCCTCTGTGCGAATCGCATCCCCGACGGCCATATCAGTGCAGCGCTCCCGGTCAGCGGGACTGACCGGGGCGCTGCAGGGAGAGAGACGCCGTGAGCGCTCCAGGGAGGAGCGGGGACCCGGAGCGCTAGGCGTAACACCTACAGCCCACATGCTGTCTCCTAGGAAGAGCCCCAACTATTCTGTCTCTTTTCCTTTTAAAACACACACTTTCCCTTCCTGATACCTCATTAATCAGGCCACAGGTGGAGCATTCTGCAGAGATAGCAAGGGAAATACACCCTTTCCTTGCCACACTGCCACATATCCCCCCCCCCCCCCCCCCCCCTCTGCTCAGACCACCGGGAAGGAGCACTTGTATTCAAAAGGCAGAGTCCAACTGCCTTTCCTTTTCCTTGAACAGCTACGTCCAACAGGTTTTGAGGCACTTGGCTTCCTTCATCAGTAGATTTTATCTGCACCACTTCAATTGTGCACCCTTCTTTCATTCGCACTTTCATCAGCCACCGAGCACAAGACTTTTGGTCACCTTTGACAAATTCCTTGTAAAAAGCTCCATTCATGTCACACCTTTCCAACACCAGGTTCTTCATCTTGGTCTGTGCAGTGCTCTGGACACTAGGTGCGGACAAAGCAGATGCTCTAAGCCATTGTCTTCTTCTGTCACTGGTATGACCATTGCACGAACTTTGCTGGTGGCCAACCGAGCCTGTATCACCCATTTGCAGGTCTTCTAAGTCATCCTCCACAATTTCAGGAGGCTTCCCTTTAATGCACCTGTCCATCTTCTCCTTGAGACGGACTCTTCTCCAAATTCTACTTCTGCGGACTTTCTTCCAGTGTTTTCTAATCCAGTGCCTCTCAGGGTTTCCACCACGACCCAGTCTTCTATCACAGTGACCTCTTTTTAAGGACTCTGCTTTCTTATTAGCCCTTTCTTTAGGGACACCGACTTTCACAGGCTCATTTTTAGGCTGAGAACTCTTTGCTCCTTTAGCCAGTTTTTCACCTGCACCTTCAGATGTGTCACTGACTTTACGTGCAGCTTCTGCAGTTATCTCTGGTTTAACTTCTACCTCAGAGAACTTCTCTGCCTCAGAATTTTCACCATGCAATGTCAATAGCTCTGCAGCTTCAGAGGACTTCCCATATGGTTTCACCTCAGTCTCAGCTTCAGAGGACCTTTCATATGGCTTCTTCTCATGGTCTTCAGACTCTACTGTTTCTTGCGTCCATTGTTCAGACTCCGCCTTTTTTAGAGAAAGCATCCCTGTCTCCAGTAGCTTTTGCCCCACAAGCAGTTTTTCTTCTTTTACACGGACGGCTGTGGCTTTGGCCTCAGTTTCCATCTGAGACACTTTTAACCTCTCGTTAGCCAGTTCTACTATAGCTTGGTCACGACTTTCTTTTAGGACCTTCATGTCCCCTTCCAGCTTTAAACATTTCTGCTGCTCACTCTTGAGCTTAGCAGAGTTCTTCTTCTCACTTTCCAGCAATTCTGTCAAGTTTTTGACAGTATCCTCCAGGGACAGCAGTTGTTCTCTCATCTGCTCATTGTCTTTATTCAGTTGCGCCATCTTGGACACTTTCTGCTCATAGACTTTTAGCTGAGCCTCTTGTTCAGAGAGCTGAGTACCCAGTGAATCCCAGGCAGCTGCGCAAGACTTAATATGCGTTTCGTTCTGCGCCTCCAGGCTCTGCACCTTATGAGCCATTACCACTTTCTCCTTCTCCAACTCTTCCATGGCTACCAACCTAGCCTTGTGATCACTTTGTAGAGCCAGATATGCCCCACACAGGACATTCACTTCTTCATCCTTGAATGAGATCTGCTTGGCCAGAATCTCCAATTCTCTCTCCTTGCTGGTCATAAGACCCTGGGAGCGGGACAGTTCATCCTGCAGAGCCGCCAACTCACTTTTGTGGCGCTCCATATCTTTCTGCAGCTGAAGCGTCGCTTCCTGTTCTTTATTCAAGTCTGCAAGCATTTTTTCTTTCTCCTCTGTCAGGTGATGAACTACTTCTTCCTTTTGAGACAATTTAGCAGAAACCATCTGTAAGGTTTCTTCAAGGTTCTGGATCTGCTCCCTTTTTTTTACCAAGACCAGCGCGTTTTTTCCGAGATCTCTTACTTACAGCGGTCTCCTTACTCTCACTGCTGGACCATGTGACATTCTCTTGTCCTCTGACAGTCACCTGTGCTTGGCCTGTCTCTTCCTTCAAGCCAACTCGTTCAGACTCTTTTCCACCTTTAGGAGTAGTCTCCCCCTTTTCAAGGGTCTTGGCCACTTGGGCTTCAGGGTAGTTCCTGGACAGTCTCTCTGGACTGTCTCTCTGCTCACTGGCAGACTTCTCTTTCACTTCAACACTGTCTCTCTGCTGCCCAGCAGAAAGGTCTAGGGCTCCTGGGTCTGCAACAACATCTGGTCCAGTGGTTCGACCTTCCTGGTCACGATCCATCTCTGGTCCAGACATCACATCTCCTTCACTCAGGACTCTGTCTGTGACAGTAAGCGCAGCACCCAGCTCCACATGTACTCTCTTCAGTACTTCTGCATTATCCACAGACATCTCTGTAGCTTCTTTTCCAGTCACCTCTTGCAGATGACCGCGCAACTCTAGCCCCACCTTGGGCTCATCTTCAGATGGCGGATGGAACCCATGTTCCTGTACCTGATCCGTTTCTGGTTTCACTGAAGATTCTGTTTCAGTCAGAGGCACACTTGTCACTTGAGTCGCTGGATCCTCTTGGACTTGACTCAGGGTCTGGTCTTCAGCTCCCCCAGCAGTCTGGCAGACCCCTATCTGACCTACATCTAGTGACTGCTGACACTCCCCGTCCTCAGCCTAGTGTGTGATGCAAGTCAAGTGTTGTGAGCCTATCAGATGTACCTGCTCTAGTTACCCGACAGCCTTCCCATAATTGCTGAAAAAATGGAAAATCCATCCCCAGTACTACATCATGCTCCAAGGAGGGCTCTATTGCAACCTTGTGATCTATAGTACCATAGGGAGTAGAAATACAGACATTAACCATTTTATAACCCCAAATACCAGCCTGCATAGACACTATAGCGGGGTCTGTCTTTCTCCTGCTGGACTTTACCAGACTTATTACACATCTAGGGTCTAACAAAACGGTCATCTTTTTACCTTCTATTTCCAGCTCACACAGGTTTTCTTTTGTCCCGTCAGAGGTGGCAGCAGTACTCTTTACATCTGAACACATCAACATAAGTTTTTCAACGAAAACATTATCAGATTGCACATGTTCAAAATTTACAGGACAGTTCATAGCACTAGGACCTAACTCAGGCAAAGTGTGTTTTGTTACATTTTCTCCCAGTCCTACATTTAACATTTTCTGTTCACCAGATTTTTTCAATACGATCTGCACAGTGTGAACAGTCCCATCAGTCTTCATGAGGGGTTCTCCACCCTCACATGATTTTGCAACTGGACATAGGTTGGTACCACCTTGAACACTGTTCACACAGTCAACTAGGGAAACACCACCCTCCGACTCAGCCTTTATATGCACAGTCCCATCATTTTTATGCACAGTCTCATAGTCACTAAACATGGCCCCCATAACCCCTGGAACAGTCTTACCAGAATCTCTTGCCGTCCAGTCAGTTAAGGGCTGGTGCTGGACACCTCTCACCAGCTTCTCTGCTGCAGAACATCGCTCCACTTGCTCTTTAAGTAGCTCTGCAACCTTAAACCCAGCATCACTGTTAGGCTGCAGTGCACACTGTAGTCTTGCAGCTTGGCTTACTCCCACTTGAGTCAGGATCTCTGTCTTGACTTTCTCATAGTCCCGTAATATCTTTGGATCCAGTTCACAATGAACTTTTTGGGCATCTCCTCCAATGAATCCAAACACCAAGTTTCCCCAGTGTGTCTTGGGCCATGCCTCATGTGTAGCAATCCTTTCAAACTCTGCAAAGCTTGCTTCCTCTTGCAATTTTTCCGTTGCCCCTAGCAACGCCTTTATACACACTCTCAAAACGTAATCTGCACTCTGCAGGTGGCCCGTCCACCTGTCTCCTTACTTGAGAAAGAGTGCCCACTCGCACCATGCACGGTAGTTTTCTCTTGGCAACAACTTCACTGCAACTCGACCACTCGTTGCTCCTAGCAACGTGTATGCCCGCATCCTCCACCAAAATGTGACGATCCGTCTTGGGGATTAGCTCTGGGATTGTCCTTGACCACGCCACAGGATGCGTTTCTTCTCAATAAACCAGCAAACAAACGCTTATAATGCAAATCTGGCACCTTGCCAGTTTTATTAGACAGGTTGCAGGGTAAGAAATAAACAAAAAGCAGGAACAAAACAAAATCCTAGACCGTCTGGTCACTGACTAAACAGATCAGCTTGTCCTGACTAACAACCGCTGAGCTTCCCTCAGCCGGTTAAACATATGTCCCCTGCAACCTTCTACTCACAATGTCACTCTCTTTGAGCCCCTCATAGCTCGGGCTGTGTACTCCTCAGCAGGCTCTGTCTCTTCCCTACAGCCCACATGCTGTCTCCTAGGAAGAGCCCCAACTATTCTGTCTCTTTTCCTTTTAAAACACACACTTTCCCTTCCTGATACCTCATTAATCAGGCCACAGGTGGAGCATTCTGCAGAGATAGCAAGGGAAATACACCCTTTCCTTGCCACACTGCCACATTACCTTAGCTCACCGTCATCCTTGGTGAAAGAGAAAAGCATGAGCCTATCTACAAAACTCCTACCTGCCTTGGCATGAATTTGGTCCTTGGAGTACATTTTGGTGTAGAAGTCACCAAAAAGGCAGGCTATATCTTTAGGGTCACAATGTGGTAGGCCAGTAAAGTCAAGTAAAAACTTTGTGTTGTCTCAGGCACTGTCCCCTTGCCATACTGACCAAAAGTTTTGCTAGACTTATTTTCAAAGCAGTAATATTCTGCCTGGAAAGCCTGAATTCTATTATAAGACATTTCAAAGACATGGTGGGCTCCTTCCCATTCCCAAAGATCTGTAAGCAGTGCGCACTAGTGAAGAGGTAGACTTGTATTTGGTTAAAACCATTTTTTTCTGCTGTGCCACATGTGCTATGATCCTACCACGTAGTACAGCCTCGGCCGTCCCTCAAAATAGAAAGGGAGAATCTTTGTGCTGTCTATTAGTAATTTGGCAGCCGAGCTACCAACCTTTGATCAGATCATCTTTGTTTAAATATGATGGAAAGCACCAGACTGCACCTGAATCTGCCAGGAAAGCATCTTGTAAGTTTATGCCTACCGGAATGTTGTTGGAGATGAGAATGTCGTGTATGGTTGGTTTGGAGGATTTCTGTAGAAGGGTAGGGGAAGTCAACAGGTAGTCCAGTCTAGGCTAACTATCATGTGGGCATGCGTAGTGCATGTATGTTCACTCATCAGGGAAATTAAGCCTCCATGCATCTTCTAGGTGCCTGGTAGTCAGTAGGTCTAAAAGGTAGCGTTCCATTCGGTTTTCTAAAACTGTATTCAAGTCCCCTCCCATTACCATTCGGTGCTTCATGGACTATTTCCTGGGGTTCACAATGTGGAGGCCATCCAGGAGGCCTGACTGTTTTAAGGACGTAATATGGCTGGCTAGGAATCACCTCATCTACAACAGGGAGTACATGTCCATCCAGGACTGCTGCAGACTGATCCACAGCCTGCTTAGAGACTATTCCATCTTGGACTGTCCGGATGTCGATGAAGAGGACTAATGCCCTTCTTTTACTAACTACTTCACTTACCTCCTCATAAGTTTGCTGAGTTTGGCCCTGTAATCTGCCCCTCCCTACCCCCATAGATCCCACACCCCTCCCCGATCACAGACTGTAATGTGTTGTTGTTTTATGACTGTTTCTTCGATAACGAGTGATGGAGCAGAGCGTTAGTGTAGCATGTGGTATAGTGTATAGCTTAGGGAACCTGTGCTGTATATTGTACAGTCATGCTTTGTGTGATTGTAATTTATTGTATGACTTGTAATGATGACTGAATGATCAATAAAGCTCTTTCAATACCTTAATTCAAAGATAGTATGTGTGACTAGTTCCACCCATTTTCGGAGACTCTACCTTTCTCTTCGTAACTTATATCATTTAAGCAAATATGGGTATGGTGTATGCGCAGCTTTACTTCATTCAATGCAAAGAAGATTTGCTTACTACTTTGTAGCTTCAAAGCATGTTTCTTTATTGTATGCAAGTTTTTTTCTCCTCACTTCGCACGGCTTCGATGTTACAAGCTGACCGGCTGGCAGAGATCTTACACACCACTGATCGGATCCAGAGGTCTGACGCTACATTTCGGGGTACGCCCCCTTACTCATGGGTACTGAGCCTCTGTACCTGTTCGTATTAATGAGGTAGACACATCTGAGTTAATTAACCTACCTCCAGTGTGGAATTCACACCAGGAAAAATTGACAGGTTTAGTATATACCACAACAATACGAAACCGGTATTACAGATATTACAAATATGCACTAAAACTTAACACTTCATTCATACCGTTCGGAAAAATTGTATCAAGCTCGCTAATCCAATAGGATTCGCGTTGCAACAACCGCTTTCTATTTAGGGCTTCATTCATACCTTGCGGTATTTGTTCAATAATTTGCCACCGTAAATCACTAACTTTATGTTTATTTTCAAAGAAATGTCTAGCAACTCTTACTCTCACCATATTTAGATTCCTTTAGTTCTTTTGTTTGCAAGATTTTCCTTATGTTAGATTTATGTTCATTTAATCGTATTTTCATCTTCCTGCTTGTCTGACCAATATATGAATCTCCACAGACATTTAAGTAGATATATAATATTTTCAGAATTACATGTATAGTAACCTTTTACTGCAATTTTGTTACCTTTTTTCGAATGGTGAACATATTCACCTTTAATGATTCCACTACAGTGTGAACAGGACAGGCAGGAAAATGTACCTTTTTTGTTAGTTTTAAATCTTGTTTGTTCATTTTTACTCTTTTTTGAAATATCCCCTCATTAATTTATTACTAAGTGTTTTTCCTTTGCTGTAAACAAACACTATATGACTACTATACTTGGGGTCTGCCCCCAGTAGTCCCCAGTTTTTTTCACTAATTTAGCATGTTTGTCGTATGTGCCAATATACATGATGCATTTATTCAGACTTTCTTTTTAACTTTTTTTCTTTAATAGATCCTCTCTATTCATTGCTGCAACCTCTTGCTTGACTCTCTCGATCTCCTTTCTTTTATAGCCTCTCTCTACAAATTTTTTTGTTAAACTGTCTGCATTTTTTTCATACTCTCTGTCATTACTTGTGATTCTTCTAGTGCGAATAAATTGACTTTTTGGAAGTCCCTTGAACACTGCTGGATTATGGTAACTATCTCTATGTAACATATTGTTCTTAGCAGTTTTTTTTTAACATACAATGTAGTCTTGAATGTACTTCCACATCTAGATATTGTATAGTGGATTTATTATAGTTTAAAGTAAACCTAATTGATGGATGTTTCTTATTAAGTTTATCTACAAACTCCAGCAGTGCTTCTTCTGATTTGTCCCACAGCATGAACACGTTGTCCACATAGCGCATCCATGTTTTCGGCGCGTCCATGCTGTGGGAATCTGTACCTGAAAACAATATTTTTTTCTTCAAAAAATTACATAAATATGTTTGCTAGACTTGGGGCCACTGGGGACCCCATCGACATGCCATCGCACTGCAAGAAAAACTCTGTATCAAATCTGAAATAATTCTCACCCAAAACAAAATCCAAAAGTCCCATTAAAGGGGTAGTCCAGTGGTGAAAAACTTATCCCCTATCCTAAGGATAGGGGATAAGTTTGAGATCTCAGGGGGTCCGACCGCTGGGGCCCCCTGCGATCTCTCTGTATGGGGGCCAGGCTCTCCTGCCAGATAGCGGGTGTCGACCCCCGCACAAAGCGGCGGCTGACACGCCCCCTCAATACATCGCTATGGCAGAGGCGGAGATTGCCGAAGGCAGCACTCCGGCTCTTCCATAGAGTTGTATTGAGGGGGCGTGTCGGCCGCCGCTTCGTGCGGGGGTCGACACGCCCCCTTCGCGAGGGCTGTCGGGGCCCCGTACAGGAGATCGCTGGGGGCCCCAGCGGTCGGACCCCCCGCGATCTGTAACTTATCCCCTATCCTTAGGATAGGGGATAAGTTGTTCACCACTTGTTCACTACTGGACTACTCCTTTAAGAAAGATATCATGCGATTACTTAATTTCGTATTTCTGCTCAAAATTTTGTAAATACATTGTTTCCCTTCTTGTTGCGGTATGTTTGTATAAAGACTCTGTACATCCAGCGTGCATAAAAATGTCATGCCGGATACATCCAAGTCCCTTAATTCACGTAAAAAATGGCTTGTATCTTGCAAGCATCTGTCTAATCTTTTTACCTCTGGTTGGAGGTAACTATGCCCAAGGATCGCGAGCGGCTCCAGGAGCGACCACATCCCGACACTATGCGGCACCCCGGTGGCCTGTCGCGATCCTTGTGGATTTTAGGCAGTAGATACAGAAAGGGAGTTCTAGGGAATTCAACATTTAATATACTTGCAATTTTTTGAGAAATAACCCCCTCCTCTTTTGCTTCGTGGACAAAGCTATCAATTTTCTTTTTTAATTCAACTGTTGGGTCTTTTTTTTAATAATTGATATGTTTTCTGATCAGATAATTGTTTTCTTGCCTCTTCAATATAGCAGTCTCTGTCCATCAGGACGATGCACCCCCCCCCCCCCCTTGTCAGCCCTCTTGATAACAAGGGAGGGGTCATCGCCGAGGGAAGAGACAGCCATACGTTCTTCTTTGGAGACATTCGGACTGAATTTTTTCACAGTTTTCCATTTTTTAGAGCCCTTGTCTGACACTGTTTGCAAAAATGCTTTAACCGCAGCAGACGACGTGTCTGGCACAAAACTAGATTTTTTTCTCAATTTCTCTGGAATTTCTAATACATTCCCCATTTTTTCTTTATCACCATATTTTTTATCATGCATAAACATTTTCATTTTGATGTTCCTTCCAAATTTGAAAAGGTCTACCTTAAAATCAAATAGATCCTTCTCAAAAGGTGGGAACGAAGCCTAAGCGTCGGTTTAACATTGATGTCTCTGCAGGGGTTAATTCATGTTTAGAAATATTAACTATTAAGTCCTTATTTAGCTTTTCGCTTTTTCTTTTTTGTTGCATCGCTCTCGTCTTTAGTAGTCTCTATTTCTCTGCTTTCCGTTGAAGATTTTTGTTGTTTCTCCTTCCCTTTCATTTTTCCTAAAAAACATGATTTCTTCTTTATGGTTGGCTCAATCAGTCATACCAAGTATCTTATCTCCCAAATTGTTGAAAATTTATTTTTTGGCAGTATGCGGTCCATAGACATTAAAGATGGACAGTCTCCTTGATGGGGAATAAATAATGAGGTGATGTATTCTGCCTTTGAAGTCTGCCCACTAGTTCCCAATGTCAGTACCCAGATTCTTATGCAATAACCTCACCACTCCCTCATTCCTGTCTCTTGCCGGGTAGCCCACCAAGCCACCTACCCAAAGTTTTTCATCCTATGGAAGTCATCAGATGTAAGATGGGTCTCCTGCAAGAGTGCTACACCTGCCCCAAGTTTACATAGATGGTGAAGAACATTGCTGCGCTTTACAGGAGAGTTAAGTCCTTTAATATTTCAGGATATAACTCTCATAGAATGTATATAGCATTACTGATCTGAAGAAGGAGGCAGCAGTGGGTGTCCCCGGATCCAAGAGGGGTGACTGAGCAACATGTCCACAATATAAGCACATATCTGACAATAAGGGATGACAATGAATAAGTGTATATGGGAATATGAGTGAGAAACAACAATAACCTTATACTAAATAACATTTTATGCTCAACAAACAGTAGACGTAATAACTGCTCACTATAGTCCATACGAGAGGAACATCTCCTGAATTTCTCTTTTGCAGGGTGTGCAGGGTCTTGCAAGCCCACTAAGAGTGTGAACAAATCACCTCTAATGGAGAAGCAAGTAAAGTCACCTCTCCGTTCCTGAACTGGGAGCAGGTTTCAGGAGGAGTGTGATGGACTCCATATCTGCCTACAAAACACCACAATATTATATGGCGCATAACCAGTCACTGCTTGTCTCAAGTTGAAGGCTGCTGATGTATCCTCTGGGGAGCATAAGGTTTCAAAGGATCCACCATCTTTGAAGACCTTGAGGGTGGCAGGGCATTGCAAGGCAAATTTTGTTTTCATGGATACCAGTTGAGTGGATATGGCCTAGAAAGCTTTACATTTTTTCGCCGGCTCAGCAGAGTAATCGTTGAAAAGAAGGATCTTATGGACATGTAGAACAATGTCCCTGTGGAGCTTCTTGACAGCGTAATTTAGATATTTTGTGATGATCTGCCGTGGTTGGTTGTCATACGAGGCTGACTTCCCAGTAGCTGTAGTCTTCACAGTGCCCAGCCTATTAGCCCTTTCCACCAGATAGGGCAAGGGGAGGCCAAGTGCATCTGGAATCTCTTCAGCACACAATGTATGTAGCACTGGGGGAATAGATTCCAGGAGCCCAATGATTTGGAGGTTGCTGCGCCTCGATCGATTCTTCAAATCATCAGATTTATCTAGGAAGTTTTTTAGTGAGGGAGATTAAGGCAGAAAGCTGCTGTTTAGTGGCTGCTAGCTTATCTTCGGTTGGTGAGGGTCTCTCTTGCAGTCCAGAAAGTTCAGCAGTATGTTTAGCTAAGTCACTCTGGATGTGAGACAGAGACTGGGATATAATGGCTTCTATGGATGCTGTTAGCTCCGGTGCCAGGATCTTTGCCACTATAGCTAATGTTTTACAAGAGCAGTTGAGGCCAGACAGGATGGGGTCTCCTATATCCCCCTCACTTACTACAGATATTGGTGCTGGTGACTCGCTGGGCGCAGCACTCATAAGGTCAGTGCCATTAGGAAGTGGTTGCGCCATCTTGTCTCCCTCACGATCCTTCATCAATATTCACATCCTCTTCACTCTCACATGAGCCAGGAGGTGAGACTCTATGCATCAGACTTCTGGATGTGAGCAACATATGATTACTGGCTCCAAAACCCTGTAGTCACATTTGCATATAGAGTGAGAGTGAAGAGGATATGCCTGGAGGGGACAGGAAAACCATTGTTGAAGGCTCATAACGGCCTCTATTGCACACAAGGGAGAATTTGCACATTAGCAACCATAAGCACATCTTGAGAGTGGCTGCATGGATTTGAACAAGGTAGACAGCTTTTTATCAGGATCACCTGCACTATAAACCTATATATTAAGGTTAGTGTAGCTGATCTTGCAGTCAGATTCCCTTTAACCTGTTAAGGACACAGGGCGTACAGGTATGCCCTAGCATCACAGTCCTCAAGGATGCAGGGCGTACCTTTACGCCCTGGTCCCGTTACTGAGGTTCAAAGCATGCTCACGAGCTAAGCACGCTTCAAACCCTGTGGGTCTTGACTGCTATCAGCAGCCAGGATCCAGGGTTAATGCCAGGCATCACCAATCAGGTGATCTGCGGTCAGATTCCCTTTAACCTGTTAAGGACGCAAGGCATACAGGTACAGTGCATAGTGAAAGTATTCGGCCCCCTTGAACTTTTCGACCTTTTGCCAAATTTCAGGCTTCAAACATAAAGATATAAAACTGTAATTTTTTGTGAAGAATCAACAAGTGGGACACAATCATGAAGTGGAACGAAATTTATTGGATAATTCAAACTTTTTAACAAGTAAAAAACTGAAAAATTGGGCATGCAAAATTATTCAGCCCCCTTAAGTTAATACTTTGTAGCGCCACTTTTTGCTGCGATTACAGCTGTAAGTCGCTTGGGGTATGGGTCTATCAGTTTTGCACATCGAGAGACTGAAATTTTGCCCATTCCTCCTTGCAAAACAGCTCGAGCTCAGTGAGGTTGGATGGAGAGCGTTTGTGAACAGCAGTTTTCAGTTCTTTCCACAGATTCTCGATTGGATTAAGGTCTGGACTTTAACACCTGGATATGTTTATTTGTGAACCATTCCATTGTAGATTTTGCTTTATGTTTTGGATCATTGTCTTGTTGGAAGACAAATCTCCGTCCCAGTCTCAGGTCTTTTGCAGACTCCATCAGGTTTTCTTCCAGAATGGTCCTGTATTTGGCTCCATCCATCTTCCCATCAATTTTAACCATCTTCCCTGTTCCTGCTGAAGAAAAACAGGCCCAACCCATGATGCTGCCACCACCATGTTTGACAGTGGGGATGGTGTGTTCAGGGTGATGAGCTGTGTTGCTTTTATGCCAAACATAACGTTTTGCATTGTTGCCAAAAAGTTCGATTTTGGTTTCATCTGACCAGCGCACCTTCTTCTACATGTTTGGTGTGTCTCCTAGGTGGCTTGTGGAAAACTTTAAACAACACTTTTTATGGATATCTTTAAGACATGGCTTTCTTCTTGCCACTTTTCCATAAAGGCCAGATTTGTGCAGTATACGACTGATTGTTGTCCTATGGACAGAGTCTCCCACCTCAGCTGTAGATCTCTGCAGTTCATCCAGAGTGATCATGGGCCTCTTGGCTGCATCTCTGATCAGTCTTCTCCTTGTATGAGCTGAAAGTTTAAGAGGGACGGCCAGGTCTTCATAGGTTTGCAGTGATCTGATTCCATTTCAATATTATCGCTTGCACGGTGCTCCTTGGATTGTTTAAAGCTTGTGAAATCTTTTTGTATCCAAATCCGGCTTTAAACTTCTCCACAACAGTATCTCGGACCTGCCTGGTGTGTTCCTTGTTCCTTTGTTCTTCATGATGCTCTCTGCGCTTTAAACGGACCTCTGAGACTATCAAGGTGCAGGAGCAATTATACGGAGACTTGATTACACACAGGTGGATTCTATTTATCATCATTAATCATTTAGGTCAACATTGGATCATTCAGAGATCCTCACTGAACTTCTGGACAGAGTTTGCTGCACTGAAAGTAAAGGGGCTGAATAATTTTGCACGCCCAATTTTTCAGTTTTTTATTTGTTAAAGTTTGAAATATCCAATAAATTTCATTCCACTTCATGATTGTGTCCCACTTGTTAATTCTTCACAAAAAATTACAGTTTTATATCTTTATGCTTGAAACCTGAAATGTGGCATAAGGTCGAAAAGTAGGCTGTCCGGGCATGCTGGGAGTTGTATTTTTGCAACGTCTGGAGGTCCGCAGGTTGAAGACCACTGGATAGGAGGTAGTACTCACTTGTCCCAGCTGCTCCGGACCAGTCACCGCTGCCCTGGATGTCGCTCGCTGTTGCCACGTGGTGTCCCCGATGCTCCGGACGTCTTCTTCCCCCGGGATCCACGCACTCCATTGCCGTCATCACGTTGCTACGCACACCGCTCCTATTGGATGACGGAACGGCGTGCGCGACGACGTGATGATGTCAAAGGAGAGCGCTGGCCATGCAGGAGATCCCGGCACGGAGCAGACACCGAGGAGGCAGGTAAGGTCCCTCCCGGTGTCCTGTAAGCTGTTCGGGACGCCGCAATTTCACTGCCCGACTGAACAGCCGGGTTAGTGTTACTTTCGCTTCAGACACGGCGGTCAGCTTTGATCGCCGCGTCTGCAGGGTTAATATAGGGCATCACCGCGATCAGTGATGTCCTTTATTAGCCGCGGGTCCCGGTCGTTGATGGCCGCAGGTATTCGCTGTATAAGACGCACCTACTTTTCCCCCCAGTTTTGGGGAAGAAAAAGTGCGTCTTATACGGCGAAAAATACGGTATGTTATAAAATAGGTTATGTCATTGCAGAGTACAGTTGGTGACACAAAAAACAAGCTTTTACATGGGTCTGTAGGTGCAAAATTTAAAGCGTTACGATTTTTAGAAAGGGAGGAGGAAAAAACAAAAGTGCAAAAATGAAAATTGTCCGGGTCCTTAAAGGGGTGCTCTGGTGGATAAAATCTTTTTTTAAATCAACTGGTTCCAGAAAGTTAAAAAGATTTGTAAATTACTTCTATTACTTGATTCTTCCAGTACTTATCAGCTGCTGTATGCGCCACAGGAAGTTATTTTCTTTTTGAATTTCTTTTCTGTCTGACCACAGTGCTCTCTGGACAGTTCCTGACATGGACAGAGGGGTCAGCAGAGTCAGAGTAGGAGCAAATCCCCATAGCAATCCTATCCTGCTCTGGACAGAGGTGTCAGCAGGGAGCACTATGGTCGGACAGAAAATAAATTAAAAAAGAAAAGAACTTCCTCTGCATCATACCGCAGATGATAAGTACTAGAAGGATTAAGATTTTTTAATAGAAGTAATTTACAAATCTGCTTAACTTTCTGGCACCAGTTGATTTTAAAAAACTTTTCCACCGGAGTACCCCTTTAAGGCCAGTATTCCAGTTTTTTCTTATTTTTTATTTGACTATGCTACAGGGGCTGTAAAGTTAGTGTAGTTCCTAATATAGTGTCTGTACCTGTGTGTGTGACAGTTTACTCACAATTCTTATGTGATTTTCTCCCCAATATTTATTTTTTAACAAAATACAAAAAATGACTGTTGTCTCAGATTTTTCCCAGGTTGCAATGCGGCCGAGAGCTGACTCACTAGTCAGCTGATGACAGGGAGCCTGTCTGCTTCAATGGGTAGAGTGATCGCTTGGTGGGAGAGAGATCAATCTGCAACTAATGCAACAGTTGTAGGCACCCTAATTGAAAACCACAGGTCTTTTGAATGGATGCAGCTCATTTATGTTTCAATGGGTGGGGTGGATGATGTGTGGGAGAGAGGAAAATGGAATTATGGGATTTGTAGGCAAAAAAGAAAAACTCAAACAGGAAATACCAATTCACAAAAAGCTAGCCACAATCTTATGGTAATCTCACAACATAGCCATTTAGCCCCAGGACAAGCGCAGATCCTTCCTAAGCATGTCCATTACTTTCTGCCAGGTACGTACTAAAATCACCTTATAGTGGATAACCCCTTAAACCCCTTCCTGCTACAGGACATATGAAGAAAAAAGTGTGGAAAAAAAAGTTAATAAATGTGATTTATTTCCTAATAAAAGTTTGAATCACCTCCCTTTTCCCGTTAAAAAAAAAAAACACTGAGAAGAAAGAGAGCCGCACTCACCAGTCCAGGGAACTAAGAAGACTTTATTCAGGAACATTAATGTTAGTGGACAGCATGCCCAAAACAGTTCCTTACAGCATCAGGTCAGAACAGCGGGGCGGGTGGAACACAGGTGTTGGGCGTGTGAATCTAGGCAACGAGTCATTTCACGTCTTGACTGACACTTCATCTGGCCTACCTGAAGGGGATGATCTCTGGGTTTTTTATATACGTGCTTTCATGGGGGGAAAAAACCCTTAGCAACAGCAAAAAACCTCTTTAGTGAATTAAAATATGCAAAAGACTAGAACATAGAATGTTAATGCATAATTTAAATTAAAAACATCACAAAACAGGGAAAATATTACATTTCATAAGACATGCAATGTCAGGCTTAAAAGTTACCAACTCAAAAAAAGTAGAATAAGAGATTATGGAAATTACAGAAACTAGGAGAAATCCCTGAGCTCGTATAACCCCAAACCTCCAGTGGCATCCAATCGGATGATCCACCTAGCTTCTTGTTGGAGCAAACGAGTGCCGCGATCAATCCCAGACCCCGGAAAAACCCTCTCAAGCCCCTCGTTTGCTCCAACAAGAGGCAAGGTGGATCATCCGATTGGATGCCACTGGAGCTTTGGGGTTAAACGAGTGCAGTGATTTCTCCCAGTTTCTGTAATTTACATAATCTCTTTTTCTACTTTTTTTGAGTTGGCATGTGTATAAAAAAAAAAAAAAAACAGGGATCATCCCCTTCAGGTAGGCCGGGTTAAGAGTCAGTCATGACGTGAAATGACTCGTTGCCTTGATTCCCACGCCCCATACCTGTGTTCCACCCACCCCGCTGTTCTGACCTGATGCTGTAAGGAACTGTTTCTGGCATGCTGTCTGCTAACGTTGATGTTCCTGAATAAAGTCTTCTTAGTTCCCTGGACTGATGAGTATGGCTCTCTTTCTTCTCAGTGTTTTTGCATTTGCTTCTGGACGCTCTGCACCCCGCACCCGGAACCAGGTCAGTCAACCACACTTGCTTATATTAAAGTGTATTGAAGCAAGTGTGGTATCGCCGTGTGCGGAAATGTCCAAATTATAAAAATATATCATTAATGAAACCAACACGGTCAATGGCGTAAGCGCAAAAAAATTCCAAAGTCCAAAATAGTGTATTTTTGGTCACTTTTTATATAATGAAAAAAAATGAATTAAAAGCGATCAAAAAAAGTCTGATCAATACAAATGGTACCACTATAAACTTCAGTTCACGGCGCAAAAAATGAGCCCTCACACTGCCCCATACGCGGAAAAATAAAAAAGTTATAGTGGGCAGGAGATCACAATTTTAAACGTATAAATTTTCCTGCGTGTAGTTATGATTTTTCATGAACTATTTCTCCCGTTACTATCTTCCATCACAAAATAACGTCTGTTATTAATAACGGGCTATAACGGGTTAAATTAGAAAAATCCCATATAGGATTTTGTAACTGCCGTTTTTAGCTGATTTTCAGACGGAACTTCGTCATTTTGTAGTGTGAAAGAAGCCTAACAAGACAAACAGTAAAGTATGGTATCGTACAGGATCAGTATCCTCGCTCTTTACACAGGACCAGTATCCCACAAAGTGAAAAAAATGGGGAAGGGGAGGAAGGGAAATAAAAAGTCCAACTTTAATTATAACATGATTAAAATAGTGGTAAGTACAAAAGCTAGGCAGAAACTCTGCATTTCAAACCGACCCGGTTCTTAGTCATGGCACAACATAACTGCACGTTACATGTCTTTTATACCATATAACCGTATACAGATACGCCCCTTCATGATGAGCTTCCTAGGATGTCATAAATATTACACTAATACATTATGTATGCTTCCATTATTATAATAACAGTATCTCTTACAGAATATGTACCAGCACAACAAAATATATAAGCGGTCATCTGAACAAATAAAACAAATAGTGCCATAATAGTGCCTATTACAACATGTTTCATTATGACCAACCTTTAGGGACGGACTGGCTAACATCCAAAGGAGACACACCTGTGTATTATAAATAATGCTGACAATGCATTAAAATATATCATATTTAAGATTAAAGAGTGTGTTAACATATCAACATGTACCAGTAGACACATAGGGGGAGATTTATCAAAACCTGTGCAAAGGAAAAGTTACCCAGTTGCCCATAGCAACCAATCAGATTACTTCTTTCATTTTGCAGAGGCCTTGTTAAAAATGAAAGAAACTATCTGATTGGTTGTTATGGGCAACTTTTCATCTGGACAGGTTTTGATAAATCTCCCCCATAGACAGATAAACAAATGAAATTGGAAGAAGACGTAACTAATGGTATGCACAAAAATGAAAACTCATAAAATGGAACAGATCAACATATTATATAGTATAATGTACATATTTGTATCAATAGATGTAAGATAAATCATTACGGAAATTGAGACCAAATGGAGCTCAGGTGTCCAGTCTAAGAAACCAAAAAGGCCCTCTCCACTGTGAAGAAAGGCGAGAAGGTAGCAGCAGGGAGTATCTCCTTAAAGGGGTACTCCGCCCCTGGCATCTTATCCCCTATCCAAAGGATAGGGGATAAGATGTCAGATCGCCGTGATCCCGCTGCTGGGGACCCCGGGGATCGCTGCTGCGGCACCCCGCCATCATTACTGCACAGAGCGAGTTCGCTCTGTGCGTAATGACGGGCGATACAGGAGCCGGAGCAGCGTGACGTCATGGCTCCGCCCCTCATGACATCACGGCCCGTCCCCTTAATGCAAGTCTATGGCAGGGGGCGTGAAGACCACCACACCCCCTTCCCATAGACTTGTATTAACGGGGGCGAGCCGTGACGTCACGAGGGGCGGAGCCGTGACGTAACGACGCTCCGGCCCCTGTATTGCCCGTCATTACGTGCAGAGCGATCTCGCTCTGCGCAGTAATGATAGTGGGGTGCTGCAGCAGCGATCCCCGGGGTCCCCAGCAGCGGGACCCCGGCGATCTGACATCTTATCCCCTATCCTTTGGATAGGGGATAAGATGTCTAGGGGCGGAGTACCCCTTTAAGCCAAGATTCCAGGAAGGCCACGGGATTAGAGCCCTTTGACTTCTTCGGCAGACCCACCAACTGGATATTGTTTCGCCGGAGGCGGTTTTCAATGTCATCAGCCCTCTCCCTTGACCCGCTACAGAATCGTAACAATTTGGTGAGCAATGGGATGCAGGGTGTCCTCCACAGTAGAAACCCTTCACTCTACCTCATCCGTACACTCCCGAAGCTTTTGTGTCGCAGGATAACAAAGTCCTGCTGCAATTCATCCACCTTAGACTCCATCGTGGATTGGCAAGTAGTGATGGCCGCCAGGACCTCTGAGAACTTTTGATCAATGGTGATAGCATTATATTGAAATCGCTCAGGCGAGTGAGATCGCGCTGGACTCAGAGAGCTCTCAAAGAAGGACAAGGATGTTTCAGGTGACTCCCTGCCCGCGCGCGTGATCAGGAGAGACAAGAACTTTAGCCGCTTGTGCTGATACCCCGGATGTGGTGAGGTTTGTGGGGGTGTGCCTTATCATGAGGTAGGGTTTGTCTTTTTTAGTTTTCCCTATATGTGTTCTCGCTGTAAGGACCTTACAGTAAGGACAATATAAAGGGAGGGGATTGCACACAACAGCAAAGTTTTAGTTCAGCATATCATTTTTAACCAGACTTCGATGGGACTTTTTGATTCCTTTTATAAACATTTTTTCTGGTACATGAAATTACCAAAAATACCTAATTCTGGAAGTTTTTTTATTTTTTATTTACGCTATTGGCTGTGCAGTTTCATTATTATAATTTAATAGTTCACACATTTATGCGCGCATCGATACCACAGGTTTATTTTTGTTTACATAATTTAAACCTGTTAAGGATGCAGGGCGTACACCTGTACGTCCTGGTCCCATTACCGGGGTTTAAAGTGTGCTCACAAGCTCCTCATCGTCCGATCGGTCCTATGCTATGGCATACCATTGGACAGTGTATGCAAAGATTACACGGTATAGCCCCCTATGGGGGCTAAAATTAAACAAAAAAAAGTGTAAAAAATAAAGTTAATAAATGTGAATAAGCCCCTTCCCTAAAAGTTTGAATCCCCTCCATTTCCCATTTTTTAAATAGAATAATGTAATCAAAAATAAACAAACATAAGTTGTATCGCCGTGTGCGTAAATGTCCGAACTAATAAAATACAAGGTTAGTTAAGCCTGGCGTACACGTAAAAAATACCAAAGTCCAAAATTGTGCATTTTTGGTAACTTCATATACCATAAAAAATGAATAAAAAACGATAAAAAAAAATGGTACTGATAAAAACTACAAACCACAGAACAAAAAAAATTAGCCCTCATATAGTCCTGTATGTGAGAAGATGACTATTTTAAACATACAAATTTTATGCATGTAGTTTTTTTTTTTTTAAGGTGTAATTTTTTAAATTACAAAAGTGCAAAATCTGCATTGAAACTGAATAGTGTTACAAAATGGCGTTTTTGTATTTTATTTCACCACACAAATAAGTTTTTTTTTTTGTTTCCTGCAATTTATGTTATAAAAGATGCAAAAAACAAGCCCTTATATGGGTCTGTAGGTGCAAAATTGAAAGTGTTATGATTTTTAGAAGGGGATGAAGAAAAAAAACAAAGTTCAAATATGAAATACTCTGTTGAAAAACATTTTTTTTAATCAACTTGTGCCAGAAAGTTAAAACAGATATGTAAATGATTTCTATTAAAAATTCGTAATCCTTCCAGTACTTATTAGCGGCTGTATACTACAGAGGAAATTCTATTATTTTTGGATTTCTTTTCTGTCATGACCACAGTGCTCTCTGCTGACACTTCTGTCCATTTTAGGAACTGTCCAGAGCAACATATGTTTGCTATGGGGATTTTCTCCTGCTCTGGACAGTTCCTGACAAGGACAGAGGTGTCTGCAGATAGTATACAGCCGCTAATAAGTACGGGAAGGATTAGGATTTTTAAATAGAAGTAATTTACAAAAAAAAATTTAAATTCCACCGGGAGTATCCCGGACTGATGCTCACGTCATGCCCAGAAGGTCCCAGCTGCTATCAGTAATGGTGGACATCTGCGTTCGCGCGGATGTCTGTCATTACCCCCTCAGATGCTGTGATCAATACGGATCACGGCATCTGTGGCACTTTGAATGGATGATCGGATTGCTCGCATCGCTGCCGCGGTGATCCCATCATCCAGCATGGCGGCCAGATGTCCCTTCACCTGACTCCGGCTGTCTCCCGGGGTCTCCTGCTCTGGTCTGAGATCGAGCAGACCAGAGCAGAAGATCACCGATAACACTGATCAGTGCTATGCTCTATGCATAGAACTGAACAGTATAAGCAATCAAATGATTGCTATAAATAGTCCCCTATGGGGACTATTAAAGTGTAAAACTAAGTTAACAAAATGTAAAATAAAAAGTTTTAAAAAAATTGAAAAATCCCCTCTCCTAATAAAAAAGTAAAATATCCGTTTTTCCCATTTGACCCCCCAAAAAAGCGTAAAAAAATTAATACACATATTTGGTATCGCCATGCGGGTAAAAGTCTGAACTATTAAAATATATTGTTAATTATCCCGTACGGTGTATGGCTAAAAGTAAACAAATACATTTCCAAAATTACAGCTTTTTTGTTACATTTTATTCCCAAAAAAATTATAAAAATTTATAAAAAGCAAAACCTAAGCAAAAGTGGTACTGATAAAAACTGCAGATCATGGCGCAAAAAATGAGCCCTCATACCGCCTCATATATGGAAAAATTTGAGTTATAGGTGGTCAAAATAGCGCAATTTCAAACATACTAATTATGTTAAAATGGTTTGAGATTTTTTTTTTTTTTAAGCGGTACAATTATAGAAAAGCATATAACATGGGTATCATTTTAATCGTTTTGACCCACAGAATAAATTTAACCTGTCATTTTTACCGGAAAGTGTACAGCGTGAAAACTAAACCTTCCAAAATTTTATAAATTGCGGTTTGTTTTCTATTCAATTTTCCCACATAAATAATATTTGGTTGCGCCGTACATTTTATGGTAAAATAAGTGATGTAATTACAAAGTAAAATTGGTCATGCAAAAAACAAGCCCTCATATGGGTCTGTGGATGGAAATATAAAAGATGATTTTTAGAAGGCGAGGAGGAAAAAAAATGCAAAAATGAAATTGGTCTGGTCCTTAAGGCCAAAATGGGCCTGGTCCTTTAGGGGTTAAAATAGGAAAAGGTGATTGAAACTTTTATTAGGGAAAAGGCTTACTGTATTCAAATTTTCTTTAAAAAAAATAACTTTTTTTTATTTTTGTCTCCATTAGGGGACTATTACATGTCATCTTTAGATTCAATACACTGTTTAATGCTGTGCCATAGCAAAGCATTGATCAGTGTTCTCGCCGCTTTATTATTGCAGGCTGCTGAGGCTTCTTGCACTATTAAAGCACCGATCAAATGAGCTGGAGGCATGTAGGGGCCCTCCGCCGAGCTGATCAGGGCACTACAATTTGACTTCGGTAGTCCTGATTAGCTTCCTTGAGCTAACCGGCAACCTATTTTCACATATTTAAATGCTGCAATCAACTTTGATCTAAAGGGATAATGCTAGACATCATCCTGATTGGCGATGTCAGGCATTAGCCACGGTCCTGCTCTGCCGATAGCAGCCGGAACCAACTGGCTCAGCTCAAGTGCACTTCAAACTACAGGAGCGGGTGCAGGGTGTACATTTACACTGATATCCATACAGTGATACACAAAAACGGTATATGGGAACAGCACCCTGGTGTTCTGAACATTTATGTAGTTGTGACTTCACTCCACACACCCTCCATTAATGTTAATAAGAGGAGGAGTGGCAGCAGTGGTCGACCAAAGAGGTCACGCCACCTCCCATAGACATGAATGCCATGACAACCACGGCCACCCAGAACCAGCGTTCTGAACATAAATGTGCCAACTCGTTGACTGCAGGGATTCCCAGAGGCCGGAACCCACTTGATCAAACTTCTTATCCCCTAACCTTTCGATAGGGGATAAGATGTCTAGGGGTGGAGTATCCCTTTAAGTAACTTTGCAAAAAAAAAAAAAGAAACAACTCTGCTTTACTCCTATCCCATCAATTTCAAGTTATTTCAGGTTCTGTTTTTCATTCATTCATGGTTGTCAACTACATTGTAATAGCCATCTGTCATCAATAATTATCAACCCCTTGAAGATCCAGCCAATTTTTTCCTTATTGTCTTCTAAGAGCCGTAACTCGTTCTACATCCATCTACAGAGATTTTTTTTTTTGTGGGACTAATTGTACGTTGTAGAGACACCTTTCATTTTACCATACAATGTACTGCACAATGGAAAAATAATTATAGGTGAGGTGAAATGGACAGTGGTGTGTTTACTCAGTTTACTGTGCTGTAAAATTGTTATGTTATCTGTATTCCTCAGAATGGTACAAGTACAATGATACCTAATCTACTGTAGTTTATTGTTTTCCAACTATTAACAATTTTTACTTAAGAAATAAATGAAGTTGAATTGTCATTGTCTGCCCCTTTTTTTTTACTTTTTTTTCTTTTCTGTCTACGAAGCTCTATGGGAACTGTTTTTGGCACCATAATCTGTAGTTTTTATAGTTATCATTTTGACAAAGATCAGACTTTTTTGGTCACTTTTTATTAAATTGTTTGTGGGATGAGATGTAACCAAAAATGTCAATTCTGGCATTTGCATTTTTAACGTTTACATCATTCACTGTGAGGTTTCATTACATTTTAATAGTTCAGACATTTCCACTTATGGCAATTCTAAAATATGTGTTTTTTGTTTACTTTTTATTATTTGAAAAATGGGAAAAGTGGATGATCAGAATTTTAACACACTTTAAGTGTGGGGAATTAAAACACTCATTTGATTGCATATTCAATTTAATTCATTGCTTTTGCAATGCATTGATTAGATTTTTCTGTGATCTGCTATTACATTCTGCATAACTGTCACAGCAGGCCCCCAAGCCTTCAAAAGGCTGCTATGACAACAGATCGTCTCCCTGTGATCTCGTCACAGGGAAACGATCCATCTAACTGAAAACAGTATGTAATTGTTCAAATGCTGTTGTCAGCGGCATCTAAACAGTCAGAATAGCGAGTATTGAAGATTGATGTGCATTAACTTGGGTGCTTGAGTTCCAAGCCCACTCATACACTGTTGACAGCCGCCGGATAAGTATACTTATTGTGGGTCTTCAACAGGTTAAAAATAAAAAGGCTCCAGAATTTTTATACTATGGTGAACACTATTTACTAACAAACATGTCAGGAAAGTTGACAGGTCTCTTTAATTAATGCAAACAATTTACAAATTGACTACTTTTTATGTTGGTCTATTAGTTTTAAAAGAAAACTTCCCTGCTGGGCAACCCGTTTAAGTGTCCCAGTTTATACCGAATTCTTGCTCTGCTAGCTCAGAAAATAACGATGTTACTACGTGTAACA
The DNA here is from genome assembly GCF_029499605.1 of Hyla sarda. Classification (NCBI taxonomy): domain Eukaryota; kingdom Metazoa; phylum Chordata; class Amphibia; order Anura; family Hylidae; genus Hyla; species Hyla sarda. The sequence continues at coordinate 254,941,463 of NC_079189.1, read as the reverse complement.
TCTTAACAACAATGAACGTAAATATACGTCCTGATGTGATGGGACTTCGCACACCAGGAAGTACATTTACGCCCTATACATGACGCAAGCACCAGAGCATTGCTTGCTTCATGCACGGCAGGTCCCGGCTGCTGACAATGCGGAGCTTTAAATGGATGATCGGATAGCCCACATCACGGCTGCAAGGATCCGATCATCCAAGATAAAGGACAGAGGTCCTATCACCTGCCTCTGCTGCTTTCCTGGGGTCTTCGCTAGTCTGCCTTCTAGCAGACCAAAGAAGCAGATTGTCAATAATACAAATCAGTGCTATGCATAACACTGAACAGTATTAGCAATCTAAAGATTGCTATAAAGAGTCCCCTATGGAGACATAAAAAGTGTTAATTAAATGTTAAAAAATAAATAAATAAAAAAGTGAAAAGCCCCAACCCCAATAAAATTTAAATCACCCCTTTTCCCCGTTTTACAAAAAAAAAAAAAGCATAAAGAGAAAAGAAGAAAACATTTAGTGTCTGTGCATGCATAAATGTCTGAACTGACAAAATATAATGCTAATGATGCCGTACGGTGAACAGCATAAGCAAAAAAATAAATGTCCAAAATTGCTGCTTTTTGGCCATATCACTTACCCCAAAAAATGAACTAAATCATATACGCAAAAGTGGTACCGATAAAAACTACAAATCACGGCACAAAAAATGAGCCCTCATATAGTACTGTATACGGAAAAATCAGAGTTAGAGTGGGAATTTAACACACTTTTTTTTTTTTTTTAAGTAGTACAATAATAGTAAAGCATGTAAACATGGGTATCATTTTATTTGTATTGACCACAGAATAAATAGGACATGTCATTTTTACTGTTAATTGCACTGTGTAAAAACAAAACTCTCCAAAAGTTTTTTTTTGGGGTTGCACCGTACATTTAATGGTAAAATTAAAGGTGACATTACAAAGTACAAAAAACAAGCCCGCATACGAGTCTGTGGATGAAATTTTTTTTTTTTTTAAATTATGGATTTTAGAAGGCAAGGAGGAAAAATGAAAACGCTAAAATGTAATTGCCATTGTCCTTTATGCCAAAATGGGCTGTGTCCTTAACCTCTTCAGGATGCATGGCGTATGCATACGCCCTGCATTCTGAGGCCTTAATGACGCAGGGCATACAGGTACACCCATGGGAATTTCGATCAACACCGCTAGCCGGTCCGGGATGTCGGCTGAAATAATTATCGGCGACTGCCGTAAATCGCTGATCAATTCAGATCAGCGATTTTCGGCGATTCCAGTGACCCGGAAAATAAGGGGGATCGGGGCTGTCCGACACAGCCCTGATCCCCCTGAAGGGATAGGAGTGATCGGTCAGAAGCGATTAATCGGTCAGAAGCAACCGACCAATCGCAGAAGGGGGGGCAGGGGGGTTAACGTTCAGTTCCCCGCTCTGCCCACCCATGGGTGTCCGGGCAGAGCGAGGTAAACGGTGGAGCTCAGCCTATCCAGGTCCAGGTGGCGGCAATGATGTCACCCGGCGGCGATCCTGATGTTATGGTGACAGGGGCGCAGAACTTCAGCGGTGGCTATCTGGGTAAGTGGCCTGGAGGACCACAGTTTTGAGTCTCTAAGCTGTGGAACTTCAGATCTTTCAAAACTACAAATCCAAGAATGACCACACGGCAAATGGCTGTGTGGGCATGCTGGGATTTGTAGTTTTGCAACATCTGGAGGGCCACAGATTGGAGATCACTGTGCAGTGGTCTCTAAACTGTGGCCCTCCAGATGTTGCATAATTACAACTTCCAGCATGCATGAACAGAAAACTGCTGTCTCAGCATGCTGGTAGTTGTGTGCCTCCAGCTGTTGCATAACTACAACTCCCAGCATGCACGGTCACCAAAACTGGAGGCACACTGGTGAGGAAACAAAGTTAGGTAACAGAACCTAACTCAGTGTTTCCCAATCAGTGTCCCTCCAGCGCTGTTGGTTGCAAAACTACAACTCCCAGCATGCACTGACAGACCATGCAAGCTGGGAGTTGTAGTTTTGTAACAGCTGGAGGCAGACTGGTGGGGAAGCACTGAGTTTGTCTGTTACTTAAAGCGCAACTGTCATGACATTTTGGTGTAATAACCTGCACACAGCCTTTGTACTGTGCGCAGGTGGTGGGTATAACAATGTTTTTACTTGAAATTTGGCAGCTTTCATGACTGCAAAAAAGGCTTTTATTCAAAGCCACGCCCACCCCCATGCCTACCCTGTATGTCCGCGCTGGGACCTCTGTGTAGGCTTTCAAGACTGCAAAAAAGGTGCAGTCACTGACGATCGGATAGGCGTGGCGCGAGGTACGCGATGCCCTGCCGCCGCCATGCCTACCCCGTATGTCCGTGCTGGGACCTCTGTGTGATTGACACACAGGTCCCAGCGCATGCGCCATTCAGCTAATCTAACTGCGCGCTGCTGTGTGTCATCCAGCAAGCGCTCGCTCCTGCCACCGTCTTCCTCCTCAGTGCGCCTGCGCAAAGCAGCGCGCAATCAGGTTAGTTCTCGATACTAGGTGCAGAGAGGAAGCGTGCTCTCTGCACCTAACACTGCGCTGGCGCACTGAGGAGGAAGACGGCGGCGGGAGCGAGCGCTTGGTGGATGACACACAGCAGTGCGCAGGTTAGATTAGCTGAAGGGTGCATGCGCTGGGACCTGTGTGTCAATCACACAGAGGTCCCAGCACGGACATACGGGGTAGGCATGGCGGCGGCAGGGCATCGCGTACCTCGCGCCACGCCTATCCGATCGTCAGTGACTGCACCTTTTTTGCAGTCTTGAAAGCCGCCAAATTTCAGGTAAAAACATTGTTATACCCACCACCTGCACACAGTGCAAGGGCTGTGTGCAGGTTATTGCACCAAAATGTCATGACTATTGCGCTTTAACTCTGTTTCCTCACCAGTGTACCTCCAGCTGTGGCAAAACTACAACTCCCAGCATGCACGTTCTGTCAGCCCATGCGGAGAGTTGTAGTTTTGCAACAGCTGAAGAGGTTTGTACAGGGTACATTCACACGGGCGGGGGTTACAGTGAGTTTTCTGCTGAAAGTTTGAGCTGCGGCAAAATTTCCACAGCAGCTCAAAGTCCCAGCGGGAAACTCGCTGTGAACCCCCGCCCGTGTGAATCTACCCTAAAAACACTACACTACACAAAATAAAGGGTAAAACACTACATATACACCCCTTACACTGTCCCCCTTTTAAAAATTAAAAACGCCTCGTACAGCAGTGTTTCCAAAAAGGAGCCTCCACCTGTTACAAAACAACTCCCAGCACTGCCAGACAGCCATTGACTGTCCAGGCATGCTGGGAGTTTTGCAACAGCTGGAGGCACCCTGTTTAGGAAACACTACTTTAGGGTATTTGTGGTGGCGGAAGCAATTTTAATGCTTGCATCCGGGTCTGCCCTGTGCAAATTACAAATTTAGGCCTCAAATGCGCATTGCACTCTCTCACTTCAGAGTCGTATTTCAAGACAACAATTAAGGGTCACATATGGGGTATTTCCGTACTCGGCAGAAATTGCGTTACAATTTTTTTTTCTCCTTTTACCCCTTATGAAATGGAAAAGTTGGGGTCTACACCAGTATTTTAGCATTAACAAAATTAAAATGTTTACACTAACATGCTGGTGTTGTCCCATACTTTTCATTTTTACAAGAGGTAAATACCCCATATGTGGGTGTAAAATGATCTGTGGACACACTACAGGGCTACTTTTGAGACCTAAATTGGTGATTTGCACAGAGGTGGCTGATAGTTGTAACGGTTCTGACAAACGCAAAAAAAAAACATCATGTGACCCCATTTTGGAAACTACACTCAAAACGTAACAAGGGGTATAGTGAGCCTTAACACCCCACAGGTGTTTGACAGATTTTCATTAAAGGGGTTGTGCGCTGCCCTGCAGCTCGTAGCTCCGCTCACAGCGTCCGGAAGTTCAGTACTCCGAATGCTGTGTGCGGGCTTCCGTGTTCGCGGCCGGTGGGCGTGACGTCTTGCCCGTCCTCTCGTGACGTCACGCCCGCCCCCCTCTACCAAAGTCTATGGGAAGGGGCCGTGACAGCGGTCGAGACGTCACAAGGGGGCAGGCGAGACGTCACAAGGGGGCAGGCGAGACATCACGAAGGGGCTGGGCATGACGTCCCGCCCGTCTGCCGCGAACACGGAAGCCCCGCACACAGCGTTTGGAGTAATGAACTTCCGGACGCTGTGAGCAGAGCTCCGAACTGCAGGGCAGCGCACAACCCCTTTAAAGTTGGACATGCAAATGAAAAATTAGATTTTTTTCACTAAAATGCTGCTGTTACCCCAAATTTTTTTTTTCATAAAGGGTAATAGAAAAACAAGAAAAAGCCAACCCAAAATTTTTAACCCCATATGTGGATGTAAAGTACTCTGTGGGCGAACTACAGGGCTCAGAAGAGGAGTGCCATTGGGCTTTTGAAGAGAGAATTTGGCTGGAATTGAAGGCCATGTGCGTTTACAAAGCCCCCATGGTGCCAGAACAGAATTTAATAAGGGGTACAGTGGGCATTTACGCCCCACAGGTGTCTGACAGATTTTTGGAATGGTGGTCCATGAAAATGAAAAATTTTAAGGGGTTATCCAGTGTAAATACTTTTTTCAATCTTACCTGTGAGTCTCTAATGGCCATGCTAGTGAAGTATTCATGCTTGTCTTGTGGCTAGCAGGCTGAGCTCTGTGTCCTTTTTCCCTTCCAAGCTGTTTCCTGTTTGTTTCTCCAAACTGCAACTACAACTACAATGCTGCTTTAAGGGATTGTAATGTCCCATTCCCTCCCTCCCCATAAGTTGTTCCCCATTGCTTGTTTGTTTCCCCCCCTCCCCATAACTCCCCATTGCTTGTGTGCCACACTCCTTTTTTTTGCTTTATTTTGTTGGTTTCACTACATGTCCCATCATGCCTCAATTATTTCCTTGCCCTCCCTTTTTGGTTTGAGCACGCCCTGTGGTTGTCCCTCCCATTCACGCCTTCCCGTGTTCATTTGCATGCGTGCTGGGCTGTGAACGACATTTTCCTGCATGTTGGTGTGCAAACCTGCCCTGTATTACAGTTATGATAACTAGTATGCACTTAGCCTATGTTATTTTTTGTATTCTGTGGCATTTTGCTATGTAATGTATTGTATATTTCAAGCCTGTATTGTCTCTATAGAGAGAGAGATTGCTATTTTTTCTCTCTATGGTGGCCATTTTTCAAAATCTGTGTTCAGCAAGAGTGGTGCAGTTGCCTATAGCAACCAGATTGCTCCTTTAATTTTTAAAGAGTCCTGTGGAAAAATAAAGAAGCCATCTGATTGGTTGCTATGGGCAACTTTTACTGTAGACTTGTTTTTCAAACTCAACCACATAGTCTGTACCTTATGGTAGTGATATTGCAAATTTTACAAAAACATTATTGGAGATTTCTCAAAGCCTGTATAGAGGAAGAGTGGTGCAGTTGCCCATATCAACCAATCAGATCGCTTATTTAATTTTCAAAGAGGCCTATGAAAAATGAAAAAAAGCGATCGGATTCATTGCTATGGGCAACTGCACCGCTTTTCATGTCCACTGTTTTTCAAAAATCTAAACCATCATTACTGCCAGAAGATGTGCAAAGGCGGCCCTCAATGATGCCTGTACTACAACGACAGCCATCATGGGACAAACTGTGGACGATGATGGGTGAAGTGTTATTTTAGGAGGGGAAACAAAGAATGCCTCATAACACATTCCCAGGGTAGACCCGGAAAGCTGGGTAGCAACGTTGCCAAATAGTATTGGCTTGTTTCCCAAACCAAGTCAGAACACAGATTTTAGTGATAAAAAACAAATTTTTCATTTTCACGTCCAACTTCAACGCAAACCTGTCAAACACCTGTAAGGTGTTAAAACTCCCTATACCCCTTGTTACGTTCCTTGAGGGGCGTAGTTCCCAAATAGTGTGCCATGTGGGGTTTCTTTTTGTTGTTCTGGCACCATAGGGGCTTCCAAAATGCAACATGCCGACCGAAAACCATTTCAGCAAAATTCTCTCTCCAAAAGGCCAATGGCGCTCCTTCTGTTCTGAGACCTGTAGTGCACCAGCAGAGAACTTTATGTCCACATATTGTTGTATTTCTTTACTCGAGAGAAATTGGGCTTCAAATTTTGGGGTCCATTTTCTCCTATTGCCTCATGTGAAATTGAAAAATTTTGACTAACACCATCATTTTAGTGTTAAAAATCAAATTTTTCATTTTCACGTCCAACTTCTGCACAACCCTGTCAAACACCTGTGCGGTGTTAAGGCTCACTATACCCCTTGTTATGTTCCTTGAGGGGTGTAGTTTCCCAAATAGTGTGCCATGTGGGTTTTTACTTATTTATTTATATATTATTTTTTTTTGCTGTTCTGGCACCATGGGGGCTTCCTAAATACAACATGCCCCCCAAAAACCATTTCAGCAAAATTTGCCCTCCAAAATCCCACAGTTGCTCTTTTTTCCTCTTGAGCCATGTTGCAAGCCTGCAGAGCACTGTACGTCAACATATGAGGTATTTCCTTACTCAAGAGAAATTGGGCTACACATTTTGTGGGGCTTTTTCTCCTTATAATCCTTGTAAAAATGAAAAAAAAAAAAAAGGGGCTACATAAACATGTTAGTGTAAAAAAATAAATAAAAAAGAGATTTAGATTATTCTCTTCCACATTGCTGCTGTTCCTGTGAAACACCTAAAGGGTTAACAGACTTTCTGCATGTCATTTTGAATACTTTTAGGGGTGCAGTTTCTATAATGGGGTCAATTGTGGGGTATTCTCACAGAAAGGACCCTCAAATCCACTTCCAACTTAACTGATCCCTGAAAAATTCAGATTTTGAATTTTTCATAAAAATGTTGAAAATTGTTGCTATACTTTGAAGCTATTTAATGTCTTCAAAAAGGTAAAAAAAATGTCAACTTTATGATGCCAACATAAAGTGGACATATTGTATTTGTGAATCAGTATATCATTTATTTGGAATGTCCATTTTCCTTACAAGCAGAGAGTTTCAAAGTTCGAAAAACGCTAAATTTTCTAAAAAATTTAGGATTTTTCACCAAGAAAGGATGCTAGTAACAACGAAAATGTACCACTATGCTAAAGTAGAATATGTCACGAAAAAACTCTCTCTGAATCAGTATGAACGGTAAAAGCTTACCAGAGTTAATATATAAAGTGACAGTGGTCAGATTTGCAAAAAAGTGCTGAGTCTTTTAGGTGAAAATGAGCTGCGTCCTTAAGGGGTTAAGAAGTGATTGTGTAATACTGGTACTTTCCACGATTAACATCTTAAGGACAACATTTTTGAAAGATTTCGGGAGCATCTAAGACTTTCCCGCATGGGCACTGGAGTACCCAAGCTAGCAGATCACATATTAACAACTCATGGAGGAGATCCGCAAGTCCTGAACCTTTTTTGGAATTCAAAGAATTTCCAAATCCCTACCTGGGATTAGCAAAGAAAAACTCCTCAGACAAGAAGAAGCTATATGGATATCCAAATTGAATGTAACAGAAGGCCTTGGCTAAATAAAAAGAACAAACTGAATGCATTCCTTTAATATATCATAGTTACTCTGTGATATCTCCTTGTTTCCGCTTATCGTGATAATATTGTGACAATATGATATATTGTCTCATTTAACTTTGTTTTCTCTCCACAGTTTGATGCACATATTGTAATGCATATTCGTAACGGGTGTTCTTTACTCACAACTACTGCTTTCTCTCTCAACTGCCTCAATTCATTCATAACATTTGCACACTTACCTGCATACACGCATAATACTAGCCGACAGTGACCAATAGATCACCAGGTCCCGGAAAGCATCATGCACTAGCAGCCCTGCCTCTTCTCCATTCATTTTCCATAACCTTTGCTGACACGCATCCACTACTAAGCCGCGCATGACCGTTAGATTGTTAGGTCTCGGCATGTGTCATAGTTAACCCCACCTCCTAGTACACCTATAAGCACATCTGCGTGGTGCTTCACCTACACCCTTTACCCCAGATATCCTATTTCTCCCGCCCAATTCTCATTGCCCCGCGTATATAAGTCGGCGGCATCCCCTTACTGAGCAGCGTGATCAAGCAGTTGTTACCATGATACGGCCCGTCGCACTCAGTCAGTTACTAAGGAGCTGATGTCTGTCTTCCTCCCTTCCCTTCTGCACTAAATGTACTGTGTGATTCTTCAATAAAGATGGAATAACCTTTTGCAACTACTAAGTGGTGAGTGCAACATTTCAAAAATATTATTTGTGGTAGAAAATTAAAAAGAAAACCCCAATTTAGCAACTTTTGGGGTTTTCTTTTTTACACATTGCACTTAACAGTAAAACTGACAATCTTTATTTTGTGGGTCAATACGATTCACGCTGTTCACCGTACAGGATCATTAACTTTATATTTTAATAGTTCAGGCATTTCTGCATGCAGTGATGCCAAATAAATTTATTCATGTATTTTTTTTCATTTGTAAAATGGGAGGGGGGGTTACATTTTTTTTATTGGGGAGGGGCTCATTCACATTTTCAAGTCCTCACAGGGGACTATTTATAGCAATCTATTAATTGTCATTGCTGTTCATTGCTATGCATAGGTATAGCACTGATTAGATATATTGGCAATCTACTTCTATGGTCTACCAGAAGGCAGACCATAGAAGATTGCCGGAGTGGCCGTGATGCTGGAGAGTAGAGCTCCGGCAGCCATCTTGTCTCTCAAAGATCCCATTATGCTTCAGATGCTTTGATCAGTAATGCTCATGGCATATGAAGGGTTAATGGCAGGCATCAGCATGATCGGTCAATGAAGCAAGCGCAGCTCCTGCACTTGCTTCATAGTTGTAATAAGACTCAGGGTGTACATGTACGTCCTAGTGCGACAAGTTCCAGGCAGCCAGGGCATACAGGTACATCCTGTCTCTTCTAGGAATTTAGAAAAAGTTCTGTTTATTCTGCTATTATATACTACAATGTTTAAAAAAAAAATTTATAATAATTTAAAAGGGGTATTCCGGCCTTAGAGACATTTTATCCCGTATCCAAACTTCCGGTTTCCGAGCCTGGAGACGCAGCTCCGCACATAATGCGGGTGCTACAGAGAGATCGCGGGGGGGTCCCAGCGGCGGGCCCCCCATGATAAGACATCTTATCCCCTATCCTTTGGATAGGGGATAAAATGTCTAAAGCCGGAATACCCCTTTAAGTTTCCTCACAATATTTGAATCCTAAAACATATCATCCACACAAATGCTGTAGTATTACTACTTACATAAACCATAATTTATTTAAGTGGCACAGAATGACGAAGGTAGTTTTTGGCATTTAACATGTCTCTGATTGAGATGAGGTAAGGGTGAACGATGTTTATTAGCCATGCCAAGTGCTGAAGACTTGCTAAATATGGGAAATACGGCAGTAGATGCAGTCCACAAAGGTCTCATAATGCAGTCCACACTTTCCCAACTGAAAACGTCCTATGCTAGGCACACAATCAAGTCTTTTGTTACTACCCCTTTTGATATAAAATGTGATGCAGCAACAATCTTATATCATCTGAATAGGAGCAGCTTATGTGTAGAATATAATTTCAGGAATCTGTCCATCCTCAACTGAAGTCCCATTGTTATTACCAGCTGCATAACAAAACGTAAAGCATGTCTTTGCACCAGTAGTCGGAGATTCATGGATAACTTTGCGTAGTCCTTTTGTACCATAGTGCGAGTCTGGACCCTAAAATAAAAATTTTGAAAATTATTAATATAAATATTACTTTTTATTCTTACATTTTATTTTTTTATGTTTGTAAGGGAAAGGAAAAGACATTGGGAGGCGGCGTTTCACATGTTGGTCTTAAAAGAAAATTTTCTGCTCTATTTGTTGCTACGAGCTTTAAACTACATTAAATAGCTGTTAAAAGGGGTTGTCCAGTGGACACATTTTTATTTTAAACATACAGATGACCAGGCTGTCTCCTAATAAAACACTTAATTCTTTAGATGCTGCGGTCAGTGTGACCACAGCATCTAACAGGATGACAGAGGGAGAGGGCAACCTCTGTTTTCCATCGATACCCTATACCGATGTTGATGGAAGCCATAAAAATCAACACATGTAAGTATGTTCCAGCATAACTTCAAAAATGGTTGGAGATATTTCGATGAAACTTTGTACACATATAGTTAACTATCCACCACATTTGCAAGGGTAGAGATTGTTGCACATGCAAGTCTATCACCTGATTGCATTACTACCGAGCTGTGGAGATTGGTCGGATTTTTAAACATCCTGCCGACTGTCCGGCATAAAGGTGTAGAGAATAGTTAGTTAGTGTGGGGGACAAGGTTTGGAAGTACTAAAAACTGATCCTGTTATCCTCAGAGTGGTCCTGGAGTGTTCTGTTTCCTTCTTCCGAGACAAGCAGCTGGTTGCAGGACCTTCCCACTGAGTCATTGATTGGCTAAGCATAAAAGCCCTGCAACCAGAAGACATCAGATCACTAACAGGAGAGCAAGATCAGCTGAAGACCAACGGGGGGTCCTGGGCTAGGTAAGTATCATTTTTTTTTTATATGTTTACCTGTGGCCAAGCACCATAACACACACACACACAGGGTTGGGTGGAAGGTAGTGGACACCGAACACATTACACATATATGCACATTTAACTCACACATATATTTAAAAAAAAATAATGTTTTACTACTTTTTGTTAATCCCACCTCTGTAAAAAATAAAAAGTAATATAGTACTATTAAAAACAAAATTATCCTTAAAAAACAAGCACCTACACACAACTCTGCTAGTGAAGTTATGAAAAGAAAAAAACTAGAAAAAAAATCTAAAAGTTACGACTCTCAGAATATGGTGACGCATATGATTCTTCGACAAAATAGTTTTCATGCTGTAAATGTCAAACTATTAAAAAGTCAATAAATTATGCATCTCTGTAGTTGGGGCAACCTGCAGAATAAACAAGCTTTGTCAATATACGGACAACCTAAAAAAAAAAAAAAAAAGAAAAACTATGGCACAATAGATTTTATTATTCATTCTTTCTTTAAAAAAATTGGAATAAAAATAGATTTAAGATAGATTTAAGTGTCACGCGTACCCAGAATGGTACAATGAAGATGTTATAACATCCACAGAAGTTACCATTTGCGCACACTTGCTAGACTGTAATAAGCAACGTCCTTGATAGTCGGGCTCTACGGACCTCCACAGCAATATCTTCCAACACAGTTATCAAGGCATGTTAATCAGCAGACAGATAAAACAATATAGAACTTATAGAACTTCTGACACCAGTTACTCGGAAATAACTCCAATGTATTCTTATTTATTCTTCAGTATCACATTTCACGTTTAATGATGTAAGATATAGAGGATTCCATATAGCAAGATGGATAAAGCACATACCTCGGTCAGATGGAGAGAGAAACTGGTACAAACCTGCAGCGCTACGTTTCAGGCGCACGCCCCCTTAGTCATGCATACAGGATCGTGGCTCAGGTAAATTTAAATGGGTGAGCAGTGAAAGGAGACTCCTTCCACAGCTCACCCATTTAAACTCACCTGAGCCATTTTTAAATTCCATCTAATTTAATTTCTGTAAAAACATCAAGAGTTAATATGCTTCCTAAATGTCCTTTTAAATACTTTGAGGTGGGCAGCTTTTAAAATAGGGCAATTTATGGGGGTTTATAGCCAATTGGCTGTGATCATTTCCTGTACTTGGTAATGTCCCATGGTGAGCGCACGCAGGTGCACTAAATTACACACCACCCTAACGTGGTAATGGAGGTGAATGAATAACACTGATCATCCGGTAAGTGTATGATTCCCCTCCCCTTAATAATAATTGTATATAAGTTACAGATGAGCACCCTATCATGTAAACGTATCTGCAGAGCTATTTTATAATGTCTATTTTTATATTATATGTACTGATTGAGCACCAGTCACTTTATATGGATGGATTAACACATGAATGTCATTTTAATGACCAGGTGAGCTGGTTGAACGTTGCTTGCTGTTGACACTTTTTTGATGTAATAAAGAAATTTTTTTACTAATTCTGTGTGCTGCAGAGAGATCTATTAGCTGTATTGAAGTTGGAGCTCCTGCCAAAGCTCTAGAATCCGCTTTTGCACCATGCATTTTGAATACATGTGAATAGGTTGTGTTGCTTATCTACATTTTATATAGGAGCATCATAAACTAGTGACAGAGGACATTCTAGGGTTGTTTCTTGCATGCTATTTTGCATTCTGCATCTCTCATGCAGTTTTTTAAGCTATTTCTGGGAATGAAATAAAGTGAAATAAGGTCTATAAGAAATCCCATTTTTTAATCCACTCCAAGGATCAGCTTTAAAAAGTGCACCAAAATGGCATGTGTGAAACAATCCTAAATAGAACTATTACTTACATTGTTTCTAGCAGTCAATGTCCTTTCATTGTTTACATTGTTTTAAGCAGTCTAAGTCACTTTCTTCTACATAAGGAATCCAAGTAAATACAGTGGTCCCTCAACATACAATATTAATTGGTTCCAGGAGGACCATTGTATGTTGAAACCATTGTATGTTGAGAGCATAACTCTATGGAAAACTGGTAATTGGTTCTGGAACCGTTGTATGTTGAGATCATTCTTCTAAAATGGAGGTTACATCCTGTATTACACCCTGTGGTACCATCCCCTTTTGGCACAGAGAGAATATGATGCAATGCTTACGTAAAGTAGCTAACCAATTAGAATGCTTATACAATGTGCTCTGCTCTGCTGAAGGATATATCTTGTGTGTATGCTATACAATAAATCAGAGAACTGCTTTGACCCAATGAGTGTCAGCATGTTTTCTCCTAATTTGGAGCAGTACATAGAGCGGTCACTTGGAACACGTCCAAAACACATCTCTATGGAAAACTGGTAATTGGTTCCGGGACGACAATTGTATGTTGAGTGTATGGGAGTGTTTAACAAATCAGTGTGCCTCCAGCTGTTGCATAACTACAACTCCCAGCTTGCCTGTACAGCCATTGACTGTCTGAGCATGCTGGGAGTTGTAGTTTTGCAACTGCTGGAGGCACACTGGTTGGGAAACATTAATGTATTGTGTGTGTTGTAAATACCTGAAGGAATGACAGTGCTGTATCCTCAGCCTGCGCCTGCTTGCACCAGGCCCAAGGGGGTAGTTTAAACTGAAGCACATCCCCCAGATGACATCTATGATGTATGGATATGGCTGCCGTGCAGTACGTCCATAGGGCCGGCTTCACACATCCTGACGCCGGGCCTAAGGTTTCTGACGTCTTTACGCGACCGTAGTATCTTTACGCCATTTCTTGATGTCTAGAGGACTCTGGCAGGTGGGTATCATTGAGTCTCCGGCTCCTGCAGGGGCGACAGGGATACACGGAGCCAGAGCCAATCAGCGCCCACCAGTGGGAGCCAGAGACAGAGCGGCTTTAGTCTCTGCCTCCTGGTCCCGTCTCCCGCTCCTACACCCACCACCTAAAGTACTCCTTAATGCTGACTGACAGCACAGCCGTCCGGCCATGCTGCAGTCAGCCTGGACAGGCTGCTACGTCAGCCAGGAAGCCTCCCTGCTGTCTGCACTACCGAAGACAGCCGCAGAAGAGGCACAGTCAGGGGCCAGGGCGGAATGGCGGCCAAGAAGCCTCCTTTCATTTGGTACCGAGGCAGAACGGGGTACATTAAACGGCTATCTGGCGGCTGCTGAAGCTGTCAGCGCTGCCAGATAGCCGTTTTAACGATGGCCCCAACACACAGCAGCATTGTATGTTGATGCTGCCTTCAACATACGATGGGCTCTGAAAGGCTATCGTATGTTGAAACATTCGTATGTCGGGGCCATCGTATGTCAGGGGACCACTGTACAAAGTAAATTAAATCAGCACCATATATGTTCAATTCAGATAAATATTATTGGCATATGCATTTAATCCCTTGCCAGTGCCAGGCCTTAAAGGAGAAGTCCCATGCCAAAAAACATATACCCTATCAGTAGAAAGGGGAGTAAGCTTTATAATACGGGAGGAAGGGGGGGGATGTGGTCTGACAGCTGGGGGTCATGACACACTGCTCCTGGGGATAGCCAGGTCCCCATATAGGAGAATACAGGGAATCCCAGCGCTCGGAACTCTGCGATCTAAAACTTATCCCCCCCTGCAGACTTCTTTAACCTTCTAGGTCCTACCAAATCCAAAAGGAAAAGAACAAAATTCTGCAGCACTAGACAAGTATAGAATGCTAAAAAAAAGCTACAAAGAGCTTTACTGCTAACCAAAAAAAAAAGTATGGTTTCAGCAGTACCATGCCACCTTGATAAAGGCAGCAAGGTACTACCAAAACGTACTCTCTGTAGTGCTGTGGTAGCTTTTTTTTCTCTTTTAGCCTCAGCAAACCCACCCTACCCTCTGCCTCTGCCTCCGCCCCCCCCCCCCCCACCATTGACAATGACTTGTCTATACAAGACTACATGCACACTATTAGCAGGAGTACTGCAATATTCTAAATAAAAAATAATATTTGAAAACATAGGCTGCATAAAACCAAGTAATACATCATTGGAACAATGTAATGTCCATAAATATGCTGTCCTCAGAATAGGCAGAATAAACCTGGTGATTGATTCCCTTTAAAATGCATAAAATATAATATCCATCTAGACTATGCAAATGAAAAGCTACAGATATAACATTGCATGACATTTTAAAAACAAGAAACAGCAGAACATGACATTTGGTGTATGACATACCTTTAGCGTTGCACACGCAGTGTAGTTAACGTTGGGTAGAATTTCCACTGGTTCTTTAAACATTACCCTAAATGTGCTAGAAGAACCATCACAGCTGAATCCTGTGTCATTCTGTCCAAGCACTGTATTGCTATCTGTGTGAATAATCTTAAAGGAAAACAAGGAAAATTATTAACAATGGTAGATTTTTCAATCTTAATGTATTATGAAACAGGTATCATGCGCTACAGATATATGTAAAAGCAAAGAACCTCTATTAACACATTATTTAGTGCTAGGCTATCAGGATTTGATAGTTAACAAACAGCCACTTTATTTCGGCCACCTAACAACTTATGCATATGGCCCTAAATGAGATCCAACTTGCAGGATTCGGAATAAGGCCACACACATTACCTTTGATTTCACACAGTCAAATCCTTTCTTTAACCATGTCCCATGATAGCACTGCACAATACATTACGTAGATTTGCTGTGTGGATGAGAATTCAGCCATCACTTTATGTTTGCTTTAAAAGACAAGAATATTAGAAAAGTAGTGCTTAAGTCACCAAATAAACAGTTCTAAACTACTTCAGGCTATGTACCCTAGCTACTCCCAACACCCCTCTGGCCCTTAAACAAAAATTTCAGAGCTTTAAAAAGCTCTGTATCATACCTTTCGTCTTGCAAGGCCGGGAGGAGACCAAACTCACTGTATTAATTGTGGCAGGGAACAGAACAGAGCCACCTAGTAGCCTTTTTTTTTATATGACATTTTAAACATATTTCTGTTGATAATTTTAAAAGCAAGTGAAAGGGAAAGTTTCTGCTAATTACACAAGGAACACTGTAGTAAAAGTTGTATTTGGTGACAGGTACTCAGTAAAGGGGTTCTCCACCCCTAGACAACTTATCTCCTATCCAAAAGGGATAAAATGACTGACGTCACAAGCCTCCAGTGCCGCTAGTCATCTGGCACAGAGCAAAGTTCGCTTCATGCACCGGATGACTGGGGTGCTGCAGCAGAGACTGCAGGGGGTCCCAGCGGCGGGACCCCTGCGATCAGACATCTTAGGATGTCTGGGGTAGAGTGCCCCATTAAAATTAAAGACAGAAATTCCTGCCTCCTTCCCCTCTGCTCCGATATGCCCGCCCACTTCGCACTCACATGGGCGAAGGTGGTCCTATGAATATTAAGGAGATCGGAGCAGAAGGGAAGGAGGCAGGAATGCTGGGTATGCCGGCTCCTGTCTCCATTGTGCAAAGCAGGTTATTTACATATTTGCAATGGAGGCTAACACACTGTATATCCCTGTAATGGCAGCAATAATCCAGGTGAGTGATACGTTACTTTAATTTGATTGACCCACGGTACAACCCGGTGTATTGGGTTTAGTATGGGTGAACCAGCTGTCAGTGTCCCTTTATTGTTACTTTAGCCTTATTTGGGTGGTGTATGTCAGAAATCAATTATTCCCAGTATGGCATAGCATATTACACACAAGATACCACAGGGGTCAGTTTTCACCTATTCTCTTTTACCCTTTAACACTTATAGGACCCATGACGTACAAGTACGTCATGAGTGTGCTCCCGTTCTATAGCAACGTCCGGGACCCGTGGCTAATAGCGTGCGGCACATTGCGCTATTAACCCTTTAGACGTGGCGTTGAAAGTTGATCGCTGCGTCTAAAGTGAAACTAAAACATTGCCGGTTAGCTCCAGGAGCTGTTCGGGATCGCTGCGGCATCCAGAACAGCTTACAGGACAACTGGAGGGTCCCTACCTGCCTCATTGCTGTCCGATCGCCGAATGACTGCTCAGTGCCTGAGATCCAGGCATGAGCAGTCAAGCAGCAGACTCATCCATCAATGGTTTCCGATGAGAAACCACTGAACGATGTAAAAGATCAGTGTGTGCAGTGTTATAGCCCCCTATGGGAGCTATAACACTGCAAAAAAAAAAAAAAGAAAAGTTAAGATCATTTAACCCCTTCCCTAATAAAAACCTTCTCCCATTTAAGAAAAAAACACAGTATAAATAAAAATAAACATATGTGGTATCGCCGCATGTGGAAATGTCCGAATTCTAAAAAATATATTAATTAAACCGCACGGTCAATGGCGTATGCGCAAAAAAATTCCAAAGTCCAAAATAGTGTATTTTTGGGCACTTTTTATTTAATGAAAAAATGAATAAAAAGTGATCAAAAAGTCCAATCAATACAAAAATGTTACCGCGAAAAACTATAGATCACGGCGCAAAAAATGAGCCCTCATACAGCCCCATACGCGGAAAAATAAAAAAGTTATAGGGGTCAGAAGATGACAATTTTAAACGTATACATTTTCCTGCATGTAGTTATGATTTTTTCCAGAAGTACGACAAAATCAAACCTACATAAGTAGGGTATCATTTTAATTGTATGGACCTACAGAATAAATATCAGGTGTCATTTTTATGTACAGTGTAGAAACGGAATCCCCCGAAAGTTACAAAATGGCGTTTTTTTATTTTTTTTATTTTTTATTTTGTCTCACAATGATAATTTTTTTCCGTTTCGCCGTAGATTTTTGGGTAAAATGACTGATGTCATTACAAAGTAGAATTGGTGGCACAAAAAATAAGCCATCATAAGAATTTTTAGGTGCAAAATTGAAAGAGTTATGATTTTTTAAAGGTTAGGAGGAAAAAAGGAAAATGCAAAAACGGAAAAACCCCGGGTCCTTAAGGGGTTAAGGATGAAGCCCATTTTGACCTTAAGGATGATGCCAATTTTTTTTTTTTTTTTTTTTTTTTTATTCTGAATTTTTTTTATTTTGTAATAAACAAGAAAAAGTACAGCATTTGGCCAGATTGGGGCCTTACAAGAACATGTCAGATAAAGGCAATTCGTCTAACATAAACAAGTCATAAAACGGCCTGTTCACAAGCAAGTGCATATACAGATAACCGTCATGACATATTATCAAGCATGTAATAAGAGGAGATGGAAAACTGATATAGGGATGCCAGAGACATCAGTAGCCATGTAAGTGTTGGACCACCAATATGACTTGGTTATAAGTAATTTTGTAGACATGAGAATATGTGCGACGGGGGTCCTGATCCGTGGGGGGAACAAGTCCAAGTCAATGAGTAACAGTGTGGTCTCAGGTTGTAAGGGCGTCTGGGATCTTGTCAGTCGGTTTATAAGTTAACACCCGTCCAAAGTGTATGTAGGTGAGGGCAAGTCCATAGCAGATGTAGTAAAGTTCCCGTGGCTCCACAATCCCTCCAGCAGAGATTTGAGCATGAGGGGTCTATTAAGTGCAATCTAGATGGGGTATAGTACCATCTAAATGTGGTTTTTGCAATCGCTTCCTGGTGGTTTGTAGCTCGAAAACATGTACGTGTATACTTAAAAGCTTTCCTCCATTGGTCCAAGGAGAATTTCTTATGAAGGAAGGTCTGTCTTCCATTTTGTCATGTAATGCTGTTTAGTCATGTCCGATCGATTACTTAGTAGATTGTAAAAAAACGTGATACCACCCTTGCTAGTGGGCGCGCTGTCAAGAAAAGGTAGGTAATCTCTAGGGATGCTATGCTTTGTAAAAAAGGATGGAGTAAGCAAGCTACGGAGTTGGAGGCCTTTGTAAAACTCTACATGTGGGAGGCAGAATTTTTCTCGAAGAGATGGAAAATGCACATCACCCGCTGGACAGATCAGATCTTTTGCGGAGTTAATGCCCTTGGACTTCCAAGAATCGAGATCAATGTGGGGGATCTGGGATTGTATATAGTCTACTGATATGTTGGACACGAGGCTTGGAATTTTATGAAGATTTTGTTTCAACGCCATTGCCCAAGTTACATCAGTAGCCGTGATTACAGAGAGGTGGGAAGGAGGAGGAGAACCTCCTCTAAGAGTCAGTAACATTCGAGATTTAAGGGACATGGATGGAGCACATTGTGATTCTAGGGACACCCAAGGTTTGTCTTTATTGTTTATCCACCAATGCTTGGCTTGATCTAATAGGCAAGCAGCATGGTAGTCTTCTAAGTGAGCCAATTTTAGTTTTTTACACTTTCGTTTTTTCCTCCTCCCCTTCTAACAATCATAACGCTTTCAATTTTGCACTTACAGAGCCATATAAGGGCTTGTTTTTTGCGTCACCAATTGTACTTTCTAATTACATCACTTATTTTATAACAATCTGTGGCAAAACAAAAAAAAAATTACTCATTTGTGGGCTGAAATAAAAAAAATAAACGCCATTTTGTAAGTTTTGGGGGCTTCAGTTTCTACGCAGTGCACTTTTCAGAAAAAATGACACCTTATCTTTATTCTGTAGGTCCATGTGGTTACAATGATATCCAAGTTATGTAGGTTTTATTTTATTTTGCTACCTTAAAAAAAATTATAACTACATGCACCAAAATAATTATGTTTAAAATTGTCATCTTCTGACCCCTATAAAAAGGGGGGATTCAAACTTTTATTAGGCAGGGGTTGATTAATTTTTATAAACTTTTTTTTTAAACTAATTTTCTTTTATAACCTGCAATATTTGATTGCATATAGTGATCACTGCTATGCCATAGCATAGCATTGATTAGTGTTATTGGTGCTCTGCTGCTCCAGCCTGGGAGTAACAGATCACCAATCGAACAGCGAGGAGGCAGGTAAGAGTCCTCCCACCATCCTCTCAGCTGATCGGGACATCACGTTTTCACCGCGATGGTCCTGATCAGCTCCGTTGAGCTGCTGGGATACTTTAACTTTCGGTTTAGATGCCGCAATCAACTTTGATTGCAGCGTCTAAAGGGTTAATGCCTGATCGGTGATGCCCAGCATTAACCCTGGGTTCTGGCTGCTGATAGCAGTCAGGACCCACCGGGTTTAATGGGTGATCAGCACGTGAGCACGCTTCAAACCCCAGGAACGGGAAGAGGGCCAACAGGTTAAGGACCAGGTTAATTTTCGTTGTTATAACTCTTATTTTTTTCAAATATTTTTTTGCGGGACAAATTGTACTTTGTAATATTTTCCTTAATTTTTCCATAGCATATGCTCCAAAATGGGAAAAAAAATTATTTATGTGAGGTGAAATAAAAAGATAATAAAAAAAAAATAAAAAATTTAGCTAATTAGCAAAATATAGCCAATTTGGGGGATTTTCTTTTTTTTACACCATTCACTGTGCAGCCAAACATGTTATCTTAATACTTTAGGTTAGCATGATTAAAATACCAAATTTGGGTAGTTATCATCATGGTTTATTAATTTTAGGAAATTCTAAACTTTAGGGGGAAAAAAATTTAATTGTTATTTTGTGACAACAACTTTTTTATTTTTTGTTTACCGGGCTCTATGTGAGGGCTCATTTTCTGCACCATGATCTGTAGTTTTTATCGGTACCATTGTGATCTTTTTGATCGCTTATAACTTCATTTTTTCTGGGGTTTGATGTGATAAAAAAAAAAAAACGCAATTCTGTTTTTTTTTTTTTTTATGCGGTACACTGTACAAGTTAAATTTTAACTGTTCAGACAATTGCCCACGCGGTGATACCAAATATGTTTATTTTTATTATGTTTACATGGCATTTGGGCAAAGGGGGAGGGGGTGATTTAAACTTTTGATATGGAAGGGGTTAATATATGTGGGTTAAACTTTTATAAAAAAAAAAAAAAAAAGGTTTGTTGGTCCCCTTTAAAGGAGGAATCAGATTCCTCAATCAGATGAACACAGTTCCATAGAACTGCATTGATCGGTGTGCTCTGGGCTCAATTGATAGAGCCTGCTGAAGAGAGGCTCTATCAATCTCAAAGCCATGGACAGGCAGGCAGGAGAGATAAGCCCTCCGGCTACCTCTGCAGTGGATCGAGACGGGAGTTCGCACCATACATGCCCGCCCCCCCCCCCCCCGCCCGGCTTCTTACTTATGAAAGATGGCTGAGGCAGTGAAGCCGAGGGGAACGCCGCTTCCGGAGTACACAGTAAGCGATGCATGCGCCGTTCATTAACACGGGCGAAGGAGTAGGGAGGGGGGATATGAATATTGATGAGCTGGGCGGAGCGGACTCCCGGCGAAGATGACGTCAGCATGCCCCAGCTCGGATCTGAGCTCCGCCCATGCCCTAATGCCCTCATTAGCATAAATAGAAAGATGCGATTTACAGCGGAACTGCTAGGCGACTACCGGTACTGAGTACCGTTTTAATTAGCATCACCCGCACTACAAGCCTGTGTGACAGGTTTAGAGCGGGTGATATTACTGACAGATTTCCTTTAAGAGGTCAATATATTTATCAATAACCTTGTAGAGGGATTGTATAGTAAAGTTTCAAGCTTTGCGGATAATACTAAACTGTGTAAATCGGTTAACACGATAGAGGACTGTGCACTGTTACCAATGAATCTGTCTAGGTTGGAGGCTTGGGCTAAGAAGTGGCAGATGAGGTTATGCACATGGATGGAGAAATCCAGGCTGGGTATATGTGCTTAATGGAAAAACATACAAATCAGACAACACATGAAAATACTGTGTACAGTTTTGGGCATCCGAGGCATAGTGAAGCTGGAGAGGATTTAAAGACTACAGTAACCAAGGAGGTTAGTAAAATTAGGGTTACTTATAAATAGATCGGCGGGCAATACAGAAATCTCTCCCATGGTCCATTTATACCCAGGACTGTATCTAAACAAGGGGGCATTCCCTATGTCTAGAGGAAAGAAGGTTTCTACACCAGCACAGATGGGGGTTCTTTACTGGAAGTACAGTGAGACTATGGAACTGTTTGCTAGAGAAAGTGGTAAAGAGTTCAAAAGCAGCCTGGATGCATTTCTGGAGGATAATATTACAAAGTATAGACACTAAATTTATGTGGATAGAACGTTGATTGAGGAATTCATTCTGATTTCCATATTTAGAGTCGGAAAGGAATTTTCACCCCTGGTATGGGGCAGTTTTTTGTTTTTTTTTTGCCTTCATCCTGATCCAAACAGTAGACCTATAGATTGAACTTGATGGTCTTTTTTGAACCTTATGAACTATGTTGCATATATTTCTCACGATATATATGGATGTATGTAGAATTACCCAATTCCAGTTTATTTAGTTTTTGTTCTGCTTAAAGGAGATATCCAGTGCTGAAAAACTTATCACCTATCCTAAGGATAGCGGATAACTTTCAGATCGCGAGGGGGGGGGGCGACCGCTGGGGCTCCCTGCGATCTCCTGTACGGGGCCAAGGCAGTCCGCAGGAAGGCGGCGTGTTGACCACCGCAGGAAGAGGTGGCTGACATGCCCTCTCAATACAACTCTATGGCAGAGCCGGAGCACTGCCTTTGGCAATCTCCGGCTCTGCCATAGCGATGTATTGACGGGGCGTGTCGGACGCCGCTTCGTGCTGTGGTCGACACCTGCTATCTGGCCAGCGAGCCAGGGCCCCGTAATCTGAATCTTATCCCCTATCCTTAGGATAGGGGATAAGTTTTTCAGCCCTGGACTACCCCTTTAACTACTAAAAAATAAATGAATAAATAAATGTGTGTATATATCTACAGTGTACACATATACGTGTGTATCTATCCATATATTATATGTCTGTGTCTATACATACAGTAGTCCCTCAAGTTACAATATTAATTGGTTTGAGGGCAACGATTGTAAGTTGAAACCTGAACTCCAGGTTTCAACGATTGTATGTTGAAACCTGGTAACTGGTTCTGAAGCCCTAAAATGTCATCCAAAAAAAAAGGAAAAACTGGTGATTAAAAGAAAAATAAGTAGGTTCTTATAAATAAAAGTAAGAAACAGCTACTGGAAACTGTTAACCACTGGGGGGGGTGGGGGAATCACTTTTTATAGCATTTACATGGAAACCATAGAGGACTCCAAGCTGCATTGGTAACCGATCTGCAGCCTGCAACTGAACTGTCTGGGCGATTGATCAAAACACTGAGTGTGTGGGCAATTTCAGGCAACCATAGAATTTAAAGGGTTAAGTGACTGGCATCAGAGATCACCAAATACTTATGGTAAATGTCCTCTTCTGATGGCAGCTGGCACCTGCATTGTATAAACTGAGCTCAAAAGAGCGTGCATCTGATTGTGCCATGACAATCCTTCAGCAACCACCAATCAAGTTGTGGGGTGGTGGTTTAAAAAAAAAAAAGCCCCCTCCCTAAGTCTAAGTCCCCAGATGCTGCAGTTCCTGCAGTATGCAACATCTGTGAGGTTAAATGTCCAGTATGACGGTTACCTCCATGTGCAGCTCCTATAGGCAGGTGGGGTTTTAGGGTTACCCTTTTTCAAGGTTTACCTTACAAGAAATAATACGCCATATAAATAGAAAACCAAGTTAACTAAACACACACCCTTCTCTCTGACCCATGAACATCCTCACGTTAACCCTATCAAAACCAAACAAGCAAATCTGCCTAATAGTCCAAAGCTGAAAATACTGATATAAAAAAACTAATTAAGGGAAGAAAAACCTCATATTAATATCAAGAATCTGTACATTAAATGACAAATAAAAAAGCATGATATTGGTTCTATAATTCATCAAAAGACAGATCTTGCACTAGTAATAAGGCAAGAAAGGGGAGAAACTAAAACTTAGCTTTTACTGATTATAGATAAAAAATCAAATAACAAAACCAAGTGTAACCAAGTGTGTAGACCAAAGTCTAAAAATGGCCGAATATATTCAAAAGAAGGCTATAACAGTCCTTCCATGGATATAATTAGTGAACAATGGTTATCCGGGAGCTAAAAATCCAGCCTCACCATGGATAACTCTAAAGAATAGTATCAAGAATTATACACCTCAACATAAGGATGCCCAACGCGTTTCTGTCACAATATAGTGACGTCATCAGGGGTAAAGCTTATGTAGTGGCCGAACTAGTGTGGTGCTATAATGCAAAAAAAGCCACACACTTATGTTCAGTCCAAGAACTTAGTGTTACATGTGAAAATTACTACTCAATCATAGTATATCCAGGGGGGATGGCAGCCCATGATATCAGGCATGCCTTTTTAAATCTTAATGAAAAAACCCAGCCAGATGGATATATGATTCAGCCGCGAGACCACAGGAACCTATAGAGGAGAAGAAGAAAGATACACATATTGTATATACACTTCATAGTACTCGTTCCTGCAAAAGAAAATCCTCCCCATATTTTATGCATTTACTCACAGCCTTCCATGGGCATGTCAGATTACCTAAAAGGAAAAAATGCAAAAAAGATCCCATTCAGCAAATTGATCCTACTATAGGGGAGGCAAGGCTAGGGATAGGGGTGAAAACCGCTCAGCGGGGTACTCACGGTCTCTATTTTTTCGGCACATATGCGGTGCAGCGCGTACCTGCATTAGCAGGGAGCCGGACTGTTCGGCTTCAGAGCGCTGTCAACTCGTGTCAGCGGCGTCTGACGTAATATCCACTTCCATTGCTGTGCCGCGTCAGAGCGGTCACACCCCCGTCTGACGTCAGTAGGGAGGGGCGTGGCCCTGTGCTCCGAGCCGCACTCGGTCCAGCAAAAGAAGATACAAAGTAAAACAGTGATTTCTGGCACTCAGTACATAGAGTCCCGTCACTCGAAAACACCCATAGCATATCTAATTGTATCAAAACACCGAACCCACAGTCACAACCATAGTGGTAAGTGGATAGGGTGTTAGATAAATTGTATAGATGATGATTTATACAAGTTGGAAAAAATATTAATAATAGTAATTAGGTAGCAAAAAGGAAAAAGTTATTCAGTGGGCCCAATGGAAGTATTAATATAAGGATACAAAGAGGTGGTTAGAATCGCAACGTATCCCTACACTAAATGGGACACTTAGCCACTGATTATCGTGGCAAATAATAACCCAAAGATGTTGTCCTGGTTGTATCCTTAAAATATCTCCATCAGTGATAGTCTTTTGCCCAAGGGAGATATTCTATTAATCAGTAAATGAGGAATATGATAGTTCTCAATAGGGCACACTCAGAAGAGAGGGGACAAAAAATTAAATCTGGAGGAGACACTGATAAAGGGCTATAGGGATGACTCCCTATATGTATTGAGGTGAGGGGTGGTGAAGAGGGAGTCCCTAAGGGGAAGATGAGTGTGGAGATAGCGGGGCCTAGGGACCTATACGACCCTATTCTAGCTCTTAGCCCTACTCCTAGGCGGAATGGTCAGATACAATTTATCTAACACCCTATCCACTTACCACTATGGTTGTGACTGTGGGTTCGGTGTTTTGATACAATTAGATATGCTATGGGTGTTTTCGAGTGACGGGACTCTATGTACTGAGTGCCAGAAATCACTGTTTTACTTTGTATCTTCTTTTGCTGGACCGAGTGCGGCTCGGAGCACAGGGCCACGCCCCTCCCTACTGACGTCAGACGAGGGTGTGACCGCTCTGACGCGGCACAGCAATGGAAGTGGATATTACGTCAGACGCCGCTGACACGAGTTGACAGCGCTCTGAAGCCGAACAGTCCGGCTCCCTGCTAATGCAGGTACGCGCTGCACCGCATATGTGCCGAAAAAATAGAGACCGTGAGTACCCCGCTGAGCGGTTTTCACCCCTATCCCTAGCCTTGCCTCCCCTATAGTAGGATCAATTGGCTGAATGGGATCTTTTTTGCATTTTTTCCTTTTAGGTAATCTGACATGCCCATGGAAGGCTGTGAGTAAATGCATAAAATATGGGGAGGATTTTCTTTTGCAGGAACGAGTACTATGAAGTGTATATACAATATGTGTATCTTTCTTCTTCTCCTCTATAGGTTCCTGTGGTCTCGCGGCTGAATCATATATCCATCTGGCTGAGTTTTTTCATTAAGATTTAAAAAGGCATGCCTGATATCATGGGCTGCCATCCCCCCTGGATATACTATGATTGAGTAGTAATTTTCACATGTAACACTAAGTTCTTGGACTGAACATAAGTGTGTGGCTTTTTTTGCATTATAGCACCACACTAGTTCGGCCACTACATAAGCTTTACCCCTGATGACGTCACTATATTGTGACAGAAACGCATTGGGCATCCTTATGTTGAGGTGTATAATTCTTGATACTATTCTTTAGAGTTATCCATGGTGAGGCTGGATTTTTAGCTCCCGGATAACCATTGTTCACTAATTATATCCATGGAAGGACTGTTATAGCCTTCTTTTGAATATATTCGGCCATTTTTAGACTTTGGTCTACACACTTGGTTACACTTGGTTTTGTTATTTGATTTTTTATCTATAATCAGTAAAAGCTAAGTTTTAGTTTCTCCCCTTTCTTGCCTTATTACTAGTGCAAGATCTGTCTTTTCACTAATTTCTTTGGGAGTTTTGTTCACATTATTATTTTGGTCCTTACTGCTGGACCCATTATTGTAAAAGCAGCCATTAATATTTCTATAATTCATCCCCATGGTCAATGAGAACCACATTTTAATAATCCAAAAAGCCTTTCATGTAAGGAGTTAGTTTTTTTTTCTATCCCCACCACTTGGAAGAGATGATACCATTGTGTTGATCCTGAAAGTGTTTTGAAGCGCTCGAGAGCGCATGTCTGAACATGTTCCATTATTTTAGCCCCTGCAATGTGTTCTGATATGCGCAATTTCAATTTTCTTGTTCTAGAGCCAACATATGGCAGCTTGAAACTTGTGCATGTAATACAATAAACTAACAAAGTCTGATTTGCATGAAATATGTTTTGAGATAGAAAACTTTAAAAAAGTCTGTTAGAATCAGAATTTATTTCTTTAGTTTAAGCATGTACCTCCACATACCAGAATTATCATAATTATGGTTATTTAGTTTAGAAAAAAGGCGGCTTAGAGGAGACCTATAACTATGTATAAATATATCAGGGTCCCTTACAGAGATCTCTTCCATGATCTATTTGTACCTAGGACTGTATCTATTACAAGGGGGCATCCTCTACATTTAGATGAAAGAAGGTTTCTACACCAGCACAGATGGGGATTCTTTACTGTAAGAGCAGTGAGACTGTGGAATTCTCTCCAGGAGGAGGTGGTCATGGTGAACTCTAAAATAATTTAAAAGGGGTCTGGATGCATTTTTGGAGAATAACAACACTACAGGTTATGCATTCCAGATTTATAGGGACAGAAGGTTGATCCAGGGATCTATTCTGATTGCCATATTTGGAGTTGGGAAGGAATTTTTACCAGTGAAGAGGAAAAATGCCTTTCAAGACTTCCTTAAACATAACCCTGATGTTATAGCGCTCTTAGAATCTCACTTCACTACGCAGTCTTACTCCAAGTTCCTCCACTCTAAATTTAATCGCTGCTTTATGGCTTCCTTTGCCACCAAATCTAGAGGAGTGGTGCTGCTTCTTAATAATGCATTTTCATTTCCTGTCCAGAACTCCCATGTAGATCCAGATGGTCGCTATCTCATTCTGGAGGGGCTCTACCTCGAGACAAAACTATGTATTATTAATACCTATGCACCTAATGAGGATCCCCTTACGTTTTTCACCCAAGTAGCATCCAAACTTGAAACTCTCTCATACGGCCGTCTGATATGGTGCAGGGACTTTAAAATGGTCTTCAATGGAGTTCTGGACAGATCAAGTAGTGCTTTATTTAGACTTTCTGGAGCTCAACACAGGCTCCTGCTTAAAACCTTTCTAGGTAATGAACTCTCTGACACTTGGAGGGAACATAACCTGGCTCAATGAGGGTACACATATTACTGACCAGCCCACAATCTTTACACCCGCATAGATTGGATACCCACCAACACCATCTCTTTATCTCATCTTCTTTATGCTCGTCCAATTCACTGTGCTTGGTCTGACCACGATATGGTATTAGCATGTTTTCAGTTTGGGAGTAAGTGTAGTACGCCATTCACCTGGCGTCTCAATGAATCACTTCTCTGTAGCCCACACCTTCGAACACAACTCGAATTGGACCTTTCCGATTATTTTACCAATAAAACTTTGGAGGCCTCGGATGTGAGATGGATCTGGATGGCCCAAAAGGCCTATGTTAGAGGTAAAATGATTGCTATGGCTTCTAAGTTGTGGAGAGAACGTAAAAAGATACAGGCTACTTTAGAGAATAAACTAGCGAGACTAGCCATTGCTCACCAACACAATCCTACTTCTTATCTTCTACAGGCGCTGCGGACAATGAAATTACAAACGCAGTGCTTACAGAACATACGGAGAAGGCGTTGAGATGGACTCAAGCCACATACTATAAATGGGCTAATAAGCCTGACCGTTTGTTGGCGTCCATGCTCAAACAGAAACCGAAACAAAATAGGGTCCATAGCATACAACTTAGACCAGAGGTACCCAAGTCAGATCCATCCCGCATATATGATGTCATTCATTCTATTCCTCTTTGTACAAGGAGACCGCCACTGTACCCTCATCTCGCTATCGCTGACTTTCTCCCTTCCCTCAATCCCCCCTTATACTAGAGATGCTCTTAATGCTCCTGTCTCTCCTGAAGAGGTCTCTGAAGCAATTTCGACTTGAAACAAGGCAAAGCCCCAGGTCCAGATGGACCTCTCCCCAATTAAGATTGAGCGGGAGACTCGCCAGGGGTGTTTCGGGGTGCTTTGTTCGCTTTAGCTATAGAGCCCCTGGCGAAGATGCTCTGTGACAACCCTGTAATTGCAGGGGTGACTATCGGATGATCCGTGTATAAGGTGAACCTGTTCGTGGATGATTTCTTACTCACCCTTACGAAGCCACTTATTTCCCTCCCCAACCTATTTGCAGTCCTGGACCGCTTTTCAACCTTATCAGGCCTGGTTGTGAAAAGATACAAGTCAGAACTTCTGCATGGTCCTACTCCTCTCGACCCCTAATTTCTTCTCTACTTTCGTCCTGCTACACTTGCTCAGCTTCTTCTCTGTAATGCTCCCTCTTCCTTTCCTAGGTGTGTATCATTGAAAAACTATTTACTCTATCCATATTCTTTCTGTTCTTTCATGTGGCTCTCTGGGCCTGTTGCTTCTTTTGTCCCTGCACAAGCTATGGTCTCGCTTTATTCTCTTCTTTTGTGGCGGTCTGTACGATTTAAGCTTTCTTTACAATCTCCTATCTCTCCTGCTATCCCTCTCTTTGCTAACCCATTGTTCCCCAAGGGCCTCCGAAGCTTTGATTTCTCGTGGTGGACCAGGCACAACTTGACTACGGTCCACAACTTCTTGGTGAGAGATTCTAAAGGATTCAGTAGGAGGAGGGCTATAATTGGAAGAGAAAGTCCCTGTAGACATCAATTTCTTCCTCAAGTATTTTCTTTCCTTCGCTCCCCAGGATGTTGTCCTGGACTCCACGTCCTTTGAAACTATGGCCCTGTACTCCCCATTAAGTCCAGGTTCATTGTCTATTCTCTACTCCTCCTTTAATGCCCCACCGAAAGATGAAAAACAGACCTTTATGTCGCAATGGGAAGAGGGTCTCCAGATCACTTTACCCATCTCTAAATGGCATGAATATTGTGCCCAGCTCAGTAAAGGGAGCTGGCAGGTAGCTCTCACTGAAACTGCCTTAAAAATTTTGCAACGCTCCTATTATGTCCCTGCCAGATTACATATAATCTACCCTTCCGTCTCCCCTCTCTGTTTTAGGGGATGCTCGGATGTGGGTTCCGTGCTCCACACCTGGTGGTCGTGCCCTAGGGTCACGGCCTTCTGGCAAGAAGTGATGGACCTAATTTCCTCAATAACGTCCAGGCAGTGCCCTATGGACCCGGCAGTTTGTCTGTTGGGCCATAGGCCTACTGGAGTCACATCTGCACTATTTTGCTTGATTCAATTTATCCCTCTGGTGGCAAGAATCCATGTGGCATCTAAATGTCGCTCCCCAGATTTATCCCTTGCAGCTGTGATCTCCCGGATTAATTTCATTATGTTGTCGGAAAAGTTAAAAGCCATTTGTGCTGACACAATGGATCTATTTAACCCCTAAGTCCTGTGCCTGCTCCCGTAATATAATAATGCGGGGTCATGCGGTGACCCCGTGTCATATCGCGTCGGTCCCGTAGACCATCAATGGCCGGTGCATTGCCGTAGAATGAGATTTGCCATAGAATGAGATGGTCCGCCTCCATCACATCCTATTGGCTCACTCTTGTCACGTGACATATTTAAACGTCACGCATCGATGCGCACAGCAGTGTCAGTTTGGCTATCACAGGGAGAGGATCTCCTCTCCCTGTGATAGCTGAAGCTGCACGGAGCTCTCATGGCCTCTGTGACCCGACAGAAGTTCACACATTTACGCAGCTCATACGGCTGCCTCATATACATTTACTCTATTATTACATGTACTGTTGATCCACAGCGCTATCGATCCCAATGCCCGATGGCGCTGTCAGTGTGCATCCCCGCGAGCGCCCCACGCCCGCAGCTCTACTCCCCGTCCCCACGCAGCTCTACTCCCCGTCCCCCCGCAGCTCTACTCCCCGTCCCCCCGCAGCTCTACTCCCCGTCCCCTGTTAACGCTCAGGGAGCGATCCACAGCGCTATCAGGATCCCTATGCCCGATGGCGCTGTCATCAGTGTGCGTCCCCGCGAGCGCCCCACGCCCGCAGCTCTACTCCCCGTCCCGTTAACGCTCAGGGAGCGGGTAACAGAAAGTAGAGCATCGGGCGCAGGTTAAGTTATTCGCATAGTGCTGCGCATGCGCAGTACTACTTTACCTGCGCCCGATGCTCTACTTTCTGTTCCCCGCTCCCTGAGCGTTAACGGGACAGAGAGTAGAGGGGACGCACACTGATGACAGCGCCATCGGGCATAGGGATCCCGATAGCGCTGTGGATCGCTCCCTGAGCGTTAACAGGGGACGGGGAGTAGAGCTACGGGGGACGGGGAGTAGAGCTGCGGGGGGACGGGGAGTAGAGCTGCGCGGGGACGTGGAGTAGAGCTGCGGGCGTGGGGCGCTCGCGGGGACGCACACTGATGACAGCGCCATCGGGCATCGGGATCCCGATAGCGCTGTGGATCAACAGTACATGTAATGATAGAGTAAATGTATATGAGCTGCGTAAATGTGTGAGCTTCTGTAGGGCCACAGAGGCCATGAGAGCTCCGTGCAGCTTCAGCTATCACAGGGAGAGGAGATCCTCTCCCTGTGATAGCCAAACTGACACTGCTGTGCGCATCGATGCGTGATGTTTAAATATGTCACGTGACAAGAGTGAGCCAATAGGATGTGATGTAGGTGGACCATCTCATTCTATGGCAAATCTCATTCTACGGCAATGCACCGGGACCTGCGGCTAATACCGGACATCACCGATCGCGGTGATGCATTGTATTAACCCTTCAGACGCAGCGATCAAAGTTGACCGCCGCATCTGAAGTGAAACTGAAAGTATCCCGGCAGCTCAGTCGGGCTTTTCGGGACCGCTGCGATGAAATAGCGGCATCCCGACCATCTTACTGGACACCGGGAGAATCCCTACCTGCCTCCTCTGTGTCCGATCAACGAATGACTGCTCCGTGCCTGAGATCCAGGCAGGAGCAGTCAAGCGCCGATAACACTGATCAATGGCATGTTTATACATGCCAGTGATCAGTGTAAAAGATCAGTGTGTGCAGTGTTATAGCTCCCTATCGGAGCTATAACACTACAAAAAAAAAAAAAATGAAAAAAAAAAGTGTTAATATGATTTATTAAGTGATTTAACCCCTTCCCTAATAAAAGTCTGAAAGTTTTTCCCATAAAAGGAAAAAAAAAAACTGTGTAAATAAACAAACATGTGGTATCGTAAATGTCCGAACTATAAAAATATATTGTTAATTAAACCGCATGGTCAATGGCGTACACGTAAATAAAAAATTCCAAATTCCAAAATAGCGTATTTTTGGTCACTTTTTATATAATAAAAAAATGAATAAAAAGCGATAAAGTCTGATCAAAACAAAAATGGTACCGATAAAAACTTCAGATCACGGCGCAAAAAATTAGCCTCAAACCGCCCCATACGTGGAAAAATAAAGTTATAGGGGTCAGAAGAGGAGATTTTTCAACGTATACATTTTCCTGCATGTAGTTATGATTTTTTTTTTAGAAGTACGACAAAATCAAACCTATATAAGTAGGGTATCATTTTAACCGTATGGACCTACAGAAGAAAATTAAGGTGTAATTTGTACCGAAAAATGCACTGCTTAGAAACGGAAGCCCCCAGAAGTTACAAAATGGCGTTTTTTTCTTCAATTTTGTCGCACAATGTTTTTTTTTTCTGTTTCGCCATAAAATTACATTTGGGTAAAATGACTAATGTCACTACAAAGTAGTATTGGTGATGCAAAAAATAAGCCATAATAAGGATTTTTAGGTGGAAAATTGAAAGGGTTATGATTTTTTAAAAGGTAAGGAGGAAAAATGAAAATGCAAAAACTGAAAAACGCTGAGTTCTTTAAGGTCTGGGTTCCATGGACTTCCTCTTCTCATGCCCCAGATATGACATATTACCTCTCTTTGTGAAATGCTTGTCCTATGTTCTCCCTTATGCTTGACAACAAAACTTTATTCTTTTTGATAATGGTTATGCCAAAGCCCTTTATTTTAGGTTAGGCAACGACTCCTCCACTCCTCCTTCTCCATGTTTCACCCCCCTCCCTTTTTTTTATTTTTTTATTATTATTATTCTCCTTTATGAGCGGTGGTCGACACCATTTGATGTTCTCATTGGTTATTGTTCTTTAATGAAAAATTATTGTATCCATTGTATCTCCTGTATACAATGTATGACTATGTTTGGCTTTAATAAATTTCTCTTTTTGACACACAAGAAATAAAGTCTGAGTCTAATGAACAGTTTTTCATCTCAAAATGTATATTTAAAGGGGAATTCCAGGATTTTTTTTTGTTAGTGTAGTTCATAATATATAATATAGTGTAATTTATAATATAGTGCCTGTACCTGTGTTTCATGGTGGCCTCACAATTCTTCCGCTATTTTGGCCCCAATGTTTATTTTTAACAGCATACAAAATAAGTGTCTCAGGTTTTCCAAGGTTGCAGTGCGGCCTGAGACATTACATCACTAGTCAGGTGTTCAGAGGGAGCCTGTCATTGTTTCAATGGGTGGAGCGACAGCTGGATAGGAAGGAGATCATTCTGCAGTGAATTGTAGTTTAGCAAAAAATCTGAAGGCCCCCTGGTCAGAAAACACTGGTCTATTGTATTGAAGGGAGCACAGGCGTGTTTTAATTGGTGGGGTGGCAAATATGTGGGTGGGAGAAAAGTGACCTCACACTTACAAACAAGGAATTATGGGACTTGTAATTTAAGGTAACGAACTCAAAAAGGAAATGGCCAGTTCACAAAAAGATAGCCTCAGCATTGTGATATTCTCACAACATAGCCATTTAGCTCCAAGACAAACATGGGTCCTTCCTAAGCATGTCCATTACTGTCTAGCAGGTACATTCTAAAATCACCTTATGGTGTAAAACCCCTTTAATTCGAATCAAACTTTGTGGTTTATTGTATTACACGTACTAGTTGCAATATGCCCTCTCAAATCTACACCAATCAAAGCTCCCTCAGGGGAATATGAAATTACAGTGCAGTGATATATTTCCCACCAGGAGCTGTGATTGGTTTGTTAGTGCCAATCAATCACTGTCCCAGGTAAGGAATATG
The DNA here is from genome assembly GCF_029499605.1 of Hyla sarda. Lineage (NCBI taxonomy): Eukaryota > Metazoa > Chordata > Amphibia > Anura > Hylidae > Hyla > Hyla sarda. The sequence goes on along the minus strand of NC_079189.1, from coordinate 254,907,966 downwards.
AAATTACAGTGCAGCCATTTCATATTCCCCACCGGGAGCAATGATTGGTCAGTTGGTGTTGACCAATCACGGCACCTGGAGGGTAATATGAAATCACGGCATTGAAATATCCTATTCTCAGCTGGTAGCCATGATTGGCTACCGACTGACCAATCACGGTTCCCAGAGGTCTGATAATGGCTTTCGTTGTCATGGCTACAGACAATTCCATGCGGCCTGTACTATGCTTGCCAGTGTAAGTCTCACAGGTATAATACAGTGCAGTAAAGATGTGTACTGCACTGTATTATATGTTTAAAAAAAAAAGCAAAAAAAGTATGTGAAAAAAACTAAAAGCAATATAGATGTGAAAAAAAATGAAAATAAATGTGAATTTTTTTTACATAAAATTGTGAACACACTAAATGTGAAAATTATGGCCTCCATAGTCCATAAATTTAAGGATATACAATTCAGAATGTGTCTCTTATCCCCAGAGGTTAGATACATACCAAGGAAGAAGGATTTTGACAGTATCTGTCTAGGTGAAAATCAATCACGTCCTACTTGACACATCTAACACATTGTGATGTTTCAACACACAGAAATAACTTGATAAGGACCTGTGGTTCCAAATGTCCTAGTGTCTGATGTGTCAATAATATAGGTGCAACCTACTATTTTCATGGAGGCACAGGAGGAAATTATGACCGTATGTAGGAACAGTGGGACATTATGACCGTATGGACCACAGGGAGATATTACGAACGTATGGAAGCACAGGGAGACATTAAGACCATATGAAGGCACAGGGGGACATTATTACTGTATAGGGCTCTGTGGGCCCTATACTGTGCTGAGCTTATCACTGGCCAATATTTTTTTATGTTCTGCCCAGGCTGTAAAAAGTTATCAGTGGATAACCCCTTTATTTTCTGGAACATATTATGCAGTAATTTACAATTCAAAGGGTACATATAAAATTACATACTAATTATTACTTCAAAAAAGAGGAGTGAGGGCCCTGCTCACAACAGTCTGTTTGACATATTAATACAATGCTCATACCTGAATATTTACTTGATAGTCTGTTGGACCATGTATTGAACCATAAAGTGCAAAGCCAACAACAAAAATTCTTCGATTAACTGAAAACCTGAAATAAAAATATAAAATGAAATTAGCAATGAGTAAGTAGTGAGTTTAGTAGTAAGTAGTGACATCTTATCCCAGATCGCAGGGGTCCAGCCACCCACGATCTCCAGCCAGTACCCCGGTGTTCAGAACACAGGTTTTGGGAGACCCTGGTGTCACATCCCCTCCCCCGCCCCGCGATCACACATCTTATCTTTTAGATGGGGATAAGATGTCTATGGTCGGAGTACCCCTTTAAGTGTAGCTACGGTTACAAAAACACATTGTACATCTAATTTAGTTTTACTGTATGCAACTAGAGAGAGTAGTGCAGCAAACTACACTGCATACACGCTTGGTATATGCCATAATCATAGAACTCTATGGATACATTTGGCATTTGCTCCCAGCAGATATTGCTATTTTCAAAAATCTCATCCAAAATAAATTTTTATGCTGATTTCAGAGCTGCTTTGACGCTGATTACATGTGAATATTTTGTAATAGGAGACATTGGTGCTGCATTTTTGCATAAACACACTAAAAATTTACATGGCCTTAATTTTAGGTACTGAGAAATCAGTGTAGCCATTCTAAAAAAAAAAAAGTGCATTTTTTATCACCCTATGCACTGTAAAAGCAGAGGAGCTTCTGACTATTAATTTGATTTCAGCAAAAGATTAAACATGTTCAATCTTCTGTTGGAACCCACTAGAGAAATCCTGTTTGTCAATGGGACAACACTTATGCCTACAGAAAACTGCCATTTCTAACTGCAAGACATATACAACTGTGGGACTATAATTTTTAATTTTGTAGAAACCGTTGAGCTGGAAAAACTAAAGAACAATCTTAAAAATATGCAGCAGTACCTTATTCGATCACTGGTGCCACTGTAGCCCCATCGACTTTCTACCTGTTGAAAACGGTTAATATTACACTCTTTCCCACGCAGACAACACCTTGGCCTGTCTATGAACTCTACTCGAGGTTTGGGGTTTACTGTAAAGTGCAGAAAAAGACTGACCACCTCCCGGTCAGTGAGTATACCAGACTGAGCTGGGCCTAGAAAAAATAAAATTATGGGTGAGGAAAGTTATAGATAAATTAAGGAGAGCAAATATAGAAGAAAACAAAATTTTAATGTCCAAAGCAAACCACTAAATTAAACTTTAAGGGGGAGATTTATCAAAACCTGTGCAAAGGAAAGTTGCCTAGTTGCCCATAGCAACCAATCGGATCACTTCTTTCATTTTTAACAAGGCCTCTGCCTCTGCAAAATGAAAGAAGCAATCTGATTGGTTGCTATGGGCAACTGGGCTACTTTTCCTTTACACAGGTTTGATAAATCTCCCCCTAAGTGAATAAACACAGTTTTTTTTTTACATTAACAGGATCCAAATTGAAGTTTCTTCTTATTTCTTTATAGTAGTTGGAATCATTGTTTGCTGATAAAAGGTTCCAAATCTCCTGTATATAAACAGATTTAATAGTACATAGCACATTTTCTTCTTTAGTGTTAGCTGCAGATATCAAGCATGTTATCTTTCAAATCCACGTCTATAGAGAAGATTTAGAGCTTTGACCACTATTATTAAGTCAATCAGCAGATAATTTGACATTTTTTTAAGTGATGTAGCTTACTTTAAAGCATTACTGTAATTTAAATTAAAGCGTTACTGCCGTTAGAAACAACTTTTTTTCCATGTAATAATTTTCCTAATATACTTCATTAAAAAAATGTTATTGCTAAAGATGTGAAATAAATGGTTTAAAACCATGGCCACTAGGGGTCTCTATCTTTTTAATTTTGAAAACGAACCCTGGTATCTAGGGCTCTTTGGTCCGCACTACCAGGAAAAGGACTGAAATTCTCAAGAGAGGGGGAGTGGGTGTGTGGTTTTCTCTCTCTCCTCTGCTCAGTACAGTGTATAATCCAGCTTTCAACTGTGTGAGAACAGCTGTGAGATCCAGACAAGATGCAGACAGCTTGCAGCCTCTTCAGGAGCAGCATTCACATGCACAGTGACAAGCAATACACGGTGCTAAATTACTATATGAGCATTCATGGCAGCATTAGAGTTATATAGAGCATGCATTTATGCAGGAACCTGTACAAGTGTAAAAATGTTTGTGCAGACCTCATGACAAGGGAGAAGGGAGGAGGGAGGAGGGAGGAGGGAGGAGAGGAGCTCATCATGCTCGAGGGGAAACACCTACAGCTTATGAGAGGAATTCAGAAAGACTCATTACAGGAATACATAGATCAAAAGGTATTTTACATATTAACACATACATAGGTCTTCGGACATATTACTACACAGATTTAAGCTTTTTGTTAAAATGTTCTTACTAATGACAGTAACGTTTTAACTTCTGAAACGACTCATTCAAACATGAAAAGTTAAGATTTGTCAGGGTCTCTGTGTCGAGACCCACCCTCCAGAATAAAGGATGCGGCCGACACAGTCTGATTACAGAAGACTGGCTCCATAGACTATGATGAAGAACATCTGCTGTAACCATTAAGACTGCTTGCCGAGCTAGCGAGTGAAGCGTGCTACTGAGTGATTCACTCGGCTGTAACTGACATGCAAAGGGGGTCTCAGCACTGAGGCTCCGACTTTCAAAAGTTAATTTAAATTAAGGAAATGCTTTAAATGGATGTCAGCAGGATCATGCTGCTGTAATTACAGTTAAAGGTCTTATGCCATGGTAGTTTTTATAAGGTTTATGAACATCAATTTTTCAAGTAAAAAACAAATCTAAAACTCAGACTTATCTGCCATTGTGGAATAGTTTTTCAGCTTATTTCATTTAGGCCATTTAAAAAAAATATAGAAAAAAAAAACCTTTTGTACTTTTAATGATTTTGTTCATCGCAAAAGCTATAATAAAAGAAAGTTTTAATATTTTTAGATACGATGTATTTTGAAACATACAACAATATATGGCCTAAACGTAATCTCAGGCACTTAATTTTTATGTCCGTAACAATAGCAGACAAAACAAAATTAACTTTTAGGGAACTATGGAGGAACATTTTTCCACTGAAATGAATGGGGAAAACAGCCTTTTGAGTTGTAAATTGTTATTTTTGAACATGTTAAAAAACAAAACAGCTCACAGATTGGTGTGCATACAATGAAATATGTTTTGTTTTGAAAGGCTCCCCTTAAAGGGGTACTGTGGTGGAAAACTATATTTTAAATCAACTGGTGGCAAAAGGTTACAGATTTGTAAAATACTTATATAAAAAAAATCTTAATCCTTCCAATACTTAGCTGCTGTATGCTATTAATTTATTTTCTGTCTGTCCACAGTGCTGTCTGCTGACACCTCTGTCCATGTCAGGAACTGTCCAGAGTAGGAGCAAATCCCCATAGCAAACCTATCCTACTCTGGACAGTTCCTGACATGGACAGAGGTGCCAGCAGAGAGCACTGTGGTCTGACATAAAAGAAATTGAAAAATAAAAAGAACTTTCTCTGTAGCATACAGCACCTGATAAGTACTGGAAGGATTAAGATTTTTTAATAGAAGTAATTTACAAATCTGTGTTTTAACTTTCTGGCACCAGTTGATTTAAAATAAACTGTTTTCCACTGGAGTATCCCTTTAAGCTTCTCCCTATTCAGCTAAGCTTGACTGACAGATTATTCCCAGCTAAGTTGAGTAGACAGAAACTAGATCGAAGCTAGCCAAGAACATTTTAAAACTATACTTTCTCTGAAATGCAACACTAACTTTTCTTACATCTTGTGAGATCTAAAATATTTAGTCTTAAAAATGTTTGCATTCTTACACCTGAAAATGTTTAAAAGTTTCAGCCACTAGCAACTGAACTAATACTAAATTTGCTGTTTACTGTTTATTAGGCTCTGTCCATCTTTAGTAAGAGACACCAGGACAGATCTCAAAGTGAAGGTCTACTATAGTTATCAGAGGCTGCTCCTGTCCAACCTACAGGATCTCTGCAGTTGCAATTGTGTTAGCTCCTGCTTAGTAAAAGAACATGTTTTGATTTCTGACATATATATATATTTTTTTTTTAACTATTTGACTATAGTCATATAGCTTACATTTACCTACACTCACAAATGTTTGGCCGAACATTATTCATAATAAACACCTTAACACACATAATCCTGTTTGGGCTACAATAGGCTGTAGGGAGGGCAGCAGGCAAACTACAGAGCACTATTGGCAAGGAAAGTAAAATCTATTGGAACACAAAGAGCTGTAAAGAGTGGCATCATTAAAAGGGGGAGAAAGTTGTGATAAACAACCTAAGAACACAAATCTATGGCTTTAGGGATTAAGATAGACTGACATATTTTTTCAATTTGTTAAAACTCACGTAAACTGTGTTAATAAAGAGAAGAGAGATAACTCTTATTCTCCAAGTTTTTTCAAATAAAAAAAATTTAAATCCATGATAGAGATTAGGCAGCTTTACTGTCAAAAATGTGAAAATAGTCAAATATTGAACAAGGCAACATACTACTAATAGTTTATATAAACTGTAATAAAAAGATGTTTATTTAAGTATACCTGCTGCAAATTCTTCAATGGTCATAAGAGGGAAACGGATAAGTGATAATGCTTTGCCGAGAGCTTTCCGTTTATTTTCTGAGGTTATCGGTTGCTGCTGCCTCTGGCACTCTGCCTCAGACCAGCGTACAACTGCATTAAAGAGTCTGATCTCACGAATCCCTAATGTATCCCGTTCTAAGACTGCAACAAGGGTATCTGAACAAAAGCAAAAATATGTAAATACAAGTAACCTATTTGTGTTGTCCACCCAGAGGCATAACTTTTATTACATTGTACTCAAAATGCATTTTTTTTTTTTTTTTAAATTAAGTCTCTACTGTTTCAAAAAAAATGTCTGACATATCATGTGGCAAAAAAAACAACTGATTGCTGGAACAAGGGGCAGAAGCAATGCGTGATGTATCCCTTCAGCCTTGATAAGTTTTTTTTTGGTACTCGTAAGAGTTGGAGTTAGTACTATATGGATAAGAGTGTTTCTGTGAGGCCAAACCCCACACTATTTTTCTTTCCCAGGAGAGCCATAAAAATCCAAATCAGGGTTGAAGAGACAAGGCATTAAGATAAGCCTTTCTTCATTACAGCAATTTTTTCACCACTTGGACCATAATAGAGCAAACTTTCAGGATGTGTGACAAGAAATTATTTAAAATGCCAGTTACCCACTAATATGTTTATTTTCTTGAGTGTTAACTACTTATTCTATTCATCAAAATGGGACTGTGTGGAAAAAAAAAAAAAAAAACACAGGGCTTACTATAGTGAGTTAGACCTTGTATTTTAATGTGGTATTCATAGACATCCTCAATGGTTCTGTGTCTAAATTATAAAGAGAAATGTGGACAGATGACATTTTTTTTTGCTTCTATCAGAAATGTAACATTTCCTTCAAATATGAATGTAAACAACTAAAGTCCTGTTTGCCAAATGCCATCTTGGACAAAAACACTACATAATAAAGATGTAACCTGTGCATTTGAAGATTGTCTGAAGTAATGTCAGTGCAATAAAGTGGCTCTCTAGTAGTATTTTACAGTAAAGTACATGGAAAAAAAGATTTCTTAGGGTGCATTCACATCACAATTTTGCTTTACAATTCCTATAACTGTTACTTACGGTATTGTATTTAAAAACTATATACAACCATATAGCAAACCGAATACATTGATCTCTCATACAAAAAGTCACACAACACGATGTGTAAGTTTTTGTAATTTTACAGTTTTGCACGTTTTTTTGACAGTGGTCAACCACAGCGTTGTGTGTGGTTGTGTCCCGCTTTTTTATGTTTACAAATGTTTTTTTGTCCTTTATAAAAACTGCATACGGTTTATATAACACTGAAGTCAATGGAAACCATATTGAACACACAATTGCAAACAGTTGTGTCAGCTTTTGAGGGATACGTTTTCCAAAACAAAAACTGATTGTAAATAGTGTGGCAAAATCGTGACGTGATGCCTTAAACTGTTTGATAGATGTCTGAAGACTGCATTTTGTGTTTTATGGTTTCTCTTTCATTACATTTAATTTCGCTGTATATAAAAGCATAGTAGACTATGCCATCCATTAACATATGAATTAAACATACAACACAAACTCTGTGTGAACCCAGCCTTAGCAACCAATCACAGTGCAGGTTCCAATTTCCCAAAGCAAACAATATTGAAAGCTAAGCTTTAAATAGTTGCTATGGGCAAAAAGAGCAACAAGACCATTTTCATAAATTGAGCCAAATGTGTTCAGCCTGGCTTCAGAGTGTTTTGTTTCTGTGTATCCTAACAGTCAAAACATATTTTATTTAATAACCCCTTGTTTAAAAACATTTAATATGTTGTTTTATAGTTTATATTTTTTACAATGTTACTTTCCTAATTTTTTTTCTTATTACAGCTTGCAGTAAATCAACTTCAACAGCTGACTGTCTGCTTCATCTAATATATCCCACACCTTAACAGGCATCATGGTCATGAAATTACAAACAGAGGGAGATTCATCAAGGGACTAGCTGAGTACCCGGTGTTTCCCCGTTTTTTTCCTTCCTAATCCTTGTTGGTTGCAAGAAACCGAGTAGTTGATAGCTGCTACCCTAAGACCAGATTGATATAAATATCCCTTGGTGAAAAATAATGAAATATGTAAAGAGAGAAAATCACCAATAAGGTTCAAATAATCAAAAATAGATTTACTTAGATACAAAAATGCTGACTCATGAGAAGAAGGGTTAAGGATACAGGTGAGTGCCTCACTGGAGACCCTACCTATCTAGATAGAGAACTCCTCAATCTAAGTGTGGATAGGGACGGGAAACAAATAGACAATACTGCGCATATGGATCAGTAGCCTTCTCTTGCCAACACGTTTTGCCCTTTAGGAGGTCAGGGCTCATCAGGGAATGAGAGGATACCACATATATACATTCAAGAGAGATGTTAGTATAATAAATCACACACCAACACTTGAATGATAGAGAAATAGATAGGTAGTGTAAATCACGTCAATGGGTAAGTAGGTGTCTCAACTGTTCAGAGAGAATGCTAGTCACAGTCAGTGTGGTGTCAATGTACACAGAAAAGAAAGATATAATGCAATATGGAAAGAATAGAAAAAATATATATAACACTATTGTTCCTCAATAGATTTTTGCATATATTTTATTCCGCTTCCTAGGGAACATTTCATGAGTGCACAATCGATAAGGTTACAGTGAGTAAGACCCTCAGGGTAGTATTTATAGACCCGCTATGGTGTCTCTATATATAGATCAAGTAGATGGGAATGCCCCTGGGGACAAAACCAGGGGTGTTGGAGAGCTGGAAAACCACACTTATTGGTAGAACACTTGAGACCAAACTATAAACTGATGTATAGAAAGAAGACACTTCGGCTGACATAAAGATGATGTAGAAGCCAGCATTTAGCTAGAACAGTAGGGGAATGGAGGCAGCCCGGAATAAGCCATAGTTCACTTATTGCACGATTAGATACTGCCTGCTGCCGATGAATCGATACTTGCTGCTGGTAAGCCCGGGGAGGCTACATTATATCTTTCTTTTCTGTGTACATTGACACCACACTGACTGTGACTAGCATTATCTCTGAACAGTTGAGACACCTACTTACCCATTGACGTGATTTATACTACCTACTATCTATTTCTCTATCATTCAAGTGATTGTGTGTGATTTATTATACTAACATCTGTGAGTGGGGGTGAGTAAGGGTTAAATTACCTATCCTATGTTTGTTGTTGACATATAAGTAACATGTGTGCCAAGTTTCATGTTAATATCTTTAGCCGTTTGGACATGATGCTGGAACACACACACACGCAATTTTTTTGTGTGACTTTTGTTGGCAAGCATAAAGTACCAATCAGCCCTACCTAAGCAATTTTTAGTTTTCAATTTGCAGTGGTCGGAGATTTATCGAGTGTGAAAGTCACACGTAGGCAAAATAAATAAAAAATTTTTTTTTTTTTTTTTAAAGTCACAAACCCCCTTAAAAAGTCACAAGTGTAAGCCAGGTCAGACCTGGCTTACAAACTCACCTTTAACATCATTTTTAAATAGTTGCACAAAAGTCACAAACTGCGACTATTTGCGCAGCTCCACTCCCCGGCCAACTGCCCACATCTACCACCTACCCGCAAGCTATTGCAGGGACTACAACTCCCAGCATGCCCTTACAGTGAGTACATTCTGAAAGTTATAATTCCAACAGCTTGCCGGCGGATGGACAGGGAGCAGAGCCTGCCAACAGGAATATGAAATTACGACACTGTAATTTCATATTTCTCAGGTGGACCCGTGATTGGCCCGGACCGCCTGGCCAATCACAGATGCCAACAGGCAATATGAAGTTACAGTGCCGTAACTTCAATATCCCCGCTGAGAAGCCAGGGAGCAGAGAGCATTGCAGTCAGCTTCCCTGGCTTCCTTGTCAACCGCTCTGCACAATTACAACTCCCAGCATGCCCTTACTGTAAGAACATGCTGGGAGTTGTAGTCGTGCGGCGTGGGTGGGCAGAAGATGTGCAGGTGGGTAACAAGCTTGTCACCCACTCACAAATCTCTTGCCTGCGCTGCATGACTACAACTCCCAGCATGTCCTTACTGTAAGGGCATGCTAGGAGTTGTAGTCATGCGGTACGAGATGTGGAAATGAAAGCAAGCAAGTCAGGTAAGCTTGTCACCCGCCTGCACATCTCTCACCAGCTCGCCGTTGCATGACTTACAGTGAGGACATGCAGGGAGTTGTAGCCATGTGCCGCGGGCGGGAGGTGTGCAGGAGGGTGACAAATGTACTAACCTATTATCTGTTTTTTTTTTCTTCTCGTTTCATATCAGTGTTACCTGTGGACTACTCCAGAATCGGTGAACTATGTCGATGACCAGCGTTTTTTTGTTTAATATTAATAAAATGGTTAACGAGGGCTTCTGGGGAGTGTTTTTTGGAATCATTTTAATTTTTTTTAAACGTGTTGTGTTTTTTTTTCATTTTTATTTACTTTATATGCTTAGTAGTGAAGACAGAGTCCATTACTAAGCCAGAGCTTAGCATTAGCCCCAAAAACAGCTAGCGCTAACCCCCAATTATTACGCCGGTACCCCCCACCATAGGGGTTCTGGGAAGAGCCAGCACCCACAGGCCCGGAGCGTCAAACATGGCCTAGGCGATAACAGGTTGGCTTTATTTAGGCTGGGGCAAGGCCATTAACAATGTTCCTCGCCCACCCTGGTAATGTAAGGCTGTTGCTGCTTGATTGGTATATGGCTGAGACAAAAAAAAGGGGAAACCCTATGTTTTTTTATATATATATAATTTAATTATTTATGCAAATTGTGTGGGGTTACACATATTTTCATTCTCAGACAGAAACCAACCAAGCAACAAAAGCCTGATGTTACCAGGGTGGTAGAAGACCAATGTTATTGGCCCTTCCCAGCCTAAATAACGCCAGCCTGTTATCACCAAGACCCAGGAGCGCCATTTTTGAAGCTCCGGGCACATTGGCTCTTTCCGGTAACCCTGTGGCGGTGGCTACCGAGATAATTGTGGGTTAGCGCTAGCTGTTTTGGGGCCAATGCTAAGCCCAGGTTAGTAATGGATTCCATCTATAAGACAGCTTGCACTACTAAGCCTGTAAAAGTAAATAAAAAAAAAACACAACACGTTTAAAAAAAAAACCTTATATTCCAAAAAATAATCCTCGTTAACCATTTTACTAATATTAAATCAAAACAACGCTGGTCATTGTAGTCCACCGAATCAGAAGTAGTTCTCTGCATACACAGATCTGAAAGGAGAAGAAAAAAAAAATTATAAATGGGTTTGTACATTTAGGGGTTAAAAAAATGTACACATATATATAGTGCACTTTTTTTTCCACAGCTGCGACTTGAATTGGGGTTACAAAGTGGTGTTCTGAAGTCATTTATTGGTATTCATCGTTTAGCACACACAGAGCTGCAGCATCGAAGTCTGCCGGGTCACAACTACGGGGCCGGAGTATCGTGACGTCACGACTCTGCCCGCGTATGTTGGCGTCACACAGGGACGGAGTTGATACGTCACGATATCCCATATCCTTTGGAAAGGGGATAAGATGCCTTAGGGCCGGAGTATCCCTTTAACTATAATTATGAACTGTGCTTTAAAAAGTTGTTAGATGTGAATCAACCCAAGCAGTCAGTGTCCATCCCCAATGACAAAAGCCAAGTTTACATTAAAAACTAAAAGGACCCCTTATCAATTCACTGCAATTGTCAGCATTAAATGAATATCCATACACTGCATATAGGCTGATCTCTGAGCATTACTTATTTAACAAAATGTGTTCCTTGGTCTCTTTTGCAGACAGAGCAGCAAGTGGAAGATTCCTTTCTGTTGTCCGTTGCCTTACAGCCAAGTACAGGATTGGGAAGAAGTGGGTGAAGAACAGCTGTTCACAAGGAACATAGACAGAATTAATAATATATTTTAGGGTGAGTTTACACTTACAGGTTTTGAGTAACCCCCCTTTTGCAATTATTGCTAAATAACTACAAAGATGCCGCAGTTACATAAAACTGTAGCAATAAGCACAGTAGATTTGTCAAAAGGACAAGATAAATACAAAAAGAATTGCTGTTTAAGACTATGGATGCGATTTAAAAAAGGTAGAGTTCTTTAAAGGGGTACTCCACTGGAAAACATTTTTTTTTTTTTTTTAAATCAACTGGTGCCAGAAAGTTAAAATTTTTTAAATATTAATCCTGTCAGTGCTTATCAGCTGGTGTATGCTTCAAAGGAAGTTCTTATCTTTTTGAATTTCCTTTCAGTTTGACCATAGTGCTCACTTCTGACACTTCTGTCCAGAGTAGGAGCAAATCCCCATAGAAAACCTATCCTACTCTGGACAGTTCCTGACATGGACCAAGGTGTCAGCAGAGAGCACTGTGGTCAGACAGAAAGGAAATTCAAAAAGAAAAGAACTCCCTCTGTAGTATACAGCAGCTGATAAGTACTGGAAGGATTAAGATATTTAAATAGAAGTAATTTACAAATCTGTTTAACTTTCTGGCATCAGTTTATTTAAAAACAAATTAATTCCTGTGGAGTACCCCTTTAAAAGGGTATTCCGCCCATAGACATCTTATCCCCTATCCAAAAGCATAGGAGATAAGATGTCTGATCGCGGGGGTCAGTTACTGGGAGACCCGTGACATCCTTGCATTCTGTGGTCTCTGAAACCTGAGTTTCCAGGACTGGAGACGTGACATCACGCCACACCCCTTCAAGAGGGGGGACGTCTCCAGTCCCAGAAACTCAGAGGTTCCCGAGACAACAGAATGCTGGGTGCTGTACAGAGATCGGTTCCTAGTAGCTGGCCCTCAGTGATCAGACATCTTATAAGATGTTTATGGGCGGAATATCCCTTTAATTGGAACCTGTTAGCTGTATTTGCTGCAGACACTGACGTATAGATCTTACAGCATTAAAGCAAACTGTACCTTCCTTGTAGCTAAATTTTGTTGCCAAATTTATAAATTTGACTTTTTATTGCTCAAACTGTCAAGGAGATGGGGCCAAGCTGCTCAAGTGCACCTTGATTGAACAAAACCCAGACTGTCAACCAAAGAGTGGCTGGGAGGTGAAGGCAAACAAAAAAGGCCTGTCAGGCTGTGGCACTGGAGCAGCTTAGTATTGCCTACTTGACACTTGGTAGAGAAATAATAAAGGTCATTTTATAGGTTTGTGGCTTCTATCATCAGGTCCAGGAAAAATATAATTGAAAAACGACGGGAGAATAACGGGAAAAAAATTAGTGCATGCACCGTCTTTTTCTCCTGCTAAACTAAAACAGAACCATTATAATCATATATATAATCTGGCTGTGCCCGTTGTGACCTGTCACGATAACAGGCATTAAAGGCCAAAAAAAAAAAAAGGGCCTAATGGATCAGTTACAGAAGGGTCACAACGGCAGTGTGAAAGTAGCCTAATATCTATCAAACGGTGTCTGCATCTCTTGATCGCTTATAGAGCTGACAGACTTTTTATGTAACAGAAGAGGTCCTACCTATCTGCACCCTGAAGCTTACTTCCACTTTTTGCAGGGAATGATGAATAGCTGTCCAATATTGTAGGGGGGAATTCATCAATCTATATAAAGTAATTTTAGGTGTATTTTCTTGCCAAAATCTTGTGCAAGGATATTTCCTGCGTTCTTTTTGTGCATCTTTTTTGGTGGAACTTTTTCTAAAGATGTCACCGTTCAGGTGTACCGTAGAGCCGCTTTTCCTGTAGACATGAATTTACTAACTGCGTCTTTTTTTTTGCGCACAAAAAGAACGCAAATGTCATTTTTTTGCACAAATATACACCAGCTCCGAGCACACGTATTGTTTTTAAGAATTCTAGTATCCCTATTATGCCGCTCATGGAAGCTGGAGGTCCCCTCACCTGCCTCCGCTGCCTTCCACGGGTCTTCTGCTCTGGTCTGCAATCGAGCAGACCAGAGCAAAAGATGACCGATAATACTGATCAGTGCTATGTCCTATACATAGCACTGAACAGTATTAGCAATCGAATGATTGCTATAAATAGTCCCCTATGGGGACTATTAAAGTGTAAAAATAAAAGTAAAAAAAGGTTAAAAAAATTTTACTAAATTTGAAAAACCCCCGCACCAAATAAAAACCTAAATTGTCTCATTTTCCCCTTTTTCACCCACAAAAAGTATAAAAAAAATATTTTATATACATATTTGGTATCGCGGCGTGCGTAATTATCCGAACTATTGAAATAAAATGTTAATGATACCGTACGGTAAACGTAAAAAAAAAAAAAAATCCAAAATAGCTGCTTTTTTATAACATTTTATTCAAAAAAAATTCATAAAAAATGTATTAAAAGTTTTATATAAGCAAATATGCTATCAATAAAAAGTACAGATCACGGTGCAAAAAATGAGCCCTCATACCGCGGCTTATACGGAAAAATGAAAAGTCTTCAAAATAGGAGGATTTTAAACGTACTAATTTGGTTAAACAGTTTGCGATTTTTTTAAAGCACAACAGTAATAGAAAAGTATGTTATCATGGGTATAATTTTAATCATATTGACCCAAAGAATAAAGAACACTTAATTTTTACCTTAAATTGTATGGCGTGCAAACAAAACCTTCCAAAATTAGCAAAATTGCGGTTTTCTTTTTCATTTCTCCACACAAATAGTATTTTTTGGTTGTGCCATACATTTTATGGAAAAATTAGTGATGGCATTACAACTGACAACTGGTCGCGCAAAAAACAAGCCCTCATACTCGTCTGTGGAAGAAAATATAAAAGAGTTGTGATTTTTTGAAGACGAGGAGGAAAAAACGAAAACGTAAAAATAAAATTGTCTGAGTCCTTAAGGTCCAAATGGGCTGAGTCCTTTAGGGGTTAAATGAAGGATTAGCTTTCATGGTCCAACTATACATTATAAACAAGAAACAGATAGTATGGGTGCGCTTTGCAATTTGAAGAGGAAGGTCATAGTTGCCAATATAAAAAAAAAAAAAAAAATACCCAGGAACGCCTTGGCATTGATATGTCTGGTTTATTAGGGTGGCTTGCAAAAAGATAGGGATTACAAAAATATAAATTTTCTTCTCAAATATTACCTACATATTTCCTCACTATAAATCCTTTACAATGAGACCACTATAGATTTTTTGGAGATAAAACTTTTGGAGTTAGACTATGCAAGATTTGAGTGAGAGTCATGTGACCTATGCAGTCATATGATAGGCTGGGCGTAGGATAATGATGCATCGACCGGTCGTTCTTTACAGTGCGACATCATTAGAAAAATCCTTTGTGATAGGGGAGTTCTAAGAAGAGTTAAACAGAAATAGCATCCGTGATAGGAGCATCCTAATGCTCAGGGGGCAGTGCATGGTATTATTATATTCAGGGCGCAGTGTATGGCAGTATTATATTCAGGGCGCAGTGTATGGCAGTATTATATTCAGGGTGCAGTGTATGGCAGTATTATATTCAGGGCACCCTGCATGGCATTATTATAATCAGGGCACAGTGCATAGCATTATTATATTCAGGGCACAGTGTATGCCAGTATTATATTCAGGGCGCAGTGTATGCCAGTATAATATTTGGGGCGCAGTGTATGCCAGTATTATATTCAGGGCTCAGTGTATGGCAGTATTATATTCAGGGCTCAGTGTATGGCAGTATTCTATTCAGGGCTCAGTGTATGGCAGTATTCTATTCAGGGCGCAGTGTATGGCAGTATTCTATTCAGGGCGCAGTGTATGGCAGTATTAGATTCAGGGCAAAGTGTATGGCAGTATTAGATTCAGGGCAAAGTGTATGGCAGTATTATATTCAGGGCAAAGTGTATGGCAGTATTATATTCAGGGCAAAGTGCATGGCAGTATTATATTCAGGGCGCAGTGCATGGCAGTATTATATTCAGGGCGCAGTGCATGGCAGTATTATATTCAGGGCGCAGTGCATGGCATTATTATATTCAGGGCGCAGTGTATGGCAGTATTATATTCAGGGCGCAGTGTATGGCAGTATTATATTCAGGGCGCAGTGTATGGCAGTATTATATTCAGGGTGCAGTGTATGGCAGTATTATATTCAGGGCACCCTGCATGGCATTATTATAATCAGGGCACAGTGCATAGCATTATTATATTCAGGGCACAGTGTATGCCAGTATTATATTCAGGGCGCAGTGTATGCCAGTATTATATTTGGGGCGCAGTGTATGCCAGTATTATATTCAGGGCTCAGTGTATGGCAGTATTATATTTGGGGCGCAGTGTATGCCAGTATTATATTTGGGGTGCAGTGTATGGCTGTATTATATTCAGTGGGTACAGTGTGTGGCAGTATTACATTCAGAGGGTGCAGTGTGTGGCAGTATTTTATTTAGGGCACAGTATCTGGCAATATTATAATGATTATTGTGGTCATACAGAGGATGAGGATCTGCTGACATAGTGAGGAGACAATGAAGTTTGGGCCTCAGACTCTGCAGAGAAGATGGAGCTGGAAGAAGACCTGGCGTCTGGACCAGAGGAAAAGGAACGACATCAGAGAAGACATCACTCAGGTCAGTGATATCATTGTGTATTCTCCTGACTGTCCCATCACTGCTGTAATTTTTAAGTTCTGCAGTGATGATGGGGACACTGTACTCCAATCTGTGGCCTTCAGCTGTTACCAAACTGCATACCATAATGCATGAGGCTCCAGACATGATGGGAGTTTTAGCTTTGCAACAGCTGGAGAGCAACTTGAAGTGAGGTGATTGGTGGAGCTCCCAGCATTCAGAACCCACCAAAAAAAAAAAAAATGGACTGCTTATTCTTAAATGTCGGGATGTATTTTTGGTCCCAGTCCAAACCCCCTTAAAAAAAAGTCGCAAATTTAAGCCAGGTCAGACCTGGCTTACAAAACGTGCTGTAGCATTTTAAAAAAGGTGCACAAAAAGTGGCAAACTGCTACTTTTTGTACAACTTTTTGTGAAGCTCCGCTCCCTGGCCATCTGCCCACATCTACCTCCCACTGGCTAGCTGGTAGAACTACAACTCCTAGCATGTTCTCACTGTAAGAGCATGCTGGGAGTTTAGACTTCCAACAGCTAGCTGGCAAGTGGGAGACGAGGGCGGGGGGTGTGGCTTTGTTTTTCTACTTGAGGATTGGGGGGGCAAAATGGAGCTTCGCTTGTGTAGCAAGAGTTCCTTGCACCGGCCCTGGGTAGGCAGTAATTACTTACTCTGCTTGGTGTGGGGTACCGCCCAGGGATCAGTACTAGGTCCTAAACACATTAGGTAAAACTATTACCACAGGACTACCCCTTTAAGCGCAATTTAATCACAATGTACAAATATACAGAGTACAGAGATCTTTCTAGTGATCTTTTCATACCTAGACAGGTAACCCTGACAAGGGGGCATCCTCTACGTCTAGAAGAAAGAAGGTTTCATCAACACACATAGAAATTCTTTACTGTAAGAGCAGTGGGACTATGAAACTTGCTGCCACATGATGTTGTGAGGTGTGACAAACAAGTTTAACCTCCCGATCGGCGTTGCCCCGCGTCATGGCGAGTCGGGCCCGTCCCCGACCCGTGGCTAATCGCGTGTGGCACTGATCGCATGATCACTGATCTTAACCCTTTAGACGCGGCGATCCAGAACAGCTCCCTGAGCTAACCGGCAGTGATTTAGTTTCACTTTAGACACGGCGTTCTACAAAGTGAAAGTAAATCACTGCCGGTTAGCTCAGGGAGCTGTTCGGGATCGCCGCGGCAAAATCGTGGCAACCTGAACAGCTTACAAGACAGCTGGAGGATCCCTACCTGCCTCCATGCTGTCCGATCACCGAATGACTGCTCAGTGAATCATCGATCAGTGGTTTCTTATGAGAAACAACTGATCAATGTAAAAGATCAGTGCGTGCAGTGTTATAGGTCCCTATGGGAGCTATAACACTGCAAAAAAAAAAAAAAGTGAATTAACCCCTCCCCTAATAAAAGTTTGAATCACCACTCTTTTCCCATAAAAAAAAAAAAACAGTAAATAAAAATAAACATATGTGGTATCGCCGTGTGCGGAAATGTCCGAAAGAAATATAAAAATATATAATTAATTAATTAATTAATTAATTAATTAAACCGCACGGTCAATGGCATACCCCTTTAACTTTCTGGCACCAGTTGATTAAAAAAATAAAAAAAGTTTTCCACCGGAGTACCCCTTTAAGGGGGGACTGAATGTTTTTATGGAAAAATATAATCTAACAAATGATAGATACTGGATAAATAAAAAATATATATATTTATATTTTTTTTCCTGCTTTCTATGGCTCAATGGAGTAGTAAGCTGAACTTTGACTCGTCTTTTAACCTTATAAATTATGTAACTGTCACTTCCCACTTCTATTTCTTCTTTCCCCTATATGTTTCCCCTTCATGTTTTAGGGCATGCTGCAGCTAGCAAGTCTAGGTGGAGTGAAGCAAAGATCAGTGCTTTTGTTGTCAGGGTGTAGAATCTGATAAAAAGAAAAGTGCATATTATGTCCTGACACTAGCTAGCTTCAGAACATTATTAACACTGGAGCCTGTATGTGGTGCCCAGCCTGTGGACATTTAAAATTAATATATCTGACAGTGTCATTGAGCTGCTTTGCATAGCCCCTAAGTAGCATTAGTTTTTCACATTAGTTACAGAGCTTTAAAAAACTGATTGGGATTTAATGTAGAGCCAGAACTCTCACCAGAAGGAAAAGAGGAAAAAACAACAATAAAGCCAACCGAGTACATGCGAGACAGGAGGCAAGACACACTTGTCTTTGTACTCCTCACATGGTTGCCGACACACACACTTGACACTATATGATCCAAATAAGTTTATATTTGTTTAATCGGACAACAAGACATGGTTCCAGTAATCCATGTCCTTGTCATCAGCAAACTGTTTGCAGGCTTTCTTGTGCTATATCTTTAGAATGGGCTCCTTTCTGGGAAGACAGCTATGCAGACCAATTTGATGCAGTGCACTCAACTTCCTTGGTCGACCATGGCGAGGTTTGATCTGATTGGAATCTGTCCTGTGAAACAGCTGTGTGGTCTTTTTCACCATGCTGCAGCTCGGTATCAGGGTCTTAGCAAGATTTTGCGTTAGGGACCCACTACTTACAGGTGGCCATGACGTGGCTAGTGGGCTTGCACTTCATGATCATAAAGTACATTAAAAACCTGTTAGTTTAATAAATGTTGCTGAGAAGCATTAGATCATTGTGTATGTTGTGGATTTGCAAGTCTGTTTTATCTATTTGAATCTACATTGTGTTTTCTATCCCCCTCTTTTTGTTGTTGTTGTTCTTACTTAGTCTGCACTCCGCCATATTAGCAGGAAGCTGCACAGGGCCCCTTCCTTTCTGGCAGCCTCCCACTGACTGGGAGCACATGGTAAGTGAGCTTTCACACCTTGTTCACACTGGTGTGGGTCTGTGCGGCATCCATTGATACCGCGGCACCATGTCTATGGGAAGGCACGGCCCTGGGACTGGTTTGTATGGCATTGGGGCTACTCTGCCAGTGGGTCGTTCACCCGGTGGGCACTGGTGTCATGGCGGTGGTGGTTGCCACCCAGTGCTACGCCATTTGATGCTAGGGGCGTTAGGGACCCGCTACTAACAGGTGGCCGTGAAGTGGCTTGCACTTCATGATCATAAATACATTTTGCTGAGAAGCAGTAGATCATTGTGCATGTTGTGGATGTGCAACCATGTTTGAATTCACAATATTTTTATTGCCTAGTCCATTTTTAGAGCAAATATTCTTTTTTGAATGATTCTCAAAGAGTTCCATGCCATGAGGTGCCATGTTGAACTTCCAGTGACCAGTATTACAATGTGACAGCAAAAATACCAAATTCACACCTGAGACCTTGTAACCCTTAAAAGGAAAACCGTCACATGTTCACTCCTGCACCAATTCATATGATCCCTTCCTTGCCCAGATCAGACCAGCCGTGCGCCTGCAATCTTAGTTTTTCTATACATGCAAATGTGGCTATAACTGTCATGGGCGGGGTTTTCAGGGGCCTAGTGGCACTGAGACTTCAGCATCGCCCATCCGCAGCGCCGCCCGCTTAGGAATATTCATCCCCCCCTCCCTCCAGCTCTTCCCGCCGCTCCTAACTGGTCTTCACAACGCATGTCAGGAAGCGGCACATGTGCATTGAAGACCAGTTAGGAGCAGCGGGGAGAGGAAGAGCGGGAGGGATGAATATTCATAAGCGGGCGGCGCTGACGTCTCAGTGCCACTAGGCTCCTGAAAACCCTGTCCATGCCAGTTATAGCTACATTTGCATATATAGAAAAACTAAGATTGCAGGCGAATGGCCGGATGGATCGGGGCAAGTTATGAATCGGCGTCCCCGCACTATCCAACAGTACCTCTGGTTAGTGCGGGAGTGAACATGTGACCGTTTTCCTTTAAGAGTCACATGACAATGGGGAGGGAAGATGGCTTATTGGGCCAAATTTGGACATAGTATTTGGACAAAAGTGTATAGTCACTTTTAATGCCAAGGTTAAGACATTAATGGTTGTATTGAGCTATTTTGAGGGGACAACAACATGTAACACTGTCACACAAGCTGTGCACGCACTACTACATTGTAGCAGAGTGTCATTTCTTCAGTGTTGTCAAATAAAAAGATATAAAATATTTACAAAAATGTAAGAGGTATATGCTCTTATGGAAGAAACTGTATATGGAAACATTTTCAACAAATTAGCTAATCCATTGCCTAAGTAATAATGGTTTGTAAATTTACATTTTTGTGAACTATAGGAAGGTTTAAGAGCAATAGTCTCAAATGTAACAGTAGTAACAATATAAATTTATAGTGTTTAACCCCTTAAGGACCCAGCCCAAATATACCTTAACCCCTTAAGGACCAGGCCATTTTATACCTTAAGGACCGGAGCGTTTTTTTGCAATTCTGACCACTGTCACTTTAAACATTAATAACTCTGGAATGCTTTTAGTTATCATTCTGATTCCGAGATTGTTTTTTCGTGACATATTCTACTTTAACTTAGTGGTAAAATTTTATGGTAACTTGCATCCTTTCTTGGTGAAAAAATCCCAAAATTTGATGAAAAAAAATGAAAATTTAGCATTTTTTTAACTTTGAAGCTCTCTGCTTGTAAGGAAAATGGATATTCAAAATATATTTTTTTTGGGTTCACATATACAATATGTCTACTTTATGTTTGCATCATAAAATTTATGAGTTTTTACTTTTGGAAGACACCATAGGGCTTCAAAGTTCAGCAGCAATTTTGAAATTTTTCACAAAATTTTCAAACTCACTATTTTTCAGGGACCAGTTCAGTTTTGAAGTGGATTTGAAGGGTCTTCATATTAGAAATACCCCATAAAAGACCCCATTATAAAAACTACACCCCCTAAAGTATTCAAAAAAACATTCAGTAAGTGTATTAACCCTTTAGGTGTTTCACAGGAATAGCAGCAAAGTGAAGGAGAAAATTCAAAATCTTCATTTTTTACACTCACACTCGCATGTTCTTGTAGACCCAATTTTAGAATTTTTGCAAGGGGTAAAAAGGAGAAAATTTTTACTTTTATTTGAAACCCAATTTCTCTCGAGTAAGCAAATACCTCATATGTCTATGTTAATTGTTCGGCGGGCGCAGTAGAGGGCTCAGAAGGGAAGGAGCGACAAATGGTTTTTGGGGGGCATGCCGCATTTAGGAAGCCCCTATGGTGCCAGGACAGCAAAAAAAAAAACACATGGCATACCATTTTGGAAACTAGACCCCTCAGGGAACGTAACAAGGGGTAAAGTGAACCTTAATACCCTACAGGTATTCACGACTTTTGCATATGTCAAAAAAATATATAATTTTTTTTACCTAAAATGCTTGGTTTCCCAAAAATTTAACATTTTTAAAAAGGGTAATAGCAGAAAATATCCCCCAAAATTTGAAGCCCAATTTCTCCCGATACAGAAAACACCTCGCATGGGGGTGAAAAGTGCTCTGTTGGTGCACTACAGGTCTCAGAAGAGAAGGAGTCACATTTGGCTTTTTGAAAGCAAATTTTGCTCTGGGGGCATGCCGCATTTAGGAAGCCCCTATGGTGCCAGAACAGCAAAAAAAAAAAACACATGGCATACCATTTTGGAAACTAGACCCCTCGGGGAACGTAACAAGGGGTAACGTGAACCTTAATGCCCTACAGGTGTTTCACGACTTTTGCATATGTAAAAAAATATATATATTTTTTTACCTAAAATGCTTGTTTTCCCAAAAATTTTACATTTTTTAAAAGGGTAATGGCAGAAAATACCCCCCAAAATTTGTTAGGCAATTTCTCCCGAGTACGGCGATACCCCATATGTGGCCCTAAACTGTTGCCTTGAAATACGACAGGGCTCCAAAGTGAGAGCGCCATGCGCATTTGAGGCCTAAATTAGGGACTTGCATAGGGGTGGACATAGGGGTATTCTACGCCAGTGATTCCCAAACAGGGTGCCTCCAGCTGTTGTAAAACTCCCAGCATGCCTGGACAGTCAACGGCTATCTGGCAATACTGGGAGTAGTTGTTTTGCAACAGCTGGAGGCTCCGTTTTGGAAACAGTGGCGTACCAGACGTTTTTCATTTTTATTGGGGAGGGGGGTTGTATAGGGGTATGTGTATATGTAGTGTTTTTTACTTTTTATTTTGTGTTAGTGTAGTGTAGTGTTTTTAGGGTACAGTCGCACGGGCGGGGGGTTCACAGTAGTTTCTCGCTGGCAGTTTGAGCTACGGCAGAAAATTTGACGCAGCTCAAACTTGCAGCCGGATACTTACTGTAATCCTCCGCCCATTTAAGTGTACCCTGTACGTTCACATTGGGGGGGGGGGGTAACATCCAGCTGTTGCAAAACTACAACTCCCAGCATGTACGGTCTATCAGTGCATGCTGGGAGTTGTAGTTTTGCAACAGCTGGAGGCACACTGGTTGTGAAACACCGAGTTTGGTAACAAACTCAGTGTTTTGCAACCAGTGTGCCTTCAGCTGTTGCAAAAGCTACAACCCCCAGCATGTACGGACAGCAGAAGGGCATGCTAGGTGTTGTAGTTATGCAACAGCTGGAGGCATACTACTTTGGCTGGGGATGCTGGGGATTGTAGTTATGCAACAGCTGGAGACACACTGGTTTGCTACATAACTCAGTGTGCCTTCAGCTGTTGCAAAACTACAACTCAGCAGTCACCGACAGCCAACGGGCATGCTGGGAGTTGTAGTTATGCAACAGCTGAAGGTACACTTTTCCATAGAAAGAATGTGCCTCCAGCTGTTGCAAAACTACAAGTCCCAGCATGCCCATAAGGGCATGCTGGGAGTTGTGGTGGTCTGCCTCCTGCTGTTGCATAACTACAGCTCCCAGCATGCCCTTTTTGCATGCTGGGAGCTGTTGCTAAGCAACAGTAGGAGGCTGTCACTCACCTCCAACGATCCTCGTTGCACCAGGTCAGTCCCTCGTCGTCTCCGCCGCCGCCGCTGCTCCTGGGGCCCCGATTCCAACAGGGGCGCCGGGGATCGGGGTCCCCAGCACCCGGGGTGCACGTCCCGCACCCGCTCACATCCTCCGGAAGAGGGGCGGAGCGGGTTGCGGGAGTGACACCCGCAGCAGGCGCCCTGATTGGTCTGCCGGTAATCCGGCCGACGAATCAGGGCGATCGTGAGGTGGCACCTCAACCCTGCTGGCTCTGGCTGTTCGGGGCCGTCTCTGACGGCCCCGATCAGCCAATAATTCCGGGTCACTGGAGACCCGATTGACCCGGAATCCGCCGCAGATCGCTGGACTGAATTGTCCAGCGATCTGCGGCCATCGCCGACATGGGGGGTCATAATGACCCCCCTGGGCGATATGCCCCGATGCCTGCTGAACGATTTCAGCAGGCATCGGGCACCGGCTCCGCTCCAGATGGTTGCGGGGGGCCGGTAAAACACATGACGTTCTCATACGTCATGTGTCCTTAACCCCTTAAGGACTCAGCCCATTTTGGCCTTAAGGACTCAGACAATTTAATTTTTACGTTTTCGTTTTTTCCT
Organism: Hyla sarda; assembly: GCF_029499605.1. Classification (NCBI taxonomy): domain Eukaryota; kingdom Metazoa; phylum Chordata; class Amphibia; order Anura; family Hylidae; genus Hyla; species Hyla sarda. The sequence goes on along the minus strand of NC_079189.1, from coordinate 254,884,154 downwards.
CCTCACCTTCTAAAAATCATAACTCTTTTATATTTTCATCCACAGACTAGTATGAGGGCTTGTTTTTGCGCGACCAGTTGTCCTTTGTAATGACGTAACTCATTATATCATAAAATGTATGGCGCAACCAAAAAACACTATTTTTGTGGGGAAATTAAAACGAAAAACGCAATTTTGCTAATTTTGGAAGGTTTTGTTTTCACGCCGTACAATTTATGGTAAAAATGACGTGTGTTCTTTATTCTTAGGGTCAATACGATTAAAATGATACCCATTATTATATACATTTATATTATTGTTGCGCTTAAAAAAAATCACAAACTTTTTAACCAAATTAGTACGTTTATAATCCCTTTATTTTGATGACCTCTAACTTTTTTATTTTTCCGTATAAGTGGCGGTATGGGGGCTCATTTTTTGCGCCATGATCTGTACTTTTTTTTGATACCACATTTGCATATAAAAAACTTTTAATACACTTTTTATAATTTTTTTTTTTAATAAAATGTATTAAAAAAGTAGGAATTTTAGACTTTTTTTATTTTTTTTCGTTCACGCCGTTCACCGTACGGGATCATTAACATTTTATTTTAATAGTTCGGACATTTACGCACGCGGCGATACCAAATATGTCTATAAAAAATGTTTTTTACGCTTTTTGGGGGTAAAATAGGAAAAAACTGACGTTTTACTTTTTTATTGGGGGGAGGGGATTTTTCACTTTTTTTTTACTTTTACTTTTACATTTTTTTAAATTTTTTTTTACACTTGAATAGTCCCCATAGGGGACTATTCATAGCAATACCATGATTGCTAATACTGATCTGTTCTATGTATAGGACATAGAACAGATCAGTATTATCGGTCATCTCCTGCTCTGGTCTGCTCGATCTCAGACCAGAGCAGGAGATGCCGGGAGCCGCACGGAGGAAGGAGAGGGGACCTCCGTGCGGCGTTATGAATGATCGGATCCCCGCAGCAGCGCTGCGGGCGATCCGATCGTTCATTTAAATCGCGAACTCCCGCAGATGCCGGGATCTGTATTGATCCCGGCACCTGAGGGGTTAATGGCGGACGCCCGCGAGATCGCGGGCGTCGGCCATTGCCGGCGGGTCCCTGGCTGCGATCAGCAGCCGGGATCAGCCGCGCATGACACGGGCATCGCTCCGATGCCCGCGGTTATGCTTAGGACGTAAATGTACGTCCTGGTGCGTTAAGTACCACCTCACCAGGACGTACATTTACGTCCTGCGTCCTTAAGGGGTTAAGGACTCGGAAATGGAGACGTATGAGAACGTCATGTGTCCTTAAGGGGTTAAGGACCCGGCGATTTTTTGAACATCTGACCACTGTCACTTCAAGCATTAATAACTCTGGGATGCTTTTACCTTTCATTCTGATTCCGAGATTGTTTTTTTTGTGACATATTCTACTTTATGTTAGTGGTAACATTTTGTCAATACTTGTTTCATTTTTTGGTGAAAAATTCCAAAATTTGATGAAAAAATTGGAAACCATTTTTTTTTTTTTTACTTTGAAGCTCTCTGCTTATAAGGAAAATAGACATTCCAAATAAATTATACATTTATCCACATACACAATATATCTACTTTATGTTTGCATCATAAAGTTGACATGTTTTTACTTTTGGAAGACATCAGAGGGCTTCAAAGTTCAGCAGCAATTTTCCAATTTTTCACAAAATTTTCAAAATCGGAATTTTCAGGGACCAGTTCAGTTTTGAAGTGGATTTGAAGGGCCTTCATATTAGAAATACCCCACAAATGACCCAATTATAAAAACTGCACCCCTCAAAGTATCCAAAATGACATTCAGTAAGTGTGTTAACCCTTTAGGTGTTAACACAGGAATAGCAGCAAAGTGAATGAGAGAATTCAAAATCTTCATTTTTTACATTCGCATGTTCTTGGAAACCCAGTTTTTTTTATTTTTACAAGGGGTTGAAGGAGAGAAATCTTCCTAAAATGTGTAACTCAATTTCTCTCGAGTAAGGAAATACCTCATATGTGTATGTCAAGTGTTCGGCAGGCGCAGTAGAGGGCTCAGAAGGGAAGGAGAGACAATGGGATTTTGGAGAGCGAGTTTTTCTGAAATGGTTTTTGGGGGGCATGTCACATTTAAGAAGCCCCTATGGTGCCAGAGCAGCAAAAAAAAAAAAAAAAAAAAAAACACATGGCATACTATTTTGGAAACTACACCCCTCAAGGAACGTAACAAGGGGTACAGTGAGCCTTCACACCCCACAGGTGTTTCACGACTTTATGTCAAAGTTGGATGTGTTAATTATTATAATTTTTTTTTTTTCACTGAAATGCTAGTTTTCCCCCAAATGTAAATTTTTTTACAATGAGTAATAGGAGAAAATGCCCCCCAAAATTTGTAACCCCATCTCTTCTGAGTATGGAAATACCCCATGTGTGGACCTCAAGTGCTCTGCGGGTGAACTACAATGCTCAGAAGAGGAGTCGTCACATTTGGCTTTTGGAAAGCACATTTTGCTGTAATGATTTTTGGGGGGCATGTCGCATTTAGGAAGCCCCTATGGTGCCATAACAGCAAAAAAACGACACCCCTCAAGGAACGTAACAAGGGGTCCAGTGAGCCTTTCCACCCCACAGGTGTTTGACTACTTTGGATGTGTAAATAATTTTTTTTTTATTTACTAAAATGCAGTTTTTTCCCCAAATTTTAGATTTTTAGAAGGGGTAAGAGGAGAAAATGACCCCCAAAAATGTGTAACCCCATCTCTTCTGAGTAAGGTAATATCCCATGTGTGGACTTCAAGAGCACTGCGGGCGCACTACAATGCTCAGAAGAGAATGAGTCACATTTGCAAATTTTGCTGAAATGGGGGGGGCATGTCGCATTTAGTGCCAGAACAGAAAAAAAAATAATTTAATTTGTAAATACATTTCTTTGGAATAAGGACATACCTCATATGGACCGGTCAAGGAAGAACAGGAGTGCAGTCAGGGGCCTTGAGCTTCGAAATCGCTGCCTGTGGAGCCAGAGCAGTGGGACCCCCCCTCAAGGAGCATTACATGGGGTAAGTTACTAAAATCGGTGGGACAGTGGGACATAAAATTATAAAACAGGTTATGTTCCCAGAATTATGACCCAGAGCATAGCCAAAACTAAAGAATATGCCCACTCCAAACCCTATGCTCTGAATCATCATTCTGGGAATGTGATGAGTGTGTGGCGTCCCTAACCTGTTGCCTCAAATGCAAATCCCGCTCATGTGGAGAGAGCGTGCTGCGCATTTGAGGGAACATAAAAAGTCCCCGATGATAGTGACTCAGTGACCCATGACCCATTTTTTTGAAAAAATACCCCCAGAGGTCTTATCAGTTTATTTATTTATTAAATTTTTTTGCAGACATTTTTTTTGGGCAATTTAGTGGTTTTATGGGGTAAAAATTTGGAATGTACTCTGGACTTGGTGCATTGCATAATGAAGGCATTCCCGAATGGCCTCGAACCGCTTCCATGCCATGGCCATACTGTACAGCGGGGTCTGGTATAGGACGTCCCCACTCCAGTACTGCCTGACACTTGGCTTTTTGACCAGGCCCATGTGCAGCACGAGGCCCCAAAATGTCCTCATTTCGGCTGCACTGACGGCGTACCATTCATTGGACCTGGCCAAAAAAGAATCAGGGTGGTGGGCGATGAACTGCCTTGCGTACAGATTCCTCTGCTCCACCATTAGATTGACCAGGCTCTCACTGAAAAAATAACGGTGGGGGGGAGGGTGCGTGTGTGTGTGTGGGGGGGGGGGGGGGGGGGAGGGTGTGTGTGTGTGGGGGGGGGGAGGGTGTGTGTGTGTGTGTGTGTGTGGGAGAAATGTATGACCCCCCCCCCCTCGGCATTTGCATGGGATGCCTGCTGAACGATATCAGCAGGCATCCCGGTCCTCCCCCGCACGGCAGGGACTAAAATTCCCACGGGCGTATGGATATGTCCTGTGTCCTTAACCTCTTAAGGACCCAGGACGTACGGGGACGTCCCCGCACCCTGGGCCTTAAGGACCCAGGACGTCCCCGTACGTCCTGGCGTTTTCCGGTCTCTGCCGCTCGCCGGGCAGAGATCGGAACTGGATGCCTGCTGAAATCCTTCAGCAGGCATCCAGGGCAAACGCCGAGGGGGGCCATGTAGGGAAATCGCCCTTGCGATCTGCGGCGATATCGGGCTGATCGGGTCTCTGGGACCCGACCGCCCGGTAATTTCGCATGATCCCGGTTGTCACAGCCAGCCAGGATCATGCTAACGTATAGGAGCGAGGTGGCAAACCTGCCACCTCCTCCTATACCCTGCGATCTGTCGGTTAGTTAACCGACCAATCGCAGGAGGGGGCGGTTACTTCCTCCCGTCCTGCCCGGCCCCTGAAAGTCCGGAGAGGACGGGAGGAAGACCGGAGGACGCGGCGGGGGACGGGGGAGTGCTGGGGACCGGCCCCGGTACTTACCTCGTCCCTGAAGACCCGGATCCCGGCGAGGAAGATGGCAGCGGCGGCGACAGGTGAGTTGATCTTCAGCCGCGGTCGGGCCCTTTACAGCAATGCACGTCGCCGTAAAGCGACATGCATTGCTGTAATAGGACCCTGTAAACTACAACTCCCAGCATGCCCAGACAGCCCTTGGCGTCTGGGCATGCTGGGAGTTGTAGTTTTGCAACATCTGGAGGTCCACAGTTTTTGGACCACTGTGCCCTTCCAGATGTTGCAAAACTACACATCCTCAGCATGCCCTTACTGTCCAGGCATGCTGGGAGTTGTAGTGCTGTAACATCTGGCCCTTCAGATGTTGCAGAACTACAACTCCCAGCATGCCTGGACAGTTTTGGCATACTGGGGGTTGTAGTTTTGCAACATCTGGAAGGGCACAGATTGGGAACCACTGTATTATTAGTGGTCTGCAAACTGTAGTCCTCCAGATGTTGCAAAACTACAACTCCAAGCATGCTGGGAGTTGTAGTTTGGCAACATCTGTCTCTAAAGATGTTGCCGAACTACTACTCCCAGCATGCCTGAGAATGTTTGGGAGTTGTGGTTTTGCAACAGCTGGAGGCACACTGGTTGGGAAACATTGTATCCTAACTCAGTGTTTCCCAACCCGTGTGCCTCCAGCTGTTGCAAAACCACAACTCCCAAACATTCTCAGGCATGCTGGGAGTAGTAGTTTTGCAACAGCTGGAGGTCCCCCCCCCCCCCGCCTGTGAATGTACAGGGTACATTCACATGGGCAGGGGGCTTACAGTGAGTATCGGGCTGCAAGTTTGCAATGCAGCAAATTTTGCGCGGCAGCTCAAACTCGCTGTAATCCCCGGCCCGTGTGACTGTACCCTAAAAACACTACACTAACACAAAATAAAATAAAAAGTAAAAAACACTACATATACACATACCCCTACACAGCCCCCCTCCCTCCCCAATAAAAATGAAAAACGCCTGGTACGCCACTCTTTCCAAAATGGAGCCTCCAGCTGTTGCAAAACAACAACTCCCAGTATTGCCGGACAGCCGTTGACTGTCCAGGCATGCTGGGAGTTTTGCAACAGCTGGAGGCACCCTGTTAGGGGTATTCTACGCCAGTGATTCCCAATGTCCACCCCTATGCAAATCCCTAATTCAGGCCTCAAATGCGCAGGGCGCTCTCACTTTGGAGCCCTGTCGTATTTCAAGGCAACAGTTTAGGGCCACATATGGGGTATCACCGTACTCGGGAGAAATTGACTAACAAATCTTGGGGGTCTTTTTCTCCTTTCACCCCTTATGAAAAGGTGAAGTTGGGGTCTACACCAGCATGTTAGTGTAAAAAAAAATAAACTTTTTACACTAACATGCTGGTGTTGCCCTATACTTTTCATTTTGACAAGAGGTAAAGGGGAAAAAAGCCCCCCAAAATTTGTAACGCAATTTCTCCCGAGTACGGAGATACCCCATATGTGGGCGCAAACTGCTCTGGGGGCGCACAACAAGGCCCAGAAGGGAGAGTGCGCCATGTACATTTGAGGTGATTTGCACAGGGGTGGCTGATTGTTACAGCGGTTTTGACAAACGCAAAAAAAAAAACCCCACATGTGACCCCATTCGGAAACTACACCCCTCACGGAATGTAATGAGGGGTGCAGTGAGAATTTACACCCCACTGGTGTCTGACAGATCTTTGGAAGAGTGGGCTGTGCAAATTAAAAATGTTGTACAGCCCACTGTTCCAAAGATATGACAGACACCAGTGGGGGGTAAATGCTCACTTTACGCCTTCTTACGTTCCTCAAGGGGTCTAGTTTCCAAAATGGTATGCCATGTGGGGGTTATTTTGCTGTCCTGGCACCATATGGGCTTCCTAAATGAGACATGCCCCCCGAGCAAAATTTGCTCTCAAAAAGCCAAATATGACTCCTCCTCTTCTGAGCATTGTAGTTCGCCCGTAGTGCACTTCAGGTCAACTTATGGGGTACCTTTATACTCAGAAGAGATGTGGTTACAAATTTTGGGGGGTATTTTCTGCTATTAACCCTTGCAAAAATTTGAAATTTGGGGGGGAAACACACCTTTAAGTGATTTTTAAAAAAATTTTTTTTACGTATGCAAAAGTCGTGAAACCCCTGTGGGGTATTAAGGCTCACTTTATTTCTTGTTACGTTCCACAAGGGGTCTAGTTTCCAAAATGGTATGCCATGTGTTTTTTTTTGCTGTCCTGGCACCATAGGGGCTTCCTAAATGCGACATGCCCCCGAGCAAAATTTGCTCTCAAAAAGCCAAATATGACTCCTTCTCTTCTGAGCATTGTAGTTCACCCATAGTACACCTCAGGTCAACTTATGGGGTACCTTCATACTCAGAAGAGATGGGGTTACAATGTTTGGGGGGTATTTTCTGCTATTAAACCTTGCAAAAATGTGAAATTTGGGGGGAAACACATTTTAGTGAAATTTTATTTTTATTTTTTTACATATGCAAAAGTCGTGAAACTCCTGTGGGGTATTAAGGCTCACTTTATTCCTTGTTACGTACCTCAAGGGGTCTAGTTTCCAAAATGGTATGCCATGTGGGGGATTTTTGCTGTTCTGGCACCATAGGGGCTTCCTAAATGCAACATGCCCCCCAAAAACCATTTAAAAAAAAAACGTACTCTCCAAAATCCCCTTGTTGCTCCTTCCCTTCTGAATCCTCTACTGCGCCCGCCGAACACTTTACATAGACATATGAGGTATGTGCTTCGTCGAGAGGAATTGGGCTACAAATATAAGTATACATTTTCTCCTTTTTCCCCTTGTAAAAATTCAAAAATTGGGTCTACAAGAACATGCGAGTGTAAAAAATGGAGATTGTGAATTTTCTCCTTCACTTTGCTGTTATTCCTGTGAAACACCTAAAGGGTTAAAACGCCGACTGAATGTCATTTTGAATACTTTGGGGGCTGCAGTTTTTATAATGGGGTCATTTGTGGGGTATTTCTAAAATGAAGACCCTTCAAATCCACTTCAAACCTGAACTGGTCCATGAAAAATTGTGAGTTTGGAAATTTTGTGAAAAATTTCAAAATTGCTGCTGAACTTTGAAGCCCTCTGGTGTCTTCCAAAAGTAAAAACTCATCAATTTTATGATGCAAACATAAAGTAGACATATTGTATATGTGAATAAAAAAAAAATTTATTTGGAATATCCATTTTCCTTACAAGCAGAGAGCTTCAAAGTTAGAAAAATGCAAAATTTTCAAATTTTTCATAAAATTTGGGGATTTTTCACCAAGAAAGAATGCAAGATACCACAAAATTTTACCACTATGTTAAAGTAGAATATGTCACGAAAAAACAATCTCGGAATCAGAATGATAACTAAAAGCATTCCAGAGTTATTAATGTTTAAAGTGACAGTGGTCAGATGTGCAAAAAATGGCCGGGTCCTGAGGTGTAAAATGGCTGGGTCCTTAAGGGGTTAAGTAACAGAAAGCCAGGGCGTATCCATACGCCCTAGGTCCTTAAGAGGTTAAGGACGAGCGCTGTTAATGTACGGCACTGCTAAGAAGTACTACATTTACAGCTCCCAGCTTTCCTGGATCACCGAAACGGGATGACTACTGACATCTATCAGCAGCCATCCCGGCATGTCGGCTATCGCAGCAAATCGCCGGTCAATTCAGAACAGCGATTTGCTGCTATTCCGGGTCAATTGGGTCTCTGGTGACCCGGAAAAAAAAAAAGGGTGAATGGGGCTGTCCGGGACAGCCCCATTCACCCTTACCCAGCAGGAGTGAGGTGGCACGGGTGTCGCCTTACGATCACGTGATTGATCAGTCGCAATGACCGACCAATCATGGACCTGCTGGTGGGGGTCTCCTACCTTGCCCCTCAGGATGGCGGCGACAGGAGCAGCAGGATCGGTCCCGGCAGCAGGATACAGCGGCGGCGGTCCCAGTGGCAGGATACGACAGGATGTGAGGCCTGTTCACCTCCTACTGTTGCTTAGCAACAACTCGCAGCATGCAAAGCCAAAGGGCATGCTGGGAGTTTTAGCAGTGTGCCTCTAGTTGTTGCAAAACTACAACTCTCAGCATGCCCTTTGACTGTCAATACATGCTGATTGTTGCAGTTTTGCAACAGCTGGAGACACATTGGTTGTGAAACCGAGTTTGTTACCTAACTCAGTGTTTGCAACCAGTGTGCCTCCAGCTGTTACAAAAATACAACTCCCAGCATGCACTGAGAGACTGTACATGCTGGGAGTTTTAGTTTTGCAACAGGTGGAGGCACACTGGTTGAGAAACACTGAAGTAACAAATGCTCAGTGTTACGCAACCAATGTGCCTCCAGCTGTTGCATAACTACAACTCCCAGCATGTATGGTCTGTAAATGCATGCTGGGAGTTGTAGTTTTGCAACAGCTGGAGACACCCTGTTTGGGAAACACTGTCGTGGGATTGGAGCCATGTCATATTTCAAGGAAACAGTTTAGGGCCACATATGGGGTATTTCCGTACTCGGGAGAAATTAAAAAATTTGGGGGGCTTTTTCTCCTTTTAACCCTTATGAAAAGGTAAAGTTGGGGTCTACACCAGCATGTTAGTGTAAATAAAATACATTTTTACACTAACATGCTGGTGTTGCCCCATACTTTAAATTTTCACAAGTGGTAGGAAAAAAAAAGCCCCCCAAAATTTGTAACCCCATTTCTTCTGAGTAAGAACATACCCCATATGTGGATGTAAATTAAATTTTTCATTTGCACAGCCCAATGTTCCAAAGATCTGTCAAACGCCAGTGGGGTGTAAATGTTCACTGTACCCCTTATTAAATTCTGTAAGGGGTGTAGTTTCCAAAATGGGGTCACATGTGGGGGGTCCACTGTTCTGGTGCAGCCGGGGGGCTTTGTAAACGCACATGGCCCCCAACTTCTATTCCAACCAAATTCTCTCACGAAACACTCAATGGCGCTCCTTCTCTTCTGAGCATTGTAGTTCGCCAGCAGAGCACTTTACATCCACATATGGGGTGTGTCTATACTCGGAAGAAATTGGGTTACACATTTTGGGAGGCTTTTTCTCCAATTACCCCTTGTGAAAATGAAAAATTTGGGGTAACATCAGAATTTTAGTGAAAAAAAATCAAAATTTTCTGTCCAACTTTAGCGAAAATTTGTCAAACACCTGTGGGGTGTTAAAGAGGTATTCCAGGAAAAAAAAAACTTTTTTATATATATCAACTGGCTCCAGAAAGTTAAACAGATTTGTAAATTACTTCTATAAAAAAATCTTAATCCTTTCAGTACTTATGAGCTTCTGAAGTTAAGGTTGTTTTCTGTCTAAATCCTCTCTGATGACACCTGTCTCGGAAAACGCCCAATTTAGAAGAGGTTTGCTATGGAGATTTGCTTCTAAACTGGACGTTTACCGAGACAGGTGTCATCAGAGAGGATTTAGACAGAAAAGAACAACCTTAACTTCAGAAGCTCATAAGTACTGAAAGGATTAAGATTTTTTAATAGAAGTAATTTACAAATCTAGGCCGTAGGCCCGTTGAAGCACTACTAAGTGCGAAACACAGGTGTCGCCTCTCTGTGGTACCCCCCTTGTACCATCCGTCGTCTCCCCGAGAATTGTACTACGGCTGTGAGTAATGTGCAAATAAATCTGCTGAATTGGAAATCCGGTGAGTGTCGACTTTTCTTTGTCTTCTCATGCACTGATGGTATATTCTATGTGAGTCTGAGCACCACCGTACCCTCACTCCGCTACAGCGACTTAGTGTCCACCCGCCTTCAGGTACAGAAGTTAGCAGTGCCGAACTACTCATCTATAATTTACAAATCTGTTTAACTTTCTGGAGCCAGTTGATATATAAAAAAAAGTTTTTCCTGAAATACCCCTTTAAGACTCATTGTACCCCTTGTTACCTTCCTTAAGGGGTATAGTTTCCAAAATAGTATGCCATGTGTTTTTTTTTTTTTTTGCTGTTCTGGCACCATAGGGGCCATGCGACATGCCCCCCAAAAACCATTTCAGCAAAATTTGCTTTCCAAAAGACAAATGTGACTTCTCTTCTGAGCATTGTAGTGCACCAACAGTGCACTTGACATCCACACATGGGGTATTTCCATACTCAGAAGAGATGGGGTTACAAATTTTGGGTGCCATTTTTTCTTATAACCCCTTGCAAAAATGTAAAATTTTGGGGAAAACCAGCATTTTAGAGAAAAAAAAAATTTAATTTACACATCCGACTTTAACGAAAAGTCGTCAAACACCTGTGGGGTGTTAAGGCTCACTGTACCCCTTGTTATGTTCCTTGAGGGGTGTAGTTTCCAAAATAGTATGCCATGTTTTTTTTTTTTTTTTGCTGTTCTGGCACAATAGGGGCTTCCTAAATGTACTTCCCTAATATCGCCAATCCTGTAATATTTCTTCTGTTCCTGTGGTTAGAAGGATAAAAGACCTGCGATGACATCATTGGTCAATTGACTAAGGGTGCGTTCACACTGCGGAATCTCCACTCCCTGAATTCAGCGAGCGGAGATTCCGTCGGGCATCCCCCGCCGAAAATACTTCAGCGCTAGCGCCGCGGGCCACTTAGCCGTCACCATTGACTGCTATGCAGTGCTCGCGGAATCCGCGCAAAGAATTAACATGTTCTTTCTTTGCGCAGAACAGTTTCAAAGGCGGAATTGTCCGCCGCTGAAATTCTGCAGTGTGAACTTGTCTCGCGGAGACCCATTCATACTAATGTTAAGTTCACACCGCGGTATTCCGCAGTGTGAATGTACCCTAAGAGTCAACTGGTCCTGCACCAAGGAAGCAGTCTGGAGACTACAGGGTAGAAGAATAAAAGGGTGGTTTGGTTAATAATGGGAGGATGAAAGGCTGCTTTGGAAATTGTTACTAGTAATGCTGCATTGTGGTGCTTGGCACTGCTGGAGATGTATTTTGTGCTATACAAAGGTATTTGATACAGACCGCTAGATAAATATTTTGTGGTACACTAAGGTGTTTACTAAAATATTTTTTGCCTCCCTTTCATGAAGATGGCCATAGCCAGAGAAGCATGTCAGTGGGATACAGGGTATAACAATTTGTAATTATCAGCATCAGTTAGACTGCAGCTACTTAGTATTCGCGTATCTGGAATAGCCTAAGTTACTACTGACACAGCTCATTATAGCAACAAGACACTTTGGCAAGTCCACACATTGGTGCAGGTATAATAAGCTTCATTATGGTCCTTCACAAACACTAAGCTTCATTTATGGTCCTTCACAAAGAAAATATTTAATAGACCTACTAAGACACCTAGGCACCATAGCATTTATGTATTTGCAACTGTTACAGCAGCACCTACAATTTTGGAGCAGTGCTCAGTCAGTCACAGTAGGACAGTCCCATCGCTAATTCATATCAGTAGAGAAAATCCAGCAGCATTAACCATCCATAAAATATCCTTTTATGGTAATAGTACATTCAAAGTAACACAGTTTGTTAAAAAAAAAGGACAAACCTCCATCAAGTTCAACCTAAAAAACTACAGTGTTGATACAAAACCCCAATGGCGATCAGAATAAATCCCTGGATCAATGTTCTATCCACACAAAGCTAGTATTCATATCCCACAATATATTGTATTTATCAGGGTATAACACGCACCCTCATTTTTCCAAGGAAATTTTGGTGAAAAAGTTTTTTTACCAAAATATCCTTGGAAAAATGAGGGTGCGTGTGTGTGCAGGTGTACCTCGATAAACTGCTTCTGGCGGCTTCTGCAGTTCAATGATTTAAAGCAAGCGCTTTAAATCATTGACGTGCAGTGGCTTCTGTGGGGCCAGAGTGCCGCTGCTCTATTCCTTCCCTGTCCCCGGTTTTATAGTTCAATATCCCGCCGCTGCCACTGCCCAATTCCCTCCCCGTCCCCGGTTTTATAGTTACATGTGCCCTAAGGACTGCAGTCCTTCATGCTCCGGCAGTCTCCTGATCTGTCACTGTGTTCCGCACACTGACTTGACGAGTGACGTCGTGTTGAGGACGTCACTCGTCATTACGCAGCGCACAGTGACAGCTCCGGAGCCCGCCAGAGTATGAAGGACCGCAGTCCCCAGGGCACATGTAACTATAAAACCGTGGACAGGGAGGGAATTGGGCAGTGGCGGGATATTTAACTATAAAACGGGGACGGGGAGGGAATTGGGCCGTGGCGGCGGGATATTTAACTATAAAACCGGGGACGGAGAAGGAATTGGGATATGGCGGCGGCGGGACATATAACTATAAAACCGGGGACGGGGAGGGAATCTGGCAGAGGCAGTGGGACTCTAGCCAGGCAGAAGCTGCTGCAGTTCAATGATTTAAAGCGCCCGCTTTAAATCATTGAACTGCAGCGGCTTTTGCGTGGTCACAAACAGTCCATCGGCGTATAACACGCAGATAGACTTTAGGCTAAAAATTTTAGCATAAAAAATGCATGTTATACGCCGATAAATACAGTATTATTTTTTCAGAAAAACATCCAAGCCCCCCTTGAACTTTAAACTTCAGAAAAAAAAGAATCCGGAGGACAAGCCATCTTTCCCTGAGCCTAATGCTCACTTGCTTTTCTCAGGCCTCATGTGGTGCAATCAGTTTATCTGGATGTACTTTTTATTTTAATAAAAAATCATCTGTACAGATACTAACTTATGGTATATATAAAAAAAATTAAATAAACATCAAGTCACCAATGCTCACCAGCCTCTCTAGTATCTAGGAGTCCTATTCCAGTGCAAAGTATGCAGAGGGGATCAGTGACCAATAGTCCAATACATACAAAAACACATTCCAGCACTTGAATTAGCATAAAAAAGCTTCTGTTATTCAACAATCTTTAAAAGCACATAAGGCACATACTAAAATTGGGCAGATAATACAATTATGAATGTTATTGTAACATAAACATATGAAAAGAGTCCCAGTCCTCAAGTACCTCAACCAAAAGGGATGTACAAAGGATAATTGGTATAACTGTATTTATTGTAGTCTTAAATCCCATTTAAAATTAGTATAAAATTACTCACAGGGCCCATGTGATACACAAATAACCAATTAAAATATATCAAGAGAAAATGGGGGCCTGAATAACCTACAAAGGAAAAAAGACCTCAAATGTCCAACATGCAGTATTATATTCCTGTAATGCAAGAAAAAGATCCTATAGTGACATAATAGTCCTGAATTGCTGAAAAGTGACCATGCTACAAAATCCAGATACAGTTAAATGATCCGTTATGAAACCAGCAGTGTCACCACATGTAATATGTAACTAATTGTACTTTCTACCAATTTTTCCATTTATCACAACAGGGACCCATCTACTTTATCATTTGTAGGGCTGAAAGTTATTTAGAAAAGTTGGCGTGGGGGTAGTTTCATGATTCAGATGTCCAAGGCGGAGAGCCAAAGAATCTTTGAGTTTGAGAGTTTGGAACCCAGAGGGCTGAACTGTAATTTGGAGTTATTTGGTTATCTATAGGGGATGGATTTCTTTCCGTGGCTCACCCCCTAATCGAGGTGATCCCCAGGCTGGAATACACCTTCCTATACTACACTGTATTTTTATTATTTTTTATTATTTTTATTTACACTTCCATTTTTATTAATTCTTTTTATTTTTATTATTATAACTTATTTTTTAGTCTCATTTTTATTTATATATATTTTTCATTTATTCGCTTCATTATATTTCATTTGGGGTTTAAGATGCAATAATGTCTATTAAAGCATTGAAAAGCAATAGGAGTGTGAATTGGGACTTACGGTATCTCATTCTCATTTCCAATTTTTATTTTTCATTTTTTGCACAACTGTGGTTTACGTAATATTTATCACACACTGATGTTTTGGCTTTACTTACATCCTTCTGGTCATCCTTAATATTTTTTATTTGATATATATGTGATGAATCTCCATGGTGGATACCTTCTTATCACTTGTTTGATTCCATTTCTCCTCTTTTTTTGTGACCCATCAGCTGAATAATTAGACATATCTCTATAAAAGTGATCTGTTATTTGAGGACATTATTCATAGCCACTGAGGAAGGGGTTTGAATAAATTGTCCACACCCTGTAACGCATTTGGCCATTTACTTTTAAGTTGTTTTATCTGTTCTATCTAAACAAGGTGCAGAGGATGGACTTTCATGCTTACTAATACGTCCAGGATGGTGACTGACTAGCATGCATTCCTGCCAAATGCTCACTGCTCGTCAGTGACTGTACGCTCATCAAATACCCTCTGGGTACTATTACTGCATATGCACTTTAGCTGCTTTGTACCTCCAGCGCTCCACAAGTGACTGTACGCTCATTAACATCCTGCCGGGTACTATCACTGCTTATGCCGCTTTGTACCTCCAGCGCTCCACAAATCCAGCACTTCACAACTACTAGCCGGAGATAGAACAGCTGTCTTTGCCGAGACCTTCTCCAGGCTGAAGACTGATTGTTGCCTGTGCTGAGAAATACTGTGTTCCCTCCGGACCGATTGCAGTGACCGAACAAAGTCCGTACTGGAACGCTCCATATCAATCACTGGTAACTATACAATCAGAGCTCCTAACACAGCATCGGCAACTATACTATTAGCGGAGCTGGCGGACAGCATTCACACATGGAGTTGTGAGCGACACTTAATACCATTAGTTACATAGAACATGTGACACTGTTGCAGGTTTCATAATGGATCATTTAACTGTATCTGGATTTTGTAGCATGGTCGCTTTTCAGCAATTCAGGACTATTATGTCACTATAGGATCTTTTTCTTGCATTACAGGAATATAATACTGCATTTTGGACATTTGAGGTCTTTTTACCTTTGTAGGTTATTCAGGCCCCCGTTTTCTCTCTATATATATATATATATATATATATATATCTTACATTGGTTAATTGTTTATCACATGGGCCCTGTGAGTAATTTTCTACTTATATGTGATTAAAAGACTACAATAAATACAATTATACCAATTATCCATTGTACATCCATTTTGGTTGAGGTACTTGAGGACTGGGACTCTTCATATATTTATTCTAATTTTTATCTCACCTGTACCCAGTTAACCTCGTAGATTTTTTGTTGTAGACCTGTCCATTACATTTTGTTATTGTAACATGTTTTATTTTTAAACAAAGGAAGATTCTTAACTTTATAGACAAACACCTTCCAGTGCTTGGATGAGCGTACCAGAAAGCCACATGGAGTTAGGTTAAACAAAGGCAAGATGGAGCCTCTTACCTGGGGGGGGGGTCTCTCAAGCTAGTTTACAGGGACCTATAGGTGTTTTTGTAAACAAAGCCAACCCACAGGTGGTCTGGAAAAAGGGGCGGGGATAACACAATAAAAAACAATCGAAAAGGACCAAACTCTCTCTTTCTTCAACAACCACACCAACTCCCTTTCAACTTTGTGTTTGGGCCTGATCTTGTGACAAAGGACCGCATCTACTTCTCCATGCCTGTCTTTGTTTCTCTTACTTGCTGTAAAGGTTCCCCGAAGCTAAGCATTTTTTAGTTATATTCTTTGTGTGTTTCAATTATGATAGTTGTACCTTTAAAAGGAAAATCCACCCAAATAGCCAACAGATAGTGTTTCTGCTAAAATTATTGAACATGTGTTACTTACACTGTAGTTTAAAGTCTTTTAACTACCTTTCCTTTTAGTTAGAACATGTTTAGTCAATTGTTTGTTTATTAAACATCTTTATTTCCGCCAGTATTTGGATGTGTAGTGTTAATTTGTGCATTGGATATTAGGATATAACTCTTCCAAAATTCCTAATAAATAGGTTGGTCTGTGGGGTGTTTATGAATGCATTTGGTCTTCAATAACACTGCTTAGTTAAGTGTCTAATGTGCCTGGTCTTTGTGAATATATTTTGTATTCACTAGACCACACGGTGGCAGCCATGCAGATATTTAACTGGTTGTTTAACCTCTGCAGCCAAATCTAACTCTACCCCAAAGCCACAAACCACAACACTAATGTGCAGCATCTAAACTGAATGAACACTTGAGCACTAGTCTAGCAGCGGGGCTAAGCATACTTAAATTTAGAAGGAAAAAAAAAGGTTGTCTTTCATTCCTAATTTATTAAGTTATATATTTTATTATGATGAGGAGTAATAAAAGCTTATCTTTTCTTTTAGGGTAAACCTGGCACCACAGAGGAGCACATAATTGGAATTAGCTGTGAAATAACTTGCAGTAGAAGGAACCTCCTCTCTTTGCTCTGTCTGTAATAGGGGGCACAGAAGATTAATGTGTTACTATAATGATAAACCAAATTTGGTCATGTAATGTCAAAAGTTTTTACAGGTTGGGGTCTCAGAATCGAGACCCACCGATTCCTACACATAGCTGTGCAACGCATGCTTAATTCCCCAACTCAGTGCTCAATATAGGAGCCCCTTTCCTGCTATGAGAGCTGAGCTAGGGACCCCCTAGGCTGTCAACATCTAGTTACCAATTTATTCAAAATCTTTCAGGGAGCATAACATTGGAAATGTAAAAAGCAGACTGATATGAAAAGATCCTTTTTCTTAAGCAATTCCAGAAAACAAGAATAACTCTTTTCAGTCTGCTACATCAAACAACCCTAAATGGACATGTCATCGTATTTGGGGAAAGTGTCTGTCAAACATCTCTATGGTCTGGGGTCCAAACACAGCAAATAACTTTTGCAACAAATGTGTTACTTGCAGATTTTATGGCAGATTTCATCTTAAAAAAATCCATTGTGAAAATCTGCAACGTGTGCAACTTTGTGGCAACTGTTCTGAGGTAGATTTTGACCATATTTTCATTGTGTCTTTAGACATCATAAAATTTACCCACAATGTTATTATCGTAGAACACAATACCTAGATCGATATCGGTAAAACCTTCCGCATTCAGAGCATCTGAAGTATTTTTATCTATGTTTTCTAAGCAGAGGCTTGCTAGCTGAGGTTCATCAAATAGACGAGCCTGGAAAAAAAATATAGCACAGGCATTATTAATAATAATAATAATAATAATATAAATATAAAATAAATAAATAAAAAAAAACACCTGAGTTACAGTATCCCACGAGTACACACCCCACATTTTCATAACTATTTTAATACAGCAGGTATTAACATTGAAGTATATGGCAAACGGATGAACCTGTAAAGTCATCCGTTTGCCCCCAGTTTATACTATCCGTTATTACTTCTGAGAATGCTCAGAAGAGATGAAATCAGCAGATTCCTGCAATGTTGTGGGACTACTACTACTCCCATCATGGAACAGACTTGTTTCCATGATGGAAGTAGTAGCTCCCCCAGCTGCAGGAGTCTGCAGGTGGCTGGGGAGACTATATTAGTGCTTGTTCTACTACCCCCGTCATGGAAAAGAGTCTGTTCCATGATGGGGGTCGTAGTACAGGGGCTGAGGGATTGATCGCATCGGGTCTCAGAAATGAGACCCAATGAGATCAGAAGTTATAAAGCAGTGGAGCGGGCAGCATGATCCGCAACCCTGCGATGTATCGTGTATTTTTACGTTCATCTTTAACCCCTTAATGACCAAGCCCATTTTCACCTTAACCCCTTAAGGACTCAGCCCATTTTGGCCTTAAGGACTCAGACAATTTAATTTTGACGTTTTCATTTTTTCCTCCTCGCCTTCTAAAAATCATAACTCTTTTATATTTTCATCCACAGACTAGTATGAGGCTTGTTTTTTGCGTGACCAGTTGTCCTTTGTAATGACATAACTCATTATATCATAAAATGTATGGCGCAACCAAAAAACACTATTTTAGTGGGGAATTTAAAACGTAAAACGCAATCTTGCTAATTTTGGAAGGTTTCGTTTTCACGCCGTACAATTTATGGTAAAAATGACGTGTGTTCTTTATTCTGAGGGTCAATATGATTAAAATGATACCCATTATTACGTACTTTTATATTATTGTTGCGCTTAAAAAAAATCACAAACTTTTTAACCAAATTAGTACGTTTATAATCCCTTTATTTTGATGACCTCTAACTTTTTTATTTTTCCGTATAAGCGGCAGTATGGGGGCTCATTTTTTGCGCCATGATCTGTACTTTTTTTTGATACCACATTTGCATATAAAAAACTTTTAATACATTTTTTATAATTTTTTTTTTAATAAAATGTATTAAAAAAGTAGGAATTTTGGACTTTTTTTTTTTTCGTTCACGCCGTTCACCGTACGGGATCATTAACATTTTATTGTAATGGTTCGGACATTTATGCACGCGGCGATACCAAATATGTCTATAAAAAAAAAATAATTACGCTTTTTGGGGGTAAAATAGGTAAAAACTGACATTTTACTTTTTTTATTGGGGGAGGGGATTTTTCACTTTTTTTTAAATTTTACTTTTACATTTTTTTTTACACTTGAATAGTCCCCATAGGGGACTATTCATAGCAATACCATGATTGCAAATACTGATCTGTTCTATGTATAGGACATAGAACAGATCAGTGTTTTCGGTGATCTTCTGCTCTGGTCTGCTCGATCACAGACCAGAGCAGGAGACGCCGGAAGCCGGACGGAGGAAGGAGAGGGGACCTCCGTGCGGCGTTATGAATGATCGGATCCCCGCAGCAGCGCTGCGGGCGATCCGATCATTCATTCAAATCGCGCACTGCCGCAGATGCCGGGATCTGTATTGATCCCTGCACCTGAGGGGTTAATGGCGGACGCCCGCGAGATCGCAGGCGTCGGCCATTGCCAGCGGGTCCCTGGCTGCGATCAGCAGCCGGGATCAGCCGTGCATGACACGGGCATCGCTCCGATGCCCGCGGTTATGCACACGATGTAAATGTACGTCCTGGTGCGTTAAGTACCACCTCACCAGGACCTACATTTCCGTCCTGCGTCCTTAAGGGGTTAAGGACCAGGCCAATTTTAAATTTTGCATTTTCGTTTTTTCCTCCTCGCCTTCTAAAATCCATAACTCCTTTATATTTCCATCTACAGACCCATATAAGGGCTTGTTTTTGTGTGACCAATTGTACTTTGTAATGAAACCTCTCATTTTACCATAAAATGTACGGCGAACCCAAAAAATATATTTTTTTTAGGGAGGAAATTTAAATGAAAACCAAAATTTTGCACATTTTGGAGGGTTTTGTTTTCACACTGTACACTTTACGGTAAAAATGACATGTGTTCTATATTCTGTGGGTCAATACTAGAGATGAGCGAACTTACAGTAAATTAGATTCGACACGAACTTCTCGGCTCGGCAGTTGATGACTTATCCTGCATAAATTAGTTCAGATTTCAGGTGCTCCCGTGGGCTGGAAAAGGTGGATACAGTCTAGGAGACTCTTTCCTAGGAATGTATCCACCTTTTCCAGCCCACCGGAGCACCTGAAAGCTGAACTAATTTATGCAGGATAAGTCATCAACTGCCGAGCAGAGAAGTTCGTGACGAATCGAATTTACTGTAAGTTCGCACTACTCTAGTCAATACGATTAAAATGATACCCATGGCTAGATACTTTTATATTTTTGTACCGCTTAAAAAAAAAAATAAAAAAAAAAATCTAAAAGTTTTTGTACAAAATCAGTAATCTAAAATCGCCCTATTTTGACCACCTATAACTTTTTCATTTTTCCGTATATATATGGCGGTATGAGAGCTAATTTTTTTGCACCGTCATCTGTACTTTTTTTTAGATACCACATTTGCATATATAAAACTTTTAGATCATTTTTTATTAATTTTTTTTTTATAAAATGTGACAAAAAAAAGCATCATTTTTGGCCTTTTTTCATTTTTTACGTTTACGCCATTCACCGTATGGGATCATTAACATTATATTTTGATAGGTCGGACTTTTACGCACGCGGTGATACCAAATATGTTTATTTAAAAAAAATTCTATCCCCTCCTTTTTTTTTTGTTTGAACATGTGTCTGCACTCTTCCCCACCCCCTCAGCCCAACCCTATATAAGTAGTAGTTAGCTACACAAGGGCCATTTCTTTCCTAGCAGCCTCCCAGTCTGACTGGGAGAGCTTGGCGAGTGTGCGGTTACACCTTGTTCACACTGGTGTGGCGCCGTGTCTGTGGGGAGGTGCGACCCATAGACTGGTTTGAGTGGCATTGGGGCCGCTCTGCCAGTGGGTCGTTCCCCCCGTGGGCACTGGTGTCGCGGCGGTGGTGGTCGCCGCCCAGTGCTACGCCATTTTATGCTAGGGACGTTAGGGACCCACTCTAAATAGGTGGCCTTGACGTGGCGAGTGGGCTTGTACTTTTTGATCAAAAATGTATACTAACAACCTGTTCGTTTTTGATATTATGCTGAGAAGTAATCAGATCATTATACAAGATTGTAGATGTGCGACCATGCCTGTTTCTTCTACCCGAATGATCATTAACCCCTTAAGGACCGGGGTTTTTTCCGTTTTTGCATTTTCGTTTTTTGCTCCTTGCCTTTATAAAAATCCTAACTCAAATTTGTACCTAAAAATCCATATGATGGCTTATTTTTTTGTGCCACCAATTCTACTTTGTAATGACGTCAGTCATTTTGCCCAAAAATCTACGGTGAAGCGGGAAAAAAAATCATTGTGCGACAAAATTGAAAAAAAAAAACGCTGTTTTGTAACTTTTGGGGGCTTCCGTTTCTACGTAGTACATTTTTTGGTAAAAATGACACCTGATATTTATTCTGTAGGTCCATACGATTAAAATGATACCCTACTTATATAGGTTTGATTTTGTCGGACTTCTGGAAAAAATCATAACTACATGCAGGAAAATGAATACGTTTAAAATTGTCATCTTCTGACCCCTATAACTTTTTTATTTTTCCGTGTATGGGGCGGTATGAGGGCTAATTTTTTGCGCCGCGATCTGAAGTTTTTAGCGGTACCATTTTTGCATTGATAGTACTTATTGATCGCTTTTTATTCATTTTTAAATTATATAAAAAGTGACCAAAAATGCACTATTTTGGACTTTGGAATTTTTTTGCGCGCACGCCATTGACTGAGCGGTTTAATTAATGAAATGATATATTTTTATAATTCGGACATTTCCGCATGCGGTGATACCATATATGTTTATTTTTATTTACACTGTTTTTTTTTTTATTGGAAAAGGGGGGTGATTCAAACTTTTAATAGGGGAGGAGTTAAATGATCTTTATTCACTTTTTTTTTTCACTTTTTTTTTGCAGTGTTGTAGCTCCCATAGGGACCTATAACACTGCACACACTGATCATCATTGATCACTGGTTTCTCATAAGAAACCAGTGATCAACGATTCTGCCGCATGACTGCTCATGCCTGGATCTCAGGCACTGAGCAGTCATTCGGCGATCGGACAACGAGGAGGCAGGAAGGGGCCCTCCCGCTGTCCTGTCAGCTGTTCGGGATGCCGCGATTAGCCACGGCTATCCTGAACAGCCCGACTGAGCTAGCCGGGAACTTTCACTTTCAGCCGCGCGGCTCAGCTTTGAGCGCGCGGCTAAAGGGTTAATAGCGCGCGGCGCCGTGCGCTATTAGAGGCGGGTCCCGGCTTCACTATGACGCCGGGCCCGCCGTGATATGACGCGGGGTTACTGTGTAACCCCGCGTTATATCAGAAGAGCAGGACCAAGGACGTACCGGTACGTCCTTGGTCCTTAAGGGGTTAACATTATATTTTGATAGGTCGGACTTTTACGCACGCGGCGATACCAAATATGTTTATTAAAAAACAATTACGCTTTTTGGGGGTAAAATGGGAAAAGGACAATCTTCATTTTTATTGGGGGAGGGGATTTTTCACTTATTTTTACATTTTTCAACTTTTTTTTTTTTTTTACACTTTAATAGTCCCCATAGGGGACTATCTATAGCAATCCTTTGATTGCTAATACTGTGCAGTGCTATGCATAGGACACAGCACTGCTCAGTATTATCGGTGATCTTGTGCTCTGGTCTGCTCGATCGCAGACCAGAGCAGAAGACCCCAGGAGACGGCCGGAGCAAGGTGAGGGGAACTCCGGCCGCCATGCTGGATGTTCGGATCGCCGCGGCAGCGCTGCGGGCGAACCGATGATCCAATCAGAGTACCGCAATGCCGCAGATGCCGTGATCTGTATTGATCACGGCATTTGAGAGGTTAATGGCGGACATCCGTGCGATCGCGGATGTCGGCCATTACGGGCTGGTCCCCGGCTGCTGATTGCAGCCGGAACCTGCCGTGTATGACGTTATAATTCGACCCCCCCCCCCCCCTGCTGCGCATTAATAAAGATATGACCCCCGCCGGCGCATTTATAAGTGTATGTATATATACCCCACAGCGCATTTGTCATAATATGCCTGCACAGCACTATATGTGAATAGTATATCGAGCAGCAGCGCATCGGACCAGCAGCCGGCCGGCCCGATGATGCTGAGAGAATAGTTTTCACATATAGCGCTGCGGTGGCATATGTATATATAAGCGCTGTGGGGGGCAGATAACGCTATATGTCTGCCCCCCCCCCAGCGCTTCTATATACATATGCCACCGCAGCGCTATGTATGAAAAGTATTGTATCAGCATCATCGGGCCAGCCAGCTGCTGGCCCGATGCGCTGCTGCTAGATATACTTTTCATATAGCACTGCAGTGGCATATTATGACAAATGCGCTGCGGGGGTATATATACTTATAAATGCGCCAGCAGGGGTCATATTATAAATGCACTGGGGGACTAGACATATAGGCTATATGTCTGCCCCCCTGCAGCACTATATATATATTGCCCCCCACAGTGCTTTTAATATACATATGGCCCCCGCTGCCACTCACAATGTTCATTTTAAAAACTCCTCGGTACCGGCCATTCAAGGCTCCAGGCAGGGGATTTAAAAATGAAAGTAAAAACACACAATACATTGCAGGGTTGCGGATCATGCCGCCCACTCTACTGCTTTATAACTTCTGATGGCATCGGGTCTCAGAAGTGAGACCCAGTGCGATCAATCCCTCAGCCCCTGTACTACAACCCCCATAATGGAACAGACTGTTCCATGATGGGGGTAGTAATACAAGCACTAACGTAGCCTACCCAGTTGCTTGCAGACTCCTGCAGTCAGGAACTACTACTCCCATCATGGAAACAAGTCTGCTCCATGATGGGAGTAGTAGTAGTCCCGGCTCCGGGAGTCTGTAGGTGGCTGACTTTTCATACTAACGGATGAAAAACTGATGCAAAAGGAAGTCACAGAATGTCATCCATCTGCATCAGTTTGCATCCGTTCGTAGTATGGTTCGTTTAGGAGGCAGGGATGGGAGAAAAGCGGGACGGAAGTAAACAGCCGTGTGAACCAAGCCTTAGATGGCAGCAGATTTTTGTCAATTTCTCTGGAAATTTTCCCAATCATCCTTTTTTCAATTAGGTTTGTCAGTAACATTTTCACAAAAGCAGCTCCACACGACAATGGGGGAGATTTATCAAATCCTGTGCAAAGGGAAAGTTGTCCAGTTGCCCATAGCAACCAATCAGATTACTACTTTCATTTTTAACAAGGACTCTGCAAAATGAAAGAAGGGATCTGATTGGTTGCTATGGGCAACTGGGCAACTTTTCCTCTGGACAGGTTTTGATAAATCTCACCCAATGTTCTCACCTCCTAACTTCACTGTTATAGTGTTTTTAGGGTTATGCACATACAGTGCCATGGTGCTGGTAGTAGGGGACTCAATTAGGAGGCCAGACAGAGCGATCTGTCAGAAAGACTGGGATCGCCAAACAGTGTGCTGTATGCGTAGAGCTTGAATTTGGCACACCGCAGATCGTGTTGACAGATTACTGGGAGGAGTTTGAGAATACTCTGCGATCATGGTGCACATTTGCACCAATGACAAAGTAAGAGAAAGATGTGCCCTTAAAGGGGTACTCCAGTGGAAAACTTTTTTTTATTAACTGGTGCCAGAAGGTTGAACAGACTTGTAAATTACTTCTATTAAAAATCTTAATCCTTCCAATACTTATTAGCTGTTGTATACTACAGAGGAAATTCTTTTCTTTTTGGATTTCTTTTCTGTCTGTCCAGTGCAGTGCTCTCTGCTGTCACCTCTGTCCCTGTTAGGAACTATCCAAAGCAGGAGAAAATCCCCATAGCAAACATATGCAGCTCTGGACAGTTCCTAAAGTGGACAGAGGTTTCAGCAGAGAGAACTGTGGACAGACAGAAAAGAAATCCAAAAAGAAAAGAATTTCCTCTGTAGTATTTAGCAGCTAATAAGTGCCGGAAGGATTAAGATTTTTTAATAGAAGTAACTTACAAATCTGTTTAACTTTTTGGCACCAGTTGATTTAAAAAAAAAAAAAAAAAAAATTTTAAAAAAGTTTTCCACCGGAGTACCCCTTTAAAAAGATTTTGGGGATTTAGGCAACAAGCACAAGGCAAGTACCTCCAAGGAAGTATTTTCTAAAATCTTACCTGTAGCTTACGTGAGATGCAGCAAGAGATTAAGGAGGTAAACACATGGCCAAACATGGAGTGTTTGAATAGTAGTACATCAAAATTCCAAGTCCTGAATGACTGAGCAGACTAATTCAAATATCCCTCTACCAACTATTAACCCCTTAAGGACCAAGGACGTTGTCCGATCTTTTCCCAAAGAATACCCCTGGATAGGACATTGAGTAGGAGTCTGTTTGTAGTGGCTCCTGTCTTGTGAAACCGATGTATGGTCTTGCCCAGTGTGCTGCAGATCAGTTTCAGTGTCTTGGCAACATTCTTATAGCCTAGGCCATCATTTATTTTTATTTTTTGAAACAATATTTTATTGGGATTTTCATAAAGGAAAACATACAATAAGTGAACCAGGACAATCACCTGGCAAGAGAGCACAGAAAAGAGTACAGAAAACATGAGACAGAGAACATTGCACCTGTCGGACGCACACTCTCAACCGACAGGGTAGAACATATGGCACATTACAAGTACAACCACAAGACAAACGTAGCTTGATTCCACAAATCTGCCCTCGTCAACCTACTTCCCCTCGGGGAAAGATCTAGGAGTACACTTGCCCACATTTACCCTGTAACCCGATGCAAACCCAAAGTCAGTCAAGAGGTTGAATACCACAGACATGTCGCAGGATGGGTCAGCTAGAAAGACCAAAAGATCGTCCACGAACAGAGCATGAGTAATGGAGCCCCCACCCACTGACACACCCTCGACATTTCTTGCGGTAGACAACACCCCGGACAGAGGTTCAATATCTAGGTTAAAAAGCAATGGTGACAGGGGGCAACCCTGTCGCGTGCCCTTTTGGGGAGTAGAAGGGGCAGAGAGGAAACCAGGTGTAGAGATGCAGGCCAGGGGGGTGGTATACAGTGCCTGAAGAAATGTCAGGAAGGGACCTGTAAAGCCCATATCGAAGGCTTTTTCAGCGTCGATTGACAATATGGCTGGGCATGGGTGAAGAGACGGGCAAAGCTGGATCTCATCCAGTACCGTGATCACGCATCTAATATTGGTAACAGCCGAGCGTCCCTTTACAAAACCCACCTGCAGAAAGGAGATCAGTCTCGGCAAAAAATTTGCCAGGCGATCTGTCAGTATCTTAGAAACTAAATTTTGGTCAACGTTGAGTGAAATAGGACGATAGCCATCTGGAGACAAAATATCCTTCCCAGGTTTGGGCAAGACTTTGATATAAGCGATATTCATGGTGGAAGGAATGAAGAATTGAATAGGCACAGTAAGGTCAGTGAGACATGTTCCCTCAGTATTTTGAAAACCCATCCGGCCCCGGCACCTTATTGGGCACCAACGATCTGATTAGTCTACCAAGTTCCTCTCCAGTTATCGGAGCATTTAGAGAATCTCTTTCATCTCCCGTTTGAAAAGGGAGGTTAGCCTCTGCCACCCAAT
Organism: Hyla sarda; assembly: GCF_029499605.1. NCBI lineage: Eukaryota > Metazoa > Chordata > Amphibia > Anura > Hylidae > Hyla > Hyla sarda. The sequence goes on along the minus strand of NC_079189.1, from coordinate 254,857,730 downwards.
CCCTGGAAGAGGAAGTTGGTATATAGTCATCAGCATTGATCTTCTTGGGGTCCTTCTGTAACGTGCCCGAGCTATCCTTCAAAACAGATACATTGTGGGGGGTAGTACCCTAAGCAAATCTGGCAAGGAGTACACCCACCTTCCCTTCCCTGTGTTCGACGCATGCCTCATAGTCCGCCTTAGACACAGCCCATGCTTCTTTAGTTGATTCTGAAGGGGAATCCTGAAAATGGGTGTATGCCTGCCTCAATATCTGGCTCAGAGACGACAGTCTTGTGGCCAAGTTCTTTTTTAGGGCCGCCGTGTACCCCATAACATGACCCCTCAGGATGGCCTTGGCGGTGTCCCAGTAGAGCTGGGGCGCGTCAACGTGCTGGGCGTTAGACTGGGCATATTCCATCCACCACCCTTTGAGCAGCGTATGAAACTGTTCATCACGCTCCAGCCCCACCGGGAACCGCCAGAGGAAACCAGTGCCCCAGGTCAGCTATGTGAAGTAGGATGGGGGAATGATCAGAGATAACTAAAGCCTCTATGGAGACACGCTGCACCCTAGGGAGCAAAGACCGGGAGAAAAATAAATAATCAAGTCTCGACAACGAGTCATGTGCATGGGACTAGTGGGCATAATCTTGCGCCTCGGGTTGCAGCGTGCGCCAATGGTCTATCAGTCCAGTGTGAGACGCCCAACTAGGTAACAAAAGGTCATAGGGCCTCGCAGGTAAGTGTCTAGACCTACCTATTACTCTTATCCTCAGCTGAACATATTACCGCCCACCAGGATATGGCCCCCTGGACTCCCCACAACTCGTTGGGCCAAACCCTCGAAGAGCGAGCCATCATCGCCATTAGGGCTATACGTATTAAAGATAGTAACCTCCCCAGAAGCAGTGTAAATGTGTACCTGGCAAAGGCTCCCGTCCTCCTCTTTATGGACCAGCAACAAATCATAAATAAAGGATTTATTAAACAAAATCAACACCCCCGCCTTACGGTTAACCACCGGGGAATCCTCAACTCTTCCCACCCACATTTTCGCATGCAGAAAAAATCCACCTCCTCCAGATGCGTTTCCTGTAACAGAGCCACATCTGGAGATAGACCCTTGAGATGGCACAGAATCAAGCTACGTTTGCCAGGGGACCGCAACCCCTTAACGTTCCACGAAACTACCTTCATAAAACAATAAAAGGGGAGAAAGTGTTAGCTCAGTATGAGAAAGATCAACCATAAAAATAGCCTAGCACCCCCAAACCATGAACTCCCTCCCCCCCTTATAGCTACCCCTACCACTCACAACAAGGAGCAAGCGGGAGACTACGACAGCTCGGGGATCTCAGGTGTGGCGACATCCGCAGGAACATAGAGACCAGCCAAGGCAAATCATGGAGGTAGGTGGAAGGTCGCGGTCCCATTGCATAGATCAGGAACTACCATCCCTTGGTGGAGACTGTCTCGTCATCCTGCGAAGAACTGTGCAAGGGGCTAGAAGAAAACAGTCCTCCTGAAGAGCTGGGTAAACGGGCCGATTAAGAGCAAGTTCCCTCGGTGATGACCTCGGAGGAGGCTGCAGAAAGGCCAGAAATTCCTCAGACGCCTTGTCAGGGGATTGGTAAGTAGTGATGGAACTATCAGGATAGAAGATGCGGAGTACAGCTGTATACATCAGCGCAAATTTAATCCCTTTCTGGTGGAGCATGGTGCAAAGAGGGGAGAACAGTTTTCGTCTGCACGTAAGCTCAGCAGAGAAAATCCAAATAGCAGGAGCCTATAGCCTTCAAAGAGTAGATCATCCCGTCGCTGACAGAAGGCCCTGAGCAGGGCTACCTTGTCAGTAAAGTCCAGGTATTTGACAATGACTTGGCGCAGCCTGTTGCGATGCTCCAGCCCCGGGGGTGCAGATTATTCTACCACAGAGCACAGGTCGGGGCCTAGTCTATGCGCTCGCTCTACCTTGCAGGGACGGGGAAGGCCCAAAGCATTGGGCAACAGGGACTCGCAGATATGGTGTTGGTCCTTACCCGGGACGTATTGCGGTAGGCCCGCGATCCTCAGGTTGCTGCGCCAGGACAGATTCTCCAGATCCTCGACTTTGTCACATTGTCTGCGGCATTCCGATTCCAGGGATGTCACCTTTGAGTCAGAGTCTTCCACCTGGTCCTCCAGGAAGCTCAGTCTGGTTTCAGCATTAGAGGCGGGAGCCATAGGCGGCTGTGGTTTGCTGTAGTTGCTGCAGTGTGTCTTGCGTCGGGGCCACTACTGCCTCTTGCACACGCGGGACTATAACTTTCGCTACCTCCACCACCAGTTTAGCATAGTCCAGGGACGGTATAGCAGAGGAATCAAAGTGCAGAATAGCGGGTCGATCAAGCGGTTCTGGAGAAGCAGCCCTGCTGGAGGCCGTTGAGGCCGCCATATTGGCCACGCCGCCTCGGCGACTCTAGTGCGGCCCGCGTTCCTCCTGTTAGATTTGCGGCCCATTTGGAGGAGATACCGGTCCATACAGCGACTCACCTCATCTAGATATTCCGGGGGTGACTCTGAGGCAGCTATTCCGGGCAGATTTAGCCGGAGAATGCGAGTGGGAGAGGAGCTCAGCAGGCACACGTCTCTACAGCATGGCACCGTAACCGGAAGTCATCCTAGGCCATCTTTATATAGAGCAACATTTATTTTTTACAGTTCCTCAGACCTATGTGCCATGTTGAACTTCCAGTGACCAGTATTAAAAAGTGTGAGCGACAACACCAAATTTAAGACACTTGCTCCCCATTCACACCTCAGACCTTGTAAAACTAACGAGTCACATGACACTGGGGAGGGAAAAATGGTTGACTGGGCCCAATTTTGACATTTCTACTTAGGGGTGTACTCATTTTTCTTGCCAAGGTTTAGACACTGATGGCTGTGTTGAGTTATTTTGAGGGGACAACAATATTAAATACTTATACAGGCTGTGTGCTCACTACTACATTGTAGCAGAGCTTCATTTCTTCAGTGTTGTCACATGAAATGATATAATAAAATATTTAAAAAAATGTGAGGGGTGTACTAAATTATATGAGATAATGTCCATCTTACAACTGACAGAAGCAATCTAAAGATTAATCAGAATTTTTCTTAGGTTCATGAGAACAACAAAGACATCATTATGGACATAAACGTATGTTACCTTTTAATTTTATACAGACTCAACCAATGTTATTTCATAAACGCATTAAATCTACATTTTGCACATACCTGAGTTAGTAACATGAAAGCATTGTCGGCGCGAAGGTTCTTCTTGAGAAACTCCACACAGTGCGCCTCAAGTGCTGGCACGGCATATTTCTTAGCTGTGTACAGAGTAGTCATGACAGTTTCTGGTCCAATCTGAACCTCATCAGAATACAGGAACCTAAAAACAGCATTTTTTCACATTAATTTCAATGCAAAAATAAAAATAAAATGTAAGTATAAGGACATTTCTTGGGTTTTAAAAGAGCTAAACGTAGAATGTCTTAAAAAGCATATTAGTTCTACGCAAACCTTGCTTTAAAGAAACATAATTTGCCACTTATCCAACTTTTGAGAGAAGTTTCTCAGCAGATTTCTCAGTCAATGAAGTTGCCAGCCCCACAGACTTATTGAAAGCCACATTACAGTTCTGTACAAAGTCTGGGTATTGTAATAATCATGTAATGGCAGCCAGCTCATTCTCTCCAAGCCGGAAGAAATTACACAGGGCACAGTAATCACTGGCTATTAGACGATAGGGGTATGTTCACACAGGGTATTTTTTATTTTTAGTGGAGATTCTGGTGCTAAGATCAGTCGAAAATGTGTCATATTCATAGACAGCAATGCATTTCTGAGCGAACTCTGCAGATAGAATTGACAATTGAGAACTGTCAATTATTCCAGCAAAGGCCGGAATCAGAATTCCACAGAAAACAATGGGAGCCTGCTGAAACTGAATTTCTAAACTGTATTCTACTCTCTAAAGGTATGTTCACAGGGGGCAAAAACTGTTCTGAAGACAAAAATAAATAAATAAATAAAAAAAAATCATCATGATTTCTATGTGAGCTTTCAAGCAGAACTGCTCTAAGATGTGTCAAGCCACTTTTTTTTACCACGAACATTTCTCACACAAATCAAAAGGGAGATGGAAGCATGTTCCCTTGTGAAAATTTACTAACAAAAACAAACAGGCATCTACGTACAGCACCAGTAATTGGCTGCATCACTACTGTGAGTGGAATGTGCATTTATGTGACTACTGGAGAAGGTCTGATGATGTTGTCATTACGGCTGGACATTGGGTAGTGGGAGAGCACTAGAAATTTTTTTTTGCTTACATTGAAATGTGTGACTGAGTAGGTTTCACAAGAAGGTAAAAGGTAAACGCAAGGCAAACTGTGAGCCAGTCTAAGGGTGCGTTCACACCACGTTTTTGCAATACAGTTCCCGTATACGTTTGCTATGTGAAAACCGTATGGAACCGTATTGGAAAACACATGCATTGACTCTCCATTGAAAACCGTATGCCAAAAGATGCATTAGGTTGTGTCCGTTTTGCATCCTGTACGGTTTTGTCAGGTTTTTTTCCTGTACCCAAAACCGTAGTCTACCACGGTTTTAGGTCCGGTTGAAAAACTGTATTAAACCGTATACTTTTTTTTTTTTTTTTTAACATGGGAGTCAATGGGAACCGTACAGAACTGTATGTGCAAACAGTTCCACCCGGTTTTCACCATACAGTTTTTGACAGTTTTTTTCTTGGAATTTCAATCAAACAAGTAAAACTTTATTCAAAATGGAGTGAAAAGTAAAAAACGTAAACTTTTTTTTCTTAAAAAAACGATGCAACCGGATGTCCGTTTTCAAACCATATACGGGTTTTAACTGTATACGGGTAAAAATTTGTACACACGTTTTGATACAGTTTAGTCAGGTTTTGAGGAATCCGTTTTTCCTCACAAACCTGATACGGGAACTGTATTGCAAAAATGTGGTGTGAATGCAGCCTTAGCCAGCCTGCTAAATATCATCCACACTGTTCTTGAAAGGTAGATGAAGGCTTTTCTCTCGTCTTTCACCACTCAAAGTCCTGGGCAGTTGTGTAAACTGCTGTATATCTACAGTAAGGTTAGGCAATATGGCTTAACCCCTTAAGGACTGAGTGTCTTTCCGTTTTTGCACTTTCGTTTTTTCCTCCTTCCCTTTTAAAAATGCCTGATGAAGCAGTTGTACTGTGAAACGCGTTGCATCATGGGTGATTAGAACATCAGTTCCCTTTTTACCACTGTCAGCGCCTGACTATCCCGTCGAATATTGCAGGCTCCATTTCAAGATAACTTATAAAAATCATAACCCAAAACCAATATGATGGCTTATTTTTTGCACCAACAATTCTACTTTAATGACATCAGTCATTTTACCCAAAAATCTACAGCGAAAGGGGAAAAAAAAGTAATTGTGCGACAAATTTGAAGAAATAACGCAATTTTGTAACTTTTGGGGGCTGCCGTTGCTACGCAGTAAAAATCACACCTTCTCTTTATTCTGTAGGTCCATACAATTAAAATGATACCCTACTTATATAGGTTTGATTTTGTCGTACTTCTGGAAAAAATCATAACTACATGCAGGAAAATGTATACGTTTTAAATTGTCATCTTCTGACTTCTGACCTATAACTTATTTTTCCGCGTACGGGGCGGTATGAGGGCTAATTTTTTGCACCGTGATCTGAAATTTTTAGCTGTACCATTTTTGTATTGATCGGACTTTTTGATCGCTTTTTATAAATTTTTCATGATATAAAGAGTGACCAAAAATAAGCTATTTTGGAATTTTTAGCATTTTGCGTGCGATTTAATTAATGATATATTTTTATATTTTGGACATTTCCGCACGCGGCGATACCACATGTTTTTTTTTTATTTAAACGGGAAAAGGGGGGTGATTTGAACTTTTATTAGGGAAGGGGTTAAATGATCTTTATTCACCTTTTATTAAATTTTTTTTTTTTGGGGCATGCTGGAATATGTAGTTTTGCAACAGCTGGAGGGCTACAGTTTAAGACCACTATAAAGTGGTCTCTAAACTGTATCCCTCCAGATCTTGCAAAACTACAACTCCTAGCATGCCCAAACAGCTGTTTGCTGTTTGGGCATGCTGGGACTTGTAGTTTTGCAACATCTGGAGGGCCACAGTTTGGAGATCACTGTGCAGTGGTCTATAAACTGTAGCTCTCCAGATGTTGCAAAACTGCAAATCCCAGCATGCCCAAACAGCAAACTGCTGTCTCGGCATGCTGGGAGTTGTAGTTGCGTACCTCCAGCTGTTGCATAACTACATCTCCCAACATGCCATTCGGTGATCAGTACATGCTGGGAGTTGTAGTTTTGCAACAGCTGGAGGCACACTGGTTGGAAAATACTGAGTTGGGTAACAGAACCTAACTGAAGGTTTTACAAGCAGTGTGCCTCCAGCTGTTGCATAAGTACAACTCCCAGCATGCTCGGTCTGTCAGTACATGCTGGGAGTAGTAGTTTTGAAACAGCTGGAGGTTTGCCCCCCCCCCCCCCCCCCATGTGAATGTACAGGGTACATTCACACAGGCAGGTTTACAGTAAGTTTCCTGCTTCAAGTTTGGGCTGCGGCAAATTTTTCGCCGCAGTGCAAACTCCTAGCGGGAAACTGACTGTAACACACCAGTGTGAATGTACCCTAAAAACACTACACTACACTAACACAAAATAAAGTGTAAAACACTACATATACACCCCCTTACACTGTCCCCCCAATAAAAATGAAAAACGTATTGTATGGCAGTGTTTCCAAAACGGAGCCTCCAGCTGTTACAAAAACAACAACTCCCAGCATTTCTGGACAGCCACTGACTGTCCAGGCATGCTGGGAGTTTAAAAACAGCTGGAGGCACCCTGTTTGGGAATCACTGGCACAGAATACCCCTATGCAATCGCAAATTTAGTTCTCAAATGCGCATGGCGCTCTCTCACTTCGGAGCCCTGTTGTATTTCAAGGAAACAGTTTAGGGCCACATATGAGGTATTTCCGTACTCTGGAGAAATTGCACTACAAGTTTTGGGGGGCTTTTTCTCCTTTTACCTCTTATGAAAAGGAAGAATTGGGGCAACACCAGCATGTTAGTGTAAAAAAAATTTTTTTTTAAATTTACACTAACATGCTGGTGTTGCCCCATACTTTTTATTTTCACAAGCGGTAAAAGGAAAAAAAAAAGACCCCCAAAATTTGTAACGCAATTTCTCCTGAGTACGAAAATACCCCATATGTGGGTGTAAAATGCGCTGCGTGCGCACAAGACTCAGGAGTGAGAGCGCACCATGTACATTTGAGGCCTAAATTGGTGATTTGCACAGGGGTGGCTGATTTTACAGCGGTTCTGACGTAAACGCAAAAAAATAAATACACACGTGACCCCATTTTGGAAACTACACCCCTCACGGAATGTAACAAGGGGTATAGTGAGCCTTAACACCCCACAGGTGTTTGACGAATTTTCATTAAAGTTGGATGGGAAAATGAAAAAGTTTTTTTTCACTAAAATGCTGGTGTTACCCTAAATTTTTCATTTTCACAAGGGAAAATAGGAAAAAAAGCCTCCCGAAATTTGTAACCCCATCTTTTCTGAGTAAGAAAGTACCCCATATGTGGATGTAAAGTGCTCTGCGGGTGAACTACAATGCTCAGAAGAGAAGGAGCGCCATTGGGATTTTGAAGCGAAAATTTGTCCGGAATTGAAGGCCACGTGTGTTTACAAAGCCCCTATAGTGCCACAACAATGGACCCCCCCCCACATGTGACCCCATTTTGGAAAAGTCACCCCTCATGTAATGTAATAAGGGGTACAGAGAGCATTTACGCCCCACAGGTGTCTGACAGATTTTTGGAACAGTGGCCCACTGTTCCAAAGATCTGTCAAATGCCAGTGGGGTGTAAATACTCACTGCACCCCTTAATAAATTCTGTGAATGGTGTAGTTTACAAAATGGGGTCACAAGCTTGGACTACCATTCCAAGCTTTTTCCAAAAGCTCAATGGCGCTCCTCCTCTTCTGAGCATTGTAGTTCACCAGCCGAGCACTTGACGTCCACACATGGGGTATTTCCATACTCAGAAGAAATGGGGTTAATCATTTTTGGGGTCATTTTCTCCTATTACCCCTTGTAAAAATGTAAAGTTTAGGGGGAAAAATGCATTTTAGTAAAAAAAAATAAAAAAAAAAATATGTTTCTTCATTTACACATCCAGCTTTAACAAAAAAATCATCAAACACCTGTGGGTAGTTAAAGGCTCACTGTACCCCTTGTTATGTTCCTTAAGGGGTGAAGTTTCCAAAATAGTATGTCATGTGGGTATTTTTTGCTGTTCTGGCACCACAGGGGGTTCCTAAATGTGACATGCCCCCCGAAAACCATTTCAGCAAAATTCACTCTCCAAAATCCCATTGTCACTCCTTCTCTTCTGAGCCCTCCACTGCGCCCGCCGAACACTTGACATACACATATTAGGTATTTCCTTACTAGAGAGAAATTGGGCTACAAATTTTAGGGGGCTTTTTCTCCTATTACCACTTGTAAAAATTCAAAAACTGGGTCTACAAGAACATGCGAATGTAAAAAATGAAGATTTAGAATTTTCTCCTTCACTTTGTTGCTATTCCGGTGAAACACCTAAAGGGTTAACACACTTACTGAATGTCATTTTGGATACTTTGAGGGGTGCAGTTTTTATAATGGGGTAATTTGTGGGGTATTTCTAATATGAAGGCCCTTCAAATCCACTTCAAAACTGAACTGGTCCCTGAAAAATTCTGATTTTGAAAATTTTGTGAAAAATTGGAAAATTGCTGCTGAACTTTGAAGCCCTCTGATGTCTTCCAAAAGTAAAAACATGTCAACTTTATGATGCAAACATTAAGTAGACATATTGTATATGTGAATCAATATATAATTTATTTGGAATATCCATTTTCCTTATAAGCAGAGAGCTTCAAAGTAAAAAAAAAAAAATGCTAAATTTTCAATTTTTTCATCAAATTTTGGACTTTTTCACCAAGAAAATATGCAAGTATCGACAAAATCTTACCACTAACAAAGTAGAATATGTCACGAAAAAACAAACAATCTCGGAATGAGAATGAAAAGTTAAAGCATCCCAGAGTTATTAATGCTTTAAGTGACAGTGGTCAGATGTTCAAAAAATGGCCGGGTCCTTAAGGTATAAATGGGCTGGGTCCTTAAGGGGTTAAGGTGAAATTGGGCTGAGTCCCTAAGGGGTTAATTCTGACATTAAAGTGCTGGACTACTTTTTTCAAGTTTGTGAACAGAAGGAGCTCCATCTGTCACCCTGTTAGATGCCACCCTATTGTGGAAGGAACCTGGCAACATGTATCAGCTGTCTCCAGCCTCTGATGACACTGGCACAGCTCCTGTGACTATACATGAACTGTTTGGTCATACTGCACAGCTAAGAAGGCTATATGGCTTTGGTGGATTTGGCATCATGTCGCTTTACAGACCCGCTGGTGAACAAGTACAGTGCAATCCCCCTAAGCTGAACTCATTTTGAAAACTATACCCCAAGTGTATTCAACTAGAGGTACAAGTAGTAGTTTTGTCTGTAGTTAAACTGGCATTTTAATTGATAACATAAGGACATATGTAAGCTGTTCAGAGTACATCAGGGCATAGTAAGGTTGCATAATGTATATAAACAGTAAAACTAACAATCCATAGATTTGTATTTTGTAGCAATTCTTTATGCCAAGATGATCAAGGACTGATCTGATTTTCAATAGACTGTTAATGTGCGGTTATTGTTAATGTAGGGTTATTGTGAAGTTATTGTTTTGCAAATGATGGGGAGCCAGATATTGAAGATTACTGCTGTAATACTTATAGCATTTAAATAAGCAAAATACATTGTGCCAATATTGTATCTTTAATGCAAAAAATGTTGATTCCTAAGGTTTAAAGGGGTTGTACCACCACAAAATTTATGTACATTGCATGGATTATAATATAATTAAGATTTTCAATTTTACATCCATTAATCTATCAACGTAGGTTATAACACTTGCTCAGTATGCCCCTACACGGTGATAAAAAGGTGTATAGCAATTCATCCATCTAATAAGTTAGAGCGAAAGGACACACACACTCAGTCACACTCTCTACAACCAGTTTTCTGCATAGTGACTCCATGTTCACTGCAGAGCAGCCCATAACAAGCTTTCTGCACTGCTTAATATGAAAGAACCAATGACTCTGCAGTAGCATGACAGTATAGCTGAAAAGCCTCCTCCTCTGCAGGGGAAGTATGAAGGGTCTAGAACGTCACCTGCCCAAAGGAAGAGGAGACTGATGCTGTGTTGAGCTCCAGTCTCCAGTAGTACCCAATAGCAGCAGGACTAAGGCGGTTACATAAAGACAAAACATACATAAAAAAAAAAAAATTATATTTTATGTTAGAAATACTGTAAATTACTTTAAAACAGCATTTCAGTATCCTAAACATTTTGCTGGGGGAACAGTTGTATAAAAAATAAAATAAAAATAAATAAATAAATAAAAATACTCCCCTACCCTGGTTCCCTGCTGGTCGCTGCTTGTTGCAGCTTTGAGCTGAGATGTCTCAGCAGGGCCTACACACTCAGGCAGGATACTGCTGCAGTAAGTGACTAATGAGATTAGTCTCAAAAGTATCAACAAGCAGGGACCAATGGGGGACGAAGGATAAGGGGGTAGAAAAATAACATTCTTAAAAAAAAAAAAAAAAAAATACAACACTGTATTCATGATTACCCACTTCAACTTTAACAGTTAACCATTTGACTAAATTAGAATTCTTTTTATTTCTAGAAATGTAGATACATTTGCAAAGATTTTCAAATCACTGAGAAATTTCTGTTACAGGTCAGTAGTTTTTTCTACTCTTTTCCAACCTCTCCAATAATCAAAATGTTAAACATAAAAAGCAGCACTCCGTGGTTGCTAAACTCACCTAGATTTCAGTTTACACATTTTTGCTAGATGAAATGTGGCAAATCAGAGAATAAAAATAATTTTATGGCAGACAGGAGACTCGTATCAGATGCATATTCCTTCTTTAATTTGCCCAATAGCAGAAAGAAAAAATGCAAATAATAACATTCAGAAGAAAAAAGGTGTATGATCACCTAGCAACCATATGCGACACCCCCCTTATACTCCACCAATCACATCACTGACTGTCCCATATAAACTGGCTGCAGCTCCGCCTACTCCTTTCTTTCTGCTCAATGGCAGTGACAGGACAGATAAGTTTTAGCTCCGTGGTTTTTCTCTGTAGGATTACTTTTTGTTTTTTTTTGGTGTGATGTTTGCATACGGGCTTCATTTGTCAGCCCAGTTTCCCCTAGTGCCCTCTTTAGTTCTCTTTACTTCGCTTTACTTCATTTTCGCCCTCGTGCGAGCTTTTACTTCATTTTCGCCCTCGTGCGAGCTACCGGTGTAGGTATTAAAAACGCTGGCACCTGCGTTTCTATTCACCCTGTCCTCGGTCCTTTTCTTGTTCCTCCTAGTGTTTCTCCGCTATCCTTACTCTTGTCCTATCTGGCGACGCTTTTCTGCCCTGGTTCTCCGTTACCTGGTTTTTCCCTTGTATCAGCGGGACACCCCCATTGTTAGTGACGTCGGCCTTCTACAGTGCCTGGTCTGCGGAATCAGAGGTTGCATCGGACCTGTCTGATGTTAACGCTTTCAGTAGCGGGGAGGAGGAAGAGTATGTGGAGGATGGTGATGCCCCTTCAGGGTCTGCTTCTTCGGCCGGGAATCCCACAGGGGCAATTCTAGACTCACAAGGGGTTCCCCATTTCGACCCGGAAGGGGTTCCCCATTTCGACCCGGATGACATTAAGTACCCGCGCTCCGGGGACTGGGCACCTCTTCCGCAGGTGTTCAAATACATTGAGTCTTGGTTGCGCAAGACTCAGTATTTATTGAAGTCTGGCAAAAACCTGAGAAAGGGGATAGATAGATCATGCAAGTCCATACAGGACAAACTTTTGGACGTTTTAGGTCCATTGACCAAAATTTTGAATTTATCGGAACAGGTGGTCGCCACGGGCGAACCTGTAAATGCCGATGTACTGAGAGGATGGACGTTGCGTGTGATGTGCATGCTAGGCAATGCCAATTCAGCCATGTCGGTTGAGTGCCTCCGGTCTATACTTATGCAGCTGGATCCACAGTTGACGCACTTGGCCACTGAAGAGCCAGGCCCATCTGCTGATGGCCTTCTTTTTGGCGATTCTTTGATTAAAAATATTAAGTTTGTTGGACTGTTTTCGTGTCTGGATAAAGCCTAGAACTCCCTGAAAAAGTTGTTGCAGGGCAAGGTTTTTGGCAAGGCTGGAAGGGGTAGGGGATGTCCTTCCGGCTGCGGGTCCTACTATAGACCCTATAACAGAGGGTCTGTGCAATACTCATGATAGACAACAGTACCATACAGTCCCTACACCTCAGCCTGTCACACCATTCTTTCCGGCCCGAGGTCGGCCCTGGAGAGCAAGAGGAGCAGCAAGTGGGTTCCTGAGAGGTAGAGGCGCAGGTGAAATTTGTCGCTCCGGTCTTTCCGGAGACCCCAGTAGGGGGCCGACTGGGATATTTTACCCACCCTTGGTCACTGATCACATCACACCTGTGGGTTCTTCAAGTGGTGTCAGGCTATTGCATAGAGTTCATGTCTCTAACCACACAGGTTCAATGGCCAAAGATGATACAGTTTTCGGACTCAGACATAGATCTGATTCACTCGGAATTGAGGGAGTTAAGTTTAAAGAACGCCATAAGAGACGTACCCTAGGAAAAACCAGGGTTTGTGAGCACCATCTCCTTGGTCAAAAAGAAGGACGGAGGACACAGGCCAGTGATAAGTTTACGAGACCTAAACGAATGTGTGGTGTATCGTCATTTTTCGAAACGGAGGGGATACATTTGCTCAGGGATCTTCTCCTGCCGGGAGTCTGGCTAGCGAAGATAGACCTGAAGGATGCATAGCTCACGGTCCCTGTCCATCCTTCTTTCCATCGGTATCTAAAATTTTGTTGGGAAGTCCGGAAGTGGGAGTTCACGTGTCTTCTGTTCGGACTGTCATCCGCTCCGTGGTGTTTCACCAAACTCGTGAGACTGGTCATGGTCATGCTGCGGAGTCAAGGTGTTCGCCTTATTATATATCTCGACGATATATTGATTATGGCATGCACAAGCCATCTGGCCGTGCGCCACGTGCAGTGGACCATATCCCTCCTCTGAGATTTAGGCTTTCTGGTCAATGAAAAATCCGTACCGATTCCAGCACGGGAGATGGAATTTTTGGGGTTTCTGGTGAATACCCAGTTGGCAACTCTGAGTCTGCCGTCCAAGAAGTTGGCCACGATCCACAAAGAAGTTCGTGCGGTACTCCGCAAGCAGTTGGTCTCCTTACGGGCGATTGCTCGGATTGTCAGCTTATTAGCGGCATCCATTCAGGCAAGTTTTCCGGCCTCGCTGCATTACAGGGCACTTCAATGCTTGAAGACCAGGCACTTAACGGGGGGGGGGGGGGGGGTCTGACCTACACAGACTAGTTTCCTTTGTCACAGGAAGCCAGAGAGGAACTCCTTTGGTGGCTTTGGCATGCTCAGGATTGGAATGTGAAGACCATTTTCAATTCCAAACCAGACTTAAGAATAGAGTCGGACGCCAGCCTCAGTGGATGGGGAGCCCGATGCAGTTCGCCCTTGGAATTTTGGCACTTTTGTCTTCAAAAGAACATACTTCTCAAGGCAGAGTAACATAGATCAAGGTTGAAAAAAGTCCAGAGTACCTCCCGGGGATATCCAATTCAATTGTGTATTGGAATTTCAGATACCTCAAGGATCACAGCAATTGGACGCTGGATCCTTCTGTGTTTCGGTCAATCCACTCTTTGTGGGGTCCTCTGAGTATAGATTTGTTCGCTTCTCGTCTTAATCATCAGTTGGCTCTATTTTTCAGTTGGAGACAGGATCCGGAAGCCATGGCAACGGATGCGTTTCTTCAACACTGGCCGCAGGACACCCTGTACACCTTTCCACCATTTGCGATGATTCCCAGGATGCTATGGCAGGCGGAGAATCAGCAGTCGACCCTAGTGTTGATCATCCAGTGGTGGTCGACTCAATCTTGGTTTCCCCAGATCCTAGGGATGGCCATAGATTACCCGAGACTATGTCCTCAGTTCCCTGCGCTTCTTCGGGGTGCGACGGCGGAGCTCCATCCATTGGTACTCTCCGGTCAACTACCCTTGATAGCGTGGTTGATTTCAGGTGATCATCAGTTAGGGGTTGCAGTTCGCAGTCAGCTAGAGACCTCATCCATGAGGTATTGGTGCCAGGTACAAGATCGGCTTACCAGTCAGCCTGGGGACTTTGGGTACATTGGTGCTCACAACGGCATTTGGATAGGTCGGCCATCACTTAGTATGTCGGCTTATGAGGGGAATTCGGTTGAAAAGACTGCCATCTTCCCGATATCAGATCACTTGGGATGTGTCTCTTATCCTGTACATGTTTTCTACATGGGAGGATAATGACGACTTACCTATTAATCTGTTATCTTACAAGTTAACTATGTTGCTTTGTCTGATCTCTATTAATCACGTCTCGGATGTGCGTGCTCTGGACATCTCACAGAGACCGTTTACTCCTCAGGGAGTTCAATTCTCCGCTTACCGACGCACAAAGACGCATCTACGAACGGTTTTCTACCCTATGTTTCCTGCACACCCAAAATTCGTGTTCCGTGGTCTGTTGTTTAAAGTCTTATGAACAAAGGACGGCTTCGCTGCGGCCTGCCCAGAGTTCACAACTTCTCATTTCTTTTTGTTCTCCGCATCTACCCGTTTCTTCCCCCACGTTGGCATGTTGGAAGAAACAGAGAATGTCTTTGGTGGGTATCGATGTGTCTATTTTTAAGGCGCATTCCACAAGGAGCGCCATGTCTACCAAGGTGTTTCAGACAGGAGGTTCGCTTTCTGATATTTTGAAAGTGGCTGACTGGTCCTAGGAAGACGTTTTTAGGACTTTTTATTTTAGGCCTGAACATCATGTTTCTATATCTGTGCTATGAGGTCATAATTTTAGTGTTTATGTTTTAGATGTGCTTTGAACTTGCATCTGATACGAGCCTCCTGTCTGCCATAAAATTTAGGATTTTCCTAGTATTATGACGGAAAATATAGATTTTATAAAGACAGGAGGCGAGTATCGTCCCTCCCTGGTTCCCACCCCTATTTGTGTCACGTTTTTTCTTTTTCAGGATATTGAGAGGTCGATGGTGATCTGGCTGGCAGTTTTCTGAATTCACCCTGTTGGTGGTATTCCGGTTGTAAGTTTCGCCTTGAAGTCCGTCTTCGTTACGGTGGTTCAACAGGAGGTCCGAAGAATGTGGAGATCGTTAGTCATGCTGGCTGTTTGAATCTTCGGGCTCCTGGTTGAGGTCCTGTCCCGTGTGCTGCATGTCATAAAGAAAGAGGAGGAGGAGGAGCTGCAGCCAGTTTATATGGGACAGTCAGTGATGTGACTGGTGGAGTATAAGGGGGGGGGGGGGGTTGCTAGGTGATCATACACCTTTTTTTCTTCTGAATGTTATTGTTATTTGCACTTTTTCTTTCCGTTTCGGGCAAATTAAAGGAGGAATATGCATCTGATACGAGCCTCCTGTCTTCATAAAATCTATATTTTCCGTCATAATACTAGGAAAATCTTAAATTACAATTGCAAAAGTGCTGGCATTATCTTTTGCATACAAATACAAATACATTGTTGGAGAAGTACAAGAAGTTGCAGCTGGTCTAACCCCTTAAGGACTCAGGGTTTTTCCGTTTTTGCACTTTCGTTTTTTCCTCCTTACCTTTTAAAAATCATAACCCTTTCAATTTTCCACCTAAAAATCCATATTATGGCTTATTTTTTGCGTCGCCAATTCTACTTTGCAGTGACAGTCATTTTACCCAAAAATGCACGGCGAAATGGAAAAAAAAAATCATTGTGCGACAAAATCGGAAAAAAAAAACGCCATTTTGTAACTTTTGGGGGCTTCCGTTTCTACGCAGTGCATATTTCGGTAAAAATGACACCTTCTCATTATTCTGTAGGTCCATACGGTTAAAATGATACCCTACTTATATAGGTTTGATTTTGTCGCACTTCTGGAAAAAATCATAACTACATGCAGGAAAATTTATATGTTTAAAAAGGTCATCTTCTTACCCCTATAACTTTTTTATTTTTCCACGTACAGGGCGGTATGAGGACTCATTTTTTGCGCCGTGATCTGAAGTTTTTATCGGTATGATTTTTGTTTTGATCGGACTTTTTGATCACTTTTTATTCATTTTTTTAATGGTATAAAAAGTGACCAAAATACGCTTTTTTGGACTTTGGAATTTTTTTGCGCGTACGCCATTGACCGTGCGGTTTAACTAATGATATATTTTTATAGTTCGGACATTTACGCACGCGGCGATACCACATATGTTTCTTTTTTTTACACTTATTTTTTTTATGGGAAAGGGGGGGTGATTCAAACTTTTATTAGGGAAGGGGTTAAATGACCTTTATTAACACTTTTTTTTTAACTTTTTTTTGCAGTGTTATAGGTCCCATAGGGACCTATAACACTGCACACACTGATCTCCTATGCTGATCACTGGCGTGTATTAACACGCCTGTGATCAGCATTATCGGCACTTGACTGCTCCTGCCTGGATCTCAGGCACGGAGCAGTCATTCGTCGATCGGACACCTAGGAGGCAGGTAAGGGCCCTCCCGGTGTCCGATCAGCTGTTCGGGACGCCGTGATTTCACTGCGGCGGTCCCGAACAGCCCGACTGAGCAGCCGGGTCACTTTCAGTTTCACTTTAGAAGCGGCGGTCAGCTTTGACCGCCGCTTCTAAAGGGTTAATACCGCACATCGCGGCGATCGGCGATGTGTGGTATTAGCCGCGGGTCCCGGCCGTTGATGAGCGCCGGGACCGAAGCGATATGATGCAGGATCGCTGCGCTTCATATCGCGGGAGCCGGCGCAGGGCGTAAATATACGTCCTGCGTCGTTAAGGGGTTAAAAAATTAGAATACATGGTAATCATAGCTTTTCAATAAAAGTACAAAGCTGTTCAAGAAAAACTTACTTCAACAAAGCAAGAAAAGCTGCAGGTTCAACATCTGGCAATTCAATTTCTGTTGACGTTGTAGCCATGCCACCATTAAACATGGCATCGAAGACTGCGCTTCCAACTGCTAAAACAAACCTAAGAAGTACAAAACATGCAGATTAATACACATCAAAATGAGATTTGCTTGCTAAAAATATATGAACTCTTTCCCAGTCAAGGATACCCGATTTATCATGGCAAGGAGGAAGAAACTAAAAGAAGAGTGAACCAAAATCACACCAGAGTAGTGTGAGAGACTAGTGATGTCCTGTGGGGGGCACAGATGTGCTTAAGTCATTCAAAGCAAAGGCCTGTCCACTTCCCTTCTGATTGGTGACTGTTGGAATCTTCAGAAAATTTACTAAGAATCTTTCTCTGCGCTACAGTCATTGCTGTTCTTAAAACATTTTATTTTTTTTAAATAAAGGTTTTATGTTGATATACATTTGTTATTTTGTAAAACACTGTTACCCCTTACAAAAAATCCTTCAAATTATGATCAATGTAGATTACATTACTTCAGAATAAATCAAGTGTTCATGAATTGTTCTCAAATTTTGATCTCCCGTGTATGACTCCAGTATAAAAATTGCACCTCTCAAAGAATTCAAATTGACATTCAGAAAGGAAGAAGCGACATTTGGCTGGAATAGTTTTTGGGGGTCTTTACAAGTTTTTGTTGCATTTACAAACCCCCAATGTGACTCCATTTTAGGAAATTTTCATTTTTACAAGGGCTAAAAGGAGAAAAGGCTCCAAAAATGTGTAACCCACTTTCTCCCAAGTACGGAAATACCCCATATGTGGACACATGGCAGGGCTCAGAAGTGAAAGCATGCCATTGGGATTTTGGAGAATGCTTTTGACGAGAATGGATATTAGGGGTTATGTCACGTTTATAAAGCCCCCGTGATACCAGAACAGTGGAAACCTCCCAAATTTGACCATTTTGGAAACTAAACCCCTAAAAGGAACATAGCTAGGAGTGCAGTGATCATTTAGACTCCACAGGTGTAAACATATTTACTGCCCACTGTTCCAAAAATCTGTCAGACACCAGTGGGGTCTAAATTATCATTCCCCTTGTTACATTTCTTGAGGGGTGGTTTCCAAAATGGGTTCACATGTGGGGTTTAAGTTTTCAGCTTGTATGTCAGAACCTCTTCAACGATCAGCTATTGCAGTGCAAATCACCAATTTAGGCCTCAAATGTACATGGTGCCTTCTTACTCCTGAGCCACGTTGGGCAACACTGTTCTGTGGCCGGATCGTATTCAGTGTACAGATAGCCCTTATTTCTGGTCACAGAATTTTTAATAACCAGCCTTTTTTTGAGGTGCAGGTTTTTTACGCTTTATTTTGGATGTTTGTGCCACCAGCAACTGTTCTGCGCTGTGTGACCGGACCGCAGACACTATCCCCCCAAAAAAAATCACTAAACAGAAATCCAGGTAGACTGCACATGGGGTACGGTCCACAAAACTCTTCCCAAAAAGTAAAGGAAGTGCAAAAAAAATACCATGCACCCTAAAAGAAGCTAGCAGGCGGCAGCAAGTACTGATGGGTCATTTAGTGTAGTGCTTTCCTAACAGTGACCCTCCAGATGTTGCAAAACTACAACTCACTCCCAACTCATGCTGGGAGTTAAAGTTTTGCAACATCTGGAAGAACAGTTTGGAGACCACTAGTCTAGACCACAGAAGTACAAGGTGTTGGGGGGGGGGGGGAGAAGAAAGTGACAGACTAGTGGTCTGCAAACTTTACCCCTCCAGATGTTTCAAAATTACAACTCCCAGCATGCTCAGACAGTCCAGGCAGTTGTAGTTTTCAAACTTCTGGAGGGCCACGGTTTGGAGACTGTACTTTCCCTGTCTGGTCTAATGCTGTCCTTCACCAGTTGCCAGCAGTTGCCGCCACCGCAGGACCACAGGCAGTGTTGTCTGCACACGTCAGAACTTACCGGTCTATCAGTGCCTGAGGAGGAGGGGTGTCTAGCGGTTGTGATAGGGGACATGCAGGGCATACGCCCTGGTGCCTTAAGGCCCAATTGGGTTATTGTTGCTGTCCCCTCAAAATAACACACACCATTAATGTCTAACCTTTGGCAAGAAATGCGAGTACACCCGTAAGTGGAAATGTCCAAAGTGGGCCTAATTAGCCATTTTTCCTCCCAATCTCATGTGACTTGTTAGTATTACAAAGTCTCAGATGTGAATGGGGAGCAGATATCTTGAATTTGGTGCTCTAGCTCTCACACTCTCGAATACTGGTCATTGGAAGTTCAATGTGGCACCTCATGGCAACAAATTAAAATTGCTGCTCTAGAAAAAGATTGCTTGGGCTATGAGAATTTTTCTAAAACTCTGAAACTGAGCTGCAGCACGGGCAAGACCATACAGCAGTTTCACAGGACAGGTTTCACTCAAACAGGCCTCACCCATGATTGACCTACAGCAAATCTTTTAAGTCTGCTGAGCAAAGAAGATGGCATGGCTCTTCCAGGCATTCCAAAAGTTATCCCTTTTTGGGAGTAGCAACAGAATTGGCAGGCTGACATTCGGCAGTGTACTGGAGGAAGTGACGGACTGATGTTACTAGTAGTAGTCCGTGTACAGCAGAAAGTGGCGGACAAACATTAGCCAGCATACAGCAGGAGTTGGCAAATTTGCAATAGCCAGCGTGCCACAGAAGGTACTGGACTGATGTTACTAGTAGTAGTTGTCAGTGTACAGCAGGGGTGGGGCTGGTAGTGTCTAATTAGTGGGATCTGACACAGGAGGTTTAAATTCCTCGCTGATCCATGCCTGATTATTTTAGTAAATGTCATGTTTTTCCACGTTGGTGGCTGACATTCTTGTTCGCTTCGAGGTGACTCGACTACGCTTAACACTCTTTGGAAGAGACTCTAGAGCAGGCATAGACAACCTTTGGCACTGCAGATGTGTTGGACTACATCTCCCATTTTGGCTGAAAGAGCATCATGGGAAATGTAGTCCAAAACACCTGCAGTGCCAAAACATCTGCAGTGCCAAAGGTTGCCTATACCTGCTCTAGAGGGTGGACAAGACAGAACACCAGGGGCAAACTGGGCAAGTACTGACCAACTGTCTAATCTGGTTACCCAAAAGTCCATGGGGTCTGGGCTCATGGTGAGAGAAAGGGCATTGCTGAGGTAGGCCTCAACCTGCTTGTTAAGGTGGTGGTTCACATCTCTGATGTGATGACGATTGATGTCAGGGGGGAAAACCGGATGCAAAAAAACTTTTATCATGTGCTCCAGGGTAAAGATGTTGCTACTCCTCCTGCTCCTTCCTCTTGCATGGGTAGTGCTGACAGGATGTGGAGTCTGAACCCCCGTTTAGCAGGTGTTTGGTACTGGAAAGCCAAAACAAACTGGCTGTGTAGCTTCTCCTTACAGAATCCAATTTCGCCTCCTCCTCAGAAGTCGAAAAATAAAAAAATTCCATTTTGGCTTTATACCGAGGGTCTAAGATGCAATCCAGTAGTCATTTCTTTACTTTAACAGGGTATTCCAGGATTTTTTTTATTTGACTATGCTACAGGGGCTGTAAAGTTAGTGTAGTTCATAATATAGTGTGTGCGTGATGGTGGTCTCCCAATTTTTCTGTGATATTCCCCCTCAATATTTATTTTTAAAAGCATACAAAATTACTTGTGTCTCTGGTTTTTTCAGGTGTGTGTCGAGACATGACACCACTAGTCAAGTGTGCAAATGGAACCTATTCTGCTTCAATGGGTGGAGCGACCGCTGGGTGGGAGAGAGATCATTTTGCAACAGCTGTAGGCACATTGGTTAGAAAACATTCCATTTTGAATGGAATGCAACTCATTTGTGTTTCAATGGGTGGGGTGGCTGATGTATGGGAGGCAGAAAAGTGACCTCACAGTTACAAACAAGGGATCCTGGGACGTGTAGTTTGAAAAACTGAACCCCAACAGGAAATACCAAGTTCACAAAAAGATAGCCTCGGCGTTATGGTAATCACACAACATAGCCATTTAGCCCGAAGACATCAGTGTCGCCTTGTAAAAAGTCCTTGTCCCTTATAACTTCCAGAGTCCATATCCAAATCCTCCTCATCCAAGTCCTCCTCCTACATCTGTACTGCTGCCAGTCAGATGGAACTTTTCTCTCTCTCGCTCTTTTTTTCTTTAATCATCATCATTAGCTCTAAAAAGGAATATCATCAGCATTATGTCACTAATTCCGCTGTTCTCCTTGATGACAAACCTGGTAGCCTCCTCAAAATGCCTAACACACGACAAGTGTCCCCAGCTAAAAGTCCCACTGGCTTGAAAAAAATTGTCATTATGTTGCATTAGGAAGTCTGTTACCACTTTGTGCTGCTGGTACAGGTGGGCCAACATGTGTAATGTTGAATTTCAGTGTTGAAACGTTGCAAATGAGGCAGTGTAAAGGTAGACCGTTTTTGCACTGTAGGTGAAGGAAGGCATGTTTAAAAGCATACAAACAGCTAAATAGAACACATAATGCAGATATCCAGCACATGCGTGAGACAGTCACAGGTTTTCAAGAAACGTGTTGCATCAAGATTTAGCACATGTGCCAAGCCACTTAGGCACAGCGCTTTGTTTTTTCAATTATCGGCGACCACATTTCCCAATGTGAGAACACGGCCAGAGAGAAAATGGGAAACTTCCTATTTGCAGAAAGGGCAGCAGCTCCTTCGCTGTGTGGCTTTTCTCATCCAGGCTCAGCAAATGTAACGCGGCATGGAAACACTTGATTTTGGCGTCAGCCTTTGAACCTGATAGCTGCAACTGTGAAGTTGTCACAACAATATTCTGGCCTCATTACGGTAAAGCCTTGTTCTGCAGGATGTTGACCCAATGGGCTGTAAAAGACATGTATTGGTCCTGGCCATTGCTACTACTCTATGTATCTACGGTAGCATGTAGTGTACTGCACACGGACTGCATGGTGTGGCCCACCCTCTCCGCCACGATTGTGCAAATGGGGAACGGCTTTCCAGGCAAAATAATGGCGATTAGGTATGTGCCACCTGGGCTGGGCATATCCCATCAGTTGCCCGAAGGCCCTGGAGTCAACAAGATGGTACGGGCGCACCTGCACCACCAACAGCTTAGCCACTACAATAGAGGGACTGGGTTAACACGGTTTGTAGGAAATAGATTCCCCAAAAGATAACGGATGGGATTGAGGAGGAGACAAGATCATCCATTGATATCACATAATCTGTCAGACAGTGAGAACTTGGGATGGCTGACACGGCTGCTCCTACAATCACCAGGCTCCTGGCTGCTATTGTTGCTACCTGTACTAATGCCAACCTTCTTACTGGCAGTGGACATGGCAGGGGTTTTCTGTCCCATACCCCGTCCAACATTTCCTTTACCAAACATCCTTTCCATTTTAAACGGGTACTCCGCTGCTCAGTGTGTTCCAAACCCTGGAGCCGGCAACGCGTGACATCATAGCCCCGCCCCCTCAATGCAAGTCTATGGAAGGGGGCCTGAGCAGTGGAGTACCCCTTTAAAGTAGATGTCCGCTACGGACTATTTCTATTCCATCATGCCCAGGCTGCAAAAAAAAAAAAAAAAAAAAAAAGAGAAAACTTTTTCTTGCATGATCTCCCCCCCTCGAATAAGTGAATTATCCGCCGCAGCATGCTGTCCCCACATCGGGGAACTAATCATATGTGACCTGCGAGCGCTGCTTTTCTTCCGCCCCCAATGAATTATCAGCTGCGCTGTCCCCACATCAAGTAGCCCGCAAGCGCTCCTCTGCTCATCCTCCTATGAGTTGCGGGCTGCCGGCGCTAGAAATCTGTACTGTACTATAAATAACGTTGCCCGGGCTGCAAAAACAAACGAAATAAACTTTAACTCACCTTCCGACGTTCCCCGTTACCGGCCTCACGGTCCATCCGCTGCGGTCCTGGGGATGGGAACGTCACAGAGCCGTCAGCCTATCAACGGCCTCAACGATGTCCTGCTTCGGCCACTGATAGGCTGAGTCCACTGTCATGTAAGCAGCAGGCTGGCTTCATACATGACAGTGCACTCACCGGCCGCAGCGATGTCCCGCCCTGACCAATGATAGGCTGGCGGCTCTGTGACTTTCCCGTCCCAAGGAAACAGTAATAGGACCGCAGTGCACGACAGTGAAGATGGTAGCAGAGCAACGGGGGAACTTAGGCAGGTTAAAGTGTATTTTGTTTATTTTTGCAGCCCGGGAAACATTTTTAGTACAGTACAGATTTCTAGCGCCAGCGGCCCGCAACTCATAGGAGGATGAGCAGAGGAGCACTTGCGGGTGACATGATGTGGGAACAAAAGAGAAAACAAACTTTCACTTACCTTCCTACGTTCCCCCGGAGCTCCGCCAGAGCTGATAGGTCGGCCGGACTGCCTGCTTTGTACTTCCTTTAGCCCGGCACTTCTGCCTATCACCAGCCACAGTGATGTCCCATTCTCGACCGGTGATAGGATGAAGCGCTGTGTGATGTTCCGGGCTAGCAGAAGTAGGAAGCAGGCAGCCCGGCCGATCAGCTGTAGCGGAGCTCCGGAGAAAGTAGAAAGGTTAGTGAAAGTTTGTTTTCCTCTTTTTTTTTTTTTGCAGCCCGGGCAGAATGAAATAGGAATTCCATACCGTACCAGACATCTCCTTTAATGTAAAATGTATGGAAAAAAATATATATATTTGTGTGGGAAAATTTTAAAAAGAAAATCACAATTTTTGACCACCTATAACTTTCAAATTTTGCGGTATATGGGGCTGTATGATGTTTTTATTTTGAGTATATAACTTTTTATTTAAAAAAATAATAATTTGATGTGAATTCTTTTTTTTTTCTTGTTAACGCTGTTCACCATACAGGATCATTAACATTACACATGTGATTATACCAAATATGCTGTCAATTTTTTTTTTTTTTTGGGTGTGGGGGGGGGGGGGGGTAATGGGAGAAACAGGAGATTTAAGGCAGGAAACTGGTGATTCTGGTGATGCCTATTTAGTATTCATGGCACCAGTCATAGTTGTGAGATAACTAAAAAGGAGGTAAACTGCAGTGGGGTTTATTTACAAATATGATCCCGACTTTTTTTGTCGGGTTTTGCCCCCAAATTGTGTCGCACGTTCCGTGACCCAAAAAAACAAAACCCTCCATTTTACAAGAAAACCCCAAAAAGGGGCGTGTCCAACAGTTTTGAAAAATACCAACATATTTACAAAGGTTTCCACAGAAAATGTGGTGGATTTGAACTGAGGAAAACCCGACAGATCAGAACAGTTGTAAAAAATGCAAAACGTAGGGAAAAGTGCAAAATGTAGGGAAACCTTAGTAAATACCTTGGGAAAATACTTGTCGGAAATCAAAACCCACAAAAAAAACTCCACTCCACTCTTAGTAAATAAACCCCAGTGTGTTTCTAGAATACAACTTTATTCCTTACAATTTTAAATATATTAGGCCTTTAATATTAACACATACTGCTAAAGCTAAACATGAGCTAAAAACATGACAATTGAGATTTAATACAGAGAAGCAAAAGGTACCCTTTACCCACAAGTTAACACCTTTTAAACGGGGTATTCCAGGATTATATATATATATTATATATATATATATATATATATATATATATATATATAAAAATAAATCTCTCTCAACTGGCTCCAGAAAGTTAAACAGATTTGTAAATTAGGTCTAGTTAAAAATCGTAATCCTTCCAGTACTTAGCTGCTGAAGTTGAGTTGTTCTTTTCTGTCTGACAACAGTACTCTCTGCTGACACCTCTGCTTGTCTCAGGAACTGTCCAGAGTAGGAGCAAATCTCCATAGCAAATCTCTAATGCTTCGGACAATTCCTGAGACAAGCAGGGGTGTCAACAGAGAGCACTGTTGTCAGACAGAAAAGAACACCACAACTTCAGCAGCTGATAACAACTGGAAGGATTAAGATTTTTTACTAGAAGTAATTTACAAATATGCTAAACTTTCTGGAGCCAGTTGATATAAAAAATTTAAAAAAAGTATGTTTCCTGGAATACCCCATTAAGCAGCATGTTCTTCATTTGCACACTTACCTGATTGAGAGCTTCTGTTTGCCAAAAGTTTCAATTATAACTTTTCTAATTAGATAAAATAAAGTAACTTCAAATTGACTTTTTATATTGGCAAACATTTTTCTAATAAAATAAATTCCCCTTAGCAAGATTAGGACAGCCTATAGCAAACCATATGCTTCCAAACTTTTGATTAAATTGAAAATTGTAGACCTTATTAACCAGTAGTATAAATAGTTCAAGCTGTACCTTTGTTGGGGTTTCTTTCAGCATTTCCTTTCTACTGCAACTACAGTTGTCAAATAATCAATAAGCAACATATGGTATTATCTTGTTTTGCAGATACGCCCTCAAGTAAAAATCCCCACCTTCAGCTAAGATAAAAATGCTTTATAGGTTTCATTTATTTTTTTACAGAATACTTTAAGGATACATTCACACATACAGGATCTGCAGTATATTTTCTGCCGCTGGTTTTGCCACCCAAGTCAATGGCTAGCAAAACCAGCAGTAGAAAATATGCAACAAAATATGTAGCAGATCCTTTAAGATGAACAGGACACAAATGTAAAATTTCACTCCCTTCTTAACACATTGAGGACAAAGCTAATTTTAATTTTTACGTTTTCGTTTTTCTTTCCTTGCCTGTTAAGAGCCATAATTCTCCTATTTTTCTAGCCACAGAGACATGTGACCAATTGTACCGTGTAATGACACCTTAACTTTTACCATAAAATGTACGGCAAAACAAAAACATTTTTGTGGGGGGAAATTGAAAAGAAAACGGCATGTTTGCAACTTGTGGGTGAGGTTTTGTTTTTATACAGTGCACTTTATGGTAAAAATGACGCTCTCTTTATTCTGTAGGTCAAAGCGATAAACGATACCCAAACTTAAAAAAAGAGAATTTACGCAAAAATGTACTTATCCCCTAGCCACAGGATAGCGGATAAGTAGCTGATCGCAGGGGGTCCAACCGATGGGACCCCCAACGATCACTGCAACGGGACAGGGCATGCGCTCCATTCATTTCTATGAGAGCACCAAAGAGACCCGAGTACCACACTCGGGCATCATCGACACCCTCATAGAAATCAATTTACGGGTAGAAGACACATTCTCCTCAAAGAGAGCCGGGGTCCCATTCCAGAGATCATGAGGGATCCCAGCGGTCGGACCCCAACTATCAACTACTTATTCCCAATCTTTTGTAGAGGATTCTTCTTTAATTAAAATCACTAAGCTTAAAACTGTCCTTTTCCGAACCCTATAACTTATTTTCCTGTATACAGGCCTATAAAAGGGGTCATTTTCTGCGCTGTGATACGTAATTTGTATCTGTACTATTTTTGTTTAGATGGGACTATTGATCACTCTTTATCAATTTTTTTCAGATTTTTGATTAAACATTATATTTTAATAGCTTGGACAATTGTGCAAACAGCGAGACCAAATAGGTTTATATTTTGGCTGCATCATTGGATTGGCGATTCAGTGACTGGAGCCAGGTAAGGGGACAGTCTATTTTAGCAACTGCACCCCTGCAACGTGATTGTGGAGGTCCAATGAGCCCATTGAGCTAGCCGTATATCTAATTTAATGGATTAGACACTGTGAACTGCATTGATCATAGTGTCTAAGGGGTTAATGATGGGCCGCAGCGGGACCTCCGATCCCTGTCGTTAGCTGTGAGTATCCAGCTACGGATAGTAGCCATCAACTATTTTAATGTTTACCCATTAGCCCAGACCTCTGATGAAGCTCTGAGGAGCGAAACATGTCAGGGGGGCTATTTGAGTTTTTAATAAGCCTGTGTCACTAGTCATATTTTTATTATACTTGTTTTTAGGACTGCAGCCATCAACAGTATCTTTTATATGATGGACACATGCCCTCAGGTCACAGTGACGTATACCTATTACAGGTGGACCGTTTATACCTTTTAATAAACACGTTAATAAAAGTGATGTTTCAGGGTGCGGTAATAAGGGTATTTTGATCCCGGGAACAGGATTTGTTGGATTAAGCCCTGTATTAACCCCTTTAAAAAGGAGTGCTCCCCTGGAAATTATTATTATTATATTTTTTTTTTTATCAACTGGTGCCAGAAACTTAAAAAGGGGTACTTCACCCCAGACATCCAAAGGATAAGATTTCTCATCGCGGGGGTCCGGTCACTGGGGACCCCCACGATCTCTGCAGTGCCACCCCGCCATCATCACTTCAGAGCAAACTGGCTCTGTGCGTGATGATGGGACGATGCAGAGGACGGAGTATCATGACATCACTGCTCCGCCCCCGGTGACGTCACGTCCCACCCACTCAATACGTCACAATGCTCCGTCCCCTGCATCACACACAGAGCCAGTTTGCTCTGTGGTGATGACGGCGGGGTGTTGCTGCAGAGATTGTAGGGGTCCCCAGCGGCAGAACCCCCGTGATCAGATAGGTCCTTTGGATAGGGGATAAGATGTCTGGGGTGGAGCACCCCTTTAAACTGATTTTTATTTAAAAATCTTAATCTTCCAGTACTTAGCTGCTGTATGCTCCACATGAAGTTCTTTTCTTTTTTAATTTCCTTTCTGTCTGACCACAGTGCTCTCTGCTCACACCTCTGTCCATTTTAGAAACTGTCTGGAGCAGGATAGGTTTGCTATGGGGATATGCTCCTTCTCTGGACAGTTCCTTAAAAGGACAGAGATGTCAGCAGAGAGCACTGTGGTCAGACAAAGGAAATTCAAAATGAAAAGAACTTCCTTTTGGAACATACAGCAGCTGATAAGTACTGAAGGGGTTAAGATTTTTAAACAGTTGATCTATATAATAAAAAAAAATTATAAAAATAATTGTTTTTCAGTAGGAAAAATCCTCATAGCAAACATATGCTGCTCTGGACAGTTCCTAAAATGGACAGCAGCGGTCAGCAGAGAGCACTCTGGTCATGACATTAGAGAAATCTAAAAAGATAAGCATTTCCTCTGTAGTTTATAGCCCCTAAAAAGTACTGGAAGGATTAAGATTTTTTGATAGAAGTAATTTACTAATCTGTTTAACTTTTTGGCACCAGTTGATTTAAAAAAAAAAAAGTTTTCCACGGCGGTACCCCTTTAACCTCTTGGGGACACAGGACATATGCATCAGCCCTGCATCCTCGATCCTTAAGGACTCAGGGCGTACAGGTGACCCCATGACATGGAAAAGGATGATGATCAGTAGTGTAATATACACCACCAATCATCATCCATACTGGCCTGGGAGGTGGCAGTGTCCTTCTAGGTCGCTGTGGTCTGCCCCAGTGTTTTTTCTTTTCTTTTTTTGCTAAACGTGTGGCCAAGCCCTCTTAGTTATAAAAGAGCGGTCCGCCACCGTTAGCTAAAGCCCACCTGCCGATGATCAGTCCCGTAATATTGATCAGCTTTTTTTGTGGTGCAGGTGCTTTTTCGGGTTATAGCGGCTTTATTTATTTTTTATTTAATTTTTGCACCTATAGGCGCAAAAATAGCAGGCCTGTGCTGTGTGGATGGACCATACCTCTGTGTGCAGCCTGCCCCACCGCTGTCAGTGATTTATCACTGATCAGCATTTTGTTTAGTTTTTTTCCATTTTTTTCAGGGTTAAGCTTTTTATTATTTCATTTTTCGGGGAATTTGGGTGGGGGTCTGTACTTGCCACCAGCCACTGTTCTGGGCTGAGTGGCCAGACCCCCCACTTTTTTGCGCTAGAGTTTTATTTTGTTTTTAAAGTTTTTTTTTCCTTTTTTCCCTTTTTAGTTTATATTTTTTCTGTTAGGGTGGGTTTAGTTAGGATAGGGCGGGTTAGGGAGGTAGTCTTGCACCACACACAGCACATACACAAATGAAGTTATCCCCACACACATACACACACACCCATCCTCATTAGAGTAGGGAAATGGCCCGCAGGGAGTTTTCAGCGGAGGAGGCATATGCCATACTTGCCTCGGACACTGAAAGCGCCACAGAGTACGAAGAAGATGCCAACTTTCTTATTTCTTCTGCGTCTTCCTCATCATCTTCTGATGATGAGACGCCACCATGCGAGGCCACAAACCTCCTCTGTTCCTGACCCTTTGCCCCATACTGGTATGAGTCCCCCTGGCGCTCATACTAGTCAAGCCCCCAACCAAGTTTACTGGTGCCTGGTCCTTGTGAACTTGTCTGGACTCAGCCAGCAGACCACAAACCCTTGATTCCTGATTTTGTTGGCGACTCAGGAATCAAGATTGACAGTCTGGTTCACTGAAATGGACTATTTGAGGGTTTTCTTTCAGTGACGACTTTGTCAATCTGATGGTTGACCAGATGAAACTGTAGGCCCAACAGTTTGTCACCGCAAACCCGGGCTCCTTTTTTGCTAGGCCCGGTGGCTGGTTCCCAGTCAGTGCAGCCAAAATTAGGACCTTTTGGGGCCTCGTGCTGCATATGGGCCTAGTTAAAAAAAACAAAAAGGTCAGGCAGTACTTGATTGTGGACATCCTCTACCAGACCCCGCTCTACAGTATGGCCATTCGGAAATGTTAGCATTATGCCGATAATGCTGCATTTTTCTCCCCAGAACTGTGTATGACCGCCTGTATAAAATCAAGCCGGTCATCAATCACTTCGGGGTCAAATTTTGGGAGGCCTATTTCCCTGGAAGGGAGGTCGCTATTGATGAGTCTACTCAGCTTTAAGGGGAGACTCAGCTTCCAGCAATACATCCCAACCAAGCGAGCGCTGTATGGTGTGAAGATGTATAAACTTTGCAAGAGTACCTCAGGGTACACTTGCAAGTTTATAGTGTATGAGGGATGAGATTCCCGTTTTGAACCCCCAGAATGTCCTCCCCTCCCCCACTCTGGGTGTTAGCAGGAAAATCTTTGGGGCCTTTTGCACCCATTGGTAGATAAAGGTTCTTCACATCCCTCGCTACCAGATCCATGTTCTCTTGTGGGACAGTCCAGAAGAATCAAAGAGGCCTGCCTTCTTATCCCCTGCAGACTACTATCCCCCTCCAGGGTGAGTCGCGTGCCTTTTCCAATGAAAATCTGTTGCCGGTCCAGTATATGGACAAGAGGGATGACCTTATGCTGTGCACAATTCATGGGAACTGCAACACCCCAGTCTCTGTGCGAGGTACCGTGGGACCAGTCCTCAAGCCCCACTGAACTACATTCATTATATGGGGGGAGGGAGGAGAGAGTTTTATCTTTCTGATCAAGTCCTCAAGCCACATAATGCCATGCGCAAAACACAGGTATGGTACAAAACAGTTGCGGTCGACGTGGCACAGACTGCCATGTATAACTCTTTCGTATTTTGTATGGTATTGTGCCAAGGGACTGGCGCAAGGCGAATATGGTGCCAATCTTCAAAAAGGGCTCTAGGTCTTCCCCAGGAAATTATAGACAGGTAAGTTTAACCCCTTAAGGACCAGGCCATTTTACACCTCAGGACCAGAGCGTTTTTTGCACATCTGACCACTGTCACTTTAAACATTAATAACTCTGGAATGCTTTTAGTTATCATTCTGATTCCGAGATTGTTTTTTCGTGACATATTCTACTTTAACATAGCGGTAAAATTTTGTGGTAACTTGCATCCTTTCTTGGTGAAAAATCCCAAAATTTGATGAAAAATTTGAAAAATTTGCATTTTTCTAACTTTGAAGCTTTCTGCTTGTAAGGAAAATGGATATTCCAAATAAAAAAATTTTTGATTCACATATACAATATGTCTACTTTATGTTCGCATCATAAAATTGACGTGTTTTTACTTTTGGAAGACACCAGAGGGCTTCAAAGTTCAGCAGCAATTTTCCAATTTTTCACAAAATTTTCAAACTCACTATTTTTCAGGGACCAGTTCAGGTTTGAAGTGGATTTGAAGGGTCTTCATATTAGAAATACCCCACAAATGACCCCATTATAAAAACTGCACCCCCCAAAGTATTCAAAATGACATTCAGTCAGCGTTTTAACCCTTTAGGTGTTTCACAGGAATAGCAACAAAGTGAAGAAGAAAATTCACAATCTTCATTTTTTACACTCGCATGTTCTTGTAGACCCAATTTTTTTATTTTTACAAGGGGTAAAAGGAGAAAATGTATACTTGTATTTGTAGCCCAATTTCTCTCGAGTAAGCACATACCTCATAAGTCTATGTAAATTGTTCGGCGGGCGCAGTAGAGGGCTCAGAAGTGAAGGAGAGACAAGGGGATTTTGGAGAGTACGTTTTTCTGAAATGGTTTTTGGGGGGCATGTTGCATTTAGGAAGCCCCTATGGTGCCAGAACAGCAAAAAACCCTCACATGGCATACCATTTTGGAAACTAGACCCCTTGAGGAACGTAACAAGAAATTAAGTGAGCCTTAATACCCCACAGGTGTTTCACGACTTTTGCATATGTAAAAAAAAAAATTTTTTTTTTCACTAAAATGTGTGTTTCCCCCCAAATTTCACATTTTTGCAAGGGTTAATAGCAGAAAAGACCCCCAAAATTTGTAACCCCATCTCTTCTGAGTATGGAAATACCCCATGTGTGGACGTCAAGTGCTCTGCTGGCGCACTACAATGCTCAGAAGAGAAGGAGCGCTGTTGAGCTTTTGGGAAAAAAAATTGTTTGGAATGGAAGTCAGGGGCCATCTGCGTTTACAAAGCCCCCCGTGGTGCCAGAACAGTGGAACCCCCCACATGTGACCCTATTTTGGAAACTACACCCCTCACAGAATTTAATAAGGGGTGCAGTGAGTATTTACACCCCACTGGCGTTTGACAGATCTTTGGAACAGTGGGCTGTGCAAATGAAAAATAAAATTTTTCATTTTCACGGACCACTGTTCCAAAAATCTGTCAAACACCTGTGGGGCGTAAATGCTCACTGTACCCCTTATTACATTCCGTGAGGGGTGTAGTTTCCAAAATGGGGTCACATGTGGGTATTTTTTGGGGGGGGTTTATGTCAGAACCGCTGTAAAATCAGCCACCCCTGTGCAAATCACCAATTTAGACCTCAAATGTACATGGTGCGCTCTCACTCCTGAGCCTTGTAATGCGCCCGCAGAGCATTTTACACCCACATATGGGGTATTTCCGTACTCAGGAGAAATTGCGTTACAAATTTTGGGTGTCTTTTTTTTCCTTTTAACGCTTGTGAAAATAAAAAGTAAAGGGCAACACCAGCATGTTAGTGTAATTTTTTTTTATTTTTTTACACTAACAAGCTGGTGTAGCCCCAACTTTTCCTTTTCCTAAGGGGTAAAAGGAGAAAAAGCCCCCCAAAATTAGTAGTGCAATTTCTCCCGAGTACAGAGATACCCCATATGTGGCCCTAAACTGTTGCCTTGAAATACGACAGGGCTCCAAAGTGAGAGAGCGCCATGCGCATTTGAGGACTAAATTAGGGATTGCACAGGGGTGGACATAGGGGTATTATACGCCAGTGATTCCCAAACAGGGTGCCTCCAGCTGTTGCTAAATTCCCAGCATGCCTGGACAGTCAGTGGCTGTCCGGAAATGCTGGGAGTTGTTGTTTTGCAACAGCTGGAGGCTCCGTTTTGGAAACACTGCCATACAATACGTTTTTCATTTTTATTGGGGGGACAGTGTAAGGGGTGTATATGTAGTGTTTT
Organism: Hyla sarda; assembly: GCF_029499605.1. Taxonomy (NCBI): domain Eukaryota; kingdom Metazoa; phylum Chordata; class Amphibia; order Anura; family Hylidae; genus Hyla; species Hyla sarda. Next base: position 254,824,781 of record NC_079189.1, on the reverse strand, counting down.
ACTCTTTATTAGGTGTTAGTGTAGTGTAGTGTTTTTAGGGTACATTCGCACTGGCGGGTTACGGTGAGTTTCTCGCTAGAAGTTTGAGATACGGCGAAAAATTTGCCGCAGCCCAAACTTGGAGCAGGAAACTTACTGTAAGCCTGCCCGTGTGAATGTACCCTGTACATTCACATGGGGGGGGGGGGGGGGGGGGGCAAACCTCCAGCTGTTCCAAAACTACAACTCCCAGCATGTACTGACAGACCGTGCATGCTGGGAGTTGTACTTTTGCAACAGCTGGAGGCACACTGGTTGGAAAACCTTCAGTTAGGTTCTGTTACCTAACTCAGTATTTTCTAACCAGTGTGCCTCCAGCTGTTGCAAAACTACAACTCCCAGCATGTACTGATCGCCGAAGGGCATGCTGGGAGATGTAGTTATGCAATAGCTGGAGGTACGCAACTACAACTCCCAGCATGCCGAGACAGCTGATTGCTGTTTGGACATGCTGGGATTTGCAGTTTTGCATCTGTTGGGCTACAGTTTTAGAGAACACTGCAAAGTGATCTCCAAACTGTGGACCTCCAGCTGTTGCAAAACTACAATTCCCAGCATGCCCTGACAGCAAACAGTTGTTTGAGCATGCTAGGAGTTGTAGTTTTGCAAGATCTGGAGGGCTACAGTTTAGGGACCACTATATAGTGGTCTCAAACTGTAGCCCTCCAGCTGTTGCAAAACTACATATTCCAGCATGCCCAAACAGCAGTCTGGGCATGCTGGGAGTTGTAGTTTTGCAACATCTGGAGGGCTACAGTTAGAGACCACTGTATAATGGTCTCAAACTGTCCCCTCCAGATGTTGCTAGGCAACTCACCGGCTTCCGTCGGATCCAGCCGCACGTCATCGCCGCCCGCCGATCTCCGTCTCCTGCAGCCTCCGACGCCCGCCCGGATCGGTAAGTGGATCTTCGGCGCCGGTCCCCGTCGTTTCCCCGTCCTGCCCCGCCTATTGTGGGAGGGCAGGACGGGGAAAACGAAAGTAAACCCCCCCGCCCCCGATCTGCTATTGGTGGTCGCGTCTAGACCACCAATAGCAGGGATAGGAGGGGTGGCACCCGTGCCACCTCACTCCTATCGCTTCAGGGGGATCGTGGGTGTCTTAGACACCCGCGATCCCCCTTACATTGCGGGTCACCGGGTCACTATAGACCCGTAATGACCCGGAATCGCGCAAATCGCAAGTGTGAATTCACTTGCGATTTGCCGCGATCGCCGACATGGGGGGGTCTGATGACCCCCCTGGTCATTTGCACGGGATGCCTGCTGAATGATTTCAGCAGCCATCCCGCTCCGATCCCCGCCCGGCGCACGGCGGGGACTAAAACTGCCCATGACGTAAATGTACGTCCCTGGTCCTTAAGACCCAGGGTGTCGGGACGTACCGTTACGTCATGGGTCCTGTAGGGGTTAACGTGCATTGTGGGTAAATAGTTTGAAGGACTTATAAGGGATTACATACAGGAATACATAGGGGATAATAGTATTATAAGTGATAGCCAGCATGGGTTTACTAAGGATAGAAGTTGTCAAACAAATCTAATTTGCTTTTATGAAGAGGTGAGTAGAAGCCTTGACAGAGGAATGGCTGTGGATATAGTGTTTCTGGATTTTGCTCAATGCAAGCCTATGGGAGGGGGCGTGACAGCTGTATGAGGGCTTGTTTTTTGCGCGACCAGTTGTCCGTTGTAATGCCACTCACTCACTTTACCATAAAATGTATGGTGCAACCAAAAAAATACTATTTGTGTTGGGAAATTAAAAAGAAAACCGCAATTTTGCTAATTTTGGAAGGTTTTGTTTTCACGCCGTACAATTTTCTATTACTGTTGCGCTGAGAAAAAAAAATTGGAAAACTTTTAAACCAAATTAGTACGTTTAAAATGCCCCTATTTTGAAGGCCTATAACTTTCATTTTTCCGTATAAGCGGCGGTATGAGAGCTCATTTTTTGCACCGTGATCTGTACTTTTTATTGATACCATATTTGCTTATATAAAACTTTTAATACTTTTTTTATAAATTTTTGGGGGAATAAAATGTTATAAAAAAGCAGCAATTTTGGACTTTTTTTTTTTTACGTTAACGATGTACGGTATTCACCGTACGGTATCATTAGAATTATATTTTAATAGTTCATATAATTACGCACGCGGCGATACCAAATAGGTTTATTAAATGTGAAATAGGGAAAATGGGACAATTTAAGTTTTTATTAATGGAGTTTTTTTTGTTTTTTTTTTTAACTTTTACACTTTAATAGTCCCCATAGGGGACTATTTATAGACATCATTTGATTGCTAATACTGTTCAGTGCTATGCATAGAACATAATACTGATCAGTATTATCAGTCATCTTCTGCTCTGATCTGCTCCATCGCAGACCAGAAGACCCGTGGAAGGCAGCGGAGGAAGGTGAGGGGACCTCCATCTGCCGTTCTGGATGATCGGATCGCTACGGCAGCGATGCGGGCGATCCGTTCATCCATTTCAGTGACCGCAATGCTGCAGATGCCATGATCTGTATTGATCACAGCATCGGAGCGGATGTCGGCCATTACTGGCGGGTCCCTGGCTGCTATCAGCAGCCGGGACCTGTTGCGCATGACCAGAGCATCGCTCTGATGCTCGTGGTTATGTATAGGACGTAAATGTACATCCTGGTGTGTTAAGTACCAGCTCACCAGGACATACTTGGATTGCTTATACTGATCAATGCTATGCTACTGCATTGGTCAGTTGAATCAGTGCTAAGGCAGAGTCTATATTAGAACCAATATGGGTGTCACAGAGACCTTCAGAAGGAATCCATCCACCATATTAACTGATCAGCACCATGAGATTGCACTGCAGGAAGTGCTGATCAGACCACACAAAGCCGTCCGAAGCAAGCGTTCTGGCCTGAGATCATGGGAGCCCAAGCAGCCAGACCAATTGTCCCCCCCCCCCCCCCCGTGAGCACACATCTTTCCCCCTATTCTTTGGATAGGGGATAAGATATCTGGGGCGGAGTACCCCTTTAACATCGGGAATTCCTGGGTTCCCAATGAAAGCAATTGCAATCAGAGACCTCTGAACAACCTCTGGTTTCCTGGCTATGGAAGCAGATCAGGCTCTGCCAGCGATGGATTTGAAATGCGGAGGAACTTATTTTTTTCCTCTCTATTTCATGTGTAAATGGCCTCATGTTTAACTCTGTATTGTTCCTTCCATGCAGCTCCTCTTTAGCGACAGCCCAGCTCTTCTTCTGCAGGGTACTGATGTTCTAAAGTTTTCTTTAACCCCCAGCCTAGCACTAGGAAGAAGTGATCTTTCAGTTAATGATGTCACTTCCTCCTAGAGCTAGGCACTGCTGGAATGAACACACCAGAGCTGCCGAAGAGGAGTCAGGCTACCATTGCTAGGTAAAATATGTAGTACATTTTATCTCATGAGGGGAAAAAATTTAATAAATAAAAACAATGACTTCTAATCAAGCAAAGAAGGTAAATTGGCTGCGCCGTCAATGGGTTAAAATTATATCAGGATCATGGCTCCTTCTGCAACCCAGCTTAAAGTGTAAACATGGATAAATATGGCCCACTCTGCAGTATTGATAGACATAATAATTACAGCTCCTAGCCCCTTTAGGACAAAGGCATACATGTACACCCTGCGTTATTCCAATCACTGCTGTTGCTGCTAACATCAGCCAGCCTGGCATATTGCCCCGGGGGGGTCCTGAGACCCCCCCTCTCTTGTCTGCGATCGCCATAATTAGTATCACAGGGCTTCTGTACCAAATTCTCTAGTGACCCGGTGGCACGAAAGATGAAAGTGATTGATGCTGTCCAAGACAGAAACAATCACCTTTGTACTTTAGGTAGGAAGGGGCTTTGATGCCACCTCTATAACGGCCGTAATTGGTCGGTTTGACCGACCAACCAATAATAGCCACAGGTGGGGAGGCTGCAGCGTGCCCCCAGAGTAGCTGTCTGAGGCATTCGCTGTGTGATCCAAGTCCTACTTCATTATACTTTTCTTCTTTACTAACTTTGCGACCGGACCCTCTTTGATATGAAAGAGCGGCCAGCCACTGTAAGGAAGGTGCCCGCCCCATTGCTGATCAGTGCAATACTACTGATCATTTTTTTTATTAATTTTTTTTCTTGGGTGCAGGTGTTTTTGTAATTTTTTCTTTTCCTTTTAGCACCTTTTTTGGGGCTTTGCAGTCTGTGCCTCCAACAGCAGTTCTGTGCTATGTGGCAATACCACACGTGTGCCTGCCCTGACAGTTGAGCAGTGATTCATCACTGAACTTGCGGTTCATGCAGGTGATTTTTTTTGTTTTAGCACCTTTTTTGGGGTGTTTGCGGTCCTTGCAACCAGCAGTTGTCCCAAGCTGTGTGGATATGTGCAGCCTGCCCTTACCGCGGACCAATAATTTATCAGCGGTTTTTCTGGGTTCAGGCAGGTGCTTTTTTTCCTGGTCCTTTATTTGTGGGGGTCTCTGCTTATGTCCCCCAGCAACTGTTATGTGCTGTGTGGCTGGACCCTTTTTTGTCTCCTGCGCGTCCTGAGTGCTAATCAGTGACGCACACTGCTGATCAGCATCTGCTCTTTTTTGGCACAGGGCTTTTTGTATTCTATTTACTTTTATGTTATATATCTTTTTCTTTTAGTTAGGGTTGTGGTTAGGGAAAGAGGTTTAAGAGTATCGCACCACTTTTTTTTTTAATCAACTTATGCCAGAAACAGATTTGTAAATTACTTCTATTTACAAATCTTAATCCTTCCAGTACTTAGCTGCTGTATGCTAAACAGGAAGTTCTTTTCAAATTTCCTTTCAGTCTGACCAGTGATCTCTGTTGACAGAACTGTCCAGAGTAGAAGCAAATCCCCATAGCAAACCTCTCCGGCTCTGGACAGTTCCTGACATGGACAGAGGAGTCAGAAGAGCACTGTGATCAGACAGAAAAGTAATTCAAAAAGAAAAGAACTACTTCTGCTCTGGACAGTTCCTGACATGGACAGAGGAGTCAGAAGAGCACTGTGATCAGACAGAAAAGTAATTCAAAAAGAAAAGAACTACTTCTGTAGTATACAGCAACTGATAAGTACTGGAAGGATTAAGATTTATAAACAGAAGTCATGTACAAGTCTGTAACTTTCTGGCATCAGTTGACGCTACCCATGGCTAGATACTTTTATATTTTTGTACCGCTTAAAAAAAAAATCTCAAACTTTTTGCACAAAATCAGTAATATAAAATCACCCTATTTTGACCATCTATAACTTTTTCATTTTTCCTTATATAGGGCGGTGTATATATATTTATATTACACACACACTGTATTTATCGGGGTATACCACGCACCGGCCTATAACACGCACCCTCATTTTACCAAGGATATTTGGGTAAAAAAAAAAAAAAGTTTTTTACCCAAATATCCATGGTAAAATGAGGGTGCGTGTGTGCGCGTGTATACCCCGATACACCCCCAGGAAAGGCAGGGGGAGAGAGGCCGTCGCTGCCCGCTTCTCTCCCCCTGCCTTTCCTGGGGTCTAGAGCCCTGCTGCCGGCCCTTCTCTCCCCCCTGGCTAACTGCGCCGTTGCCCGTTCTCTCCCCCTATCTGTGCCGGCGCCCCATTGCCAGGGGGAGAAAAGGGGCAGCGGCACCCATTGCCGGCGCCGCTGCCCCGTTGCCTCCCCCCATCCCCGGATGCATAATTACCTGTTGCCGGGGTCGGGTCCGCGCTGCTTCAGGCCTCCGCTGTGCGTCCCCTGCGTCGTTGTCATGCGCCGCGCCGTGCAGCGCATAGCAACGACGCAGGGGACGCACACCAGAGTCCTGAAGCTGCGGACCCGACCCCGGCAACAGGTAATTCTGCAACCGTGGATGGGGGGAGGCAACGGGGCAGCGGCGCCGGCAATTGGTGCCGATGCCCCTTCTCTCCCCTTGGCTGTCGGGGAGAGAAGGGCCGGCAGCGCTGGCTGTCTCTGCACCTGCAAAGCCACTGCAGTTCACTGATTTAAAGCGCCCGCTTTAAATCATTGAACTGAAGCGGCTTATCGGCGTATAACACGCAGGTAGACTTTAAGCTAAAAATTTTAGCCTAAAAAGTGCGTGTTCTAGGCCGATAAATACGGTATATATAAAACTTATAGATCACTTTTTATTAATTTTTTTTAATAAAATGTGACAAAAAAGCTGCATTTTTTACTTTAATTTTTTACCGTACGGGATCATTAACATTATATTTTGATAGTTCGGACACTAACGCACGCAGTGATACCAAATATGTTTATAAAAAAAAAATAATCACTTTTTGGGGGTAAAAAATGGGAAAAAGGGACAATTTACGTTTTTATTGGCGATGGGGATTTTTCACTTTTTTTTATACATTTTTTTTTTTTAACACTTTATATGTCCCCATAGGGGACTATCAATAGCAATCATTACTAATACTGCTCAGTACTGCTGCAAGTACTGCTGCACCAGGACGTACATTTACATCCGTGGTCATTAAGGTGTTATAAAATATATATATATATTTTAAAAAGTTTTCAGCGGAGTACCTCTAATGCCGAACATCACCGATCGGGCCAATGCCCATCGAAGTTGAGTGCCACGTCTAAACGCAGGACTTAACTATGCCAGTTAGCTGAGCGGAGCTGATCGGGACATACGCTGCAAAATCGCAGGTCCCAATCACCTGAGTAGATGGAGGGAAGGCCCCTACCTGCCTATTCACCATCCGATCGGTGCTCTGATGTACCCTGGCAGCTATGGCAGGCTAGAGCAGCAGAGCAATGTATGCAATCGCAAGATTGCATGTTATAACCCCCTATAGGGACAAAAAATAATAGCACGGATGATGGTGTTCACATAAAAAAAAATACCAAAGTCCAAAATTGCGCATTTTTGGTCACTTCATATACAATTAAAAAATTTATAAAAAGCGATCAAAAAGTCCTATCAAAACAAAAATGGTACCGATAAAAACTACAGATCACGGCACAAAATAAATGGGCCCTCAAAGCCCTGTGTACAGAAAAGTAAAAAGTTATAGGGGTCAGAAGAGGACAATTTTAAGCATACTTGTTTTGGTGCATGTAGATAGATAGTATATCTATATATCTATATCTATAATTTTTTTTATTTTTTTTTTTGTAGTAGAATAAAAAATGTAAATTGGGTATCCTTGTACCCGTATGGACCTACAGAAAAAAAGATAAGGTGTCGTTTTTACCGAAAAGTGCACTGCGTAGAAACTGAAGCCCATTTTCTTTTTTATTTCACCGAATAATTTTTTTTTGTTTTGCCGCAGATTAGAAAAATAAGTGATGTCATTACAAAGTACAATTGGCAACGCAAAAAATAAAAAATAAAATAAAAACTGCCCTTATTTAGGTCTGTAGCTAAAAAATTGAAAGTGTTATGACTTTTAGAAAGGGTAGAGGAAAAAACTAAAGAGCAAAAACAAAAATTGGCCTGGTCCTTAAAGTATCAAATATTTTTTTTAAAATTTTTTACTTGTTTATATACTTTATAACCCCCGTAGGTGACTTATGAGCAATCATTTGATTGCTATTGCCTGAAGTATTGAGCCCATGCACCAATACGACTAAGGGTGGGTTCACACTACATTTTCTCCCATACGGGAGCGCATACGGCAGGGGGGAGCTAAAACCTCGCGCTCCGGTATGTCACCGTATGCGCTCCCGTATGTCATTCATTTCAATGAGCCGGCCGGAGTGAAACGTTCGGTCCGGTAGGCTCATTTTTGCGCCGTATGCGCTTTTACAACCGGACCTAAAACCGTGGTTGACCACAGTTTTAGGTCCGGTTGTAAAAGCGCATACGGCGCAAAAATGAGCCGACCGGACCGAACGTTTCACTCCGGCCGGCTCATTGAAATGAATGACATACGGGAGCGCATACGGTGACATACGGGAGCGCGAGGTTTTAGCTCCCCCCTGCCGTATGCGCTCCCGTATGGGAGAAAACGTAGTGTGAACCCAGCCTAACACAGTCTAAATATGTCACACTGCTGCTCAGCCAATCATAAGGCGAGCTCAGGAACAGAAACCTCCCATAGAGTTGAGCTGCACTGAGACACATTGGGGAAGATTTATCAAAACCTGTGTAGAGGAAGAGTGGTGCAGTTGCCTATAGCAATCAATCCCATTGCTTCTTTCATTTTGAAAATGAAAGCAGCAAGCTGATTGGCTACTATGGGCAACTGCACCACTTTTCCTCTACACAGGTTTTAATAAATCTCCCTCTGACCTCCAGCACCAGCAAGAGGATCATAATGGAGACCAGAGTGGCAACCATGGAGGCACTGTGATAGCTTCAGAGGCATGTAAATGGTTTTTATTGTTTTTCATAACAGACGGCCTGGACATGTGTACCAGAGTACCCTTTTATTGGCAAGGGCCAGAGATGCCAAACCTATCAGTGCACCATCTTTTTAACCCCTTAACGACGCAGGTCGTAAAAGTACATCCTGGTGAGCTGGTACTTAACGCACCAGGATGTACATTTACGTCCTATACATAACTGTGAGCATCAGAGTGATGATCGGGTCATGCACGGCAGGTCCCAGCTGCTGATAGCAGCCAGGGACCAGCCCGTAATGGCCGACATCCGAGATCGCACGGATGTCCGCCATTAACCCCTCAGATGCTGTGATCAAAACAGATCACGGCATCTGCAGCGTTGCAGTCACTAAAATGGATGGTCGGATTGCCCGCAGCACTGCCACAGCGATCCGATCATCCAGAGCAGAAGATGGAGGTCCCCTCACCTGCCTCCGGCTCTGGACTGCGATCAAGCATACCAGAGCAGAGGATGGCCGATAACACTGATCAGTGCTATGTACTATGCATAGCACTGAAAAGTATTAGCAGTCGAATGATTGCTATAAATAGTCCCCTATGGGGTAAAAAAAGTGTTTGAAAAAACCCTTCCCCGATAAAAATGTAAATTGTCCCATTTTCCCCATTTCATTCCCAGAAAGTATAAAAAATTAAAATTGAATATACATATTTGGTATTGCCACATAAGTAAATATTCAAACTATTAAAATATGTTAATGATACCCTTCGGTGAACGTCACGAACGTTATATTAACCCATTAAGGACCAAGGACGTACTGGTACGTCCTTGGTCCTGCTCCCCTGATATAACGCGTGGTTACACGGTAACCTCGCATCATATCACGGCGGGCCCGGCGTCATAGAGAAGCGGCTAAAACCGAAAGTGAAAGCTGCCGGTTAACTCAGTGGGCTGTTCAGGATAGCCGCGGCGAAATCGCGGCATCCCGAACAGCTTACAGGACAGCGGGAGGGCCCCTACCTGCCTCCTCGCTGTCCGATCGCCGAATGGCTGCTCAGTGCCTGGCATGAGCAGTCATGCGGCAGAATCATCGATCACTGGTTTCCTATGAGAAACCAGTGATCAATGATAAAGATCAGTGTGTGCAGTGTTATAGGTCCCTATGGGAGCTATAACACTGCAAAAAAAAAAAAATTAAAAAAAAAAAAAGTGAATGAATATCATTTAACCCCTTCCCTATTAAAAGTTTGAATCACTCCCCTTTTCCCATAAAAAAAAAAAAAACAGTGTAAATAAAAATAAACATATGGTATCACCGCGTGCGGAAATGTTCAAATTATAAAAATATATCATTAATTAAACCGCTCCGTCACTTTTTATATCATATAAAAATGAATAAAAAGTGATCAATAAGTCCTTTCAATGCAAAAAGGTACCGTTAAAAACTTCAGATCACGGCGCAAAAAATGAGCCCTCATACCGCCCCATACAAGGAAAAAAAAAAGTTATAGGGGTCAGAAGATGACAATTTTAAACGTATTAATTTTCCTGCATGAAGTTATGATTTTTTCCAGAAGTACGACAAAATCAAAACTATATAAGTTGGGTATCATTTTAATCGTATGGACATACAGAATAAAGGTAAGGGGTAATTTTTACCAAAAAATTTACTACGTAGAAATGGAAGCCCCCAAATTTACAAAACTGCAGGGTTTTTTTTCAATTTTGTCGCACAATGATTTTTTTTTCTGTTTCACCGTAGATTTTTGGCCAAAATGACTGACGTCATTACAAAGTAGAATTGGTGGCGCAAAAAATAAGTCATCATATGGATTTTTAGGTGCAAAATTGAAAGAGTTATGATTTTTTAAAGGCAAGGAGCAAAAAACGAAAATGCAAAAACGGAAAACCCCCGGTCCTTAAGTGGTTTAAAAAAAAAAAAAGCCAAAATAGCTGCTTTTTTACATTTTATTCTCCCAAAAATGTTTATAAAATTTATTGAAACTTTTATATAAGCAAATATAGTATCATCAAAAAGTACAGATCACGGCACAAGAAATGAGCCCTCATACCGCCGCTTATATACGGAAAAATGAAAGTTGTAGGACTTCAAAATAGGGGGATTTTAAACGTACTAATTTGGTTAGAAAGTTTGATTTTTTTAAGCGCAACAGTAATGAAAAAAAAAGTATGTTATCATGGGTATCATTTTAATCGTATTGACCCAAAGAATAAAGAACACGTCCTTTTACAGTAAATTCTATGGCGTGAAAACGTAACTTTCCAAAATAGTATTTTTTTGGTTGCGCCATACATTTTATCGTAAAGTGAGTGATGGCATTACAACGGACAACTGGACGTGCAAAAAACAAGCCCACATACTAGTCTGTGGATGAAAATATAAAAGTAATATATAAAAATGAAAACGTAAAAAATAAAATTGCGTCCTTAAGGGGTTAAAGGCAGTCAGTCTGTCAGCACCATCAGTACTATAACAGAGGTCAAAGAGGTGAGTGATACCTGCTGTCTCATACTAGTAACTTGCAATGAATGACAGATCCAGCATCCAATGAGTAGACTGCTAGAGCTGTCAATCATAGTTCAGGGACCTAAGAGGCTTTCCATGCAAAGTGCAGGGCACCAAAAGGGTATAGCCCACCTTCTGGGCACTGACATAGCAGCAGCCCGGAGATCATACGTTATTTCTTGGACATGCAGAACACCAGGTATCTTTCCATCTTTTATTTTTTTCCGAGGTCATAGTTTGTATGAAACCTTAGCATGTCTATCCTATGGAGAGCATCATGGAGAGCACATGACCGCTATGACAGGTAAATGCTGGGAGCGATCTCCTCAAGTGTCCCACATGATGCCAGAAGCAGATCTTTAATCTAATACGATCACGTGGAATACAAAACAAAATCCCAATCACTCACACATACGAGCAAGCGCTGCACAGCCCGCCCGAGCCGCATCGTGTAAACTACTCCGCGGTACCGCACACTTCTCAGGTGCCAGTGCTGAGAGGACAGTGCGCTAGCTGGGTACCCAGGGGGCTATGCAGAGCTTGCCGTCATGTGTCACTAGTGGGTGTGACATCACATGTTGTGTAAGCCTGATGCAGCACTGGTACCTGTGTGCGGGGATCCGTTGGCTACCCACTCCCTTCCCGACCAGAAAGTGCACGTCGCTAAGCACCTCGTTGTTGAAAAGAAAAGTAAACCGTTCCCGCACCGTGGTCTTGGTGGCTTGCCAGTTGTACACGGGTTCCCGGTGCAGGAGGCCAGCAACCGCAGGAGGGGGCGGAGGCGGGGCCGCAGGGGGGGAGGCCCCGCTCGAAGAGACCGTAGACGCTGCTTGGTTACCGGGGGAAGTGGCTGCGGCTCCACCGCTATAGTTGTACGATGATGCCAACAAGCCAACGCGGTTGCTGGGGGTGCTATTGCTCACGGCCCCGGGGAACGACAGGCCACCGCTCCCTCCTGCCGCCATCTTGGATGGGGGAAGCTCCGGTGGGCGGGTGCAGGAAAAGACGGACGGGGCTGGAGGTTTCCCACACTTGTTTACAAATAGTACCGGGCAGCAGTGGCGCATGAGGTGGAAAAGCCTCGGTGACTGAGATGACCAGAAGGCGGTGACAGCCTAGACATCTGACTAGAAGGCGGCACTGCAGCTCTAAAGCGTCCCTTCCTCACTGCGTGAGTTACGTCAGAAGGCCCACACAGAAAAATGGAGGCCAGTTTCTTTAGCGCCCTCCCTCACATTCGTGTCACATGACCTCAAAGTAACGCTCTGACATTAGTTTTGTGACTACTTGCGTTGCCCGTTTTCTGTAACGTAACGCCAACGTACGGCAGAGGCGGGAATCCGGACAGCAGTACTGTATTAGGCTTGGTTCACATTTTGACTTCAGTTTAACATATATGTTTGATGCATTTTAACCCCTTAAGGACGAAGCATTTTATTTTTGCTTTTTCGTTTTTTCCTCCTCGGCTTCTAAAATCCATAAATCTTTTATATTTCCATCTACAGACCCATATAAGGGCTTGTTTTTTTGCATGACCACTTGTACTTGGTAATAAAACCTCATTTTACCATAAAATGTACGGCGAACCCCAACATTTATTTTTTGAAAACCACAATTTTGCACATTTTGGAGGGTTTTATTTTCACACTGTACACTTTACGGTAAAAATGACATGTTCTTTATTCTGTGGGACAATACGATTAAAATGATACCCATTGATAGATACTTTTATATTTTTGTACCGCTTAAAAAAAATCTAAAACTTTTTGTGAAAAATCAGTAATCTAAAATCGCCCTATTTTGACCACCTATAACTTTTTTTCATTTTTCCGTATATAGGGTGGTATGAGGGCTCATTTTTGCGCCGTCATCTGTACTTTTTATCGATACCACATTTGCATATATAAAACTTTTAGATAATTTTTTATTATTTTCTTTTAAATAAAATGTGACAAAAAAAGCAGCATTTTTGGATTTTTATTTTTTTAAGTTTATTCCATTCACCATATGGGATCACTAACATTATATTTTGATAGTTTGGACATTTACGCACGCTGCGATACCAAAGATGTTTATTTAAAAAAATTACGCTTTTTGAGGATAAAATAGGAAAACGGACAATTTTTATTGGGGGAGGGGATTTTCACTGTTAACTTTCTATTTTCACATTTTTCAACTTTTTTTTTTAACACTTTTTATGTCCCCATAGGGGACTATTTATAGCAATCATTTTTTTGCTAATACTGTTCAGTGCGATGCATAGGACACAGCACCGATCAGTATTATCGGTGATCTTCTGCTCTGGTCTGCTTGATCTCAGACCAGAGCAGAAGACCCCGGGAGACGGCTGGAGCCAGGTGAGGGGACCTCCGGCCGCCATGCTGGATGATTGGATCGCTGCGGCAACACTTCGGGCGATCCTACCATCCATTTAAAGTACCGCACTGCCGCAGATGCCGTGATCTGTATTGATCACGGCATCTGAGGGGTTAATGGCGGACATCCGCGCGATCGTTGATGTCGGCCATTACGGGCGGGAACCTGCCGTTTATAACGTAGGACGTAAATGTATGTCCTGTTGCACGAAGTACTGCCAAACCAGGACGTACATTTATGTCCGTGGTCGTTAAGGGGTTAAAGTCCTTTTTTGGTTCTTTGTTTTAGGGTACATTCACATGTTCAGTAGGGATCGACCGATATCGTTTTTTTAGTACCGATAATCGGTGGAGGTTAGGGCCGATAGCCGATAACTTATACCGATATTCCGGTATAAGTTATCGGCTATTTATCCCCCCTCGAAACCGCTGCAGGTCATTGATTTAAAGCGGGCGCTTTAAATCAATGCACTGCAGTGGCTTTTGCGGTGCCATAGGCCGCCGCCGCCACCCGCTTCTCTCCCCTACCTGTCAGGGTGGTCCGGGCCATCCATCCTTCCTTCCTGTAGTGTCCGGCGGCATTCCGGGTGGAGGGTGCACTGGTCCGGGCTGTCCTTCTCCGAGGGTCCTCTTCTCCACTCCAGGCAGGCTCCGGCCTAGTAGAGCAGCATAGACGCCGCTGCGCAGTGACGCCCGTGCGCAGCGACGCACCTGACGTCACGGCGTATTGGCGTCTATGCAGCGTACTAGGCCGGAGCCTGCCCGGAGTGGAGAAGATGACCCCCGGAGAAGGACAGCCCGTACCGGTGCACCCTCCACCCGGAATGGCGGCGGACACTACAGGAAGGAAGGATGGATGGCCCGGACCACCCCCATTACGGGTAAGTTTATTTATTTTTAATTTTTTTATTGACTCGGAGGGTGGGGGAGGGGCCCGACCGGTATAGCGGTATGGGCAAAAATCCATACCGGTATACTGCCCAGCACTACGGTGGGGGGTGCGACGCGGTGGGTCGGGGGGGGGGGTCGGTGCGGCGGGTCGGGGGGGCGGTGCGAGGGGCGGGGCATCATCGGCAAGGTAATTGCCGATACCGATAATGCCCAAAATCGGGATTATCGGCCGATAATATCGGCCATACCGATAATCGGTCGATCCCTAATGTTCAGTATCCTGTGCAGGATTTTCTGCTGCAGATTTCAATGTAAACTAAATGACTGAGCACAGCTTCTAACCTGCACTTCCAAATCCTGCACTTCTAAATCGACGCAGGATCCTGTACACGTGAACACACCCTTACACATGTTTAATGGATGCATTTTTTTTTTCTCATGCGTTTTGGCTGTTTTATTTTTTTAGTTAAGCTAAGTTTCCACTTGTTTTTTTTTTTTGTGGCCCAAAAGAAACGTCACAGCATTTTCCTGTGTTTGACGTGTTTTTTTTTTTTTTTGTATCTTTTCTGGCGTTTTTTGCCTTTGAGTGGAAATAGCATTTTTGGCCCCTTTGACGTTTTTTCAAAATTTGTTGGTTACAAAAAAAAAATAGTATGCTTTCGTGATGAAAAAAAATTTATTTAGCAAAATGTATATTTTTTATAACAAAATTTTACATAGACACATCGCCCTGGGTGTCACTCCTGAGACCCGATGTGATCGTCCATAATATAGCAGAGATGTGGAGCGGCTTTATACAGCGCTCGCAGCTCTGCACTATACTCCGGGCCGGCCAGTCATGTGAACAGAACATCACTCATTCATATTTCCCACCCAGAGTGGGGATTGGCCGGATGGTTGCAGCCAATCACCGCTCTCAGAGGGAAATATGAATGAGTGATGTTCTATTCACATCACTGGCCGGAGTATAGTGCAGAGATGCGAGTGCAGGAGAATGCTGCTCCACATCTCTGCTATAAGATCCGCTGTGATCTTTCCTTAACTGCAGGGTACTACTGCTCCCAACATGGAACAATGGAACACACTCTGCTCCATGCTGGGAGCTGTAGTACCTGCATTAATAGATCGCAGCGAGTGTCACTTCTGACACCTGTTGTGATCTGTCTATTAATGCAGGTACTACAGCTCCCAGCATTGAGCAGAGTGTGTTCCATGTTGGGAGTAGTAGTACGTACCTGCAGTTAAGGAAAGATCACAACAGATGTCACTCCTGACACCCACTGTGATCATCCTGTATAATGTATAAATGCGAGCGGCCGCTCTTCTATGGTGCCCTGCACTGACGTATATATATATATATATATATATATATATATATATATATATATATACACCTATTCATATTTCCCTCAGAGAGTTGTGATTGGCTGGAACCATCTGGCCAATCACAGCTCTCTGCGGGAAATATGAATAGGTGTATATATACGGCAGTGCAGGGGACCATAGAAGAGCGGCCACCCGCATTTATACATTATACAGAAGGATTGCAACGGACCCGGGGCGATCTGTCAATTAGTACAGGTACTACAACTCCCATCATGGAACAGTGTGTTCCATGCTGGAAGTAGAAGTACTACCTAAAAAAATGTAAAAATACAGAAGAAAAGGGAAAAACACACACGCTGCATTTTTATTATTGTCAACTACATTTTTAGTGCCCTGCCTGCCCACATAAATTGATCCCTGCTTAAAAATTTGTTATAAAAAAGAAACATTTTGTTAAATACAATTTTTCCATCAATACTGTATCTTTTTTTTTTTTAATGGTACCCTATGAAATGTTATTATAAAAGGTATCTCCATCACTTTTTTGGATCGCTAAAGTCCAAAAAAGAATAAAAAACGCCTGTAAAAATGCCCACACAAAAGTTAAAACCCACATGTCATTTTTCTTGGCGCTTTTTTACTCCCATAGACTAAGGCTGAAAAACTCCAAAAAAGTGAAAAAACGCCAAAAGGATAAAAGAAAATGCAAAGTGGAATTTTTTTTTTGCTATTTCTCATTGATTTACAGCTAACATCTGGCCGCCATGGGGGCCGTTTTGGCGTGGAAACAATGTTAAAGGGGTACTCTGGACCTAATACATCTTATCCCCTATCCAAAGGATAGGGGATAAGATGTATGATCGCAGGGGGGTCCCACCACTGGGAACCCCGCAATCTGTCATTACGCACCCACCTTTGTGAGCTCTCCGCATCACATGGGGGCGGATGTCACCATACTCTGGCCCTGTGGTCGTCACTAGGGATGTAAGAAAAAATCGATTCTCGCGATAATCGCGATTTTTCATTTGCCGATACAGAATCGATTCAAAATATTTTTGAATCGATTCTTTTAGGGATGTGAAATTTTTATCTGCGGACGCCCGTATCTTACCTGCCAACGAGCCCCCGGAGCTCCGGTACAGGTGTTCGGTCCCCGGGCTGTATTCTTCTTACTTCCTGTTAGTCCGGCACGTCACATGGAGCTTCAGCCTATCACTGGCCGCAGCGATGTCCCGCCTCCGCTGGTGATAGGCTGAAGCTCCATGTGACGTGCCGGACTAACAGGAAGTAAGAAGAATACAGCCCGGGGACCGAACACCTGTACCGGAGCTCCGCGGGCTCGTTGGCAGGTAAGATAAAGTGTGTTTTATTTTATTTTGCAGCCCGGACGGGATAACATGAGAAAAGTGCGCGCCGGAGTACTAGATCGCCGCTGTCAAAGCTGACAGCGGCGTCTATTGGGATCTATGAATGCTCCCAGGTGGGCGATATATCGCGATGTATCGTCACCTAGATGGTATCGCGATATATCGGGATATATCGAATCGCCACACTGGTATCGCGATTCGAATCGAATCGCCAAATTCTTGGCGATTCACACCCCTAGTCGTCACGCATCACACTCTGAGCCTCCAGCGCTGCGGAGAGGTCACAAAGGTGGGTGAGTAATGACAGATTGTGGGGGTCCCAAGCAGCAGGACCCCTGCAATCATACATCCTTTGGATAGGGGATAAGTTGTATTAGGGACGGAGTACCCCTTTAAACATATCAGTTTCTGGCAAACTATTGTTAGGTGGTTCAGTGGGTTCTCCTTTGTACTTCACTGTTGTAGAGAAAGGTGCTGAAATGCTTCCTTTTGTGTATTTAACACCTTAAGGACTCAGCCCATTTTGGCCTTAATCCCACCAGAAAGAAAGGGCGTTCAGATATGCACTTGCGTCTTGGCACTTAACCCCTTAAGGACTCAGGGTTTTTCCGTTTTTGCACTTTCGTTTTTCCTCCTTACCTTTTAAAAATCATAACCCTTTCAATTTTCCACCTAAAAATCCATATTATGGCTTATTTTTTGCGTTGCCAATTCTACTTTGCAGTGACATTAGTCATTTTACCCAAAAAAGCACGGCGAAACGGAAAAAAAATCATTGTGCAACAAAATCGAAGAAAAAACGCCATTTTGTAACTTTTGGGGGCTTCCGTTTCTACGCAGTGCATATTTCGGTAAAAATGACACCTTATCATTATTCTGTAGGTCCATACGGTTAAAATGATACCCTACTTATATAGGTTTGATTTTGTCGCACTTCTGGAAAAAATCATAACTACATGCAGGAAAATTTATACGTTTAAAAATGTCATCTTCTGACCCCTATAACTTTTTTATTTTTCCACGTACAGGGCGGTATGAGGACTAATTTTTTGCGCCGTGAAGTTTTTATCGGTATGATTTTTGTTTTGATCGGACTTTTTGATCACTTTTTATTCATTTTTGAATGGTATAAAAAGTGACCAAAATACGCTTTTTGGACTTTGGAATTTTTTTGCGCGTACGCCATTGACCGTGCGGTTTAATTAATGAGATATTTTTATAGTTCGGACATTTACGCACGCGACGATACCACATATGTTTATATTTTTTTTTTTTTACACTGTTTCATTTTTTTTATGGGAAAAGGGGGGTGATTCAAACTTTTATTAGGGAAGGGGTTAAATTACCTTTATTAACACTTTTTTTTAAACATTTTTTTTGCAGTGTTATAGGTCCCATAGGGACCTATAACACTGCACACACTGATCTCCTATTCTGATCACTGGCGTGTATTAACACGCCTGTGATCAGCGTTATCGGCGCGTGACTGCTCCTGCCTGGATCTCGGGCACGGAGCAGTTATTCGCCGATCGGACACCGAGGAGGCAGGTAAGGGCCCTCCCGGTGTCCTGACAGCTGTTCGGGACGCCGCGATTTCACCGCGGCAGTCCCGAACAGCCCGACTGAGCAGCCGGGTCACTTTCACTTTAGAAGCGGCGGTCAGCTTTGACCGCCGCTTCTAAAGGGTTAATACCGCACATCGCCGCGATCGGCGATGTGTGGTATTAGCCGCGGGTCTTGGCCGTTGATGAGCGCCGGGACCGACGCGATATGATGCGGGATCGCGCCGCGATCCCGCTTCATATCGCGGGAGCCGGCGCAGGACGTAAATATACGTCCTGCGTCGTTAAGGGGTTAAAGAGTACCTGTCACCAAATAAACTTTTCTAAACTTACTCAGGCTATGTTTTCTTATTACTAACACTCATTCTACCCTTAAAAAAAATTTCAGAGCTTTAAAAAGCTGTGTATCTTTACCTTTCTTCTTGCTCACATAGTGCAATCTCCCAGCAGGAAAAAGTGGTCGTTTCCCAGCAGGCATGACATCACTGAAGCCTGCTGGGGGACCACTTCTGCCTTCAAATCCTTGCAGTGCTGTGATGAATAGAACACCTCAGGCTCTGTGCAGCTTTCAGGAGTTAGGTGGCACTCTGCGATTAGTCGGTCAGAAGCAACCGACCAATCGGGGGGGGGGGGTTGGTAAAATTCAGTTCCCCTGCTCTGCACACCCATGGGTGTCCAGGAGAGTGGGGGAATGGTGGGAGCAACGGGTGGTGGCGGCTACCTTATCCAGGCGGCAATCTGGGCGTGATGCGGCGGAGTAATGCAGCGGCGGCGGTGATCCTGGTGAGTGGCCTCTGACAGGACCACAGTTTGGAGACCTGTGCAGTGGTCTCTAAACTGTGGCAGTCCAGATCTTGCAAAACTACAACTCCCAGCATGCCCACACAGCCGTTTGCTGTCTGGGCATACTGGGATTTGTAGTTTTGCAACATTTGGAGGGCCACAGTTTGGAGCTCACTGTGCAGTGGTCTCTAAACCTTGGCCCTCCATATCTTGCATAACTACAACTCCCAGCGTGCACGAACAGGAAACGGCTGTCTGGGCATGCTGGGAGTTGTAGTTGAGTGCCTCCAGCTGTTACATAGTTAGTACGGTCGAAAAAAGACATGTCCATCAAGTTCAACCAGGGAATTGAAGGGTCGGGATGTGGCACGATAATGGGGAAGGGATGGGATTTTATATTTCTTCATAAGCATTAATGTTATTTTGTTCCAGGAATGTATCTAACCCTGTTTTAAAGCTGTTAATTTTTCCTGCTGTGACCAGTTCCTGAGGTAGACTGTTCCATAAGTTCACAGTTCTCATGGTAAAGAAGGCGTGTCGCCCCTTGAGACTAAACTTTTTCTTCTCCAGACGGAGGGAGTCCTTTGGGGGGGGTTTAACCTGGAACAGTTTTTCTCCATATTTTTTGTATGGGCCATTAATATACTTATATACGTTTATCATATCCCCCCTTAAACGTCTCTTCTCAAGACTAAACAATTGTAACTCCTTTAATCGCTCCTCATAGCTAAGATGTTCCATGCCCCATATTAGTTTAGTCGCGCGTCTCTGCACCCTTTCCAGCTCCACAGTGTCCCTTTTATGTACAGGCGACCAAAACTGAACAGCATATTCCAGGTGAGGCCGTACCAATGCTTTATAAAGGGGGAGTAGTATGTCCCTGTCCCTTGAGTCCATGCCTCTTTTGATACATGACAATATCCTGCCGGCTTTGGAAGCAGCAGCCTGACATTGCATGCTATTCTGTAGTCTGTGATCTACAAGTACACCCAGATCCTTCTCTACCATTGACTCTGCCAGTTTAATCCCCCCTAAGACATACGACGCATGCAGGTTATTAGTACCCAGATGCATAACTTTACATTTATCCACATTGAACCTCATTTGCCAAGTGGATGCCCAGACAAACTTAGTCTATCCAAGTCATCTTGTAACCTATACACATCCTCTATAGAATGTACCGTGCTACAAAGCTTGGTGTCATCTGCAAAGATAGAAACAGAGCTGTTAATGCCATCCTCTATATCATTGATAAATAAATTAAACAACAGGGGTCCCAGTACAGAACCTTGGGGTACACCACTAATTACCGGGGACCAATCAGAGTACGAATCATTGACCACCACTCTCTGGGTACGATCCATGAGCCAGTGTTCAGTCCAGTTACAAACTAAAATTTCCAAACCCAAAGACCTTAACTTACCTGTCAGAAGTCTATGAGGGACAGTATCAAATGCTTTAGCAAAATCCAGAAACACTATATCCACAGCCATTCCTCTGTCAAAGCTTCTACTCACCTCTTCATAAAAGCAAATTAGATTGGTTTGACAACTTCTATCTTAAGTAAACCCATGCTGGTTATCACTTATAATACTATTATCCCCTGTGTATTCCTGTATGTTATCCCTTATAAGTCCTTCAAACAATTTACCCACAATGCATAACTGCATAACTACAACTTCCAGCATGCCCTTCAGCTATCAGTACATGCTGGGAGTTGTAGTTTTGCATCAGCTGGAGGCACACTGGTTGGAAAACACTGAGTTAGGTTCTGTTACCTAACTCAGTGATTTCCAACTCATGTGCCTCCAGTTGCTGCAAAACTACAACTCACAGCATGCACTGAGGGGTGGCTGATAATTGCAGCAGTTGTGGCATAAACAAAAAAAAAAAAAACACCCACATGTGACCCTATTTTGGAAACTACACCCCTCAAGGAATGTAACAAGGGGTGCAGTGAGCCTTAACACCCCACAGGTGTTTGCTAAATTTTCGTTAAAGTGGGACGTGAAAATAAATAAATACTTTCTTTTCACTAAAATGCTGGTGTTACCCCAAATTTTTCATTTTCACAACGGCTAATAGGAAAAAAAAGCCTCCCAAATTTGGTAAGACAATTTTTTCTGAGTATGGAAATACCCCAATGTGGATGTAAAGTGCTCTGCGGGCATACTACAATGCTCAGAAAAGAAGGAACACCATTGGCTTTTGAAGAGAGAATTGGGTTGAAATGGAAGTCAGAGGCCATGTGCGTTTACAAAGCCCCCATCCTGCCAGAACAGTGGACCCCCACATGTGACCCCATTTTGGAAACTACACCCCTCACCGAATGTAATAAGGGGTACAGTGAGCAATTACATCCCACAGGTGTTTTGAACAGTAGTCCGTTAAAATGAAAAATTAAATTTTTCATTTGCACAGCCCACTGTTCCAAAGACCTGTCAAATGCCAGTGGGGTGTAAATACTCACTACACCCTTTATTGTATACCGTGGGGTCACATGTGGGAGGGGGGGTCCACTGTTCTGTCAGCATGGGGGCTTTGTAAACGCACATGGCCTCTGACTTCCATTTCAACCAAATTCTCTCTTCAAAAGCCCAATGGTGCTCCTTCTCTTCTGAGCCCTGTAGTGTGCCTGAAAAGCACTTTACATCCACAGAAATGGTGCTACAAATTTTGGGGGGATTTTTCTATTATTCCTTGTAAAAAGGAAAAAGTTGCCATGTGGTTTTTTTTTTTATTAATTTTTTTGCTCTTCTAGCACCATGGAGGCTTTCTAAATGCAACATGACCCTAAAAACCATTTCAGAAAAATTTGCTCTCCTTTCTGAGCCCTCTAATGCAGCCACAGAGCACTTTACATCCACATATATGAGGTGTTTCCTTACGTGAGAGAAATTGGGTTACAAATTTTGGGGGGCTTATTCTCCTTTTACCCCTTGTAAAAATGAAAAATAAATTTTCACTTTTTCACCAACAAATGATGCAAGTATCGCCAAAAAATTACCACTATCCTAAAGGGAATGTATCACCGTTTTATTTTTATTTTTTTTCAACTGTAAGTTTTTATTTAAGTTTCACTTTTTGAAATTACAAGTATAGGCAACACAGATGAAGAGCCTCATACAGCACAATCAAGTCAAACGCAATAAAACACAAGCAATAAGTGAGGCCCTAGTGAAGTAGTCAGTTACCTCCTGGAATGCTCCAGGAGATCTACCATCGGATCCATCCACCTTACCAAGAACAACACAACTAGACAAGGACAGACATACAAACACTCACCAGGAAAGGGACCACAAGACAGAAAGGGGGGGGGGTGAGGGAGAGGGTAGGAGGGGGAATAGGGCAAAGGGGGTTAGGCAGAAGAGAAAGCAGGCTAAGGAGGCTGACGGTCCACAAACCTGTCCCAGGGTTCCCAAACTGAGAGAAAGAGAGGCTGAGTGTTATTAAGGGAAGCCGTGAGGAACTCGAGAGAACGGATCTCTCGAATTCTGGCCATCAAGTCTGCTTCGGATGGAGGCAAGGGAGATTTCCAGTATTTAGCAATCAGGGTTTTGGCTGCTAGGACCATGTGCATAAAGAGTTTAAATGGCTACTTAGGAAGGTAGATACACCTTAGGGTCTAGAGGAACCCCTGTCCCCACCACATCCCTCACCAAACATCTGACCATTTCCCAGTAGGGAACGATCAATGGGCAGAGCCAGAATATATGGGAAATCGTACCCAACCCTACACCACACCGCCAACATTGGGGGGGGGGGGGATACTGGGATTCAACCTGTTTAGTAGCTCAAGGGTGTGATACCATCCCATTAACAATTTATATTGCGTTTCTTTGTATGTGGTACAGATGAATGCTCGGGAGGCCCTTTCCCAAATAGTTCGCCACTGAGGGAGGGTGATAGTCGTATTCTGGGCCTCCTCCCAACGGCTCATGTAACGATGAGTTGGGGCACCTCCTTCTAGAGGGGCTATAATAACCGAGTAGATATCAGAAAGAAGGCCTTTCGTTTGCCGCCCTGAACAGCACAGCCGCTCAAAAGCCGAAGGCAGGGAAACCTCAAGGGATCCTAGCTCCGAGATCATAAAGTGCCTGAGCTGGAGATAGTGGAGGGAAGACCAAAGCGGGAGACCAAATCTTCAAAGGGCAACAATATACAAGTAAGGGGGTGGACCAGGTCCGCCCAACAGAAAAGCCCCCTACCCCCTCACTCTTTAACCACTGAGGAAGTAAGACCCGGAGGGAAAGACGGATGGTATAGGAAAGATTGCAGGGGGGAAACAGGAGAAAAGAGTTGAAATTTCCTAGAACAGTAGCCCGAGACATACCAAGACAAGGCCATAGGACCTAACAAGGGGCCTGAGAGAGACGTTGGAGTAGAGCGACTCCATAAAAACGTATTGGGGTGAATCGGGGGCCAACCACAGTTTCTCCAACTCCTTCCAGCGACTGTATGCCCGGTATGTAGACAATGCGGCCAGGTGACGTAAGTGAGCTGCCCAATAGTACTTAGACCCCCCCTGCTCTACTCGCAAGCATAACCAACATTGGGAGGCGATGTCTCTTACCATCCCAAATGAAGCGGAAAATGGCGGACTGAAAAGCCTTTAACCCTGACAACGGGACCCGGACCGGGAGCGTCTCGAAAAAATAAAGTAACTTGGGGAGAATAGTAATTTTAACTGCCGCCACACAACCGAAAAAGGAGATGTATTGAGTACGCCATTTATCCATGAGTGTGCGTAGCTGCTGGAATAGGGGAGGATAGTTAGAGTAGAGAGAAGAATAACTAGAGGTGAGACGGACGCCAAGATAGGTGATAGCAGAGTGAGACCACTGGAAGGAATAGGAAGCCCGTAACTGTGCAGACAGAGGTGGGGGAAGATTCAGAGATAGGACTTCAGTTTTGGAGAGGTTAACCTTGTAGCCAGAGACATCGCCATAGGAACGTAAGACCCTATACAAGTTAGGTAAAGAGAGTAGAGGTTTAGTGAGTGTGAGGAGGACATTGTCAGCAAAGAGGCAGATTTTAAATACCCTATCGTAGAGAGTAACTCCCGAGATGTCCACTGATCCCCTGATCATGGCAGCAAGAGGTTCAATGCATAAGGCAAAAATCAAAGGGGAAAGCGGACATCCTTGCCTTGTACCGTTATGTATAGGGAAAAACTGAGAGGAGGCATGGGGGAATTTAAGTGAGGCTGTGGGGGAAGAGTAGAAACCCTGCAGTGCAGTGAGGAAGGCACCCGTGATCCCAAATTTTCTGAGAGTGGCAAAAAGGAAAGGCCAACCCAATCTATCTAGCCTTTTCAGCATCCAAGCTAAGGACGACCGCCTGTTCAGATCGCTTATTCACTAGATCAATTAAATTAACCACCCGCCTCGTGTTGTCACCCCCCTGTCTGCAGGGGATAAAACCCACCTGGTCTTTATGGATAAGAGATGGGAGGAGGCAACCAAGGTGGGCCACCAGAACTTTAGAAAATAGCTTAAGATCCGTATTAAGCAAAGCAATGGGCCTGTAGCTAGAACAATCATGCGGGTCCTTCCCCAGCTTGGGAATCAGGGTAAGCAGAGAATGCACAAAGGACTGCGGGACCGTCTCTCCCTCCAGAAAAGAGTTGAAGAGAGAAACCAGATGAGGAAGGAGTAAGACAGAAAAAGTTTTATATTAAAGATAAGTAAACCCATCAGGACCCGGCGAACGCCCTGATGGCAGCAACTTGAATACTTCCGTCACTTCTTCCAGTGAGACCAGAGTATTAAGTGTGTCACAGTCTGCGGAAGTAAGAGAGGGGAGATGGCATTCCGAAAGAAAGGAATCCAGAAGGGCATCACGTTCCCCAGGGTCGGAGGGGAGCTGAGAAGGGAGAGAGTAAAGTTTAGAGAAATAGTCAGTAAAGAGGTGAGAGATTGTGTCCGGGTGATAGTGGAGAGTGCCCGAAGGATCCTTCAAAGCCAAGGGCATCTGGGCGGCGGCTCGGTCCCTCAAACGTCTAGCTAAAAGAGTATGGGCCTTATTACCCTTCTCATAAAACCGCTGCTTGGAGAGCCAGCTCGCCCAGCTGGGCACGAGCCGCCACCAGACGCCTCAGGATCGAAAGAGAGGGGGAAGTGAGAAGGTCAGCTTCCAGGGAACGAATTTGTGTCTGCAGCTCCCGAGACCGGGCCAAGCCATCAGACGGGAGCCCAGGGCAATACAATGCCCTCGGATGACCAACTTGTGAGCCTCCCAAAGGACCGCCTGAGAAGAGACAGATCCCTGGTTGAGGGATCGAATCTCGGGAGGGCAGAGACTTAAGCAAAGAATCGTTGAGACGCCAATGACAGCACCGAGGAAAGGAAGAAAACTACAGAAGCAGAGGACCATGGTCAGACCAGGAGATAGGATCTAGGGAAGCAGAGGAGAGCATGCACACCATGGGTAAATTGCCAAAAAAATTGTCACTGCTAGTATGCAGTTTATGAGGGTGGGAGTACCCACGAAAACGATCTGTTAGTAGGGTGATTAATCCGCCACAAATCATACAGGGACGAGGAACGCTTTGTCCGTCGGAACAAAGTAGCGAGGCGCAACTGTGCCGGGGGAATAGGAGTACCTAGAGCCGAGTGCGATCCATGGTGGGGAAAAAATAAGGTTAAATCACCCCCGAGGAACCAGGCCGAAGGAGGGTATTTGTGGAGTCGCGCGAGAACCCGACATAAGAACGGTATTTGAGACGTATTAGGGGCATACACGTTACACAAAAGAAGTGGTTTCCCACCCAGAGAACCCTCCACCACTATAAATCTCCCATTAGGGTCAAGGAAAGAAGAGGAGACCCGGAGGGATTACGAGATGAGGATTGCTACCCTGGCTATTTTCCTCCCCGAGGAGGCAGAGAATGCGAGTGGATAGAGTTGATGTAGGAATTGAAAGGAGCCAGAGAGGTCAAAATGTGTCTCCTGAAGAAAGACGATATCAGCCCTCTGCATTATCAAATCCCGTTGCAAGAGGCGCCTTTTGGGGGGGGAGTTGAGGTCCTTCACCTTCAGTGAGACACATTTAGCTGTAGTCAAGGATATAGGAGAGCGCTAAAGTAGAGAGCGAGCTTACCCATTGACAGCATAGGAAATTCCAGGACCATTAGCTCCCGCCATCAGGACGAGGGGGAAAGGAAGGCTCAGAAGTCTCCAGAGACCTGAAAAAGAAGTAGGGATGGGGAGGGAGAAAAGGGAGGTACAGAAGGAAATGGGAAGACAGGACAAACAACGAAAAACAGGACGAATAATACAGACATGCAAGAAAACAATAAGAACAAGAAAACAAGGTCATTGAGGAGGCATAAATCACAAGTAATACAAAGACATACAGGCACCCGAAGGGCACCGCAGCATTTGGGAAGGCCTCAGTGGGGAGATGAGAGAACACCATTAACCTCTTCAGGGCGTATGTATACGCCCTGCATCCTGAGTCCTTAAGGACGCAGGGCGTATCCATACGTCCGTGGGAAATCCGGTCCCCACCGCTAGCTGGTTGGGGACCGGAGCCAGATGCCTGCTGAAATCGTTCAGCAGGCATCGCGGCATATCGCCCAGGGGGGTCATGATGACCCCCCATGTCGGCGATGGCCGCAGATCGCTGGACAATTCAGCCCAGCGATCTGCGGCGGATTCCGGGTCAATCGGGCCTCCAGTGACCCGGAATTACAGGCTGTTCGGGGCCGTCTCTAACGGCCCCTAACAGCCATAGCCAGCAGGGGTGAGGTGGCACTGGTTTACCGGCCGACCAATCAGGGCACCTGCTGCGGGTGTCACTCCCGCAACCCGCTCCGCCCCTCTTCCGGAGGACGTTAGCGGGTGCGGGAAGTGGACCTCGGCAGCTGGGGACCCCGATCGGGCCCCAGGAGCGGCGGTGAGGGACTGACCTGAAGTGGCGGCTTGCAGCAGTAGAAGGTGAGTGAGAGCCTCCAGCTGTTGTTTAGCAACAGCTCCCAGCATGCAAAAAGGGCATGCTGGGAGCTGTAGTTATGCAACAGCAGGAGGCAGACCACCACAACTCCCAGCATTCCCTTATGGGCATGCTGGGACTTATAGTCTTGCAACAGCTGGAGGCACATTTTTTCTATGGAAAAGTGTACCTTCAGCTGTTGTATAACTACAACTCCCAGCTTGCACAAACAGCCAAAGTGCATGCTTGGAGTTGTAGTGGTGCATCTGCTGGTTGCATAACTACAACTCCCAGCATGCCCGTTGGCTGTCGGTGACTGCTGAGAGTTGTAGTTTTGCAACAGCTGAAGGCACACTGGTTGTGAAACTCAGAGTTTTTTTTACCTAACTCAGTGTTTCATGACCGGTGTGCCTCCAGCTGTTGCAAACTACAACTTCCAGCATGCACTGTACATGCTGGGAGTTGTAGTTTTGCAACAGCTGGAGGCATACTGGTTGTGAAACTCTGAGTTAGGTCACCAGTGTGCCTACAGCTGTTGCAAAACTAAAACTCTCAGCATGTACAGTCTATCAGCACATGCTGGGAGTTGTAATTTTGCAACAGCTGGATGTCCGCCCCCCCCCCCCCCCCCCCAATGTGAACGTACAGGATACACTCACATGGGCGGAGGTTTACAGTCAGTATCCGGCTGCAAGTCTGAGCTGCGGCTCAAACTGCCAGCGAGAAACTACTGTGCGAGAAACTACCATGCGACTGTACCCTAAAAACACTACACTAACACAAAATAAAATAAAAAGTAAAAAACACTACATATACACATACTCCTACACAGCCCCCCTTCCCTCCCCAATAAAAATGAAAAACGTCATTTGTGGGGTATTTCTAATATGAAGACCCTTCAAATCCACTTCAAAACTGAACTGGTCACTGAAAAATTGTGAGTTTGAAAATTTTGTGAAAAATGTGAAAATTGCTGCTGAACTTTGAAGCCCTCTAGTGTCTTCCAAAAGTAAAAACTCATAAATTTTATGATGCAAACATAAAGTAGACATATTGTATATGTGTACCAACTTTTTTTTTATTTTGAATATCCATTTTCCTTACAAGCAGAGAGCTTCAAAGTTAGAAAAATGCTAAATTTTCAATTTTTTCATCAAATTTGGGGATTTTTCACCAAGAAAGGATGCAAGTTACCACAAAAATTTACCACTATGTTAAAGTAGAATATGTCACAAAAAAACAATCTCGGAATCAGAATGAGAACTAAAAGCATCCCAGAGTTATTAATGTTTAAAGTGACAGTGGTCAGAATTGCAAAAAATGGCCGAGTCCTTAAGGTGAAAAAGGGCTAAGTCCTTAAGGGGTTAAGGATGAAAAACCAGCACAGAACGGACCACCCCACGAGGTCCTGCCAAAGGAGAGTAGAAAAAAAATGAAATACCACTACAACTAAGGAATGCAGGTATGCAGGAGAACCACTGCCGCCCAGTAACTCAGGAAGGGGAACAACAAAAAAGGGGGGCAGTCCATAAGGCACAACAGGATGCAGCACAGTTCACAATCAGGAATCGGCATCAGCCAGCATCTCGTGCCAGGCCTGCCAGGGGCAGGAGACTTCCCATTCCTACCAGGCCATCTGCGACTAACCGATTGCAACACAGGAGGAAGAGGCGGAAAGTCCCCAGTCCATCACTTGGGGCACAGGAATGTCCAAGGCAGAGCAGAAGGCTGGAATATCTGAGTAGGCCCGCAACACAGCAGAGCGTCCATACCTGCGAGCCTGTAGGGCAAAAGGAAAGCTCCAGCGGTATGGAATTTGGTGTTGCCTGAGGGCGGCCAACAACGGTTGGAGCATGCGCCTCTTCCGAAGGGTGATCCAAGAGAGACCCTGATACAGTTGGATGGGGGCCCCGTCAAAATCAAAAGATCTCTGGGCACATGCCTTTGCCATAATAGTCTCCTTGAGGCGAAAGTCATTGACATAGCAGATGACATCCCTGGGAGGGCCATTGACTGGTCTGGGGCGGAGTGCACGGTGGGCCCTGTCCATCTTACTTTCAATAGTTCTTTATTGAAAAGTTATTTCAGTTTTGCACAACACAATACAAAAGAAACGCCAACATGGCGTAAGAACAATATCAATAAATTGTAACACAAACACCAAAGCACCTGATACAAGTCACAAAAAAGTAAGACAAGTACTATATGAGTTCACTCTAATTTCATTAGGGTAAGTAGACGTTAAATGAGCATTCCCATCTACCTATTATTCTGCTTATGAAAAAATTTGGGTCAGTAAATATTGTCAACGACCATAGACTGCAGCTTGAAGAACCAGAATAGTCGGTATCTCAATAGGTGAAGAAGTAAAAAAGGTGGAAGGCCTAATGGTGAAATGTGACCAATACCGTTAAATGTCCCTACAGTAAGTTGAGGACACCCAAGGCTCCCATCTCGCACTGAATTTACTATGATTGTTCGATCGCTGGGATAGTATTTTTTCAAAGGAGTAGGTTGTGTTAATCTTAGCTATTAGTGTGTCTACAGTAGGTATAGTACTAGATTTCCATAAACTAGTAATGGCGAGTTTGGCCAATATACATACCAAACAGAAAAGCTCCCTGTGCTTAGGGGAAAAACTATCTAGAGTTAGAAATAATAAGACCATGTCTGGGGACCAGATGGTGGAGCAGTGGAACAAATCATCTAATAGTCTCCGACATGCTTCCCAGAATATTTGAATTTTCGGACAGGACCAAAGTATATGTAGGAGAGAGCCCCGACAACCACAACCCCGCCAGCATAGATCTGAGGTACCTGGGTAGGCCGTGGCTAGTTTCTTGGGGGTAAAGTACCACTGCAATATCGTTTTATATGCCCTTTCTAAGTGTGTAGAGCATTGAAAAGTTTTGTGGATATTACCGAAGGCTTTGCCCCAATCGTCTTGCGTCAGGAGGAGGTCAAGGTCTCTAGCCCAAGTGGATAAGAGAGGTGACAGACGTTGGAGCCTAACAATGCAGAGTATATCAATTTAATGCCTGTTTGACTAGAGGAGAGGAACTTGATAATATTGAAACTGTTAGTGTGACGTGTATGTGATAAGGAATCTAGGAAATGCCGTATTTGCAAATATTTATAGAAATCCCTAGGAGGAATAGAAAATTTAGACTTTAGGGAGTCAAATGGTAACATGATTGTGTTATCTAGCAAATCTCCTATTCGGGTTATCCCCGCAGTTATCCAGACATGTAAGTGCAGGTCTGGAATATGAGATTGGAGAAGAGTGAGTGGGATGTCTCCCTTACAAAGTGGCATTTGTCTATAAGCAATACACAGATAGTTTTGCCAAGCTGTGAGGGAGGCATTGTGAGATTCCATAGCGGTAGATATAACATATCATGTAAACTATATGGGGAAACTGACAATTGCTCTATATGGGCCCATGGGAGACTATGTTCGAAGTTAATCCATTGTTTCATTAAAGAGAGAAAAGTGGCTAGATAGTAGCCTCGACTATCCGGGGATCCCAGTCCACCTGCCAATTTATTTTTAACCAGAAGTGTGTGTGAAAGCCTAGGTCGTTTACCCGCACAAACAAATCTGGTTAAAATACGTTGCATTTGTGTAAAGAAACTAGTGGGGAGCTCAATAGGGATTGTCCTAAACATATATAAAATTTTGGGGAGAACAAAACATTTTGAAAGTCGCTATTCTTCCCACCCAAGATATAATAGATCTCGAGAGAAAGTCCGTTTCAGCTGCAAGGGAGAGAAGTAGAGGTGCATAATTAGCTTGATAGAGTGAGGAAAGAGGGAAGGTTATATGCGTACCCAGGTAGCTAATACTTGACTCCCTCCAGTCCATGGTGTAATTGAGTTGAAGGTGTGATTGCAAAGCTGGGGGCAGATACATTGGCAAAGCTTGGGTTTTAGTGCTATTAAGTTTATAGTAAGAGAGCTGGCCATACTCAACTATGACTTCCATCAATGCGGGAACAGACTTCCCCGGGTTTGTGAGAGATATGACAACATCGTCCGCATATAACGAGATTACATGCGAATGGGTACCATTGTTGACACCAGATATGCCAGGGTGAGCTCTAATTGATTGAGCCAATGGCTCCATAGAAATG
Organism: Hyla sarda; assembly: GCF_029499605.1. Lineage (NCBI taxonomy): Eukaryota > Metazoa > Chordata > Amphibia > Anura > Hylidae > Hyla > Hyla sarda. The sequence goes on along the minus strand of NC_079189.1, from coordinate 254,793,522 downwards.
ATGTAAATTAGAGGGGACAAAGGGCAACCTTGTCTGGTCCCGTTAGTGATGACGAAGCCAGAGGAGAGAGCGCCATTTGCTAAGACTTTGGCTGACGGGTTGGAGTAGAGCGAGCCTATAGCTGTGAGTATACGTCCTTTAAAACCCATGATTTCCATCACTGCAAAAGCAAAGGACCACCGAAGACGGTCAAATGCCTTCTCTGCATCTAATGCTAAAACTAGTGCTGGGGTGGAGGACATTACAATATGATGCATAATATTAATCAGTCGTCTCGTGTTATCAGAAGTTTGCCTACCGAAAACAAAACCCGCCTGGTCTTGTGGAAGGATCAGAGCCAATCTAGAGGCAGGAAGCTTGGCATAGATCTTCACATGTTGATTTAACAACGAGATCTGGTGATAATTATGCGGTAGATCTAATGATTTACCTGGTTTAAGAAGTGTAGTTATGAGGGCCTGGAGGTTTTCAGCTGGGAGCGAGCCCGTGTCCATAGCCTCTTTACAAAAGCTCGTGAGATGGGGCGCTAGTAGATCCCCATATTGCTTATATTAACTACTAGAGAACCCATCAGGTCCTGGGGCTTTACCCGTCGGGAGGGATCTGATTATGTGAAGGATCTCAGCGGGCAACACGTCACTGTTCAACCGCTCAAGTTGGGCATCAGTAAGTGTGGGTAGTTTTAAGCTCCTAAGGTATTCATGAATTAGTTCAGAGGAATTAGGGGTATCTGAAATGATGTCCCGTAGATTATACAGTTTCTCATAATAAGCACTAAAGCCATTTGCTAGGCTAGAAGGTGTGGATAATTTTTCATTAGTGACGGGGTGGATCAGATAGGGTATTTTGGATTGTACCTGCCTCTTCCTAAGGCGACTCATTAACAGTTAACCAGACTTATTGTCCTGAGAGTAATAATGAGCTCCCATTTTCCGATGAGCTTTTTCGTATGAAGCTAGCATACTACAGCGGAGGTCGTGTCTTAAAGTGGCGACCTGTTCTGCTAGGGCAGCCGAAGGGGCGGTCTTATTAGCATGTTCTGTCAGTCTTAGCTGAGCTATTAAGGATTTAATTTTTAACTCTCTTTGCTTTTTTAGATGGGAGCTATACTTGATACAGTACCCCCTCAAGACTGCCTTATGACCATTCCACAATAAAATATTATTTGATACCAAGTTAGAATTAAGTGCAAAAAATTCCTGAATATCTGACCTAAGTGTTACTGAGTACTGAGTATGTGACAATATAAAAGCGCTTATAACCCACATGTGTGCTGGGGGAGATGAGACCTCGTCCGACAATGTTAGAGATATTGCTGCATGGTCTGACCATCTAATCCCCTCTATCATGGAGTCTACCAATCTAGGCAGGAGAGTGTCATGTATCAAGGTTAAATCTATTCTGGAGTACGAGTTATGGACGCCCGAGTGAAAAGTGAAATCCCTTTCCGCAGAGTGTAATAGGCGCCAGGTATCATACAGGTCAGCCTCCCACGCCCAAGGGGCCAGGGATAGAGAAGGAAGTCTAGAGGTAGATGAGGTATCTAACTCGGGATCCATAACAGTGTTGAAATCCCCACACAATAAAAGCAAACCCCACCGTGAAGAAGTAGCTTTCTTGAGGACAGTTTTAAGAAACATCAATTGTTCCGTGTTCGGTGCATAAAGGGAGACTAAAGTTAATGGAATTGCATTGACAGTACACTGGAGAATAATGAACCTACCATTATCGTCAATTATGGAATTATTTAGGGTAAAGGAGACAGTATTCTTAACCGCTATGAGTACTCCCCTAGTTTTGGTGCGAAAATAAGCCTGGAATACGTGTGGGAAAAGGGGATGATGAATCCTATAAGCATCCCTGGAGAGAAGATGTCCCTGGAGACTCCTGAACACAGAGAATGTCACATTGTAAGGCCACCGCCTCTCTCCAGAGATGCGAACGCCTATGTGGGGCGTTCAGGCCATTGACATTAATGCTTACAATTTTAAAGACCATTAATATACAAATATGACATTAGCAAGATGAAAAAGCTTGTATCAGTAAAGGTGAACGCATGTGCCCCCCCAGCTAGCACACATGCTCTTCAGATGCATAAGTAGGATGGGTTCCGTGAACCGCAAATCGACCTTAGAGTGACATATCAGGAGCAGAACAAGACAGAGAAAAAACAAATACATTATAAAAAAAGAGACAGGAAGAACAAGGCTTCCAACAGCGAAGCCACCACAGTGTGGGGGAAGAAAGTTCACCCTGAGGCTGAGATGGTGGATCAAGCACCCGATTAGAATGTAGGATCATGATGTCCGCCGGTGAGTTGGCTCAGGTGGGGGACCAGTCTTTGGCCAGGTGTGGGGGAGAAGACCTGCGAGGGAGATCCAACGAGGATGCAACTGTAATGTTCCAGGAGGAGAGCAGTTCCTTTCCCTCTGACAGGAATCGGACAATGTGAGTGGAACTTCCCCGTCTAACCAGCAATTTCACTGGGAACCCCCAGCAGTAGGGGATGTTGGCGGATCTTAGTGCTTAAGTGATGGGAAGTAAATCTCTGCAGGTTTTAAAGGTGGCAGCCGAGAGATCCGTATAGATAGAGACGTGGTAATAGGGAGCAGGAAGACCACCATTTTTCCGGGCGAATTCCATCAGCTGTTCTTTCACCGTGAAAAAGTGAATTCGAGCAAGCACATCCCTGGGCACTGCTTCATCTAGATGCTTGGGGCGCGGGACTCTGTGGGCTCTATCAACTTTTACCTCTTGGTCTGAGGCGGAGGGGAGTGCTGCTTTAATGAGAGAGCGTACATAGCCGGGAATATTAGCTGGGTGGATAGATTCTGGGATTCCCCTCAATTTGATGTTATTCCTCCAGCTCCTATCTTCTAAATCAGCCACCTTAGCCCTCAAAGCAGCCACCTCCTCCTCCAATTCTGTATGAGAGTCAATTCATTTATTATGAGAGCTTGAGAATTCCTCCATCTTGTTTTCCAAGTGATCTACTCTCCCTCCCAGCTCCTGAATGGCCTGTGCAGGAGCTAGCATGGCCGACATGTCCTGGAGGAAAGACTTGTGTAGCACCACCAACATATCTTTCATGGCAGTGTCAGTCAACGCACTCCCAGACACAGGGATTTTAAGCAGCATGCTTGGAGGACCTGGGTGTAAGCCTCCTGTTAGGTCCCCTAAATGTGTGCCATCTGTAGTGCAAGCAGCGGTGGCAGCTGGGAATATCGCAGAGAAGACGGGCGGAGAGCTCATGCGGTTCCCTGAGGAAGAAGGAGGGAGGCTGCGACTTACGGTCAAGAGAGCCGGGTCCTCATCTGCCAATACCGGGCTCCGGGTGGATGATGCGCTCCGAGGTCCCGGCGCTTACAGGGCAGTGAAGCGCCTTGTCAGAAAGGGAGCGGTTTACTGCCAAAAGTCCCCGGGGAGACTCATCTGCGCCTGCAGTGAAGAAGGAGGCCTGAGGTGAGGAGGCGCGCTGCGGTCCTGCGCCATTTTGAGGTGCAGGCGTGCATCGGGTGAAGCTGAACTTAGTCAGCGTATTTTGCTTCCCCAAACATCTCCTCCTGGCCGGCATGGTGTACACAGACTTGGCGAGTCCTGGAGCAGGTAGGAGAGCTAAACCGTGCCGGTATTCGCTGGGTTCAGCCACTGGAGGCTCCGTTTTGGAAAAACTGATGTACAAGACATTTTTTTATTTTTATTGGGGGGGGGGGGGGTTGCCCAGTGTAAGGGTGTAGTGTTTTGCTCCTTATTATATGTTTGTGTAGTGTAGTGTTTTTAGGGTACATTCACACGGGCGGAGGTTTACAGTATGTTTCCGTAAAATTTGCTGCATTTCAAACTCGGAGCAGGAGACTTGATTTAAACCCCTGCCTGTGTGAATGTACCCTGTAGACTGACAGACCGTGTATGCTGGGAGTTGTAGTTATGCAACAGCTGGAGGCACATTGGCTGGATTTGGGAAACACTGAGTTAGGCTGGGTTTCACACTACGTTTTTGCCATACTGTTTTCAATCCGTTTTTCTAAAAAAAAAACGTATGGCAAAAAAACGGATGGAACAGTATGGAAAAAAGTAAACCGTATGCGTTTTTAAACAGTATTCTGTACGCCCGTAGGAATTTTCAAAAACGTATGGGTTTTTATAGAAAGAAAAACATAAGTTTTTGAAAATTTTGTCCATTTTTAACCCCTTAAGGACTCAGGGTTTTTCCGTTTTTGCACTTTCGTTTTTTCCTCCTTACCTTTTAAAAATCATAACCCTTTCAATTTTCCACCTAAAAATCCATATTATGGCTTATTTTTTGCGTCGACAATTCTACTTTGCAGTGACATTAGTCATTTTACCCAAAAATGCGCGGTGAAACGGAAAACAAAATCATTGTGTGACAAAATCGGAAAAAAAACGCCATTTTGTAACTTTTGGGGGCTTCCGTTTCTACGCAGTGCATATTTCGGTAATAATTACACCTTATCATTATTCTGTAGGTCAATACGGTTAAAATGATACCCTACTTATATAGGTTTGATTTTGTCGCACTTCTGGAAAAAATCATAACTACATGCAGGAAATTACGTTTAAAAATGTCATCTTCTGACCCCTATAACTTTTTTATTTTTCCACGTACAGGGCGGTATGAGGACTCATTTTTTGCGCCGTGATATGAAGTTTTTATCTGTATGATTTTTGTTTTGATCTGACTTTTTGATCACTTTTTATTCATTTTTTAATGGTATAAAAAGTGACCAAAATACGCTTTTTTGGAATTTGGCATTTTTTAGATCGTACGCCATTGAGCGTACGGTTTAATTAATGATATATTTTTATAGCTCGGACATTTACGCACGCGGCGCTACCACATATGTTTATTTTTATTTTTTTTACACTGTTTTATTTTTTTTATGGGAAAAGGGGGGTGATTCAAACTTTTATTAGGGAAGGGGTTAAATGACCTTTATTAACACTTTTTTTTTACTTTTTTTTGCAGTGTTATAGGTCCCATAGGGACCTATAACACTGCACACACTGATCTTTTACACAGATCACAGGCGTGTATTAACACGCCTGTGATCAATGTTATCGGCGCTTGACTGCTCCTGCCTGGATCTCAGGCACGGAGCAGTCATTCGCCGATCGGACACCGAGGAGGCAGGTAAGGGCCCTCCCGGTGTCCGGTCAGCTGTTCGGGACGCCGCGATTTCAATGTATGGAGGAGGTGTGCCGTACAGGAGATCGCCGGGGGCCCCAGTGTTCGTACCCCCCGCGATCGAACACTTATCCCCTATCTTGAGGATAGGGAATAAGTGTTTGTACCGCTGCAGATGTCCTTTAAGGAATTATAACAGCGAGTGTCACTCCTGACATTCTCTGTGATCCTCCTGTAATATGTATAGATGCGGACGGCTGCTCTTCTCTGGTCCCCTGCACTGACGTATATATACACCTATTCATATTTCCCCCAGAGTTGTGATTGGCTGGAACCATCTGGCATAAATTGCACACCAATAAGGTCCTGTACACGACCGATTTAATAAACCTCTTAGCCAAGTATCAATGTAACTAATAATCACCAACTGACCAACACCAGTGAATAGAGGTGGCTTAAAACATCACTTTTAATATATACTCAATAAAAGTAGAAAGTACAATCAGTGCCGTTCCGTGCATGTACTCAATAATCTTTAATCCAAACTATAACTGCTAAAAGCAAATATAATTATATCCAAGCTAGGAGTGCTATACTGTAATACAAGCACATCCAACCATGAACAAAATGTGCTACATCAAGGCACAATCTAGCTGATGTGACAAATCACTTGGGGTCACCCAGCAAATAGTTACTCCTTCAGTCATCCAATGATGGCGACTGAGTCTCCCAACGCGTTTCTATCGCCTGTTACGGCGGTGTCATCAGGGGAGATATTGACATAGGAGTCAATAAGAAATATAGACCGTCAGGGTATGTACCAACTGACCGGACTAAGTCAAGGGGCTGCAGCATGTAACCATACACAACACGCGGCAGCCTCTTAGCTATGGTACTTAGATATATAAAACATCAAAATAGGATTTTCCTTTTAAATAAAAAGACCATATGATTATGTTACTTGAAGTCCAGCACCAACAGAGGCCTTTCCTGTAAAAGAAAAGAACATATATGTAGACAAGTGGCCATATGAAGCTGATCTTGTTTATAAGTCAGCATTGCATTGCTTACTCACTTAACCACCTCCGATTGGCTGCCCTGCAAAAACAAGAGAGACACAACCCCATTCAGTATTCCCTACGTTAAATCCACCTGTAGGGAAGGAATACTCCATATGGAGTGTACTCACTATTGTGTGACTTCAAGAAAGATTACCGGTGGCGCGCACTCCCGCAGTGGCGAAGAGGCCGGCTGACATCCAGCCCAGCGCGCTGCCGGGGAAGCCGGCGTCTGACGTTATATCCTGTGCGACCATTACCTCACGTCCGGCGCATCCGCCCCGCTTCCCAGGGCGACGCGTCCTAGGGCGGTGCTAAGTTATCTGCACTCGCCAAACGTGTTAACCATTTGTGGTCCATACAGGACGTTCACTCTCTTTATAACAGGTCAGTAAACTAACTTTGCTGGTATCTCTTAACATAGAACAATGCAATTATCCCGGTTGTCACTGAGGTCTGTTTATATATGAATAAGTAGGTGACAAGATTACTACAGTTCCCAGAAAGTTTGGGAAAAGGGGGTTGGGGAGGCTGCATCTTTTCCCCTAAAGAGGGGAGGGGCAACTGGTTAAGGTGGCGTGTGGGGCAAACCTATTATTCATATAGAGAATTGGGGTAATCAACTGGGTGGAATATATTGAGTGTACCCTAGTGATTATATATGTGTGAACGGGGAGAATACATGGCCCTTTGTGTAATTGCCACCCTAGTTGGCCCTCTCATCATAGCCCTATGCCTAGGCGGCTTCATCCCTAATGGATGGCCCCGCTCAGGAACCTCCTATACGCCCTAGCACTCCTAACCGCCTATTGGAGGGCTACCTATAAGACCCACTAGGGTCTCCCCTATCTACCTAGGTCCTCCAATTATATTTCCACCCAGTAAATCCCTACAGAAAACAAGAAAAATTAATCTGTTCATTCAGGCCATGGGGGGCATAGGTTTTTAACTTATGAATCCATTTGCACTCCCTTTGGAGTAGCAAACGGTCCAGATCACCTCCTCTAGGAGAGCTATATACATGCTCAATGCCCCTAAATCTAACACTGTACATGTCATTACCATGATAGTCCCGCATATGTTTGGCTAGGGGCGTATCTCTATTGTTACGAATATCGCCAATATGTTCCAGAACACGTCTACGCAGCTCTCGTAGTGTTTTGCCTACATAATAGGTAGGACACGGGCATTGGGCCAAATAAATCACAGCTCTCGAGCTACAGTTGATAAATTGCTTAATTTTAAGATTGCCACCACGTACGCCACTCATCACCTCTTTCGTTTTAACCAAGTATGCACACGCCTTACAATGGCCACATTTATAGCAACCCGAGGGCTGTACATATACATCCAACCATGTACTTGCCCCTCCCCTCCTCGGGGCCAGATGACTCCTAACCACCGTGTCACCTATACTACGCCCTTTACGGTAGGTGATCAGAGGTCTCTCACCTACAACTTCTCCCAGGTCTTTATCTAATTTCAGGATGTCCCAGTGTCTTGTCAGGGATTCCCGAACCTCAATTGCCGCATTATCAAAGGTACCTATTATGCGTAACTCCTTATCCATATTGACTTTATTATTCGGTCTCAGAAGTGTCTCTCGCGGGGTCATTAGGGCATGTTTATATGCCCTTCGAAGCACATAATCAGGATAACCCCTGTTCTTAAATCTTGTACGCAGTACAATCGCCTCCTGTTTGAAGATCTGCAGGTTCGAACAGTTTCTCCTCAATCGAAGGTACTGACCTTTGGGAATACCCCTTTTGAGGCTGCCTGGATGGCAACTAGTCCATCCCAGCAGGCTATTGGTTGCTGTCTGCTTACGATAAATTGTAGTTTGCAGATCCCCTTTCTCATCTTTATAAATCTTAATATCCAGGAAGGCCAGTTCCTGATCATTTGCCTCGAAGGTAAAATGTAACCCCAAGTCGTTATTATTCAGAGATCCCACTAAGTGTGTAAACTCTTCCACAGTGCCCTGCCACACGATGAAAATATCATCGATAAATCTTGACCAAAGAAGTGTCTGTTCGCTGAACCTTTCCCTCTCATCGACGAACACATGGGTGGCCTCCCACCAGCCCAGGAGTATGTTGGCGTAGGTGGGGGCACAAGGGCTCCCCATGGCCGTACCCCTAAGCTGGTGGTACACCCGTCCGTCGAAGAGGAAATAGTTCTTGGTCAACACAAAGTTCAGCAGGTCAATAATAAACCTATTATGTTCTTCCATATAGGCCCCTCTGAAAGATAAATAATAAGAGACTGCTTGCATTCCGACATCATGTGGGATGGAGGAATACAAGGCCTCAACATCAATACTGGCTAAAATGGTGTCCCTATCCAAATTCAATCCCTCAATCTTGTTGAGGAGGTCCATCGTGTCCCTCAAATACGAGGGTAATGCCAGTACAAACTGCCGCAAGACCTGATCCACGTAAATCCCCACGTTCTGACCCAAACCACCAATGCCCGCCACTATAGGGCGTCCTTTAAGGGGGGTTGTCCCTTTATGTACTTTTGGTAGGGTATAGAACGTGGGGATTACGGGGGTCTTGGGGATTAGAAAGGTAAATTCATTATTATCCAACAGTTTTTTATCATAGGCAGCTTTCAAAATGCTAACCAGTTCTTGTTGGTATTGTGGTGTGGGATCACGATCAAGCACCTCATAGGTATCCTTGTCTCTTAACAATTTATAACACATTTCAGTGTATTGGGTTCGGTTCATCAACACAATGTTCCCCCCTTTATCCGATGGCTTAATTACCAAGTCCTGATTTGTACTTAATTGCCTCAAAGCTTGTCTTTCTTCCCAGGTAATATTATTAGATGAATATCCACAACCCTGGAAACTCCCAAGATCTCTCAAGACCATTTCCAAGAAAACATCAACCACTGAGGTATCTGACAATGGGGGAAAGATTTTACTTCGATTCTTACAAGTAGAGAATGGCGCTATTGTGTCATCTCTCTCATTTTCCCCTAACAATGCCTCCAGATCCCTGGTGGCCCGTAGGTCCTCCATAGTCATACCCAATTCGCTGCATGTTTTCTTATCCTGGAGTTTATGAAATTTATGCCATTTCAATTTCCGGGCATATAAGTGAAGGTCCTTAGTCCATTCAAATATATCAAACCTAGTTGTAGGTACGAAGGACAGTCCCCTTTCAAGGACCCTCACCTGTATGTCCGAAACAAATAGGCCTGAAAGATTGATCACTTGGAGTTTGTCAGGATTTAAATTCGACCCTGCTCTTTGCCCTTCTTGTGGCGCAGATGGTAAGGGAGGGCCTGGTCTCCCTCCAAAAAAGAGGGTGCAGAGGAGGATGATGTACCACATGCCGAGGGGGTTCTTGATTGACTATTACCCCGTGGCCGTCCTGCACCACGTCCACGTCTCCCCCCTCCTCCTGGTCTACTATTCCTGTAGTTATTCCCTCCTCGTCCACCCCTACTGGTGAACCTATCTGTATCAGATTGTTCTGCCTCTGAGGATGAAATTTCCGTCTCAGGATCCCTTGCAGGTTGGTTCACCAGTACGGAGTACGCCTTATTTTCCTTAAAATCCTGAATATCGCGGATAAATTGGGTATGCTTTCTATCCTTCACCTGGTAATTAAACCGTTCAATGGTGGTCTGCAATTGTGTTTCTTTAGTAACAAAATCAGTCTCGTTCTTAAACTTGAGGGCTAATTCCCTTTGTTCTCCTAATCTAATGGTGGCTTTTTCCAGATTAGCCTTCTCTTCCTCAAGTAAGATTTGTATAAATCTTAAAGAGCAATTTGTAGCTTCTATTTCCCACTTAGTGAGTACTGGTTGTGTTCTCAACCTTGTGGAGGGGAGTATAGGCACCCTTAGGCCTCGAGGTACAATCTTATTTTTTATATAATATTCAAATGCTTGTACCTCCCAGAATGATGTAATGTAATTCTTATAACAATGTGTCAATTCTCTAAAGGCCGTCTTAAGGGAGGGTGTATATTTTAGTTGCGCAAACTCCTGTTCTGAGAATATTTGCTTAGCCTCAGTCAACCAACCGTCCACATTGATCACTTCATTCAGAAATCCAGCCATCTCCAATAAAGTATGACATAAATTGCACACCAATAAGGTCCTGTACACGACCGATTTAATAAACCTCTTAGCCAAGTATCAATGTAACTAATAATCACCAACTGACCAACACCAGTGAATAGAGGTGGCTTAAAACATCACTTTTAATATATACTCAATAAAAGTAGAAAGTACAATCAGTGCCGTTCCGTGCATGTACTCAATAATCTTTAATCCAAACTATAACTGCTAAAAGCAAATATAATTATATCCAAGCTAGGAGTGCTATACTGTAATACAAGCACATCCAACCATGAACAAAATGTGCTACATCAAGGCACAATCTAGCTGATGTGACAAATCACTTGGGGTCACCCAGCAAATAGTTACTCCTTCAGTCATCCAATGATGGCGACTGAGTCTCCCAACGCGTTTCTATCGCCTGTTACGGCGGTGTCATCAGGGGAGATATTGACATAGGAGTCAATAAGAAATATAGACCGTCAGGGTATGTACCAACTGACCGGACTAAGTCAAGGGGCTGCAGCATGTAACCATACACAACACGCGGCAGCCTCTTAGCTATGGTACTTAGATATATAAAACATCAAAATAGGATTTTCCTTTTAAATAAAAAGACCATATGATTATGTTACTTGAAGTCCAGCACCAACAGAGGCCTTTCCTGTAAAAGAAAAGAACATATATGTAGACAAGTGGCCATATGAAGCTGATCTTGTTTATAAGTCAGCATTGCATTGCTTACTCACTTAACCACCTCCGATTGGCTGCCCTGCAAAAACAAGAGAGACACAACCCCATTCAGTATTCCCTACGTTAAATCCACCTGTAGGGAAGGAATACTCCATATGGAGTGTACTCACTATTGTGTGACTTCAAGAAAGATTACCGGTGGCGCGCACTCCCGCAGTGGCGAAGAGGCCGGCTGACATCCAGCCCAGCGCGCTGCCGGGGAAGCCGGCGTCTGACGTTATATCCTGTGCGACCATTACCTCACGTCCGGCGCATCCGCCCCGCTTCCCAGGGCGACGCGTCCTAGGGCGGTGCTAAGTTATCTGCACTCGCCAAACGTGTTAACCATTTGTGGTCCATACAGGACGTTCACTCTCTTTATAACAGGTCAGTAAACTAACTTTGCTGGTATCTCTTAACATAGAACAATGCAATTATCCCGGTTGTCACTGAGGTCTGTTTATATATGAATAAGTAGGTGACAAGATTACTACAGTTCCCAGAAAGTTTGGGAAAAGGGGGTTGGGGAGGCTGCATCTTTTCCCCTAAAGAGGGGAGGGGCAACTGGTTAAGGTGGCGTGTGGGGCAAACCTATTATTCATATAGAGAATTGGGGTAATCAACTGGGTGGAATATATTGAGTGTACCCTAGTGATTATATATGTGTGAACGGGGAGAATACATGGCCCTTTGTGTAATTGCCACCCTAGTTGGCCCTCTCATCATAGCCCTATGCCTAGGCGGAACCATCTGGCCAATCACAGCTCTCTGTGGGAAATTTTAAAGGGGTACTCCCCTGGAAAACATTTTTTTTTTTTTTTTTTTAAATGAACTGGTGCCAGAAAGTTAAACAGATTTGTAAATTACTACTATTTAAAAATCTTAATCCTTCTAGTACTTTTCAGCTTCTATTTGCTCCACAGGAAGTACTTTTCTTTTTGAATTTCCTTTCTGTCTGACAACAGTGCTCTCTTCTGACATCTCTGTTAATTTTAGGAACTGTCCAAAGTAGGAGAAAATCCCCATAGCAAACCTCTCCTGGTAGCCTGCAACTCACAGGAGGACGAGGTGACATATGATTAGTGGGGGACAGCGCAGCGCTGGGCTGATAAACCGGGTGGGGGGGGGGAGAAGCAGAACAACGCCCGCGGGTCAAATATGATTGGTTCCCCGATGTGGGGACAGCGCGCTGCAGCTGATAATTAAGTCATTCGTGGAGGGGGGGGATTGCGGTATGGGAAAAATTCATATCGTGAGGGCAAAAATTTCGGTATTCGGTATGAACTGGTATTTTTTTGGGGGTACCCAACAAATTAAAAAAAAAAAAAGCCAAAAATGCAATTTCCACTCAAATGTAAAAACGCCAGAAAAAACACCAGAAAAAATGTCAGACGCAAGAAATTGCCCTGACGTTTTTTTCACGCAAAAAAAAAACGCAGGAGAAAAAAACAAGTGGAAACTTAGCCTCACAGGTTAATACTAAAATCCAGAATTGCTGATTTTTATTCATTTCATAGAGCAGAAAAAAAATTATAAAAAGCATTCAAAAAGTCCATTCAAAACAAAAATGGTACTGATAAAAACTACAGATCATGGCGCAAAAAAGTACCCTCATATATCCCTGTATACGGAAAAATAAAAAGTTCTAGGGGTCAGAAGAGAACAATTTTAAGCATACTAATTTTCGTACAAAAAAATTATAATTAAAGGAGAACTCCAGAATATAAAAAATTGTCCCCCATACTGCCAGCAGTAAAAAAATAAAGATGTACATACCTTCCTTCACTCCCCCGGGGCCTCTGGTAACCGTCTCCGGTCTCCGCCGCGATCCTCTTCCTTGTTGCTGGTGGTCGCGAGTCATACTGTGCTCAGCCAATCACCGGCCGCAGCGAAGTCCCGACTCGACCGGCGATAGGCTGAGCGGCAGTGTGACGTTTTCGGCCCTGGTAGCAGGTGCCGGTGTAGTAAAGAGTTTTGTGTCTTGAAGCGTTCTCACACTGCTGCTCAGCCTATCGCCGGCCAAGTCGGGACTTCACTGCGGCCGGTGATTGGCTGAGCGCAGTATAACTTGCCGACCACGGGCAACATGGAAGGGGATCGCGGCGGAGACTGGAGCCGGTTACCGGAGGCCCTGGGGGAGCAAAGGAAGGTATGTACATCTTTATTTTTTTCTGCCGGCAGTATGGAGGACAATTTTTATATTCTGGAGTTCTCCTTTAACTTAACATCTATATTAGCTGGGTATCATTTTATGAACCTACAGAATAAAGATAAAGTATCATTTTTTACCAAAAACGTGCACTGTGTAGGAACGGAAGGCCCTAAAAGTTGCAAAATATCTTTTTTCCTCAATTATGCTCCACAAATTTTTTTTTTGTTTTACCGTAGATTTGGTGATAAAATGAGTGATGTCATAACAAAGTACAATTGGTGGTGCAAATAAAATCCCTTATATGGCTCTGTAGGTGGAAAATTGTGAGCGTTATGGCTTTTAAAAGACACGGTGGAAAAAAAAGAGTGAGACAGTTTACTAAGAAGGGGAGGAGGGAGGATAAGGTACGAGCAGGAAACACATAGATACTAAGGCAAGGGAAGGGGATGGATGGAGCCGCAGCCAAAGAAACATTTTATTAATAATGGGGGAAGGGGATGCCGGACCACCCAGACCCAACCACCCCTCAGCCAGCCTGTTAGTGTGCTTGTTGAATTTTTCCTCTCAGTTCCATTTTTCCCATTTTTTCTCTTTTTTTGGGGGCCTTTTTCCCCTTGATAGTATATGACCTCATATTTTTTTTATCTTATCAACAAAAATTATACCATTCTCTGATATGTGGTGCAACTGGTGCGAACAATCTTCTCAAGATCACAATTTTTTATTAGCCCTCAAAATAAATTTTTTTCTCTCTTCTATACCAAGACCAAAAATGGCTGTAACAAAAGTATACTGTAATTTGGTACCAAAAACAGTTTCAATTTTACTATATGCTTTTTCCCATACTTTTTGTATTTCTTTACAACCCCAAATCATATGATAAAGATCTGCACTTCCCTGTTGGCATCTAGGGCAGTTTGAATCCTTACTTTTTCCCATTCTGAAAAGGGCCTCTGGGGTGTAACACAGTCTGAGAATCACTTTAATTTGTGAAATTTTATTATTAACATTTATGGATGAGTTATCAATGTTTTTAAATATTTCCCACCATTCTTCTGTTTTGATTACCCGAATTTCCTTTACCCATTTCGACTTGCTTTTTGAAAAGTTTTTTTTTTACAAAATTATCCATTAATATATTATATACCGTCATGGCCGTAAATGTTGGCACCCCTGAAATTTTTCAAGAAAATGAACTATTTCTCACAGAAAAGGATTGCAGTAACACATGTTTTGCTATACATGTTTCTTCCCATTGTGTGTATTGGAACTAAACTAAAAAGGGGAGGAAAAAAAGCGAATTGGACATAATGTCACACCAAACTCCAAACATGGGCTGGACAAAATTATTGGCGCCCCTAAAGGGGTGTTCCAGGCCAAAACTTTTTTATATATATCAACTTGCTCCGGAAAGTTAAACAGATTTGTAAATTACTTCTATAAAAAAATCTTAATCCTTCCAATAGTTATTAGCTTCTGAAGTTGAGTTGTTGTTTTCTGTCTAACTGCTCTCTGATGACTCACGTCCCGGGAGCTGTGCAGTTCCTATGGGGATATTCTCCCATCATGCACAGCTCCCGGGACGTGACATCATCATTGAGCAGTTAGACAGAAAACTTCAGAAGCTAATAACTATTGGACGGATTAAGATATTTTAATAGAAGTAATTTACAAATCTGTTTAACTTTCCTGAGCCAGTTGATATATATATATAAAAAAAAGGTTTTGCCTGGAATATCCCTTTAACTTAATATTTGGTTGAACACCCTTTGGAAAAAATTACTGAAATCAGTCGCTTCCTATAACCATCAATAAGCTTACACCTCTCAGCCGGAATGTTGGACCACTCTTCCTTTGCAAACTGCTGCAGGTCTCTCTTATTGGTAGGGCACCTTTTCCCAACAGCAATTTTAAGCTATCTCCACGGGTGTTCAATGGGATTTAGATCTGGACTCATTGCTGGTCACTTCAGAACTCTCCAGCGCTTTGTTGCCATCCATTTCTGGGTGCTTTTTGACGTATGTTTGGGGTCATTGTCCTGCTGGAAGACCCAAGATCTCGGACGCAAAACCAGCTTTCTGACACTGGGCTGTACAGTGCGACCCAAAATCCGTTGGTAATCCTCAGATTTCATGATGCCTTTCACACATTCAAGGCACCCAGTGCCAGAGGCAGCAATACCTCCCCAAAACATCATTAAAACTCCACCATATTTCACTGTAGGTACTGTGTTCTTTTCTTTATAGTCCTCATTCTATTTTCGTTAAACAGTAGAATGATGTGCTGTACCAAAAAGCTCTATCTTTGTCTCATCTGTCCACAAGACATTTTTTCCAGAAGGATTTTGGCTTACTCAAGTTCATTTTGGCAAAATGCAGTCTTGCTTTTTTATGTCTGTGTGTCAGCAGTAGGGTCCTCCTGGGTCTCCTGCGTTTAATTAAAGTGTTGACGGATAGTTTGCACTGACACTGATGCTCCCTGTGCCTGCAGGACAGCTTGAATATCTTTGGAACTTGTTTGGGGCTGCTTATACACCATCCGGACTACCCTGGGTTGACACCTTTCATCAATTTTTCTCTTCCGTCCACACCCAAAGAGATTAGCTACAGTGCCATGGGACGCAAACTTCTTGATAATGTTGCATACTGTGGACAAAAGCAAATCTAGATCTCTGGAAATGGAATTTATAACCGTAACTTCGAGATAGTTAATATTTTTTCCACAATTTTGGTTCTCAAGTCCTTAGACAGTTCTCTTCTTCTCTTTGTGTTGTCCATGCTTAGTGTGGCAGACACAGACACACAATGCAAAGACTAAGACTTCTCTCCTTTTTATCTGCTTTCAGGTGTAATTTTTATATTGCTCACACCTGTTACTTGCCCCAGGTGAGTTTAAAGGAGCATCACATGCTTGAAACAATCTTATTTTTACACAATTTTGAAATGGTGCCAATAATTTTGTCCAGCCCATTTTTGGAGTTTGGTGTGACATTATTTCCCTCCTTTTTTGGTTTAGTTCCAATACATACAAAGGGAATAAACATGTGTTTAGCAAAATATGTGTTACTGCAATCCTTTTTCTGTGAGAAATACTTAATTTTCTTGAAAAATTTCAGGGGTGTCAATATTTACAGCCATGACTGTATTTTCCCCACACCTTTTTTATACCAAGGGTCTTATGTTCAACTATTTCCTGGGGTTGTTTTTTTCTTTTTTAAATGCATTGTGTATCTCTATATATGCATACCTGCACTCTTTACCCAAATGATATCTATGGTTACGGATATCCCATGGAATAAGTTATTTTCCCACCACTAATTGCTCAACCTTATAAATTCCATAGACCTTCCAATTCATGTATTCTCTTTATTTGTAAAATTCTGGAAAGTGCTGGTTACCCCAAATCCTAGTTATTCTCAAACTCCCCGATACCCCAACCCCTCCCCTGGTGTAATGCCAAATTTTATTGAATTTTTTTAAGAATGGGGTCTTCTTCCATTACATATTCCCCTCATCCATACCTTCTAAAATTTCCCAGATTGAGTATTTCTTCTAAAAAAGATCCCCCAACAAATGTATTCATTGTTCTTAAATTGTGCAACTAGAAAATTCATTTGAAAATTTGGTACCCCCATTTACCATTTCTTATCGGTGGCGTAATTAATTCCTGCTTTATTCTGATGTGCTTGTGTCCCCAAATTAGGTCATTTAACCCCTTAGGGAAGGAGCCCATTATGACCCTAAGGATGGGAGCATTTTTTGCAAATCTCACCTCCATCACTTTATGCATTAATAACTCTGGGATGCTTTTACTTATAAATTTGATTCCAAAATAGTTTTTTTGTGACATATTCTACTTTATGTTAGTGGCAAATTTTTGTCAATACTTTCATCATTTCTTGGTGAAAAATGCAAAAATTTCTGGAAAATTAGAAAATTTAGCATTTTTCTAACTTTGATTCATATATACAATATGTTAACTTTATGTTGGCATCATAAAGTTGACATGTTTTTACTTTTTGAAGACATTAGAGGGCTTCAAAGTATAGCAACAATTTTGCAATTTTTCACGATAATTTCAAAATCTGAATTTTTCAGGGACCAATTAAGTTTAGAAGTGAATTTGAGGGTATTCATGTTGGAAATCCCCTATAATTGACTCCAATATGAAAACTGCACCTCTCAAAGTATACCAAAATGACATTTAAAAAGTTTGTTAACCCTTTAGGCATTTCACAGGAATAGCAGCAAAATGGAGGAGAAAAATCAAAATCAAAATTTTTTACACTAACGCGTTATTGTAGCCCCATTTTTTTTCCGTTTTTACAAGGGGTAAAAGGTAAAAAGGCCCCCCAAAACTTGTAATTCATTTTCTCTCTAGTAAGGAAATACCTCACATGTGGATGTAAAGTGCTCTGTGGGTGCACTAGAGGGCTCAGAAGGGAAGGAGCAACAATGGCATTTTGTAGAGCATATTTCGCTGAAATGTTTTTTGAGGGGCATGTCACATTTAGGAAGCCCCCATGATGCCAGAACAGTAAAAAAAAAAAAAAAACACATGGCACACTATTTTGGAAACTACACCCCTCAAGGAACATAACAAGGGGTAAATTAAGTCTTTATACCCCACAGGTGATTTTTAACACTCAAATGCTGGTGTTACCCCAAACTTTTCATTTTCACAATGAGTAATTGGAGAAAATGTCCCCCAAATTTGCTGAAATGGTTTTTGTGGGGCATGTCACATTTAGGAAGCCCCCATGATGCCAGAACAGTAAAAAAAAAAAAAAAAAACACACTATTTTGGAAACTACACTCCTCAAGGAATGTAACAAGGGGTACAGTGAGCCTTAACACCCCACAGGTGATTGACGAACTTTCATTAAAGTGGGCCATAAAAATAAAATAACATTTTAAATTTTTTTCACTAAAATGCTGGTGTTACCCAAAATTTTTCATTTTCACAAGGAGTAATAGGAGAAAAAGCCCCCAAAAATTTGTAACCCCATTTCTTCTGAGTATGGAAATACCTCATATGTGGATATAAAGTGCTCTGCGGACAAACTACAATGCTCAGAAGAGAAGGAGCACCGTTGGGCTTTTGGAGAGAGAATTTGGTTGGAATAGAAGTCGGGGGCCATGTGCTTTTACAAAGCCCCCACTACACCTCTCAAAGAATTTAATAAGGGTTGCAGTGAGCATTTACACCCCACTGGTATTTGACAGATCTTTGGAACAGTAGGCTGTTCAAATTCAAAAATGATTTTTTTTTTTCATTTTTACGGACGACTATTCAAAAGCCCAATGGCGCTCCTTCTCTTCTGAGCATTGTAGTTCGCCCGCAGAGCACTTAACATCCACATATGGGGTATTTCCATACTCAGAAGAAATGGTGTTAGAAATTTTGGGGAACCTTTTTCCTATTACCCCTTGTAAAAATGAAAAATTTGGGGTAACTCCAGCATTTCAGGAAAATACTAAAAAAAAAAATTTTCCTGTCCTGAAAATTTGTCAAAGACCAGTGGGGTGTTAAGGCTCACTATACCCCCTTGTTACATTCCATGAGGGGTGCAGTTTCCAAAATGGGGTCACATGTGGGTGTTTTTCTTTTTTTTTGCGGTCATATCAGCCACCTCTGTGCAAATCACCAATTTAGGCCTCAAATGTACATGGCGATCTCTCACTCCTGAGCCCTGTTGTGCATCCACAGAGCATTTTAAGTCCACATATGGGGTATTTCCGTACTTGGAAGAAATTGCGTTACAAATTTTGGGGGTCTTTTTCTCCTTTTACCTTTTGTGAAAATTAAAAGTGTGGGGCAACACCAGCATTTTAGTGTAATTTTTTTTATTTTTTTTTTACACTAACATGCTAGTGTAGCCCCTAACTTTTCCTTTTCATAAGGGGTAACAGGAGAAAAATCCCCCCAAAATCTGTAACACTTTCTCCTGAATATGGAAATATCCCATATCTGGTCCTAAACTGTTGCCTTGAAATACGACAGGGATCTGTAGTAAGAGAGCGTCATGTGCATTTGAGGCTTAAATTAGGAATTTGCAATAGGGGCGGAACCAAATACAAGGATGGCGCTTGACTCCACCAAAACCCTACGACAGTGTTTCCCAAACAGGGTGCCTCAAGCTGTTGCAAAACTCCCAGCCTGCCAGGCCAGTCAATGGCTGTCTGGCAATACTGGGGGGAGTTGTTTTGCAACAGCTGGAGGCCATATGAGACAATATTCTTTTTTATATTTTTATTGGGGGGGGATTTAAGGGTGTGTATGTAGTGTTTTACTTTTTATTTTGTGTAGTGTAGTCTTTTTAGGGTACATTATCACAGGCGGAGGTTCACAGTGAGTTTTCCGCTGGGAGTTTGAGTTGTGGTGGTAAATTTGCTGCACTTCAAACTTGTAGAAGGAGACCCACTGTAAACCCCCGGCTGTGTGAATATACCCTGTGCAGTGGTCTCACCATATAGCGGTCTCCAAACTGTGCCACTTCTGATGTTGCAAAACTACAGCTCCCAGCATGCCCAGACAGTCATGGCATGCTGAAAGTTGTAGTTTTGCAACATCTGGAGGACCACAGTCTGTAGACCACTGCACAGTGGTCAACAAACTGTGGCCCTCTAGATGTTGCAAAACTACAACTCCCAGCATGTCCAGACAGCCTTTGGCTGTCTGGGCATGCTGGTAGTTATAGTTTTGCAACTTTTAGAAAGCCACAGTGAAGATCACTTACCAGCCATCTTCAATACAGCCTCCTCCTGCCACTGCCCAATGTCTCTGCCGCCGCTGCTCCAGTAAGTCGGCCATGCTCCCCCCCCCTTGCCGCACTTGTTACCCTCCACTCTGCCTGGACTTCAATCGGGGGGCAGAGCGGGGGAAATGAACTTTAACCCCCGCCCCCAACTGCCATTGGTCGGTCAGTCCTGATTGACCAATGGCAGGGGATAGGAGGAGGTGCCACTCCTGCCACCTTGCTCCCATGCTTTAGGATGGTCGGAGCTATCTCTGACAGCTCCGATCACTCTTATTTTCCAGGTGATTGGATCACCAGTGACCCCATTGGCCCGGAATCACTGCAAATCGCCGACATTGCCGACATGGGGGATCTCAGGACCCCCGCTAGGCATTGCCACGGGTTGCCTGCTGATAGATATCAGCAGTGATCCCGGTCCAATCACCGCCCGGCGAGTGGTGGTCATCAGAAATATGCAGGGTATACAGGCCCTCCGTCCTAAAGTACCAGGACACGAGGGCGTACCTGTATGCCCTCTGTCCCCAACAGGTTAATTTCCTTTCCAGACCCTTAAAGTATTTATCCTTAATCCATATAGGGGAGGCTCTTAATACATGCAAAAGCATTGGTAAGATAACAATTTTAATAAGGTCTATATGATCAGCCATACTCAGTGGAAGCTTATTCCAAATAGTAACCTTTGCCCCAATTTTGTCAAGTATTGGTGAGAAATTTATTTTATTATAATCCTCCACATTCTTTGATCTTTTTTGATATCCCAGGAAATCTTTTGAAGTATTGCTATATTTTCTATTGGTGAGCTAATTTCCCCATCTAATGGCAATAACCCAGATTTTGCCCAGTTGATTTTATACCCCGAGAATTCATCTAAACTTGCAATGATACCCGGAATTTTCTCTACAGTTTTTTTTTTTCACAAAAACTATTTTTTTTACTCCTACCCGTCCCTGTGATGTAATCTGTCCCTGCTATAATGTGGCTTCTTCTTTCCTGAGGGGGCTCCGATCACAGCAGAGATGGGTCCCTGGCTCCTTCCTGCAGCTCTGCCCGCTGAATGAACTCAGATAGCCGGCAGAGCGGCAAGAAGGAGACATTAACCCCTCCGATGCCGGCTGCTATTGGCCAGAAGATCGTCCAGCCAATAGCAGCGATCCTGGGGGGGTGACGCAATCGCCACCTCCCCATAGATACAGGAGGTGATTGGGGGTGTATCCTACACCCCCGATCACCATGTATCTCCGGGTCAGTGGGTCACACGTGACCCGCAACACCGGAATCACAGCAAATCGTGGATGTGAATTCACCTGCGATTTGCTGCGATCGCCAACATGGGGGGGTCTGATGCCCCCCTGTGCATTTGTGTGGGGTTCCTGCTGTTCGATATCAGCAGTCACCCCGGTCCGGTCCCTGCCCACGGCCGTACATGTACGTCATGGGTCCTTAACTACCAGGGTCCTATGACGTACCGGTAAGACATGGGTCCTGAACAGGTTAAAATCATTAAAATCAGTGCAGTTTCTACTAATACGTTTAAATTGGCCGAAGGGTATATTGCACAACCATTTATCATATCGAGAACTGGTAAAATCCAGATAGCTGTTGCTATGCACTTAAAAAAAAATGTTTTGGTTCCCAATCGGCCATTCTCATTGTGATATACTACAACATCTAAAAAAAAAACTGTGTGATTATTAAAAACAGATTGTTTGAAATGTAACCCCCATGTGTTGGTATTCAGGTCTTGGAGAATTCCTCCAATTGTATCGGGGTACCTTTCCAGATAAAAAAATATATAATCTATAAAAGATTTAAAATAAATGCAATGTTTAAATAAATGGTGTGGATAGATAAGGTTAGCAAAGCTGGGGGCCACCATGGACCCCATAGCGGTACCCATATGCTGTGTATATATGGTTTAATGGAATTCAAAGTAATTGTGTGTCATGATGTATCTGAGACCATCAAGTATAAACTGGCGCTGAGCTTGTGGCATAATGTCATTGTTACTCAAGAAATGTGATACAGCCTCAATGCCAAGGTCATGGTCTATAAGGATGTAATAGCCATAGTGACCAGTTTAAAATCATTCTTCCATTGTATACCTAAAATAGACTGTATAAAATCGGTGGTATCTCATAAATGGGATTTGAGGTGAAGAACATATTTTTGTAATAGAACATCTAAATAGTGGGAGAGATAAGACAAAACTGAATTTATCCCAGATACTATCGGTCTACCCATGTGCGGGTTTTCTGTGTTTTTATGTATTTTTGGGAGATAACAAAATAATGGTAGGGCAGGTTTATTAACAAGAATTTAATCATGTTCGGATTTCTTGAGGACCCCTTGTCTGAATTCTTCTGTAACCAGATTTTTTTAGTTCATTAGTATACTGTTCCATGTTTTTTTTTTGGGCAACTGTTTATAGTATTTAGTATCTGACAGCAGCCTGTTGGCCTCAATAAAGTAATCCTCCAGGTCCAAAATGTCAATCACCCCTCCATTATAGGTGGGGTGTATTAAAGTACTGTGATTATAAGCTAGGGATTTAAGGGCCTGATTTTCATGTATAGAGAGGTTGTTAGAGAAGCGGTTTTTTGTTTTAGTTTTTCTAAGTAATTTGAGACTAGGTGAGAGAAGGTGTCAATAAAATTACCTTTAGCCTGCAGGGATAAAAGTTCCATTTTGGTTTCAAACCTGTACCTATTGGGGGTGGTATAAGATTTGTGAGTTCACTGGTCGGGTTAGGTAGAGTGGGACCCTCTGTGCCCTTAATGGAAAAGAACCTTTTAACGGTCAATTTCCTGATGTATCTGTTTAGGTCCATAAAAAGATCAAAACTGTTGGCCTTATTTGTTGTGCAGAAAGATAAACCTCTACTGAAGACTTTACTTTCAATGTCAGTTAGAATATGTGAGGACAAGTTAAAAATCTTGACGGTCTCTACATCCGTGGTCCTTTGTTTTTTCCTTTCTCCTTTTCTCACTCCGTTCTTTTTCCTCCCTACATCCTCTCCTCCGTGTTTCTTTCTTTTTAGTGGAGGTACAATGTGTATTTTTCTATCAAGGGTATCTCCATTAGAGGGGACAGATGTGGTGCAGAAGTACTGGGAGGCAGTTAAAAAAAAACTGTGTTATTGTGGGCGGAGGAGTCAAGGAGGGAGGAGCTAAGGTCATTACTGTCCATAGGGGAGCCCCTGGTAGGGTAAAGAAAAGGTGATCTTCCACAGAGCCTTCAACTGGGGTCGGGGGAGTAGCATGTAAGGTAAGTAATGAGTTGTCTAATATAGTATCTGTGTCAGATAGAAAGCGACCCGAAGGAAGGCCAATAGTTGTAGTTCCACAGGTATTGTGTGGGTGATGTTTAATATAATTTATAAGCTCCTGTGGCGGGGCCGGCGTAGGTGAAGGGTTCACCGGAGGACAGGTAGAATGACGTGGGGGCAGGGATAGGACAGTCTGACAAGTAATATTGGGAGGAAAATATACTTTCAAATAGTCCTGCCTATTTACTTCTAGGTCCGTGGGGTACGACATGATGAGAAACCTGCCTCTGGGTACCATCATGGCAGTGTGGGTCGAGACACAATGAAAGAGTACGGTGTGAAAACCCTAGTGTGTGAAGGGTTATCCTGGGTGCTGTTTTTATAAGGGGGCCCCTACCCTTAGTGTTATTTTTATTAATATAGTTATTTCTATATTTATTTCTGTTATTGTTATTAATGGGGGTTTGGAGGGGTTTTCTTGTCTGTTCAGTACTGGGTTGTTTAAGCCAATATTTGATATTGTTATAACAATAATCATTTCTGTCTCTCTTTCCCCAGCTTTTTCTGCATGATTTCATGTTCTAGTTTTGAAATCTTATTTGAGTAATTTGTATGTCAATCACCATACTCAGGTAAGTGTTGGTACATGTATCAATTTTTTCTAACACATCTTCAACAATCCTATTTCTTTTTGCATACAGAAGGTAAAGTAAGGTAGTAGAACATACAGTTAAAGCTTTTTCCCCAATCAGAACAGAAAATAGCATCATCTGTGAAGGTCGAGCAGGTCTCAACCTGAGGCCCTGTGGAATTAAATTCTCTGCGAGATAAACATTGAGAAAAGAACTGTCCAAGTGATGTGACACCTCGGTTGACAGTCTCTCCAATTCAAAGAATACATTTTTCATTTGTTCAAATTTGTTCTTTACAAAAGTACCTGTAGATGGTTGCGTATTTGTCTCCATAGTCGTGAGTTCATTGCTGGTTAACAGAGTATGAAACAGCATCGATCTCTTGTTCAATCTGATGTTCCTGGTTTTCTTCAGATCCACTGTGGCACTTGCATGAAGGGTACAACCAGTCGCCGCAGTCATGAGCGTAGCTCTTCTGGAACGTTATGGCAGATGTCCAGATGTAACTGTAGTAAAATAAAGCACCTGTAGTAATATAGAAGAAAAAATACTGCACGAGTGGCGCTTCGTGTATTTATTTATCATTCACCCTGGAGACACGTGCACTCCTCAATGATGTGAACTTGACTTATTGAGCGCAGTGATGTAGCGCAGAAGAAATAGAGACTTCCGAACTTCAATTACCTACTGTAAGGACTCACGGTAGTGGATCCGCTGGACCTGTGCGGCAGATGACTTGGGCCGTGCCAGGGAGTCTAAGATGTTTTCACCAGAGCCCACCGCAAGGCGGGATGGGCTTGCTGCGGCAGGTGACACCAAGGTCGCTACCCTTGGCATGACTCAACTACACAGGCGGCTGAGGTGATGCGAGGCACAGAAGGGATAGGCAAGACATGGCATGGACAGCAGGAGGTCAGGGCTGGTGGCACAGGTGCAAAGACAGGAACGTAGCAGGAGGTCTAAAGGAAGGCGGCAGGGAGCAAGGTCAGGTCACAGAATGAAAGGGTCTGGAACACGGCATGGTAACTTGGCACTAGGGCAACAAAGATCTGGCAGGGGTGTGTGGGAGGTGCAGGTATTTATAAAAAAAAAAAAGGTGCAGGTGCAAAATAATTACAGTCGCACTGGCCCTTTAAATCTAAGAGCTCTGGCACACACGCCCTAGGAGGTGGGGGCATGGGAGGCGCTGAGGTAGGATGGGAGAAGCAGGAGAGCACAGAGGTGAGAGACGGACTGGGACACGGGCGTGTCCCACAATGCGAATCCCAGCCCCGCTAGCTAGAGAGGAGACAGGAGGGGAGCGCTCACGGCCAGCGTGGCTGGCCGGAGCACAGGTTGTGACAGTCGGTTTCCCCCTCTTTTTGAGGTTCAAAAACACCTGAGAAGATTGCAGTCCAGGATGTTCTCCTTCGGCTCCCAAGATCTTTCCTCAGGACCAAATCCCTTCCAGTCAACTAAGAAGAATTGTTTCCCTCTCACGGTCTTAGAAGCTAAAATCTCCTTGACTTCATAGACATGCGTCGAACCAGAGACAGACGTGGGAAGAAAATTCTTCTGAGAGAATTGGTTGATGACAAGAGGCTTGAGGAGAGACACATGAAAAGAATTGGGAATACAAAGAGAAGAAGGCAATCAGAATTTATAGGAGACCGAATTAATTTTTTGTAAGACCTTGAACGGGTCCAGGAAACGAGGATCCAATTTGTAACTGGGAATCTTGAAACAAATGTATCTGGAAGATAACCAAACTTTATTACCAGGAGAGAAGGATGGAGGAGGTCTTTTTTATCAGCCTGAGCTTTCATGCGAGAGGACGTAAGAAACAAAGAATGCCGAGTTTGTTGCCAAATGGAAGAGAAGTCTCCAGATTGATGTCAAGACGGGAACAGAGAGCACGCCAAAACTTGGAAACAAACTGCACTCCCCGATCTGAGACGATATGATTTGGAGGGCCATGAAGAGTCCCACAGGCCTCTGCTGAGGAGTTTTGTCACGAGCACAGGTGACACAGGAACAGAAAAAATCGGTGTCATCATGATCAGGATGCGGCCATAAGTTGAAGGGTCTTTTGTATTCCAGAGTGACCAGCCAGCAAAGAAGAATGGCCCTAATTCAGGACTTTACGTCTCAGTTTCACAGACACAAAGGATCGGCTGAAGATGCTGAGATCAATTGTTCTGGTAGAATAAATGTGCCTTGGTGTGGAATCCGTTCCAATGACATCAGAGGATCTGCAGGCAAGAAAGTCTTAGAAAAGAAACTACAGGTTACAGTCTTGCCCTTGGAGTTTTCTGGGTAAGCATGGCACCGGCTAAGGCAAGGGGGCAGAGGCAAACGCTATCTTTGAGTAAAGGCCTCTTCGGCCTCAGGAGGCCATGACTTAGGGTTAGAGCTCTTCTTAGTAAGAGCCACTATCGAAGCGACCAAGGAAGAGAAATGTGGGATGAACTAACGATAATAATTGGCAAATCCCACAAAACGTTGAGTAGCCCGAAGTCCAGTAGGGTGAGGCCAATCTAATACCGCAGTCAGTTTATCAGGGTCCATCTGAAGGCCTTGATGAGAAACAATGTAACCGAGAAACGGGAGATTAGACCTCTCGAATAGGCATGTCTCCAGTTTGGCGTAGAGATGATTCTTCCGGAGGAGCGGAAGAACCAGACAAACATGTGATCGATACTCCTCAAGGTTGGATGAGAAGATCAAGATGTCATCAAAATATGCAAAAACACAGGTGGTCTCTGAAGATGTCTTTCGGCCTCTGCAATGATATCACGAGATACTCAAAATGTCAATCACTGAGATCAGAGGGAGTGGATAACTATTTTTGATCGTGATCTTGTTAAGACCCCTGTAATCAATACATGGATGAAGAGAACCATCCTTCTTCTCCACAAAGAAGAATCCTGCTCCGGCAGGAGAGGACGACTTTCGGATAAATCCCTTTTGTGGGTTCTCTTGGATAAATTTTGCCATAGCTTGTGTCTCAGGAACAGATAATGGATAGATTCTTCCTCGAGGAGGCATAGCTCCAGGCTGTAAATCATTGGGACAATCGTAAGGATGATGTGGAGGTAGAGTCTCTGCCTGTTTTTTTGTTATTTTTTGCAGAATACATCTGAATAATCTTTATATGGGAGAGGCAGACCAGGCATAGAAGGAAGAGAGTAGACAGCTTTTGACTGAACTGGCACTGACTAAAGTGACTTAGGCAAAACTGTCCCCAACGTGTGATTTCTCCTGATTTCCAGTCAAGTTGTGGAGAATGACGTTTTAGCCATGGAAGACTGAGAAGAAGCTCTGAAGTACAGTGCGGCAGCACATAGCACTCTATTTTTTCCTTGTGCATGACGAGAGGCTCTGTGCGGTATAGCACCTTACAGTCCAGATTTTGTACATTAACAGAAGAAATATACAAGGGACTTAGCAAGCTTAGTCACAAGAAGTTGATGTTTATGGACCAAGGATGCGTCAATGAAGTCGTCAGTGGACCGGAGTCCAAAAATGCAGAAACAAAGAATGAAGACTTGGCAGAAGTAGAGACTTGAACAGGAATGGTCAATCGAGGAAAGGTAGTATTCACACCTAGGGACACCTCTCCCACGTGTCCTAGGTGCGAGTGTTTCCCGGAAGCTGTGGACATATAGTACAGTCTTTGACAAGTGCTCCGGACTGGCACAGTATAGGCACAAATTCTCATTGCGTCGTTGGGATCTTTCCAGCTGCGTTAAGCGAGAACGGTCCACTTGCATAAGCCTCTTCGGCATGAGGCAAAGAAGACTGTAGAGGTGGACGTTGGAACACAGGTGCCAAGCGAGGAAAATGCTGTGTTCGTGCAGGTTCTCTCTCCATGCAAAGTTCTTCCTGTCTCTCGGCAAAACACACATCAATTTGAGTGGCTAAATGGATTAGTTCACACAGGGTAGACAGAGAATCTCGTGCAGCAAGAGCATCTTTAATTCTGCATGACAGTCCATTTTTGAATGTAGCACACATGGCATCATCGTTCCAAGCCAGTTCTGAGGCAAGAGTGCGGAATTGAACTGCGTAGTTGCCGACAGAGGAATCCCTTAGCAGAGGTTCAGAAGAGCCGTCTCGGCAGAGGCTCATGCAGGTTCTTCAAATACACTGCGGAATTCAGCAAGGAAGGCTGTCAGGTTAGAGGAAACTGGATCATTACGATCCCAGAGAGGTGTAGCCCAGGCCAGGGTTTTTACGGACAAAAGACGGACCACAGCTACCACCTTAGCTCGTTCCATCGGTAACTGATCCGCCATGAGCTTCAGATGCATGGAACACTGTGTCACGAAGCCTCTACAGATCTTTGGATCACCATCATACTTCGTGGGTAAGGGTAAATGAAGCTTGGATATGGAAGGAGCTGCAGGAACAGGTGGAGTGTGAAGAAGAGGCAAAAAGGTTGGGGCGCTCTCTCGTGGATGATGGCGGCGTGATGAGTTGGTCGAAAACCACTACACCCTGGGTGGTGTGATATCCCGCCGAGGTTATCAACGGGGACAGCACCTCACCAGGCAGGTGTAAAGTGGAGACTGATGGTGGCAGTTGTGCTGCTCGAGATCCCCTGTCCGTGACCGCGAAGGTGTACGGATATATTATGACCAGGAAGAGGAGAGTAAAAAAAGGGGGTACTGGACGAGCGCTACTGCTGAAATAAAATGGATGCGGAACGCCAATAAAGCACAGGACAGTTTATTATGGTTTAGAACAAACGGACAACGCGTTTCGGCACCAGCATGTGCCTTCCTCAGGTCCATAAAATGAATAATTACGGCGTCCTGGAGCCTCTGCCACCACAGCACACCAGAGGCTCCAGGACGCCGTAATTATTCATTTTATGGACCTGAGGAAGGCACATGCTGGTGCCAAAACGCGTTGTCCGTTTGTTCTAAACCATAATAAACTGTCCTGTGCTTTATTGGCGTTCCGCATCCATTTTATTTCAGCAGTAGCGCTCGTCCAGTACCCCCTTTTTTTACTCTCCTCTTCCTGGTCAGGAACAGGTGGAGACACTGGGGCAGGTTGCGGCTCCTGCTGCTGTTGTTGCTGCAAGGCAAGAAGCTGTTGCATCATGGCTGACAATTGACTTAGTTGTTGCGCCTGACGGGCTAACTGCTGCGATTGAAGAACCACGACGGAGGGAAGATCTGAAACTTCCGGCAGAGGTACCTCAGCAGGATCCATGGCCAGATCATACTGTAAAGACCCACGGCAGTAGGCAGGACAATCTGGAGGTAGTGGATCCGCTGGACCTGTGTCCAGGAAGCTGAGTCTAAGGTGCCGCTGGTTTTCACCAGAGCCCTTCGCAAAGCAGGTCGGTCTTGCTGCGGCAGGTGGCACCCAGGTCGCTACCCCTGGGATAGGCAAAACGTGGTCTGGACAGCAGGAGGTCAGGGCCGGCAGCACAGGTGCGAAGACAGGAACGTAACAGGAGGTCTAAAGGCAGGCGGCAAGGAGCAAGGTCAGATCACGGAATGAAAGGGTCTGGAAAACAGCAAGGTAACACGGAATACGCTTTCTCTTGGCAATAGGGCAACAAAGATCCAGCAGGGGTGTGTGGGAGGTGCAGGTATTTAAAAAAACAAAAAAACTAAGGTGCACAACATAATTACGGGTTCACTGGCCCTTTAAATCTAAGCTCCGGCGTGCGCCCTAAGAGGTGGGGCGCGCACGCTGGCACTGAGAAGGACGGGAGAAGCAGGAAAGCAGGGAGGTGAGAGACGGACTGGGACCCGCATGCGGGCGCATCCTGCGATGCGAATCCCAGCCCCGCTGGCTGGAGAGGAGGCAGGAGGGGAGCGCTCGAGTCCAGCGTGTCTGGCCAGAGTGCTGGTTGTGACACCTACTATAAAAACTGAATTAATGCCTTATGAATTTTTTTTTATCTGTATGCACTTTAAAACCAATCTATACATTCTTACTCCCATTTCTGCACACATATGTGCATTATGCATTATATATTTTCTGCTCATAATCACCCATGTGTAGTATTGATGCTACTGTCATTTTGTATTCATGTATGGTTACTACTATGCCTTCAAACATATGTGCGTTATATAATTATTGCTCATAACCACCCATTAAATGCAGTAACTGTTCTGCTTACCACTATCCATTCCTTAGGTTAATTACCCTATACTGTTGCTGACTCTCGCGGGGGTATGTATTGGCATTATCCTATATGTGATCATCCACATTATACCTTTACTGTCCGACTAATATTGCCCATTCCTTATGATATCTTGCTGTTATCCTCCACAGCGCTGTCGGCTTACACTGACAGTGCTCCAAAAATGCCCCTCACTGATTGGATATACTACCCTTCTTTGGAATTAAAATTATGCAGGCTTTCCCCATTGATGGCGAGAGTCTGCTGGTCGCTAAGGATTCATTTAGTGCCTCCAACAGAAGGGGAAGGAGGATTTCCACAAATTTCCTGTAGATCTCAAAGACAAGACCATCGCACCCCGGGGTTGAATTCCCTGAAATGGAATTATGTACCATTTTGAGTTCTTCCAGAGTAACTTCTCTATTAAATTCCTGTTTTTGTTCTTCTGAAAGTTTGGGGAGATTTAGCTGTTTAACATATTCTTTTATTTCTTCTTGGGTTTTTGTCCCCTCTTTAGTATATAGTTTTTTTTTATAAAAATGAACTGTAACCCATTCTCTCTCTCTTCCCTTGAATAAACCAATTTCCTCATTTCATCTGTTAATATTTGTTTTTATTGTCTTTCTGTTTTTTATGATGCCGTGAGCCACTTATTAGTTTTCTCACCCTCAGTGTATTGTTTTTTAACTCGAAAAAATAATGTGTGCTGAGCTTTCTCTAAAATAGAATTCTTATATCTATATTGTGCAGTGACTAACCACTCCCAATCTTTTTTTGTCATTAGTTTGTGCATATCTATTTTCTGCCGCCTTAACCTCTTTTTCTAAATTTATTTCCATTTCTCTAAATTTCTTTTTAAATATTGCTATTTTTTCTAATCAAAATACCCCTTAAGTAAGCTTTTAACGTGTCCCAAACAATGTGTAGACTTGTGGAACCCTTATTCTGTTACAAAGAGAGGGAAAGAATCATTTGCCAACAGTAAATCAATTCTTGAGGAAGTTTTGTGTGACATATTAAAACAAGAAAAACCCTGTTTTGTTGGCTATAAGTATTGCCATACATCCCTCCACCCTGGTTTCCTGACACCAATTATTTAATAAGGTTGTCCCATTCCCTAATTCCCTACCTCTCCAATCTACAGTCTTATACACCACACAATTAAAGTCACCCATCACATAGAACTCTTTGCATCTCTTCCCTTCCATAAATATAATAAGTTTCTGTAACACCTCCGTTGTGAATGGTGGGGGAATGCAAATGAAAGCTAGTATTATATCAGTTCCTTCCCAATTACAAAATAAAAAAACATACCTCCCTCTTATATCTACGTGTGTATATCACTACATGTGTTTGAAAATCTGTTGCATGATGAATTAGTACTGAAACCACTGCTGAGTAGTTTGACACTGTAGAATGATACCATACCTTCACCCAT
The DNA here is from genome assembly GCF_029499605.1 of Hyla sarda. Taxonomy (NCBI): domain Eukaryota; kingdom Metazoa; phylum Chordata; class Amphibia; order Anura; family Hylidae; genus Hyla; species Hyla sarda. The sequence goes on along the minus strand of NC_079189.1, from coordinate 254,762,135 downwards.
TTTGTCCCCAGCAGTGATGTAGTTTCTGCTAGCAGGTGGGCCTCTACCAAACCAACAATAGCAGGTAAATATTTAGTAATCCTATCAAACATAGCAATCCTTTTTCTTAATCCATCTTATATTCCATGTAATAATCCTCTTTTCCATTAAGATGTTTCCAGCTCTCCCCTACCTCCCATAACTCCTTTAAACAAGCCACAGCCTGGCTGAGCACCTCCCACCCTACCCCCCTTCTCCCTCCTACCATCCCCTTCCTCACAATGCTTCACATACATACAATGCAAACTCTTTTCTACACTGACCTCGTGACGGCCACCCACCATATGACAATTAATAATACATATTTAAATCTTCACGTTGCCTCTCTCAATCGCTCCCTTTTCTCTTGATATTTTCAATATAGTGTCCCTGTTCCTGGAGCATAGTAATTTTATCAAAAAAGTTCTTGGTGGGACTTATTTTTTCATTGGGACCCTGTGAGCTCTTTCTGCACAAAATATGGTTGGCAAACACTGAGCGCCAATTATTTCTAACAACCAGCTGCTAATAAATGTGACTGGGTTCACTCCTCCTGCTGGCAAACCAACAATCCATACGTTATTGCGCCTGGATCTATCCACCAGCTCTGTGACCTTGTCATAATATTATTGGTCTGCTTCAACATCTCCCAGTCCTGCTTTATTAGCCTCAATGCTACTGGCAATACCATTTTAACGCTGTGATCGGCATTGATCACAGTGTCTAAAGGCTAAATGCTGGCAGTGGACCTTCATAAGCAGTGAGTATCTGGCTACTGATATTAGCAGACACTCACTCCTCTGAAGCAAGTGCAGTTCCTGCTCTCACTTTGTAGTCACTTAAAGACTCGGGAGTACAGTACCTTGTGTCCTGGTATGTCCTTACATACCAGGACACAAGGGCATACCTATACGACCTATGTGCTTAACAGGTTAAACTGTACCATGTGTCTCCTTGGCCAAATATCTAATACTGTCAGCAGTTTGGAACCGGAATTGCAACTCACAAATTTAAATGTTGAGTAGGATCTGTTTATGATATACTATGGGTTTTAATTAACTCCTTAGAACTCCAGCCAAAACTAGTTTATCCCCCATCCACAGGATCCAATTGCACCATTCATTTCTTTAGGATCGCCAAAGAGACCCGAGACACATGCACTTCACTGACAGCTGGGGTCTCATTCCCAGCTGGTCGGACCCTCGATCAGCTACTTAACCCCTATTGGAGATAAGTTAGTTTTGCCTGGAGTTCTCCTTTAACCTGTTAAGGACTAAGGGTTTTTAAGGATCAGGGTCATACCTGTACATCATGGTCCTGTTACCAGGGTTTGAAGCATGCTCAAAAGCTGAGCACGCTTCATACGCGGTGGGTCCCGGTTGCTATCAGCAGCTAAGACCAATGGTTAATGACGGACATCGTTGTTCGGGCAGATGCCCGAACAAACCAAAGTTGATTGCGGCAATTAAATTCTGGAGATAATGGTGCCGGTTAGCTCAGTGGAGCTGATCGGGACATCAAAGGCGAAAACGCAGGTCCCGTTCAGTTCTAAGAGCCCTTACCTGCCTTCTTACAATTGCAAGATTGCATGTTATAGCCCCCTATGGAGACAAAAAAGAGTAAAACGTGCAAAAAAAAAAAAGGTAAAGCGAATTAACCCCTCTCTAATAAAAGTTTGAGAGTCCGAATGTCCGAACTATTAAAATATGAGGTTAGTTAAACGCACAGCCGATGGTATACACATAAAAAAATTAAAAACAACAGTGTCCAAAACTGTGCATTCTTGGTCACTTTATATACCATGAAAAATTTATAAAAAGTAATCAAAAAGTCCCATCAAAACAAAAATGGTACCTATAAAATCTAAAGATCACGGCGCAAAAAATGTGCCCTCATAAAGCCCCATATACAGATAAATTAAAAAGTTATAGGGGTCAGAAGATGACAATTTTAAATGGGCACTGTCAGATTCCCCAAAAAATATTATATGTTGTACATCTTGGCATAACATTAACCTTTTTAATATACTTCATAAGAAAATCTTATTTCCTTTTTATAGAAATCCTGTCTTTGCCCAAGCTGAAGCACAGGCATGGACAGAGTCCAGTAAATAAGGGTGGGCTCGCACTCCTTTGTCTAATAGGACAGGAGAGAGCACAAAGGAGTCCTATGAGACGGATGAGAGCACCTGTATCTGACAGTGCCCATTTAAGCATAATATTTTGGTGCATGTAGTTATAATTTTTTTAACCCCACCAAGATGAAGGGCTAACAGGTACGCCTTCGCGTCCTGGGACTTTACGTATGGGCGATGAATGGAACAGGATGTCTGAGATTCAGACCGGGGATTTGCGGTGATTCCGGTCATATGGGTCTCCGGTGACCTGGAAAATATGGGTGATCGGTGCTGTCTAAGCCACCTCTCCTATCCCTCCGGTGTGTTAAAGTTCAGTTTCCCCGCTCTGCTCACCCTTGGGTGTCCGGGCAGAGTGGGGAAACGCTGGGGGCAGCGGGTGGTGGTGGCGGCTCACTAGGTCCAGGCAGTGCCGATCCTGACGTGATGCGGTGGGCGACGGCGGGGCAGTAATGCAGCAGCAGCGATCTTGGTAAGTGACCTCTGAAAGATCTGGAGGGCCACAGTTTGGAGACCACTGCACAGTGATGTCCAAACTGTGGCCCTCTGGATGTTGCAAAACTATAACTCCCAGTATGTCCAGGCAGCCGTTTGCTGTCTGGGATTTATAGTTTTGCAACATCTGGAGGGCCACAGTTTGGAGATCACTCTGCAGTGGTCTTGAAACTGTGGCTTATTTATTTTCTAGATTATAAACATAGAATGTGTCGGCAGATAAGAACCATTTGGCCCATCTAGTCTGCCCAATAATCTGAATCCTATCAATAGTCCCTGGCCCTATCTTATATGAAGGATAGCCTTATGCTTATCCCATGCATGTTTAAACTCCTTCACTGTATTTGCAGCGACCACTTCTGAAGGAAGGCTATTCCATGCATCCACTACTCTCTCAGTAAAGTAATACTTCCTGATATTACTTTTAAACCTTTGCCACTCTAATTTAAAACTATGTCCTCTTTTGGTAGTTTTTCTTCTTTTAAATATGCTCTCCTCCTTTACCGTGTTGACTCCCTTTATTTATTTAAAAGTCTCTATCATATCACCTCTGTCTCTTCTTTCTTCCAAGCTTTACATGTTAAGGTCCTTTAATTTTTCCTGGTAAGTTTTATCCTGCAATCCATGTACTAGTTTAGTAGCTCTTCTCTCAACTCTCTCTAGAGTATCTATATCCTTTTAGAGATATAGCCTCCAGTACTGCGCACAATACTCCAAGTGAGGTCTCAGCAGTGTTCTGTACAGAAGCATGAGCACGTTTCTCTTTCTACTGCTTATACCTGTCCCTATACATCCGAGCATTCTGCTAGCATTTCCTGCTGCTCTATTACATTGTCTTCCTACCTTTAAGTCTTCTGAAATAATTACTCCTAAATCCCTCTCCTCATATACTGAGGTCAGGGCTGTGTCAAATATTCTATATTCTGCCTGAGGGTTTTTACGCCCCAGGTGCATTATCTTGCACTTGTCCACATTAAATTTCAGTTGCCAGAGTTCTGACCATTCTTCTAGTTTTCCTAAATTATTTTCCATTTGGCATATCCCTCCAGGAACATGAACCCTGTTACATATCTTTTTGTCATCAGCAAAAAGATACACCTTACCATTGAGACCTTTTGCGATATCACTAATGAAGATATTAAACAATATTGGTCCCAGTACAGATCCCTGAGGTACCCCACTGGTAACAAGACCTTGCTCAGAATATTCTCCATTGACTACAACCCTCTGTTGTCTGTCATTTAGCCACTGTCTAATCCACTCTACAATATGGTAGTCCAAGCTCAATGACTGTAGTTTAATGATAAGTCTTCTTTGTGGGACAGTGTCAAAAGCCTTACTAAAATCTAGATATGTGATGTCTACTGCCCCTCCGCCATCTATTATTTTATTCACTTAGTCAAAAAAATCAATAAGATTTGTTTGACATGATCTCCCTGAAGTAAACCCATGTTGTTTTTCATCTTGCAATCCATGGGATTTTAGATGTTCCACAATCCTATCCTTTAGTAGGGTTTCCATAAATTTCCCCACTATTGATGTCAGACTTACTGGCCTATCGTTGACTGATTCCTCTCTACTACCTTTCTTGTGAATGGGCACAACATTTGCTAATTTCCAATCTTCCGGGACGACTCCTGTTACCAGTGATTAGTTAAATAAATTTAACGGTTTTGCTGGCTCACCACTAAGCTCTTTTAATAAAATGTTGGGTGTATCCCATCAGGCCCCTGTGACTTATTTGTCTTCACTTTAGACAGCAAACTTAGAACCGCTTCCTCTGTAAAGACACAGGCATCAAACAATTTATTAGGTCTTCCTCCCTAATGGAGGTCCTTTTCCTTCTTTTTCTTCTGTAAAAACTGAAGAAAAGTATTCATTAAGGCAGTCGGCTAGCCCCTTATTCTCTTCTACATACCTTCCTTCCTTTGTTTTTAATTTAGTTATACCTTGTTTTAATTTCCTTTTTTCATTTATATATCTGAAGACTGTCTTATCCCCTTTTTTCACAGACTGAGCTAGTTTTTCTTCTGCCTGCACTTTAGAAGTTCTTATGACTTGCTTAGAGAGCAGGGAGTGAAAAAATGCAGAGACGGCGCTCCAATGGTGAAGTGTATTATGGTGGTGTATTGGTGTATAAAGGTATATAAAGTACATGTTGTGGAGTGGTGTGCTGTGGAGAGATGGGATATTAAGATATTTTGAGTGAGGGGGTGGAGTTCTGTTGCTTCATTGAGTCCAAGGGGCTAAAGCGTGCTAAGTTTGTAGATCCAGAACATTTCCCTGCGGATGAGATTTTGAAGTTGGTTGGAGCTGTGCATGGGGATGTGGTCAATGGGGCAGATTGTGATCGGGTCCTGGGTGTCTGGATGTTTTTCTGTACAGTTTCTAGATACGCTGTGTAGATGTAATTTCTTTTTTATGTTGCTGCGGTGTTTGTTGAGCATGGAGTGGAGTTCCTGGGTAGTTCTGCCTGCATAGTTTTTACCACAGATGCAGGAGATGACATAGATTACATAACTGGATTTGCATGTTAGGTGGTATTTTATGGGGAATTTTTCGCCTGTGGTGAGGTTAGTGAAAGATACTTTTTTGTGGGAAATTTTGTTGCAGCAGAGGCCATTTCTTGTGTGACATTCGTATGATCCTTTTGGTGCACTGGCGGTTTTAGACTGTTTTTTCTTGGTGTGTCGACTGAGTCGGCTGGGGGCGATTAGGCTTCTCAATGTTGGGACTCTGCGGTATGTGATTGTGGGTTTTCCGGGGAGTGCGGGTTTGAGGATGGGGTCAGCTTGTAGGATATGCCAATGTTTGCGTAGTATGGTTTGGATTTGGTTATGGGCAAAGTTGTATGTGGTAATGAAGTCGGTCTTGTTTTGTGTGGCTCTGTTATTGGTGGATGTGTTCTTGGGTTTGAGGCAATCTTCTTGTGACATGTGTTTGGTTTTATTGTATGCTTCTTTTAGTAGTGGTTCTGGATAGCCTTTTTCTTTGAAGCGATTGAGTAGGGTTTTTGCTTGAATTTGGAAGTCATGGTTTTCTGTGCAGTTTTGCTCATGACAAGGTTTGCATAAGACCATTGTATTGGAAGAAGTTATTGGTGAGTACTATTTCCAGGCAGTCTGTGAGGAATTGTTTTTGCAGAGGAGGAATTGTGGGGTCGTCATTGAGTATGGTGGTGATGATGTTTATGCCGATGTCAAGGCAGATGTTTGAGTAGAGGGCGGATACATCCATCGTGATGAAATAGAAGTTGTCCTTGAATTCTATTGGTCTGAGGAGGGTTATGAGATCGTCCGAGCTTTATAGATAACTAGGAAGTGCTTGGACATATTCTTGTAAGATGAGGTCTAGGTATTTTGATATTTGGGATGTCTGGCTGTTGATTCCGGATATGATGGGTTGTCCTGGGGGATGGTCACATTTTTTGTAATGATGTTGTCTTGGAGGGCTTTGTCTAGTAGATTGGTGATTTTGTTCTGTAAAATGGGAAAGGGATTCTAGGAGAGTTTTCTGTAGTAGTCGGTATTGCCCAGGATGTTTATTGCTTCTTGATGGTAGTCATGTTAGTCTTGTAAAACAATACCGCCTCCTTTGTCAGCTGGTCGTATTGTGATGGTCTCATTTTCTTTGAGAGCGAGCTGTTCCGCTTTGGTGAGGTGGCTTTTGTGGTGGTATGGAGCTTTTTTAGGGAGGTTTTTCAATGGAATGTTTTTAGGATGTGACTTTGACTCTGTATTGGATATTGGATAGAATTGCGATTTATTTTTGATTGGGGGAGTGTTTGCCCTCCTGTGGAGGCGTGACCTGTGTGGTGGGGGTGTTGGTATTGCTGGGTAGTGAGAAATGTCTCTGAAGTGTAAGTTTTTGGTGAATTGATGTAGATCCAAAAAAAAGGTTGAAGCCGTCTGGAGAATTGGTGGGGCAAAAAGACAGGCCTTTCATGAGAAGGCTTGTTTTATATGGGGTAAGTTTGTGTGATGATAAATTGAAGAGTTTCACAAGTGTGTCTCTTGTTCTTTCTTTTGCTTTGGTTTGGTTTATTGGATTTTTCCTTCTTTGCTTCTTCCTGATCCCTCCTCTGCTTCCTCTCTTGGATTTTTTTCTTTTTCTTGGTGTCAGGGGCAGGAAGAAGTGTTCCATAGTTTTTTTTCTTTATGTGTGGTGTGGTACCCATCTCAAAAAAATCAGCCTTTTCTGGGTGGTGGGTTGGTTTGGTGATGCAGGGTTGGAGGAAGGGTACAAAATTGTGGTCCTTGTCTTTAGAGTTGTCGACGGTGAGAATGTTGTGAGGTCCTGGTCCTCCAGAATTTGCGGCGGTGTGGATGTTGGAGGGAGGTCTTGGTAGCCCGGGGTTGTCAGTGGTGGAAAGTGTGGAGTGGTTGTTCATTAGGTGCCAGTGAGAAGAGGACTAGGAGCTCAGCTTCATTGGCGGATGTGTGGGTGGAGAGGGGTTCCTCATGGGTGGTGAGGATGGATATCTGGGACTTGTGCAGGTGGTTTTTGGGTTTCTCAATGGTTTTCATGATGTCTTAGATTTTGGCTAGTCTGGGAGTGTGTTTTATGGGGGATTGACCAATGGTTTGGGAGGAGTCAGTGGTGACATGTGGGTGGTGGTTATGTTTGGTGGGGGTGCTGGTGGGTTTTCCAGAGCGGTTGGGGATGTGTGTTGCCCGGGGTTGGGCGCTGGGTGGTGTCCGGGGTTTGAGTTGGGTGTATTTTGTGTAGAGTGATGTGGGTGTGTGGTGTGGCTCTTGGAGAATGTCTTGGTTTTGTAGGTGGGAGGTTTGCGGATGTGTGTAGTGGATGGGGTGCGAGTGTAGGCGGGGCATGATGTTGTGTGGTGGATGGTGGGTGCTGGGTGTTTAGTGGTGGGTTTTTTGTTCCAAGTTCTGTATGTGCCTTCCAGTATATAATTTCTGTCTCATTTGAGTTTGTGTGCTTTTTTTAGTGATGATGTAATTTTGCATGTGGTTTATTCTGCCTGATAATGCTCTGTCCAGTCTCAGGTATTCTGGGTGGGATGTAAAATTTGCAAGTTCTGTGATGACCAGCTGTATTTTGTGAGTGAATTGGTCGCGCAGTGTACCTCTTTTTTTAGCAACCTGTTGCATCATTAAATTTGCACATTCATTTAATAAAATCTCCCATTCATTGCAATATACATTATCATTTTTTAAAGTAGATTCATTAGTTAGTCTTAACCCTCTAGGGGCAAGGTCCTCCCCCATGTAAATGTTAAAAAATTCAATATCGATACTGTGCCACAGTTCATCAAGCATCAGGTCTTCCAGTTTGTGGAAGAGTGCAATAAAAGCCGCAATGTCGGGTATATGATCCAATTTAACCCACAGAGGTTAACAAAAACCTTTATTTGTGTTCGGGGCTTCACGCTCATGCTCGTGGTTACAGCAATACATACGTACATGTATGGAAAATAATATACTAAACCTAACGGTCAGAATTGTGCCCAATGACCGCGACGGAGGGCACGCCTATAGTGGGCATGCCCTGTAATGGATAATTGAAAAAAGGGAGGGTTGGGAGGGTTCCGCAAAATGTGACGTACGCCCCTCCCGTAGGAGCAGGGGCATTATATACCCCCGCCCCTAACCACAACTACTTGACACCCCGCCTGAACACATGGGGGGCGGAGCTCCCGCCCCTCACACAAATTCAGCCAATAGGCTTCCCACTTGTGTTCGGGGCTTCGCGCTCATGCTCGTGGTTACAGCAATACATACGTACCTGTATGGAAAATAATATACTAAACCTAACGGTCAGAATTGTGCCCAATGACCGCGACGGAGAGCACGCCTATAGTGGGCAAAAATGAACCTGGTAGGAATAGAAAAAGGGTTAATAAACATGGATCAAACACCAACAACCTTAACACGTACTCCAAATTCAACCTCTAAATTGAGATCAAAATAAAGAATCTGCAAATTACTTAGCCTAGTAATTGATGCCTGGAACCAATGAGCTGATGGAGACTTACTATTCTGTAATCAACGAGTCGGCGTTGAAACCAGATCAAACTGACATACAAGCAGATAAATGCCTCTTCAACATGCTTGCCTGTGAAATTGGGGTAAGAGGGAAACCCATAGATACCTGTCAGGCACCCTGTGAAACTATCCAGTCCCCGCTATTAGTTGGCAAAAATAAACTGTTAGCAAATGACCCACAGCACACTGACAGACCTTTCCTGAGTGACATAAAATTATTTCCATGAAAAATGTGTCTGTGACAACAATTTCACAGTGAATGCTCCTGCAGACGTGGCAGGTAAGAAGTTTATACAACCGCCTACTTGTCGTGATGTAATTGCTCGGTAGACGTGCCAGTAAAACAATTACGCAGTGCCTTCCCCTGCTCTCTGAAGATGTGTCAGTAGCAAGAATTTCGTGGTTCATCCCCTGCAGATGTGGCAGGTAGGATGGGTATACAACACCCTGTGAATCGAGATGTTATTGCTCTGAATACGTGTCAGTAACAATAACCTGCATGGTGCCTCCCCCTGTAGACGTGGCAGGCATAACAGGTAAACAACCACCTATGTGTCGTGATGTTATTGCGCTGAAGATGTGTCAGTAGCAACAATTCCGTGGTGCATCCCCTGCAGACGTGGCAGGTATGACGGGTGTACAACAGCCTGTGAATCGAGATGTTATTGCTCTGAATACGTGTCAGTAACAATAACCTGCGTGGTGCCTCCCCCTGCAGACGTGGCAGGCATAACAGGTAAACAACCACGTATGTGTATCATGACGTTATTTCTCTGAAGGAATGTCAGTAACAAGAACCAGCATAATGCCTCCGCCTGCAATGTGGCAGGTATAACGGGTGAACCACCACCTGTGTGTAATACTATCGTTGTTCTGAAGCAGTGTCGTACAATAGCCTGTGTGTGCCTCCCCCTGTGGTTGTGGCAGTCACAACAGGTAAACCACCCCCTGCGTATCATAATGTTGTTGTTCTGAAGGCGTGTCAGTAATAATGACCTGTGTGGGGCCTCCCCCCTGCAGAAGTGGCAGGCATGACAGGTACTGACAAATAACTGGACACTATAACGTAAGCCCCCAAGCGTGAGCACAGTGTAGTTAATATGGTATGAGCTGAACTGCATGCACTGTATCGAAATACTCACTACGTACCGTGAATACTATAAGCATATACAGCACAGCGACACCACCACCTCGCCGATGCCGTGCCCCATCATATAGCAACAATGCCACGAACGTCCAAACAACCCGAATGCCGGTCGCATGGAACCCAAAGAACCAATCCCCACCCACGCACAACCAGTCCCGTGTCAAGAGTGCATGTGTGGTACAAAAGCAATGGATGGATGAACAATGAGAGTGCATGAAAACAGTAAGAGCTAAGGACGAATGAACAGCATGGTATGGATGCTATGAGCGTGTGGACCGTATGAATGTCATAGGTGAAATGTCAATGCCACGGGCCATATGGCCCGTGTAACTGCCGTGAGCGGATGATCGGTATAAATATCCTTAGCTTGTGATCCGAATAAAGCCATTGCATATGGACAGTATGACTATGCGTGTATGAAACGCGAGCAAGCCAAAAGCGGAAGACCAAAATGCCAATAACGTATGAAACCGTATGCTTTAACAACCCAGTGATGATGCCATGGACGTATGTAAACACCATGAGCGTATGACCACTATAGAACCAAGAGCTTATGAACAGTATAACAGCCATGGGTGTCTGCAACAGTATCAGTGCCGTGAGAGTATGACCAGAATGTATGTTGTGATCATGTAAATGGTAAACACCATGTGCATAAAACAGCAACTCGTGGGTGTGAACAGTATAAGATTGTGAACAAGCGGTCAGTGTAAATACCATGAGCGGTATACATGCCACGAGTGTCTGCAGTGTATGACTGGCCCGAGAGCACCGACAGTACAACTACTATGGCTTGACCAGCATGAATGCCACAAACATATCGTCAGTATGTTCCATGAGTGAATGGATACCATGAGCACCTAAGAACGTATAGCCATAACATGTAGACTGCCAATGCCATGCGCAAAACGCCCCGAGTGTACGCACAGCATGACGCCATGAACAAGTGAGCGATACCAGTGGCATGAGCTTGAAACAGCATGAACACTGTGCGCTCGCCCAGAGTATGCGCCACCAGCATGTACATGGAATGTCATGAATGGAAGAACAGTGTAAATGCCCCGTGATCAGCATGCAACAGTGTAGATGTCCTGACCATATTAACAGTATAGACGTCCTGAGCATATCAACAGAATAAATGCCATGAGCATAACAAAACAATAACTGCCAAGGCGCATAAGCGGCGCAAAAGCCGCAGCAAACACCCAGTGTCAATGCCACGGCATATGCACAGTGCAAACGCGATTGGCGTATGAACAAATGCGCATGGGATAGATTCCTTGAGCTTACGGACAGCTTAGTGCTAAAAGCGTATGAATAGTGTGAATGTTATGAGTGTGAATACAGTAAGCCAAGAGCGTGCATACAGTATTAGTGCCATGAGCGGGAGGACGGTGAGAAACAATGAGCGTGTGAACCGAGTGAAATGCTATGAGCACCTGAACAGTATACAAGGCCATGAGTAAAGGAAAACCATGAGCATATGAACAGTGTAAATGCTGAGAGCGTATGGACAGTATAATGCCGTGACAACGAACGTATGAACAGAATAAATGTCATGCGCGTATATGTATATATATATATATATATATATCTTTTTTTCTTTAATTTTTAATTTTTTATATATATATATATATATATTTATTTTTTTTATACCATTTTTACTGAGGTTGGTATTTGACCATTGATAATTTAATATTGGGGATCTTGGCAGACTATTGCGCTGTGTTCATTTCAACCTAATGCAGTAATAAATAGTATATAATCTTATAACTACAATGACAGAAAAACTATTACCTAACCATGTGCTTGGACTTAAAACGTTATGATGAACTAAGCTTGCAACACCCTTCCAAATAAGCATGTATATATATGTACACATACACGCATGCACCCCTATACATATACACATATGAACCCATACACTTTTTATTTTTTTATATATTATTTTTTTTATATACCTCTTTATCTGTAACCAGAATAACTGACCGAACACGTGCGCACTCAGCGCCACATGGCGGCGGCGTTCGTGTACTGCAGCGAGCCGGAGCTGGAACTGAACTGCCGGAACTTGCCTCCTAGAACACCGGACCCATGTCGGCGTTGCGGAGGTGAGTCCCCGAGAGGGTTTATGATAACTAACAACTACGTGCCGTATGAACACTTAACCTCCGTGGCCCCCCGGGAACCATACAGCAGCGTTCGGCAGCGCTGCAGCCCCACATGTCTGCCAGCTACGTGTTACAGTGACCCGCAGTACGGCTTTGTAAATTACTTAATATAGGAGCGTATAAAATAAAACAGCAATTCAAATTGCCGGGGTACCGGCCCATACCCGATAGGTACACCTGCAAAGGTCCGAAACTTGCCACCGACGCCAACGAACTCCAAAGACTGACGACCCAAGGGGTGTGGGGTGGGGGCGCCCGAGCTAGCGGCGGTACCCCGCAACTGAACCACTGCCAAACACAAGCACGTCCGCAAAATGTGACGTACGCCCCTCCCGTAGGAGCAGGGGCGTTACATACCCCCGCCCCTAACCACAACTACTTGACACCCCGCCTGAACACGTGGGGGGCGGAGCTCCCGCCCCTCACACAAATTCAGCCAATAGGCTTCCCACATATGTGTTTCATAAAACGTAACTTTTAATAAACAATTAATAGTAACTGGTGAGACATACAATTAAAATCACAGGTCCAAGTTGCACCAGATCAGATATTGTATCCCTTGCTGGTGACCAAGGGTGGAGCTACATGGCTCCTACATACAGAGATGGGAGCTGTAGTTTTAAAACAGCTGGAGGCAACACTGCTCTAACACAGTTATTTACAAACATTGCAGCTTCAGTCGTTACTAAACTACGACTCCCAGCGTGCTGAAATAGTCAAAGCTTTCTCGGACTCCTGAATGACAAAGAAGTTGATCAGACATTCAGGAGTCTGTGAAAGATGAATGACACACATAGTGACAGCTATGCTGATTAGCATCCAGCTTTACTAAGAGAAGATAAAACAGATTAAACATGTATTCATAAAAATGCTGTACTTTGATCTAAAAAATCCTTGCACAAATTTTATAAAGATCTATTGTTCTATTTATACATTTTATCCTGTTATGAATTCACCATAATGTCTTCTGATTACTGCAGGCATGCTCCAAGTATCTTCCTCTGTGTAGCATGACACAGCATAAAACCAGAGAGGAAAGGGTTACAGAGTAGAGAGTACTGATTGGCTGACTGCACAGGCTTGCTCCTGTGAGGGAGACAGACTGACACGCCCCCTCCAGCCTGCACAATGAGAAAGTAACTCACCAGCAGATAAATGCTTATATCTCTGGATATATAGGTCCGAGACACATAAAAATGATATGCACATGATCAGGATTGGGTCCTGAGTAACATATCACTTTTTTTTGCACTATGACAGGTACGCTTTAAGTAATATATTATCGAGATTACCTCCCCTTGGACCAAGTTTGATCTGTCTAAGTCCCCAGAATTTTAAGTTTGTGGGGTTATTGGAATGTTTTTCTCTTAAATGTCGGGAGATAGGAGTATCGGCCCCCGTTCGTATACCGCTTAGATGTTTCGAAATACGTCGTCGGAATTCTTGAACTGTCTTACCGACATAGAGTTTTGGGCATGTGCACCCGCACACAAACTATCCCTGAACTTTTGCAGTTTACAAAATCGCATAGCTGGTATACTCTATTGTCCACTGGGTTTGTGAACTCCTTGCGACGGGTTACGAACGGGCAAAATGAACATTGGCCACATGGACAGGTACCCATATTCGGATTCCTGAGCCATGTGTCTTTCTTTGCTTTACTGAAATGACTATGGACCATCAGGTCCCTCAGGTTAGATCCCCTCCGATAAGTAATTTTGGGTAAGTATTAAGGGCGGTCTTCAGATCCTCATCTGCCTGTAAAATCGGCCAATATCTTTTCATCACATTTAGAACCTGCGTGGCTCAATTGTCCTACATTCCAATACACCGAATAATTTTTGATGTTTCTCCCTGAAAAGGTATTTGATCCCTCAGTAATTCCTCTCTCATAGTTCTTCTTGCCCGATTATAGGCTTTCTTTAGACATTTTCGGGGATAGCCCGTCTTTTGGAACCTCTGCATCAAATTAGCAGACTCCACTTCAAATGTGGAGACTTGGGAGCAATTACACCTGATTCTTAAAAATTGACCAACTGGGATCCCCCGCTTCAAGGGCATGGGGTGCCAGCTGTCCCACTCCAATAAACTGTTCACGGCAGTTTCTTTCCTATATATGGATGTCTGTATGTAGCCGCTATCATCAATCATTATAGTTAAATCTAAAAAGTTAATAGATTTCCCTCCAAACTCTGAGGTAAATAGCATTCCTACATTGTTGTGATTCAAAACCGAAACAAACTCGTGAAAGAGATCCCTACCACCAGCCAACAAAATCAAAATGTCGTCAATAAAACGACCCCAAAATAAAATGTGCTCCGTCAAGTGAATGTGCTCTTCCGTGAAAACTGTGGTATCCTCCCACCACCCTAAAAATAAATTAGCATAAGTGGGTGCACAAACCGTGCCCATTGCAGATCCTTTGATCTGATGATAAAACCTATCGTTGAAAGTGAAAAAAAATTGTGTATGAGAAAAAATTGTAAAAGTGATAACACAAATTCATTGTGTGCTCGAAAATGTTTACCCCTAGTGCTCAAAAAATGGGTAACTGCTTTTAACCCTAATTCATGTCTGATGTTGCTGTACAGGGCTTCCATGTCCAGACTAGCTAGACATGTACTCCCCTGCACAGTAACATCATTCAACTTTTGGACCGTGTCCTTAGTGTCACGTAAATAAGAAGGTAGCGTATGACCAAAAGGTGATAGAATTTGATCAACGTAGCGGCTACATTCCTGTGTTAGGTTTTCATTGCCGGACACAATAGGTTTCCCCGGTATGGGGGAGACCTTCTTATGCACTTTCGGCAATGCATAAAAGTTAGCCGTGACAGGAGTGGGATTGAAGAGAACCTTACATTCCTTGTCTGTGATGAGTCCATGGTCTCTAACTTCTGTCAATAGTGATAATATATTACTTAAAGAAGAATCTAAATGGATCTTCCGATTACACACCTTAAGCCCTCGCGGATTGAATGAGGGATTCAACTATACTGCTTTTATTTAGGCAATTTAGCTAGTGATTAGTTGAACACCAGCCATCACTACTATATGATTTTTTGCTTAATTATTAAGTTCTTCACTAAATTATTTGGATAGGTAGAGACCAAGTTGAGTGTAGAATACTATAGTATGATTAGTAACACACCTCTGTTTATCTGTGTAGTATATCATGTGCCAGAATATGGGCTATAGCCGCAATTTGGAGGCAGTCTTCCCTCCCCCCCCACCCCCCATGGTTTCCCGGTCCCCCCTTCTCCTTTCATGGTACCTCCAGTATTAATGTTTGTGTCATGTTGTGAAAAATTTCTCATGGACCTTTAATACTTATGGTCGTGTCATGTTATGACACACATATTGATATGGATACATATTAATTAAAGTAGTACATGTGGTGACTTGAATAGTACGTGTCCTGAGAATGGTATGTGTGACTTAAACATTTCACATTATTATATATATTACATGTTCCATATTAATATTGCAATTAAACAAATATTTATTACTGTAACATATGTTACACAATTTGTTAGTCATGGTGATACAATTTTTGAGACTATCTACGTTGTATGATATTTGTTATTTTCCAATTTGATCAATGGTTCATGTTGGCCATTATGACATATCCCATAGAATGGCTTGGTTTGAATTAGAGCCATCAGTTTAATTCTCTAGGTCAATTAATTTAGACTTTGTAATCTTCCTCATATATGCTTGTATGGGCTTTCAAATATATGTTGAATCATATGCTGAACTACATGCTGAGAACTATCTGCTGAGTTTGTTTATTTTTTTTTATATATGTTGAATTTATATGTACTTGCTGAGTCTATGTACACTCGCACAGGGGTACCACTGGACTTCTGAATGAGATACATGGCACGGCATCTTGCTGTCAGATTGGGATGATGCAATGGGCATGCGCAGCGATGCCCGAGCTCCGATGTGGAGTGTTATTGTGTAGTGCGCATGTGTGTTCACTTGAAGTGTGTCCCGAGTGTCAGCATTGAAACTGGACGCCTGAAGCACATGGGCAAACAATAGGAGCATGTGAGACCGGGGATAGCATCGGAAAATATGTGGCCTGATATAGAACAACACTGAGGATTGGATTACCACTGGTATGGCGTGTGACATCATCCAATAAAGTAGACTATGATTGGCCTGATAAGAGATGATATATTCATGGTCGGATATGACTGGCTAATGGCAATCTTGAAAGGATAACAACTTACCTTGGATAGGTTGATTAGATTAGGTCCATGATTGGTGGGGGAGGTAGGGGAAGAGGAGGCACTACCCATATAAATAGAACTCTTGTGACAACTACACTCAGTGCTGTCAGTTTATCTCCCTGATGAAGCCACTTAGGTGGTGAAACATGTAGGGGTTGACAGTTGATATTTCAATTAGCATGTCCTTATTGCACATTACTGCTGTACATTACCCTTTGTATGGTGACACCTCAATCTGGTTCATAGATATCACAGTGTGGTGTATGTATAATCATACTCCCATCAGAAGGGGCTTGTCCCTGGGAGATAAATAGGTTCACACTTCAACACAGCCTGTGACATCTCTGTATGTAGGAGCCATATAGCTCCACCCTTGGTCACCAACAAGGGATGCAATGTCTGATCTGATGCAACTTGGACCTGTGATTTTAATTGTATGTCTCACCAGTTACTATTAATTGTTTATTAAAAGTTACGTTTTATGAATCACATATATAAAGGCTTTTGTTAACCCCTGTGGGTTAAATTGTTGCTATATTCTATACCTTATATGTGCTTTTCTGGCCAGCATTAGTAGTATTGTTTTGGGTATAGGATCCGGCACTGCGGTACCTGTATGTCCTGCGCTGGGCTCTCTCCGATCGGTAAGTTCAGTGAGTTCAGTATTCAGTCTTTTCCGGTCTTGGAATCTTGATTTAAAAAATTCTATGTGTGACACCTTATGGAGCAGCCCTCTCTGGGTGGTCTTGGACCGGTCCGGGTCCCGCAGATGGGTCCGTTGTAAGTTGAGAGAGCAGGGAGAGAAAAAAAATGCAGAGACAGCACTCCAATGGTGAAGTACATTGGGATCTGGGTGATTTTAGGTAAATTCAAAGTATGGTCACCTTTTTCTGTTGTGCGAGCAGGCACAACACTGATGCGCGCTATGAATGGGTGTATCGGGAGGCAGCCGGCCGTTGGTCCCGCTTAGCAAGAGGTCTAGGAGCGATGTGCAGATGTGGAGTCTGGGTTGCCCAGTGGGGTTATCCAGATGTCCGGTATTATTCCGACCTGGTGGCTAGGTTGGTGCACACCCGAGGTACCACAGAGGCAATGTGGAGTTTAAGATTTTTATTTCAGTCTGATAGGGACTCATTTATGACTAATCTCATTTTTGAAAAGTCTGTTTTTCTAAAATCTAAAACTTTTGTTTTTGTGTGGTGTGACTCCTTCACTGTTCTTATATTAAAACACACTGATTGGTGATCACTAGATCCCAAGCTTTCGCCTACAATAACATCATATACCAAATCCCCATTTGTAAATACCAAATCCAAAATGACCCCCTCCTGGTTGGCTCCTCAACCACTTGTTGTAGAAATAATCCCAGTAGGGAAGTTAGAATATCTGTACTCCTGGCAGAACTAGCTATTTTGGCTTTCCAGTTTATATCCGGAAGATTGAAGTCTCCCATAATGAAAACTTCTCCTTTCATTGTCATTTTAGCTATTTCTTCAACTAGTAATCATCTAATGCTTTAACTTGTGTAACCCCGCTATAATAGTATTTAACACCTCACCTGAACTGACACTGACGTCACCAAGGAAGAGCACATGCGCCCAAAACGCGTCTGAAAACTGCTTGTACGTGTGTCGTTTTCACAATAAAAGCTGCATATTTTGAAGTGCTGGACCTCCTGCTTTTGTTTCGTTCCGTGGTGTGTGCCTGGCCGGGCACGAGTCCGTGCACCAAGTTGGGAGAGGTAAGCTGAATATTGTTTCACTTTGCTGTTGCCTCCGGCCTCTTCGTGCTCCCTCCCTGCAGCTGATCTTCATATAATTGATTGGAGTTGCTTACTCCTAGACACACGTTACTAGAAAGTCATGGTGGATCTACTTTACTTGTCATATTGCTTTACCTGCTATTTATGACATCATGGATCGAGCACAAAAGGCTGCCAATCTGTTTGACAGCTCCGGGTCTACTGATACCTCAACCATCTTCGGGTTTTGATGCACAACCTGGAGAAATTACACATGCAAGAGACTTGAGTTTGGTGGGATTGCACCACCTTAACCAACTACATCTCTAAAGAAATTATAACCAGAGGATTGTGCATCAAGAAAATTCCCACTACAATTTTTTGTGAAGAGATATTAACTGAGTGGAATAAGGCCATGACCATATGCTCCAACCGCTTCATGAACATTATTGTCAAGTATGAAACGAAAAAATTGGAAACTCTTAATGAGGAAATTAATAAGCTGCATCAGGAGTTGGAGCCGTTCAAAGGTATGGCCGATTATACTGATTTACTTAGTAAAATCAATGAACGTGTTATATCATGCAAACTAAGAATCTTAAATTACAATGGGATTTACGAGACTGAGTTAAAACAGTAATATGATTGGGGGGCGTTGGGAAAATTTTCATATTACATCTAAGTCCATCTTGAAAGGTAAAAACTATGGTAACAAAACACGCTCACCTGCACACAGGGTCACATTTAATTCCTCTGAGATGGACCATGATCGGGAAGGGGACAGTACTGAATCTGAGGGTCCTGCTACTACCCCCCAAAACCCTAGGGGAACCAATCACTATAAAAAATAAAAAAAAACGCCAAGCGCAGGGGAAGAAACCTAGGAGGGGGGGGGGGGGAAACATACAAGAAAGGGAAATTCCCCGTTTTAGGAGCCAGGCTTCGAAACACACGGAGTCATGAATTTGTCCAGCCGGGTTTTAACCCCAGACCCAGTTTCTTTATTGTCCAACGGGATGAACTTTGCACCTGTTAATGGGCTAAATGTATTTGGGACATTGTGTGAAATAAATCCCTTTATACGCAATATTACTGTTAAAAAAATTGTTTTTGATCTGGAACAAAACAATCATGATGTTCCCACCAAAATTGTATCATGTATCAATGAATATCAGGGTTTAACTTTTTTTTGACCAGGTCACAGTAAATTTGCTGCATGAACTGGATCAAAATCCTCCCAATTCCAGGAAAGTATATCCCATAACATGTGGCATACAAATAAGAGTCCCTCCTTCTATCCTCGCGGACCGAAAATGCTGTAGAGGAGGATCTCGTTGCCCTTGGTAACGTACTGGCTGCTGCTCCACCTAGATCATACAATCTCACTAAAAAAGAACGTATCGCTCTCAAAGAGCTTACTTCCTATCATGATATTGTTGTGAGGATGTCGGATAAGGGTGGACTTGTCACAGTCATGGACAAGGACATGTACATTGGTCAAATTAACATGTTGATACCGGTACATATACAAAACTTGGTCTTGATCCTACAAGTAAATTTCAGGATGAAGTGTCTAAATTACTTTCTGATGGGGTCATACTGGGTGTCATCACCGAGAGGGACAGGGATTACCTCATTGTGCAAGAACCTGTCATCCCGGTGATGTATGCCCTTCTGAAAACTCATAAAGGGGTAGTACCCCCTCCTATGAGACCCATTGTGTCCAGTAATGGATTGCTCTTAGAGCGACCTTACATGTGGGTTGATCAATTGCTGCAGCCCTTGGTACAAGCGTGTCCCTGGTTATCTTAAGGATTCCAGGGATGTTTTACGGGCTCTGGACCACATACATTGGTGTCCAGAAGATGCATGGCTGTCATGCAATGCTGTTTCTCTTTATACTAGCATACCCTGGCATGTTGCAATGCAAGCTTAAAATTTTCATCTCAGCACGCACAGCAATTATACCCCTGAGCTCATTGAATTAATCAAGATGAGTGTCTGGGTCCTCATGTCCCGCAATTATTTTATTTTTAACAAAACATTTTTTGTTCATATCAGCGGTGTTTCGATGGGGGCCAGACACTCACCTTCACTGGCAAATTTGACCATATAATATTGGGAGTATTTATACATCTTCACCTTGGATAATCCTTTTCACTCACATACGGTGGTACGGCCGCTTTATAGACGATGACCTCCTTGTTTGGAGGGGGGATGTAGCGGCCGTACCACTGTTTGTGCAATATCTCAATAGTAACCCATTCAATCTCACAATCACATACTCAGTTAACCCTTCCTCAATCGTTTTCTTGGATTTAACACTCAGCATTACTCCACAGTACACTATCTCTAAATCCATTTCAGGTAATACAGTACTCAGCCAATAGTAACCATCCACATCACACCATCAAAGCCATTCCAGTAGGAGAGTTTACTCGTTTAAAGAGAAACTGTACTGACATCAATACTTTCACTAAACAATCCCCTAGATTGACAAGTAGGGGATATTCCTGTGGCAAATAAACTGAGAGAAGAACTTTTATATCCTCCACAAAATAAAATAGCTAGGAAACAGAAACCCGTATTGGCACTCACAACTCAACGATAGTAGTACCACATCTGTCAGGCACAGATCGGCTGCTTCTACCCATTTCCAATCTATTCATAGAGGTAATGTTAATCATTTTCGTATCTATGCAATTGAACAAGTAAAAGTGAACATAGGAGGATGCATACGCAAGAAATTGACAGGGAAGCCTATTGGCAGTTTACCTTGGGCACTCGTTCACCCACAGGTTTAAATGTCCGTCGGGAGTTTCTTTTTCATTATTTAAGTATTTTACCTCCTTTTACCTCCTCTTATTTATCACACATGGGTATAGTTATCACATTTTGTTACATGTGCATTTATTGATTTTATTATCATTGTTTTTACCTTTGTATCTTTATCATCTTGCCAGTGATGTTCTAGGTGAGGTGGGAGGTACCCGCTTTTGTTTCCCCACCTTGGGATAGTATTTAACATCTCACCTGAACGGACACTGACGTCACCGAGGAAGAGCGCATTCGCTTGAAACGCGTCTGACAACCGCTTGTACGTGTGTCGTTTTCACACAAAAATCTACATATTTTGAAGTGCTGGACCTCCTGCTTTTGTTTCATTCTGTGGTGTGTGCCTGGCCGGACACAGGTCCGTGCACCAAGTTGGGAGAGGTGAGCTGAATATTGTTTCACTTTGCTGTAACCCCGCTCAAACCATGGAATTCATGAGAATCCAGACTCGCCAAACAGAGATCATGACCAGATGACCACAGATTCTAATTGAGTGAAGAAGGCTACCCATTCCTCGGCTTTCCGTAGTTGGAACATGACATGGATCAAGTCTACCAGACTGGGTAGAGATGACATCCTGAGACAGGACAACCCAGTAAAAACCAAAAGGACACCCTCCAGCAGATTTTGGAAAATGCTTTGGACACCACAAAGGACGCTTTAAAGAAATTGTCTCAAAAGAAGCTACAAATAAGGGCGGTAGCTCTAACAGTCGCCTAGCCCTTGATTTTTTGCTGCAGTTACATAGTGAACATTGAAGACGACATTAAATAGGCACTGTCATTAACCCCTTAAGGACGGACCCATTATTCAACTGTACATTTTTATTAACCCGTACAAGACCCAGGGCGTATGGATACGCCTTCTGTACCTGTGTCTTAAGGACTCAGGGCGTACAGGTACGCTCGTGGGAATTCCGGTCCCCGCCACGTGCTGGGCGATGACCAGACCGGGGTGACTGCTGATATTGATCAGCAGGCACCCCGCGCAAATGCTCAGAGGGGTCATCAGACTCCCCCCATATCGGCGATCGCGGCAAATCGCAAGTGAATTCACACTTGCGATTTGCGCGATTCCCGGGTTATTACGGGTCTATGGCGACCCGGAATATAAGGGGGATTGCGGTTGTCCATGACACCGACAATCCCCCTGATGGGATAGGAGTGAGGTGGCACCCCTCCTATCCCTGCTATTGGTCGTATATAAACACGACGACCAATAGCAGATCGGGGGCGGGGGGATTACTTTCGGTTTCCCCGTTCTGCCCACCCACAATAGGCGGGACAGGACGGGGAAACTGACAGGGACCGGGGCCGAAGGTCACTTACCGATCTGCAGAGGCTGTGGGCGACAGTGATTGGCGGGCGGCGATGTTGTGCTGCTGGCTCCCTGGATCCTACGGAAGCCGGTGAGTTGCCTAGCAACATCTGGAGGGCTACAGTCTGAGACCACTATACAGTGGTCTCTAAACTATAGCCCTCCAGATGTTGCAAAACTGCAACTACCAGCATGCCCAGAAAGCTGTTTAGGCATGCTGGGAGTTGTATTTTTGCAACAGCTGCAGGTCTACAATTTAGAGACCACTGCACAGTGATCTCCAAACTGTAGCCCTCTAGATCTTGCAAAACTACAACTCCTAGCATGCCCACACAGCAGTTTTCTGTCTGTGCATGCTGGGATTTGTAGTTTTGGAACATCTGGAGAGCCACAGTTTGGAAATCACTGTACAGTGGTCTCTAAACTCTAGCCCTCCAGGTGTTGCCAAACGGCAAATCCAAGCATGCTCAAACAGCAAACAGCTGTTTGCGTACCTCCAGCTGTACCTACAGGTTGCGTACCTCCAGCTGTTGCATAACTACATCTCCCAGCATGCCCTTCGGCGATCAGTACATGCTGGGAGTTTTAGTTTTGCAACAGCTGGAGACACACTGGTTGGGAAATACTGAGTTAGGTAATAGAACCTAACTGAAGGTTTTCCAACCAGTGTGCCTCCAGCTGTTGCAAAAGTACAACTCCCAGCATGCATGGTCTGCTAGTACATGCTGGTAGTTGTAATTTTGAAACAGCTTGAGGTTTGCCCTCCATGTGAATGTACAGGGTACATTCACACGGGAAGGTTTACAGTAAGTTTCCTGTTTAAGTTTGAGCTTTCGCAAATTTTTCGCTGCAGCGCAAACTCCTAGTGGGAAACTCACCATAACCCGCCAGTGCGAATGTACCCTAGAAACAGTACACTACACTAACACATAACAAAGGGTAAAACACAACATATACACCCCCTTACACTGCCCCCCCCCCAATAAAAATGTAAACGTATTGTATAGCAGTGTTTACAAAACGGAGCCTCCAGCTGTTGCAAAACAACAACTCCCAGCATTTCCGGACAGCCACTGACTGTCAAGGCATGCTGGGAGTTTAGCAACAGCTGGAGGCACCCTGTTTGGGAATTGCTGATGTAGAATACCCCTATGTCCACCCCTATGCAATCCCTATGTAGTCCTCAAATGCGCATGGTGCTCTCTCACTTCAGAGCCCTGTCGTACTTCAAGGAAACAGTTTAGGGCCACATATGGGGTATCTCCGTACTCTGGAGAAATTGCACTACAAATTTTGGGGGCTTTTTCTCCTTTTACCCCTTATGAAAAGGAAAAGTTGGGGGCTACACCAGCCTGTTAGTGTAAAATAAATTTAATTTTTTTACACTAACATGCTGGTGTTGCCCCATACTTTTTGTTTTCACAAGCGGTAAAAGCAAAAAAAAAAGAAAATTGTAACACAATTTCTCCTGAATACGGAAATACCCCATATGTGGACGTAAAATTCTCTACGGGCGCACTACAAGGCTCAGGAGTGAGAGTGCACTATGTACATTTGAGGTCTAAATTGGTGATTTGCACAGGCGTGGCTGATTTTACAGCGGTTCTGACATAAACGCAAAAAATAAATACCCACATGTGACCCCATTTTGGAAACTACACCCCTCACGGAACATAACAAGGGGTATAGTGAGCCTTAACACCCTACAGGTGTTTGACGAATTTTCATTAAAGCTGGATGGGAAAATGAAAAAAGAAAATATTTTCACTAAAATGCTGGTGTTACCCTACATTTTTCATTTTCACAAGGGAAAATAGGAAAAAGCAACCCAAAATTTGTAACCCCATTTCTTCTGAGTAAGAAAATACCCCATATGTGGATGTAAAGTGCTCTGCGTGCGAACTACAATGCTCAGAAGAGAAGGAGCGCCATTGGGATTTTGAAGAGAAAATTTGTCCGGAATTGAAGGCCACGTGTGTTTACAAAGCCCCCATAGTGCAAGAACAATGGACACCCTCCCACATGTGACCCCATTTTGGAAACTACACCCCTCACATAATGTAATAAGGGGTACAGTGAGCATTTACGCCCCAAGGTGTCTGACAGATTTTTGGAACAGTGATCCGTGAAAATGAAAAATTAAATTTTTCATTTGCACAGCCCACTGTTCCAAAGATCTGTCAAACGCCAATGGGGTGTAAATACTCACTGCACCCCTTATTAAATTCTGTGAGGGGTGTAGTTTCCAAAATGGGGTCACATGTGGGGGGGGGGGGGTCCACTGTTCTGGCACCACGGGGGGCTTTGTAAATGCACATGGCCCCAGACTTCCATTCGAAACAAATTCTCTTTCAAAAAGCTCAATGGCGCTCCTTCTCTTCTGAGCATTGTATTTCCCCAGCAGAACACTTGACGTCCACACATGGGGTATTTCCATATTTAGAATAAATAGGGTCACAAATTTTGAGGGGCATTTTGTCCTATTATCCCTTGTAAAAATTTTACATTTGAGGGAAAACTAGCATTTTAGTGAAAAAACTAAAGTCGTCAAACACCTGTGGAGTGTTAAGGCTCACTGGACCCCTTGTTATGTGCCTTGAGGGGTGTAGTTTCCAAAATAGTATTCCATGTGCTTGTTTGTTTTTGCTGTTCTGGCACCATAATAGGGGCTCCTTAAATGTGACATGCCCCCCAAAAGCCATTTCAGCAAAATTTGCTTTTCAAAAGTCAAATGTGACTCCTTCTCTTCTGAGCACTGTAGTGCGCCAGCAGAGCACTTGATGTCCACACATGGGGTATTTCCATACTCAAAAGAGATGGGGCTACAAATTTTGGGGGGCATTTTGTCCTATTATCCCTTGTAAAAATTTTAAATTGGAGTGAAAACTAGCATTTTTGTGAAAAAAAAAATCATTTACACATCCAACTTTAACGAAAAGTCGTCAAACACCTGTGGGGTGTTAAGGCTCACTTCACCCCTTGTTACGTGCCTTGGGGGGTGTAGTTTCCAAAATAGTATGCCATGTGGGTTTTTTTATTTTATTTTTTTTGCTGTTCTGGCACCATAGGGGCTTCCTAAATGTGACCCGCCGAACTCTTGACATGTACATATGAGGTATTTCCTTACTCAAGAGAAATTGGGTTACACATTTTAGGAAGATTTCTCTCCTTTTACCCCTTGTAAAAATTCAAAAACTGGGTCTACAAGAGCATGCCAGTGTAAAAAAATTTAGATTTTGAATTTTCTCCTGAATTTTCTTCAATTTGCTGTTACCTGTGAAACACCTAAAGGGTTAACAAACCTTTTGAATGTCATTTTGAATACTTTGAGGGGTGCAGTTTTTATAATGGGGTCATTTTTGGGGTATTTCTAATAAGAAGGCCCTTCAAATCCACTTCAAAACAGAACTGGTCCCTGAAAAGTTTCGATTTTGAACATTTTGTGAAAAATTGGAAAATTGCTGCTATACTTTGAAGCCCTCTGATGTCTTCCAAAAGTAAAAACATGTACATTTGATGATGCAGTCATAAAGTAGACATGTTGTATATGTGAATCAATATATAATTTATTTGGAATATTCATTTTCCTTATAAGCAGAGAGCTTCAAAGTAAAAAAAAAAAAAAGCAAAATTTTTTATTTTTTCATAAAATTTTGGAATTTTTCACTAAGAAATGATGCAAATATCGACAAAATTTTTTAACTAACAAAGTAGAATATGTCACGAAAAAAACAATCTCGGAATTAGAATGAAAGGTAAAAAGCATCCCAGAGTTATTAATACTTAAAGTGAAAGTGGTCAGAACTTCAAAAAAATGGCTGGGTCATACAGTGAAAATTGGCTGGGTCCTTAACCCCTTAAAGAGGCACTGTCATTGTTAAAATCTTTTCATATATTGCAGGACTCATTATAATATGACATTTCACAATATACACCTGTTAACATTTTTTTTAATTTTCACCTGAAATTCAAGCTCAAAATAGCCACCAGTAGGGGTCACCTGTCTTTTAGCCAGACAGACTAGTTTAGATTTTATAGCATACTGGATACCGGCCGTAAAGCATACCGGTATCCAGTATAGGAGATTTCTATTGTGTATGCAAAACTACCGATAAAGGATGTGTGGGCATGCTGGGAGCTGTAGTTTTAAAACAACTGGAGGCAACACTGCTCTAACACAGTTATTTATAAACATTGCAGCTTCAGTTGTTACTAAACTACAACTCCCAGCATGCTGAAATAGTCAAAGCTTTCTCGGACTACCGAATGACAAAGAAGTTGATCAGACATTCAGGAGTCTGTGAAAGATGAATGACACACAGTGACAGCTATGCTGATTAGCATCCAGCTTTACTAGGAGAAGATCAGATAGAACATGTATTCATAAAAATGCTGTACTTTTATCTAAAAAATCCTTGCACTAATTTTATAAAGATCTATTCTTATATTTATACATTTTATCCTGTTATGAATTCACCATAATGTCTTCTGATTACTGCAGGCAAGCTCCAAGTATCTTCCTCTGACACATGACACAGCATAAAACCAGAGAGGAAAAGGTTACAGACTAGAGAGTACTGATTGGCTGACTGCCCAGGCTTGCTCCTGTGAGGGAGACAGACTGACACGCCCCCTCTAGCCTGCACAATGAAAAAGTAACTCACCAGCAGATAAATGCTTATATCTCTGGATATATAGGTCCGAGACACATAAAAATTATATGCACATGATCAGGATTGGGTCCTGAGTAACATATCACTTTTTTTCTTCTTTTTTTGCACTATGACAAGGACGCAGGGTTTTTCAGTTTTTGCATTTTCGTTTTTTCCTCCTTACCTTTTAAAAATCATAACCCTTTCAATTTTCCACCTAAAAATCCATATTATGGCTTATTTTTTGCGTCACCAATTCTACTTTGCAGTGACATTAGTCATTTTATCCAAACATTCACGGCGAAATGGAAAAAAAAATAATTGTGCAACAAAATTGAAGAAAAGACGCCATTTTGTAACTTTTGGGGGCTTCCGTTTCTACGCAGTGCATATTTCAGTAAAAATGACACCTTATCATTATTCTGTAGGTTCATACAGATAAAATGGTACCCTACTTATACAGGTTTAATTTTGTCATATTTCTGGAAAAAATCATAACTACATGCAGGAAAATTTATACGTTTAAAAATGTCCTCTTCTGACCCCTATGACTTTTTTATTTTTCCACGTACAGGGCGGTATGACGGCTCATTTTTTGCGCCGATATCTGAAGTTTCTATCAGTACCATTTTTGTTTTGATATGACTTTTTGATCACTTTTTATTCATTTTTTCATGGCATAAAAAGTGACCAAAAATAAGCTTTTTTGGACTTTGGAATTTTTTTTACACGCCATTGACCGTGCGGTTTAATTAACAATATATTTTTATAGTTCGGACATTTAAACACACGGCGTTACCACATATGTTTTTTTTTTTATTTACACTTTTATTTTTTTAATGGGAAAAGGTGGTGATTCAAACTTTTATTAGGAAAGGGGTTAAATGATCTTTATTAACCCTTGTTTTTATTATGTTATAGCTCCCAGAGGGACCTATAACAGTGCACACACTGATCTTTTACACAGATCACTGGCGTATATTAACACGTCTGTGATCAGTGTTATCGACGCTTGACTGCTCCTGCCTGGATCTCAGGTCCGGAGCAGTCATTCGTCGATCGGACACCGAGGAGGCAGGTAAGGGCCCTCCCGGTGTCCTGTAAGCTGTTTGGGACACCGCAATTTCACTGCAGCGGTCCAGAACAGCACGACTGAGCAGCCGGGATACTTTCACTTTCGCTTCAGACACGGTGGTCAGCTTTGATCGCCGCGTCTGAAAGGTTAATACAGGGAATCACCGCGATCGGTGATGTCCTGCATTAGCCACGGATCCCGGCCATTGATGGCTGCTGGGACCGACCCGATATGACGCGGGGTCACCGTGTGACCCCGCGGCATATCGCGGGAATCGGCAGAGGACGTAAATATACGTCCATCGTTAAGGAGTTAAGGGTTTAAAGATTTAATCATAAACAAAAATCCAAACAATGGAAAAAGAGTACACTGATAACATCATAAAGAGGCGGAATCAATATAATTGTAAATAGAACCACGCCAAAACATTAATATAGCGAAAAACAATGGAGCAGTACATCAACTGGAATAATACACAAACTAGCTGAAGCCCACAGCTCGATGTGTGTCTAAGCAATGAGGCCCAAAGGCCACAACAAAATACGGGGGGGGGACACAACAACAAGGTCCACAGAGACAAACACTGAACAAAACATAACACCCAAGGAAAGAAAAGGGGAAGGAAAAGGAAGGATAAAGAAGGGGAAGAGGGGACGGGAGAGTCAAGGCGGCTGGTGACCAGAAAGGCGGTCCCAGTGTTCCCAAATAGAAAGAAAGGAAAAGATAGAATTGTTTAAGGAGGCCGTGAGGAGTTCCAAGGAGCGGATCTCATGAATACGGGCCAACAGTTCTGATTCAGAGGGACGAAGAGTCCTCTTCCAATACTTAGCTATGAGGGTTTTGGCTGTCAAGGCAATATGTATGAAAAGTTTAAAAAGTTTCTTAGAAAGGGAAGGGTGAGATAGGTGAAGGAGATAAACAAGAGGGTCTAGAGGGATGAAAACTCCCAGTACATCAGAAACAGGGCTCTGCACTTTACTCCAATAGTCCACTATGAGAGGGCAGGACCAGAAAATATGATATACCGAACCCAACCACACCCCACAATGCTAGCATTGAGGAGGAATGTCAGGATTCAATCTATTCAGCAACTCCGGGGTATGATACCAGCCCATAATCATTTTATACGGAGTTTCCTTGTATGCATTGCAAATGGAGGCCTTAGAAGGTCTCTCCCAAATAACACCCAACTGAGGTATGGTAATGGTAGTATTCAGGGCAGTCTCCCAGCGACCCATATATCGGTGTGAGGGAGGGTCGCCATTAGGGGGTTGAAGAAGTAAGGAATAAATATTCAAGAGAAGGCCCCTAATCTGAGGACCCCCCACGACATATCTGCTCAAAATTAGTGGGCAGAGAAACCACAGCAGAGACGTGCCGGAGGACAAAAAAATTCTCAATTGTAAGTAGTGGAGGCACTCAGACGAGGGGAGCTCCCAGCATTTCATCAGTTGGTCAAAAGACAGGAGAGAGCAAGATAGGGGGTCCACCACGTAAGCCCAGCAGAAGAGG
Organism: Hyla sarda; assembly: GCF_029499605.1. Lineage (NCBI taxonomy): Eukaryota > Metazoa > Chordata > Amphibia > Anura > Hylidae > Hyla > Hyla sarda. The sequence continues at coordinate 254,732,793 of NC_079189.1, read as the reverse complement.
CCCCTCGACCCCCATTCCCTCACCACCGCAGAAGACATACCAGAGGGGAAGTAAGGGGGATAGAGGAAGGACCGAATAGGGGAAGAGGAGGAAAACAGTTTGAATTTTACAGAGCAGTAACCTCAGACATATTTAGAGAAAGACATTGGGCCTAGTAGAGGAGAAATTGAGAGGTGTGCAGCACAGTAGTACTTAATCACATCAGAAACCGCCAGACCCCTCATAGCTCTACTAGCCACCATGACGGACATCGGCAGCTGATGTCTCTTTCCGTCCCAGATGAACCAGAAGATTGCTGATTGAAAGGAACGAAGGGCCGACAAAGGTACTCGAGTGGGCAACGTCTCAAAAAAAAAAAATAGAGTTATTTTGGCAGGATCGTCATTTTAACCAAAAGATTTTGTTAATTTCTCCAAAAGAGCCCACAGTTCCCGAAAAAGAGGGAGATAATTAGAAGAATAAAGAGAGGAGTAGTGAGAGGTAATGTAGACCCCAAGGTATTTGATAGCAGAGGAAGAACATTCAAACGAGTACTTAGAGCGTAGAAGAGTAGATAAGGACAAAGGGAGGTTTAGAGGAAGGGCCTCAGATTTAGAGAGGTTGACCTTGTAGCCTGACACCACACCATAGGCATGAAGAGCTTTATAGAGACTAGAAAGAGAAAGCAAAGGACGAGAGAGGGTAAGAGGAGCATCATCAGCGAACAAACATATCTTAAATTCCCTATCATGCAAGGGAATACCAGTGATGTCCGGGTCACCCCTTATCATAGCGGCCAAAGGTTCAATACTCAAGGCAAAAACCAGGGGGGACAGCGGGCATCCCTGGTGGGTCCTCTTGCTTCCTTCTTAAAAGGTCAGGGAGGAAGCATGAGGAAGTTTGAGAGGCAGTAGGAGAGGAATAGAGACCCCGCAGAGCTGTCAGAAAGTTGCCCGTGATTCCGAACTTTTGCAAGGTAGCGAAAAGAAACAGCCATCCCAATCTATCAAAGGCCTTTTCCGCATCCAAACTGAGAATCAGAGCCTGGTTGAATCTCCGATTGATTAAGTCAACCAGATCTAACCACCCTCCTAGTGTTGTCACCTCCCTGACGACAGTGGATTAACCCAACTTGATCCTTGTGGATGAGGGAAGGGACAAAAGAGCAGAGTCTGACCGCCAAGACATTGGAAAAGAGCTTCAAGTCAGAGTTAAGGAGGACAATAGGCCTGTAGCTAGAACAATCATGAGGATCCTAACCAGGTTTACTAATCAGGGTAATTAGGGAATGTAAAAAAGGACTGTGGGATCTCCTCTCCCCTCATAAAAGAGTTAAACAGAAGGATAAGACGAGGTACAAGGAGAGAAGAATAAGTCATAGTATAGGTACGTGAATCTGTCTGGGCCGGGAGAGCGACCAGCAGGAAGGGATTTGAGAACCTCCAGGAGTTTATCCCCAGTAATAGGAGCATTAAGGACCTTACAGCCGGCCCCTGACAGGGTGGGCAGCCCACAGCGGGAAAGGTAGGATTCAAGGGTAGCGGCTCGCTCCCCCCGGATCAGACGGAAGCTGGGAAGGAAGGGAGTAAAGACCAGAATAGAAATCAACAAAAAGGCGAGAAATGTCAGCAGGATGATAGTGGAGGACACCAGAGGAATCCTTCAGGGCCAAGTGAGATTGAGCAATAGCACAGTCTCGCAGGTGCCTGGCTAATATGGTGTGGCCTTTATTGCCCCTCTCATAAAAACACTGTTTAGCATACAGGAGCTGCTGCTCAACTCTATGAAGAGCCAGGTCACCCAACTGAGCACGGGCGGTCACCAAGCGCCTCAAGGTCGATAAAGAAGGGAAAGACAGGAGAAGAGTTTCTAAATGCAGAATCTGAGCACAAAATTCCCGAGAGCGAGACAGAGCATCGCGCTTAAGTCGAGCACCTAGGGCAAAACAATGTCCCCACACAACCGACTTATGAGCCTCCCAGAGGGTGGCCTGCGATGAGACAGAACCCTCATTGGTTGCAAAGTGGTCAGTAAGACACATCAGGATCGACTCTCGGGAAGACGGAGATTTAAGAAGAGAATCTCCAATGGCAGCTCCAAAGGGAAAAAGGAGAGGAGGAAAAAGAAGGGGACAGTGGTCAGACCAAAAGATAGGCTCCAGGAAGGCCGCCGAGAGCATGCGCACCATGAGGAGGCTGCCAAAAAAGTAGTCTATGCGAGTGTGCAACTTATGGGGATGGGAGAAAAAACTAAATGAGCAGTCCATAGGGTGATTTATCCGCCACAAATCGTACAGTGAGGAGGCCCGAACAATCCGTCAGTAAAACTGCAGCTAAGCGGATTTGGGCAGGGGAAGGAGGAGCAGCAGTGAGAGAGTGGCAGTCCATAGAAGGGGAGAAAATAAGGTTAAAGTCCCCCCCAAGCAGCCAGGCAGAAGAGGGGTATTTATGGAGCTTAACAAGCACTCTGCGCAGGAAAGGAATTTGAGAGGAGTTAGGGGCATAGATATTACAGAGCAGGAGTGGGACCCCACCCAGGACCCCCTCCACCACTACAAAGCGCCCCTGCGGATCCAAGAATGAGGAAGAGACTTGTAGTGGACAGGAGCGAGAGAAAAGAATAGCAACTCCAGCAGTCTTCCTGTCAGAGATGGCAGAATAGGCCTGCAGAAAGAGATTCTGGAGAAAGAGAAAGGACCCAGAACAGTCTGTCTCCTGAAGAAATACAAAATCAGCATGCAGGTCAACCAACTCTGGTTGCAACAGGCGCTTTTTAGCAGGAGAGTTCAGACCCTTAACATTCATGGAGACACATTTTGACCATGGTGGATGGTGAGAGGAGGAAGACAGCCAATTAAGAAAAATACTCACAAGGAAGTCCAGAAGAATCGCATCCCTTCGAATGAGAGAGAACCGGGAACTAGGGTTCCAGTGCAGTGGGGCAGAAATTTGCTGGATGAGCTTATTTTTTGCAGGATGAGCTGTACTTTTCATTGGTATTGTTGGGTCTATAATATTCTGATATATTGATCGCTATATCTATACTCATATGCCTTTATTAAATGCTATATGCTATTGCTAAATATTGCAGAAGAACTTTTCTTTCCTTAATTCAAAACATTTCAGCCTGATCTTTGCCTGTAATTAAGACTAGAACCTTGAGATGGAGTCTGTGGATACAAGAAGTCTAAACATTGGGCTTTTTGGAAGTATGGAAAAATCTAGAGACCTTGCAACATAAGTGACTTATGCTACGCCACGCTCAAATGACCAATCAGCATATAGAACGATGATTTGATGCATAGTTTTACCCTCCCCTTTTTGTCAGATTGCAAAAACTAATGTGATTTCCGGATAATAAACAGAACTCCCTGGAGTCAGTACCGAGAAGAGAATTTATATCAACCTTGTCTGGTGTGAATTTGCTTCTGTCGACACTCGGCAAAATAGCACAGCGGTAGTCACTCACAGTTTAAGGCCTTGTATTAACCCATTGTAGTTTTATAGTACATGTCATTACGTTGATGGCAATACCTATTATGTAGTAGAGAAATGGCGAGGTTCTCAAGGACTGTGGGTTGGTTTATGTAGGTGAAATTAATCTATGTATAGTGTGTGAGAATTAGTACATATTATTAAGACCTGAGAAGTGGTATAGATTTATATAGAAAAATAGTATTGGTGGAATAGAATGTTATACAGTATATACCAATTTGTATGTATAGTGTGTGGTATAACTGTGGGATGTGGAGTGTAACTGTATCAGTAACTGAATCAGTTACATGTGAAACAGGTGATGTGTAGAAAGCTTAATGTAGCTGTGGGATATGGAATGTAACTGTATCAGTAATTGTATCTGTTGAGTATACAATCAGTGGTGTGTGTAATGTGTAGAGAAAAACGGATAGGTGGAGGGGTTATGTGTGGTAACAGTAATAGAGATAGTGTGAGGATGGTCAGGAGAAAATAGTATATGTAGATGTTTAGATAACAGTATAAGTGTCAGTGAGAATGTATCTAATGTCCTGAATGTTACTATGTTCTTATCTGGTGAAAAACTGGTAAATAATGTAGCTCAGTAATGTAATTGGTTGATTCAATGTGCAACCTCTGTAGCCTCCTTATTTGCGGCCCATTCCTATTGTTATGACTGAATAATCAAAAGCTGTCCAAGGTACAATGGTGATTTATTAAGTTATATAAAGCATATAAAACATAAAAAACATACATGCAGGAAAGGGATATGCAGGGCCCTTGCAATCCCCTCCAAAAAATGTACATGAGGTAAAGAAAATACAAAGATAAAAAAAGGTTAATATAGGGTTAAAAAAAATAATATATAATATATCTTTAAGGAAATTCTGTGTGCATTTATATATATATATATATATATATATATATATATATATATATATATATACATATATATAAATGCACACAGAATTTCCTTAAAGATATATTAGTCCACAGTTCTTTGGTTCGAACAGTTTATAATCCTGAATTGGTTGATTCAATGTGCAACCTCTGTAGCCTCCTTATTTGCGGCCCATTCCTATTGTTATATCCAAATATGATGCAATTTGTGTTAAGATTGTTTCAATAGTACATCGGTAGTGGTACAGTGATGCAGTGACACAGCGGTCACAAACTCCCTGGTGGTGACTCGGCGGTCACGGCCAGCAGATGGTAAAAATACTAGCAGTAGATGTAAAGCAGCTCGGCGGCCGCAGAAAGCAAAAAGACGTTCAGCACTATGTACCGCTTACCCGACCGTGGGTGACTGGGGAGTCTCTGGTGACCTGGTGGTTCCAGCGATGTAGTGGTTAGGCGATGCGGTCTGTCTCCCGACAGGCTGGTCGTCAGCTATATTCGCCGTCTCCCAAGTCAGGCCTGCGGTGTTCCCGTCCTCGGTCCTTGTGGTGTCTGTGGCTTGTGGCTTCTGCTGTAAGAGTGCAGATGGTGGTGGTGGTAGCTGCAGTGGTGGAAAGTGCGGTGCCGGTCCCGGAGTTAGAGGTGCAGCAAATCGCAGGGTGATGTTGTCCTGGATGTTGGTTGATGCTCTGATTAGTAATTGCAGTGACTGTGGTGGGTGGCAAGCTGAGGTCAGACACGTTTCGGACCTACGTGGTCCATCCTCAGTGATCATGGAGGGTAAGCAGATGTCTGGGTTTAAGTAGCCAAATTTGGCGGGAAAGTTTCTAGGCAATTAGAAAAAACAGGAATGGTACCTTGGACTGGAATAATGAGGGTGAATGGAAAGTCTGGATTGGATTGAAAAATGGGATGTTGTATACAATGTGTGGATTATGTGAGTGTGGGTATATGTATATAGGCAGATATAATTAAATATAATGGGAGGTATTAGCTTTAAAAACTAATGTTACTTGGATATTTGGAATATACAGAAAATAGATAAATAAACAGAAGAAATAAATAAATGTGAGGAAGACAGATGGTGTAGAGGGCAAATATTATGGACAAAAACTGATGTATGATTAAAGCTGGATCTGATATCCCTTAATCGTGGGAAAATAAAGTGTATAGTTTAGCAGAAGGCGATATTTAGGAAAGTCACCTATATGATAATTAGAAGGGCAGCCATATTTAATAAACATTTGTAGTGGAGGTGTCATAATGTGTAAAAATAGAATAAATATAAATAAATATAAATCTAGGTATATCTAGAGGTAACAGAGGATATAGAGGACATAAATTAGTAATAGTAATAAATCGAAATGTGATATAAAAACATTATATTAAATTCAACTAAAATAAAATAAAAAATATAAATAAAAATAAAAATAGAAATAAAAATGAAAAATAATTAAAAAATATAAAAATAAAAATAATAATTAAATAAAAAGATGAGAATAAAATGGATAAAAATGGATAAAATGAAATAAAATACGGCAAAAGGGTATTTAAGAGAGATTATGAAAGGAAGCCAAAGATTTCTAATTCGGCATTCAGCCCATATGGGGCAAGTGTCTGGAACTCATATATATTCCTGCTTCCGATCCTAGACATTTTAGCAATGTGATTTCCACCGCGCCAATCTTTCTTTACAGACTGGATTGCTGAAAAGGTAAGACAGGATGGGTCTTGGTTGTGGTAGTCTTTAAAATGGGCTAATAGAGAGTGGTTGGGGTAACCAATTTTAATGTTGTGGATATGTTCTTTTATCCTAGTTTTCAGCTTCCTCTTCGTGCGTCTTATGTACTGCTTTTTACAAGGGTGGGTTACCATGTAGATCACTGATGTGCTGTCGCAGGTAAGTAGTTCTTCAATATAATGTTTATGTGAGTTGGTGGTGGAAATTACGGATTCTGTCTTCTTTGGGAATTTCGTCTGTTTGCAATTGCTGCACTTCCCGCATCTTCATTGTTTGTTCCTCTGTTTAGCCAGTTGTTTGTTTCTGTTTTCCGAAGTATGTCTTCCTGTCTTGGCTCCTGACTTTGTCCAGGGCTTCTGTGACTATATCTTCTGGATAATTCTTTTGTAAAAAAATCTCTGGATAGTGACTTCGCTTCTTCTTCAAATACCTCGTTTCTCATGCAGTTGCGTTTGAGTCTCCTGAATTGGCCCTGGGGGACATTGATCTGCCACCTTGGGAGGTGACAACTCTCGAATAGAATAAAGGAATTTCTAGCGGTTGGTTTCCTGTATGTCTGACATTCGAGTTTATTGTCTTTTGTTGAGATTTTTAGGTCCAGGAATTCAACATATGATGTGCTAATACATGGAGTAAAATTTTGATTAAAATCATTCGAGTTAATATTATTTAAAAACAGTTGCAGGTCTTCATTTGTTCCCTTCCATATCATAAAAATATCGTCTATGTATCTTTGCCATGTGACCAGATTTGCGCCTACATGGGGGGTGATAAAAATGGATTCCCAATAGCCCATAAATAGATTCACGTAGCTTGGCGCAAATCTGGTCCCCATGGCCGTTCCTACTTTTTGGTGATAAAATTTGCTGTCAAAATAAAAGTAGTTGTGGTTTAAAATAAATGCGATACTTTCCGTTAAAAAATCCAATCTGGAGTGGGGGCAGGTCCTCTTTTTCTGATAAAAGTCATTTTGCCCAAAAATCTACAGTGAAACGGAAAAAAAAATCATTGTGAGACAAAATTGAAAAAAAAACGCCATTTTGTAACTTTTGGGGGCTTCCCTTTCTACGTAGTACATTTTTCGGTAAAAATTACACCTTATCTTTATTATGTAGGTTCATACAATTAAAATGATACCCTACTTATATCGGTTTGATTTTGTCTTACTTCTGGAAAAAATCATAACTTCATGCAGAAAAATGTATACATTTAAAATTGTCATTTCTGACCCCTATAACTTTTTTTTATTTTTCCGCGTATGGGGCGGTGTGAGGGCTCATTTTTTGCGCCGTGATCTGAAGTTTTTAGTGGTACCATTTTTGCATTGATAGGACTTATTGATCTTTTTATTCATTTTTTCATGATATAAAAAGTGACCAAAAATGCACTATTTTGGACTTTGGATTTTTTTCGCGCGTACGCCATTGACCGTGCGGTTTAATTAATGATATATTTTTATAATTCGGACATTTCCGCACGCGGCGATACCATAAATGTTTATTTTTATTTACACTGTTTTTTTGTTTTTTTTTATGGGAAAAGGGTGGTGATCCAAACTTTTAATAGGGAAGGGGTTAAATGATCTTTATTCACTTTTTTTTTTGTTGCAATGTTATAGCTCCCATAGGGACCTATAACACTGCACACACTGATCTTCATCATTGATCACTGGTTTCTCATAAGAAACCAGTGATCGATGATTCTGCTGCTTGACTGCTCATGCCTGGATCTCAGGCACTGAGCAGTCATTCGGCGATCGGACAGCGAGGAGGCAGGTAGGGACCCTCCTGCTGTCCTTTAAGCTGTTCGGGATGCCGCGATTTCACCGCGGCTATCCCGAACAGCCCACTGAGCTAACCGGCATACTTTCATTTTCGACGCAGCGTTCAACTTTGAACGCCGCATCTAAAGGGTTAATGGCGCGCGGCACCGCGCTATTAGCCGTGGCCCGCGTTATATATTGGGAGCGGACACATGATGTTTCAGTACGTCATGTGTCCTTTAGGGGTTAATTATTAATTATTTTTTAATTTTTATTTCTATTTTTATTTCTATATTTTTTTATTTTAGTTGAATTTATTATTTTTATATCACATTTCGATTTATTACTATTACTAATTTATGTCCTCTATATCCTCTGTTACCTCTAGATATACCTAGATTTATATTTATATATATTTATTCTATTTTTACACATTATGACACCTCCACTACAAATGTTTATTAAATATGGCTGCCCTTCTAATTATCATATAGGTGACTTTCCTAAATATCGCCTTCTGCTAAACTATACACTTTATTTTCCCACGATTAAGGGATATCAGATCCAGCTTTAATCATACATCAGTTTTTGTCCATAATATTTGCCCTCTACACCATCTGTCTTCCTCACATTTATTTATTTCTTCTGTTTATTTATCTATTTTCTATATATTCCAAATATCCAAGTAACATTAGTTTTTAAAGCTAATACCTCCCATTATATTTAATTATATCTGCCTATATACATATACCAACACTCACATAATCCACACAATGCATACAACATCCCATTTTTCAATCCAATTCAGACTTTCCATTCACCCTCATTATTCCAGTCCAAGGTACCATTCCTGTTTTTTCTAATTGCCTAGAAACTTTCCCGCCAAATTTGGCTACTTAAACCCAGACATCTGCTTACCCTCCATGATCACTGAGGATGGACCACGTAGGTCCGAAACGAGTCTGACCTCAGCTTGCCACCCACCACAGTCACTGCAATTACTAATCAGAGCATCAACCAACATCCAGGACAACATCACCCTGCGATTTGCTGCACCTCTAACTCCGGGACCGGCACCGCACTTTCCACCACTGCAGCTATCACCACCACCATCTGCACTCTCTTACAGCAGAAGCCGCAAGCCACAGACACCACAAGGACCAAGGACGGGAGCACCGGAGGCCTGACTTGGGAGACGGCGAATATAGCTGACGACCGGCCTGTCGGGAGACAGACCGCATCACCTAACCACTACATTGCTGGAACCACCAGGTCACCAGAGACTCCCCAGTCACCCACGGTCGGGTAAGCGGTACATAGTGCTGAACGTCTTTTTGCTTTCTGCGGCCGCCGAGCTGCATTACATCTACTGCTAGTATTATTACCATCTGCTGGCCGTGACCGCCGAGTCACCACCAGGGAGTTTGTGACCGCTGTGTCACTGCATCACTGTACCACTACCGATGTACTATTGAAACAATCTTAACACAAATTGCATCATATTTGGATATAACATTAGAAGTGGGCCGCAAATAAGGAGGCTCCAGAGGTTGCAAATTGAATCACCCAATTCAGGATTATAAACTGTTCGAACCAGAGAACTGTGGACTAATATATCTTTAAGGACATTCTGTGTGGCATTAATAATAATATATATATATATATATATATATATATATATATATATATATATATATATATATATAGAGATAGATAGATAGATATAGATATATACACACCGTATTTTTCACCATATAAGACGCACTTTTTCTTCCCCAAAACTGGGGGGGAAAAGTCGGTGCGTCTTATACGGCGGAATACACCCCTATCGCGGCGGTCCCTGCGGCCATCAACGGCCGGGACCCGCGGCTAATACAGGACATCACCGATCGCGGTGATGCTCTGTATTAACCCTTCAGACGCGGCGATCAAAGCCGCGTCTGAAGCGAAAGTGACACTAACCCGGCTGTTCAGTCGGGCTGTTCGGGACCGCCGCAGTGAAATCGCGGCGGTCCCTAACAGCCCAACTGAATAGCCGGGTTAGTGCTTACAGGACACCGGGAGGGACCTTACCTGCCTCCTCGGTGTCTTCTCCGTTCAGGGATCCCCTGTATGGCCGGCGCTCTCCTTCCTCGTCATCACGTCGTCACCTACGTGCGTCGGCGTGTGTAACGACGTGATGACGGAGAGCGAGGATACCCGGCCGGCAGCAGAGACGTTCCGGAGCGACGGGGACACGGCGACAGCGATGGAGCGGCATCCAGGGCAGCGGTGATGGGTCCGGAGCGGCGGGGACACGTGAGTATTACCTCCTATGCAGTGGTCTTCAATCTGCGGACCTCCAGATGTTGCAAAACTACAACTCGCAGCATGTCCGAACAGCCAACGGCTGTCCGGGCATGCTGGGAGTTGGAGTTTTGCAACATCTTGAGGTCTGTAGGTTAAAGACCACTATTGGGTTCAAAATCTAGATTTTTTTAGATTTTGCACCTATAAATTGGGTGCGTCTTATACGCCGGTGCGTCCTATAGGGCGAAAAATACGGTATATATATATATATATATATATATATATATATAGATATATATATATAGATATATATTTTTTGATTTTTTTTTTTTTACCCTATATTAACCTTTTTTATCTTTGTATTTTCTTTACCCCATGTACATTTTTTGGAGGGGATTGCAAGGGCCCTGCATATCCCTTTCCTGCATGTATGTTTTTTATGTTTTATATGCTTTATATAACTTAATAAATCACCATTGTACCTTGGACAGCTTTTGATTATTTAGTCATACAGATACATTACTAAGCTACATTATTTACCAGTTTTTCACCAGATAAGAACATAGTAACATTCAGGACATTAGATACATTCTCACTGACACTTATCCTGTTATCTATACATAGATTAATTTCACCTACATAAACCAACCCACAGTCCTTGAGAACCTCGCCATTTCTCTACTTTCTATTTTTCTAAATATTTAAGGTGGGTTGAGGATACCACCAGGTGAAAGTTCTCGGACCTCCACACAGATTGAGTACATCCACATATAATTTATCTTCTAATACCTATTATGTATATGATTTGTGTTTTTGATCTTTTTCGGTGATAATACAGGGCTTTTAGTGGGAAAGGGGCATTTAAATTTTTTTTTTTTTTTTACAGGTAATACTATGTTGCAATACATTTATACTGCAGCACACTATGACCCGATCAGCTGCACACAGTACAGCCTGTGTGATCCGGCCTGTGGCTGGATCTCACAGGCTTCCGTATCAAGCAGACAGGAGGTCATGATCTGACCTCCTGCTGCCATAACGCGCTCCCCGTCAACACCATACATGCCGTGATCAGGATTGATCACGGCATCTATGGGGGTTAATGCTGCCGGGACCAGCTTGATCGTGGCCCCGACAGAACTCCGGCTGTGATTGACAGCCGGCTCCCTCTGCCAATCTCCTGTGTTGCCCGTGGCAGTTCAGGAGATCACTAGGACGTATGCATACTTACCAGCGCGCTAACATGTTGGGTGCTGGGACGTATGCACATACGTCCTATAGCGGGAAGGGGTTAAACATGATTTTAAATATTTGATTCCTTATTCCAAATAACTTTTGTAATTGGCTTCCGTAAAAGAAAAAAAAAAATGATGTTAGTTTTTCTGCTCTATACTTCTGGCCACCAGGGGATCTCCCTTCTTGGCCAGAACACATTCCATCTGGTCAAAATCTCAGATTTTGGTCTCCTGCTTGTAATGGCAGGAGACAAAATGCAGGAAGTGTTTCTCTACACTGAGCTTGATTGGCAGCTGCAAAGAGCCTCACTGAAAGCTGTACAGACCGAAAGCTGCAAAGAGCCTCACTGAAAGCAGCAACACTAATGGTCGGCCAATGAGCAAATGCAGAGGTATCCAAAATAATCAACAATATAACACCAAGGGGTTAGACAAAAAACTGTATGTAAACATGTGCTCTAAAAAAATATAACTTTTAATGTGAACCATAAAAAAAGGTGAGCAAACACACGATTAAAAATAATCGCATCCCTATAGTATCCAACTCCGGCTAGTCACTCTCACATAACCACAGGTCTGAACACTGGTTAGGTGATTATGCACTAATCGGGTGGTTATACCCAAACTTAGTGAGTTTATGTACACACACTACTGAATATAAGTACGGATAACAACTCCAATCCGGCTACAGAAATGGTGATAGAACAAAATCTAGGGGAACACAAACACTAGCCAGAGTCTCTGCTTGCCTGACAGTACTGGGTACTGAAGTAACCCTGTATAATAGTAGTGGCTCACTACAGTAACTATTATTTTCACCAGTAATCAGACTGTTGTTTATATAGTAATTGCCAAAATATGTCTCTTATCTCTGGCCACTGCCCTGCTGTGCACTGCAGATGTGGGCCTAGGTTTTGTGACTGTGGCTAAACAGCCATCCGTTTTAGAGATACATATTAACCACACTGTCTAATATTGTATGCAATGGGAAAGCTATTTAAAAGATAAATTCTCACAGCTGACATGTTTTGCCACTAGTGTGGCTTTATCAAGGAGAATAACAGACAGTATTGAGTGCCAGTCCAAAATGAGCCCCTTTTATATGCAATCAGATTGACCTCATCAACGGGCCAGCCAATGAGAGGTAATCTCAAAACTGACAAATACAACCTTGTTTCTGTATAATTCATAGCCAATCCTCCTTCATTATAATACCACCATCATTATATGATCCAATCCAAGAGTGGGATATTTAACCCCTTGAGGACCGAGCCCATTTTGACCCTAAGGACCAGAGCATTTTTTGCCATTCTTACCACTGTCACATTAAGCATTAATAACTCTGGGATGTTTTTACCTTTCATTCTGATTCAGAGATTGTTTTTCGTGACATATTCTACTTTTTACATAGTGGTAAATTTTCGTCTTTATTTGCATCCTTTTTTGGTGAAAAATCCCAAAATATCTTGAAAATTTTGAAAATGTTGCATTTTTCTTTGAAAAGGAAAATGGATATTCTTGTAAGGAAAATGGATATTCCAAATAAATTATATATTGATTCACAAATACAATATGTCTACCTTATGTTTGCATCATAAAGTTGACATGTTGACATGACTTTTTGAAGACATTAGAGGGCTTCAAAATATAGCAGCAATTTTCAAAATTTTCACAAAAATTTCAAAATCTGAATTTACCAGTTAAGTTTGAAGTGGATTTGAGGGGCCTTTCTGTGAGAAATACCCCATTATAGAAACTACACCCCTCAAAGTATTCAAAATGACATTCAGAAAGTTTGTTAACCCTTTAGGTGTTTCACAAGAATAGCAGCAAAGTAGAGGAGAAAAATCGAAATCTGCATTTTTTTACACTGACACATTCTTGTAGACCCATATTTTTTATTTTTACAAGGGGTAAAAGGAGAAAAAGCCCCCCAAAATTTGTAACCCAATTTCTCTCAAGTAAGGAATTACCTCATATGTGGATGTAAAGTGCTCTGTGGGTGCACTGGAGAGCTCAGAAGAGAAGGAGCGACAATGGGATTTTGCTGAAATGGTTTTTGGGGGGCATGTCGCATTTGGGAAGCCCCCATGGTACCAGAGCAGCAAAAAACACCCCACATGGCATACTATGAAAACGTCCCCCAAAATGTAAAACCCCATTTCTCTCGAGTAAGGAAATATATCATATGAGGATGTAAAGTGATCTGCGGGTGCATTAGAGGGCTCAGAAGGGAGGGGGCGAAATTGGGCTTTTGGAAAGCAAATTTTGCTGAAATGGTTTTTGGGGGGCATGTCTCATTTAGGAAGCCCCCATGGTGCCAGAACAGCGAAACTACACCCCCTCAAGGAACATAAGGGGTACAGTGAGCATTTACACCCCACAGTGGGCTGTGCAAATGAAAAATTACATTCTTCATTTTCATGGACCACTGTTCCAAAAATCTGTCAGACACCTGTGGGGTGTAAATGCTCACTATACTCCTTGTTATGTTCCGTGAGGGGTGTAGTTTCCGAAATGGGGTCACATGTGGGTGTTTATTTTTTTGAGTTTATGTCAGAACTGCTGTAATCAGCAGCCACCCCAGTGCAAATCACCACTTTAGGCCTCAAATGTACATAGTGCGCTCTCACTCCTGAGAGAGCGCACTATGGCAACACCAGCATGTTGGTGTAAAAAATGTAAATTTTTTACACTAACATGCTGTTGCAGTCCCCAACTTTACCTTTTCATAAGGGGAAAAGGAGAAAAAGCCACCAAAAACTTGTAGTGCAATTTCTCCCGAGTACGGAAATACCCCATATGTGGCCCTAAACTATTTCCTTGAAATACGACAGGGCTCTGAAGTGAGAGAGCGCCATGCGCATTTGAGGCCTAAATTAGGAATTTTCATAGGGGTGGACCCGGATGCAAGAGTTACACTTGTCTCCGTCACCAAAAAATACTGTACGTCAGTTTTCCCCAAACAGGGTGCCTCCAGCTGTTGCAAAACTCCCAACATTCCTGGACAGTCAATGGCTGTCCGGCGATACTGGGAGTTGTTATTTTGCAACAGCTGGAGGCTCCGTTTTGGAAAAACTGACATACAAGATGTTTTTATTTTTATTGGGGGGGGGCACACAGTGTAAGGGTGTAGCGTATATCTAGTGTTTTACTCTTTATTTAGGGTTAGTGTAGTGTAGTGTTTTTAGGGTACATTCACACGGGCGGAGGTTTACAGTGTGTTTTCCCAATGCAGCGGAAAATTTGCTGCATCTCAAACTTGAAGCGGGAAACTTGCTGTAATCCCCGCCCGTGTGAATGTACCCTGTACATTCACTTGGGGGGGGGGGGGACTACAACTCCAAGCATGCACTGACAGACCGTGCATGCTGGGAGTTGTAGTTATGCAACAGCTGGAGGCACACTGGTTGGGATTGTGAAACACTGAGTTAGGTAACAGACTACCACAGTGTTTCCGCACCTGTCTGTTTCCTAACTCAGTGTTTCCCAAACCGTGTGCCTCTAGCTGTTGCAAGACTTCAACTCCCAGCATGCATGGTCTGTCAGTCCATGCTGGGAGTTATAGTTTTGCAACAGCAGGAGGCACACAAGTTGGGAAACACTGAGTTAGGAAAAATACAATGTTTCCCAACCAGTATGCCTTTAGTTGTTGCAATACCACAACTCCCAGCATGCCCAGACAGCCGAAGGACATGTTGGGAGTTGTAGTTATGCAACAACTGGAGGAGAAAAGTTTGGAGAACACTGTGTATTGGTCTCCAAACTGTAGTCCTCCAGATGTTGCAAAACTTCAACTCCAAGCATGCCAAGAAGGGCCAGATGTTGCTGAACTACAACTCCCAGCATGCAAAGACAGTCCCGGAATTCTTTGAATTGACATCTGGAGCGCTACAGTTTGGACACCACTGTATAGTGGTCTCCAAACTGCCCCCTTCCAGATGTTGCAAAACTACAACTCCCAGCATGCTGACACTGTCCAGGCATGCTGGGAGTTTTAGTTCTGCAACATCTGAAGGGCCATATGTTACAGAACTACAACTCCCAGCATGCATGGACTGTCTGGGCATGCTCAGAGTTGTAGTTTTGCAACATCTGGAAGGATACAGTTTGGAGACCACTGCACAGTGGTCTTTAAACTGTGGCCCTCCAGATGCTGAAACACTACAACTCCGTGCAAGCCCAGACAGCCAAAGGCCGTCTGGGCATGCTGGGAGTTGTAGTTTTGAAACTCCTAGAAGCTGCAGTGAAGATTACTTTACGGCAATCTTCATTGCAGCATCTGACACTTCCCTGCCGCTGGTCCCCACAGTCCCCAGGTAACGGACCCCGCCGCCATGAACGTTCACCCCCCCCCCCCCCAAGCGATTCGCCGGTCAGTCCGCCGATCGACCAATCACAGGGGATACGATAAGGTGCCACCTCGCTCCTATACTCTGGGATGATCAGGGCTGTCTGACAGCTCCGATCATCCCTATTTTCCAGGCTATCGGGTCAGAGACCCGATCAGCCCGGAATAGCCGCAAGTCACCGATCTGAATTGATCGGCGATTTGTGGCAATCACCGACATAGGGGGGGGGTCTCAGGACCCCCCCAGGCATTTGCACGGGATGCCTGCTGAATGATTTCAGCAGGCATCCTGGTCCGGTCCGCGCGGCGGGGACTAACATTCCCACGGGTGTACAGGTACATCCGTGGTTCTTAAGTAACAGGGAGCAAGGGCGTACCTGTACACCCTCTGTCCCCAAGAGGTTAATGACATCACCCGCCACCGGCGATCCTTATTCACTCACCCCAATAAGAATTGTCTATTGATAGACCAATAAGCTGCTCCTGCGATGTAAGCATCCATGTACATCATGTCAGGCATGCCCTGTCAGCCGATCTGTCTGGATCACGTGACGCTTCTAACTCACATGATACTACGTTCCCATTGGAGTGTGAGCAGCAGTGCGCAAGTGCACAGCCGAAACCCCGACACTGAAATCAGATCATAGTGTGCAAGCGCACAGAGCTTAGATCCCG
Organism: Hyla sarda; assembly: GCF_029499605.1. Lineage (NCBI taxonomy): Eukaryota > Metazoa > Chordata > Amphibia > Anura > Hylidae > Hyla > Hyla sarda. Next base: position 254,716,391 of record NC_079189.1, on the reverse strand, counting down.
TGCGCACAGAGCCGAGGTTAATCAGTGTTTCTGGGTGTTTGCAAACATATTTAGGCCCTATAAATTTTGCCTGCAGTTCCTGCTTCAGTTTCAAATGGTCAGTGGCCATTTTTGGCGACTTTAACAAAGAAAGCACATTGGTTTAGTCAGCTGAATTTCCACAACAAGTGGAGCTGCAAAAAGGAGATCTAGAGATAAGCGAATTTACAGTAAATTCGATTGGTCACGAACTTCTCAGCTCGGCAGTTGCTGACTTTAGCCTGCATAAATTAGTTCAGCTTTCAGGTGCTCCGGTGGGCTGGAGACTCTTTCCTAGGACTGCATCCACTTTTTCCAGCCCACCGGAGCACCTGAAAGCTGAACTAATTTATGCAGGCTAAAGTCAGCAAACGCCGAGCCGAGAAGTTCGTGGCGAATTGAATTTACTGTAAGTTCGCTCATCTCAATACATATCTATCTTGGGCCCTGTCTACCAACTGAAGAAACCCTTTGTGCCTATCTTATGGGTGATATATCTATTAGAGGCTCTGTCTACCTACTGGGGGGAGCCCTACCATGTGGGGGGGGGGGGGGGGGGAACATATCTATATGGGGCTCTATTTATCTACTGGGGAGCTCTACCTGCCCACCTAATGAGGGGACGTTGGCTGAAATTTTGTGTACCAGGGCAGGTGGATTGTTGTGAGGGACAAAAAAGTATTTAGTCAGCCACCAATTGTGCAAGTTCTCCCACTCAAAAAGATGAGAAGCCTGTCATTTTCTTCATAGGTACACTTCAATTATGACACAATGAGAAAAAAAGCCACTGATTTTTAAAGAATTTATTTGCAAATTATGGTGGAAAATAAGTATTTAGTCACCTACAAACAAGCAAGATTTCTGGCTCTCACAGACCTGTAACTTCTTCTTTAAGAGTCTCCCCTGTCCTCCACTCTTTACCTGTATTAATGGCACCTGTTTGAGGTTGTGGACAGGTGTCTTTTATACTGATGTTACAGTTAGCGCTGCAATCAGACTTGCTGACCACAAGTGCATCCCTCTCTCTACTGCCAGCGCCGTTGCGGTTTGCATCCCGTGGTGCGCACGCACGCGGCCGCTGGGTCTCCCCTTACCTCCTCTCTGCTCTGTCTCCTCTGTGTCCGCCGGCGTGCGCATCCCCGCCTTGTAGGGCGCGAGTGTGCCGGTTCTTTAACCCCTTAAGGGCCACGGGTGTTTCCACTTTTGTTTTTTCCTCCTCACCTTTAAAAAATCGTAACCCTTTCAATTTTGCACCTAAAAATCCATATGATGGCTTATTTTTTACACCACCAATTCTACTTTGCAGTGACATCAGTCATTTTACCCAAAAATCTACAGCAAAACGGGAAAAAAATCATTGTGCGACGAAATTGAAGAAAAAACGCCATTTTGTAAATTTTGGGGGCTTCCGTTTCTACGCAGTAAATTTTTCGGTAAAAATAACACTATCTTTATTCTGTAGGTCCATACGATTAAAATGATATCCTACTTATAAAGGTTTGATTTCGTTGTACTTCTGGGAAAAAAATCTTAACTACATGCAGAAAAATTTATATGTTTAAAATTGTCATTCTCTGAACCTTATAACTTCTTTATTTTACCGCGTATGGGGTGGAAATGAGGGTTCATTTTTTTGTGCCGTGATCTGAAGTTTTTAGCGGTACCATTTTTTATTGATCGGGCTTTTTCATCGCTTTTTATTCATTTTTTCATGATAAAAGAAGTGACCAAAAATACGTTATTTTGGACTTTGGAATTTTTTTGCACGTACGCCATTGACCGTGCGGTTTAATTAATTATATATTTTTATAGTTCGGACATTTATGCACGCGGCGATACCACATTTGTTTATATTTATGTTTATTTTATTTTTATTTACAAGAGGGTGATTTGGACTTTTATTAGGGAAAGGGTTAAATCACATTTATTAGCTTTTTTTTACACGTTTTTTTTTACAGTGTTACAGCTCCCATAGGGGGCAGTAACACTGCACACACTGATCTTTTACAGTGATCACTACAAAGCCATAGCTTTGCATTGATCAGTGTTATCGGCGGTCGATTGCTCAAGGCTGCATCTAAGGCTTGGAGCAATCAATCACCGAACGGACGTGCCGGAGGAAGGTAAGAGGACTTCCGCTCACGTCGTAGCTGATTGGGACACTGCATTTTCACTGTGGTGGTCCCGATTAGTCGGGAAGCTTTTACTTTCGTTTTAGACACGGCGTTCAACTTTAAACGCCGTGTCTAAAGGGTTAATAGCGCACCGCGATCGATGTGACCCTGCGTTATATTGCGGGAGACAGCCAAGGACGTAAATATATGTCCTTAGTCATTAAGGGGTTAAAATTTAAAGGGCCAGGGCACCATTAATTGGTGCTAGTGTGGTTTGACCCTATATAGCCCTGCACTTCTTTTAAGCCTTGCTAGATCTTTGTGCCCTTGTTGCCTAAGAGAAAGTGTTTACTTGTGTTTTGCCTTGCCGTGTATCTGAGCCCTTGCTATGCATCCTGACCTTGCTCCTGTGCCGCCGGTCTTCTGACCCTCTTGCTATGTGACCTGACCTTGCTTCATTGCCGCCAGCCATGGCCTGTCCAGCGGCACTTTAGACTCTGCTCCCTGATACGGCCCACGCCATCATCCTCACAGGTCAGTGGATTCACCTCACCACAGCCGTTACATTGAGATCTGGCCATTGATCCAGCTGGGGTGCCTCTGCCAGATGTTTATTCTTCTATTGTGGCCCAGCAGTCCTAGCAAATTGCACAACAAGCACAGCAGTTGAATAAACTGTCCACGATGATGCAGCAGCTCCCCACGGTCCAGCAGCAGCAACAGCCGCAACCAAGACCCTGTGGTTCCTCTGGCATCTGCAACATCAGTCGGTCTCAAACTTCATTTATCACTGCTGACCAAGAATGAAGGAAATCCTAAATTTGTGACAAAGTGCCCCATGCATGTCGAACTGATGGACGATCAGTTCCCGACGGAGCTTGCCAAGGTGGCCTTTGTGGTTACTCTGCTTTCTGGTAAGGCTCTGGCCTGGGCCACTCCTCTTTGGGACAGAAGCAACACGGTGACTACCAACCTGCAAGCTTTCCTCTCAGAATTCCGGAGCGTCTTTGAAGAGCCTGCTCGGTCTTCCTCTGCAGAGACTATTCTTCTGTTGGCGAGTATGCGGTCAAGTTTTGCACCCTGACTTCTGAACTTGACTGGAATAATGCAGCCCTTTGTGCCACCTTCAAAAAAAGGCCTTTCCAGCAGGGTCAAAGATGCTTTGGCCGCACAGGATCCTCCTACCTTGAGTGAACTCATTCTCCTGTCCACTTGTATCGATGTGCGCTTCACCTAGAGGCAAGAGGAACTTCATCTCGAGCGTGAACCTGCTCGTACTCGTTATTTTCTTCGCCTGCCACCGGTGTTCCAGCGGACTCCTCTGTCACCTGCCTTTCCTCCTGCTGAAGAAGCTATGCAAGTGGACCGCGCTCAACTGCCACAGCATGAGAGGTCCTGCCGACGTGAAGAAAATCTTTGCCTCTATTGTGCCAATCCAGAACATTTCCTCAAAGATTGTCCTCATAGAGAAACGCACGCACCTAGGGCACTTTGGAGAGGCATCCCTAGGTGAGGATATCTCTTCTCCTTGTTTTTCTATGCCATTCCAAATCTACACCCCTTCTGAGACTTTGTTTCATGCCTCTGCTTTCTTGGACTCTGGTTCTGCAGGGAATTTCATCAATTCATCCCTGGTCCACAAGCCGGTGACATGGCTCAGCAAACCCCTTTAAATTTCCTCCATCAACGGTGAAAGGTTGAACTTCGTGGTACAATTCCACACGGCTCCTCTGGCGATGCCCGTGGGAGTTTTACACAAAGAGAAGATCATGCTTCCTTTCTGTACTTCTGCGGTTCTCTTGGGTTTACCTTGGTTGAAACTACATGCCCCAGTTCTCAATTGGCAAACAGGTGAAGTCTCTCGCTGGGGTCAAGGCTGCCAGAATCTCTGCTTATTGGCACTGCAATTGAAGCACTCTTCCTTCTCCTCTGCCCTCTCCTTTTAAGGACTTTTCTGATGTGTTTTGCAAGAAACAGGCCGAAAGTCTTTCTCCACATCGACCCTATGCTTCTGCCTGGTACCACTCCTCCTCGAGGGAGAATCTACACAGTCTGTACCTGAAACGCAAGCCATGTGTCAGTATATTAACCCCTTAAGGACCCGGCCATTTTTATAACATCTGACCACTGTCACTTTAAGCATTAATAACTCTGGGATACTTTTACCTTTCATTCTGATTCCAAAATTGTTTTTTCGTGACATATTCTACTGTGTTAGTGGAAAAATGTCATCGATACTTGCATCATTTCTTGGTGTAAAATTCCAAAATTTGATGAAAAATAGAAAATTTTGCATTTTTTTTTTTTTTTTTACTTTGAAGCTCTCTGCTTATAAGGAAAATTGATATTCCAAATAAATTATATATTGATTCACATATACAATATTTCTACTTTATGTTTGCATCATAAAGTTGACATGTTTTTACTTTTGGAAGACATCAAAGGGCTTCAAAGTTCAGCAGCAATTTTCCAATTTTTCACAAAATTTTCTAAATCAAAATGTATTACACTTGCATTTTCTTGTAGACCCAGTTTTTAAATTTTTACTAGGGGTAAAAGGAAAGGAATCTTCCTAAAATTTGTAACCTAATTTCTCTTGAGTAAGGAAATACCTCATATGTGTATGTAAAGTGTTCGGTGGGTGCAGTAGAGGGCTCAGAAAGGAAGAAGCGACAGTGGGATTTTGGAGAGTGAGTTTTTCTGCACTGGTTTTTGGGAGGCATGTCACATTTAAGAAGCCCCATATGGTGCAAGAACAGCAAAAAAAAAACACATGGCATACTATTTAGGAAACTACACCCCTCAAGGAACGTAACAAGGTGTTCAGTGATCCTTAACACCACGCAGGTGTTTGACAACTTTTCGTTGAATTTGGATGTGTAAATGATTTTATTTATTTTTTTCATTAAAATGCTAGTTTTCCCCCAAATTTTACATTTTTTTCAAGGGGTTATAGGAGAAAATGCCCTCAAAATGTGTAACCCCATCTCTTCTGAGTATGGAAATACCCCATGTGTGGACGTCAAGTGCACTGCAGGCGCACTACAATGCTCAGAAGAGAAGGAGCCACATTTGGCTTTTGGAAAGCAAATTTTGCTGAAATGGTTTTTGGGGGGCATGTCGCATCTAGGAAGCCCCTATGGTGCCAGAACAGCAGAAAAAAAAAAAAAAAAAACCCACATGGCATACTGTTTTGGAAACTACACCCCTCAAGGAACGTAAGAAGGGGTACAGTTAGCTTTAACACCCCACAGGTGTTTGATGACTTTTTGTTAATCCCTTAAGGACCAAGGACGTACCGGTACGTCCTTGGTCCTGCTCTCCTGATATAACGCGGGGTTACATAGTAACCCCGCGTCATATCACTGCGGGCCCGGCGTCATATTGAAACCGGGACCCGCCTCTAATAGCGCGCAGTGCCGATCGCGGCGCCCCGCGCTATTAACCCTTTAGCCGCGCGCTCAGAGCTGAGCCGCGCAGCTAAAAGTGAAAGTTGCCGGCTAGCTCAGTCGGGCTGTTCGGGATAGCCGTGGCTAATCGCGGCATCCCGAACAGCTTACAGGACAGCGGGAGGGCCCCTACCTGCCTCCTCGCTGTCCGATCGCTGAATGACTGCTCAGTGCCTGAGATCCAGGCATGAGCAGTCATGCGGCAGAATTGTCGATCACTGGTTTCCTATGAGAAACCAGTGATCAATGATGAAGATCAGTGTGTGCAGTGTTATAGGTCCCTATGGGACCTATAACACTGCAAAAAAAAGTGGGAAAAAAAAGTGAATAAAGATCATTTAACTCCTCCCCTATTAAAAGTTTGAATCATCCCCCTTTTGCAATAAAAAAAAACACAGTGTAAATAAAAATAAACATATATGGTATCACCGCATGCGGAAATGTCCGAATTATAAAAATATATCATTAATTAAACCGCTCGGTCAATGGCGTGCGCACAAAAAAATTCCAAAGTCCAAAATAGTGCATTTTTGGTCACTTTTTATATCATTTATCAATGAATAAAAAGTGATCAATAAGTCCTATCAATGCAAAAATGATACTGTTAAAAACTTCAGATCACGGCGCAAAAAATGAGCCCTCATACCGCCCCATACACGGAAAAATAAAAAGTTATAGGGGTCAGAAGATGACAATTTTAAACTTATTAATTTTCCTGCATGTAGTTATGATTTTTTCCAGAAGTCCGACAAAATCAAACCTATATAAGTAGGGTATCATTTTAATCTTATGGACCTACAGAATAAAGATAAGGTGTCATTTTTACCGAAAAATGTACTACGTAGAAACGGAAGCCCCCAAAAGTTACAAAACGGCGTTTTTTTTTCTTCAATTTTGTCGCACAATGATTTTTTTTTCCGTTTCACCGTCGATTTTTGGGCAAAATGACTAACGTCATTACAAAGTAGAATTGGTACCGCAAAAAATAAGCCATCATATGGATTTTTAGGTGCAAAATTGAAAGAGTTATGATTTTTTAAAGGCAAGGAGCAAAAAACGAAAATGCAAAAACGGAAAACCCCCCCGGTCCTTAAGGGGTTAAAGTTGGATGTGAAAATGATTTTTTTTTCACTAAAATACTGGTTTTCACCAAAATTTTACATAATTAAAAGGGGTAATAGGAGAAAATGCCCCCCAAATTTGTAACCCCATCATTTCTGAGTATGTGTGGACGTCAAGTGCACTGCGGACGCACTACAATGCTCAGAAGAGAAGGAGTCACATTTGCAAATTTAGCTTAAATGGGGGGGGGGGGCATATCGCATTTAGGAAGCCCCTATGGTGCGAGAAAAGAAAAAAAGAACACATGGCATACTATTTTGCAAACTACACCCCTCAAGGAATGTAACAAGGGGTACAGTGAGCCTTAACACCCCGCAGGTGTTTGACGACTTTGGATGTGTAAATGATTTTTTATTTTATTTTTCCCTAAAATGCTGGGTTTTCCCCAAATTTAAAATTTTTACAAGGGGTAATAGGAGAAAATGCCCCCAAAATTTGTAACCCCATCTATTCTGAGTATGGAAATACCCCATGTGTGGACGTCAAGTGCACTGTGGGCGCACTACAATGCTCAGAAGAGAAGGAGTCACATTTGCAAATTTTGCTCAAATCGGGGGGGGGGGGGGGGGGGGGGGGCATGTCGCATTTAGGAAGCCCCTATGGTGCCAGAACAGAAAAAAAAACACATGGAATACTATTTTGGAAACTACACCCCTCAAGGTACTTAACAAGGGGTACCCCACAGATACCCAGCCCATAGGTGTTTGATAAATGTTCATTATAGTGGGATGTGAAAAGGAAAAATTTGATTTTTTTTTTTACACTAAAATGCTGGGGTTACCCCAAATTTTTCATTTTCACAAGTGATGATAGGAGAAAATGTCACCGTAAGTTTGTAAATACATTTCTTTGGAGTAAGGACAAACCTTATGTCTGGATGTTAGGAGCTCCGCGGGTGCACACTGTACTCTTAAGAGCAGGAGCCCAGTCAGGGCCTTGAGCTTTTGCATTACTGCCTATGGAGCAGGAACAGTGGGACCCCCCCTCAAGGGGCATTACATGGGGTAAATAACTGGGGTACACTAAGTAAATAAAGTGGGGTACAGTGGGACATAAAATTATAGAACAAGTTATGTTCTCAGAATGATGACCCAGAGCATAGCCAAAACTAAAAAATATGCCCACCCCAAAACCTATGCTCTGAATCATCATTCTGGGAATGTGATGTGTGTGGCAGTCCCTACCCTGTTGCCTCAAATGCGTACCCTGCTCAGGTGGAGAGAGAGCACTGCGCATTTGAGGCAACATAAGTCCCCAATGATAGTGACTCAGTGACCCATGACCAATTTTTGGAAAAAATACCCCCAGAGATCTTATCAGTTTTTTGTTTTTTTTTATGAAACATTTTTTGGGGCAATTTAGTGGTTTATGGGGTTAAAACTTGGAATGTACTCCGGACTTGGTACATGTTGGGGTCAAATTATGGAAAATTTTAATGAAAAGGGAAAATGTGGTACTGCATGGAAGTGTGATACTCCCTGAAGCAGTTTTTAATGCAGAGGCCCGGATGATCGTGGCACGTGTCACATTGAGTGGTGGTGTCCTTCCGTATCCCCCTCCTGTTACACACACTGCATTTTTTCTGGGATTGTTCCTTCTTTCCAGTGTGGGGAACTTCACCTGGAAAGTGTTGGCCTGGGACAATCCTGGCACCTATAACTTCAGTTCCTTGGGAAGTCCGGCCTGCTCTTTCCCGGTCAGCAAAGATCAGGACCTTTAGGACTTCTTCTTGGAACTGAAGGTATGTCCCTGTGTTGCCAGCATACTGGGACAGTACAAAAGAGTTGTACATGGCAACCTGTATCAAGTAGACCGCAACATTTTTGTACCATACCCGTATTTTCCACATGGCGTTGTATGGTTTGAGGACTTGATCAGAAAGATCAACTCCCCCCATATACCGATTGTAGTCCAGAATACAATCTAGCTTGAGGACCGTTTTTGTGGTACCTCGCACAGGGACAGGTGAGCTGCCGTTACCATGAATTGAGGTCAGCATAAGGACATCCCTCTTATCCTTATACCTGAGCAGCAACAGGTTTTCATGGGTAAGGGCACGGGACTCACCCTTGGGCATAGGTGTCTGAACATAATTTAGAGGGAGGCCTCTCTGGCTTTTCCGCACGGTCCCACAAGGGGACGTAGATCTGGCGGCAAGGGATGTGAACAGAGGGATGCTGGTATAAAAGTTGTCCACGTAAAGGTGGTAACCCTTATCCAGCAATGGGTGCACAAGGTCCTAAACGATTTTCCCGCTAACACCCAGAGTGGGGGAACATTCTGGGGGTTCAATATGAGAATCTCGTCCCTCATATACTCTAAACTTGTAAGTGTACCCGGAGGTACACTCACAAAGTTTACAGAGCTTCACCCCATACCGCGCCCGCTTTGAGGGAATATACTGGCGGAAGAGGAGTCTCCCCTTAACCCCTTAAGGACACATGACGTTCTCATACGTCTCCATTTCCGAGTCCTTAAGGACACATGACGTATGAGAACGTCATGTGTTTTACCGGCCCCCCGCAACCATCTGGAGCGGAGCCGGTCCCCGATGCCTGCTGAAATCGTTCAGCAGGCATCGGGGCATATCGCCCAGGGGGGTCATTATGACCCCCCATGTCGACGATGGCCGCAGATCGCTGGACAATTCAGTCCAGCGATCTGCGGCGGATTCCGGGTCAATCGGGTCTCCAGTGACCCGGTGACCCGGAATTATTGGCTGATCGGGGCCGTCAGAGACGGCCACGAACAGCCAGAGCCAGCAGGGGTGAGGTGGCACTGGTGCCACCTCACGATCGCCCTGATTCGTCGGCCGGATTACCGGCCGACCAATCAGGGCGCCTGCTGCGGGTGTCACTCCCGCAACCCGCTCCGCCCCTCTTCCGGAGGACGTGAGCGGGTGCGGGACGTGCACCCCGGGTGCTGGGGACCCCGATCCCCGGCGCCCCTGTTGGGATCGGGGCCCCAGGAGCAGCGGCGGCGACGACGAGGGACTGACCTGTGCTGCTGGATCGTTGGAGGTGAGTGACAGCCTCCTGCTGTTGCTTAGCAACAGCTCCCAGCATGCAAAAATGGCATGCTGGGAGCTGTAGTTATGCAACAGCAGGAGGCAGACCACCACAACTCCCAGCATGCCCTTATGGGCATGCTGGGACTTGTAGTTTTGCAACAGCTGGAGGCACATTCTTTCTATGGAAAAGTGTACCTTCAGCTGTTGTGTAACTACAACTCCCAGCTTGCACAATCAGCTAAAGTGCATGCTGGGAGTTGTAGTGGTGCATAACTACAACTCCCAGCATGCCCGTTGGCTGTCGGTGACTGCTGAGAGTTGTAGTTTTGCAACAGCTGAAGGCACACTGAGTTAAGTAGTAAACCAGTGTGTCTCCAGCTGTTGCATAACTACAATCCCCAGCATCCCCAGCCAAAGTAGTATGCCTCCATCTGTTGCATAACTACAACACCCAGCATGCCCTTCCGCTGTCCGTACATGCTGGGGGTTGTAGCTTTTGCAACAGCTGAAGGCACACTGGTTGCAAAACACTGAGTTTGTTACCAAACTCGGTGTTTCACAACCAGTGTGCCTCCAGCTGTTGCAAAACTACAACTCCCAGCATGCACTGATAAACCGTACATGCTGGGAGTTGTAGTTTTGCAACAGCTGGATGTTCCCCCCCCCAATGTGAACGTACAGGGTACACTCACATGGGCGGAGGATTACAGTTAGTATCCGGCTGCAAGTTTGAGGTACGGCAAAATTTCTGCCGCAGCTCAAACTGCCAGCGAGAAACTACTGTGAACTCCCCGCCCGTGCGACTGTACCCTGAAAACACTACACTAACACACAATAAAATAAAAAGTAAAAAACACTACATATACACATACCCCTACACAGCCCCCCTCCCCTCCCCAATAAAAATGAAAAACGTCTGGTACGCCACTGTTTCCAGAACGGAGCCTCCAGCGGTTGCAAAACTACAACTCCCAGCATGCACTGATAGACCGTACATGCTGGGAGTTGTAGTTTTGCAACAGCTGGATGTTCCCCCCCCAATGTGAACGTACAGGGTACACTCACATGGGCGGAGAATTACAGTAAGTATCCGGCTGCAAGTTTGAGCTGCGTCAAATTTTCTGCCGTAGCTCAAACTGCCAGCGAGAAACTACTGTGAACCCCCCGCCCGTGCGACTGTACCCTAAAAACACTACACTACACTAACACAAAATAAAATAAAAAGTAAAAAACACTACATATACACATACCCCTATACAACCCCCCTCCCCAATAAAAATGAAAAACGTCTGGTACGCCACTGTTTCCAAAACGGAGCCTCCAGCTGTTGCAAAACAACTACTCCCAGTATTGCCAGATAGCCGTTGACTGTCCAGGCATGCTGGGAGTTTTACAACAGCTGGAGGCACCCTGTTTGGGAATCACTGGCGTAGAATACCCCTATGTCCACCCCTATGCAAGTCCCTAATTTAGGCCTCAAATGCGCATGGCGCTCTCACTTTGGAGCCCTGTCGTATTTCAAGGCAACAGTTTAGGGCCACATATGGGGTATCGCCGTACTCGGGAGAAATTGGGCTTCAAATTTTGGGGGGTATTTTCTGCTATTACCCTTTTAAAAAATGTAAAATTTTTGGGAAAACAAGCATTTTAGGTAAAAAAAATATATATTTTTTTACATATGCAAAAGTCGTGAAACACCTGTAGGGTATTAAGGTTCACATTACCCCTTGTTACGTTCCCCGAGGGGTCTAGTTTCCAAAATAGTATGCCATGTGTTTTTTTTTTGCTGTCCTGGCACCATAGGGGCTTCCTAAATGCGGCATGCCCCCAGAGCAAAATTCGCTTTCAAAAAGCCAAATGTGACTCAATCTCTTCTGAGACCTGTAGTGCGCCAGCAGAGCACTTTTCACACCCATATGGGGTGTTTTCTGAATTGGGAGAAATTGGGCTTCAAATTTTGGGGGGTATTTTCTGCTATTACCCTTTTTAAAATTGTATAAATTTTGGGAAACCAAGCATTTTAGGTAAAAAAAAAATATATTTTTTTACATATGCAAAAGTCGTGAAACACCTGTAGGGTATTAAGGTTCACATTACCCCTTGTTACGTTCCCCGAGGGGTCTAGTTTCCAAAATGGTATGCCATGTGTTTTTTTTTTGCTGTCCTGGCACCATAGGGGCTTCCTAAATGCGGCATGCCCCCAGAGCAAAATTCACTTTCAAAAAGCCAAATGTGACTCCTTCTCTTCTGAGACCTGTAGTGCGCCAGCAGAGCACTTTTCACACCCATATGGGGTGTTTTCTGAATCGGGAGAAATTGGGCTTCAAATTTTGGGGGGTATTTTCTGCTATTACCCTTTTTAAAATTGTAAAAATTTTGGGAAACCAAGCATTTTAGGTAAAAAAAAATATATATTTTTTTACATATGCAAAAGTCGTGAAACACCTGTAGGGTATTAAGGTTCACATTACCCCTTGTTACGTTCCCCGAGGGGTCTAGTTTCCAAAATGGTATGCCATGTGTTTTTTTTTTGCTGTTCTGGCACCATAGGGGCTTCCTAAATGCGGCATGCCCCCAGAGCAAAATTTGCTTTCAAAAAGCCAAATGTGACTCCTTCTCTTCTGAGACCTGTAGTGCACCAGCAGAGCACTTTTCACCCCCATGCGAGGTGTTTTCTGTATCGGGAGAAATTGGGCTTCAAATTTTGGGGGGTATTTTCTGCTATTACCCTTTTTAAAAATGTAAAATTTTTGGGAAACCAAGCATTTTAGGTAAAAAAAATATATATTTTTTTTACATATGCAAAAGTCGTGAATCACCTGTAGGGTATTAAGGTTCACTTTACCCCTTGTTACGTTCCCTGAGGGGTCTAGTTTCCAAAATGGTATGCCATGTGTTTTTTTTTTGCTGTCCTGGCACCAAAGGGGCTTCCTAAATGCGGCATGCCCCCCAAAAACCATTTGTCGCTCCTTCCCTTCTGAGCCCTCTACTGCGCCCGCCGAACAATTAACATAGACATATGAGGTATGTGCTTACTCGAGAGAAATTGGGTTTCAAATATAAGTAAAAATTTTTTCCTTTTTATCCCTTGCAAAAATTCAAAAATTGGGTCTACAAGAACATGCGAGTGTAAAAAATGAAGATTTTGAATTTTCTCCTTCACTTTGCTGCTATTCCTGTGAAACACCTAAAGGGTTAATACACTTACTGAATGTTTTTTTGAATACTTTAGGGGGTGTAGTTTTTATAATGGGGTCTTTTATGGGGTATTTCTAATATGAAGACCCTTCAAATCCACTTCAAAACTGAACTGGTCCCTGAAAAATAGTGAGTTTGAAAATTTTGTGAAAAATTTCCAAATTGCTACTGAACTTTGAAGCCCTCTGGTGTCTTCCAAAAGTAAAAACTCATAAATTTTATGATGCAAACATAAAGTAGACATATTGTATATGTGAACCCCAAAAAAATATATTTTGAATATCCATTTTCCTTACAAGCAGAGAGCTTCAAAGTTAGAAAAATGCAAAATTTTCATTTTTTTCATCAAATTTTGGGATTTTTCACCAAGAAAGGATGCAAGTTACCATAAAATTTTACCACTAAGTTAAAGTAGAATATGTCACGAAAAAACAATCTCGGAATCAGAATGATAACTAAAAGCATTCCAGAGTTATTAATGTTTAAAGTGACAGTGGTCAGAATTGCAAAAAACGCTCCGGTCCTTAAGGTATAAAATGGCCTGGTCCTTAAGGGGTTAAAACTGATAAGAAACTCATCGACAGAGCTCCCTGAAGGGTACGTAGGCCTCCAACATGGGTGGACATGCCACATTATCAGTGTAATGGAGGCATTTCCGAATGACCTCGAATAGCTTCCGTGTCATGACCATACTGTAAATCGGGGTCTGGTATAGGACGTCCCCGCTCCAGTACTGTCTGACACTTGGCTTTTTGACCAGGCCCATATGCAGCACGAGGCCCCAAAATGTCCTCATTTCTGCTGCATCAACAACTTTAGCTGTTTTTTAACTCCTACCTTTCCCTGCTCTAAGGGGGATCTTCTCTCCTGAGGGGCTCCGATCTTGCAGAAGGGGGGTCCCTGGCTTCTTCTTGCAGCTCTGACCGCTGACTGAACTCAGCCAGCCATCAGAGAGGCAAGAAGAGGTCATTAACCCCTCCCCATAGATACAGTGGGTGATAGGGGTGTATCCTACACCCCCGATCACCATGTATCTCCGGGTCATTGGGTCACACGTGACCCCCATCACTGGAATCACAGCGAATCGTAAGTGTGAATTCACTTGCAATTTGCGGCGATCTCGGACATGGGGGTGTCTGATGACCCCCCCTGGGCATTTGCGCGGGGTGCCTGCTGATCGATTTCAGCAGTCACCACGGTACGGGACCGAAATTCCCACCGGTGTACAGGTATGCCCTGGGTCCTTAAGTACCAGGGACCGAGGGCGTACCTGTACGTCCTGGGTCCCTATGTGGTTAAGGAGAACCTCGATAAGGGTTTTATCCAGAAATAATCCTCTCCTGTCATAGCTGGATTTTTATTTGTGGAAAAGAAGGATGGCTCTCTTCGACCTTGCATTGACTACTGTGGTCTCAAAATTACAATCGTGAAACGGTATCCTTTACCTCTCATTCCTGAGCTCTTCGACCGACTGTGGGGCGCCAAGGTCTTCACCAAATTGGATCTGCGAGGAGCATATAATTTGATCAGGATTCGAGGAGACGAATGGAAGACGGATTTTAATACACATGATGGGCACTTTGAGTACTTAGTGATGCCATTAGGACTCTTTAACACCTCTCCCAACTTGGAGGTGCATCGCACTCACATGCACCAGATCTTACTTCGCCTACGAAATAATAATCTTTATGCCAAACTCGAGAAATGCCTCTTTGAGAAGATGAGTCTTCCATTCCTGGGTTACATTGTCTCTAGCTAAGGCCTCCAGATGGATCCAGTCAAGTTGCCTTCGGTACTCAATTGGCCACGACCTGGCTTACGAGCCATACAGCGTTTTATTGGATTTGCTAATTATTAGACAGTTCATTCCACATTTCTCCTCGATTGCTCCAATTGTGGCTCTCCCCACGAAAAACGGTCATCCTAAATTCTGGTCCCCAGAAGCAGAAGAGTACGTTAACCTTTGAAATCTGCCTTATCTTCTGCACCTGTTCTGTCTAGACCCGGCCCAGAAAAGCCGTTATTTCTTGAAGTTGATGCAGGAGCAGGTGCCATCTTAACACAAAAGACCTCCAGGGGTAAAATGGTGACTTGCGGCTTCTTTTCTAAGACATTCTCACCTGCTGAGAGGAACTATTCTATTGGAGATCGGGAACTCTTGGTCATTAAGCTTGCCTTAGAAGAGTGGTGTCCCCTATTGGAAGGATCAACTCATCCAGTCAGTATCTACACAGACCATAAAGATCTTTTATATCTTCAGTCCGCACAACTTCTGAACCCCCGGCAGGCCAGATGGTCTCTTTTCTTTTCCCGGTTTAATTTCTTAATAATTTTCAACCTGCGCATAAGAATGTCAGAGCTGATGCTCTCTCTAGAGCTTCTGATGTAAAAGGTCCCAACTCTACTCCTCGGCATATTGTTCCTATTGAACAAATGATTACGGTGGCGCCTGCTCTTCAGCAAGTTCCTCCAGGGAAGTCTTTTGTGCCTCCTCTTCTGAGACGCAAAGTGTTGGGGCCATTCTTTTTTACTAGACGGGAATGCTGGAGTACGGAAGTCTATTCAATTGATCACCCGACATTACTGGTGGCCGAAACTGGACTGTGATGTCACCGATTTTGTACATTCCTGTACTACCTGTGCCTGTTACAAGACTCCTCGTCTCAAGCCTGTGGGTCTTTTATTTCCTGTGCCCTTGGTCACACATTGCTATGGACTTTATCACCGATCTGCCTCCCTCCTGCAACAACACATTTGGGTGGTCGTTAATCTTTTTTCCAAGATGGCTCATTTTGTGCCCCTCCCTGGACCCCCCCTTCCTTCTGATCCACAGCTGGCAGATCAATTCCTTCGACATCTCACATTGTCTCGGATCGTGGGGTTCAGTTTGTTTCCAAATTCTGGCGGGCTCTCTGCTCTCGTCTCAAGATCAAGCTTGCCTTCTGCATACCACCCCCCAAACCAAGTCAGGTAGGGAGGGTGAATCAAATTCTCAGATTATCTTTGTCATTTTGTTTCTGCTTGACAAAACGATTGCGCCAACCTCCTTCCCTGGGCAGAGGACTCTGAAGCTACTAAAACATAGGGATCAACCAATATCAGTTTTTCAGGGCCGATACCGATAATCGGTGGAGGTTAGGGCCGATAGCCGATAACTTATACCGGAATATCGATATAAGTTATCGGCTATTTATCCCCCCGCGACACCGCTGCAGATCATTGATTTAAAGCGGGCGCTTTAAATCAATGCACTGCTGTGGCTTTTGCGGTGCCATAGGCCACCGCCACCCGCTTCTCTCCCCCTGCCTGTCTGGGGGTCCTGAGTCCTATCACCGCCACCGCACCGCGAATGCCCCCTCCCGACTCGCCGCACCGCCCCCATTGCCTCCCCCATCCCCGGTTTTATAATTACCTGTTCCCGGGGTCCACTCTACATCTGGCTCTGGTGGCGTCCTCCTGAGCTGTCACTGTGCGCACTGACGGTGACGTCACGTCGCGCACATCACGTCACAGCAGGAGCAAGAAGTAGCGTGGGCCCCGGGGACAGGTAATTATAAAACCAGGGATGGGGGAGACAATGGGGCGGTGCGGTGGGGGGTGCGACGCGGTGCGGCAGATTGGGGGGGGGGCGGTCGCAGAGCTCTTGCCTCCACCTGCATGAAGTCGCAGGCTGACATGAAGCGAAGACCTCCTCCGATCTTTTCACCTGGCGACAAAGTCTTGTTATCCGCCAAGTATATTCGTTTTAAGATACCCAGCTACAAGTTAGGTCCCCGCTTCCTGGGCTCTTTCAAAGTCATGCAACGCATTAATCCTGCTGCCTCAATCTCTACTCATTCACGTCTCTCCTCAAACCCGTTATTTTTAATTGTTTTTCTCATAGGGATCTCTCTTCCACTCCTGTTTCTGGTTCCTCTGACATCTTTGAAGTTAAGGAAATTTTGGCCACCAAGATCGTCAGAGGAAAACACCTCTTAGTGGATTGGAAGGGGTACGGGCCTAAAGAAAGATCTTGGGAACTTGAAGAGAACATACTAGATCAAGGTCTGATTCATCTGTTCCTGCAGCCCAAAAAGAGGGGGAGTCTTAAGAAGGGGGTACTGTTACAGTTGGCACTACTGTCAGGCTTGCTGACTGCAAGCGCATCCCTCTCTCAGCTGCCGGAGCAGCTGCAGTTCGCATGTGGCTCCCGGGTCTCCCCTCTCTTCTTCGCTGCTCTGCATTCTTTGCTCTGTGTCTGCCAGCGCGTGTTCCCGCCCCTAGGGTGCGCGTGCCAGCTCTTTAAAATTTTAATGGGCCAGCACACCAGCAATTGGCGCCTGTGTGGTTTGACCCTTTATATAACCCCGCACTTCCTTTAATCCTTGCCAGATCTTTGTGCCCTTGTTGCCTAAGATAAAGTGTTTACCTGTGTCTTGCCTCATCATGTATCTGACCCCTTGAGACATATCCTGACCTTGCTCCTGTGCCTTTTGACCCTCTTGCTACGTGACATGACTTCATTGCTGCCAGCCCTTACCTCGTGCTTGTCCTGACTTCGTCTGTGCCTCATCCTTCCTGTGCCACGTTATACCTCGGCTGCCTGTGGGGATGAGTCGAATCAGGGGTAGCGACCCGGGTGCCGCCTACCGCAGAAAGTCCATCCCACTTTGCGGCAGCCTCTGGTGATTACCAGCGGCACCTTAGACTCCGCTCTCTGGTACGGCCTACGCCATTATACTCACAGGTCAGTGGATCCACCTCACCACAGCCGTTACAACTGATAAGTTCAAACAGTCAAACTCCACTATGGCCAAGACCAAAGAGCTGTCAAAGGACACCAGAAACAAAGTTGTAGAGCTGCACCAGGCTGGAAAGACTGAATCTGCAATAAACAAGCAGCTTGCTGTGAAAAAATCAACTGTGGCAATTATTAGAACATGGAAGACATACAAGACCACTGATAATCTCACTCGATCTGGGGCTACACGCAAGATCTCACCCCGTGGTGTCAAAATGATCACAAGAATGGTGAGCAAAAATGACAGAACCACACGGGGACCTAGTGAACAACCTGCAGAGAGCTGGGGCCAAAGTAACAAAGACTACCATCAGTAATACACTACGCTGCCAGGGATTCAAACCATGCAGTGCCAGAAGTGTCCCCTTGCTTAAGCCAGTACATGTCTGAGCCCGTCTGACGTTTGCTAGGGAGCATTTGGATGAAACCAAAGTACAACTTTTTGATTAAAAACTCAACTCGTGTTTGAAGAAGAAAGAATGCAGAGTTGCATCGAAAAAACACCATACCTACTGTGAAGCATGGGGGTGGAAACATCATGCTTTTGGGCTGTTTTTCTGCTAAAGGACCATGTATCGTGAGATTTTGAGTGAAAACCACCTTCCATCAGCAAGGGCATGGAAGATTAAATATGGTTGGGTGTTTCAGCATGACATTGATCCCAAACACACCGCCCGGGCAATGAAGGAGTGGCTCTGTAAGAAGCATTTCAAGGTCCTGGAGTGGTCTAGCCAGTCTCCAGCTCTCAACCCCATAGAAAACCTTTGGAGGGAGTTGAAAATCTGTGTTGCCCAGCGACAGCCCCAAAACATCACTGCTCTAGAGGATATCTGCATGAAGGAATAAGCCAAAATACCAGCAGTGGTGTGTGAAAACCTTATGAAGACATACAGAAAATGTTTAACCTTTGTTACATACCTTTTGTTGGCTATGACAAAGTATTGAGATCAACTTTTATTATTGACCAAATACTTATTTTCCACCATAATTTGCATATAAAAATTCTTTAAAAATCAGACAGTGATTTTATGGATTTATTTTTCCTAATTATGTCTCTCATAGCTGAGGTATCCGTATATGATGAAAATTACAAGCCTCTCCTCTTTTTAAGTGGGAGAACTTGCACAATTGGTGGCTGACTACATTTTTGCCCCAATGTAAATTGTGCTACTGTTTTAATTCCTCTGTCAGTCGGTAAGTTATGCTCAACATTCCCATGTTTTTGTTAGTATAGTAGTTTTGGTTCTACTTTTTTATTTTTATTTACACACCCGTTATATTTAATATTGAATAGGAGAATTCTCTGCAAATTTTGTGAGGTTCTACCTACGGACTGGAGTACCACTCCAGTTCATATATCACAAAACCACTACCCCATCTAATCTGCTTTTAATAGCAATATTTTCACTTCTGACTTTGCTTTGCTTGAGAATGGGATTGTGTCCCAAGTGCAATGTTTGCACGTTTTGCTTGTACATCTGTATTAAGGTGCTGTATAGCAGCATTGAGAGATGTATATTGAGACAAAAGGTAATAAAGGGAAAATGACAAATGCATACATAGATGCTATTGATGTAATGTGCTGTACATAAGCAGATAATGTGGGCTGAAACTTTATATGTTGGAATGACATCAAGATCCAGTATATCACGTGAACTGAAATGGCATGTGTTAAAAATGGTGTAAAAGTTAAAATTGGATGGGACAAAAAGAAGGGGGGTGGGGAAGACAAGCAATAATAATAAAAATAAATTAGTGATAGAATCCGCCCATGTTATGTACCTTGGCCAAAATTCCAGATGCTGTTGGCATAATGTAGGGTATAATTTTAGATGTCAGATCGAGCTCATATCATGGTCTCGACGATTCCATTAAAGAGGCACTGTCATTGTTAAAAACTTTTCATATATTGCAGGACACATTATAATATGACATTTCACAATATACACCTGTTAAAAAAATAAAAATAAAAAATTCAGCTGAAATTCAAGCTCAAAATAGCCACCACGAGGGTTCGCCTGGTCTTTTAGCCAGACAGACTAGTCTAGATTTTACAGCATGCTGGATACCGGCCGTAAAGCATACCGGTATCCAGTATAGGAGATTTCTATTGTGTATGCAAAACTACAGATAAAGGATGTGTGGACCTGCCGGGAGCTGTAGTCTTAAAACAGCTGGAGGCAACACTGCTCTAACACAGTTATTCACAAACATTGCAGCTTCAGTTGTTACTAAACTACAACTCCCAGCATGCTGAAATAGTCAAAGCTTTCTCGGACTCCTGAATGACAAAGAAGTTGATCAGACATTCAGGAGTCTGTGAAAGATGAATGACACACAGTGACAGCTATGCTGATTAGCATCCAGCTTTACTAGAAGATAAAACAGATCGAACATGTATTCATAAAAATGCTGTACTTTTATCTAAAAAATCCTTACACTAATTTTATAAAGATCTATTCTTATTTTTATACATTTTATCCTGTTATGAATTCACCATAATGTCTTCTGATTACTGCAGGCAAGCTCCAAGCATCTTCCTTTGACACATGACACAGCATAAAACCAGAGAGGAAAGGGTTACATAGTAGAGAGTACTGATTGGCTGATTGCACAGGCTTGCTCCTGTGAGGGAGACAGACTGACACGCCCCCTCCAGCCTGCACAATGAAAAAGTAACTCACCAGCAGATAAATGCTTATATCTCTGGATATATAGGTCCGAGACACATACAAATTATAATCACATGATCAGGATTGGGACCTGAGTAACATATCACTTTTTATTTGCACTATGACAGGTACGCTTTAAGTCCTCTCAGAGAGATGGTAGACAATTTATACATCCAGAAGACCTTTTTTTTAGCATTATGAACCTATTGGATGAGTCACTCGGTATGTGGTCTATTGGCATGACCGTAATAAGATTCTCACCATCTGGATGAGAAATTGCACAATGTCTGGATACACTGTGAAGCATAAAGTTGTTCCTGATGTTTTGCCTATGTTCGTTCAGGCGGTTGCGTAGTAGCTGTATAGTCCGCCCGACCTATTGTTTCCCACAATCACATTCCAATAAGTAGATTACAAAGGAGGACTGGCAATTGAGTCTTTGCTTCATCTTGTATTTTTCTCCAGTATTGTTGGAGCGGAACTCAATAGTCCTGTTCTTGATTTCTTTACAACACAGGCATCTCTTATGGTTGCATTTAAATGATCCAGGTGTCAAAATTGGATTACAGCGGTCGTGTTGATTGAGAATGCTTGGAGCAAGGCTATTTCTGAGTATTTCTGACTGGGTGCCCGTCTGAATGTAACCTGCAGCTTATTGAGTAGCTGGCTCCTAAGCAGGTCATCGTTTTGTAGGATGTGCCAATGACTATTCTAGATTTTCTTAATTTCCGTTTAGGCATTACAATAGGTAGTGATAAAATTTAGTCTCTTTCTTGCATCTATATTAATATCCGCATTTCCCATTTTGTCGGATTTTAGGCACTCTGTTTGGCTTGTCTCTTACCCTCTCTTGTATGCATCCCTGATGGTGTCCTCAGTGCAGTTTTTACGTACCCTTTTGTATTGTCCATAAGGCACATTCTTTAACCACTGTTTATAGTGGGCACTGTGGTAATCATGGTAGCGGTTTACATCGACCTGCTTGAAATATCTACAGGATAGGGCAGTGTTACTCAAGCACGGTTCTCAAGACCCCCTAACAAGTCATGTGTTCAGGATTTCCTCAGTCTTTCACAGGTGAGATAACTCCGGTGATAGCGGATTCACTGTCCATAAATATATCACCTGTGAAAGACTAAGGAAATTCTGAACACATGACCTGTGGTGGGGTCTTGAGGACCACACTTGCGAAACACGGATGGGGATGAGTGTATGATTGCGGGAGGTTCGACTACTGGGACATGGTGGTAGTAGAATAGGAGGAGGAGAAGTATAAGTGTAATAGTAGAATATGAGTTGTTGTAGTAGAATAGTGGCAGTAGACTAGGACTAGTAGCAGCAGATGGAGAATAAAAGTAACATTAAAGTTATGATAGAAATTACCACTCCCTCTGCTGTGCAAGAGCTGGGTAAAACTTTTGTTCCCTCTGCCCAAGATGAGCTGGGCCGAGGGTGTGTGTGCCATGCTGACAGAAAACTGTGCATGCATCTCACAGTTAGGCTGTTTGCATGAATTTATAGTGTAGATAGTCTATTACTTTGCCCTTTACCTCACCAAAATTAAACTCTCCTCTTTGACTGGTGTCTGCACTTTAGGCCTCTGACCTCTGTCCTGAATACCTGGCTTGAACACAAAATCAACACAAAGTCCTCCAAAAGTTCTGATCCCATTTCACTGTCACACTTCCTCTTCATCACTGTTTTCAAGCCAGTAACTGAGGATAAAGTATCTGGGCTCCTCTCTTTCTCACGCGCCCCCCCCCCCCTCCCCCTCTACCTGCATTAGTGACCTTATCTTCTCACACCTCATCCAGTCTCTCACCCCGGCTAACACCTGTCACTTACCTAAAAAATTTAACATCTCCCTTTCTTCCAGTATCTTTCTTTCCTTCTTCAAACATTCTGCTATAACCCCATTACTGAGAAAAAAAAGAACATCTCTGGACCCATCCTGTGCAGACAACTATTGACCAGTCATTTTCTCCCCTTAATCTTTAAATTCCTTTAACGCCTGGTCTATTCCTGCCTAATCTGAAATGTCTGGGAACTCACTCATTGACCTACAGTCTGGTTTCTGTTCCCTACCTTCCATAGAAATGGGCCTAAAGTCATTTATGATCTTCTGACTGCCAAATCTAATGACAATTAAACCTGTCTGTGGCTTTTGACACTGTATATCACCTCTTCCTCAGTAGTCTCCGTCTCTACGCCACTGGTATTAAAGGGGTAGAGTGGAAAACAAATGTTTTTAAATCTACTGGTGCCAGAAAGTTAAACAGATTTATAAATTACTTGTATTTAGAAACCCCTTAAGGACCAGGGGTTTTTCCGTTTTTTTGCACTTTCGTTTTTTCCTCCTTACTTTAAAAAATCATAATGCTTTCAATTTTGCACCTAAAAATTATTTTGGTTTATTTTTTGCATCACCAATTCCACTTTGTAATGACAGTCATTTTACCTAAAAATCTACGGCGAAACAAAAAAATTAAATCATTGTGCGACAAAATAGAAGAAAAAACACCATTTTGTAAGTTTGGGGGCTTCCGTTTCTACGCAGTACATTTTTTGGTAAAAATGACACCTTATCTTTATTCTGTACATCCAAACGATTAAAATGATACCCTACTTATATGGGTTTGATTTTGTCTGTCTTCTGGAAAAAATCATAATTTTTTGCGCCATGATCTGA
Organism: Hyla sarda; assembly: GCF_029499605.1. Classification (NCBI taxonomy): domain Eukaryota; kingdom Metazoa; phylum Chordata; class Amphibia; order Anura; family Hylidae; genus Hyla; species Hyla sarda. The sequence continues at coordinate 254,693,339 of NC_079189.1, read as the reverse complement.
AGTTTTTAGCGGTACCATTTTTGTATTGATCGGACTTTTTGATCGTTTTATTCATTTTTCCATGATCTAAAAAGGGACCAAGAATAGCATTGTGCAATTGACCGAGCAGTTTAATTAACGATCTATTTTTATGGTTCGGACATTTATGCACGCGGCGATACCACATGTTTATTTTTATTATGGTTACATTTTTTTTATGTGGAATTTGGGAAAAGGGGGGGGGGTGATTTAAACTTTTAGGAAGAATGACTAGATTCCTCATACAGTTCAATGTGATTTCATCCAACCACATTGATCTGTGTGCTCTGCGCTTAATTGATAAAGCCTGGTCCTGCCAAGCTTTATCATTCAGAGCGCAGGAGCCGGCGAAGCAGGAGAGGTAAGCCCTCCAGCTACCTCAGAAGTGGATCCACCTCACTGGACCACCAGGGAGCGTTTAAATGTCCCTTTAGACACCGTTGTCAACTTTGACAGCGACGATCTAAAGGGTTAATAGCCGGCCGCATGTCTGCTATTAACGCCGGCCCTCAGCTACAGGAATCAGCTGGGGGCTGCGCGGTATGACGTGGGCTCGAGTCGGGAGCCCGCATCATACAACAGTTGCCGTCTGAGGACGAGCCGGCTCATCCTTAGTCGGCAACCGGTTAATCATTCTGCAACATACAGCTGCTGTAGTTGTGTAGTTCTTTCCAGTCTGACCTCAGTGCTCTCTGCTGCTAACACTGTCCGTGTCAAGAATTTGTAAAAACAAATTCCAATAGGAAATCTCTCCAGCTCCAAACAGTTCCTGACATAGGTGTTAGCAAAGAGCATCGGCTAAGTACTGGCTTTAAATTTTTTAACATTAGAAATTTATAAATCTGTTTAACTTTCTGGTACAGTTGATTTGAAAACTTTTTTCCATCGGAGTACCCCTTTAACCCCTTAAGGACTCAGGATTTTTCAGTTTTTGCACTTTCGTTTTTTCCTCCTTACATTTTAAAAATCATAACCCTTTCAATTTTCCACCTAAAAATCCATATTATGGCTTATTTTTTGCGTCACCAATTCTACTTTGCAGTGACATTAGTCATTTTACCCAAAAATGCACGGCAAAACGGAAAAAAAATCATTGTGCGACAAAATCGAAGAAAAAACGCCATTTTGTAACTTTTGGGGGCTTCCGTTTCTACGCAGTCCATATTTCGGTAAAAATTACACCTTATTATTCTGTAGGTCCATACGGTTAAAATGATACCCTACTTATATAGGTTTGATTTTGTCGCACTTATGGAAAAAAATCATAACTACATGCAGGAAAATGTATACGTTAAATGTCATCTTCCGACCCCTATAACTAAATTTTTCACGTACAGGGCGGTATGAGGACTAATTTTTTGCGCCGTGATCTGAAGTTTTTATCGGTATGATTTTTGTTTTGATCGGACTTTTTGATCACTTTTTTATGGTATGAAAAGTGACCAAAAATGCGTTTTTTTTAACTTTGGAATTTTTTTGCGCGTACGCCATTGACCGTGCGGTTTAATTAATGATATATTTTTATAGTTCGGACATTTACGCACGCGGCGATACCACATATGTTTATTTTTTTTTACACTTATTTTTTTATGGGAAAAGGGGGGTGATTCAAACTTTTATTAGGGAAGGGGTTGAATGACCTTTAATAACACTTTTTTTTGCAGTGTTATAGGTCCCATAAGGACCTATAACACTGCACACACTGATCTTTTACACAGATCACAGGCGTGTATTAACACGCCTGTGATCAGTGTTATCGGCGCTTGACTGCTCCTGCCTGGATCTCAGGCACGGAGCAGTAATTCGCCGATCGGACACCGAGGAGGCAGGTAAGGGCCCTCCCGGTGTCCTGTAAGCTGTTAGGGACGCCGCGATTTCCCCGCGGCGGTCACGAACAGCCCGACTGAGTAGCCGGGTCACTTTCACTTTAGAAGCAGCGGACAGCTTTGACCGCCGCTTCTAAAGGGTTAATACCGCACAGCGCCGCGATCGGCGATGTGTGGTATTAGCCGCGGGTCCCGGCCGTTGATGAGCGCCGGGACCAACGCGATATGATGCGGGATCGCGGCGCGTAAATATACGTCCTGCGTCGTTAAGGATGCCACTTTCTCCCGGTTTTCTTCCCACCACTATGAACGCTTCTTCAGTGTCTCCTTTTCTGGCTCTACTACTTCTCTTCCCCTTGCTGCTTAGATTCCCCATGGGATCAGTTCTGTGTCTCTTTTCTCTCTACACATTCCCCCATTGGAAAAACAGATTTTTTTTCCAGTAACATCTCTACACTGATTACACTCCGCTCTATAACTTCATTGACTGTCTCTCTGCAATCTCAAACATCAAAACTAAATCTTTCTTAAACTGAACTTCTTGTATTTTCTTAATCAACTAATCTACCTAAATCTGACAATTCCATATCAGTGTGTGGTAGTACCATAACTCCCGGGCAGCAAGCTCACTGTCTTGGAGTTATGTTAATAGAAAGGGGAGAAGGCGCTCATGTGCAGGACTCCAGGTAACACCAAAGGGAGGAGGGAAAGGAGGAAAATGGCCTCTTACCAAAGTTGGTTGTGTAACATACACAACAATGGGAAGCACATATAGCCGATTCTGACTGCAGCCGTCCTGTTGAGATATAGCATCAAGTAAATAAGAACTTCAGGAGAGGACAGAATTAGCCGGCACTGTCCGGAACAAAATGAATGGATACACGGATACTTCAAGTGAGTAGCTTTATTGTAACAAACATGTAACGAGTTTTGCTGCGCATGCGCAGCTTCCTTCATGCCTAATGATACTGTGCATGTGCAGCAAAACATGTTGCATATTTGTTACAATAAAGCTACTCACTTGAAGTATCCGTGGATCCATTTGTTTTTTTACGGACAGCACCGGATCGGTCTTTCACTCCCTATATTCAATCCATTTCTTGTTCTTGTCAACTGCACCTTAAAACAATCTCCAAAATATGCTTGTTTTTCACTATTGAAACTGCTAAAACCTTCATTAATGCTTTGAATCATTCTCACCTTGACTACAGTCACCTTGACTCTTTACTAATAGGCCTTCCCTTCTCTAAACTATCCCCTAATAGGCCTTCCTTTCTCTTAAAGGGGTTATCCACCATAAGCTGATTTTAGTAGTACATACCTGCCAGAACTGGATATTTCCTGTTGAATTTCATTCTCTAAACTACACATCCCATAGTTTCATAGTTTGAAAGTTTGAGGTCACTTTCCTCCCTTCCACACATCAGCCACCCCACCCATTGAAACACACCAGTGATCTCTTCAATGCAATACACCAGTGTTTTCTAATCAGGGTGCCTACAGCTGTTGCAAAATGATCTCTCACCCACCCAGCAGTTGCTCCAACCAGTGAAGCAGGACAGACTCCCTCTGATCACCTGACTAGTGATGTCAGGTCTCGACGCACTGCAACCTGGGAAATCCTGAGACCAAAGTCATTTTGTGCGCTGTTAAATATAAATATTGGGGCAATAAAGAAGAATTGTGAGACCACCGTCACACACAGGTACAGACACTATTATGAACTACACTAACTTTAAAGCTCCTGTAGCATAGTAAAAAAAAAAATATCCTGGAATATCCCTTTAACTCTACCCTTTCCAGTCCATGCTAAATGCTTTAGCAACACTCCTCTTTCTCTACAGTCAGTTTCCTCCTGTATCAGTCAGCACACTAGTTACCCGTTCAGTCCAGAAAAAAAACAAAATCTTCACTCTCACCTACAAAGCTCTCCACAGCGCTGCACCTCCCTACATCTCTTCCCTCATGTCGGTCTACATTCCCCCACACGTGCTCTCACCTCTGCTAATGATCTTAAACTAACATCTTCCTGCTTCACTAGTTCTCTGGAACCGCAACATTTACGTTTTTAAATATGTCCCAAAGTCTTCAAGCAGGTCTATAACATCTGCTAATTGGTCTCCCTTACTATCACTTTGCTCCCTATTGTGAACTTTGGAGACATCAAGAGTGCCTTATTCGCCCGTCTCCCCTTACGCGCTATGCACTTCAGAGATTAGCTAGTGACTGGTTTACCCTCCTTTATGTAACCTACCCTACTTATAAAACATGGCTGTGCCATTGTATCAATGAAGCATTTTCTGCCTTTTGTCTCAACCCCATTCCTCTGTAAGCTCATGAGCAGAGCTCTCACTCTTCCTTTCTGAATATTTAGTGTGTAATATTGTAATGTCTGATACCTGTCTACTTGTATCCCCAAGATTGTAAAATGCTGTGGATTTTATTGGTTCTATGTAAATTATTATTATCACCAAACAAAAACAATGCCACGTGTGTACCTACACCAACAATGATAAATTCCCCTCTACAACACACACAAGAAAATCCCCACTCACTATACTATACATAAACAATTTGTAACATGCTGATTAAACAAAAAAAAACAAAAAAACAGTTACATAGTCCATCAAGTTCAACCTATATCCCTATTGTATCCCTACCATGGGAAAAAATGGCAATTGTCCCATACCAGGTGGGAAAATCCCTTCTTGGCTCCAAATACATCAGAATAAATCACTGGATCAACATTATCTCTATAACTCTAGTATCTATAACCTGCAATGTTTACCAAGACCACTTCCTCTGGCAGTCTCTGTGCTCTTACAATAAAGAACAAGTAGTGTATGCAGGTGTAGAAACCTCCTTTGCTCTAAACGTAGAGGATGCTCCCTTGTTCTAGATACAGTTCTTGGTATAAATAGGTCATGGGAATGATCTCTGTAGTTCACCTTTTATACAAAGTTATTAGGCCCCTAAGCTGTCTTTTTTTCTAAACTATTATAATCTGATAAATGTTTTGGGTGCTCCCATATCCCTTATGTTCCCTCAGTGCCTCTATATACTTCTTGTACACTGGTGCCCAGTACTGTACACAGTATTCCATGTGTTGTCTGACTAGTGATTTGTACAGTGGTAGAATTATTTCCTTTGTGTGGGCATCTTTGCCCCTATTGATGCATCCCATGTTTTATTTGCTTTGTCAGCAGCTGCTTGACACTGGTCACTACAGGTAAATTTACTATTAACTAAAACTCCTAATTCTTTTCCATGTCATTTGTCACCAGTGTTTTTGTCACATATTAACATTCATCTTCTCTCATCATATGCATAACCATTATCAGTGTTGAACCTAATCTTCTATTTCTCAGCCCAAACTCCCAACCTATCCAGATCCATTTGCAACAGTGCACCGTCTTCTATTGTGTTAACTGATTTTTAGAGCTTAGTATCATCTACAAAGAATGATTCATATACTTTATAATTGATCTAAAAGGTCATTGTGGACATAAACTTAAATTACATTTGTAAAATGATAATTCAAAGCAAACCTCAAGTCCAGAGTAGATTTTTATTATTTGGTCTTACAAAAAATACAAAACTTCAGATGAATTCCTTTTAGATAACAAAAACCTCCATTTAGCTGCATCAGAAATCAGTTAAAATACAGTAAAGTGCTTTTTCCAGATTTTCTTTCTTCTATAACTGATTACATTTCCCCGTGTCGCAAAAATTTGTTAATTGAGGAATACCTTTTTATTTACGTTATTTACAATTCCACAGTGCTTTATAACATATGCATTAACGTTTGGCCATTCAAACATGTAAAAAGAAGCTATACTGTCTGTGTTTACTCCACATAATTTTACAATTCAATAAGGAGGATTTATTTTTCATAGTAGTTTTGAGGTGCCAGATTTACTCCAATATACAACTGAACTTCTCGCTACATTAACAAGGCTGTAAAACGCAAGTTAAAAAATACAAAAGCATACTTCTTCTTTGCCTTCCCTAAAAATTTTCTAAGTATACCAAAATATAAAGTGGAGATGCATGCATGAGAGTTTGCCATCTGTGGTACATTCAGCCTGATCTGTAAAAGAAATGGTTTGAACTCCCAACAGTGAATAAGGTTTTAACATTTGAAGTATCAATGCCATTTGTTGTCAGTTCCTGAGACCTGAGTACATGATGAATCGCAAACAGATTAGGTTAATTTTGAACCTTATAGCACAAAATAAAACTGTAAAATCAGTTACAATGTCAAACCAAATTTTCTTGCCTCTTGGGTTAACCTGCAGGTGACATTAAAGTTGATTCTTGCTATATTTAGAATCCTTCATGCTAGAATAACCCATTGTTGACAAGAATTAATCAACAGTACAACTACACCCAAGACATTTAAAGCAAACCTTAGTCGATTGTCACGGCTGCAGGATCGATTTTAAAATTATGCCTCAAGTTCAACGCTTGAGTCTTGCCCCAAGACTAAGGAGACATTTTCTCAAATGACTATTCAAATCTATGGAACTTCCTGCACATATGTCTTCTGATCACACTAATCTTGGGGCAGGTCTCAAACTCCGATGCTGCCAGGACAATTGTTGGAGTTATGCTTTAAAGGGATATATTTGAAGGGACAATATTATCAATATTTCATAGCACTTACTGTTTAAATGATACCTCAAAAAAACTAAATACAAACAGCTCAATACTGTACAACCGTGCTGCTCCAACATTGGCTGCCATATTCAGGTTACTATACAACTAATTTACAGAGCTGCCCATTCACACAGGACAGCTCTCTTTGGACTCATAACATGCATGTACAGCTAAGAGTGCATTTATTTTTAAAATGGGAGAAAAGTAAGCCACTGCCAGACATCTCAAATGCCATGAAAATCAAATGCCTGATTCTTCTGAACCTCAACATCTGTCAGGGAAATCAGGAGGGCCCAAATTAAATAGACAGTAAGCCCAGCTAATATCAGCAGCTTAGCCTATCATTAAAGTGTATGGCCATCTAGAAGAGACCATCCCCTCCAAAACTCCTACTTACAGTCGTAATCTTGAAAATATCCTTATTCCAAATCTGGAGTCTCTTTCTACTCACTTGCATTCTCCCATAGCAAGCCTGCAAACAGGACTTGCTAATTCATAGAGGACTACTTAAAGGGAACCTGTCACTTTAAAAATGCAGTCTAATCAACATAATTCATTTTGTTATAGAGTAGGAAAAGCTGAGCAGAATAATATAGTTTTATGGGAAACGTTTCAGAAAAATTTGTCATTTACACTGCTCATTCTGGGTTAAGTAGTCAAATCGGTGGTCCTACTCAGTGACAATGTTTTATATGTACACTAATATAGAGATCGCTATCAAGCTCTAAGTAGGACTATCCACATGACTATTTAGCCCAAAATGCTGAGATAAAAGCAAATATATATATAATTCTGTTTAACAGATTTTGTTTTGACTGAGCGATATAATGTACAGTACTATGTAGACTCCTCCATATAGGTAGGGGGGGGGGATTTGGATGTAGCAGTGTCCCTTTAACATCCTTGCTTAGATTGACTTTTCCACATTTGGAGATCTACACTTAAATGTGCAGATAAAGATCCAGAAGAGATAAAAAGAAAAAACATAATCCCTGAAATTTGATGAGAAAAAAAATATATATTATGTATATATCTACAGGGCAGTTTCTGAAAAAACTGCATTCAAAAGCTCTTAATATAAGACAAAGTTATGTTAATTTACCAATCATAAAATGACTATTGTATTAGATTTAGTCCAGGTGCACACCTGCAGATTATATGCTGCATGAAAAGCACAACAAAGCCTGCATGCAACATACAGTAATAGCCACAACTGTAACCACATTTATGCATATGGAATGTTTGGATTACAATACTTGAAACCTTAACAGTAGCAGAACCACCCAGAAAATTATCTTAAAACTTCTACTCAATTTCTGAAGTAGGCCAAATTAACTGTTCAAAACAAACATTCCATATTGAGTTATCGATCCAAAATTAGAGCCTTACCACTTAGCATTGCGTAAAACATGGAAAATGTGCAAGCCTGTTACTTGCACTAAGGCACTTTTTTTTTTTTTTTTTTTTTTTTAACTACAGGGCATCTTCATAATCAACTAAAACAATGCAGAAAATCTCTTCTCTCCATTGAACAAAACAAATTTAAGTGTTACACCAGAGTTTTGCTATTTGTTTCTTGCCTGTACTGCATAGTTTATGTGAGGCAGCCATACTAAAAGCACATTATTGCTTAGAAAAAACCCCAGCTGAAAATATCCCAGTTTTTACATTTGTTATGATGACCCAAACATTAAAGGGGTATTCCAGGCAAAACCTTTTTTTATATCAACTGGCTCAGGAAAGTTAAACAGATTTGTAAATTACTTCTATTAAAAAAATCTTAATCCTTCCAATAGTTATTAGCTTCTGAAGTTTTCTGTCTAACTGCTCAATGATGATGTCACGTCCCGGGAGCTGTGCATGATGGGAGAATATCCCCATAGGAACTGCACAGCTCCCGGGACGTGAGTCATCAGAGAGCAGTTAGACAGAAAACAACTCAACTTCAGGAGCTAATAACTATTGGAAGATTAAGATTTTTTAATAGAAGTAATTTACAAATCTGTTTAACTTTCCGGAGCCAGTTGATATATATAAAAAAAAGTTTTGGCCTGGATAACCCCTTTAACCCTTTCTTCTCTCACCTCAGATATTTATCAAATGTTGGTCACACAATACATAAGGCACTTTTAGACTGGGTGCTAATCAGCCAAATGAGCCATTTACTGCTGTGTGTAAAAGACACAGAGCACAGTGACTTAGTGGTTAGCACAGTCTTGCAGTGGCTAGGTCCTGGGTTCAAATCCCACCATGGACAATATCTGCAATGAGTTTGTATGTTCTCCGGATTTATGCCACACATACATAAAAGGTAAATTTAGATTCTGAGCCCCAAAGGGGACAGTTACCAATTTTGATGAACAGTGTAACACACTGCGGAATCTGCGGGTACTTAGTGAATTATCAAACAGCAAACTCATCTGAACAGCCATATAAAAACAATCCAGCAATTGCACTCCCAATAACTGGACTTCGTAAATGATCATTTTAATGAGTGTCAACCAACTTTCACAACCAAAATAATTTACCAGATTTCAATGAGATCAATTGGTTATTTACACTCAAGATTGATATTAGTCTTTCTGAATCTGAATATATACAGTCATGGCCATAAATGTTGGCACCCCTGACATTTTTCAAGAAAATGAAGTATTTCTCACAGAAAAGGATTGCTGTAACATGTTTTGCTATACAGGTTTAATCCCTTGTATTGGAACTAAACCAAAAGGGGAGGAAAAAAGGCAAATTGGACATAATGTCACACCAAACTCCAAAAATGGGATAGACAAAATTATTGGCACCCTTTCAAAATTGTGGAAAAATAAGATTGTTTCAAGTATGTGATGCTCCTTTAAACTCACCTGGGGCAGGTAATAGGTGTGGGCAATATAAAAATCACACCTGAAAAGCAGATAAAAAGGAGAGAAGTTCACTTAGTCTTTGCATTGTGTGTATGTGTGCCACACTTAGCATGGACAACAGAAAGAGGAGAAGAGAACTGTCTGAGGACTTGAGAACCAAAACTGTGGAAAAATATCAACAATTTCAAGGTTACAAGTCCATCTCCAGAGATCTAGATTAGCCTTTGTCTACAGTGTGCAACATTTTTAAGAAGTTTGCAACCCACGGCACTGTAGCTAATCTCCCTGGGCATGGATGGAAGATAAAAATTGATGAAATGTGTCAACGCAGGATAATCCGGATAGTGGATAAGCAGCCCCAAACAAGTTCCAAAAGATATTCAAGCTGTCCTGCAGGCTCAGGGCGCATCAGTGTAAGCCCAAACTATCTGTCGACATTTAAATTAAATGAAACACTATGGCAGGAGACCCAGGAGGCCACACTGCTAACAGACAGAAAATAGCAAGACTGCATTTTGCCAAAATAAACTTGAGTAAGCCAAAATCCTTCTGGGAAAATGTCTTGTGGACAGAGACGACCAAGGCAGAGCTTTATAGTAAAGCACATCATTCTATTGTTTACCAAAAACAGAATGATGCCTACAAAGAAAAGAACAGAGTACCTACAGTGATATATGGTGGAGGTTCAATGATGTTTTGGGGTTGTTTCGCTGCCTCTGGCACTAGGTGCCTTGAACATGTGCAAGGCATCATTTTGGGCCGCACTGTACAGCCCAGTGTCAGAAAGTTGGGTTTGCGGCCGAGATCTTGAGTCTTCAAGCAGGACAATGACCCCAAACATACATCAAAAATCACCCAGAAATGGATGGCAACAAAGAGCTGAAGAGTTCTGAAGTGGCCAGTAATGAGTCCAGATCTAAATCCCATTGAACACCTGTGGAGAGATCTTAAAATTGCTGTTGGGAAAAGGCACCTTCCAATAAGAGCAGTTTGCAAAGGAAGAGTGGTCCAACATTCCAGCTGAGAGGTGTAAGAAGCTTATTGATGGTTATAGGAAGTGACTAATTTCAGTATTTTTTTTCCAAAGGGTGTGCAACCAAATATTAAGTTAAGGGTGCCAATAATTTTATACAGCCCATTTTGGTGTTTGGTGCGACATTATGTCCAATTTGTTTTTTTCCTCCCTTTTTTGGTTTAGTTCCAATACACACAAAGGGAATAAACATGTGTATAGCAAAACATGTGTTAATGCAATCCTTTTCTGTGAGAAATACTTCCTTTTCTCTAAAAATTTCAGGGGTGCCTTTCAGGCCATGACTATCTGTATGTGTAGAAGCACCCTTAAACAACTAAAATCAAACCCAACAGTCTCCCCCATAATTTTGTAACAAATATTTCAAACAAGAAATCATTCACAATGAATATTGTTATACTGCTCAATGCATCTAAAACGAAAAATTATCACTTTTATTAAATAGATAGATGTATCTCCATTGTAACAGTCTGCATGCTGCCCAATGGTAATACTGCAAACAATCCTCATGTAGTCTGATCCCCCAGTTATGCCACCTTCCTTCTGTCCTAACTTGTCTGCATTCATTTTGTGAAAATTTTAAGGCAAAAGTCATCTATAAATGCATTGTTTAATTATTTCATCGTAGATGTTATAGTGCAATACACATCCTTCCCCATTAGTTTTCTGCAGCCTGTTTTTGTCTTGTCTGGTTCAGAGTGAACTCAGAAGTTGTCAAATTGTTTGGTCCCCAGCACCTCTTTCCTCTCTCCTAAATGATCACAAGAGCAAAACCAACTACATAAATCTGCTTAAAAATTCAGGAGAGGGGAGCTGGATACTGAGGCTGTAAAAGATAGTGATAGCTGCTCGGTCTTCTTTAGAACTATCTTTGACAGCCTCAGTGTCCAGCTCCCGCCTCCCCTCTAGGTCTTTATTAAATAATTTGCACGTTTCCATTGAGAGTGCATCTTCTCACATATATACATGATAGCTGCTCGGTATTCTTTAGAACTGAGTGTAAAAAGATGCACACTCAATAGAAACTTGCTAATTTTTTAATAAAGACCTAGGGTTAAAAATAATCAGTGCGCAGTTAGTACAATGAAATAATTCCTGCAACAGTCCTGTCAGTCGGAAATTGTGTTTATTCTAGCAACCTCTAAAACATGCTAGAAATGTGTATAAAAAAAAAAAAAAAAAAAAAAATAAGCGTTTCCAAACATACACCACATACTCCATAGAGAGAATTTTACCTTTTGAATGGGGGGGGGGGGGGGGGGGGGGGGGGCGGGGGTTGGGGGGTTTTGAAGACTAGATTCCCACTAAAGTCATCTGCTCACGCAAGTAAATTTTAAGCTGTGGGCTAACACATTGTTAGCTGTTATTGCCAGGAGAAGTGGTGAGCAGTTACTTGTTTAAGGGAGGCAGTATCATACAGAAGTCATTAAAAAGAATGGCTATCCATACTACAGTTAATACACCAAAGGATTGCTGACACATTGCAGCTTTTTGATATGCTCTATTGGATCAAACCCTCTGCTATAAAGTCAATATGGATAAACAAATCATATAGAAAGGAACAGTTTTCGTTACTTAAAGGGGTACTCCGGTAAAACCTTTTTTCTTTTAAATCAACTGGTGGCAGAAAGTTAAACATATTTGTAAATTACATTAAAATTCTATTGTAAATTCTATAAAAAAATCTTAATCCTTCCAGTACTTATTAGTTGCTGAATGCTACAGAGGAAATTCCTTTCTTTTTGGAACACTGATGACATCACGAACACAGTGCTCTCTGCTGACATCTCTGTCCATTTTAGCAACCATGCATTGCAGATTTATGCTAAGGGCAGCATGGTGGCTCAGTGGTTAGCACTGCTGCCTTGCAGTGCTGGGGACTTGGGTTCAAATCCCACTAAGGACAACAATAAATAAAGTGTTATTATAATAACGTCAGCAGAGAGAACTGTGGTTGTGATGTCATCAGAGAGCATTCCAAAAAGAAAAGAATTTCCTCTATAGTATTCAGCAGCTATAAGTACAGGAAGGACTAAGATATTTTAATAGAAGTAACTTACAAATATGTTTAACTTTCTGCCACCAGTTGATTTAAAAGAAAAAAGGTTTTCACCGGAGTACCCCTTTAAGGAAATGTCTGATTGAAAACAGAGCCCCTTCCAGACTTTACCCAGAAGTTAAACAAAGTTGTTTCAGAGCACCTTTAAACAGAATTTATTTGTTACTTCATGCATTTATACTATTTTAGTGACTTGTTTACAAAACGGTATTTGCTTTTATACAATTTGTGGTTGAGTTTCTTCTGGGGCATTGTCCCCATATCGTTTTATGGGATTCATAATGAATGCATCTGCAACGTTCCAAAAACAACAAAAAAAATAATAATAAAAAAGCACCAAGAAATTTAGGCTATGTAGGGACAGACATTTCGCAGACAGCAGGACTGCTTGGAAATGTGTTGTCTCCATAAATTGCAATGCATTTCCCAGAGAAAAACTGACATGTCAACCCTATTGGTGGAGACAAGAATTGGGATTTCCACTTAGCTCACAGTGCAGCAGAATCCCGTTAAAAGCAATGTGATTCTGCAGCAACTTAATTTCAAAGCAGAATTTTTGTGGTGGGGAAAAAAAAACACTACCAACTTTGCTTAAAAAAATAATGCCAACCTAGAGAATGCTGTGTTTTAAGAGAAGAACCACTACCACAAATAAAAAAAATAAAAAATAAAAAAACTGTTCCTAAAGAAGAAAAAAAGGGACAAAAAATAAATAAATAAATAAAGTATTAAATGTATTGCTAGTAGAGGATTTTACATTTCCCTAATTACTTCCAGCTAACATCAGGCTGCAGCTCTCTCCCAAGGACATTTATGTGCAATGGAGACTGGCTGCTGCTGTACATGCACTGCTTTATCCCGCCCCTTTACGGATGTGCAGAGGAAGAGGGGATGAATATTCATGCAGGGGACTGAGTAATCAAATGATGGGGACACAGTTATCGCCAAGAGCTGTTGGGAGAAAGCTGTGCACATACAGGTGCCTGGTAAGAAGCTTAAGAAACAGGGTCACCTCCACTATTTACCTGTATATTCAGGTTTGTGTCTGAGATCCTATTGTCAGTTTATCTTTAAACAATGTAATAGGTGGCCACATAGTATTCTTTTTTATAAAGTTTATTATAACGCATTATTTAAAAGGTGTTTTTCAGGACTTTTTAATGAATGATTTATTCGCTGATTGTTTGGATGCAGACAGTGGTTAATGGGTTATTGAAACATTATATATTTTATAGTGTAGTAAGTCACATTTTTTGAAGTTTTGGGAGTTCCCTGTGGACTTCTTGGTCATATTGTCCAAGTAGTGCTACAAACTATTTTTATAGTAATGTGGCACACCATATATTGCTATAAAGGTTTTTATGTAATCACAGCGCTTTCAGAATGCAAATGGTCAAGGCAAACACAGACATATCAGATGACCAATAGACATGCCTACTAGGTACAGCTATAAGGCCATGTTCTCTCTACTAAATACTACAAGTCTACTTCTGGTGCTTATGAAAAACAAGACCTAATTGTTCTGCACATATTCTGTCCATAGATAGAAAAAGGGTAGGGAAATCCTGTGTGAAGGATCTGAGAGAAAACCCAGTCTTACAAATCAAGAGAATATGTTGGGAGATTTCAGCTCAAAAATCACTCCAAATTGCGTTCATGTCATGTTGAGAGAAAAGGAGAGAAAAAAACACCACACTTGGTATGTAAATTTAGTTTAAACTGGTTTTCCCTAGTGAAAACTAGTTTTGACCGAACGCCTTTGTAAAAAAAAAAAAAAAAGGTAGGATTTACTGCTTTTCCCTAGTTCAAACCAGGCTTAATGCCTGCGTTCAAACTAGAATGTTACTGCTAATACAAAAACCTAACGTTGTATCCTATATATTATACCAAGTAATGTTGTATTCTCAACAAATGCCAAGTCATAGAAATTGTTTTTAATTCACAATTAACATTTAATTGCTTTTAACTGATGTAAACAGGTTTTCCAAGTTAGAACTAGTTTTAAAATCATATATATATATTTTCACAGAAGATAATGGAAATAGAGTGTGTGAAACGGCACATTCGCTTCTTACCACCTACTGCCCTGCCACTTCATCCGTCCATGTATAACCATCTGTTATTTTACGAATAAAGAACACAGCATCCGAATAGTGGTGAGTGATCCGTGTCCTCTTTTTCTATTCTCTTCTATGAATATATATGTTTAGCCAAGCCGGCGTGAGCACCGCCACCAGATTGCTGATGTGAAGTTTGTGATGTCTGTTATAACCGAGTCATTTTGTTAAATCTAGCTTTCTCCAGTTGAAAACCAGTTTTTACTGAGCGTCTTTGTGAAAACTAGAATTTAAAACTGGTTTAACTAGGCAAAACCAGTTTTAACGGTAAACATCTATATCTTAAAGAAGCACTTCATTTTTGTTTTTTTGCTCATATCATGCACACTCACTAGTCATACCCGAACTATTTACTAATAAATTAACCCAAAATCATGTGAATATATGGCCGGAAATTCTCATTAAAAATATGAGAATAGTCAGAACTTTTTTTTTCCAGATCTGTGCATCCCCATAGTAAACAGAGTGAAAGTATGCAAGTCTGAAACCACATTACATTTATTACTATGTGTAAGTTTGATTGGTTTTCATTTGACCAAGATAAAATTACTTGGCTAAATGTGTCAGAAGATGTCGGTCCTGGGTCAGCAGACTTCATGTAAACTACAAGATAACATCACCTACTGGATCCCCTCCTGCTAGCTCCCAGATCTGTATGCCGCTGCTGTTTCTATTGGATCATGATAAAGAGTAGTCGTGCACTTTCCCTGAGGTTGTGTTGACATACTAAGTTTTTGCAATTTTTTTTTGTTTTTGCTCCTTTTTTTGTTGTTGCTATGCTATCACTGAAAATGGTGCTGGTTTTATAAATTTTTAAAACTTTCAGTAAAAACTGTCAAAATGTGTAAAAAATGCAATGCAACTGTGTGAACAGTGTAATTTTTGCCTCAAAATGCCTCACTTGTGATTATTGGTCAAATCAATTTTGCCTCATGGAAAAACACACTTTGAGGGTGTATTCACACAGAGTATCCAACGTACATTTAATGCCAAGATTTGAAGCTGTGTTCAGTCAATTAGTTTAACCCCTTTATTACCCATCAAGTTTTGGCCTTCATGACCCAGTCCGTTTTTTCAAATGTGTCTCTAAGTGGTAATAACTTTGGACTGCTTTTACCTAGCAAAGTGACTCAGATTGTTTTTTCGAGACACATTAGGGGAGATTTATCAAAACCTGTCCAGAGGAAAAGTTGCCCAGTTGCCCATAGCAACCAATCAGATCGCTTCTTTCATTTTCAACAAGGCTTCTGCTAAATGAAAGAAGCGATCTGATTGGTTGCTATGGGCAACTTTTCCTTTGCACAGGTTTTGATAAATCTCCCCCATTGTACTTTACATTAGTGGTAAATTTTTGTTGATACATGAAGCGATTTTTGTGAAAAATATTGTGAACAAAATGTTCACTTCTCTGTTTGAAACTTTCTACTTATAAGAGAAATAGTCATGCCAAATATATTTAGTTATTAATTCACATCCACAACATGTCTACTTTATGCTGGCATCATTTGTTAAACATTCTTTTACTTTTTAACGACATTAGAAGGCATATTATTTTCTACAAAAGTTCAAAATCTAATTTTTTTGGTGAACAATTACATTTTGAATATATAGTGTGTGTATGTGTATATGTATATATATATATATCTATATCTATATATACATATACACACACATACACACACACACACGTGTGATACTACGAGTAGCGGCCAGTATCTGCATGACGTACATGTACCTTCCTGGTCATGACGTACATGTCATGGGTCAGGAAGGGGTTATATTAAAACCTGCAGCTTAAAATCCTGCACATCAAATTGACTCTGAATAAGAAAACTTCAAAATTACACAATATTAACTAGGGATGTAAGAAAAAAATCGATTCTCGCGATAATCGCGATTTTTCATTTGCCGATACAGAATCGATTCAAAATATTTTTGAATCGATTCTTTTAGGGATGTGGAATTTTTATCTGCGGACGCCCGGAACAGCATGTCCTGTCCTGGGCATCAGGAGATAAAAGTTCCACATTTGTGGAGCCGGGCAGGCCGGATCTGACACTGCTATGGAGCGGGCTCCGACTCGTGCCCGCTCCGTACTATGCGACCCCCGGCTGATTTCAGTAGCTGGGGGCCGCCGCTAATCGCCAGCATGCGGCAATCGCCGCGGCTGGCTATTAAAGGAGTATCCGGTGCGCACTTTTCTCATTTTATCCTATCCAGGCTGCAAAATAAAACGCACTTTATCTTACCTGCCAACGAGCCCCCGGAGCTCCGGTACAGGTGTTCGGTCCCCGGGCTGTATTCTTCTTACTTCCTGTTAGTCCGGCACGTCACATGGAGCTTCAGCCTATCACCAGCCGCAGCGATGTCCCGCCTCCGCTGGTGATAGGCTGAAGCTCCATGTGACGTGCCGGACTAACAGGAAGAAGAATACAGCCCGGGGACCGAACACCTGTACCGGAGCTCCGCGGGCTCGTTGGCAGGTAAGATAAAGTGCGTTTTATTTTATTTTGCAGCCCGGACGGGATAACATGAGAAAAGTGAGCACCGGAGTACTAGATCGCCGCTGTCAAAGCTGACAGCGGCGTCTATTGGGATCTATGAATGCTCCCAGGTGGGCGATATATCGCGATATATCGCGATATATCGGGATATATCGAATCGCCACACTGGTATCGCGATTCGAATCGCCAAATTCTTGGCGATTCACACCCCTAATATTAACTGACCTCAACCCACTTATTAATCTAATAAGTTCACCTGGATGAATGCCAGCACCAATAGCCTGACAACATGACCAGTTACAGTGATAAAATGCCAGATCCAATCTCTCTGAAAAGCCAGCCGCTTCATTAGAAATGTAAGCTGCATTACAGAAACACTTTAGCATGGAGTCAATCTCATGCCTGCTATAACAGGTAAGCAACAAGGCATACACACAAACCTCTCTAGCAGCCTATGTTGCACTACATAAGCAAAATATAAAAAATAAAAAAGAGCAGAGTGCTTCTGTAAGTGTAAATTCCAGAGTGTTTTTTTAAGGGTAAAGGAGTTCTCCAAGATAAATGTAAACTAAGCAAATTAAATGCAATTGTAGGAGCAAAACAAGCTTTCCATATGTAAAGCAAAGTTAATGCACAGTTTGCGGACATGCCAACATTATGTACATACTATGCATTCTGCTGACAACATTCAACAAGTTTAAATAAAATAAAAACAGACCAAACTCATCTTTGTTGATCATGCTATCTTTAGGACAATCTTTCGCACAAACAAGAGCCAAGGATCCTATTGATTTAAGTGCAATAGTCATGTAAAAAAGGCTTTTTAATCTGTGCACAAAGTGCACCTGGGTTTCACAAGTCTATTAATTGTAGTCATACCTTTGATGAAAAAGCAATCGGCTGGATACTTACAATAAACAACTTTGTAATAACGTCTAGTAAAGACAATCGGAGAGGCTCCAAGGCAGCACAGACTCTATGGCTATGTCACTCTACTGATTGACACACAGGACTCCCCCTGCCCAAGGCGGCCCAGTGTACTTTTCATATGTTGTCAGTTGTTGATTGGCAACACAGAAGTAGTACAATTATTGACTGACAAAGCCAGAGAGAGGCAGTACGGCCCGAGCATGGTGGACCCCGCCTCTCCGGACGACTCCT
The DNA here is from genome assembly GCF_029499605.1 of Hyla sarda. Classification (NCBI taxonomy): domain Eukaryota; kingdom Metazoa; phylum Chordata; class Amphibia; order Anura; family Hylidae; genus Hyla; species Hyla sarda. Next base: position 254,675,101 of record NC_079189.1, on the reverse strand, counting down.
GGACAGGATTATAAAGCTGTTCATTGTATGTATCCAGCCTTCTTTTTAAGAAAAGGTATACCTAGAATAGGCTTGTGAAGCCCTATTGCCCTGTGTGCGCAGCTTTACAAGCCTATTCTACATGACAGTTGCACTTTAAAGTTACACCACTCTGAACATGTAGGTGAAATTAAAAAAGTAACAAATGTTAGCAGTGTCCAAAGACTAGAAACACAAATGCAATGTAATTTTTGTGACAACACCAGTGGATACAAAAGTTTAGGTGCAGTTTTTTATTTTTTTACTTTTAGGTCCAAAAAACTGCATGTGTGATCCTAGCTTAAACCAGCTCAATTCATAAAATAAAATCGTTTGCAGTTATAGAAAAATTACGCAAACTTCAAAAATTTCTTTTATCAAATAACATCTGTTAACACTTAGGCTACCAATGAATCTAACATACTGTTTCGAAAATTCAGCTACAATATCTTGTATTAATTTGTTTATTCCATGAGTAAAAATTTTAACTTGGAATCATTTAATTAATGCTCCTGTATCTGGATACTAATGTTAAGAACTTGGGTTACTCTGATTTTCCTAAGAACATAAGCCTTATGTGAACAAATACCTCTTCTAGTATGTCATGGGTTGGTCAGCCAAACAGAAGTCCCTATACCACCTAAACACATCATGGTCGATCTAGGTAATTGGACAGAGCTTCTGAGCAAGTGTGATCACCAGCACTGAATACATTTAGGGTATGTTCTAAGAGGAAATCAGCCCAGGGGGTTCCATAATTTTCTAAGGGGTTGTGTGCCCTGCAAAATTAAGGGCAATATTTATTCATAGTATAACCCTCTCAAACAGGTGCTCCTGTTATTAAGAATTGATGATAAATCCTTTGGATGGTTATCAAACTGGTGGAGATCTTCTGCTTAACACCTCTGACCACTAGGTGCTTGAAATGGCTATGGTGCTCTTGTGAGCACTGCTTTATATTGCACACCTTAACATTTATAGTGGCTGTGCTTGTTATTACAGCCTTGTCCCATTTAACTGTAATACAATAATGGGCTGCTATGAATAAGACAGTTTAGTATAAAGGCTCACAATCACTGTTGCCACTTCAAAAAGTTGATTGTGAGAGTGCGGATACGGCAAACCCTGATTTAAGCATGCATCGGAGGCATTTCTTACACTAAAATTGCACTATTTTGGCAGTTTCTCAGTTCAGCATACCAATAGCAGCATAAACATTAAGGGGGACATTTATCAACAGCTGTCCAGAGGGAAAGTTGCTGAGTTGTCCATAGCAACCAATCGGATCGCTTCTTTCATTTTTCAGAGGCCTGTTCAAAAATGAAAGAAGCGATCTGATTGGTTTCTATGGGCAACTCAGCAACTTTCCTCTGGATAGCTGTTCATAAATCTCCCTCTAAGAGTTTTAACTACATTAAAGAAAAAAAAAAAACTGAAGAAGTCTATGCAGTCACAACTGATAATTAATCTCCACATATGCACTTTTCAAGAATTAAGAAAGAAAGACTAAAGAAAGGTGGCAAAAAAAAATAAAAAATAAAATAAAAAAAAGATGCTTGACAGGCTATGGTAGTTAATGGTGTCTCATGTCACAGACCTGGCACTACCTTTATCTTTGTGTTATTCTTTTTTTTCTGAAAAGATGCAAACCTAGCCTTTCTCACAGCCTGCACAAAGAAAAAAAACTATGCACAGCATGTACATTTTTTCGTTCACACAACACAGCCAATTTTAAAGTTAAATTGCCAAGCCCTCCTTTTTCACAGTTTTGCTGATATCAAAATCCTTAATGGTAAGATACCAAAATCTGTTAATGTACATACAACCATATACATAACACATACCTGTGCTGTAAGTGTTGGTTTAACCAACACTATCTTTAGGCATGAAATTAATATGCATATGAACAATTTAAACATTTTGACACACAACCTTTCAATAGGTAAGTCTGCAAATTTCAAACATCAAATCAAGTCTGTCTGCATATATATTAAAGGGGTATTCCGCCCCTAGACACCTTATCCCCTATCCAAAGGATAGGAGATAAGATGTCAGATCGACGCGGTCACGCTGCTGGGGACCCCCGAGTTCGCTCTGTGCGTAATGATGGGCGATACAGGGGACGGAGCAGCGTGACGTCATGGCGCCGCCCCTCGTGACATCACGGCCCGTCCCCTTAATGCAAGTCTATGGGAGGGGGAGTGACGACCGCCACGCCCCCTTCCATAGACTTGTATTGAAAGGGGTGGGCCGTGATGTTACGAGGGGCGGAGCCATGACGTAACAATGCTCCGGCCCCTGTACTGCCCATCATTACGTGCAGAGCGAACTCGCTCTGCGCAGTAATGATAGCGTGGTGCCGCAGCGGCGATCTCGGGGGTCCTCAGCAGCGGGACCACGGCGATCTGACATCTTATCCCCTATCCTTTGGATAGGGGATAAGATGTCTAGGAGCGGAATGCCCCTTTAAAGGAAACTGACTGATGGATCAACAGAATATAGAAACAGGTTAGTGTGGGTGATAGAGTAAAACTATGTATTCCTATCCCTAATCCGTACAGCCACTCCCGAGATAAAGCACAATCTTGCAATGTGCAAATGACCCTGAAGACTGTGCATCTCTGACAACATCCGATGGGTTCCTGTTGGTGCCACCCCACTGATCAACATTCATATCCTTCTCCTTGAAGAGCGGAGCAGCTCAAACTGGACTGGGGTAAGGAATACCTTGTTTAACACAGGATCACCCTCACTAAATCACCTGTGTATATAGTGGGGTTGATCCATTTTTTCTTTAGGGCATGTTCACACATGAGTATTTTGTTGCAGTTTTCCTACCCACTAAAGTCAATTGGTAGGAAAATCATTAGCAGACAATCTGCAGCAGAATACGCATGTATGAACATACCGCTTGACAGCAAGATACTGATTTGGAAGCAGAAAATTTTATACGGCTTCACTTTTAAAGTGCACCTCTACAAGTCTTCCATAAGAAATAGTAACATCCCATTGCTGTACAGCCTGAAGTTACCAAGAAAAAATGAGAGACAAATCTTATGATCTTTATCTGGGTCAGTGGCTTAGTCATACACAGTCAAGCATGCATTGTCATTCACAATAAGAAGGGATGCTAGGTTAGGAGGGGAAATGCCCCCTTTGCTTCCCTGTTGTCTCCTCTTAGCCAACTTTGATTCAGAAGGAGGAGAAAGTTGCATGGAGCAAGAGGTAGCTTTAACCATAATGGGGCATGAGGAAGAATCTGCTCCTTGCTCTTCCTCTTCTCGCTCCATCAGCTGGCGATTCATTGCTATAGCTTCAGCAGCAAATGATGTAAGATCTTTGGCACTACTGTTTCTAAAACAAGAAGAGAATAGTTCATTAAAGATATATACATAATTATTTGCAAATAGTCCTACAACAGCCAACTGAAGACAAAGTAAATTTTCATTTTAGCATTTTTAAATTTCTCCACAACTTTTTACCCAGTCATTTTTCATTTTTGCACTTTCATTTTTTCCTCCTCAACTTCTGAAAATCATAACGTTTTCAGTTTTATACCTACAGATCTATATGAGGGCTTGTTTTTTGCACCACAAATTTTACTTTGGATGGACATCAATCATTTCACCACTACATTGTGCCACTGCAAAATTTACGGCAAAATTGGAAAAACAAAACTCAATGTGGTAATTTTTGGGGGCTTCCGTTTCTACGTAGTGCATTTTTCTGTTAAAATTACACATTGGCCCTGATTTACTAGGAGTGGCGTGTAGTTTTCTTTGTGGGTTTTAATTCCCTGCAATTTTTTTCCACTGTATTCGCTAAGGTTTATATATATATATATATATATATATATATATATATATATATATATATATATAAATAAACAAAATGCTCTGATCTGTCAGGTTTTTCTCAGCTCAAATCCACATTTTCTGTGATAACCTTAGTAAATATGTTGTTTTTTGTGTGAAAATGTTGGAGACACGCCCCTTTTTAGTGACCACACCCACCCCTGCAGCCACTCCCCTTTTCTGGTTTTCCCCCCAATTCTGGCGCAAATTCAGCCAAAAACAATTTCTGGCACAATGCGAAGAAATATAGCTTTCGCTATAGAAAAATATAACTTTCTGTACAAAAATTTGTATGTCTAAAATTGTCGTCTTCTGACCCTATAACTTATTTTTCCATATACGGAGATGTGTGAGGGCAAATTTTTTGCACCCTGATTTGTTTTTATAGGGACAATTTTTGTTTTGATATTAAAATATGCAATTCTGGTATTTTTCTTCTGCTTACGCAATTGACCACATGGTTTATCATTATATTTTTATAGTTCGGACATTTATGCACGAGAGAATACCACGCTCGTTTATTTTTGTTTTTTAAATGGGAAAAGGGGAGTGATTCAAACTTTTTTTTTAGGGAAGGCGTTAAAGGGGTACTACCGTGGAAAACTTTTTTTTTTAAATCAACTGGTGGCAGAAAGTTAAACAGATTTGTAAATCAATATGAAGCAAAGAGGTGATATTCGGCACTGCTATTTGTAGGCTCTAGCGGGGAGTCGTGTATGACGCTTGTACGGAGAAGTATGATTAGAGATATGGTGGTGCTCTGATACTTGGCAAATAGTTCAAATCTTAAAAAGGCAATGAAGGAATGGAATGAATCGGCAACTCACCAGTCTTCTCTTCGGAAAAGGTTCCTTTATTTCAAAACATACTCACAGCATGAAATGCAGATAGGGAGAGGGATCGGTGCAGGGGGGGTAAAATGTAGTAGGCGACAGATTCTGTTTCACTCGTTATACGAGCTTCATCCGGCCATGTCTACCTGGAACACTATGCTGCTTCTTATACAGGTGAGTGGCCAATCAGAAAAATCATTTTGGACCGCCCACCTGGTCTGACGTACCTGGTGATGCTACATAGGGCATCACCATTGGCTATAAGTCGCCATTTTAACAGTGCGTCAGTAGAAGTTAGCAATAAATTACATACTTGTAAAAAAATGTGTGTATAATAATACATTTAAAAACAAGGTGCATAATCAACTTTCTCGTTTAAACCAAGTGGACCTGCTGCCGCTGTATGTATAATCCAGTATGTATCTCTCCAAGATAAAGAGTTCCAGTGGCATCATAAAACTAATACTACCAAAAATGCAGCAAAATCCTACCAGCGAAGAAAACCATCGCAGTATACAGTTAAAAAACACACAGAGACATCCAACAGTGTGAATAAAACCACTAATAAAAATCAACAAGAACCTCAGCCCCATGAAAATAAAAATGAAATAGTCCCTTTAGGACCAATAAACATACGAGAGGGGAAGACCAAAGAAAGCCGAGAGACCCGAAAAAAAGAAAAACCGAATTATGAATGATCTTCAAATATCGACGAAATCCAATGTTATAAACCTTACATCAGAGACTCTTGACCTTGCCACTGACACCCTTCTTTCGAAAGGTTTGAATTACGGACTGATAGAAAAATTCAACCCCGTTACATTCGAAATCGACCTAGCAAAATCATTAAGAGACATTAATCTTTTTAAGTTTTTTTCTAATAAAAAACCCCATGAGCATGAACAATGTACAGCAGATCTACCAGTAGATGCCATAGGTCTAGGTTTCTTTCCAAAAGAGTGTACGCAGTTAGAGATAGACTGCTTGGAAATGTTAGCTAGCGAATTCAGTGATCCCATAGACATAGAAGATTCTAAGCATCCACGCTTTGACAAAGGGAGGCGATCCAGGTTTAACCCCCCGATATTTCCGGGGAGTAGCCTGGACCTCTTCCAAAATGCAGTTATGCAAGATGTTAAATCAATTATCTATAAAGAGAATCCGACTAATTTATCTAAAGCAGAAATTAGAGCTTTAAATACACTGAAAAATAGAGAGGACTTACAAGTGATTCGGGCAGATAAAGGAGGGGCGGTAGTCGTAATGTATAAATCTATGTATTTAACTGAAGCCGAAAGGCAATTGCAAGACACCACCACTTATACTCCACTGAAATCTGATCCCACTAAAAAAATCCTGTCCAAACTAACATCTTTCCTCCATTCAGCAGTAGAAAAAGGCGTCCTGTCTAAAAAGAATGCCGAACGTCTTATACCCGATACACCTAGACCAGCTACCTGGTACCACTTGCCTAAAGTGCATAAGGGACAGATCCCACCCCCGGGACGACCTATCGTGTCAGGAGTGGGGTCTGTCACGGAACACTTATCTCACTATTTAGAATGGCTCCTAAATCCCATGCTCAGAGCAATACCAGCTTACATTAAAGATACTTTACATTTATTGCAGATGGTAGAGGATTTAAACTGGGAAAATGATTGGAAGTTGTGTTCAATTGATGTGGTAAGCCTGTACACCCGTATCCCGCACGATACGGGTGTACAGGCAGTCAAAGAAGGACTAAAAAGGTCTAAAAAATCAGAAGAATTTATAGGATTTGTCACCGAAGCATTATCATTTATTCTAACAAACAGTACTTTCACATTCGGAGATCAATGGTATAGGCAGGACACCGGGACCCCGATGGGTACCCCGGTGTCCTGTACATACGCTAATCTCTTTCTAGCAGAATTTGAGAGGCAATATATATATTAGTCGACTAATCCTTTTATCGGGCACTTAAAATTTTATGCCCGTTATGTCGACGATATATTAATAGCCTGGGAAGGAACCGAAATATTATTCGAGAATTTTGTGAAATACTTAAATGATACAAATACCATGAATTTAGCTTTTACGTCCCATTACGGTGGTCTTAAAATAGAATTTCTTGACGTTGAATTAACTGTGAATCAAAATAAAATATCAAGTGCAGGTTATAGAAAAAAGATGGCGATGAATACCCTTCTTCACTATCAGAGTTCACATCCTGCAACAGTAAAAAAGGGAGTCCCTTATGGACAATTTATTCGCCTTAAAAGGAATAACGCATCAGAAAGTACGTATAACGAACAAGCAGATGATCTACAACAACGATTAAGAGAAAGGCATTACCCACTTAAATTAATACAAGAAAGTAGAAAAAAAGCCACTAAAATAGAAAGAGTCAGCTTACTAAAAAATAAGAAAAATAAAGAATTTATTTCACCTGATCAAAAACGTTTCACATTCACGTTTCAGAACACTCCATTAAATAAAACTATCGAACAAGCTATTAGGCGAAATTGGTATATACTTGAAAGTGATGTAGAATTAAAAAATATAGCGTTAAAAAAAACCCTTATCTCGTACAGAAAAAATAAAACGATAGGAAATATCCTAAAGAAACAAGAGAAAATGAAAAATGCACAGGGTACATGGCTTGAAAAATTTACTCCGAAAGGGAATTTCGCATGCAAGACATGTAGCTTTTGCAAATTCAATGCCGAATATAAAACTATGAGGATAGGAGCGATAACGCATACAGTATCAGAACTCATTACATGTAGAACAAAATACGTGGTCTACGTCATTTTTTGTCCCTGTGGGTTCTATTATATCGGGAAAACTATAAGACAATTATGCGCAAGGATTAGGGAACACCTATATTCTTTCCGCACATTAAAAGGAGCACCCAGACTTGTTGCCCATATGATAGAGACCCACAGTGGAAAAACTGACAATTTAAAATTTGCCGGAATCGAAAGAGTTAAACCTAAACCTGGGATCAATGTCGACCAGTATTTACTACAAAGAGAAACATACTGGATTATACATACAGCGGCAGCAGGTCCACTTGGTTTAAACGAGAAAGTTGATTATGCACCTTGTTTTTAAATGTATTATTATACACACATTTTTTTACAAGTATGTAATTTATTGCTAACTTCTACTGACGCACTGTTAAAATGGCGACTTATAGCCAATGGTGATGCCCTATGTAGCATCACCAGGTACGTCAGACCAGGTGGGCGGTCCAAAATGATTTTTCTGATTGGCCACTCACCTGTATAAGAAGCAGCATAGTGTTCCAGGTAGACATGGCCGGATGAAGCTCGTATAACGAGTGAAACAGAATCTGTCGCCTACTACATTTTACCCCCCCTGCACCGATCCCTCTCTCTATCTGCATTTCATGCTGTGAGTATGTTTTGAAATAAAGGAACCTTTTCCGAAGAGAAGACTGGTGAGTTGCCGATTCATTCCATTCCTTCATTGCCTTCTGAAGATTTGTAAATCACTTCTATTAAAAAATCTTAATCCTTCCAGTACTATTTAGGGGCTGTATACTAAAGAGAAATCCAAAAGAAATGCATTTCCTCTGATGTCATGACCACAGTGCTCTCTGCTGACCTCTGCTGTCCATTTTAGGAACTGTCCAGAGCAGGAGAAAAATCCCCATCGCAAACATATGCTGCTCTGGACAGTCCCAGAGGAAATGTATTTCTTTTTTGGATTTCTCTTTAGTATACAGCCCCTAAAAAGTACTGGAAGGATTAGGATTTTTTTTTATAGAAGTGATTTACACATCTGTTTAACTTTCTGGCACCAGTTGATTAAAAAAGAAAAAAAGTTTTCCACGGGAGTACCCCTTTAAGTAGCATTCATCCTTTTTTATACACTTATTTTTTTTCACAATTTTTTTAGCCCCCATAGAGGACTATTAGATGCAATCTTCTGATTGCACACACTGTTCAATGCTATGCCATAGAGCAGCACTGATCAGTGTTCTCAGTGCTTCATTGCTCCAGCCTGCCTGGAGCACTGGACCACTGATCGGACAGCAAGAAGGCAAGTAACCTTTAATTGCGGCCTCTAAAGAGTTAATGCCGAGCATCACTGTGATCAGTAATGTCCAGTATTAGCCACAGGTCTGGCTGGTTGATAGCCGCCAGGACCTCCCCTATATGATGCATGCTAAGCTCCTTAGCGCACGTCATAGAAGGTGAGAGGGCGCAGGCAAGCCCTGCATCTTTAAGGTGTTAATAGACATAATTATCTTATTGTGTTGGAAGCCAACATCGGCCACACTAGTATAAATGTAATGTGTTTATTATGGACTCAAATACAATGAAGAGGACAATGGAATGCAGTGGAATTTCATGGATGAAATGGGTGTGGGGTGTCGGCAGGGTTGGCTCCAGGAATGGTGGTGGATGCAAGCAGCTGATTAGACAATCATTAGCTTTCATCCTGTTTACAGCCATACAATATGCCTTGCACCTGAATGATAAGAATGGAGGTGAGCTAGCAGTTCCTGGTACCTCCTATCATAAAGACAACCCCAGCGGTGTGGTAAACATGGACAACAAAGAGGGCCCCAAACCTAAGAAGCCATGAAAGGACAAGAGCTGAGTGCAATGCAAATAAACCACCTACAGGACAAAATTCAACATGCGGATTGTCAAGGAACTGTTCTGATTGGCCATGGAGATGTCTTGGGATGGGCAATGTATGGGTTGTGTGTGTGGATGAATGCTATATGTGTTACTAATAGGATGATGAGATAGAGAGCACTTCCTACCCCCATTTCCCTTCTTCTTGTACCCCTATCCCTTAATTAGTTAGGATTCCCCTTTATATTTGTATACCTTGTAATAAACCCCTATAAAGATCCAGTTGTCCTCAGTCATTTAGTAATGCACCCCTAAAACAAAGCAGTTTCTACAAATTGTAATCATGATTACATTACTAATTTAACCACAAAATATACAGTAAAAAAAAAAAGTTATTTGTGGTGTTTGTGGTGCACCTTATGGTAAAAATAATAATCTTAATCACAATACCCAATTTTCATAGGTTTCACTTAAACTACTTTTAAAGAAGAAAAAAATTGTATGCTTAAAATTGCTGACCAATTCTGATCAAATATAACAGTTATTTTTTGGGATACAAGGCTGTATGAGGCTCATTTGTTTGCGACTTGATCAGAAAATGTTATCTGTCTCATTTCTGGTTTAGATTTTTCTCGTATACGACGTGACCAGGGATTAGCAATTCTGGATTTTTTTTATTTATTTATTTATTTATTTTTTACATTTACACCATTCATTGTGGTTTTATTAACATTCATTTAATTATATTTTAAATCAGACATTTCCACACACTGATGCAAATATATTTATTTTTGTTTATATTTTATTTGAAAAATGGGAAGAGGGGGTGATTTAGCCTTTTATGAGGGGAGGAGCGTGTTTACTTTAAAAAAATGTTTTGGGTCCACAGAGGACTACTACTACACTGCTCAAAAAAACATAAAGGGAACACTAAGAACTAAAATAACACATCCTAGATCTGAATGAATGAACTGATCGTATGAAATACTTTCGTCTTTACATAGTTGAATGTGCTGACAACAAAATCACACAAAAATTATCAATGGAAATCAAATTTATCAACCCATGGAGGTCTGGATATGGAGTCACACTCCGATTCGGAAAAGTACTACTCACCTCTGAAGGATAATAGGAGTTGGAAGTGTATTCTCTGGAGCACACTGTAATGGAAAAAGGAAAGTTACAAATTTGATGTTCTTTATGGAACACCGAGAAATTCTTACAACTCTAGATACAAATATTCATTTTTCTAAATTTACCATACCATAAAACTGAACTGCTGTAATCTACAGATCAGTACATCTACAATAATACCAACAGTTTGAATACTTTGTTGTTTCAGTACTTTGTATACTTTTAAACAAAAAAAATTAAAATCAGCTTCACCATGTGTTCAAGTTAGGTGTAGATATGGCTTTTTACTTCATTTTACTGTATGTAATGTGACCAAAAATCATAAATATAGCATTGTGGTATTGTTTTCCTTTCCACACCTCTTACCATGTCAGATTAACGAAATAAATAATGTTGTATTTTAATAGCATTAGTATATATTTCCCATGAAGAAAAGACAATTGGGGGGGGACCTTAGATTGGTGCCTGGCACAACATTGCGCTCAGCTGATTGAGGTCTGCAGTCATGTCCGGCCACAGCAGGCTTTAGGCTGAGCGGCAGTGTAATGTAACAGATTCAGAAGAAGGCAGTGCAGTGTTAAATGGGTACTCTGGTGGAAAACTATTGTAAAACAACTGGTGTCAGAAAGTTTAAGATTTGTAAATGACTTCTATTAAAAAAAAATCTTAATTCTTCCAGTACTTATTTTCTTTTTTTAATTTATTTTCTGTCTGTCTACAGTGCTCTCTGCTGACACCTCTGTCCATGTCAGGAACTGTCCAGTGCAAGATAGGTTTGCTATGGGGAATTGTTTCAGCTCTGGACAGTTCCTGACATGGACAGAGGTGTCAGTAATTTACAAATCTGTTTAACTTTTTGGCACCAGTTGATTTAAAATAAATTGTTTTCCCCCAGAATACCCCTTTAAAGAGTCAGGCACCAAAAGCAAGATTATGACCAGGGCCCAAGGACAGGAGAGCATTGTCCACGGCACCAAATTCTTTAATGAAGCTGTACATTAAAGGGGTACTCCGCCAAAACATCTTATCCCCTATCCAAAGCATAGGGGATAGGATGTCTGATCGTAAAGGTCCCACCTCTGGGGACCCCCCACGGTCTCCGGGCATGCAGCAGCTGCGTCTGGAACAAGAAGCTTGGAGCTTCTGCGTTTGTGACGTCACACCCCCTCCATTCATGTCTATGGGAGGAGGCGTGATAGCTAGTATGTCATCTGGCAAGGAGCAAAGTTCGCTCTGTGCACGGATGACTGGGGTCCACACCAGAGAACGTGGGGGTTCCCAGAGGCAGGACCCCCGTGATCAGACATCTTATGCCCTACCCTTTGGATAGGGTATAAGATTTCTTTCAGCAAAGGAAACCTTCAGAAACAATACTTACATTATTTTTCACACAATGAAATATAAATTTTAATAAAGCAATTATAAAAAGGGTTTAAAACAGCAAAACACACAATGCTATCAAGTTCAACTTACATTCTCTTTTCTTACTGATGTGCATATGTAATGTCCCATTTATGTTGGCAAATTATAGTGCGGTATTACTCAGGGCGCCCTTCCCCCACAAAATTAAATCTGCTACTTACCCCTTGCACCCATGGATGCTGTAAAACCTGTGCTGCACTTAGTCTCTTTTTGGCATCTCGTAGCAGCAACTTTGAGATAAGATCTTTGGCTCCAGATGATATGTGAGCCCAGTCTTTATCTGGAAATTCATATTTCCCTTCCTGAATACTCACAAATAGCATATTCTGTTAATATGAAGAAAATAGCAACATCAGAATATGTGACTAGTGAGCATATGAAGCCAGTCAAGAATGAAGTGACTATGCATAATACCTGACAAGTAGGGCAAGCCTCTCCTCTATCCCAGCCACAGTCACTTCCACAGTGCCCAACAAAAGGTGGATAGCCACTCAGCATAATGTACAAAATAACTCCAAGGCTCCACAAATCACAGCGCTTGTCATATATAGATGCTTCCTCATTGAATGCCTCAACCACTTCTGGTGCCATATATTCTGCAGATCCACACTGTAGATACAAAGGTCCAACATAACTTACATTAAGCAGGACGAAACACAGGAAAGAAAACCATTTTTAGTTAAGGCTTAACATGCAAGGCTTATTTAAACTTTTACCTAGCATCTATGTAAAGAAATAAAAGACCTTTCAAAGACTCACTTTCAGACATTGAAGTTTCCACTGAACTTATTATTAGAAAACAAGCCATTGTTTTCAAGTCTGAACATTCAGCCTTCTAATAAGTCAACAAATGAAAGGGAGCAATTAAAAGGTCATGCTTCGCAAACCACAGCAAATCATAAAGAACTAGATGAAATAATGGACTGAGAAAAGGTCAGCCATATACATATATTCCTAGGCTAGTATCTTTTACTATGTTATGTAAAAATAACTACAGTTCCTGGAAACTCTGCAGTCTGTCCCCGTTCCAGTTCAGTCACATGGACTTGCAGTGTAGATTCCCAGGGTCAGTTCATATGACCATCAATCAGCACAGAAGTTACTCTCTCTGCCTGGTCTACAATTAATGACATAACTGGAGGAACTTTCAACCCCAAGTAAACATTCAGGGGGAATTTATCATTTGCCATGTGTATGTGGCTAAAGCTATTGATAGACTGGTTATTACCAGTATGTAATTCATCATTAGTTAAATGATTCTTCTATTTCATGGCCTGCTTGCTGATAGTACATGAACCATTTCATACACCATCTCTTGATTTAAGTTTGAAAATAAACCACTGTACAGCTAAAAAGGGGTACTCTGCCCCTAGACATCTTATCCCCTATCCAAACAATAGGAGATAAGATGTCTGATCACGGTGGGCCTGCCACTGTGGACCCCCACGATCCATGGGGAAGGGGCATTGTGATGCCACGGCCCCGCCCCCTCGTGATGTCATGTCCGCCCCCTCAATGCAAGTCTATGGAAGGGGCATCACGCCCCCTCCCATAGACTTGTAGTGAGGGGTTGGGGCAGTGACGTCACTATGCCCCGTCCCCCTGCATCGCCCGTCAGCCTACGGAGAAAACTTAGCTCTGGGCTGCTGCAGGGGATATAGCGGCAGGCCCCCCGCGATCAGACATCTTATCCCCTATCCTTTGGATAGGGGATAAGATGTCTAGGGGCAGAGTACCCCTTTAAAGTCCTACATTTAATAAATTCAGCACATAGTATAGACCCTGTCATAAAAGTCAGTGTGAGTTGCTTACATTTCTTTAAAAAGTATTTACACAAGTTTGCGGTCTGCTCAAAAATTTTGGACAATTAAGTACTAGAGATGCACCATTATTTGGCCAACAAAAATGATGGTGCTACTGGCATTTTGCCGAAAAGGAAAATGTGCACTGGAAAAAGGTGGGCGTGGCTTGTGCATGAACGCCCAAAGCACTGCATGTGTCCTGGATTTATCTGCAACCTGTGGCTCTGGTTTAGAACTACAACTCCCAGCATGCAGGCAGCCTGCCAGGGCATGCTGTGAATTGTAGTGCTGCATAGCCACAGAACGCAGATTGTGGCTCAGTCTATACTGACAGTTTGGCAAGCTATCTCACCAGTTTTCCGCTCCTCTTTCCAGGTCCCACTGCCAACTCCTCCTCACCCCCTGGTGTTGCTGTACTGTAAAGCTTGGGGAGGAGGCATTAAAGCCTGTAGCTGGAGCCTTGCAGCCCAGATAAGTAACGCAGCCTCATCAGACATAACGTGGTTGCAGGAAAAATTGCACTGGAACCACAACATGCAGCTGAAGCATTGGTGAGTCTCTTCAGGTGACACCCATACTACTGCACCTTCTCCCATAATACTACTCCTACTGCACCACCTCCCATACCACCACCCATACCTCCCATACCACTACCACCTCCCATACCACCACCCATACCTCCCATACCACTACCACCTCCCATACCACCACCACCACCTCCCCTACCACCTCCCATACCACCACCACCCATACCACCACCGTATCCTTCTTCAATACTGCTACAGTACCCACCCCCCGATACTACTACTGTATCCCCCAGTAGCAGCTTTCAGAACACTGCCTTATAGTGTAGGTGATCAAAACTAGTACAATTCCCAACATGCTCTGACGCAGCCTATGGTTCTGTAGCTGACAAAATACAAATCTACAACGGCCAGCATGTGGCACTATAACCTAGAGTTGTAGTTTAGGCTGTGTAAAATTCCAAGATAATACCATTGTAAAAAAAAATATTTTTTGTTAAGTGGGTGGTGCAAGCTATTTTGGCCCTAAATGTTCAATTTGGTGCACCCTGAACAAGTACGCAGTATATCAATGCTAAATTACCCCCTCCATTTTCAAATGTTGCAGTTTGCAGAAATCCTGCTTTCCACATGAACAATTACATCATGGCATATTTTGCAGTCTATTTCTAGCAATGTGTCAGCTCTCATCCATGCAAGAAATGTTGCTCTGTAGTTCAGTTGCTCCAGCTCTCAAAAATAAATTTGATGCAAGACAACTGAGGGCTACTAATATTGTCAGCAAATGGAATGACTCAATGCTCAAAAAAATAAAGGGAACACTAAGATAACACATCCTAGATCTGAATGAATGAACTAATCGTATGAAATACTTCTGTCTTTACATAGTTGAATGTGCTGACAACAAAATCACAAAAAATATCAATGGAAATCAAATGTATCAACCCATGGAGGTCTGGATATGGAGTCCCACTCAAAATCAAAGTGGAAAACCACACTACAGGCTGATCCTACTTTGATGTAATGTCCTTAAAACAAGTCAAAATGAGGCTCAGTAGTGTGTGTGGCCTCCATGTGCCCGTATGACCTCCCTACAATGCCTGGGCATGCTCCTGATGAGGTGGTGGATGGTCTCCTGAGGGATGTCTTCCCAGATCTGGACTAAAGCATCCGCCAACTCCTGGACAGTCTGTGGTGCAACGTGGCATTGGTGGATGGAGCGAGACATGATGTCCCAGATGTGCTCAATCGGATTCAGGTCTGCGGAACGGGCGGACCAGTCCATAGCATCAATGCCTTCCTCTTGCAGGAACTGCTGACACACTCCAGCCACATGAGGTCTAGCACTGTCTTGCATTAGGAGGAACCCAAGGCCAACTGCACCAGCATATGGTCTCACAAGGGGTCTGAGGATCTCATCTCGGTACCTAATGGCAGTCAGGCTACCTCTGGCAAGCACATGGAGGGTTGTGTGGCTCCCCAAAGAAATGCCACCCCACACCATTATACTGACCCACCACCAAACCAGTCATGCTGGAGGATGTTGCAGGCTGGAGAATGTTCTCAACGGTGTCTCCAGACTCTGTCACATGTGCTCAGTGTGAACCTTCTTTCATCTGTGAAGAGCACAGGGCGCCAGTGGCGAATTTGCCAATTTTTGTGTTCTCTGGCAAATGCCTAACGTCCTGCACATTGTTGGGCTTAAGCAAAACCCCCACCTGTGGACGTTGGGCCCTCATACCACCTTCATGGTCTGTTCCTGACAGTTTGAGTGGACACATGCACATTTGAGGCCTGCTGGAGGTCATTTTGCAGGGCTCTGGCAGTGCTCCTCCTTGCACAAAGGCAGAGGTAGCGGTCCTGCTGCTGGGTTGTTTCCCTCCTACGGCCTCCTTCACATCTCCTGATGTACTGGCCTGTCTCCTGATAGCGCTTCCATGCTCTGGACAGTACGCTGACAGACACAGCAAACCACCTTGCCACAGCTTGCATTGATGTGCCATCCTGGATGAGCTGCACTACCTGAGCCACTTGTGTGGATTATAGATTCCGCCTCATGCTACCACTAGAGTGAAAGCATCGCAAGCATTCAAAAGTAACCAAATCATCAGCTAGGAAGCACAGGAACTGAGAAGTGGTCTGTGGTCACCATCTGCAGAACCACTTTATTGGGGGTGTCTTGCTAATTGCCTATAATTTCCACCTGTTGTCTGTTCCATTTGTTTTAATAATTTTGGTATTCCCAGCGAGGGCCCTGTCGGTATACCTGATATGTGTATTTTTAATCTATTATTAAATCCTTATTTATGTTTAATACTGGTCACATCTATTAATATTGGTCATATCTCAAATAATCATTATAATTTATTGTATGTATGTATTTAGCATGTGAAATTGATTGTCAATCAGTGTTGCTTCCTGAGTGGACAGTGTGATTTCACAAAAGTGTAATTGGCTTGGAGTTACATTGTCTTGTTTAAGGGTTCCCATTATTTGTTTGAGCAGTGTAGCATCTCAGGAAATTGGAAGATTAGATCAACCTGAAATTAGACAGCACACAACACTTTTCCACCAAGCGCTGTAAATGTACAGTATAGGCAGAGTTACCCAAATGTTATACACAGAGTTATGCACATGTAAAGGAAATAAACAAGAGGCAAGGCATACTGCCGAAATTACAGAATGCAATAAAACAATACAAATATACACTATACAACTATAAAAATTTGTTATAAAAATGTTTAACTTTATGCTGTACAAGTGGAAAGAGCAAGATTTAAAAAATGAAAAACAATGATTTCCATATTTTTTTGTTCACCAGAAAGGGTTAAAGGAGTACTGCAGCGTAGGACCATTTATCCCCTATTCAAATGATAGGAGATAAGGGTCTGGTCAAGGGGGGTTGACCGCTGGTGTTGGCACGTGCCCTCCATTTATATTTATGGGAGCGCTGGAGATACCTACATGTTGTACCCTTGTCAAGAATGAGAGAGATTGCCCTACACTGCAGTACCTCTTTAATAAAAGTTTTTTCTTTCGTCATATGGTGGCATTGGAAATTACAACTCTGTTTAAAAACAGGAGAGGGAAAAAAAAAAGAAAGTACACTATTGAAATATGTGAAAATTAGGTTTTGGTTTTCCAAGAAGTCTAAAAGAAATACGGACAGTAATAAAGACTATAGACAAGTCATACTTAAAACATTTTCCAAGTAAAATTAACCACATTCAAGAAGAAGCGGTTACCGGTGTTAAAAGTTCAGGGGTGGATATTGGTGAACAATCACTATTCAGCTTGATCCCACTGCCAAGGTCAAAGTCACAAATCTTCACTGGAGACACCTAGCACAAAGCAGACATATCTACATTTACAAAAAGCAAGTATATGATAATATAAATAACATCTTATTTAACATGCGTTTCCTTTGCTGGATAATTCCTCTTCTAAGGATTAAATGCTGAGCAGAATATTATGATACAACATACTGAGAATACATTATTCCTTATTTACCAATATTACATGGCAAGTTTCAGTATAAAAATGGTTATTTCTTAGAAAAGAATTTTAAAAATTGCTATGTAGGCTAATTGGGAGCCACAATACAGTGCGTCGACAGCAGTCTCAAGGCGTGTTGCGGGAAAGCCAGTTCCCGCAGGAGCTGCTACCACTTGTCACCAATCTTGAATGGCCATGACATTTGGGGGTCTGACTGCGGTGTCCCACCCTCAATCTTAATAGGTGGGCACCCAAGTATTCCACAAAAATAAGGTTGCTAGATTCACAATCTTTGGGATTACCAAGGACTTCAGTTCATCTCTGGTTTATCTGTATCAGTCGAACAGACCATGAATAGAGCAACACATGCCTGTGTGACCATAGCACTATAACGGGATAGTCAAGATACCTATCCAGAGTTAGTAAGGGCACCAGCAGGTCATATATATTTATCCTCTGAACTGTGGATAAGGTGGTAATTTTGAGTACCCCTTTAAACTCAACCACCAGAAAATAATAAAGACACTTATTTCTAACATTTGTAAGACAGACACAAATGAAAATATTCCCTCAAAAGAAAGTGCAAGAAATAACATTGTTGGAGGTAAAAGTACATCCTGGTGCCCTGGAACTCACTAGGACATACATATACCCCCTGCATATAAAGGGAGCGCAGGAGCTATGCTGTCTTCATGCATGGTGGTACCCTTGGTAATGGGGGACATCAGCTCAATAGCCAATGTCTGCCATTAACCCTCCGATGCCGTGATCAATACTGAACACAGGATCTACGACTGCTCTGATCGCTCATCTGACCACCTAAGGCAAATTAGATGAGTCAAGATGGCAGGGATTAAATGAGTCCAGATGGCAGATGGAGGCCCTCTAAATGCCTCCAGCCGCTCTCAGGCTATGTTCAGATGGCAAAATGTCCGTGCAGAAATTCCACCAACAGCAGAGCACCAGCAGAACCCCTGGGAAATAAATCATAGAGGGCAATGCATTTCTGTGCATACACTGCAGAAAGAACAGACATGTACTCTTTCTGTTGACTCCAGAATAGGAATTTCCACAGCATAAACATCTGCCAATTTTGCCATGTGCACAGTGCAGCAGAATCCCATTGAAACCAATGGGACTCTGCTGCAGTGGAATGTTCGAGCAGAAGTTCCATAGTGTAAACATGGCCTCGCGGTGTCTTCTCTGATCTTCCTTCTAGCAGAGCAGAGAATTAAATCACAGATTATACTGATCAGTGCTGTCAAAAACTGCTGTTTTTTGGTCATATAACATTACCCAAAAAATGAAAAAAATCAATAAAAAGGCACATATATGTAAAAGTGGTCGAAAAAACAAAACTACAAATCAGCGCAAAAAATTTGCCCTCATACAGCTTCATATACAGAAAACCGAGAAAGGTATAGATGGTCCAAATAGGGTACTTTAAAAAAAATTGTAAAAAAGAGAAAAAAAAAAAAAAAGATTGTGTGTTTTTAAAAGCAGTACAATAATAGAAAAGTACATATGGCTACCATTTTAACCCCATAAGGGTATGTTCACACACATGCAGATTTGATGGACAGGATTTTCTGCTACAGATTTCAATGTAAACTAAATGACTGACCATCCTGTATGTGTGAACGTACCCCCAAGGACTTTTTTTTTTCACTTTAGTTTTTTCCTCTTGCTCTTTAACCCCTTAAGGACCAAGGACGTACCGGTACTTCCTGGGTCCATTCACTTTCTATAACGCGAGGCCACAGCGTGGCCCCGCATCATAGAGGGTCGGGCCCGGCCGGGACCCGTGGCTAATAGTGTGCAGCACTGATCACAGTGCTGCGCACTATTAACTCTTTAGACTTTGAATGCCGTGTCTAAACTGAAAGTAAACCAATGCCAGTTAGCTCAAGGAGCTGTTAGGGATCGCCGCAGTGAAATCACAGCATCCTGAAAAGCTGTAGGACAGCAGGAAGGTCCCCTTACCTGCCTCCTGTTGTCCGATCATCAAATGACTGCTCAGTGCCTGAGATCCAGGCATGAGCAGTCAAGCAGCAGAATCATTTCCTATGAGAAACCATTGATAGATGTAAAAGATCACTGTGTGCAGTGTTATAGCCCCCTATGGGAGGCTATAACCCCTTCCTTAATAAAGTTTGAATCATCCCCCTGTTCCCATAAACAAAAACAAACCAAAAAAAAAAACTGTTTAAATAAAAAAATGTGGTATTCTCGTGTGCGGAAATGTCCGAATTATAAAAATATATCGTTAATTAAACCGCACGGTCAATGGTCCAAAATCCTAAGTCCAAAATTGTGTATTTTTGGTCACTTTTTATATAATGAAAAAAATGAATAAAAATCGATCAAAAAGTCCGATCAATACAAAAATGGTACAGCTAAAAACTTCAGATCACGGCACAAAAAATGAGCCCTCCTACTGCCCCGTACATGAAAAAATAAAAAAGGGGTCAGAAATTGACAATTTTAAACGTATAAATTTTCATGCATGTAGTTATGATTTTTTCCAGAAGTACGACAAAATAAAACCTATATAAGTAGGATATCATTTTAATCGTATGGACCTACAGAATAAAGATAATGTGTCATTTTTACCAAAAAATGTACTGCGTAAAAACGGAAGCCCCCAAAATGTAAACATTTTTAGTTTTTTCCTCAATTTTGTCGCATGATTTATTTTTAGTTTCGTGGTAGATTTTAGGGTAAAATGACTGATGTCATTACAAAGTAGAATTGGTGGCGCAAAAAATAAGCCAAAATATGGATTTTTAGGAGCAAAATTTAAAGGGTTAAGATTGTTTAACCCGATAACGACCATGGACGAGTATAGACGTCCAGGTTGGCGGCCGTTCCCGCACCTGGACGTCTATACCCGTCCATTATTCTCGTGGGTGCTGCCCAGTGCACCCACGAGATCGCGGCAGGGACTCTGCTGTATCACACAGCCGGGACCCTGCTGCACTGCCAGGACCGATGTAAACTTCGGTCCCGGCAGTTTTAACCCTTACAGCCGCGGTCGGAAATGACCGCGGGCTGTAAGTGTTATGACAGAGGGAGGGAGCTCCCTCTGTCTCCTCTGCAGCACCCCGCATCGCGATCGCAGGGTGCTGTGTGTGGCCGCGGCTGGCCGGGACCTGCCGCACTGCTGGGAGTGCAGTTCACTTCACTCCTGACAGTTTAACCCTTACAGCCGCGGTCAGAAGTGACCGCGCGCTGTAAGGAGTTCTGACAGAGGGAGGGGGCTCCCCTGCATACCTGGGCAGCCGGGGGTCCTACAAAGACCCCCAGGTCTGCCCTGTGTATTGCCTGAAAGGATGTGCCAGAGGCACGTCCTGATATGCTGCCTGCTAGTGAAAACTGGCAGGTAGCATATAACTGCAATGCTTTGGAATACTAAGTATTCCAAAGCATTAAAAAGTGTAAAAATAAATAAATAAATAAAATAAAAGTGTAAAAATAAATAAAAATGTAATAAAAGTGTAAAAAAAAAATAAAAAAAATACATCAAAATACATTTATTAAATTAATCTAATAAAAAAATGCATAATGTGAAGGATCGTATTGGCGGACATGTGACCCTACACATTATGCAGCAGTCACGGTAATGAGCTCCCTGCTGCGGCTGGGTAGCTTTGTGTGTCCACTCATAGCGGCGGATTTCCCGCCGGCAGTCATGAGCGGACACACTGAGCTACCCAGCCGCAGCAGTGATGGATATATTCGCCATGAGCGTGTGCTTATTGCCACAACATGGCGGATATATCCATCAGGAGCCTTAACTGTCACAGACAGACGCGTTATACTGCCAGCCGACCAAGGACCAATCAGAGAGGTCCCTGGTCCAGCCAATAACTTGTAGGGGTGCGGTATATAAATGGGGTCACTTGTGGGGGTGGGGGTACTGTTCTGCCCTGAAAGCCAAATGGCGCTCCTCTCCTTCTGAGTCCTACCACGCCTACCAGGAACCATATATGGCCAAAGCGGGGGTATTTCTGAACATGGGACAAGCAGCTAAATAAAATATAGGGTGCATTTCTTTCAATATCAGAAGTGATGTCCAAAAAATATGCCCCCCAAATGATGCATTTGTGAAAAATTGCAAATTTCGAATTTTTAACACTGACTTTGTAATAATTCCTGGCAAAAAACTATGGTGTTAAAATACTCACTGTACCCCCTAGCGAATACCTTGAGGGGTCTAGTTTTTAAAATGGGGTCATTTGGGGGGGGGGGGGGTGTTCCTATGTTCTACTACCTTTTAATTTCTGCAAACCTTGCATAGCACATAAAAAAAGATGTACTTTTCAAATTTTCAAAATTTCAAGTTAAATTGTTAGGCTTCTAACTAATTTAAAATGTTAATTAAAAACAAAAAAATGACGTCAAAATAAAGTAGACATCTGAAAGTATAAGTTTCATAACTATTTGGTCAGTAAGTATAAATATATGCAACCTATTAGTGTTAAAATAGCAAAAAATCGTAATTTTTTGTAAACATTTCATGATTTTTTGCATTGTAAAAAAAAAAATACAAATGATATCGGCTTACTTTTACTATGTACATGAAGGACAACTTGTGACAAAAAACAATGTCAGAATTATCGTGATTGGCAAAACGTTACCAGAGTTATTCTCTAATAAAGACAGACATCCCCGATTTGAAAAAACAGGCCTGGTCTTTCAGGGGCGTACAGGTTTATTTGCATTGGTCCTTAAGGGGTTAAAGGTACGGAGGAATAACCCCGGGTCCCTGGTTACATTTTCCACTTACAGACCCTTTTAAGGGCTTTTTTTTAAAAAAAATTTTGCAAGAGCAACTGTACTTTGTAATGAGTTCACAAATTTTAACACAATCTACAGAGAAATGAAAAAAATTTTAAAAAATAAAAGCAATGTAGCAACTTTTGGGGGCTTCCGTTTCTATGCAGAACACTTTTCGGTACAAATGATATATTATATCTATGCAGGTCCATACAATTAGACTGCTTTCCAACTTATATAAGTTTTGTTTTATTTCACTACTTTTTAAAAATTACTTTTTTACATGAAAATTAATTAGTATGCTTAAAATAGTGATCTTCTGACCCCAAATTTTTATTTTTTTTTGCGTATACAGGAATTTATGATTTGACTATTTGATCACATTTTATTCATTTTTTTCAGAATTTGTTTTTTTTTAGGTTTATGCCATTGACTGTGCGGTTTAATTAACATTATATTTTAAATAGTTCCAATGTTTACGAACTTGGCGATACCACATGTTTATATATTTTGTTTGTTTAAATAATTTTATTTTAAAAATGGGAAAAAGGGGAGATTCAAACTTTTATAGAAAACAAAACCCTCCAAAGCTTGCACAATTGCAATTTTACTTTTCAATACAAATAATATTTGTTTTGCTATACATTTTATGGTAAATTAGGTGAATTAACCCCTTAAGGACAAAGGGCATACCTGTACGCTCTGAGTCTGCTCCCTTTCTATAACGCGGGGCAACAGTGTCATAGCGGGTTGGGCCCGGCCTCTAACAACGGCCGGGACCCATGGCTAATAGCGCTAAGCATTCATTGTGGTGCCGCACGCTATTTAGACGCAGCGTTCTAAAGTGAAAGTAAAGTACTGCCGGTTAATTCAGTGGGCTGTTCGGGAATGCCGCGGCTAAAACGCAGCGTCCAGAACAGCTGGCAGACACAAGGAGGGTCCTTACCTGCCTCGCCGATCGTCGAATGACAGCTCAGTGCCCGAGATCCAGGCATGAGCCGTCAAGTGGCAGAATCATCGATCAATGTTATCCTATGAGCTAAAGATTGATGTAAAAGATCAGTGTGTGCAGTGTTATAGCCCCTTATGGAGGCAAAAAAACTGCAAAAAAAAAAAAGGAAAAAAAGTTAATCATTTAACCCCTTCCCTAATAAAAGTTAAAATCACCCCACCATTCAAACCTATATAAGTAGGGTATCATTTTAATTGTATGGACCTACAGAATAAAGAGAAGGTGTCATTTTTACTGAAAAATAAACTGTGTAGAAACGAGGCCCCCAAAAGTTACAACATTTTCTTCAATTTTGTCGCACAATGATTCTTTCTCCGTTTCGCCGTAGATTTTTGGGTAAAATGACTGATGTCATTACAAAGTAGAATTGGTGGTGCAAAAAATAAGCCATCATATGGATTTTTAGGTACAAAATTGAAAGAATTAGGATTTTTTTAAAGGTAAGGAGGAAAAAATTTTAAGTGCAAAAACGGAAAAACTGAGTCCTTAAGGGGTTAAATTAGTACATAAATTAGAACTGAAAAATTGGATAAATTGGCAAGAAAACCTTAATTTTGCAAATTCTGGAGTTTTTTTTTCTTCTCACTATACACTTTACAGTAAAAAAAATTACTTGTTTTCTTTGTTCTGTGGGTCAATATTAGAGATAAACGAACTTCCATTAATTCGATTTGTCACGAACTTCTCGGCTCGGCAGTTGCTAACTCTAGCCTGCATACATTAGTTCAGCTTCCAGGTGCTCCGGTGGGCTGAAGACTCTCTCCTAGGACTGTATACACCTTTTCCAGCCCACCGGAGCACCTGAAAGCTGAACTAATTTATACAGGCTAAAGTCAGCAACTGCCGAGCCGAGAAGTTCGTGATTAATAGAATTACTGGAAGTTCGCTGATCTCTAGTCAATATGATTAAAATAAATACCCATGTTGGGGTGCTGCCTAGCAGAGGACGCATAGCTCGAAATCTCCTCTGCACTATCACAGCTAACAGCAAGCTCCTCAGTAAGAATTACCACATGGTCTTCCACCACAGCGCTGTTTGTTTGTTTTCCTATGTTTTGTCTTTGTTGTTTATATGTTATTTCAGCTCAACTACTGAGCAGTGTATTATGCTTCCTCTTTATGATTCAACCTACCTTTTTATGCCTACCCATGGGGTAGTTGCAGTATTGAAGTATTATGTTGGGGACCTGGCACCCACCTCTGTTTAATATGGTGATTAAATTAGTATACATTAACGCTAAAGAGCTTAAAGAGTTACCTGTCACCAAACTAAACTTTTAATATATTGTTCCTTTGCTATTTACTTCCTGTTAAAATTCTCAACCTTTGAATGTTTTTAATGTGATTGAAAAAACGGGCACTAGGTGGCTCTGTTTCGTTCCCTGCCACAAGTCAGTTAGTTTGGTCTCCTCCTGGCCTGTCAGGAGACCAAACTAAGGAAGCGTTTTTAAGGGCAGTTCGTTTAGAAAATATGGTTTGATGCCAGGCACTCTTTAATTCACCCTATAGGTGATCCCTGGTATGGAAAGAAGCTAGGAGACTTAATGAAGATGTGATGTGTCTCCAAGAGTTGCATCTTATAGAAGAGAACTTGACTTCAATATGGTGATGTGGCCAATATGGGTCTCAACAATGGCCTCTCCCAGATTGGAACCATCAGGCATGTTCTCTCTTCACGTCCGAGAAAAACTTCACATTTTATTTTCCTCGCATACACACAAGGTCTACACTCGCACTGATTAGGCGCTGGTGTCACTCTTTTGCCTTTAGTGACTGATACTCGCATCTTACCCAGAGAATTGACAGATCATTCTATTAGTCTTACTGTTCAAGAAACCTACTCTCATCACCTGTTGTCTGCATGGCGCCTCAATTCTATGATATTACACAGCCTAAAATATTCCGAAGTGACCACCTCAGCTATTTCTATTTATTTTACTATTAATGATACTGGAAACACATCTGATCCTACGCCATGGTGTGCCTTTAAAGCTACACTTAAGAGCCACTTTATCAGCCAAACACCACATGGCAAAAAATTTAGAACCCGTAGAAATATTGATTTACAGAAATAACTGGCAGATCTCTAGAGACCCAACAAGGCTGTTTATTTGCACTCAATAGCCCTTAAGACCTCCTGTTTTCAGACTCTGCTCCAATCCATGGTCTCACATGATTATGAGTTGGCGCTTAGGCACCTCAAATTGACGTGAGTCATCAGAAGTTATCAGATATTACAGGAATTAAGATTGGTGCTACTGATCCTCGCACCGGATTATTCCAATGATGTCATATGTCTCTCCAACCCACAGACTTTCCTGCCTCCAGTAACTCATATAATTGAATTTTTTGGCTAAAAGATGAATCCCACTAAATCCACTACTTTAATCTTAAATATTCGTTCTGATGTTGAGAATGTTTTAACCCCTTAAGGACCAAGGACGTACCAGTACGCCCTTGGTCCTGCTCTTACGATATAACGCGGGATTACACAGTAACCCCGCGTCATATCACGGCGGGCCCGGCGTCATAGTGAAGCCGGGACCCGCCTCTAATAGCGCGCAGCGCCGATCGCTGCGCCGCGCGCTATTAACCCTTTAGCCGCGCGCTCAGAGCTGAGCCGCGCGGCTAAAAGTGAAAGTTCCCGGCTAGCTCAGTCGGGCTGTTCGGGATAGCCGCGGCTAATCGCGGCATCCCAAACAGCTTACAGGACAGCGGGAGGGCCCCTACCTGCCTCCTCGCTGTCCGATCGGCGAATGACTGCTCAGTGCCTGAGATCCAGGCATGAGCAGTCATGCGGCAGAATCGTTGATCACTGGTTTCTTATGAGAAACCAGTGATCAATGATGAAGATCAGTGTGTGCAGTGTTATAGGTCCCTATGGGACCTATAACACTGCAAAAAAAAAAAGTGAATAAAGTTCATTTAACTCCTCCCCTATTAAAAGTTTGAATTACCCCCCTTTTCCAATAAAAAAAAACCAGTGTAAATAAAAATAAACATATATGGTATCACCGCGTGCGGAAATGTCCGAATTATAAAAATATATCATTAATTAAACCGCTCGGTCAATGGCGTGCGCGCCAAAAAATTCCAAAGTCCAAAATAGTGCATTTTTGGTCACTTTTTATATAATTTAAAAATGAATAAAAAGCAATCAATAAGTCCTATCAATGTCCTAAAAATGGTACAGTTAAAAACTTCAGATCACGGCGCAAAAAATGAGCCGTCATACCGCCCCATACACGTAAAAATAAAAAAGTTATAGGGGTCAGAAGATGACAATTTTAAACGTATTAATTTTCCTGCATGTAGTTATGATTTTTTCCAGAAGTGCAACAAAATCAAACCTATATAAGTAGGGTATCATTTTAATCGTATGGACCTACAGAATAAAGATCAGGTGTAATTTTTACCGAAAAATGTACTACGTAGAAACGGAAGCCCCCAAAATTACAAAACAGCGTTTTTTCAATTTTGTCGCACAATGATTTTTTTTCCCGTTTCACCGTAGAATTTTGGGCAAAATGACTGACGTCATTACAAAGTAGAATTGGTGGCCAAAAAATAAGCCATCATATGGATTTTTAGGTGCAAAATTTAAAGAGTTATGATTTTTTAAAGGCAAGGACCAAAAAACGAAAATGCAAAAACGGAAAAAACGCCGGTCCTTAAGGGGTTAAAATCACGCTTTCCTTTCCACTGGTCTGAGGGTCAGATTTAATACCATCCTGAGTTAGAGCCTGTCAATTTTGCCTCTTTAAAAGAACAAAGATATTCAGGAGTTTTTCTTAAAGGACAACTGCAGCGTTACAACACTTACAAGTTTTCGATTGGGGGGGGGGCTGACGGCTACTTACATGACAGTGTGCTCAGCCTATCACCGGCCGAGGCGGGACATTGCTGCGGCCAGTGATACACTGACGGCTCTGTGACGTTCCCATCCCCAGGAAGCAGCATGAAGATCGCAGCAGAGAAAAGTGAGGCAGATACCGGAGCAAAAGGGAATCGTAGGAAGGTGAGTCAAAGTTTATTTTGTCTGTTTATTTTTACAGCCCGAGCACAGGAATATGTAAAATTCATCAATACAGATGTCCTTTATTAATCATTTTCATGTCCGCAGCAGGCAACTCATTTATTGAAAGCACCGACAGCTCACAGGACAGGGGGAGCAGCGCCTGCGGGTCACTTATGATTAGTTCCGCGATTTGGCGACAGCTGCTGCGGCTGATTCCTTCATTCGAAGGGGGGGGGAGGGGAGAAATTCATATCGGACAGAAAAAAACTAACTAGTATTCGGTATGAACTGGTATATCGCCCCGGCACTACCGCAACGTCATGCTGCGGCCAGCACGCCTTATGCACGGGAGAGCAACAGCAAAGTACGGACCATGTGCAGGAGATTGCGGGGTGTCCCACGTTCGGAGCCCCGCGCAATCAAAAACGTATCCCCTATTGTGGGTATAAGTTGTTTTCGCCGGCAGAAGGCCTTTAATGCCAGTGTCTTGGACTGGAAGCATGGTGGCAGCTAAAATGATGTTGCTTCCTTAGATCCTATACTATTTTCATAACTTACCCATTGACCTTCCAGCCTCCCTTAAAGATAATCTTCAAAAAATATTGAAGAGGGTAAACATCCTCGAGTTAGTGTTCAGATGTTATAAAGATCAGTGAAGGATGGTGGTATGGATGTCCCTTTGCAATTATCAAGCTGTGACAATGGAATCAGTTTGAACAGTGGTGGTCGCAGGACGAACCCCCACATTGGGCTCATATGAGGTCTAGCCTTCTAAATTCTCTCTTCATCTGCAATTTTCTTTGGTCTATGCATTTTACCCGGACCACTTCTATTAGCACATGGACCAAACCAGCTCAGACTGGTATTCTATTCCCATCACGTCTAATAAATATTGCACCCCACAGAGCAATTGTGGATTATTTATTGGACTTTTCAACATGAATTCAAGCAGGGATTCTCACTGTCAAACACATATTTGACTCTCTAAGAATACATGTCATCAAACCATATTTTCTAAACTTATATTCCCCAACTACTCCTAACACCCCTTATACCCTTAAATTTTTTTTTCCGAGCTTTAAAAAGCTGTGTATCATACCTTTCTCCTTTCTCACATTATGTGAGCTCCTGGCAAGAGAAGGTGGGCTTTTCACAGCAGGCGCGACATCACTGAAGCCTGCGAGAGCTGTGCCTCGCCATGCCCCGCATGCACTTCCTGAGTTTGGTCTCCTGCCAGGCCGGGAGGAGACCAAACTAACTGTGACTTGCGGCAGGGAACAGAACAGAGCCACCTGACAAATCTCAGACTTGGGCATTTTCTCCACTTCCTTGACTGGTTTTGGTCAAAATATTAACAATTAGGGGAACTCCTCCTTGTCGTCTAGTATGTGCACTATTTTAGAGCAGAAAAGTCGTGTTTGATGTTACCTTCCTGTGGCAAATTCATCAAAAGTCGCACGCTACTTGATGAATTTACCCACTCCTACGCCCATGGTGCCTGTTTAGACTACTTTACACGGCTGAAGTAAATAAGTGTGGGTTTGTGTCTACAAGACAGCCGCTACTACTTTTGCGAATTTCAGAGGAAAGTCACACATAATAAATCAGTGCCCACTGCATAAAACTAGTCTAAAGCAGTGCAAATGGTGGTTCACTTTCAATTATGATCAAAAGTCTCACAAAAGTTGCATGGGAAGTGACAGACTTTTTGCGTGTGAGTTTTCGATAAATAAAAAAAAGTTCTAAATACATTCATTAATTCCCCTCAATATTTCTATAACAGGACTAACTTCACTAAAGTTATTTCTATTGAATATTCCGAATTTCTCTCCAAACCTGAATGCTACACATTTCTGAGAAATGAGAAACTGTAATAGTATACCAGGTTCTTACGATAACCACTAGCTTAGTGTGATTGGACAACATAACATATTTTGTTATGTATGACATGTTTCTAGTTGCACTAAGCTCCTACTGTTTGGAGCTTATTTTGTATTGCCTTATCCTTAAAATCTTAATAAATGATACACATGATTAGATTTTTGTCTTCCTGTATTGCTTAAAAAAAAAAAAAAAAAAAAAAACTTTTTAAACAAAGTATGTTTGTTTAAAATTGCCCTATTCTGACCACCTATAAAACTTTCTCATTTTTCCATATACAGGGCTGTATGAGGACACATTTTTGCACTGTCATCTGTAGATTTTATTGGTACCACTTTTGTGTATGTGTAACTGTTTAATCGCTTTTTTATAAAAAAAAAAAGAATTGGAATGTGATGTGACAAAAAAGCAAATCTGAACACTTTTTTCATCACGGTATCTGTGGGGTTAATGGCAGACATCAGTGTGATAACTGATGTCTGCCATTACTGGTGGGTCTCTGGCTGCTGATAGCAGCAGGGACCTGCCGTGCATGAAACGAACACAGCTTCTGTGCTCTCACGTACAGGAAATAAATGTATGCCCTGGTGCGTTAAGTCCCAGCACATCAGGATAAGTTTTTTAGAGGCCTTTTCAGAAAGGAAATAACCAATCTGATTGGTTGCTATGGGCAACTGGTCAACTTTTCCTCTGCACAGGTTTTGATGTCCTTAAGGGGTTAAGCATCCAATGATTGACACAGAACAATTGTAATCATTATGTATTGTGTTGAAGCAGTCTATGCATTAATAACTCCATTATCACTCAGGCAGCACATAGTGGCAATATAGTCAATGGACCAGACAGCTTCTGTCAACGTTTTTTCAAATGTCATTTTTCTCTTTCTTACCTGATGTGGACTTTCACATAGGATGTTTTCAGGTTTCAAATCACGATGTGCTATACCTGTGTAAATATTGAGTAATTTAATTCCTAGAATTTTTTTCAATAATAACAGGACACTAACCTTTTTACTGCCAAGAACTTACGTAAATCATAAATAAACTGATTTTACAATAGTTACCGTGTTTCTCCGAAAATAAGACCGGGTCTTATATTAATTTTAGTCACAAAACACACACTAGGGCTTATTATCAGAGTAGGGCTTATTTATTTACGATATGTACATTGGACAACATACATTGCCCCCAACGTCCAGCCCCCCCCCCTCCCCCCCGCCGGTTTTTCAGCCCAGCGCTGCACCCCACATCGAGGGACTAATCGTGCCGTATGTCACCCGCAAGCGCTGCTTCTCTCGAACCCCCCCTGCCAAATAATTATCAGCCGCTGCACTGTACTTTGTATTCCTGTGCCCGGACTGCAAATATTAAAAAACAAACTATAACTTACCTTCGTCCTCCGTTCCCCCGTTGCTAAGGAACCGGCGTCACTGTTCTCCGCTGTTCTTGCTGCTTCCTGGGGATGGGAACGTCACAGAGCCTTCAGCCTGTCACCGGCCGCAGCGATGTCCCGCCTCTGCCGATGATAGGCTGAGCCCACTGTCATGTAAGAAGCCGTCCGGCTTCTTACATGACAGTGGGCTCAGCCTATCATCGGCAGAGGGGGGACATCGCTGCGGCCGGTGATAGGCTGAAGGCTCAGACGTCCCAACACCAGGAAGCAGCAAGAACAGCGGAGGGACCATGAGGCCGGTGCCTTAGCAACGGGGGAACGGAGGACGAAGGCAAGTTATAGTTTGTTTTTTAATATTTGCAGCCCGGGCATTGCCTAGGTCTTATTTTCGGGGTAGGGCTTATATTGCAGCCCACCTCGATAATCCAGCTAGGACTTATTTTCGGGGTAGG
Organism: Hyla sarda; assembly: GCF_029499605.1. Lineage (NCBI taxonomy): Eukaryota > Metazoa > Chordata > Amphibia > Anura > Hylidae > Hyla > Hyla sarda. Next base: position 254,643,890 of record NC_079189.1, on the reverse strand, counting down.
GTGTATTTTCGGGGAAACAGGGTAGATTTGGTATTATTTTCAAACCTAGAACCTTATGTTTATAAGTGCAAATATTGATGGTCTATCCTCAGAATAGGCTATCAATATCTGAACAGCAGGGTATAAAGTATTAAAGGAAAACTGTCACTTGTTTTCTCCCGCACTATCCCCAGGTACTGGTGGATAGCGTGGGAGACGCTGATTAAAATGAGCCCTACTTGTCCGGATCTGTGCCGCCATTCTCTCGCAATTGTAGTTTTATTATCTGTTGAAATCTTCCTGTAACTGGCACGGGCGGGACTTCGGCGCTTAACTGGCACTGATGTCAGCGCCGCTTATGAATATTCATCCTCCCTCCCTCCAGTTCTCCCTCTCTTTACTGCTCCTAACTGGTGGTGGGGGGGGGAGATGAATATTCATAAGCGGCGCTGACATCAGTGCCAGTTAAGCGCCTAAGCCCCACCCGTGCCAGTTACAGAAAGATTTCAACAGATAATAAAACTACAATTGCGGGAGAATGGCGGCACAGATCCAGACAAGGTAGGGCTCAATTTAATCAGCGTCTCACGCACTATCCACAAGTAACAACAATAGTTTAAGATATCCGTTTTCCCTCCCTTTTTTTTTTTTTTTTTTTTTTTTTTTTAGAGTGGATAATCGTTTTTCATCAAGCAACTGAAATACATTTTTTGTGGGGCTATCATCTTGCCACGCTTACAAGGTTACGCTGTGGCCATATCCACAAATACATCGAGTATATTACCAGGCAAATCTCTACATTTACTTATGTAATTTCTGTGGGTATACTTGTGTATAATGTACTATTGTGTACCCCGCACTAGAAACCTTTATCTGAGTGACTGACACCCTTTGACCCACTGACACTGTACTAATTTATCTCTGTTATGTATCTAACATTGTGTATATATATTTGCATACATTTTTGTTGTTCCTACTAATCATGTTATCTAACATATATGTACTTACCAACTTTGCTATCTAATATTTCCATACTGTGATTAATATACCTCAATGGCCTCCTCTCATTCCCTGATGAGCCCCATAAACTATCGGGTGAAACGCGTTGATTAGAGAGGTTAGCTTATCAAGTGTTATTATCATTTTTGCAATTTATTTTTCCTTTTCCCCATCCACACGTAGCTTAGGAGTTACCATACTAGATAGGTAGGAACTCCAGTGTAGAGATTCACCTGTACCCTATCCCACCACTATATATATGTGTAAATTGTTTCATATATTATCTTTTTTGTTGGGCACCTTACCTTTTGAGTAAATATTTCTAAAATCTTTTGCCTAATTGGTGTTTCCTTGTAAACTGATATAAGAACAGTACTGAGAACAGTAAGCTTGAACAGCAGCAGTGGGGTAACAGTTAGGGTGCGTTCACACGGCCATCTGTCCCCATTTTTTTTATCCCCGTATTGTTTCCTTTTTTGCAGGCTGTAAACGGATTCAAAACTTTTTTTTTTTTAAATCCCATTCATGCCAATGGTATTTTTTTACAATATGTTTGCACCCGTTTGCACTCATTTCCTTTTTTTGACGGCAGACAAAATGGCACATGCAGTATTTTTTCTTCCTCCAAAAAACTGAAGAAAATACTGATACAGTATATTTAACATTGAAGTCTATGGAAAATGGATGAGCCTTTAATGTCATCCGTTTGCACCCATTTTTTTCAATCCATTTTTTGATCTGTTTCTACTTTGAGCATGCTCAGAACAAAAAAAAAATCTTTTTGGTTTATTAACTGAACAAAAATGGATCCGTTTGCATCGGTTATTGTCCGTTTTTTTTTTAAAGTGCGTTTTTAATTTTGAGGGAAGAACGGAATGGGTCTAGACGGAAGTGTGAACACAGCCTTAATATGCAATACAAACTGCTACTGTGTGCGTCCGTCACTAGTCAATCCTTCCTCGTTACTTCTGTCCCCTCCCCTGTAATTAGACTTCTATGAGCAGTTGTAGCTGAATAAGGTCTTCAGACATATATATTGTATTCATTTCTTACTATTGATTTATGCAACTGAAACAGTGACCATATAAAGCTTGGACACTTTAAACAGCCAGCAACCAGAAGCCTCTCTCATCCAGGCACATATGTAAAAAGTAAACTAATTTAGCTTATGTATTAATATTGTTTTTTAAAAGATTTACTTCGTGTTTAAGGGAACCACGTACTAGATTTTACCAAATATAATGTTTGGCAACAAATTATATATCGTATAATCTAAGCAGAATGAGCAGAGTGGTGAACGCAAGCCGTCAATCACACCGAGGGGGCGTCACTACGCCCACATAAGGTACTGCTTACAGAGTAGGAAGACTTTATAACTTCTTATCATCACCATCCCTGGGGAAAAAAAGTCCCCCAGGGATGGTGAGGATGAAGATTTGTGTTGCCAAGCGCACTATATGGTGAAACCTAGTGCTTGGTTTCCTTTAAACACAGAAATCGGTTCCCTTTAAACACATAAATACTGCAATGTTTGCTCATATTAAAAAGAAAATTACCTTAATTTAATATACATACCTTTGTTGTGCAAGTAGTTTAGTGCACCAGCAATATCTTTCACTACAAAACTAGCTTCTCTCTCATTAAAATGCTTCCGCCGATGAATGTGATTTAGTATTGAGCCTAGGAGATAAGATTCAGTTGCTGTAACATTGAAAATCCTATATGATGTCAAAATGAATACTAATATGCTGATTTTATACAGCAGCTCTTGTTCAATTTCATGAGCAAAAGACAGTAGTACATGCAAAAGGAAAGAGATTGAATTCTACTTCACTTTCCAACTGAATTCATTCTGGCTTTGGCCCAAAAACTGAGCATATTTTAAACTGTATTACGCCTGTTTTTGCAGTAATATGAAGTTTATGTTAATCTATATGACTTATAAAATATTAGCATATTCTGAAAATGCAACATGTGCTACTTTCCTCTATTTTTCAGATTGATTAGACCCCTTAAAAAACAATTGATTTGTATTATTTTTTTTTTATTATTTCTCATCGTTTTTATAGTAGAATTCAATTTCCTATCTAGGAGACAGCAGTAGTGTCACTATGGGGGGAGATTTATCATTGCCTTCCTCACATTTAATTGGCTGAAATTTTTCTAAAGTAGTTTTTGCACAAAAATATTGCGCAATTTCCAAATAGACCACTTTGGCAAAATTGACTGTGAAATGCAGCGCTTCATTCTTGACTATGCAGTGGACAAGGTTCATTAACTGTCTTTTTTTTTTTTTTTTTTTTTAAAGGTGCAAAAATGTTAAAACGAAAAAAAGAAAAACGCAATTTCATACCACCTCCACCTTGCCTTAGAAAAAGGACATCCAACAGCAAGTTCTGCGGTGATTTCTCATTTATCAAAGTTTGTGAGTTTTTTTTTGATAAATTTGGAGCACATAAGGCAAAAACACAGCAAAAAAAATAAGGCTGTGAAGTGGCTGCACTCAGACATATTAATAACTCTCCCCCTTAGTGTGGATTCACAACATGACATCAAAACTTTATATTATCTATACTTCCCTGGATATCTGTATTTACACAGAATACACAGAAGGTAAAAATGTGTCTGCTTTGCCCATAGAAAACTAATCACAGCCTAGCTTTCATATTTAACCCCTTTAGGACATCATTTTTTATTTTGCACTTTTGTTTCTTCCTCCCTGCCTTCTAAAACCCATAACTCTTTAACCTCTTAAGGACCCATGACGTACGCGTACGTCATGAGTTCGCTCCCAATCTATAGCGGGTCGGGCCCGGCCTCCAACAACAGCCGGGACCCGTGGCTAATCGCACGCGGCATTGATCGCTGTGCCGCGCGCTATTAACCCTTTAGATGCAGCGTTCAAAGTTGAACGCCGCATCTAAAGTGAAAGCATGCCGGTTAGCTCAGGGAGCTGTTCGGGATAGCCGTGGCGAAATCGCGGCATCCCGAACAGCTTACAAGACAGCCGGAGGATCCCTACCTGCCTCCTCGCTGTCTGATCGCCGAATGACTGCTCAGTGCATGAGATCCAGCGGCAGAATCATGGATCAGTTGTTTCTTATGAGAAACCAGTGATCAATGTAATACTTGCGTGCAAAAAAATTCCAAAGTACAAAATAGTGCAATTTTGGTCACTTTTTATATAATGAAAAAATAAATAAAAATCAATAAGTCCTATCAATGCAAAAATGGTACCGCTAAAAACTTCAGATCACGGCACAAAAAATGAGCCCTCATACCGCCCCATATGCTGATAAATAAAAAAGTTATAGGGGTCAGAAGATGACAATTTTAAACGTATTAATTTTCCTGCATGTAGTTATGATTTTTTCCAGAAGTACGACAAAATCAAACCTATATAAGTAGGGTATCATTTTAATCGTATGGACCTACAGAATAAAGAGAAGGTGTCATTTTTACCGGAAAATGTACTACATAGAAACAGAAGGCCCCAAAAGTTACAAAATTGCGTTTTGTTTTTTTCAATTTTATCTCGCAATGATTTTTTTTTTGTTTCGCCGTAGCTTTTTGGGTAAAATGACTGACTTCATTACAAAGTAGAATTGGTGGCGCAAAAATTAAGCCATCATATGGATTTTTAGGTGCAAAATTGAAAGTTATGACTTTTTAAAGCCAAGGAGGAAAAAACGAAAAATGCAAAAACGAAAAATGCAAAAACAGAAAAACCCCGGGTCCTTAAGGGGTTAAAATTTTCCACCTACGCACCCCATATGAGCGCTTGTTTTTTGCGCCAATTGTAATAGCATCATTTATTTTACCGCAAAATCTATGGAGAAACAAAAATATTTGTGGGGCAAAATAGGAAAAAAAAATGCCAATTTATACAAACTGTGTTATTTTACTACTTTTAACCCCTTAAGGACCTAGCCCATTTTCACCTTAAAGGGGTTCTCCGGTGCTTACACATCTTATCCCCTATCCAAAGGATAGGGGATAAGATGCCTGATCGCGGGAGTCCCGCAGCTGGGGACACCCGCGATCATGCACGCGGCACCCCGTTTGTAATCAATCCCCGGAGTGTGTTCTGATTACGGGCGACTACAGGGCCGGTAGCGTGTGACGTTACAAACGGGGTGCCGCATGCATGATTGCGGGCGTCCGCAGCTGCGGGACTCCCGCAATAAGGGGATAAGATGTGTAAGCACCGGAGAACCCCTTTAAGGAGCACAGTGTTTTTTGCAAATCTGACCACACTAAGCATTAATAAATTTGGGAAGCTTTTACTTTACATTCTGATTCAGAGATAGTTATTTCGTGACATATTCTACTTTAACAATGGTAAATTTTCGGAGTTACTTGCATCCTTTCTTGGTGAAAAAGCCCAAACTTTCATGAAAACTTTGCTTTTTTTACTTTGAAACTCTGCTTTTAAGGAAAATGGACATTCCAAATAAATTCTATACTGATTCACATATACAATATGTCTATTTTATGTTGGCATCATAAAGTTGACATGTTTTTACTTTTGGAAGACATCAGAGGGCATCAAAGTTTAGCAGCAATTTTCCAATTTTTCACAAAATTTTCAAAGTTGGAATTTTTCAGGGACCAGTTCAGTTTTGAAGTGGATTTGAAAGGCCTTCCTATTAGAAATACCCCATAAATGACATTATAAAAACTGCACTCCTCAAAGTATTCAAAATGACATTCAGAAAATATGTTAACCCTTTAGGTGTTTCACAGGAATAGCAGCAAAATGAAGACGAAGATTCAAAATCTTCATTTTTACACTCACATGATCTTGTACACCCTGTTTTTGAAATTTTACAAGGAGTAATAGGAGAAAATGCCCCCGAAAATTTGTAACCCAATTCCTCTTGAGTAAGAAAATACCTCATATGTGGATGTAAAGTGTTCAGCGGGCGCAGTTGAGGGCTCAGAAGGGAAGGAGCAATAACGAGATTTTGGAGAGTGACTTTCTGAAATAGTTTTTAAGGGGAATGTCACATTTAGGAAGCCCCTAGGGTGCCAGAACAGCAAAAAAATTAAAATAAAAAAATAACACATGGCATACTATTTTGGAAACTACACCCCTCAAGGAAACATAACATGAGGTACAGTGAGCCTTAACACCTCACAGGTGTTTCACGATAAATGTCACCGTAAATTTGAAAATACATTTATTTGGCGTAAGGACATCCCTCATATTAGGACGTAAACTGCTCTTCGGGTGCACACCAGGTCTCGGAAGAGCAGGAGCGCAGTCAGGGGTCTTGAGCATTTACATGGAGCCCGCACAGTGAGACCCCCCCCTCAAAGAGAGTTACATGGGGTACACTAAGTTACTAAAGTAGGGTACGGTGGGACGTAAAATGATAAAACAGGTTATGTTCCCAGAATGATGACCCAGAGCATAGCCAAAACTAAAAAATATGCCCTCCCCCAAACCCTGTGATCTGAATCATCATTCTGGGAATGTCATGTGTGTTTCCGTCCCTAACCTGTTGCCTCAAATGCGCACCCCGGTCAGGTGGAAAGAGAGCGCTGCGCAATTGAGGCAACATAAAGTCCCCAATGATAGTGACTCAGTGACCCATGACCCTTTGAGTGGTGTGTCCTTCCATATCCCCCTCTTGTGACACACACTGGATTTTTTCTGGGATCGTCCTTTCTTTCCAGTGTGGGGACTTCACCTGTAAAGTGTTGGCCTGGTACGATCCTGGCACCTATAACTTCCGTTCCATGGGAACTACGGCCTGCTCTTTCCCAGCCGCCAAAAAGATCAGGGCCCTTAGGTCTTCTTGGAACTGGAGGAATGTCCCTGTGTTGCCAGCGTACTGGGACAGTACAAGAGTTGTACATGGCAACTTGTACCAAGTAGACAGCAACTTTTTTTGTACCATATCCGTGTTTTCCGCATGGCGTTATATATGGCTTGAGGACTTGATCAGAAAGATACACCCCTTATCATGGAATCTACAAGGTTGACAGGGGGAGGGGGCCTTTCTCAAGATCCCAATGGTTGCCATGGCAGTAGGAAGCCAGCAGATTGCCTCTTGTCTGGCTAGTACAGCAGCCTGTGAAGTCCAGCTATAGGCTGGATCGCACAGGCTGCATGTCAGTGTACACTGACAGTTAAACTGTTCTGCAGTACAGATGTACTGCAGCTTAGTATAACCTATAAAAAGTTAAAAAAAAAAAATGGGTTTAAAAAAAATAAAGTGTAAGAAAATAAAAATATATGCTTTTTCCCCCAATAAAGCCCTATATTCTAAAAAAATAAATAAAAAATAAAACACTACCAAACCTATACATAATCTGTATTGCAACGTCCAAAATGGTCAGTACAATAAAACAATAATGGCATTTATCCCGAACGGAGAAAGCTGTTTAAAAATACAAAAAAAAGCAAACGTTGGTCCAAAACGTAGAGTAAAAAAAGATCAAAAGGTAGTATTTTGGTCCAAAACGTGAAATAAAAAAGATCAAAAGGTAGCTGTCAGAAAATGACAACACAAAAAAGGGGAAAAAAGGGGTTTGAGAAGTTAAATACAAAAAAGCTATATAAATTGGGTATCGTACAGACCCACAGAATAATTTTTACCATACAATGAAAAAATTTAATAAAAAATGCCAAAATGTTTCCAATTTTCCACAATTTGGAGTTTTTCACAAAAAATGCTCCATGAATCAAAGATTTACCACGAATATAAAGTACAATATGTCATGAAAAAACAATCTCAATCATATTGCTAAGCAAAAGCATGTCAGTTAACACTTAAAGAGACATGCCATATTTGAAAAATTGGGCTTGGTCATTATAGAGTATCTGTCACCAAATAAAACAATATATTATTGTTTCCTTGTGTAATTAGCAGACACTTTTCCATTCACTTGCTTTTAAAATCATCAACAAATGTTTAAAATGTGATATAAAAAAAACTTTCCCTGCTGCAATACAGTAAGTTTGGTCTCCTCCTTCTCCCTGCACTGAGCTTGATTGACAGCTGCACAGAAAGTGAAAGCTCCACAGATTCTCACAGAAAGCTGCACAGACTGAAACCTGCAGGAGCGCGTCACTGATAGCAACACAGACTGAAACTTGCACAGAGCCTTAGGTCTTCTATTTTTCACAGCACTGCAGCCAGGCTTCAGTTATGTCATGTCTGCTGGGAAACGCCCACTTTCTCCTGCTGGGAAATTGCACATGTGAGCAAAAAGAAAAAGGTATGATACAGAGCTTTTTTAAGCTCTGACATTTTGTTTAAGGGCGCGAGGGGTGTTAGGAGTAGCTAGGGAACATAGCCTGAGGCAGTTTAGAACAGCTTATTTGGTGACAGGTACTTTTTAAAGGTAAAAACAGGCGGCATCCTTAAGGGGTTAAAGTAGAAAACGTCACGAACAATCTCAAACAGAATTGTAAATAAAAGCAACTTAGAGTTAATAATGCATAAAGTAACAGGTCAGATTCTTTTAACCCCTTAACAATGAGCGCCGTAAATACGCGGCGCTGCCAAGTGTCACTTCGCGCACAGCGCTGTACATTTACGGCACTGCGTTTCTTGATCACCCCCTCTCAGGACGCGGTGATCGGAACGGGATGACTGCTGATAGAGGTCAAAATTGAGATCCCTGCTCTGGAAGTCCGGGCAGAGCGGGGCAAAGATGGCGGCGGCAGACAGCGGGGGACCGGCGGCAGCAGTGAAAATCTGGTAAGTGATCTTCACTGCTGCATTGTAGTTTCACAACTACAACTCCCAGCATGCCCAGATAGCAAAAGGCTGTCTGGGCATGCTGGGAGTTGTAGTTTTGCAACATCTGGAGGGCTACAGTTTAGAGACCACTGTATAGTGGTCTCTAAACTGTGCACTTCCAGATGATGCAAAACTACAACTCCCAGCATGCCCTTCGGCTCTCTGGGCATGCTTGGAAGTTGTAGTTTTGCAACAACTGGAGGCACACTGGTTGGGAAACACTTACCTAACTCAGTGTTTCCTAACCTTTGTGCCCCCAGCTGTTGCAAAACTACAACTTCCCAGCATGCCATGACAGACCATGCATGCTGGGAGTTGTAGTTTTGCAACAGCTGGAGATTTGCCCCTGCCCCATGTGAATGTACAGGGTACATTAACACGGGCGGGTTTACAGCAAGTTTCCCGCTTTAAGCTTGAGCTGTAGCAAATTTTCCTCCACAGCTCAAACTCCCAGCGGGAAACCTGCTGTGAACCCCCGCCCGTGTGATTGTACCCTAAAAAAACACTAGACTACAAAATAAAGGGTAGAACACTACATATACACCCTCCTACACCTCCTACCCCCCCCCCCCCCCCAAACGTTAAAACTTAAAAACGTCTTATTTGGCAGTGTTTACAAAACGGAGCCTCCAGCTGTTGCAAAATAACTCCCAGTATTGCCGGACAGCCATTGACTGTTCAGGAATGCTGGGAGTTTTGCACCAGCTGGATCACCCTGTTTGGGGAACACTGCCATGTCCATCCCTATTTAAATCCATAATTTAGGCCTCAAATGCACATGGCGCTCTCTCATTTCGGAGCCCTGTCGTATTTCAAGGAAACAGTTTAAGGTCACATATGGGGTATTTCCGTACTTTTTTTTTCTCCTTTCACCCCGTTTACATTAACATGCTGTGCTGGTGTTGCCCCACACCTCATTTTCATAAGAGGTAAAAGAAAATTTGGAACGTAACTTCTCCTGAGTATGGAAATACCCCATATGTGGGTGTAAAGTGGCTCAGAAGTGAGAGCACACTATGTACATTTGAGGTCTGAATTGGTGATTTGCACAATGTCATTTTGAATACTTTAATGGGTGCAGTTTTCATAATGGGGTCCATTATAGTGTATTTCTAACAAAGACCCTCAAATTCACTTCAAAACTGAACTGGTTCCTGAAAAATTCCCATTTTGAAATTTTCATGAAAAATTGGAAAATAGCTGCTAAACTAAAAAAGCCCTAAAAAGTAAAAACATGTCAACTGTATGATGCAAACACAAACTAGACATATTGTATATGTGGATCAACATATCATTTATTTGGAATGTCCACTTTCCTTACAAGTAGAGAGCTTCAAAGTTCGAAAAATGCAAATTTTGATGTGACTTTTGGATTGCTTTTATTAATTTTTTGGTATATGAAATGCCCAGAAATATGCATTTTATTTTTTAACACAAACCATTGACAATGCAGTTTAACCCCTTAAGCATTCAGCATTTTTTAGTTTTTGCATTTTAGTTTTTTCTTCTTTACCTTTCAATTTTCCACCAAAAAATCTGTATGATCGCTTTTTTTTTTGCAACACCAATTCTACTTTGTAATTACATCAGTCATTTTACCCAAAAATCTACGGCAAAAACAAAAAAAGAAATCATTCCGTTTCTACGATTAAAATGATACCCTAATTATATAGGTTTGCTTTTTGTCGTATTTCTGGAAAAAATTACGACTACATGCAGGAAAATGAAAACGTTTAAAAATGTCCTTTTCTGACCCCTATAAGTTTTTATTTTTCCACATATGGGACAGTATGAGGGCTAATTTTTTGCGTAGTGATCTCAGTACCATTTTTGTTTTGACCACTTTTTGATCACTTTTTATTCATTTTTCATATTATAAAGTGGCAAAAATAAGCTATTTTGGACTTTTTTTTTATGTGTACGTCATAGACTGTGTGGTTTAATTAATAGATTTTCTATAGTTCGGACATTTACGCACGCCGCGATACCACATATGTTTATATTTTTATTTACACAGGTTTTTATTTATGGGAAAAGGGGTGTGATTCAGACTTATTAGGGAAGGGGTTAAATCACATTTATTAACACTTTTTTTGCAGTGTTATAGCCCCCATATAACATTGCACACACTGATTTCCTACACTGATCACTGCTCTGCAATATCATTTAGAGATGAGCGAACTTACAGTAAATTCGATTCGTTACGAACTTCTCGGCTCGGCAGTTGATGACTTTTCCTGCATAAATTAGTTCAGCTTTTAGGTGCTCCGGTGGGCTGGAAAAGATGGATACATTCCTAGGAGACTCTTTCCTAGGAATGTATCCACCTTTTCCAGCCCACCGGAGCACCTGAAGGCTGAACTAATTTACGCAGGATAAGCCATCAACTGCCGAGCCGAGAAGTTTGTGACGAATCGAATTTACTGTAAGTTCGCTCATCTCTAATAGCATTGATCAGTGTTATCGCCACTCGACTGCTCCTGCCTAGATCTCAGGCACGGAGCAGTAATTCAGTGATCAGACAGCAAGGAGGCAGATAGGGACCCACCTCGTGTCTGTACAGCTGATCGGGACAACCCAGTTTCACCGCGGTGGTCCCGATCAGTCCGACTGAGCTGACGGGGATTTGGAGTTGTAGTTTTGAGACATGTTCGATAAAACTTTGTTACAGCAGTGTTGCTGCAGGCTGTGCTCCTCCTGCAGTCTTGTCAATCAGCCATCTCGTGTCCATGACCCTTGAACACGCTCATGCTGTTGTGTGATTCATCAATGTCCTAGGATGTTAGGGGGCCCCTAGTGGTGGGATTTTCAAAGGCAGTTTTCTTTAATAAAATGTGAACATTTTTTTAAGTATGTTAGAAATCTATAATTTTGCCAAGATGTACAACATATTAAAAGTTTTTATATCTGACAGTGCCCATTTAACATTATATTTTAAAAAAGTTTGGGCATTTACACACGGAGCAATATCCATGTTTATTTTTGATCACATTTTATTTACAAAATGAGAAAAGGGGGTGATTCACACTTATTAGAAAAAGGGGATAATTTCCATTTATGGCTTTCTGAAGCATTGAAGTACTGATCGGACAGCAAGGAGGTAGTTAAGGGCCCTCCTGCAATCCTCTAAGCTGATCGTGTCTTTGCGATTGTGCCGCAGACGTCCCAATCAGCTCCACTGAGCTACTGGCAGTAGATTTTGGGCATTTCAGATGTGGTAATCAACTTAATCCAGTCACCAGCCTGATTGCCGATGTCTGGCATTAGTCACGGAAACAAATTGATATAAAGCGAGCTCAGCTCCTGAGCTTGGTTCAAGCTGCCGCATGGCATCTCTCTCTCTCTCTATATATATCTATCTACAGTCGTTAAGGGGTTGAACTACCACTGTATCACATTTACTCACCACCACACATCTTCTCAAATACCAGGTAAAACTTCTCCTCTTCTTCAAAAAACTCTATTAGTTCCAGGACGTTACTGTGACAAATGAAAGCAACAGGCTTTAACATCAAATGTTAAGACGGCAAGTCCACACATTAAGATCATCAAACTGTGTTTGCTTCAATTTGTGCTAAGTTGTGACAGTTACAATAGTTTGCTGTGGATTTTTGTGGAAAATTGACAAAAAAATCTAGTTATTTTCACTGACGTGTGGACTCTTCGATCACCTTATAACAGCAGTGAAATGAGACGTGCAATGAATACACTAACCTGTGGCCTTGACATTGATATAACATTTCTACTTCTCTAAACACTCTACTTCGACTGTGACCAGGTCGTTTCTCTATAATCTGTTGATAGAGACAGAAACAGAAAATTTATCATACATTTAGTCATATTTCATGGTCCTAAAACACTGTAGTTAAAGAAGAGAGACTGGTTTGCTTTAAAAAAAAAAAAAAAAAAAATACACTAATGAAACTTTTCAATCTGGTCAGGTATAAAGCAACTGACTGTATGTGTAAAAAGAAAATGTAGGAACCTCTAATAAATTATAAACACGTGTTGATACAGGACATAGGCAAAAATATATACAGTTTATTGATTCCTTGTAACCCCTTGCCGCAAATGGACATTCATTAACGTCCATTTGTGGCTCCAGAGGCATGACACGCGCTCAGCAGGTGGGTCCCTGCTGCTATCTGCAACCAGAACCCACGGCTAATGCCGGACATCACCAATCAGGCTGATGTCCGGCATTAACCCTTTAGACGCGTCTAAAATGATAGTAAACATTGCCAGATAGCTCAGTGGTGCTTCTTGGGGCCGCCGTGATGAAATTGCGGTATCCTGAACCGCATGCAGGAAACGCGGACGATCCCTACCTGCCTCCTCACTGTCCGATGACTGCTCCGTACCTGAGATCCAGGCAGGAGCAGTCGAGCGGCAATTACCCCGATCAATGCCATGCTATTGCATGGCAGTGATCAGTGTAGGAAATCAGTGTGTGCAATGTTATTGTGCCCTATGGGAACTATAACAGCGCGCAAAAAAAAATAAAGTTAATGTGATTTAACCCCTTCCCTAATAAAAGTATGAATCACCCCCATTTTCCGAAAAAAACGAAATAAAAATAAACATATGTTGTATCGCCGCATGCGTAAATGTCCGAACTATAAAAATATAATGTTAATTAAACTGCACGATCAATGGCATACACATAAAAAAAAATTCAAAGTCCAAAATAACGGCAAAATTAAGTTATAGATGTCAGAAGAGGACCTTTTTCAAAGTATTAATTTTGATGCTTGTAGTTGTAATTTTTTTTTTTGTAGTAAAATATAATCAAACCTATATAAATTGGGTATCCATGCGACCGTATGGACCTATAGAATAAATATAAGGTGCAATTTTGGCGCAAAGAACAAGCCCTTGTATGGATTTTTAGGTGGAAAATTGAAAGTTATGATTTTTAGAAGGCGAGGAGGAAAACATTAAGTGACAAAATTAAAAATCACCAAAAGGGAAGGGGTTAAAAGAAATCTGCCAGCTGCATTTGCTGCAGACAACATATAAAAGCAAACCGTGTCTTTTCAAGGTGGTGTGTTCGAAAAGCTCAACTGCCACGGCCTGGCAAGTTTCCTCACTGTCCCTCACATCCGAGTCCCTCCTTGACTTTTGTTCAGAGCCCTGTACATAAATAAAGGAGGGAATGGAAGTGATGGCAAGCAAGGGGCTGTAACACTTGAGCAGCTTGGCCTTGCCAGAGAAATGAAAAGGCGATAGTTTAACCATCATCAGCTCCGGTAAAGGTACTGTTCACTTTATTTCCATAACAGCTATCTAAGTGTCTGCAGCTATTAGACGCAAATAAAACTGACAGAGAAAGCCAATAACCGCACAGTTGAGTCTTTTCACACCTTTGTACTTATTTATTTTACTGCTCCATGGTGGAGCTTTATGAAAAGCTGTGTAGACGAAAAGTTGCTGAGTTTCCCATAGCAACCACTTGGATTGATTTCATTTTTGAAAAGGCCTCTGAAAAATTAAACAAGCGATCTGATTGGTTGCTATGGGGAACTCAAACTTCTCCTCTGGACAGGTATTGATAAATCTCTCCCCTTAACTTTAGACACCAATGGCACATTCAAAGCAGATGTGAATAGATGCCAAGAAGGAGTTTTTAGACATCAACGTAAATAAAAACAGCTTTAAAACCATAAACACTTACTTTCACAGCATATTCCTTATTGGTGATTAAGTTAATGCAGCTTTGGACCTTGGCATAAGCTCCCTCACCAAGCACTTCATCCTGAAGCTGATACACATCTATACAGATAAATGAAAGACACCAACAATTTTAAAGAAGTTTTAGACAAAATGCTCAAATGAAACAACACACATGAACAAGAACCATGAAAACTTGCATACAAACATTTAATGTAATTTAAAGTGTTTCTAGCATCCAAAATATCCCCTTTTCATCCACTTTGCTTCCATGCACCCTCCCTTTAGTGCAGCCTGGGATCAGTCTCTGGACTCCCTCATCCCACTTTAGGAGTTCCATAAACTGAGTGGCTTGCAGGGCTAAGCGAAAATGCAGGGGGGGGAAAAAAAAAACATGAAAACAGCCTCCTGACCCCAGAGGTGATAGCATCATACAGATCTGGGTGGGGAGGGATCTGTGAGCAGTTTATCAGCTGACCCAAGACAGAACCTCCTCTGTGGATCAGGCTAGTGACGGTGAGTGTATATTGTACGTAAACATATTTTATTTCTGTATTTTCTACTAACTACATCCTGTACTACATATTTTTCTCCAAGTAGTGTTAATTATGCACCCACATACTAATGAAGTACATACTGTACTTCCTGTTTGGTTACTAACCCCTTCAGGACACAGGGCGCACAGAAACTTCCTTGGTGCCTGGGCCTTCTTTTGATCACCACTGCTTGCCAGGTGGTGATTGGGCTGGGATGACTGCTGATATCCACCCCCCCCCCCCACACACACACACACACCCCATAACAGTGATCGGCGTTATTGGCCGCTCAATTCTGACCAACGCATCCCATCACTGCTTTTCCCAGCCAATCGGGTCTCAGGAAAATAAGGGTGACTGTTCCCATCAGAGCCATCACTATCACCAAAACCAAGACCGCCAATGACAGAGGAGAAAGACCCCAGCTTTCTTCCCCCCACCCCATCATTTAGTGATGAGCCCCCTAGGAAGCGGGGCCACAGGGCAAAGCTATTAGAGGCCCCTCATAGTAGTGTCCCTGTCCCCCTTATAGGTGACCCAGTCTAGACCCCAGTTCCGGATGGTTATGAGCCAATAATTCCTGGGCTTGTTGGCCACTTAGGAATCCAAATTGACTGCACAGTCTTCACTAAAATGGACGTTACATTTTTTTTTTGTCAGTGAGGACTGTCAATTTGATGGCGGCAATTTGATTCCTATTAGGGAACAACTGCCCAATGAATAAAGAGTGGGCCAAAACTTTGGGTCTCCAGAGGATGCAAGTTCCCTACTTGTAAGAAATGGGGGGGAAAATACTCACCTCAGTCTGAAGAACTTGCCTAAGGAAATCTTCAGTCAGCTTTTGTCACCTGCATCATGCTGGGCTGTAGCGAGACGAGCAGGGAGGTAGGGGGACCAGGACCCATGAGGTACAACCCCAGGCGCTGACCGTTGGCGAGAGGGGGTTGACCGTACATCCACACTGCCTGTGCCCCCTCAATCGCAAATGGGAAAACAGTGAACGGTATGTTCCCGAGTCCCCACCTGAAAACAGAAAAGATAAGGGAGATAAAAATGTAAACGTCCCTAAACTAGAAAACAAAAAATGTGAGACCTGGTCTGGGGAGAACCCAGACCAGTGTCTACCTCATTAAGACACTAAGCTAAAACGGATTACCTCAGATGCCTGTGGGCGGGTATACCCTGCTGGGAGGAGCAGACTTTTCTGTTGCCATAGTGTCAAGCCTCCTCGAGACAGCAGCATATACCCATGGTCTGTGTCTCCCAATGGAGCAGATAGAGAAAGTTAAGTTTTATTTATAGTATCATTTATACTTTTGGACTGGGAGAACTGCCTATGATAGGTGATTAGATACCCTACTTTATCTATTCTTACATTATTTTGATCTAAACGTGGTAATGTCAAGTCTTATTACAGGCACACCAAATGTGGATGACTGGCTAAATGAAGCCTGTGAGGTGTTTTCTGATAAAACCTTTATCCAAGCTAAGTATACACCCTCTCTGAAAGCAGTCTTTAAGGAGCTGACCCAGTGCCATAAATCATATATTATTAGTTTCTGGGAAGTACAAAGTTTTGAGTCCTACATAAAAAATAAAATAGTCCCCGGAGGACTGCGTGTCTCTATTTAACCATCTACTAGACTACGCACTCCAAGTGTCTTAAAAAGGTGGGAGGAGGCGGACACAAATTGTTCAATTAAATTCTTACAAATACTTCTGAAAGAAGAAAAGCAGAACTTGGAGGTCTCTGGCAAAAAACTGAGGCAGCAGCAGGAAGTCACGGTGAGGTTAAGGGGCGACCCTAAATTTGTAGTGAAGGAAACCCAGCTCCAAACCCAGAGATTATGTTATAACCTAAAAGAGAAAACATACTCCGTTTGTCAGAGACCTCCAAGAATTCAGGGAAAACAAGACTCAGGCTGGATTCCCATTACGTTTTCCCCCATACGGGAGCGCATACGGCAGGGGGAGCTAAAAACTTGCGCTCCCGTATGCCTGCATGTGTGCTCCCGTATGTAATTCATTTCAATGAGCCGACCGGAGTGAAACGTTCAGTCGGCTCATTTTTGCCCCGTATGCGCTTTTACAACCGGACCTAAAACCATGGTCGACCACAGTTTTAGGTGCGTGGAAAAATCGCATAAGGGGAAAAATGAGCCGACCAAAGTTTCACTCCAGTCGGCTCATTGAAATGAATTACATACGGGAGCGCATACGCAGGCATACGGGAGCGCAAGTTTTTTAGCTTCCCCCCTTCCATATGCGCTCCTGTATGGGGAAAAACGTAATGGGAACCCAGCCTTACCTAGTCCTAGACAAAAATCAGCAGAAAGAGACGGAGACAGAACCCTCATCGGAGACTGATTTTTCTGACAGGAAGAAGGGGAGCGGAGAAAGGGGAAGAGGCAGGGACAGGAATCAGAGATATAGGGGAAGAGGAAGCTCATGGGCTACAGTGAGAAACCAAACACAAGCATGTGGAAGCTCCTCCGTGACACCATCCAACTCCCTCTTCCTCTTTTTTTCTGACGGGGAGAACCTGTACCTTTTTCGACCTACCGTTGGCAGAGGGAAGATGTAGGCTCAGCATGCAAAACTAACAATACCCCGCAGATTCTCCATCTGTCTGATCATCCTTTGACAGAAATACAAACTCAGGCTCTAAGTAGAGGGTTGTCTTTTGTACCGACGGTTAATTTTGACTCCTTTACATGGACAAAACACATCCATCTATTTACCAGAAAACTAGGCTGGCACAAGTAATTTCAAAATCTAGAACGTAAAAAATGCCAGGATTTGGGAGTTACACCGGAGGATCTTAATACAATCAGAGATCTTACGGATTTATCGGCAATGGGAGAGAGGGACAGAGGTGAAGGTTCATTCACTGAACTAAGAGCCAAAAGTAAGGACAAGAAAAGTAAGGCTCGAGATCTTTAGGGACCTTGTGACCAGGGACCTGAGAAATCTACAAACCAAAGACCGTACACTCCGTAACAATTTATGTTATAAAGAGAGACAAGCCCTCAGGGAACTAGAAAACAATAACTCTCTTATAATCAAGCCATCTGATAAGGGGGGGGGAGGGGGGGTAACATTGTTGTCCTGGAGAGAAACCAGTATAAACGCATGTGTCACAGGATCCTTGATGAAGGAGTCATTTGAGATCTTGGCACAGGACCCTACGGCTAAATACAGAGAAACCCTCACCATCATTTTACAGGAGGCTAGAACAAATAAATTGATGACTAAGAATTTGAATGCCTGTGTCCAACTTCTCCCATTACCCCCACATTCTATGCTTTGTCGAAAATACATAAGGGCTTGATCCCACATCTTTTTGGGCTGGTGGGATGCCACCATAGTGTTTGTCGAAGAGAGAGAAAATTATTATGAGCATGCCACACTATGGGCACGATATTTAGATGTTTTTGTCTTGTGGACAGGTACCAATATAAAGTTGACGGAATTTATGGAGTTAATAAATTCTAATCATATTGCTTCTCAAAGGTATATGTAAAAGGAAGGTCAATCAATAGCTTTTCCGGACCTTACTATCTCAAAAAGTGTACAACCTAAATACCTCTGTTTATCATAAGGCCACCTCGAAATAGCCTCCTGAGGAGGTAGAGTTGTCACCCGGTCCCCCTGAAAAGGGGGATCTCAAAAGGGCAATATCTCCGCCTCAGGAGGAACTGTTCGGGTAAGGCTGAGTTTGTGGCACAGGCGAGAGACTTGAGGGGGAGATTTAAAGAGTGAGGATATCCTGACCATGTCCTTACTTCGGCCTATAGAACAGCCAAAGCTACTCCAAGGGACCATCTTTTGGTCACTAAACCTAAAAAATGGGAATTATGACTAACCGATAATTCTGTTTTCTTGAATCATCACATCAGCACCACACAAAGAGCACAAAGAGGTTAAAAAGCCCCTCCCCAGACAACCCCTCAGTGTTTACAAATTAACTAAGAAGCATACATATATAACAAACATAGGTATACAACTTAGGGAGGGATTAAAGGGTGCTGATGTGATGATTCAAGAAAACAATTATCGGTAAGTCATAATTCCCATTTTTCACCTCATCACAACATCAGCACCACACATGAGACATACCAGATAATGTCTAGGGAGGGACCACAGCTTGAAGCTCTTTCCGTCCAAAGGCCAAATCTTGAGACGAGTCTACATTCAGCTTGTAGTGTTTAAAAAAGGTGTGAGGTGTAGACCATGTTGCTGCTCTGCAGATCTGTTCTAAAGATGAAGAAGACTTTTCAGCCCAGGAGACAGACATTGCTCTCTTTGAGTGGGCTTTTATATGCTCCGGAATTTGTTTCCCAGATCTTCTGTAAGCTTCAGAGATAGCGGACTTTACCCATCTAGCAATAGAGGCTTTAGAAGCTTTCTTCCCCTTGTTAGGGCCTTGAAACTGGACAAAAAGATTTAGATCCTTCCTCCAATCCTTTGTTTGCTCTAAATAAAGAAGGATTGTCCTTCTCACGTCCAGGAAATGGAATATTTCTTCTTTCTTGTTTTTTTTGGAGAGTTACAGAAGGTGGGATGGATGAGGTCTTGAGACCTATGAAAGTCTGTCACTACTTTTGGTAGGAAATCCGGATTTAGTTTTAGAATAATCCTGTCTTCAAGGATAGTTAGGTAAGGTTCTTTGATGGGTAACGCCTGAATTTCACTTACCCTTCTTGCGTTTGTAATGGCTGTCAAGAAAACGGCTTTCCAAGTAAGAAATTTTATTGAAGAATTAGAAAGTGGTTCAAAAGGTTCCTTTGTAAGACCAGTAAGGACTAGATTTAGATCCCAAGGAGGTGATAGATTTGATATCTTGGGTTTCAATCTGGCCATAGCCCAAAAGAATCTTCTAATCGACTTGTGGTCAGCAATATTGGAGTCAAAAAAACAACCCAAAGCTGAAGTCTGTACTTTTAAAGTACTAGTAGATAATCCCTTGTCCAGACAGTCTTGAAGAAAATAAAGTATTTGAGGGATATTAGGATTCAAGGGATCCGGAGGACAGGAACCACACAAGGAGACAAACTTTTTCCAGTAGACTGCCAAAGTTGTTGTTTTTTTTGTTTTTCAAAAGAGTATCAATAACTAAGAGAGACCCTTCTGATTTAAAATCGACCGCTCAAGAGCCAAGCTGTCAACTGCAGACTTGACAGGTCTTTGAAGAACAGCGGACCCTGCATTAGAAGATCTTCTATTATGGGAAGAGGATAAGGATGATCTATGGACAGGTGTTGAAGTAGGGCATACCATCCTCTCTTGGGCCACCTTGGGGCTATGAATATAACCCTGGATTTCTCCATGCTAATCTTCTGCAGAGTCCTGCTGATCAGAGGGAACGGAGGAAATGCATAGACTGTTTTGAAGTCCCATCTCTGCTGAAGCGCACCTATCCCGTCTGGGAGATGGCCTGGAAAAAGGGAAAATAATTTCTACCTTCCGATTTTTCCGAGTGGCGAAAAGGTCTACTTCGGGTATTCCCCACTTTGAGACTAGCTCCTGGAAAACTCGAGGATTGAGTTCCCATTCCCCCGGATTGATTTGGTGGCGACTTAAATAATCCGCCTGAATATTTCCGCTTCCTTTGAGATGTATAGCAGAAATCGATAATATCATGTTCTCTTCCCCCAAACATTTTTTTTTCTGCCAATACTTGGAGGTTGTGTCTTTTTAATCCTTGATGATTCAGGAAAGCTACTAGCCGCATAGTCTGTATAAATCTTCACATGATTATTCAGCGTGGAATGCAAGAGGTAATGGAACCTAACAGGGACATTGCTTTCTTGATGGTAGTCAGGTTGGCTTGATAAAAGGCTTTGATTTTTTGAATTAACGCCAGGACTTTTTCGTTCGGCAGGAAAGTCCTTTGCTTGTTTGAGTCCAGCATCATCCCTAAAAAAATCTTTTGTCTTGCAGGAACGAGATTTGACTTTTGGGAGTTTATAATCCAACCTAAATCCTGGAGAGAGAGGATTGTTAGATTGACATGTTGAACCAAAAGTTCCTTGGACTGAGCAATGACTAGAAGATCGTCCAGGTATGGAATAATTAGGATTCCCTTCAATCTCAAGGCCACCACTACTTCTATCATTACTTTTGTGAAAATCCTCAGAGCAGAGGATATTCCAAATGGTAGTGCCTTGAATTGAAAGTGAAAGGTCAATTGGTTTTGAATTACAGCAAATCTCAAGAATATTTGATGAGCCGGGAAAATGGGTATGTGGAAATATGCGTTCCTTAGATCTATTGTTGCCATCCAGGCATTCTGGGGTATTAAGGGAACCGCTGTTTTGAGTGTCTCCATCTTGAAGCGTTTGTAAAATATGTAACTGTTCAGATGTTTTAGATTTATTATGGTTCTGAAGGAACAGTTTGGTTTGGGAACAAGAAAAAGGCGAGAATAGTGGCCCTGTTCTTGTTCCTCCCGAGGAACAGGAATGATCGCTCCTAGAGCTAACAGTTCCTGGACCCCTTGAAACGATTGATTAAACAAGTTGAACAGAGATTTGTTGTGCAGAATTTTTGAGGTGGAGGGGAAACAAACTATTCTGAACCCATTCTTGATAGAACTCAAAATGAACTGGTTCTTTGTTATACTCTCCCATTGATGGTAAAATAGAGTTAGTCTTCCCCCACTGGAGACAAGTCACTGTTTTTTGTCCGGATTGTTAGGGTTGAGCAAGAAGCCTCGTCCTTTACCTCCCTTAGGGTAACTCCATCTGCCCAACTTCCCTTTGCCTTTGTATTCTCTCTGCTTGTTCTTAAAGGGATGAAAATTCCTCTTCGGTTTTACACCTTTTTCTTCAGGGAATTTTTTTCTTGTTGTCTGCTGCTTGCAGTAGGATGTTATCTAACACAGGTCCAAAAACCAGATTACCTTCAAAGGGAATAGAAAATTTAGTTTTTGAGACAGAGTCCCCTTGCCAATTCTTGAGCCACAGAGCTCGTCTGTCCAAGCTAGATAATGCTGCTGACTAAGCAGTCATCCTTACAGATTCTGCTGAAACATCTACCAAAAAAGCAGTGGCAAGTTTAAGCATAGAAATGGAAGAAAGCAGTTTATCTCTAGGTGTTTTATTCTCAATATGGCTTTCTAATTGACCTAGCCATAAAAATAAAGATCTTGCCACACTTGTGGCTGCAATGTTGGGGTTTAATAAAGCGGATGAGACATCCCAGTTTTTCCTCAGAATCCCCTCCATTTCCCTATCTAAAGGTTCCTTTAATTGTGAAGAATCCTCAAAGGGCAGATACGTCTCACTACTTTAGCCACTTGTATATCTACTTTAGGAGCTTCACTCCATCACTCTGTATCCTCACCACTAAATGGGAACTTCGCTCTGAATTCCTTAGCAATCATGAGTTTTTTTTTTTTTTATCAGGATCCTTCCAATCATCTAAGATCAGGCTTTTAAGGTTCTCATGAATAGTGAACGTATTCTGTTTTCTAAGTTTTAATCCTGCAAACATTTCATCTTGTACAGAAAGGGTAACCTGAGGATCTTCTATGTTCATGGTACTTTTTACTGCATTTAAAAGAGTATCAGTATCTTCTGCAGAAAATAGTATCTCTTCTAATTTTTTGGAAGTAGAAGGAAGATCTTCTTCCGAATCCAAGTTAGAAGAAAGAATATTTACTTCAGAATCTGAATCCACAAGAAAGGATGGCTTAGATTTTTTAGCAGGAGGAGGATCATGAGAAGATGGCGTAGGCAGAGCAGCTGCCACAGAGGCCTGGACCTGTTGATTAATTATTGATCTTAATTCATCCATAAAGGACGAAGTCTCCTGCTGAACAATCTTGGCCATACAAGAATTACATAGAGCTTTAAGATGCCCTTCAGGTAGCCTCTCATTGCAAATAGCACATTTCTTAGGCTTGGCCTTAGAAGGTTTTTTCGGGGTCTCCTTGTCTCCCTAAAAGAGGAGAGAAGGAAATCCATCAATAAATAAAAAAAAAAAGTAAGTAAGTGAACCCCAAAGGGCCAGATATTCACTGGGCTGATGGACTTCCCCAGCTCCAGAGACTCGGAGCGGTTAGAAGCAACCTCCATTCTGACAAGAAGACAATGAAAGGAAGGAGGTCTTACCTTAAATAGCCCAGCTGTGATTTGAATTTGGCGCCCTTTCTGCGCCTTCAGTGTATAATTCCACCTCCCGCTGTAAATTTTCAAATTTTCCACTGCCGGGGAGGCAGAACTTCCGGTCCCCGGCTATCCCAGAACTCCACGCGCAACGTAACACGACGTCATGCGCCAGCACCGCTCAGGACCCAGAAGAAGGACCAGGGGAAACATATGTGCGCCCGAGATCCTGCCTGTATTCTCCCCCCCATGTACATCAAAGCATTATTATTTGGGGTTTCTATACCTAATAATCATGTGTGCTTTGAGACTTGCCTCAAAGTCCTAATGTGCAGTAAAAATACAGGCAGCCCTACGGGGCAGCATTGACACATACCTATTTCGGCAGCGTGTGGGTTAATCTGGATTTAGCACGCCCGCTGTGTATTTTCAGTGAGCGATTGACGTGTCTCCCACTCTGGCGTCAGCTGGGAGACACATCACTGCTGAATCCCGCCCACCACTCCAGAAGCAGATATGAGCTCAGACGCAGACCTGGCTCACATGTGCGCTTAGAAGCCGGCACGACTCCACGGCTCCCAGCCACAGCGGGTTCGCACATACAGGAGCATGGACGCAATAAGCCATAACAGTGAGTAGGAACTCCCTCTTCTCTCCAAAGGAACCCTGGGAATTGAAGTGAGCCTTATTGTAGATTATGTGTTTCTTTGCAAGGTATACAGACTGGACTAAAAGGCTATGTCTGCTCACTAGTACTATGCTATATGTTGATGTGCTATGACACCCACTGAGCACATGATTTTCTACAGTATCGGCGACTCTAGTCTACGCTAAACAAATATATGCAATAGCGCATTTGTTTCCTTTTAGGTCACTGTCTCCTTCTATGCCCCTGAAGAGGACACCCTACCAAGGTATGAAATGCGTCGGGAAGCTTTGAAGACGTGTTATACTGGGATAGTGATCTATGTATCTGTAGTAATGAGAAAATACATTAATAAGTTTAACAGCTCGTCTAACTATACTATGCGTCCCTTTAAATCAACTGATGCCGGAAAGCTTAACAGATTTGTAAATTACAACTATAAAAAAAAAGTTAATCCTTTCAGTACTTTAGTACTTGTAGTAGCAGCTGTATACTACAGAGGAAGTTCTTTTCTTTTTGAATTTCTTTTCTGTCCCAACCACAGTGCTCTCTGCTGACACCTCTGTCCATGTCAGGAACTGTCAGGAATTGTTCATAGATTTAGCCCTGTAATGGGCTAGCAGTGACAGATCGACTTCCCCTTTATTTTTCTTTAATGCCGGTGTGAGGCGCAGGAGCGGATACAAGTCTGCACCTCACACCGGCGCTCAGGGTGTATGGAGGGGGGCGGTGGCCCCCAGCTGATTTCAGTAGCTGGGGGACACTGCTCAGAGAACCCCTAACCCCCCATCTCCCCCCCCCCCCCCTTCCGGCCGGTGTGAGGTGAGATTTCCGAACCAGCCCCGTGCAGTGCAGTCTGTCCTCTCTCCCCTCCTCCCCCTGCTCTGTGTTTTCCCCCTGCAAACTTGCAGCCTCTCCGTGGTAGATTAGGTCCTGTGGAGAAAGAGCAGGGGGAGGGGGAGAGGGATGGAGCTGTGTGTGGGGGAGGAGCTGTGTACCGAGCTGTGTGCGGGTGATTGAGCTGTGTACCGAGCTGTGGACGGCGGGAAGGGTGGTTGTATATGTATGTAATTATGATTAGGGGGGTGTACCAGCGGCGGGTGTATGTGTGATGTCTGTGTATGTATGATGCGCGTGCGATGTCTGTATGTATGATGCGCGTGCGATGTCTGTATGTATGATGCGCGTGCGATGTCTGTGTATGTATGATGCGCGTGCGATGTCTGTGTATGTATGATGCGCGTGCGATGTCTGTGTATGTATGATGCGCGTGCGATGTCTGTGTATGTATGATGCGCGTGCGATGTCTGTGTATGTATGATGCGCGTGCGATGTCTGTGTATGTATGATGCGCGTGCGATGTCTGTGTATGTATGATGCGCGTGCGATGTCTGTGTATATATGATGCGTGTGTGATGTCTGTATATATGATGCGTGTGTGATGTCTGTATATATGATGCGTGTGTGATGTCTGTGTATATATGATGCGTGTGTGATGTCTGTGTATATATGATGCGTGTGTGATGTCTGTGTATATATGATGCGTGTGTGATGTCTGTGTATATATGATGCGTGTGTGATTTGTGTATGTAATGTATGATGGTGGGGCAGTGGCGGGTGTATGTATGATGTGTGCATATGTATGGTGTGTATGTGTGATGTGTGTATGATGTCTGTCTGAGTGCGATATGTGTATGTGTATGATGTGTGTGTGTATGTAATGTATGATGGGGGCAGCGGTGTGTATGTATGATGTAGGGATCGACCGATATCGTTTTTTTAGGGCCGATACCGATAATAGGTGGAGGTTAGGGCCGATAACTTATACCGATATTCCGGTATAAGTGATCGGCTATTTATCCCCCCTCGACACCGCTGCAGGTCATTGATTTAAAGCGGGCGCTTTAAATCAATGCACTGCAGTGGCTTTTGCGGTGCCATAGGCCGCCGCCGCCACCACCACCAGCTTCTCTCCCCTACCTGTCAGGGTGGTCCGGCCCATCCATCCTTCCTTCCTGTAGTGTCCGGCGGCATTCCGAGTGGAGGGTGAACCGGTCCGGGCTGTCCTTCTTCTCCGACAGTCATCTTCTCCACTCCAGGCAGGCTCCGGCCTAGTACGCTGCATAGACGCCGTTGTGCAGTGACACCCGTGCGCAGCGACGCACCTGACGTCACGGCGTAGCGGCATCTATGCAGCGTACTAGGCCGTAGCCTGCCCGGAGTGGATAAGAGGACCCCCGGAGAAGGAGAGCCCGTACCGGTGCACCCTCCACCCGGAATGGCGCCGGACACTACAGGAAGGAAGGATGGATGGCCCGGACCACCCCATTATGGGTAAGTTTATTTATTTTATTTTTTTATTGACTCGGAGGGTGGGGGAGGGCCCCACCGGTATAGCGGTATGGGCAAAAATCCATACCGGTATACCGCCCAGCACTACGGTGGGGGGTGCGACGCGGTGGGTCGGTCGCGGTGCAGCGGTTCGAGGGGGGGGGGGGGGGGGGCGGGGCATTATCGGCAAGGTAATTGCCGATACCGATAATGCCCAAAATCGTGATTATCGGCCGATAATATCGTCCATACCGATAATCGGTCGATCCCTAGTATGATGTATGAATGTATGTAATGTATAATATAGGGGGCTTTGGCCGGTGTATGTATATGTGTATGCATGTATGTTTTGTACAGGGGTGAACTGACAAGTGCCGCCGCCAGTTGTGCTAATTTTTTTTTATTTTTTAGTGGCTTCTGGCCACCCGCACTAAATTGCACCCCCAGAATCCCGCCCCCTTCATTCTCACCCGCCGACCAAGAGCCCCACAGATGCAGGCAAACACACCCGAACCAAAACTACAACTTCCAGCATGTTGCACCATAACCTAAACTGTAGAACTATAAAGTGTAACATGCTGGGAGTTGTAGTTTTGGTTCGGGTCAGCTGCAGAGCCATAGGCTGCATCAGGGCATGCTGGGTGTTGTAGTTACTAACTGCAATTCCCAGTATTCCTTGACACAGTCTATGGCTCTGCAGCTGACACGAACAAAAACTACAACTCCCAGCATGTTACACAATAACCTTAACTGTACTACTATACAGTGCAACATGCTGCAAAACCCACTGAACCATAGGCTGTATCAGGGCATGCTGGGAGTTGTAGTTATCTAGTAACTAAATGCAACTTCCAGCATTTTCTGACACATAAATTAGAGTAAATAAAATGCAGCACACAAACTGGAGAAGCCCTCCCCCCCCCCCCCCCCCCCCCCCCCCCCCAAGTAACAGCGTTGTTCAGTGATTTAAAAAACTAAAAACTCCATATATAAGTCCCTATGAAGACTGAAAAATAGTGATTAAAATATTTTAAAAAGTACGTATACATGTGAATAAGCCCCTTTCCTAATAAAAGTTCTGATAAATGGTTCCAATAAAAACTAGAGATCACGGCACATAAGATTACCCTCATACATCCCTGTATATGGAAAAATTGGAGTTATAGGGGTCAGATTGGGGGGGGGGGGCTTGCCTCGGGTGTAAAAGGAGCTACAGCTCTCCGGCCACTAATATCCTGGCATGCTGCAATCACCATGGCCGCTATTAAACCATTAGATCACTGCTGTCTAAGTTGACAGCAGTGTCTAAAGGGATCTTATATCCATCCCTGGTGGTCTAGTGGGGGGGGGGGGGGGAATCGTACTATTTTGGTTGAAATTATTTCATCTACCAGGACAAGTGGATTTTTTTGAGGGACAAGTATATTGTGTTCCGCTTAACCCCTTCATGACCCAGCCCATTTTCACCTTCAGGACCTGGGCATTTTTTGAAAATCTGACCACTGTCACTTTAAACATTAATAACTCTGGAATGCTTTTACTTATCATTCTGATTCCGAGATTGTTTTTTTGTGACATATTCTACTTTATGGTATTCAGGGATGTGGAATTTCTATAGCCCGACGCCCCGGACTAGCAGTTTTGGGCGCCGGGCAGGTGAATTTGTCCGCCCCTTAGCCCGGCTTCGGGCAAGCAGGGCCGGACCTGACAAGTGCGGCGGATCTGCAGTCTGTATGGAGCGGGCAGGATTTGGGAGCCTGCTCCACACAGACTGCAGATCCGAAGCAGAGCAGGGGAGATGAGAAGCTGTGTATTGGTCTTCTCTCCCCTGCTCTGCAGACGTGCGGGGAAGATGAGGGGGCGTGGCTTACTTCTCCCCGTGCAGACCTGCGTCCTCTGCCTTCACTCCCCCCAGCTGTAGCTTCGGAGAGCTGAGGGGAGGAGGCGCGTCTGCACGGGGAGACTGTATGCGGTGCTCTACAGTATGTATGGAGCGGGCTCGGGATTCCTGCCCGCTCCATACTCTGCAGCCCCCGGCTGTTCTTAGTAGCCGGGGGCCGCCGCTAATGCCAGCATGCGGCGATCGCCGCGGCTGGCTATTAACCCTTTAGATCGCCGCTGTCAAAGCTGACAGCGGCGTCTAAAGCCTGGGTTCTCAACCTGGGGTACGCGAAAACGCTGACAAATACCGGCCATGCATTGGCCAGTATTTGTCAGCGCATAGCCGCGGCAGCTCACTGTACAGTAGCGCGGCCAGAGATGCGGCCGGTTCTACTGTAAGTGAGCTGCGTGGTTGCCAGGTAGACGTGTGGCCTCCCCTGACGTTGCGCGGAGTTGCCGTACAGCGCAGGGGGACCTCACACGTCAGTGCGGCCCTGTGGAACATCCCGTGAAGCAGCAGGCAACAGGACCACAGGACGCCAGGTAAACAACTGTATGGGACGGAGCACAAGGCATTAAGATGGAGGGGGAGAGGGATAATGGGGGGGGGGGAGTAATAAAGCACAAGGCATTGAAATTTTATGTCCTGTGCTTTATTACTCCCCTCTCCCCTTCCATCTTAATCCCCTAGCACCATTCCCCCTTCCTCTGATCCCCCTTTTGCCATATCGGATAATAATGGCACAAGGGGATTAATATGGAGGGGGGAAAATGACAAAAGGGGATCAGAGGGAGGGGGGAATAATGACACAAGGGGATTAATATGGAGGAGGGGGGAGGGTTGATTATCCCCCCCCCCCCCCCCCCCCTCCATCTTAATCCCCTTGTGCTATTATTATCCGATATGGCAAAAGGGGATCAGAGGGAGGGGGGAATTATCAACCCCCCCCCCTCCATATTAATCCCCCTGTATCATTATTCCCCCTCCATCTTAATCCCCTTGTTCCATATTGGATAATAATGGCACAAGGGGATAAAGATGGAGGGGGAATAATGGTAAAAGGGAATCAGAGGGAGGTGGAAATTGTGGGACAGGGGGAGTAAGATGGAGGGGGAATAATAGCACAAGGGGATTAAGATGGAGATGGGATGCATTAGTATAAAGGTAAGAACACGCCTTTTGTCTGTGGGTACCCCTCGCTCGCAAGTTCCGCGTGAGGGGGTACCCGTGGACATACTTTCAGGCCTTGGGGGTACGGTCGCCGAAAAGGTTGAGAACCACTGGTCTAAAGGGACATGTGAATGCTCCCTGGTGGGCTAGGGGGGTGGATCACCCCCCCACAGCGCAATCGCAGGGGGGCGATCCACTATGGAGGTAGCCGGAGGACTTACCTCTGCTTCCTCCTGTCCCGGCTCTGTCATTGATAGATCCTGGCTGGACCAGGCTCTATCAATGGATCACAGAGCACACAGATCAATGGAGTTCAATAGAATCTATTCATCTGTCTGAGGAATCTAATGATTCCTCATAAGTCTAATAAAGTGTAAAAGAAAAAAAAAAAGTTTTAATAAAAGTTTGAAAGACACCCAGTGGTCTTCAAACGGTGCCCCTCCAGATGTTACAAAACTACAATTCCCAGCATGCCAGGACAGCCGTTGGCTGTCCGGGCATGCTGGGAGTTGTAGTTTTGCAACATTTGGAGGGCCACAGTTTGAAGACCGCTGCATTAACCCCTTCCATGTTAAAAGTTCAAATCTCCCCCTTTTCCTATATAAAAACATGCAAACATAATAAAAATAAACATATTTGGTATCGCTTCGTGTGTAATTGTGCAACCTATTAAAATATAACATTAGGTATCCCGTACGGTAAATGTAAAAAAATACCAAACCACAGATTTGCAATTTTTATAATATCCCAGAAAAAAAGCGATTAAAAAGTCAGATCAATGCCAAAATGGTACCGATACAAAAAACAGATTATGGTGCAAAAAATGATCCCTCATACAGCCTGGTATGCGGAAAAAAAATAAAGCTACAGGGGTTAAAAAATGGCAATTAAAAAAATTAGAAAAAGTTCAGAATTAGTAAAACATGACGTAAACGATACAAATCTGGTATCGCTGTAATCAGGCGCCTAAAGTAAAAAACTAACATGTTACCTCAACCACAAGGTAAATGGCGCAGAAAAGAAAAAACACCAAATCTGCAAAATTATCTTTTACTATTTCAATTTCACTTCCCTAAATATTTATATATTTTTTGGTTCAGAGAATACGTTATTGAAAAATTAAAAGGTGTCATTATAGTAGGTAGTTATCATTATAGTAGGTAGTTATGGCTATTATAGGGCGAGGAGGAAAAAAATCAGAGCGTAAAAGCGAAAATTGGCCGGACAAGTGGATCGTCATGAGGGACAAGTAGATTTTGCTCCATTTTAGTCCCGTGGACAAGTAGTTTTTTATAAAAATTTCCACACCCCTGGTATTGGTAAAATTTCACTGATATTTGCATCCTTTCTTGGTAAAAAAAATCTAAAAATTTCATGAAAATTGTGAAAATTTAGCATTTTTCTAACTTTGAAAGTCTCTGCGTGAAAGAAAAATGGATATTCCAAATAAATTACATATTGATTCACATATACAATATGTCTACTTTGTGTTTGCATTAAAAAATTGACAAGTTTTTACTTTTGGAAGACACCAGAGGGCTTCAAAGTTCAGCAGCAATTTTCCAATTTTTCACAAAATTTTCAAAATCGTAATTTTTCAGGGCCCAGTTCAGGTTGGAAGTGGATTTTAAGGGTCTTCATATTAGAAATACCCCATAAATGACCCCATTATAAAAACTGCACCCCCCCAAAGTATTCAAAATGACATTCAGTAAGTGTTTTAACCCTTTAGGTGTTTCACAGGAATAGCAGCAAAGTGAAGGAGAAAATTCTAAATCTTCATTTTTTACACTCGCATTTTCTTGTAGACCCAATTTTTGAATTTTTACAAGGGGTAAAAGGAGAGAAATCACCCTAAAATTTGTAACCCAATTTCTCTCGAGTAAGGAAATACCTCATATGCGTATGTAAAGTGTTCGGCGGGCGCAGTAGAGGGCTTAGAAGGGAAGGAGCGACAATGGGATTTTGGAGAGTGAGTTTTTCTGAAAGGGTTTTTGGGGGCATGTCCCATTTAGGAAGCCCCTATGGTGCCAGAACAGTGGACCCCCCCACATGTGACCCCATTTTGGAAACTATACCCCTCATGGAATTTAATAAGGGTGCAGTGAGCGTTTACACCCCACTGACGTTTGACAGATATTTGAAACAGTGGACTGTGCAAATCAAAAATTTTATTTTTCATTTTCACAGACCACTGTTCCAAAAATCTGTCATACACCAGTGGGGTGTAAATGCTCACTGCACCCCTTATTACATTCCGTGAGGGGTGTAGTTTCCAAAATGGGGTCACATATGGATATTTATTGTTTTGCGTTTGTCAGAACTGCTGTAACAATCAGCCACCCCTGTGCAAATCGCCTCAAATGTACATGGCGCACTCTCCCTTCTGGGCCGTGTTGAGCGCCCCCAGAGCACTTTGCGCCCACATATGGGGTATCTCCATACTCGGGAGAAATTGCATTACAAATTTAGAGTTTTTTTTCCCCCTTTTACCTCTTGTGAAAATGAAAAGTATAGGGCAACACCAGCATGTCAGTGTAAAAAATTTATTTTTTTACACTAACATGCTGGTGTAGACCCCAACTTCACCTTTTCATAAGGGGTTAAAGAAGAAAAAGCCCCCCAAAATTTGTAAGGCAATTTCTCCCGAGTACGGCGATACCCCATATGTGTCCCAAAACTGTTGCCCTGAAATACGACAGGGCTCCAAAGTGAGAGAGCGCCATGCGCATTTGAGGCCTGAATTAGGGATTTGCATAGGGGTGGACATAGGGGTATTCTATGCCAATGATTCCCAAACAGGGTGCCTCCAGCTGTTGCAAAACTCTCAGCATGACTGGACAGTCAATGGCTGTCCGGCAATACTGGGAGTTATTTTGCAACAGCTGGAGGCTCCGTTTTGGAAACAGTAGCGTACCAGACGTTTTTCATTTTTTTGGGGAGGGGAGGGGGGCTGTGTAGGGGTATGTGTATATGTAGTGTTTTTTACTTTTTATTTTAGGTTAGTGTCAGTGTAGTGTAGTGTTTTTAGGGTACAGTCACATGGGCAGAGGTTCACAGCAAGTTTGCCGCTGGAAGTTTGAGCTGCAGCGCAAAATTTGCGCCATCTCAAACTTGCAGCACTCACTGTAAACCTCCGCCCATGTGAGTGTACCCTGTACATTCACATTGGGGGGAGGGGGGCGAACATCCAGCTGTTGCAAACTCCGAGCATGCCCTTTGGCTGTCCGTGCATGCTGGGAGTTGTAGTTTTGCAACAGCTGGAGGAACACTGGTTTGGAAACACTAAGTTAAGTAATAAACTTTCAAGTGTTTTGCAACCAAACTTAGTGTTTCCAAACCAGTGTGCCTCCAGCTGTTTCAAAACTACAACTCCCAGCATGCATGGTCTGTCAGTGCATGCTGGGAGTTATAGTTTTGCAACAATTGCAACAGCTGGAGGTACTGAGGTAGGAAACGGACAATCTTTCCCAACTAGTGTGCCTCCAGTTGTTGCAAAACTACAACTCCCAGCATGCCCAGACTGCCCAGGCATGCTGGAAGTTGTAGTTCGGCAATATCTGAAGGATCAGATGTTGCCGAACTACAACTTCCAGCATGCTTGGGCAGTCTGGGCATGCTGGGAGTTGCAGTTTTGCAACATCTGGAGGTCCACAGTTTGGAGACCACTGTATAATGGTCTCCAATCTGTGCTCTTCCAGATGTTAGAGAACTACAACTCCCAGCATGCCTGGACAGACTGAGCATGCTGAGATTTGTAGTTTTGCAACATCTGGAAGAGCACAGATTGGAGACCATTATACAGTGGTCTCCAAACTGAGGACCTCCAGATGTTGCAAAACTACAACTCCCAGCATGCCCAGAAAGCCAAAGGCTGTGCTGGGAGGTGCAGTTTTGAAACTCCCAGAGGCAGCAGTGAGATCGCAGCGCCGCCGGGACCGCATGGAGGACGTCGCTCGCGCCGGGACCGCTCGGGACACCGCTCGGACGGGTAAGTGACGCTGGGGGACGGGTCAGGGACACTTAGCAGAGCGGTGTGTGTCCCGATCCCCGTGATCGGGACTCACACACCACGCTGCTAAGTATTCTGATAGCGAAACGCTGCTATCAGCTAGTCAGATTTGACTAGCTGATAGCAGCGATTGCTGGGGGGGGGGGGGGGGGATGAAACCCGCCGTGGTCGCATAGTAAGATGGCTGGCTATCAGTGATAGCCACCATCATTCCGGGCGCTGCGGAATGCCGCGAGTAGCGGCAAAAATGTTCATGACATACCTGTATGTCATGGGTCGGGAAGGGGTTAAGTCCTTTGGAGTAAGGTAGTTTTTTTTTTTTTTTTTTGTTTATTTCCACACCCCTGCCTAAAATGGACAGAGGTGTCAGAAGAGCACTGTGGATGTGACAGAAAAGAAATCCCAAAAGAAAAGAATTTCCTCTGGAGCATACAGCAGCTAATATGTACTGGAGGTATTAAGAATGTATAATAGACATAATTTACAAATCTGTTTAACTTTCTGGCACCAGTTAAATAAATAAAAAGTTTTCCACCGGAGTACCCCTTTAACGGAGCGTTAGTTTTTGGAAAACCTCTGTTGGATCAAAATGTTCTCTTCCCCCTTATATAAATTCCTTAAGGGTTGTAGATTCTAAAATGGGGTCACTTCTCTGGTGTTTCTCCTGTACTGGTTCCTTAAAGACTCTGCAAAATTCCCATTGTACCCCAAAAGAGTTTCAACAAAATCTGTTCTTCAGTAGTCACTGGACAGTCAACTTCAATTCTGAGCCCTGCCCAGGCTGCATAAACCACACAACACATTGGGTATTGCCAAACCCACCTAAAAATTCCTGGAGTGTATGTCTCTGGTGGCGCAAGATAAGTACAACATATTAGGCACTGAATTGGCATATCTGTAATACAATCACAATTTTCACTCTGTAAAATCCCCAAAAAGCATTAGCCTTTGGAAAACCTCTATTTGATCAAAATGCTCCCTACCCCCTTATTTGTAGTCCTTGAGGGGTGAAGATTCTCAAATATGGTCAAACCTCTAGGGTTTCCACAAATTTTATACCCTTAAGCCTCAGTAATGAAAGCGCAATGCAATAAGTGTGACCAAAGTAGAACTGATCTTTGACTTGGTGCCAAGTCTATCCTAAGCCCCATCTGCCCAATTAGAAGATAACATGCCACCATATGCGGTACTGCCGCATTCAGGAGAAGTTGTGTAATAAAGTTTGGGGTGTTAATATTAGGGATCAACCGATTATCGGTTTGGCCGATAACGATTCTGGACATTATCGGTATCGGCAATTACCTTGCCGATAATGCCCCGCCCCCCCGGCCAGAGACAACCGTCGCCGCCGCTGCCCCATTGCCTCCCCATCCTCTGGCCACATACCGCCGCCGCTGCCCCATTGCCTCCCCCCATCCTCTGGCCACATACCGCCGCCGCCGCACCATTGCCTCCCCCCATCCTCTGGCCACATGCCGCCGCCGCTGCCCCATTGCCTCCCCCCATCCTCTGGCCACATACCGCCGCCGCTGACCCATTGCCTCCCCCCATCCTCTACCCACATACCGCCGCCGCTGCCCCATTGCATCCCCCCCATCCTCTGGTCACATACCACCGCTGCCCTATCGCCGCCGCCTCCCCAAATCCTGTTCCTGGGGTCCGCGATACTTCTGGCTCCTGAGCTGTTGCTGTACCCAATGCGACGTCACCGTCAGTGCGCATAGTGACAGCGCAGGACGCCAACGGAGCCTGAAGTATCATGCACCCCAGGAACAGGTAATTATAACACCGGGGATAGGGGGAGTCGATGGGGCGGCGGCGGCGGTATGTGCGCAGAGGATGGGGGGGTGGCGGCATGTGGGCAGAGGATGGGGGGGGCGGCATGTGGGCAGAGGATGGGGGGGCGGCATGTGGGCAGAGGATGGGGCGGCAGCATGTGGGCAGAGGATGGGGGGGGCGGCAGCATGTGGGCAGAGGATGCTGATACCACAGTGGGCACTACAAATATACATGTGGGAGAAAACAGATTCTGCAAAACCTGCAGCCAAAATGCAGGTAAAAGAATGGACAACAAATGATGCCAAAATAAAGCAGACATATTGTTGATACTGAAATAGAAACAAAAACATAACTATCAATATAAAATACGTAATGAAAAAACCTAAGAATCGTTTTGCCCAGTAAAAGCGTTCCAAAGTTATTATCACATAGAGAGACAAATGTCACATTTGAAAAAAAATGGTCCAGGTAATAAAGACCAAAATTAGAAGGGTCATGAACGGAATAAAGCTGTAGATTTGCAGTTTCTGGTGGACATAAGGCAGACTATTTTCCAAATTGTGCATTCATTTGCCACAAGTCTTTCCAAGCACTCATTTAAGGGGTTATCCACCATAAGGTGATTTTAGTACGTACCTGGCAGACAGTAATGGACATGCTTAGGAATGATCTGCGCTTGTCTTGGGATTACCATAACACTGTGGCTAGCTTTTTGTGAACTTGTATTTCCTGTTTGACTTTTTTTTTTTTTTTTTTTTTTTTTTTTTTACTACAAATCCCACAATTCCATTTTCCTCCCTCCCACACATCAGCCACCCCACCCATTGAAACATAAAAGCTGCATCCATTCAAAAGACCTGTGGTTTTCAATCAGGGTGCCTACAGCTGTTGCATTAGTTGCAGATTGATCTCTCTCCAACCAAGCGATCGCTCCAGCAATTGAAGCAGATAGGCTCCCTGTCATCAGCTGACTAGTGAGTCAGGTCTCTGCCGCATTGCAACCTGGGAAAAATCTAAGACAACAGTCATTTTGTATGCTGTTAAAAATAAATATTGGGGCGAAAGTCACATAAGAATTGTGAGAAAACCGTCACACACGGGTACAGACACTATATTATGAACTACACTAACTTTACAGCCCCTGCAGCATAGTCAAAAAAAATTCCTGGAATACCCGTTTAAAGCACAGCTGCACAGGCAATCGGAATGGACTTACCAATCTGCAACTTAAAGGGGGTATCCAGCACAATTATTCACAAGACAATCGTGATATCAGCCCTGTGCGACTATGTCCAGCAAAATGTTGCTATTAACACTAACAATAGATGCTGCAGACAGTCAACTGCAGCATCTAAAAGTAGAAATTACTGGTGCGGTTGGTTGGGTTCGGGGGAGCTGATCTGGACCTGTGCAACATGTGTGTTCCACTCCTGCCCACAACCGTGACATGTGTCCAATCCCGCCGCTCCTGCAAACATTCTGTCATAGCTTTTAACCCATTAACCCTTTAGATGCCACAATCAAAGTTGATAGTGGCATCTAAAGTGCTGTAAATCAAGTGCCGCCAGCTCAGAGGAGCTGATCAGGACAACCGCTGAAAAACTGTGGGGTCCGAATCAGCCGAGAGGATGTTTGGAGGGTCCCTATCTGCCTCCTTTCCTGACAATCGGCGCTCCAATAGTGCTAGGTTCTACTGCTGCATGTATGTTTTGCACAATTGAAAAATAATTGAAGATTCCTACATAAGGGCGAGTGCCACTATTTCTGCCTTATGAACTGCCGTGATGAACATATCTGCACCCTTATTGGAGTCTGCAGACTACACCGCTGTTGACCTAAGCTATCTAAAAGTCAAATGTTATCTTTGTCTATTAGATGCCATGGAGAAACATCACACCAGGGATGGCATAATGTAAATTATTTTTGCCTTTCTTGTCTTTAATAAAGGTACATTAATACCTCGGGGGATAGTTGTGAAACCAATGGTATGGCCATTTCTCTAAAGAGAGCACACACACACACCATCCATCTCCCACTGGAGCAATACTGACCTTCGAACCTTCCAGAGAAGCTGTCAGTTGCCCTGCAACGTTTTTTCTTCTTTGTTCTTTTCTTGGCATCTGGAATATCAATGGGAGCACTCGAAGGCATGTCTTTGGGGAGGAAAAAGAAACAAACAAAACATAATTAAGAATAGAAAATCACTGGCCACTGTGTTGTGGTGCACAGTTACAACTGCCTTCACATCTCCTGAATAGTGCAAGTTGCCCAATTCAACATTAAAACGGTTATCCAGCAATAGAAAAAAAAATTTTTTTTTTTTGCCATAAACAGCACAAGACATGTCCTCAGGTTGTGTGGTATTACAGCTTGGCTCCATTCACATGAACGGGACTGAGTGAGCTGCAATACCACACAATCTGAGAATAAGTGAGGCGCTGTTTTCTGTATCGATGAGCTTTGTTTTAGTAATCAGGGAAATCCCCTTTAACCCCTTAAAGGGGTACACCCGTGGCAAAAAAGGAGATTTTTTTTTACTTACCGTAAAATCTCTTTCTTGAAGGATCCATTGGGGGACACAGACCGTGGGTGTATGCTACTGTCTCTAGGAGGTGTGACACTATGGTAATAAAAAAAAAAGTTGGCTCCTCCCAGCAGGATATACCCGCCTCCAGGCCCTGAGCTAATAAGTTTTAGTTCCAGAGCAATAGGAGACGATCGACAGGTCAAAGATGACACAAACTGTCCGAGAACCAGAATAAAAAACATAACTGAACACACCCTCGGACAGAGAACCACAGAAAACCCCAAAAAGGGCGGGAGCTGTGTCCCCCAATGGATCCTTTGAGAAAGAGATTTTACGGTAAGTAAACAAAAATCTCCTTTTCTCTATCGGCTCCATTGGGGGACACAGACCGTGGGACATAACAAAGCCGTCCCTTGGGTGTTCAGATAAGCAGTCAGGCAGATGGCCTTTCCACTGCCGCCTGCAACACTTTACGGCCCAGACTAGCATCAGCCGATGCAAAGGTATGAACCCGGTAGAACCTCAAGAAAGTGTGCAAAGACGACCAGGTAGCCGCCATGCAAATCTGCGAGGCCTAGGCTCTGTTCTGGAGAGCCCAGGATGCCCCAACAGAACGGGTAGAATGAGCCACAACCCTGAAAGGAGGAATCTTCCCCTTACAGCGATAAGCTTTGGAAATGGCAGATCGAATCCACAGAGAAATGGTGGCCTTGGAAGCAGGCTGTCCTTTACGACGACCCTCCGTAAGGACGAAAAAGGAATCACACTGGCGAAACGCAGAAATGATAGAGAGATAAGACCGAACAGCCCGAACCACATCCAGCTTGTGGAGTAAGCGGTCCTTAGGATGAGAAGGAGCAGGACAAAAAGACGGGAGGACAATGTCCTCATTGAGATGAAAAGCCGAAACCACCTTAGGCAGAAAGGAAGGATCTGGACGGAAAACAACCTTGTCCTGGTGGAGCACCAGAAACAGAGAACGGCAAGAGAGAGCTGCCAATTCAGACACCCTCCGGATGGAGGTGATCGCAACAAGAAACGCCACATTTCAAGAAAGGAGGCGTAGAGACAACTCTCTAAGGGGCTCAAAAGGTTCACCCTGGAGGGCACTCAGAACCAGATTCAAGTCCCAAGGGGGAGAGGGCGACCGATAAGGAGGGACAGCATGCGCCACTCCTTGAAGGAAAGTCCAGACATGAGAATTAGAAGCCAGAGGACGCTGGAAAAGAATAGAAAAGGCCGAAACCTGACATTTAAAGGGTAGCTCCCACCATCCTATTTTTTTTTTTTCTGTCCCTGCCTATTGCCAATCTATCCCTAACCCCCTCCCTGCTTTTAATTTTTTTTTTTTACTATATTAAAAATGCCTTTTGTCTGCCTGGCAGTGTGCTCACTACCAGGCAGATTTCCCCAGCAGGCACCACGTCACTGATGCCTGCTGGGGGGGGGGACTTCCGCCCTTAGTTCATCTACACAGGGTGCCTCCAGCTGTTTCACCACTACAACTCCCAGCTTGCCCTGACATCTATTGGCTGTCAGGGCATGCTGGCAGTTGTAGTATTGAAACAGCTGGAGGCACCGTGTGTAGATAAACTATTAGTTAGTTACAAGCGGCGCTAGCCCGTTCCCCCGCCCTGCATATCCGTTCCCTCATTACACTTGCAGTTACTGCAGAGTCCGGCAGCGGGCATGCAGGGACAGCGGCGGCGAGGCAACGGCGGCGAAGAGGCAACGGCGGCGATGTGCGGGAGGAGTGGCCGGGGAGACAATGCGCTCACTCCCGCCTGTCTGAGAGACAGGCAGGGAGCGAGTGCAGCCTAACTGAAAAAGGACTGATTGCCACTCCAAAATCAGTCCTTTTTCAGGCGTGACATCACGCCAGGCTGCAGCCGGCCACAAGGAGGGTGACCCCTAGTGGCTGTTTTTTTAAATGTAAATTAAACCTTTTTAATGAAAAAAAAAATTATAAAAGTATATTAGAGATATGTTGTAGTACATAAGTACTACAACATATCAAAAAATAAAGTTGGTGACAGACAGTGCCCATTTAAGGGAACTGAGAGACAACCCTAGTTCCAACCCCGACTGCAAAAAGGAGAGAAGACGGGGAAGCGAGAAGGTCACAGGAGACAGGACCTGAGCTTCACACCAGCAAAAAAAAAAAAAGACCGCCAGGTACTGTGGTAAATTCTTGCCGAGGAGGGCTTACGAGCCCTGAGCATGGTGTGAATGACTTGGGAAGAGAACCCGTGGGCCCTCAAAACCGCGGTCTCAACTGCCACGCCGTCAAATGCAGTGACTGTAAATTGGGGTGGCAAAGAGGACCCTGTGAGAGCAGGTCTGGACGAAGCGGAAGGCGCAGTGGAGCGTCGTCCAGGAGCCTGACCACGTCGGCGTACCATGACCTTCGGGGCCAATCTGGAGCTACCAGAATGGCGGGAACGTCCTCCGCTTTGAGCTTCCTCAGAACCCTGGGAAGGAGCGGAAGGGGAGGAAACAGATAGGGTAGGGCAAACCCCGCCCAAGGAATCACTAGATCTTCCGATTGTGCCGGGACGCGAAGAGGTCCACGTCTGGAATGCCCCAGAGGTCGCAGATATGTGCGAAGACCTCTGGATGTAGGGACCACTCACCGGGGTCTGGTGAGGACTGACTGAGGAAGTCCGCTTCCCAGTTGAGCACCCCTGGAATGTGAATCGCCGAGATGGCCGTAACCATGCTTTCCGCCCAGATAAGAATCTTTGTCACCTTGGCCATGGCTGCCGAGCTGCGAGTGCCACCTTGACGATTTATGTATGCCACGGCCGTGGCGTTGTCCGACTGGACGCGAACAGGTCGGGTCTGAAGCCGGGACTCCCAATGAAGACAAAGCAGGATCGCCCGCAGTTCCAATATGTTTATCGGAAGAAGGGCTTCTCGGGGAGACCAGAGTCCCTGGACCGTCCAATCCCTGAACACACCGCCCCAGCCCGACAGACTGGCGTCCGTCATAACCACCTGCCAGTGAAGGGGAAGAAATGAGCGCCCCTGGAGAAGAAGCGGGGAGCGGAGCCACCAGAGAAGAGACTGACGGATCTGTGAGGGAGAAAAATCTTGCGATTGAGGGACAGCGGAGATCTGTCCCACCGAGAGAATCGCCAGTTGAAGAGGTCAGTAATGAAACTGGGCAAAGGGCACGGCCTAGGACTTCCATGCAAGTGCAGATGGAGACTGGGACCTGAAGCCGAAGGGAGCTGACTCCTGACAGAAGAGTTAGACGTTTGTCCGGTGGAAGGCAAATTCGGGTCGAAGCCGTGTTTAAGTAAAGTCCTAAGAATATCAGGGACTGGGTGGGAGAGAGGACTGACTTGTCCCGGTTGACAATCCACCCGAAGCGATCCAGAGTGTGAAGAGTGACATCCACATTCTCCAAAGTCTGGGCTCTGGTGGGAGCCTTGATGAGAAGGTCGTCCAGGTAGGGTATAACCGAGACTCCCCTCGACCGCAACATGGCCATCACCGGCGCAAGGATTTTGGTAAAGACCCGAGGAGCCGTGGCCAGGCCAAAGGGGAGGGCTTCGAATTGAAAATGC
This sequence comes from Hyla sarda, assembly GCF_029499605.1. Classification (NCBI taxonomy): domain Eukaryota; kingdom Metazoa; phylum Chordata; class Amphibia; order Anura; family Hylidae; genus Hyla; species Hyla sarda. Next base: position 254,602,919 of record NC_079189.1, on the reverse strand, counting down.
CCCTCCGGAACCGCAAAGCGGAGGTACCGTTGATGGCCTAGAAATATTGGCACATGGAGGTAGGCATCCTTGATGTTCACCGAGGAAAGAAAGTCCCCTTGTTCCAGGGATGCCATTACCAAACGGAGAGATTCCATTCGGAAGTGGCGGATGAGAAGACGACGGTTGAGACGCTTGAGGTCTAGGATTGGCCGCACAGAACCGTCCTTCTTTGGGACCACAAAAAGATTGGAATAGAAACCCCGAAAACGTTCCCCTGGAGGAACGGGAACGATAACCCCCTGGAGAAGCAGAGATTGGAGAGCCTCTCGAAATTGCTTCGCCAGAGAAGGAGACCGGGAAAAAAAACGATCACTCGGGAGCGAGGCGAATTCGATTCGGTAACCGCTGGATACCACGTCCCTGACCCAGGAGTCCTGAATGTGTGTGGTCCAGATGTCTCGGAAAAAAAAAAAAAGACTACCTCCCACCCGAGAAAAAACTGCGGGTGGGGGCTTCACTTCATGCGGAAGTGGGTTTGCGGTTGCCTGATTTGGCCGCAAACCGGCCGGAACGGTTGTTGTCCGACCTCCAAGACGGGCGCGGCCGGAACGAGGGAGCCTTCTTGTTCCGCGAAGGCGCCCGCTCAGACCCCTTGCTGGGGCCAAAGGTCCGAAAGGAAGTGGGCTTCCTTGGGAAGTAGAGCGAGACTTATTTTGAGGCAACAAGGAACTCTTACCTCCCGTCAAGGCGTTAATCTCGTCAAGGCGCTTGCCAAAAAGACGGCCACACGTAAAAGGAAGCTCAGTGAGAGACCTTTTGGAAGTGGCATCCACATTCCAAGCTTTAAGCCACATAGAACGGCGGAGAGCAGCTAGAGATCCGGGAGATTGGTGGATCCACTGAGGGAGGGGAAACCACCTTAGTGATCCTTGTCAAATGGATAACGTTCTTGAATCGTCTTAATTCCTGGGAACCTCTTGTCTGGATGTTTCCATGCAGATTCCAGAATGGCGTCAAAGTCAGCATGAAAGCTGAACTTTTGAGGTGCTGGCTTAGCACGATGAAAGGATACTTCAGTGAAAGGTGTCTCTTATGGCCGCAACCAATGAGTTCACCGTTTCAACTGTATCAGAGCAGTCCTCTGAGTCAGATGCCGATTCGGAAGCCTCGTCAGCCAGTTCACCAGGAGAATGAACGAGTAGAGGCAGTCCTGGAGGGGGCGTGACCCTGACCGGGTACGCTGCTCTGGCGTGGTAGAGCGGCGACTCCAAGAACGTCCTCTGGAGGAGCGACGTTTGTGACCAGATGACAGGGGGGCGGGGCACGCCTATCTGAGGACTCAATGAAAGAGTCGGACGAGGCACCCCTAGTACGCTTGCGAGAGCTTGAAGTATGTGGGGAAGTGGAGCAAACCCTCACAGAGGGCCGACGCAGGGCAGACCCCTTCAAGGCGGACACCACTTCCCGGGAGGCCTCAGCCACCGAGCGGGAGACTTGGGTCAAGTCAGCCATATACTGGGTCAGGGAAGAAACCCAGGCTGGAAAGGCAGCTGAATCCACCGGAACCAAAAGGGCATCAGGGGGTACCTGGGGGAGCAGGCGGGCCCAGTAGAACTAGGCATCTTAGCATTGCAGTGCTTACAGACAAAATAAGTCACCAACGCTCCGGTTTTCTGTTTAGAGGGAGGAACAGCTCTGGGTACGGACATAATGAGAAAAGACAGGAACTTTCTCACTCTAGTCTGTGTCCCCTGGCAGCTGGCAGTGAGGAGAACGCGGCTCCGTGCAGCTAGTGAAAAAAGGCCAGCCAATAGCCAGAGAGGGGCGTGCATGAGGTAGAGGCACTAAAGGATTGGCCTCTCACAGTGAAATTCACGCCCACGGCGCCGATTGGAGGACACTTTGCGCCTCCAGGGACCTCCGACGGCCCTGTGGGCGGAGCCAATGGAGGACGGGGAAGAAGCTGTCATGGCACCCGCTCCTAGTCCCGAGCGCATATGTCAGCCGCATATGCGCTCGGGGGGAAGAGAGCGAGTGGCGAACACGCCGACAGCAGCTGCCGGAGATAGTGAAAGTAAGCTGGCGCTCCGTGCGCCCGGCAAGAGAAAGCGCCGCGGCTGTCAGCCGCATATAAGGCGCTGCGGCTCGTAGCCGCATAGTAAAAAAAAACACACACAGTGAGGTATGAAACACACATACACACAGTGCAATCACTCATGCCCCCTAAAGATGCCCCTGCTCGCCCCAGAAAGAATAAAGCCCCAGTACAGCCAGCCCCATAAACCTAAAAAGAGGTGGGCCAAAAACAGAGGGTCTCCAGAGGTTGCAAGTCCGCACCTAAGGATAAAGGAATGTACTCACCTCAGTCAGAAGAACTTACCTAATTGAGTCTTCTGTGAAGTCTTCAGTCAGCTTTTTGTCAGCTGCATCACGCCTGGCAGCTATGCGCGCGAGCGAGGCGAGCAGGGAAATAGGGGGAACCGGACCCATGAGGTACCAACCCAGGCGCTGACCGTTGGCGGGGGGGGGGGGGGGTCGGAGGGGGGTGAACAGCGCATATACGCAATGTCTGTGCCCCCTTACTCGCAATGGGGAAACATGGAACCGGAGTCCGTGAGTCCCCACTTGAAAACATGAAAGAAAAAGGGAGTAAAAAACTAACACGTCCCTATACTAGGAAAAACAATAATATAGAAGACCATGTCCACCTCCTGCTAGACACTAAGCTAAAACTGATTAGCTCAGGGCCTGGAGGCGGGTATATCCTGATGGGAGGAGCAGAGTTTTTTTTTTTATTACCATAGTGTCACACCTCCTAGAGACAGCAGCATACACCCACGGTCTGTGTCCCCCAATGGAGCCGATAGAGAAAAACATTTTTAAATCAACTGGTGCCACAAAGTTAAACAGATTTGTAAATCTCTTCTATTAAAAAAATCTTAATCCTGCCAGTACTTTTTAGGGGCTGTATACTAAAGAGAAATCCAAAAAAGAAATGCATTTCTTCTGATGTAATGACCACAGTGCTCTCTGCTGACCTCTGCTGTCCATTTCAGGAACTGTCCAGTGCAGGAGAAAATCCCCATAGTAAACATATGCTGCTCTGGACAGTTCCTAAAATGGACAGCAGAGGTCAGCAGAGAGCACTTTGGTCATGACATCAGAGGAAATGCATTTCTTTTTGGGATTTCTCTTCAGTATACAGCCCCTAAAAAGTAATGTAAGGATTAAGATTTTTTTAATAGAAGTGATTTACAAATCTGTTTTCTTTTTAAATCAAGTGGTGCCAGAAAGTTAAAGTTTTCCACAGGAGTACCCCTTTAAGGACCAAGCCCATTTTCACTTTAAGGACAAAAGTGTTTAAGCATTAATAACTCTGGGATGCTTTTACTTTTCATTCTGATACCGACACTGTTTTATCGTGACATATTCTACTTTATGTTAGTGGTAAATTTTCATCGCTACTTGCATCATTTCTTGGTGAAAAATTTTAAAATGTTATGAAAAAATAGAAAATTTTGAAGCTCTCTGCTTGTAAGGAAAATAGACATTCCAAATAAATTATGTATAGATTCACATACACAATGGGGGAGATTTATCAAAACCTGTGCAGAGGAAAACTTTCCCAGTTGCCTATAGCAACCTATCAGAATGATTCTTTCATTTTTCACAGGCCTTCATAAAAATGAAAGCAGCAAGCTGATTGGTTGCTACGGGCAACTGGGCAAGTTTTCCTCTGCACAGGTTTTGATAAATCTCCCCCAATATGTCTGTTGACATTATGTTATCATTTAGGAAGCCCCTGTGGTGCCAGAACCGCAAAAAAAAAATCCACATGGCATACTATTTTGGAAACTACATCCCTCAATGCACGTAACAAGGGGTACAGTGAGCCTTAACACCCCACAGGTGTTTGATAAATGTTCATTAAAGTGGGATGTGAAAAAGGAAAATTTTATTTTTTACACTAAAATGCTGGGGTTACCCAGTGGTAACAGGATGAAATGTCACTGTAAATTTTTACATTTCTTTGGAGTAAGGACATACCTCATATCTGGGTGTAAACAGCTCGGCGGGTGCACACCGGCCTCGGAAGAGCAGGAACGCAGTCAGGGACCTTGAGCTTATACATAGCTGCCTATGGAGCCAGAACAGCGGGACCCCCCCCCCCTCAAGGAGCATTACATGGGTTAAATTACAAAAATGGGGTACAGTGGGACGTAAAATCAAAACAGGTTATGTTCCCAGAATGATGACCCAGAGTATAGCCAAAACTAAAAATACGTTCACCCCAAAACCCTATGCTCTGAATAATCATTCCAGGAATGTGGTGTGTGGCCATCCCTAACCTGTTGCCTCAAATGCGCACCCCGCTCAGTTGGAAAGAGAGCGCTGCGCATTTGAGGCAACATAAAAAAAAGTCCCCGATGATAGTCACTCCGTTACCCATTTTTGGAAAAATACCCCAGAGGTCTTAAAAGTTTTAATAAGGGAAAATTTAGTACTGCATGGAAGTGTGATACTTCCTGAAGCAGTTTTTAATGCAGAGGCCCGGATGATCAGGGCACGTGTCACATTGAGTGGTGGTGTCATTTCGTATCCCCCTCTTGTGACCCACACTGCAACTTTTCTGGGATAGTCCCATCTTTCCAGTGTGGGGGACTTCACTTGGAAAGTTTTGGCCTGGGACGATCCTGGCACCTATAACTTCAGCAAAGATCAGGGCCTTTAGAACTTCTTGGAACTGGAGGAATGTCCCTGTGTTGCCAGCATGCTGGGACAGTACAAAAGAGTTGTACATGGCAACCTGTACCAAGTAGACCTCAACTTTTTTTGTACCATACCAGGGTTTTCCGCATGGTGATGTGATGTATGGCTTGAGGACTTGATCAGACACATCAACTCCCCCCATATACCGAATGTAGTCCAGAATACTATCGGGCTTGAGGACCGGTGTTGTGGTACCTTGCACAGGGACAGGTGAGCTTCCTTGACCATGAATTGTGGTCAGCATAAGGACATCCCTCTTATCCTTATACCTGACCAGCAACAGGTTTTCATGGGTAAGGGCAAAGGACTCACCCTAGGGCATTGGTGTCTGAACAAAATTTAGAGGAAGGCCTGTCTGGTTCTTCCGCACGATCCCACAAGCGAATATTGATCTGGCAGCAAGGGATGTGAACAGAGGGATGCTGGTATAAAAGTTGTCCACGTACATGTGGTAACCCTTATCCAGCAATGGGTGCACAAGGTCCCAAACAATTCTGGGGGTTCAATACGGGAATCTTGTCCCTCATATACTCTAAACTTGCAAGTGTACCCGGAGGTACTCTTGCAAAGTTTGTAGAGTTTCACGCCATAGCACTTCGAGGGACTATACTTGTGGAAGAGACTCATCTACCGAGAGCTCCTGGCCTCACTTTGTAAAGCCGGTCATAAGCAAGGGGGGGGGGGGTTGAAGAGTGTGTATATGTATGTGCTTGGTGTTAACTTTATATAACGGTGTGATTAGAAGTCGCACACAGTTAAAAAAAAAAAAAAAATGCTGCAGGAGTTTTTTTTTTTTTTTTTTTTTATTAACCTCCTACCTGTCCCTGCATACAAACTCGCCCTGCACTAAAATCACTTCTTCAGCCCTGAGGGGCACAGATCTTCACAGATGGGGGGTCCCTGGCTCCTCACAGCTCAGCCCGCTGACTGAACTCGGTGGACAAGCAGAGCTGGGAGAAGGGGACATTAACCCCCTACTCTGCCGGCTGCTATTTGTTGGATCAATAGCAGTGCTCCTGGGGGGGTGAAGGTATCGCCACCTCCCCCTAGCTACAGGACTACACTGCCCATCACATCTATCTCCGGGTCATCGAGTCACATGTGACCCATATGGCCGGAATCGCTGCAGATCGCCGGTGTGAATTCACCGACGATCTGTGGCGATCACTGACAAGTGGGCACCTCAGGACCCCCAGGGCATTGTCACGGGATGCCTGCTGAATGAGGTCCGGTCCAAAAAACTTCTATCCACAGGATAGGGGATAAGTAACTGATCGCGGGGGTCCGAGCAATCTCCAGTGCAGGACACCGGCACGCTCACCAAGGAGCACGTCTACTGGTAGAGGCCACGTCCTCCATTCATTCTTATGGGAGCGCTGATGATTCCCGAGTGATGTACTTGGGTCTTTTCAGCACTTCCATAGGAATGAAGTGCAGGGTCCAGCCCTGGTGATCACGGGAGGTCCCAGCACTCAGACTCCCCTGATCAGCTACCTATTCCCTATCCTGTGGATAGGGGACAAGTATTTTTTTTGTGGATTTCTCCATTAAACGATAAACTCTAAAATGTTTAAGGAATTGGTACAAAAGGCATTGCCCATCTTAACTACTCAAGACCAAGTAGCAACAAGATTATCTGTGCTTGGAAGCTGTAATATATGGTGTTGAGCTGTATTGGTTAGGAAAGAGGTGAATCTACATTTCTATACAGGAACTTAGGGAAAAGGTGTATTACATGGTTCTGTTCAAATTGCTAATCATGCTATACAATGTCATGTTTGCAGCAGCTCTCCACCCCGATATGTGGATCCAGAGCAGAGGACCCCTTTATGATTATTTATCCTTAGAGTGCATAAGGGCCGCAGTTGTAAGCTTTCGCTGTACAATACTACTACAGACAGTTTTGGTCCACAGCCTGCTGAGGAACTATTTCATCCGGGACAGTTTGTAAATCGAGGAGGAAGAGGAATAACACCCCTTTCCTTCCCCCTCTCCCTTGTGTGTTTTGTCTCTCAAAGCTTCGGGCCTATGATCTCCCCTCTCTACGCCCTTCTTTCCAAAGTGCCAAACTGGTAGTGTAGCATGATATACAGCATAGGGAACTTGTGCTATATATTGTGCTGTCATGCTATACATGGTGAATGTATTTATTGTGTATGTGATTGACAATTGATTACAAAAAAAAAATTGTATAAAAAAAAATAAAAAAATAAAAATAAAAAAAAGCACAGGAACAAAGGAGTGGGAAGACAACTGTAAGGGCCCACGCACACTATGGAAATTTCACATTCAGCAGCCTACCTATTGTTTCCAAATGTATTCTGTTGCTCTGAGCAATTCTGGATTCTGCCAAAAGAATGAACATGTTCATTCTTTCAGCAGAATCCCACTCATTCTTTACCCTATGAGAACCCTGAGTGAATGTGATTTAAAAATAAAATGTAAAAAATATATTGTGGAAATATGTGAAAATGTCCAAACTATTACAATATAATGTACAAGTCTAGAACTGCTGATTTTTGGTCACTTCATGTATCAAAAAAAATTAAAAACATAAAAAAGGGATTGGAAAGTCCCATCTAAACAAAAATTGTAAGCAATCCTCAATAGAAGCGAGTAGCTGAACTGATGTATATTCCACTTTGCTAAATATAGCAGGACACATAGCTGATGGTGAGGCTATGTTCACAAGTCAGAATTTCTGCATGGAATTCCGCATTAATTTATAGCCGATACACTTCAATGGGAGTATTCACATGAAGTAAACAACCAGCCATTCATCATATTCATCTTCTTGCTTAATTGCATGGTAGAATACTCACATGGATACAAAGGCAGAGGGAAGGAGCAACAAGCTCCGTTTCGCACTGAACACAGTGCTTCTTCCGGCCATGGCCATAAGAAGCACTGTGTTCAGTGCGAAACTGTGCCATGGCCGGAAGAAGCACTGTGTTCAGTGCGAAACTGAGCATGTTGCCTGTGTACCCCCCCACTCATTCCCTCTCCCTTTGTATCCATGTGAGCGGTTTTGCAAAATCTATCCTAGCCTGTGGACCGGCTCTATACGTTTATATCGCAGTGCCGTAGTAGCACTCTTTTTACCTACACTTCAATGGGATTCCGCTGTCCCATTCACACAGCAGAATTTCTGCTGCAGAATTTGCGCTGCAGGAATTCCAGTGAAGTAAGGGGCAATTCAGGGGGCTGCGTCATAAACCTCTTGGGGACACAGGGCATATGCATACGCCATCCATCCATGTTCCCTAAAAAGACCCAGGGCGTACCTGTACGCCCATGGGTATTCAGGTCCCTGCTGTTCGCCGGGCGGGGACCAGACGGGGATTGCCTGCTAAAACCATTCAGCAGGCATCCCGTGACATCGCCAAAGGGGGTCCTGAGACCACCCCATATCGGCGATCGACTCAAATCGCTGATCAATTCAGATTAGCGATTTGCAGTGATTCCAGGTCATACAGGTCTCCGGTGACCTGGAAAATAAGGGGGATTGGGGCTGTCCAACACAGCCCCGATTGCCTGGAAGAGATAGGAGTGAGGTGGCAGGGGTGCCACCCCTCCTATCCCTGCGATTGATGGGTCAGAAGCGACCGATCAATAGCAGAAGGAGGGCAAGGGGGGTTAAAGTTCAGTTCCCCCGCTCTGCCCACCCATGGGTGTCCGGGCAGAGCGGGGGAACCCGATCCAGACGGCGGCGGCAATGACGTCATCTGGTGGCGGCGATCCTGATGTCATAGCAACGGTGGCGCAGAAATCCAGCAGCGGCAAATTTGGGTAAGTAGCCTGGAGGACCACAGTTTACAGTCTAAGCTGTGGCCCTTCATATCTTGCAAAACTACAACTCCCAGCATGCCCACACAGCCATTTGCTGTCTATGCATGCTGGGATTTTTAGTTTTTCAACATCTGGAGGGCCACAGTTTGGAGATCACTGTGCAGTGGTCTCTAAACTGTGGCCCTCCAGATGTTGCATAACTACAAATCCCAGCATGCATGAACAGCAAGCTGTTGTCTCGGCATGCTGGGAGTTGTAGCTGTGTGCCTCCAGCTGTCGCATAACTACAACTACCAGCCCTTTGGCTATCAGTGCATGCTGGGAGTTGGAATTTTTTAACAGCTGGAGGCACACTGGTGGGGAAGAGTTTGTCTGCTACCTAACTCAGAGTTTTCACCCCAGTGTGCCTCCAGCTGCGGTAAAACTACAACTCCCAGCATGCATGGTCAGTCCATGCTCAGAGTCGTAGTTTTGCAACCGCTGAAGAGGTGATGAGCATTCCCCTCCAATATATGAATGTACAGGGTTGACACGGACAGAGTTTACATTAAGTTTTCCGCTGCAAGTTTTAGCTGCGGCAAATTTTCCACCGCAACTCAAACTCCCAGTGGGAAACTATGTGAACCCCGCCTGTGTGGCTGTACCCAAAAAACACTACACTTCACAACACAAAATAGAGTCAAACACAACATACTACAAACACCCTTACAGCAGTTCTGACAAACGCAAAAAAAAAAAAAACACCCCCATGTGACCCCATTTCGGAAACTACACCCCTCACGGAACGTAACAAGGGTAACAAGGGGTACTCTGAGCCTTAACATCCCACAGATGTTTGACGAATTTTAATTAACCCCTTAACGCCGAGTGCCTTAAATGTATGGCGCTGCAAAGTGTCACTTCGCGCACAGCACCGAACATTTACAGCGCTGTGTTCCTTGATCAGCGCCTCTCTGTCTACACTAACACAAAATAAAGGGTAAAACACCACATATACAACCCCCCCCCCCCCCCCGACCCCCAAACGAAAATTCGTCAAACACCTGTGGGGTGTTAAGGCTCATTATACTCCTTGTTACGTTCCGTGAGGGGTGTAGTTTCCAAAATGGAGTCACACATGGGAATTAATTTTTTTTGCATTTATGTCAGATCTGCTGTAAAATCAGCCACCCCTGTGCAAATCACCAATTTAGGCCTCAAATGTACATGGTGCGCTCTCAAACCTCCAGCTGTTGCAAAACTACAACTCCCAGCATGTACTGACAGACCGTGCTGGAGACAAACTGGTTGGAAAACCTTCAGTTAGGTTCTGTTCCCTAACTCAGTATTTTCCAACCAGTGTGCCTCCAGCTGTTGCAAAACTACAACTCCCAGCATGAACTGATCGCCGAAGGGCATGCTGGGAGATGTAGTTATGCAACAGCTGGAGGTATGCAACTACAACTCCCAGCATGCCGAAAAAGCAGTTTGCTGTTAGGGGAGTAGTCGTTTTGCAAGATTTAGAGGGCCACGGTTTAGAAATCACAGCAGAGTGATCTAACTGTGGCCCTACAGTTGCAAAACTACAAATCCCAGCATGCTTAGAGAGCAAACTGCTGTGTGGGCATGCCAGGGGTTTGCACAGGGACAGGAATTCCCACGGGCGTACAGGTACGCCCTGAGTACTTAAGTACCAGGGAGCCAGGGTCTACTTGTACGCCCTTGGTCCTTAAGTGGTTAACAAAAGTTTGTTAATCACCTGTGAGGTGTTAAGGCTCACTATAAACCTTGTTATGTTCCTTGAGTGGTGTAGTTTCCAAAATGGTGTACCATGTGGAGGTTTTGTTGCTGTTCTGGCACCATGGAAGCTTCCTAATTGCAACATGCCCCCCAAAAACCATGCCCTCCAAAATCCCAAAGTTGCTCTTTCCTTCGAGCCATGTTGCGACCCCGCAGAGCACTTTACGTCAACATATGAGGTATTGCCATACTCGAGAGAAATTGGGTTACAAGTTTTTTTTTTCCTCCTCATAACCCTTGAAAAAATGAAAAAAATTGGGCTTCATGAACATGTTCGTGTAAAAAAATGGAGATTTTGATTTTTCTCCTCCACTTTGCTGCTGTTCCTGTTAAACACCTAAACGGTTAAACTTTCTGAATGTCATTTTGAATACTTTAAGGGGTGCAGTTTCTATATTGGGGTACTTTATTGTGTATTTCTCACAGAAAGGCCCCTCAAATCCACTTCAAACTTAACTGGTCCCTTAAAAATTCAGATTCTGAGTTTTTCGTGAAAATTTTGAAAATTGCTGCTATATTTTGAAGCCCTCTGGTGCCCTCAAAAAGTAAAAACATGTCAACTTTATGATGCAATTATAAAGTAGACATATTGTATAAGTGAATCAATATATAATTTGTTTGGAATATCTATTTTCCTTACAAGCAGAGAGTTTCAAAGTTAGAAAAATGCTAAATTTTCAAAATGTTCATGAAATTTGGGGATTTTTTTTTTTTTTTTAACAATAAAGGATGCAAGTAACAACGAAAATTTACCACTGTGTTAAAGTAGAATATGTCATGGTAAAAAATCTCAGAATCTGAATAAAAAAGGTAAAAGCATCTCAGAGTTATTAATGCTTAAAGTGACAGTGGTCAGAATTGCAAAAAAGGGCTGAGTCCTTAAAGTGAAAATGGGCCGAGTCCCTAAGGGATATATATAAAGAATAAATAAATAAATAAAAAAACAGCAAGTAGGACCACACTTGCAAGACAGACTCCACTCATAGCTTACTTACCAGGGCGAGAGGGGCAGTCAAAGCTGAACACAGATGCAATATTTCTGGACTCCTCTCCATAATCTACTTCAAATGGGTTTTGTCCCTAGAATAGAGAGTAACAAGTCAGAATATACAAGTTTTTCTTTACTTGGTTACTGAAAAGTAAAAAATACACAACCATAAATTCCCTGTTAGCAACTGTAATCTAAAGAATGATAAAAAGTACTATAAAACCTGTCTACTGATCTCAATGTTAAGCAGAAATGCAAAACAGGATTCATGTAGTAATATTAAATTATATATAAGGGTAAAAGTTAATACCATCCTATTTAATACAACATTGACCAAAGTGAAAAGGTTAGGTCCTTCTGTTCTGTGTTCAGACAAGTCTAACTTGCACAACCTTCATGAGTAGAACAGCCATATATTAACTAACAGACTTTGAGAGCAGATAGCGTCAAACTATCTGATAGTTTGGCACCATCGGCTCTCAGTCTATTGGTCAGTACCTTTATCATTTGTATACAGTAGAATCTCCTAAGAGCGGACACTCACGGGAAATGAAGAAAAGTGTCTGCTATTATGAGATGTCCCCTATTTGGAAAAAAAAGCTTAACAGTCTAAATGACCGAATACCGTACTGTACTCACTCCAGAGTGTAATTACCTATAAAATATGATAAAAAGCAAAATTACTGTAGAATCTCCCATTGACGTTTAATAAACCCTTATTCCTTCCCTGTATCATTTAATTTCCCCTTTATACCCTGTGCCACCTTTTGCCAAATTATCCCCCCTTACCCCCTGTGCCACATCATTTTCCCCTTGATCCCCCTGTGCCATTTAATTCCCCCATTATTACCCTCTGTGTAAATTCATCATCCCCTTTATTAAGTGACACAGGTTGATAAAACTGAAATTAAAACACACAGGGGTGGTTAAGAGGGGGTGATGAATTTGCAAAGAGGGAAATAAAGGGGGAATGAAATAGCACAGGGGGGATCAAGAGGAAATGATGTGGCACAGGGGATAATGAAGGAGGGAGGATTTGGCAAAGGGGGAATAATGTGGCACGGGGAAGGGGGGATGAATGATGTGGCCAGTGTATGTACGGAAGCATGAGACCACTGTTTAAACAGCATTCTCTTGCTTCTGTGCTGGGGTGTGCAGCGGGGGCCTGGGCCCTCAGAGTCTGGGCCCCTTACTGGGGTATTGACTATAGCCTGACATTGGCCCTGTGTACAAGGTAAAGGCAGCACATAAGCCTGGTTGTCCCCTATTGGGAGTGTTTGTCCCGTTGGGAGCGTTTTGTCTCCTATTAGGTGCCCCCTATTGGGAGGTGTCTAGCCCTATGGTTTAACAGTTGAATATAAAGAACACAGAGAATTAAGGATTAATCACGGAATAGGGGCTAAAGTTTTGCGAGGGTCCAACCACTTGGTGCCCCTCATGATTTCCTGTACAAGGGCCGGCTACTCACTTGGTGCGCTCCAGCCCCCACCTTCAGAAAAGGGCTTCAATCATTGTCTGTTCAGCAGGTGAATTACCTGCTGAGCTGGGGATAGAGGATACATTTTATTTTGCTAGAGCTTGTGTGGTAGTGTAAGCTTCAGACAAGACAAAAATAGTGCTAGGATTGTGTACGGGAGGAAGGCAACATGACTTGGTGGCAATGTTCTGCTGAGAAACCTTGGATTCTGATTTACATGTGGATATAACGTTGACATGTATAACCTTACTTGATATCGTTGCAGACCAGATACACCCCTTCATGGCAACAATACTCTCTATAGCAGTGGCCTGTTTTAGCAGGATAACGCACCCAGCAAAACCTTGAAATGGTTTGAGTAACATGACAGTTGTAAGTGATGACTGATACCAAGAACCGCAGAACACCATTCAAGGCCTACATCATCCTTAAGGGGTACTCTGGTGGAAAACATTTTTTTTCGAATCTACTGGTGTCAGAAGGTTAAATACATTTGTAAGTTACTTCTATTTAAATGTTAACTTTTACAGTACTTAGCTGCTGTATGCGCCAGAGGAAGTTGTGTAGCTCATTCCAGTCTGACTTCAGTGCTTTCTGCTGACACCTCTGTGTGTCAGGAACTGTCCAGAGCAGAGGTGCCCATAGCAAACCTCAACTGCTCTGGACAGTTCCTGACACAGACAGAGGTGTCAGCAGAGAGCAATGTGGTCAGACTGGAAAGAACTTCACATCTTTCTCTGGAGGAAACAGCAGCTGATAAGTACTGGAAGTTTAAACAGAAGGCTTTTCTAAAAAGAAGTAATTTACAAACCTGTATAATTTTCTGGCACCAGTTGATGTGAAATAAATAAATTACATTTCTACCAGAGAACTCCTTTAAACCTGGAATCTATTGGATGGGGACTATAAGGAATAGTAAAAGTAATTCAATATAAAATCAACTTACCTTGAAGGAACGATGAAAGCCTTTCATTTCAGGACTTTTTTTTTGTACCATTCTTGCAAAAAAAATCTTAAAATTCAAATTATATGGGCACAATTCTCCCAAAACTTAAATACTGCCTAAATATGCAGTTGAAAGTTTGGAGTTAAGGAAGAAAAAATAGGGGACTGCAGATCTCAGAAGGCTGGAAAGAGACCCTGTAAAACAAATAAAAGACCATAAGGTTTGAGCAAAGAAAAAACAAGTATAGATGAGTTTTAGTCACTGTTATTGGGGTGGTTTTCTTTTGTTTTAACCCCATTAAAGGAGTAGTCCAGTGGTGACCCAGTGGTGAACAACTTATCCCCTATCCTAAGGATAGGGGATAAGTTTGAGATTGCGGGGGGGTCCGACCGCTGGGGCCCCCTGCGTTCTCCTGTACGGAGCCCCGACCGCACGCGGGAAGGGGGCGTGTCGACCTCCGCACGAAGCGTCGGCCGACACGCCCCCTCAATACAACTCTATGGCAGAGCCGAAGCGCTGCCTTCGGCAATCTCCGGCTCTGCCATAGAGATGTATTGAGGGGGCGTGTCGGCCGCCGCTTCGTGCGGAGGTCGACACCCGCTATCTGGCCGGAGAGCCTGGCCCCCGTACAGAGAGATAGGGGATAAGTTTTTCCCCACTGGACTACCCCTTTAACTAAGAAACTCTCCGCTCTCTCCCAGAGGAGAAAAGCACAGCATGCTGTAGAAAGATAACCAATGGTGCCCCTATAGGAATGTAGGTTACGTAGCGTAACGTAGGTACCTCTAACATTCACAGTGAAATACACAAAGAATCGCAATATTAAAGTGTTTTGTCCATATGCTAAGACTATTGTTTTCAGTGCCTCCCTGGTGCATTAGCATATGGGCAAAAACACTGGCAGCACAGTAATAAGCATCTCCCTACCAGCAATACACAAGACTGGGTAACACAGCATCATGTTCCGGCCACAGGTAAATGACTTAAACTGAAAGTAATTGATCACTATGATGCTTTCAGTTTAAATCTCTAAACCTGCGGTCAGGATAGGATTTGCATCCAAAATAGACAAATAAATTGGCCATATTGTCCAAAAGCTCCTTCCCATGTGCATTGCAGTGTGAGATGTACATGCTTTCCATAGAGTGACAGGCAATGCACAATACTGAACCATTGTAAACAGTTCGCTTCAATCCCTATTCTCATGTACCGTGTCTGCTGAACAGAAATCTATGGTGTTATTCCCAGCTTACAACTCTATAGAAAGCAGTTGGTCGGGCGATGTGTTGTTTGTATGTTTGTTCATTTTTATTGAAGCTTTTTGAACACAAAAATAAAGTATGATTAAAAAAAAAAAAAAAGCAGGGCCGGACCGACTTCCCCCTTTGATTTTATTAACGTCACTGCTCAAGGTGTATGGAGCAGGCCCCCGACTGAAGCCCGCTCCATACCCAAATTCCTGTAGCTGGGGGCCACCGCTAATATCCAACATGCGGCGGTCACCACGGCCAGCTATTAACCCTTTAGATCGCCACTGTCAAAGTTGACAGTAACATCTAAAGGAACCCTTTAACCATTCTTGGCGGTCTAGCAGTGTGGATCACCTACCCCACAGTGCAATCGCGAGTGGAGCCCATCCAATGTGGAGGTAGCCGGGGGCTTACCTCTGGATTCCATGGCTGCCGTGGATCTGTATTTGATTGAGCCTGTCTGGAGCAGTCTTAACCAAATGAGAACAGATCAATGGAGTTGAATAGAACTGTATTGATCTGTATCAATTCCTCCTAAAAGTCCCCTAAGGGGACTAATAGTGTATTTAAAAAAAAAAGTTCACATCACCCCCTTTTCCCATCTTCTAAATAAAAAATATCTAAACATTATAAAGATAAACGCATTTGGTATTGACGCATGCGTAATCGTCCGAACTATTAAATTATCCTAACATTATATATCCTGTACGGTCAATGTCGTTAACGTAAATAAAAATAAAAAAACACAGAATTGCGTTTTTATGTTTATAACATTATATCCCAGTAAAGTGTTCAAAAAGTACAATCAATACTAAAATGGTAACGAAAAACTGCAGATTACGGTACAAAAAATTGGACCTCACACAGCCCAATAAAAATGTTAAACAGGTTTTTTTTTATATATTAAAAAGTTTAGAAATGTTTTAAATTAGTAAAACATGACGAAAATGTGTATTTTGTATTGCTGAAATCAGGCCAACTGGTAGCTTTGCTCTGGGTCACAGAGGAAGGAGTCTTAGCTAGCCCCCCTTGTTCGCATATTAATTTTCCCCTTAAGTGCAGCACTCTGTCTGCAGTAGGCGAGCGCTCTGTGCAGTGTAACTGTGCATGCGCCGCTCCCCCGCTACACCAGGAAGTACCTCTTTCTGAAGTTTTGCTACTCCCGACTTCCAGGTGTAGCAAAGGACCGGCGCATGGGCAGTTTCACTGCACAGAGCGCTCTCCTACTGTAGAAAGAGTGCTGCATTCAGGTGGAAAATGAATATGCGAACAAGGGGGGCGGGCTTATGCCCCTTCCACGGGAGCCAAAGCAAGGCTTCTGTCAGGGTACCCGCCTTCAGAGCGCAAATGAAGGCCAAAATTACGGAACTTTAACGGACGACAACTCGGCAGCAAGAAAACGTAAATAAGAAAGTGACTCATGCATGGACTCCTGTTTACACACTACAACCCAGTGTGGGTGAACTTGGTGAGTATTCCTTTAACCTTTCTAATATTTCATAAGAAAATGTTATTTCCTATTTATAGAAATCATGGCTTATAAAATCCTTGCTTTGTCCAAGCTGAAGCACAGGCTTGGACAAAGTCCAGTAAATGAGGGTGGGCTAGCACTCCTCTGTGCTCTCTCCTGCCCGATATGACTCCTGCCCAATATGGCTCTCTATCCTTCCCGATAGGACTCCTCTGTGCTCTCTCTCCTGCCAATAGGAGAGAGCACAGATGAGTACTATCAGACAGGAGAGAGCACAGAGGAGTGCTATCAGACAGGAGAGAGCACAGATGAGTGCTATCAGACAGGAGAGAGCACAGAGGAGTGCTATCAGACAGGAGAGAGCACAGAGGAGTGCTATCAGACAGGAGAGAGCACAGAGGAGTGCTATCAGACAGGAGAGAGCACAGAGGAGTGCTATCAGACAAGAGAGCACAGAGGAGTGCTATCAGACAGGAGAGAGCACAGAGGAGTGCTATCAGACAGGAGAGAGCACAGAGGAGTGCTATCAGACAGGAGAGAGGGAATCACCAAAAAAACACTAATACTTAACTTTTAATATATTGTGCTAAAAATAGGGAATCATCCCCAAACCATCAATCAAAAACAAGAAAAAATGAAAAAATTGGATGAAGACTCGATAAGAGGCTATATATTCTCAACGATAGATCTCAAAAAATACCATGGACCTATATGCAAGTAGTATCGATAGGTAAATGATGCACAAATTTTATCAAGAGTACAGATGACCTCAAAATAAAGGGTGGGGTATAGGTGGGGAAGAAGAGGGAAAGGACCTAGGAGTGTAAAAAGGCCAGCAAGGATGGATTGGCCGCTACCTGCCACCCTCCCTCTCTTTACCCTATTCTCTATCTACACCTAGGCGGAGTTAACTCCCTGGAACCTAGTCTATGCTGACTTCTATATACCCTAAAGTAAGGGAAAAATAGGAGAAGAGCTGACTGTCTCACTGGGGGAACCCTAAATAGCTATAGGGATGGATATCCCTAGCTAAATGAATAAGTGGCTCCAAATTATAGTGAGACTTCACTCACATCGAGTGAACCAAATGTATAACTATCAAATAAACTGGTCCCGGAACCTAGTCCCTTTAGCTCAATTTAATGTATGTATATATGTTTTTCACTCACAAAATAAACCATACTATATTGTAAGAAGAAGGGAGAGGAGTCCAGCGTCCGATATCTCAGAGGATGATATTTATTTCACCAGATGGTCATAACAGGAACACAAGGAACAGTGACGCGTTTCGGCCTTACAAGGCCTTAGTCATACTGTTATGACCATCTGGTGAAATAAATATCATCCCCTGAGTTATCGGACGCTGGACTCCTCTCTGTTCTTGCTGCTAATTTTGGGCGAGGTCCACGCCCTGTCCGTGCGCACCTGGGGTGAGCTGAAGCACTGTTTTTCTGGTATACTATATTGTTATATGATATCCTGCCATATCCAAATATGCTCTGTCAGTGGAAAGTAGTATTACAGAAAGCAAGACCACTTATATGAATAAACAGTGGGCACGCATAATGATGTATAAATAGATCCTTTTCCCACAGTTACATTGATGTATTAGTAACACCGGATCAAACTTGTAACCAGACAGCAAGCCAGTGTGACATTGTTAGAGTACAGGTTACCACAAGCAATAGTAAAATGAATTGATTTTTTTTGAGGAAGAGATCTCTCGCCACCAGAAGCCAGAAGACATGATTTTATTTCAAGACAGAAGGCCTCGCATTAGTGCATTTAACTTTCTTTACTGCAAATGATAGCAGCAAAATAAACATTTTAACACAGGTAATAAAGAAAAAACTTTAGATACAAAGAGTACAGGTGTACACAGGTATAAAAACATGCTAGGTACAGTAACAGCCAATCAGGAACAGGTAACAAGTCCTCTTTCTTAGCTGCTACGGCAGGATAAGTATCTATATAGTACTTATCAACATTTTTGCATTTGTTAATTACTTCATTCTTAACTATTAATTATAAATTTTCTCAATTCTCCAGTATTCCTTACTGTTGCACCGCGTTTTCATACATTTTTACACATATATTTCCATCTGTTTTAGTTGTTCCCGCACTTCACACTCCGTCTATCGGTGGCATTAGTTTGTGGACCTATCTTGTCCCCCCTCTCTCTTTTCTTACCCTTTCGGCGTTCCGGTCCTCTCCTTCATTGCAGAGTCCCGGTCTTCCCGTCCAGCGGTGCCATTTCTGCGTGACGCACGTCTCGCGAGATTTCAGAACAGTTGGCTCTCAGCTGTTCTGTTCCCGCCTCCGAATCCTGTCACAGACAGCTTCGGGAGGCAACTGTTTCACTCGTATCTCCCCATTAGTCTGACTAAATTGGGCTCTTTGACAGCATATTATTATGTATATAAAAATATTTATTTTTTATTTTTTGGGGGTGAAATCGGGAAAATGGGTCAATTTACGTTTTTATTGGGGAGAGGGTTTTTCAAATTTTTTAACTTTTATTTTTACACTTTAATAGTCCCCATAAGGGACTATTTATAGCAATCATTCAATTGCTAATACTGTTTAGTGCTATGTATAGGACATAGCACTGATCAGTGTGATCAGCGGGGAAGGCAGCGGAGGCAGGTGAGGGGACCTCCGGCTGCCGTGCTGGATGATCGGATCGCTGCGGCAGTGCTGCGGGCGATCCAATCATCCATTTTAGTGACCGCGATGCTGCAGATGCTGTGATCTGTATTGATCACGGCATCTGAGGGGTTAATGGCGGATGTCCGCCATTATCGGCGGGTCCCTGGCTGCGATCAGCAGCTGGGACCTGCTGCGCATGATCCGGGCATCGCTCCGATGCTCGCGGTTATGCTTAGGAAGTAAATGTACGTCCTGGTGCGTTAAGTACCAGCTCACCAGGACGTACATTTACGTCCTGCGTTCTTAAGGGGTTAAGGTATAAATGGACTGGGACCTTAAGGGGTTAAGGTTAAAATGGGCTCGGCCCCCAAGAGGTTAAAGGGAATTTTTGAATGCCCTTTATTCATATTTTCCTGGTATATGCAGTGATGAAAAATCTAATTATGTATTTTGTGTTTTTATGTTTACACCATTGAACATGCCGCTTAATTATTATTATATGAGTTCGGACATTTTTGCAGGTTTATGTTTATTTTTGTTTAGTGACAAAGACAGCAATTTGAAAATTTGCATAATACAACCAAACATCAGCAAGCATGTACCTTAGATTCAACCAAGTCGTACAGAAAAAAAAATGAAACAACAACCAACAAGGTCACACCAGTACAAACACGCCAAAATATAATGCATTCAATAATGTCCATATCGAGGTTGTTTACTTTGTTTTATTTGAAAAATGGGAAAAGGGGGGAGATTCAAACTTTTATTAAGGAAGTGGTTTATTCACATTTATTCACAGTTTTTTAAAGCACAACCGTCATGAGATTTTAGCCCCCCCAGACCCCTACAATGTTGTTACAGATGTCCATAACATGAGTGTAACCGCACATTTATGGGTTTTCCCCCTTTTATAACACATTTATCCAGCGGTCTGGCACAGTCGGATAGACGTGGCTTGGGGATCGCAAAGCCCCGCTGCCACCACGCCTATCCTCTCCTTTCAGCGCTGGGATCGCTATGTAGTAAGACGCAGCGCATGCGCCCCTCCCTTCCTCTAGTACTACACCTGCACAGTGAGCGCATAGGCAGCCCTCGCTCTGTCTATGCAGGGAGGTGGCGCACGCACGTCAGAAGGGGTGCATGCGCTGTGTCTTACTACATAGTGATCCCAGTGATGAAAGGAGAGGATAGGCGTGGCGGTGGCAGAGCTTAGTGAACCACAAGCTACGCCTATCCGACTGAGCCAGACCGCTGGATAAATGTATTTTATAAGTTATAAAAGAAGGAGGAAAACCCATTAAGGTGTGGTTACACTCATGTTATGGACATCTGTAACATTGTAGTAGTGTCTGGGGGGCTAAAATCTCATGACAGTTGCGCTTTAAGTCCTCATAGGGGACTATTACTTGCAATATTTCAATTACCATGCCACAGCATTGATCACTGTTATCAGCGCTTCATTACCACAGATTGCCTGCAGGGAAGATTTGGAAAGGATGGATGCAGGTAGAGCCCCTCAGACCATCCTTTCAGCTTATGGGGAGCCGCCACTTTGTTTCAATTGTCCTGATCAGCTCCCTGAGCCAACTGGCAAAGTTTCTACTCACTTTACAAGCTGCAATAATCACAGGGTCTTAAGGGTTAATTTCGGACATCAGCCGAATTGGCAATTGTGCTATCAGCAGCCAGGACCTATGGCTAATGCTGAGCAATCAGCCCCTAAGAGAGCTTCATACAACAGGAGCAGGACGTACAAAAAAAATAAAAGTGAAAAAAAAAAGTTAACCCCTTCCCTAATAAGTTTGAATCACCCCCCTTCTCCCATAAAAAAAAACTGTGTAAATAAAAACAGTGTAAATAAAAAAAAATAAAAAACATATGTGGTATCGCCGCGTGCGGAAATGTCCGAACTCTAACAATATATAGTTAATTAAATCGAACAGTCAATGGCGTGCGCGCAAAAAAATTACAAAGTCCAAAATAGTGTATTTTTGGTCACTTTTTATATAATGAAAAAATGAATAAAAAGTGATCAAAAAGTCCAATCAATACAAGAATGGTACCGATAAAAATTTCAGAACACGGCGCATACACAGAAAAATAAATAAGTTATAGGGGGTTAGAAGATGAACTGCGTAGAAACGGAAGCCCCCAAAAGTCACAAAATTAAATTTTTTCTTCAATTTTGTCGCGCAATGAATATTTTTTCCGTTTTGCCGTGGATTCTTGGGTGAAATGACTAATGTCACTGCAAAGTAGAATTGGTGGCGCAAGAAATAAGCCATCATATGGAATTTTATGTGCAAAATTGAAAGCGTTATGATTTTTATAAGGTGATGAGGAAAAAATTAAAATGCAAAAACAGAAAAACCCTGCGTCCTTAAGGGGGTTAATAAAGTGTGAAAATTGTTTTAAGAAATATGTTAGAAACACTTATGTCTTGCCAAGATGTACAACATATAAAAAGTTTTGATATTAGAGAGTGCCCATTTAACCACCTCCATGCTAAAGTACAGTTATTTTGTGTAAGTATATTATTTCATGTAGCCTTACTGATGAAAGAATGAGGGAGTGAGAGACAACCAGTTATTGACTTTATTAAGGGTCATGACACATGGAGATATATGGCTAACAAGTGAATGTTTTTTTAACCTAATAATGTGATAAACTGACAAAAGAATGTTTGCTGGTTTGACAGCTGAACTCTTGTTCAACCAATATGACTTTTGTAGCCGGATGCTAGCACTATTCTTGTAATATCAAGTCACAGTATAAATACAAAAATATGTTTAAAATCCAGGCTGTATTTAAAGCATACCTGTCAGAGTAAAAAAAATTTTTATAAAATAACAAAAACGGGATGTTACTCAGTACCTGATCATGTACATATTTTAATCTGTCCAGGACCAATATATCCCTAACAAATACCATTTATATGTTGCTCACTTGCTTTGTGTTCTTGTCCCCTGGAGGGGGTGTGTCCGTCTCTCTCCCTCACTGTGGATGACTTAGTCTGCAAATCACTGCACTCTGTAACCCTTTCTTTTCTGGGCAGTCTGCAAATCACTGCACAGTAGTTTTTATGCATACATTTTTTATCTGTTCCTTGTAAAGCTGTATGTTAATCAACATAGCTGTTGTATTTGTCATTCAGCTTTCACAGGCCCCTGAATGTCTGATCAGCTTCTTTGCCATTCAGGAGTCTGAGAAAACTCTGACTGTTCAAGCATGCTGGGAGTTGTAGTTTTGCATTGCAACAGCTGGAGCTGCAGTGTTTATAATGCACTGTGTTAGAGCAGTGTTGCCTTTACCTGTTGCTAAACAATTCCCAGCATGCCCACACATCCTTTGTCTGTAGAGACAGAGCTGGAGGCACACAGCTGGAGAATAAACACTTCTAACAGAGCTTTACAAAGATTGTACCCCCAACTGCCGCAAAACTACAACTCCCATCATGGGAGTTATAGTTTAGGAACAGCTGAAGGCTGTAGTGGTGCAATAGTTATCTCCTATACTGGATACCAACACACTTTACGGCCGGTATCCAGTATGCTTCAAAATACAGAATAATCTGTCTGCATAAAGATAGTGGACCCCTATTTTTTTATTCTTTTGTAAAATTGAATTTTTTTTAACTGATCGTCAAGTCCAAAGGGTTAATGCCGGGCATCACCGACTACATTAGACACAGGTTCTGGCAGCTAAGAACTTCTGGGACCACCTGGCTAGGCCGCGGGGTCAGCCTGTGAGCCTGCGTCATAGCAGGAGAGTGGGCACAGGCCACACAGTTACGCCTTGCGTCCTTAAGAGGTTAAAGCCTTCACTTTAGGAAAGGTTCTCAGCATCACACCCCAGTTGTACTTAAAGGGGTACTCCGGTGAAAACCTTTTTTCTTTTAAATCAACTGGTGCCAGAAAGTTAAACAGATTTGTAAATTACTTCTATTAAAAAATCTTAATCCTTCCTGTACTTATTAGCTGCTGAATACTACAGAGGAAATTCTTTTCTTTTTGGAATTCTCTCTGATGACGTCATTATAATAATAATAATAACGCTTTATTTATTGTTGTACTTAGTGGGATTTGAACCCAAGGCCCCAGCACTGCAAGGCAGCAGTGTTAACTAGAGATGAGCGAACTTACAGTAAATTCGATTCGTCACGAACTTCTCGGCTCGGCAGTTGATGACTTTTCCTGCATAAATTAGTTCAGCTTTCAGGTGCTCCGTGGGCTGGAAAAGGTGGATACAGTCCTAGGAGACTCTTTCCTAGAACTGTATCCACCTTTTCCAGCCCACCGGAGCACCGGAAAGCTGAACTAATTTATGCAGGAAAAGTCAGCAACCGCCGAGCTGAGAAGTTCGTGACGAATCTAATTTACTGTAAGTTCGCTCATCTCTAGTGCTAACCACTGAGCCACCATGCTGCCCTTAGCATACATCTGCTATGCATGGTTGCTAAAATGGACAGAGATGTCAGCAGAGAGCACTGTGTTCGTGATGTCATCAGTGTTCCAAAAAGAAAGGAATTTCCACTGTAGAATGCAGCAGTTAATAAGTACTGGAAGGATTAAGATTTTTTAATAGAAGTAATTTACAAATATGTTTAACTTTCTAGCACCAGTTGATTTAAAAGAAAAAAGGTTTTCACCGGAGTACCCCTTTAACCCCTTAAGGACTCAGCCCATTTTGGCCTTAAGGACTCAGACAATTTAATTTTTACGTTTTCATTTTTTCCTCCTCGCCTTCTAAAAATCATAACTCTTTTATATTTTCATCCACAGACTAGTATGAGGGCTTATTTTTTGCGTGACCAGTTGTCCTTTGTAATGACATCACTCATTATATCATAAAATGTATGGCGCAACCAAAAAACACTATTTTTGTGGGGAAATTAAAATGAAAAACGCAATTTTGCTAATTTTGGAAGGTTTTGTTTTCACGCCGTACAATTTATGGTAAAAATGACGTGTGTTCTTTATTCTTAGGGTCAATACGATTAAAATGATACCCATTATTATATACTTTTATATTATTGTTGCGCTTAAAAAAAATCACAAACTTTTTAACCAAATTAGTACGTTTATAATCCCTTTATTTTGATGACCTCTAACTTTTTTATTTTTCTGTATAAGTGGCGGTATGGGGGCTCAGTTTTTGCGCCATGATCTGTACTTTTTTTTGATACCACATTTGCATATAAAAAACTTTTAATACACTTTTTATATTTTTTTTTTTAATAAAATGTATTAAAAAAGTAGGAATTTTTGACTTTTTTTATTTTTTTTCGTTCACGCCGTTCACCGTACGGGATCATTAACATTTTATTTTAATAGTTCGGACATTTACGCACGCGGCGATACCAAATATGTCTATAAAAAATGTTTTTTACGCTTTTTGGGGGTAAAATAGGAAAAAACGGACGTTTTACTTTTTTATTGGGGGAGGGGATTTTTCACTTTTTTTTTACTTTTACTTTTACATTTTTTTACATTTTTTTTTTACACTTGAATAGTCCCCATAGGGGACTATTCATAGCAATACCATGATTGCTAATACTGATCTGTTCCATGTATAGGACATAGAACAGATCAGTGTTATCGGTCATCTCCTGCTCTGGTCTGCTCGATCACAGACCAGAGCAGGAGACGCCGGGAGCCGCACGGAGGAAGGAGAGGGGACCTCCGTGCGGCGTTATGAATGATCGGATCCCCGCAGCAGCGCTGCGGGCGATCCGATCGTTCATTTAAATCGCGAACTCCCGCAGATGCCGGGATCTGTATTGATCCCGGGACCTGAGGGGTTAATGGCGGACGCCCGCGAGATCGCGGGCGTCCGCCATTGCCGGCGGGTCCCTGGCTGCGATCAGCAGCCGGGATCAGCCGCGCATGACACGGGCATCGCTCCGATGCCCGCGGTTATGCTTAGGACGTAAATGTACGTCCTGGTGCGTTAAGTACCACCTCACCAGGACGTACATTTACGTCCTGCGTCCTTAAGGGGTTAAGACACAGGTGCCAAAATCATCAAAACAAAGGCAGGAGAGTAAGGGTAGGGTCATACATGCTGTATTTTAAATGTGCACTGTCAGATATAAAAACTTTTTATATGTTGTCCATCTTGGCAAAACAAACAAAGCTTTTCTAATATACTTAAAAAAAAATTAAAAAATATAACATTTTGTTAAACAAAACTGCTTTTGAAAATCCCACCACTAGGGGTCCCCATACCTCCTGGGACATTGATAAACCCCACAGCAGCATGAGCGTGTCCAAGGGTCATGTACACCAGATGGCTGATTTACAGGGTTGCAGGAAAAACACAGCTTTACCAATCATGTACCTCCAGCTGTTGCAAAACCACAAATCCAAGCATACCTAGACAGTCAAAGGATGTCTGGGCATGCTGGGAGTTGTAGTTTTGTACAGTTATCCAAACACTGTACCTCCAACTATTCCAAAACTACAAGTCCCAACATTACAAGACTGCCTAAGGATGGCACACATGAATGGCATAGGAAGGTCTAAGTTATATACTCACCAAATTGTCTTTGGTGGTAAAGTACAGGCAATCCCCAATAATCATTGTGTGTGTGTATACAGCATAAATCCAAAAGGAAAGGTTTAAAGAGCAGGACTGCCAAGCCCTCAGAGCAGTGATTTAGCAGAGAGTGAGGGGAGGAGTCAGCACAGTGCAGGCAGGAGGGGGACACGCCCACTCCCTTTGACAAGATGGAAAAGACATTGAGCAACTGTAATATGCTATTTGTTAGGGAAATATGGGTGATAGAGACAACAGTTCCATGTACATGATCAGGATGAGGCACTAAGTAACATAACCGTTTTGTTTTTATTTTGTGAGATCTGAGAGGTACGCAAAGGTTAGAAAAATACGCAGGTTAGAAAAATTCTTGTGAACCACTGACTTCAATGGGTAGGAAAATATGCAGAAGCAATAAGCAAATAAGCAGCAAAATACAGCATGTGTGATCCAAAAGATGTATGAACCCCACAAACCTGAATATACAAGTGGTTAGTGTGGGGGTGACCCTGGTTAAATATTAATTTCCTTGATGAGCGGGGTGGCGCGAATGCGACCCAGTGGGCATTGTCAGAGGTGCAGATAGTCTTAAAACCAGCCCTTGGCGCAGTTAAGAGTTCATTTGCATATTGCAAGACTGTGCTATATCACAGGTATAGCTAAACAGATTGGAGTAAGGAATATATTTTACTCAGGATCACGCACACTAACTACCTGTGTATTTAGGCTAGTGGGGTTTAATCCACCTGTATGTTTCCCTTTAAGGCTAGGTTCACACTACGTTTTGTAACTACGGTTCCCGTATACGGCTGGGAGGAGGGGGCGGGGCTTAATCGCGGCGCCCCCACTCAGCCGTATAGGGGAACCGTATTTAATGCATGTCTATGAGCCGACCAGAGTGAACCGCAGCCTCAGGTCGGCTGCTTTTTAGGCCGTATGCGGTTTCCCGACCGTAGGCAAAAACGCGGTCGACCACGTTTTTGCCTGCGGTCGGGAAACCGCATATGGCCGTAAGCGCAGCCGACCGGAGGCTGCGGTTCACTCCGGTCGGCTCATAGACATGCATTAAATACGGTTCCCCTATACGGCTGAGTGAGGGCGCCTTGATTAAGCCCCGCCCCCTCCTCCCAGCCGAATACGGGAACCGTAGTTACAAAACGTAGTGTGAACCCAGCCTAATGGTATGTTCACACTGAGGAATTGGGGCGGAAATCAAGCAGACGTTTTCTGCCTCAAAATATTGTTAGGCTAGGTTCAGACTACGGAATTTCCGCCTGCAATTTTGCTTTGCTTTGAAATTCCACTTTCTAAAATGTATAGTGTAGTGAAATTAACATTGACCTCTACGGGAGTAAGACGCCGATTCCGCCTGAAAGAAAATGTTCTTTCTTCAAGCGGAACAGACTTCCTCGTCAGAATTCTGCTTGAGGAAATTCCTCAGTGTGAACTGACGGGCACACTGCACAGCTCTATGGGGATTTTCACTGCTGAATGAATTGGAGAGGAAAAAGCAAGCAGAATTACTCGTGGAAATTCCTCTCCAATTCCTCAGTGTGAACATACCCTAACACCTAGAGGACACAAGGCATGTACGATCTATGCAGCGAGCGCAGCTGCCAGAATTCCACTCACCTGCTCCTGGCAGTCTGCTGCAATCTTCTCCTTTAACCTGCCTTCTAGCAGACCAGAGAAGTAGATCGGAAATGGCACTGACCAGCATAAGCTAACGATTACAATAAATAGTCCCCTCTCTTTTTTCACACTTTTTATAAGTTGTCTGGTGAAAAATAACTTATCACCTATCCAAGGTTAGGGGGGTCTGAGTTCTGGGGCCCACCGCGATCTCCTGCACGGGGTTCCGTCAGTCTGCTGAAAGGGGGCCTGCCTACCCCAGCACGGAGCGCCAGCCACCACGCCCCTCCATGTACCTCATTGAGATACATGGAGGGGGTGTGCCAGCCGCGGCTTCCTGCAGGGTAAGGACGTCAGCTTCCGCTCTTCCCCTCTTTTCCCATTTAATTTCGTATTGTGAATGGTGTAAAATGTGAAAAATAGCCCAAAATTACTGATTTACAGTCACATCAAATCCCAGAAAAAAAAAAAAAAAGTTAGTCACAAATACAAAAAAGTGGTAATGTATGGGGAAAGACAGGGTGACCGGCAGGAGATCACAGAGGGTCCATGTGGTCGGACCCTCTATTCTGTGGAAAGGGGATTCATTTTCCTAAACTGGACTATTCCTTTAACCCATTCAAGACCAGTACGCCCTGAATCACAAAGCGGGTTTGAAGAGAGCACAGGAGCTGCGCTCGCTTCAGAGCAGTGAGTGTCAGCCAGACACTCAGGGAGATTATCAAAACCTGTACAGAGGAAAAATGGTTGCCCATAGCATTGCCCATAGCAAACAGATTGCTTCTTTCATAAAGAGGCCTGTGAAATAAAAGAAGAGATCTGATTGGGCAACTGCACCACTCTTCCTCTACAGGGGTTTTGATAAATTTCCCCCTATGTGCTTTAGACTGGCAGCGGCAATCCTGACGCTGCTGTGATCAATAAAGTATCATTTTTACCATAACGCGTACTGCGTAAAAAACAAACCCCCCTCAAAAGTTGCAAAATTGCAGTTTTCTTATAGATTTCTACTCAAATAATTTTGGGGTTTTTCAGTACATTTTATGGTAAAATGAAAGATCATTTTACAAAGTACAATTGATGGCGTAAAAAAACAAGCCCTCATATGGGTCTCTAGGTGGAAAAATAATATTGTATTGAGTATGAATTTTAATAGGGGAAGAGGAAAAAAACTAAATGAAATAGATGAAAATCAGGCTGTTCTTCATGGGTTAACTACAAAAAACACTTCCCAAGTAGGAGGAATTCCTATACTCAAGACATTTACACAGACCAGTATTTCCCAACCAGGGTGCCTCCAGCTTTTACAAAACTACAACTCCCAGCATGCCCGGGCATGCTGGGAGTTGTAGTTTTGCAACAGCTGGAGGCCCCCTGGTTGGGACACACTGAGACATTGGGATTCAGAGGAGAATATATGAATTCTGGTGTGAATAATATTTTGCGTACTTATTAACTAGGAGCACATCGTATGATAAATAAGCGCAAGTCCACACACCTTACCCTAGCTCATGCAATAACATTGAAAGCACAGCAAAATGATAGTGTTGCTGTTGCTGTGTAAGAGGGGGCGTGAAAGAGGAGTTACAAAAACTGGAGTTTGAAAGCAGGAGGTTGAGATCGCTGTGAGTGTTAACATTTTTTGTAGACCTTGTGGGTTCAGAAATTAAGTGTAATTTTGACTGTGTTTTTTCCTATACATTTGTGACATCCCCATAACTAGATGGCCTCCATGTTGGAAAATGCAGTCCAATGTACATCCTGTTCAATGTATGCAATCCTTGAACAACAGTTTGAGGGTGCATATTGTTGTGCGAGATGTGTGCTAGTTGTCCGTTTGGAAGCCCAGATCCTGCATCTAGAGGAGCAACTGGCAACAATGAGAAGCATTAACAACATGGAGAGGAGTCTCGTGCTCACTGAGCAGGCACTCTCGGGGGTAGAGGTGGGGGAGGACAGTGGGACGGAGTTGCAGGACAGTCAGGCAGCTAGCTGGGTTACAGTTAGAAAGCGGGGTAGGGGAAAAAGTGTCAGGGAGGCTAGTCCTGAACTGGCATACCCCAACAAGTTTGCCCGCTTGGCAGATGAGGGGGATGCCATTACAGAGCTAGCAGAACTGCAGCAGGATACCGCCTCTGACCGCCAGGGGAGTGTCTGCTCCAGTAAGGAGGGAGGGAGGAGTGCAGGGCAGGCCAGACAGGTACTAGTGGTGGGGGACTCAATTATTAGGGGGACAGACAGGGCAATCTGTCACAAAGACCGGGATCGCCGAACAGTGTGTTGTCTGCCTGGCGCACGAGTTCGGCACATCGCGGATCGGGTTGACAGGTTGCTGGGCGGGGCTGGAGAGGACCCAGCAGTCACGGTACATATTGGCACAAATGACAAAGTAAGAGGTAGGTGGAGTGTCCTTAAAAATTATTTCAGGGACTTAGGCCGCAAGCTTAAGGCAAGGACCTCCAAGGTAGTATTTTCTGAAATACTACCAGTACCACGAGCCGCACCAGAGAGGCAGCGGGAGATCAGGGAGGTAAACAAGTGGCTCAGAAGCTGGTGTAGGAAGGAGGGGTTTGGGTTCATGGAGAACTGGGCTGACTTCGCTGTCAGTTACCGGCTCTACCGTAGGGACGGGCTGCACCTCAATGGGGAGGGTGCAGCTTTGCTTGGGGAGAAGATGGCTAGAATGGTGGAGGAGTGTAAACTAGGGACTTGGGGGGAGGGAACCTACAGCAAAGAGGGAGAAGATAGTGTAGATAGAGAGGTGGGAATTATAAATGTACCTGGGGGTGGAGCGGAGGGAGGGGTTAGAATAGTTAATAGGAATAGGCTTCATAGGAAAATAAAACTTACACCCTTGAATCCCATTAACCCCAATAACAAAGGATGGAAATGTAAAGTGTATGTTCACAAATGCCAGAAGCCTAGCAAATAAAATGGGGTAGCTTGAGGCCTTGATACTGGAGGAACATATTGATATAGTTGGGGTCACTGAGACATGGCTGGACTCCTCGCATGACTGGGCTGTCAATCTGCAGGGGTTTACATTGTTTCGCAAGGATAGAATGAACAGAAAAGGTGGTGGAGTCTGTCTGTATGTAAGAAGTGGTATGAAAGTCAGTGTGAACGATGCCATAGTGTGTGATGATTCTGAGGAGGTGGAATCGCTGTGGGTAGAATTACAAAAGGAGGGAAATACTGAAAAAATAATATTTGGGGTAATCTACAGACCCCCTAATATCACTGAGGAAATAGAAGGTCGGCTGTATAAACAAATAGAGAGGGCCGCCCGGGCAGGTACAGTGGTAATGATGGGAGATTTTAACTATCCAGATATAGATTGGGGTCCGGGGTTGGCTAAAACTACAAAGGGGCGACAATTCCTAAATTTATTGCAGGATAATTTTATGGGCCAGTTTGTGGAGGACCCAACAAGAAGTGATGCCTTGTTGGATCTGATCATTTCCAACAACGCAGAGCTGGTTGGTAATGTAACTGTGCGGGAAAACCTTGGTAATAGCGACCACAATATAGTTACTTTTGACTTAAAATGTAGAAAACAAAGACAGGCGGGGAAGGCAAAAACATATAACTTTAAAAAGGCAAATTTCCCTGGGCTGAGAGCTGCACTACAGGACATAGACTGGGGGGGGGGGTGTTCTCAAATACTGATACAGAAGCAGGGGTGTGGAAATTAAAAAAAAAAACTACTTGTCCAAGGGACTAAAGTGGAACACAATCTACTTGTCCCTCAAGAAAATCCACTTGTCCTGGTTGATGAAATAATTTCAACCAAAATAGTCTGATCCCCCCCCCCCCCCCCCACTAGATCACCAGGGATGGATATAAAATCCCTTTAGACACTGCTGACAGCAGTGATCTAATGGTTTAATAGCGGCCACAGTGATCGCAGTATGCCAGGCTATTAGCGGCCGGAGAGCTGTAGCTCCTCTTACACCCGAGACAAGCCCAGGGAAGTCTAGATGTAACTTTTTGATCACCTTATAAAAAATTTCTAATATGAAGTGACCAAAAATGAGCAATTCTGGACCATTTTTTACATTTACACTGTTCACCGTACGGTTTAATTAACATCATATTTTAATAGTCTGGACATTTCCACATGTAGCGATACCACTTATGTTTATTTTTGTACATTATTTTTATTTAAAGAAAATTGGAAACTTTTATTAGGAAAGGGGCTTATTCACATATATACGCACTTTTTAAAATATTTTAATCACTATTTTTCAGTCTCAATAGGGACTTATGTGTTATCTGACCATGTACATCTAATTTTTATGAGTCTAGCACCTTTATATATATTTTTTATTACACTTATTTAGCTCACTAGTCTGAATTCCTCTCAAAAAGAGGGGGTGTGGCCTCACTGTGTAGGTCTCCCGCCCCCCCTCCCTCAGTATGCTGTCTGCTCACATCTCCCCTAGAATTAGCAAACCTACAACCCCCAGCTTGTCCTCACTGACAGTAGCGGCACACAAGCTGACAGTGGGAGGATTTTTCCTCCAGGTGTGAGCCCTGCGCTCACAGCTGTCAATCAAGGAAGTGTGTCCATGACATAGGTGATTATGCATGGACACAGCAGGACTAGTATGTGTCCAAGCAGGCCGGGGGGGGCAGTTATATGACTGGCTTTTTCCGTTCAATTACAAAACCTATTGGTTATTAGGGATGTAAGAAAAAAAATCGATTTGCGCGATTATCGCCATTTTTTCACTTGGCGATACTGAATCTATTCAGAATATTTTTGAATCGATTCTTTTAGGGATGTGGAATTTGTATCTCCTGACGCCCGGAAAAGCATGTCTCGGGCATCAGGAGATACAAGTTCCCCATTTGTGGAGCCGGGCAGGTCAGATCTGACGCGGCGGCGCTCTGGGTGTACGGAGCGGGCTCTGACTCGTGCCCACTCCATACTCTGCAGCCCCCGGCTGTTCTCAGTAGCTGGGGGCCGCCGCTAATAGCCAGCATGCGGCGATCAGCACAGCTGGCTATTAAAGGAGTAGTCCGGCGTGCACTTTTCTCATTTAATCCCGTCAGGGCTGCAAAATAAAACACACTTTCTCTTACCTACCAACAAGCCCCCGGAGTTCCGGTACAGGTGTACGGTCCCAGGGCTGTATTCTTCTTACTTCCTGTTAGCCCGGCACATCACACGGAGCTTCAGCCTATCACCGGCCGCAGCGATGTCCCGCCTCGGCTGGTGATAGGCTGAAGCTCCGTGTGACGTGTCGGGCTAACAGGAAGTAAGAAGAATACAGCCCGGGGACCGAACACCTGTACCGGAGTGTATCGGAGCTCCGGGGGCTCGTTGGCAGGTAAGAGAAAGTGTGTTCTTTTATTTTGCAGCCCGGACGGGATAAAAATAAGAAAAGTGCGCGCCGGAGTACTAGATCGCCGCTGTCAAAGCTGACAGCGGCATCTAAAGGGACCTGTGAATGCTCCCTGGGGGGCGATGTATCGGGATATATCGCGATGTATCGTCACCTAGACGGTATCGCGATGTATCGGGATATATCGAATCGCCACACTGGTATCGCGATTCGAATCGTATCACCAAATTCTTGGCGATTCACACCCCTATTTGTTATACATGCTTTTCAACCTATCAAAAGTTTTTGTATCTGACAGTGACCATTTAAAGAGCACCTGTCAAGTTTTTATATAGTATTCCTTATGTAAAAAGAAGTCTTATTGCAATATATGTTCATAAACAAAAAAAAATTATATTTATATCAGTTTTTATCTTGCTAAAAAGTGGCCACTAGGGGGGGGGGTCTCTCGTATAATGTTTTCCAGGCGCTGCATATGCTTAGGACCAGTGCCGGACAGGCACTGGTCCGTTTTCCGGAAGTGCGGCTCTGCTCAGCTCTCGCTCCCTTCCTGTCCATCATGCAGGTGGGAGCGAGCGCAACATAATCACCTGCCCCTCACATATGCTATGTAGCGCAGGGTGCACGGCAGGCAGCAAGCTCCAATGTCCCTCTTCTCTGTATGCTTCGCGATCTGCATAATGGAGAGAAGGGGACTCAGACTGCCTGCCGTGATTGGCTCACAAGACCGAGCGCAACATAGAACAGGGAAGGTCACCAAACAATATAGCTGAGAAAAACTATACAGTGGTCCTCATAACTATAAACTCCAAACACAACCAGAGTATAAATAATGACATAACAAATCTTTATTGAGACATGAATAAAAAACAATTAAAAAACATAA
Source organism: Hyla sarda (assembly GCF_029499605.1). NCBI lineage: Eukaryota > Metazoa > Chordata > Amphibia > Anura > Hylidae > Hyla > Hyla sarda. The sequence goes on along the minus strand of NC_079189.1, from coordinate 254,569,412 downwards.
TGAGAGGTAAAGCAGACAATACAAGGAAGATAGAACAGGGAAGGGCGGGAAGAGTTAGGCTGAGTTCTCATCACATTTTTGCAACTGTTTTCAATCAGTTTTTCTAAAGAAAACTGCATGGCAAAAAACGGATGGAAGCGTATGGGAAAAATGAAACAATATGCGATTTTAAACCGTATCCGTATACCTTATACGGTTTTTAAAAGTGCATACGGTTCCATCCGTTTTTATATAACAAAACTGTCCATTTTTTATGGGAGGGGGTGTTGGGTGATGACTTTAGGATGCAAATGTGCAGAGTAAAAACCGTATACAGTTTCCCGTACGGAACCGTGTACATGTGCATTTCCCATTAACGTCCATATTAAAAAAACTAATGTGGTTGCAGTACGGTTTTTAAACTGGAGACAAAACCATGGTCCACGTACGGGAAACCATACACGGTTTTTACTTTGCACATGCACATTTGCATTCTAAAGTCCCCACCCAACACCCCTCCCATTAAAAATGGACAACATTTTCAAAAACGTATGTTTTTTTTTTTTATAAAAACAGAAGAAACCGTATGCACTTTTAAAAACCGTATAAGGTTTAACATCTCATACGGTTTACTTTTTCCCATACGCTTCCAACCTTTTTTTTTTGCCATACGGTTTTCTTTAGAAAAACTGATTGATAACAGTATGGGAAAAGCGTGGTGTGAACCCAGCCTTACCATGCAGGCTTCATGTGATGTTACGCCTGCAGCAGCTAAAGCTGTGAGGGAGGAGAATTTAGAAGGCTATAACTTGATAAACAATGGCCCAAATGGATAGAGAAAACGTCATATGCAAAAGATGCAGTTGATAAATATGGTAAATATGGAGATTTACTTCATTATCAACTACTTCACATGAAAAAAATATTTGCACAGAAAGTTTTTACACAATTTGCGCCTAATAAGGCAAAAGACGACTTCTACCACTATAATATAATACATTTCCCCTCAGTTTAGTCTACAAGTATCAAATGCCTGGCTTGTGTTTGAGGCCCCAATAACATGTTCTTATCAAGGATTCAATATGGATTCTAAAAGGTGTGAGGGCTTTCTGGTATGCCCCAAAGCTGGATACAGTCCTCTCATTGTGGCCATATTACCTCACCCGCTCTGGTAATATGACTCAATGCAGGTCTGAAGGATACAGCAAACTTTCTACCAAAACAACATTTCCCAGGAACGTGATAACGGCGGAGCTTTCCAGGCAGTGACTCGTGCGCCTCTTGCACAACACGCCTCCGGAATCCAGGCCACTTATCTGCTGGACCCGCAAAGGAAAGCGAGCGACAGCAATGCCTAATCTCTAGACGCCAAGCCGCAATCGCACCACACGGCGCAGATCGCCTGCGTACCCGCGTCTGATTAGCTTTCTACCGCAGACAACTAAACCGCCAAGAAAGCAGTCCCCCGAGTACGGCCAGCGGCCCGACTGGCAACAACATGGGACAATAGGTTTCTGCATGTTATTGATCCAGGCGCGTGCTCCCTGGTGTACCTACCTGCAGGGCTCTGCAGTGGAGGGGGCACTGCTCACAGCCTCCGAGACACCCGCTGCTGTTAACATGAGAAGGGCTGACGCGCGGCGGGGTTCGCCTCCCTTATATAACCTCCATGAAGGGGAGTGACCGTAGCTCACGTGATAGGGGACGCCCGTTAGAGCTATAGGTTCAGGCCCGGACTCACGTGACGCGCTGCGCCGGCCTTCTCTATACGTGCTGCAAATCACAGGTCTCTCCTTTGCTGCTGCATCACGCCGTCAGCTTCGCTCAGACCAGTTCCAACCGACCTAGAACTCCGGACTCCTCCCCACGTGACATGAAAACATTGCGTCACTCTCAGGGAGTGCGCACTAGAACGAGGGAGGCGAGCGCGTGTGCGAATGTCATTATCTTCGAGGGGAGGCCGCCATGTTGTTGTTGCTTTACAGACGCTGCTAACACGTCCATATTTGTTATTGACTAGTCCAGTGTTTCCCAATCAGGGTACCGCCAGCTGTTAAAAACTACAACTCTCAGCATTTCTGCTGGGAGTTGTAGTTTTGCAACAGCTGGAGGCACTTTAGTTGGAAAACACTGGACTTATACTAATAGTAGAGGGACTTGTCATACCCTAACTGCTCCCATGCCCTCAGTCTAGCCATAACCACCTGCAGAATGGTAATACCTTTTTAACTCCTTAACCAATGTCAGTAGAATTATTTTCTTGCATGTGATACAGCAGGTAAAATAAATAAGATTTGTTATTTACTCCCTTATAAATCTGGCCAATAGGGGTGTCCCTTCTGGTCCAGACTGCTTTTGACAGACTTTGGTCTTCAGGTGGACTGGCAGGAGACCAAACTCAGGAAGTGCGGTCTGGCAATAGGCAGTGAATAGAACGCGCTCTCTGTGTATGAAACAGACAGCACTTCCTGAGTTTGGTCTCCTGCCAGTCCAGCTGAGGACCAAAGTCTGTACTTTTAGCGAACAGAAGGCAGTCTTTATTTTATTTTACCTGCTGTATCATATGCAAAAAAAAATGTAAGGACTTCAAGGTTTTGTAGTTTTTGCACTTATTATTATTATTATTTTTTTATTTTATTTTTTTAAGGCGAGGAGGAAAAGAAAATTAAACACTCTCAGTTTTCCACCTACAGACCAATATGATGGCTTGTTTTTTTGAGCCACCGATTTTACTTTGTAATGAATTAAGTCATTTCACCACAAAATGTATAGGCTAAATTGAAAAAATATCCTGCCATTTTGTAACTTTTGGGGCTTCCGCTTCCATGCAGTGCACTTATCAGTAAAAAATGACACATTGGCCCTGATTTACTTAAGTCCAACTGACTTTTTTTTCTCGGTTTATGAGTCAACATTTTTGTCGCACCATCCGTGCAACTAATTCTGCACCCAAATTTTACACTGCACAACCTACACTTTTAAAACACTCTGAGTGGGTTTTTTTATTACAAGGAAATGGGCGTGGTTAACCAAAAAATGGCCATGTTCCCAACAAAAAGCCAAAATCACTCCTGAAAAAGCATGAGTTTGGCTCACAGAATAAGGCTGGGTTCACATCACGTTTTCCCGCGTTTCCAATCAGCTAGGAACACGAGCAGAGACCCCCTTACCTTGCTCCGTCGTGTCCGATCAGCGTTTGATTGCTCCAAGCCTGAGTTACAGGCTTGAGCAATCAAGCCCCTATCTCGCTGATCCATGCAAAGCTATTGCTTTGCAGGGATCAGGGTAAAAGATCAGTGTGTGCAGTGCTATAGCTTCCTATGGGAGCTATAACACTGCAAAAAAAAAAGTTAAAGGTCATTTAACCCCTTCCCTAATAAAAGTTTGAATCACCCCCCCCCCCCCCCCTTTTCCCATTAAAAAAAAAACTGTGTAAATAAAAATAAACATATGTGGTATCGCCGCCTGCGTAAATGTCCGAAATATAAAAATATATAATTAATTAAACCGCACGGTCAATGGCGTACGCGCAAAAAAATTCCAAAGTCCAAAATAGAGTATTTTTGGTCACTTTTTATATCAGAAAGTCCAATCAATACAAATATGGTACAAAAAAAAACTTCAGAACATGGCGCAAATAATGAGCCCTCATACTGGCCCGTACACGGAAAAATAAAAAAGTTATAGGGGTCAGAAGATGACAATTTTAAACGTATAAATTTTCCTGCATGTAGTTATGATTTTTTTAAGAAGTACGTCAAAATCAAACCTATATAAGTAGGGTATCATTTTAACCATATGGACCTACAGAATAAAGATAAGGTGTAATTTTTACCGAAAAATGTACTGCGTAGAAACGGAAGCCCCCAAAAGTTATAAAATGAAATTTTTTCTTCAATTTTGTCGCGCAATTATTTTTTTTTCCGTTTCGCCGTAGATTTTTTGGTAAAATGACTGTCACTGCAAAGTAGAATTGGTGGCACAAAAAATAAGCCACCATATGGAATTTTATGTGCAAAATTGAAAGCGTTATGATTTTTAGAAGGTGATGAGGAAAAATGAAAATGCAAAAACGTTAAACTATTTTTCCATGGCCTTACAGTTCTACACAAGGATTTTTAGAACATGTAATGCATTTTAAACTTTAAAATATGCCTATAATCATAATTTTTTTTTTTGGGAAACTCCTATATTACATGGTCTAAGTCCATTTAATTTTTTGTTCCATTTTATTGCCTAATTTCCATTAAATCCTGTGTTATGCTTGTTTGGGTTGGCACATGCTATTGATGATTTGTATTCTATAGCCATGTTTTATAGTTTTATATGCGACAAAAAAATTTACGACACATGCAACACATTAGTAAATCAGCTCACAGAAAAAGAGGAGTGAAATCTAAAACACTCCAGAAACAACACTCGGATTTTAGTAAATCAGGGCCATTATCAAATTATATACCGTATATACTCGAGTATAAGCCGACCCGAGTATAAGCCGAGGCCCCTAATTTCAACCCAAAATCCCAGAAAAAAAAAAAAAAAAAAAAAAAAAAAAAAAAAAGTTATTGACTCGAGTATAAGCCTAGGGTGGGAAATACATCATCCCCCCCTGTCATCATCCAGACCCCCATCATTAACATCCTCATCATCATCACCCTGTCATCATCCAGACCCTCATCATCATCACCTGTCATCATCCCCTTGTCATCATCCTACACCCCCCTTCATCATCCCCTTTTCATCATCCCCACCCCCCTTCATCATCCCCTTGTCATCATCCCACACCCCCCCTTCATCATCCCCTTGTCATCATCCCCACCCCCCTTCATCATCCCCTTGTCATCATCCCCTTGTCATCATCCCACACCCCCCTTCATCATCCTCTTGTCATCATCCGCCCTCAGTGGTCTTCAACCTGCGGACCTCCAGAGGTTTCAAAACTACAACTCCCAGCAACTCCGCGCTTCGGGCCCAGAATAGAGGCGTTGCCTTGACGATGACGCAGAAGTACGTTGGTAATGAACGTACCTCTGCGTCGTCGTCAAGGTACCGTGACTATTCTGGGGCTGGGCCCGAAGCGCTTAGAAGAGGCCTCCCCGGTGAAGATAGCAGCCCGGAACCACTATCCCACCGGACGACCTCCTCTCCGGACAGTCCTGCAGCACCGGACCAACGCCGAAAGGAGGCGAATATTGTACAGAACTAAAGGGGGTGAGAGGGGGCTGGATGATGTCGAAGGCCGCAGTGGTCTTCAACCTGCGGACCTCCAGAGGTTTCAAAACTACAACTCCCAGCAAGCCCGGACAGCCGATGGCTGCCCGGGCATGCTGGGAGTTGTAGTTTTGAAACCTCTGGAGGTCCGCAGGTTGAAGACCACTGCGGGTGGAGAGTTCACTCGAGTATAAGCCGAGGGGGGTGTTTTCAGCACGAAAAATCGTGCTGAAAAACTCGGCTTATACTCGAGTATATACGGTAGGTTTTAGTTTGTTTAACATTTTTTTATTTTATTACTTTTTGTATGAAAAATAGCATGTTTAAAATTGTTCTCTTCTGATCCCTATAACCTTTTTATTTTTCTGTATACAGGAGATGTGTGCGGGCAAATTTTTTGCATAGTTATCTGTAGTTTATGTAAGGGCAGCGCTCCAGCCGTTCATTCTGGCCGTGAGCGCCCCCTCTCCCCTGTTATACTTGGTCCTGAGACTCGCGGTGCAGAATGTTCCTGCACGCGTGTCCCGGTCGTTCTCTCTGGCTGTGAGTGCCCCCGTCTAGTGCCTGCGGTGGCTCTGTGACTCGCTATGCGGGACGCGAGTCCCGTGCGTCTCCACTTCCTTCTTTGCCGGCACACGCATCCCCTTTCCTTATGATGCGCGCGTGCCGGCGCTAGATTTAAAGGGCCAGTACGCCCATAATTGGTCACCTGCTGGGCAGACTGTATATTAGCCCAGCACCTCCCCATCATAGTGCCGGATCTTCGTGCCTTGTGCCTTAGAGAAAGCGTTATGTTTAGTGTGCCATATTAGTGTTCCTTACCTCCAGCCTGTGACCTGACCTTGCTCCTTTGTTGCCTGACCTTGTGCCTGTGACCCGACTATGCTCCTTGCCACCTGCCTTCTGACCTGTGCTTCATCCTGACTATGCTAAACATCTGTGCCAAGTTCCACCTGGGCAACCTGTGTGGACGGATCGTACCACTGGTAGCGACCTGGGTGCCGCCTGCAGCTGCAAGTCCATCCCGCTTTATGGCGGGCTCTGGTGAAAACCAGCAGCATCCTTAGACTCCGCTCCCTGGTACGGTTCAGCCATTGTTCACACAGGTCAGCGGATCCACTACTCAGCCCTCATGGTAAGACCATTACAGTTTAGATCAGTACCATTCTTGGTATAAAAAGTGACCAAAATACACAATTCTGGACATTGGTATTATTTTTACGTATATGTTATTGTCCGTTCGGTTTAATTAACATTATATTTTTATAGAGTATTTACGCACGTGGCAATACCACATATGTTTTTTGTTTTTTTTCTAAATGGGAGAAGGGTGATTTAGAACTTTTATTAGGGAAGGGGTTAAATCACATTTATTAAGATTTTCTTACATTGTTTACACTATTTTTAGTACCTTCTTGTATTAAAGCGCAACTGTCATGAAATTTTGGTGCAATAACCTGCACACAGCCTTTGTACTGTGTGCAGTTGGTGGGTATGGCAATATTTTTACATGAAATTTGGCAGCTTTCATGACTGCAAAAAAGGCTTTTATTCAAAGCCACTGATGATCGGATAGGCGTGGCGCGAGGTACGCGATGCCCCGCCGCCACCACGACCACCCCACCCCTACCCCGTATGTCCCCGCTGGGACCTCTGTGTGATTGACACACAGGTCCCAGCGCATGCGCCCTTCAGCTAATCTAACCTGCGCGCCGCTGTGTGTCGTCTTCCTCCTCAGTGCGCCTGCGCAGTGCTAGGTGCAGAGAGCGAGCTTCCTCTCTGCACCTAGTATCGAGAACTAACCTGCTCTGCGCATATGCACTGAGGAGGAAGACGGCGGCGGGAGCAAGCGGTTGCTGGATGACACACAGCGGCGCTGGTTAGATTAGCTGAAGGGCGCATGCGCTGGGACCTGTGTGTCAATCACACAGAGGTCCCAGCGGGGACATACGGGGTAGGTGTGGGGTTGGGGGTGGTGGCGGCGGCGGGGCATCGCGTACCTCGCGCCACGCCTATCCGACCGTCAGTGGCTTTGAATAAAAGACTTTTTTGCAGTCATGAAAGCCTGCAAATTTCAAGTCAAAATATTGCTATACACAACACCTGCACACAGTACAAAGGCTGTGTGCAGGTTATTGCACAAAATTTCATGACAGTTGCGCTTTAATAAAGGACTGAGAGAAACTCAGATATAGATGCAAAATAGGAGGCTTTATTGGCCCAAAATAAAAATAAATGCAAACACAAAGACAGAGTGACAAGATAGTATCAGACAACGCATTTAGAGGGGCGGGACCCCCCTCTTCATCAGGTCATGTGGTCTGGTCTATCCAATGGGCTCCTTATATATGTGCAGAAAGATTGTGAAGGTTTAAACGTGTTTGTGATCAAACACAAATTTAAATGTGATGACAGTATATTAATGTACAGGGAACATATACACATGTTGATAGGAAGTGTGCTGATATTCTGGTATGGGTCTTTGCTTGATAATTGCCATGCGTGAGGTGCTGTACTGCCCGGACTGAAGGCGGCTGTTATGGGATTCCTGTGGCTGTGATTGACAGCTTGCTGTGGAGCATGTGTATGTGCTGCTGCGCTTCGGGCTTCATTTGCGACTAAACTAACATTGTTCGAATATAAGGAAAAATTTCCTACTACACGGCCTCTCCCGACACTGCAGCCAACACCATCCAGTTGATCTGCAACCTATGAAAATCACCCCCATCGAATGCATCAAACCATCAGTGACAAAGATTCAAGATGCTCACAAGAAAATAAGTGTTCTGGATATACAGTGGGGATCAAAAGCTTGGGCACCCCAGGTAAAAATTTTTATTAATGTGCATAAAGAAGCCAAGGAAAGATGGAAAAATCTCCAAAAGGCATCAAATTACAGATTAGACATTCTTATAATATGTCAACAAAAGTTAGATTTTATTTCCATCATTTACACTTTCAAAATAACAGAAAACAAAAAGTTTGGGCACTCTGCAGAGTTAATATCCTGTACTGCCCCCTTTGGCAAGTATCACAGCTTGTAAACACTTTTTGAAGCCAGCCAAGAGTCTTTCAATTCTTGTTTGAGGTATCTTTGCCCATTCTTCCTTACAAAAGTCTTCCAGTTCTTTGAGATTTCTGGTCTGTCTGCCACGCACTGCTCTTTTAAGGTCTATCCATAGATTTTCAATTATGTTGAGGTCAGGAGATTGTGAAGGCCATGACAAAACCTTCAGTTTACTCTTGATGTAATCCCCTGTGGATTTCGAGGTGTGTTTAGGATCATTATACATTTGTAGAAGCCATCCTCTCGTTAACTTCAACTTTTTTACAGATGGCATCAAGTTAGCATCCTAAATTTGCTGAAATGTTATTGAATCCATTTTGATCCACCCCCATGCTTAACAGTTGGACAGAGGTTCTTTTAATTAAATTCTGTTCCCCTTCTTCTCCAAACGTACCTTTGCTCATTCTGGCCAAAAAGTTACATTTTAACCTCATTGGTCCACAGAACTTGTTTCCAAAATGCTTTAGGCTTGTCTATATGCTCATTTGCTGATTTTTGTGGTGAGGACGTAAAAGAGGTTTTCTTCTGATGACTCTTCCATGAAGACCATATTTGTACAAGTATTTCTTTATAGTGGAACAGTGTACAACAACTCCAGTGTCTGCCAGATCTTTCTGGAGGGATTGTGCAGTCAAACGTGGGTTTTGAATTGTTTTTCTCACAATACTGCGAGCTGTTCTGTCTGATATTTTTCTTGGTCTTCCAGATCTTGCTTTATCTTCCACTGTTCCTGATGACTGCCATTTCTTAATTACATTCTGAACAGAAGATATTGACATCTGAAAACATTTTGCTATCTTCTTACAGCCTTCTCCAGCTTTGTGAGCGTCAACTATTTTCAGTTTCAGATTTCTAGACAACTGCTTAGAAGAACCCATGGTGCCGATTGTTGGGGTAAGGTCAGATGAGTCTTGGCATTTAAAACCTTTGAGATTGACATCACCTGGTCTTCCCAGATGATGATTGAGAACAATCCATGACACTGGCGGGTCTCAGCTTTGCAAAGGGGGCAGTGCATGCTATAAATTCTGCAGGGTGGCCAAACTTTTGCCGATGCCATTTTTTTGTTTTCTGTTATTTTGAAAGTGTAAATGATGGAAATAAAATCTAAGTTTTGTTGACATATAAGAATGTCTAATCTGTAATTTGATGCCTTTTGGAGATTTTTCCATCTTTTCTTGGCTTCTTTATGCACATTAATACAAATTTTTACCTGGGGTGCCCAAACTTTGGATCCCCACTGTACAGCATGCAATCCTTGAAACCGCACAGACTCTATTAAATCCCCGAACTGGTGTATTAATGTAACCAAAACAAGATTATACCTGCCTCCATCTACCCCACTTACCCCATCCACTATCCCCCACCCATACCACCAGCCCCATACCAGTTTCCATTCTATTCTCTGACACCCCTCCCCAACATTGTCACACCATCCCATATACCCACACCTGCCTATTCAACATTTACCATCCCTCTCACAACACCTCTCCAGGTATTCAACCATTCAAAGCATATCCATGCCATATTCATGCCATATCCATATTCACGTCATACTCATGTCATAGTCCTGTCATATTAATGTCATATCCATGTCATATTCATGTAATTTGTGTCACATTCATGTCACATCCATATTCATGTCATATTTACACGCCTGTCATATTCATGTCATATTCTTATCCATGTTATATTCATGTCATATTCACATCATATCCATGTCATATTCATGTAATATCCATGTCATATTCATGTTATATTTATGTCATTTCATATTCATGTCATATCCATGTCATATCCATATTCATGTCATTTGTGTCACATTCATGTCATATTCAGACGCCTGTCATATTTATGCTGTATTCTTATGTGTTATTTTCATGTCATATTCACATCATACCCTTCATATTCATGTCATATTCATGTCATAACCATATTCATGTAATTTGTCACATTCATGTCATATCCATATCATGTCATATTCCTGTCATATTCATGCCATATTCTTATCCATGTCATATTCATGTTATATTTATGTCATGTCATATTCATGACACATTCTTACCATATCCATCTCATATTCATGTCATCCATTATAAGCATATTACTTCCCTGTCATGCGCTGACAATAATTACAAAATAAGAACCAGGCTCCGCTACATAAATCAAAGTACCGGAGTTCCCCCCCCTACTGCTCAAATACAATTATCAAGCAAAGACCCATACCAGAATATCAGCACACTTCATATCAGCATGTGTATATGTTCCCTGTTCATTAATATACTGTCACCACATTTAAATTTGTGTTTGATCTTAAACATGTTTAAACCTTCGCAGTCTTTCTGCCCGCATATAAAGAGCCCATTGGATGGACCAGACCACATGACCTGATGAAGAGGGGTCCCGCCCCTCAAAACACGTTGTCTGATACTATCTTGTCACTCCGTTTTGTTTTTGCATTTATTTTTATTTTGGGCCAAAAAAGCCTCCTTTTTTGCATCTATAGCTGAGTTTCTCTCAGTCTTTTATTAATACAAGAACGGACATGGAGAAGCGCCTGTACCAGCAGTCATTTTTCTTTCCTCATACCCTGAGGACATCCACTGAATCCACTCCCGGGCCACTGCAGAGGACTACGGCAGACTGACAGGCAGCATCCCACTTTGATGTGTCACAAGCAAGTGACGATTTACGGTGTTGTGCTCCCAGTACAACACCATAAGGTGATCACACCTCTTACTTTCTCCCTTATTGCACCCACCAGGGATAACTGCACATAGCTGTGCATTTGTTTTTGTTTCTTTTTCTTTCTACGCCAGGCCTGGTAGAAGAATGAATGGCAGACTCCAAAGCTGTATACAGACTCTTCTGACGTTTTTACTACAGAAACCAAAAATTCTTATAGACATACATGAAAGGATGGCACTCTTCCTCATTATACATGGTCACATGTCTGTCTTATCTCTAAGCAGGAAGGACGATATGTGTGGGGCTTCAAACTAAATGGCCTTGAATCTTTCCTCTAAGCTCAGCAATTTGGCCTTGAAGCTTTCCTGTAAGCTCAGCAATTGTAACCTTGAATATAAGTTTCTTGGCTATAATTGCTTGTGAAATTCATGATTAGTTCATAATGAAAGAGTACAAACAATATGGCGGATTATAAACAACATGGCTGATGATATACAAGATGGAGTATAAATAAAACTGCTCAAACAAATAAAGGGAACACTTTGACCGCAGACCACTTCTCAGTTTCTATGCTTTCTGGCTGATTATCGAGTGGTAGCATGAGATGGAGTCTACAACCCACACAAGTGGCTCAGGTAGTGCAGCTCATCCAGGATGGCACATCAGTGCAAGCTGTGGCAAGAAGGTTTGCTGTGTCTGTCAGCGTTGTGTCCAGAGCATGGAGGCGCTACCAGGAGACAAGCCAGTACATCAGGAGATGTGGAGGAGGCCGTAGGAGGGTAAAAACCCAGCAGCAGGACCACTACCTCCACCTTTGTGCAAGGAGGAGCACTGCCAGAGCTACTCAGGTGGGGGTTGTGCTTATAGCCCAACACCGTGCAGCACGTTTGGCATTTTCCAGAGAACACCAAGATTGGCAAATTTGCCACTGGCGCCCTGTGCTCTTCACAGATGAAAGCAGGTTCACACTGAGCACATGTTGCAGAATCTGAAGACGCAATGGAGAACGTTCTGCTGCCTGCAACATCCTGCAGCATGACCAATTTGGCGGGTCAGTAATGGTGTGGGGTGGCATTTCATTGGAGGGCCACACAGTCCTCCATGTGCTTGCCAGAGGTAGCCTGACTGCCATTAGGTACTGAGATGAGATCCTCATACCCCTTGTGAGATCATATGCTGGTGAGCTTAGCTCTGGGTTCCTCCTAAAGCAAGACAATGCTAGACCTCATGTGGCTGGAGTGTGTCAGCAGTTCCTGAAAAAGGAAGGCATTGATGCTATGGACTGGCCCGCCTGTTCCCCAGACCTGAATCCGATTGAGCACATTTGGGACATCATGTCTCACTTCATACACCAGCGCCACCTTGCACCACAGACTGTCCAGGAGTTGGCAGATGCTTTAGTTCAAGTCTGGGAGGACATTCCTCAGGAGACCATCCGCCATCTCATCAGGAGCATGCCCAGGTGTTGTAGGGAGGTCATACAGGCACGTGGAGGCCACACACACTACTGAGCCTTATTTTAACTTGTTTTAAAGGACATTACATCAAAGTTGGATCAGCATGTAGAGTGGTTTTCCATTTAGATTTTGAGTGTGACTCCATATTCAGACCTCCATGGGTTAATACATTTTATTTCCATTGATATTTTTTGTGTGATTTTGTTGTCAGCACATTCAACTATGTAAAGATGAAAGTATTTCATAGGATTAGTACATTCATTCAGATCTAGGATGTGTTATCTTATTGTTCCCTTTATTTTTTTGAGCAGTGTATATAAAAAGAGTAATATAAAAGAATATATAAAAATGTTTAACAAGCTGACTTCCCTCACAGGGGACTTTAACAAGCAATCATTAGAATGCATACACTGAACAATACTATGCCATAGCATTGATCAGTGTTACCAGTGCTCCATTTCTCCAGCCTGCCATGGCTAACTGGAGCTTTGGATCACCGATCGGACGGTGAGGAGGCAGGTAAGTGCCCTCCCACTGTCCTCGCAGCTGATCGGGACATTGTGATTTCTTTGCGATAGTCCCAATCAGCTCCGCTGAGCTGCCAGAGTGTTTTTTATTTTAGATGCAGCAACGAACTTTGATCGCTACATCTAAGGGGGTAATGCTGGACCATCCCGATTTGACATGCGCTCAACTCCTAAGCGTGCGTCATAGAAAGGAAGTTAAGGACACAGCCCATTTTGGCCTTAACCCCTTAAGCACTCAGACCATTTTGGCCTTAGGGACTCAGACAATTTTATTTTTACGTTTTTGTATTTTCCTCAACGCTTCAAAAAAATCATAACTCTTATATTTTCATCCACAGACTAATATGAGGGCTTGCTTTTTGCGCAAACAGTTGTCTGTTGTAATGCCATCACTCACTTTACCATAAAATGTATGGCACATCCAAAAAAAAACTATGTGTGGGGAAATTAAAGCGTACCCGTCAGATCCAGCGAAAAAAACTTTTTTTTATATCACTCAGTACCTAATCCTGACCATGTACATTATTTTTATGTATCTAGCACAGTTATTTATATTTTTTTAATTAAACTTTTCATTTAGCTCACTAGTCTGAATTCCTCTCAAAGGCAGGAGGCGTGGCGTCACTGTGTAGGTCCTCCTCCCTCAGTATGCTGTCTGCTCACATCTCTTCTAGCTTGTAGCAAAACTACAACTCCCAGCTTGTCTCACTGACAGTAGCAGGGACACAAGCTGATGAGGGAGGATTCTTCCTCCAGCTGTGAGCGCTGTGATCACAGCTGTCAATCAAGGAAGTGTGTCCATGATGCATGGACACAGCAGGACTAGTATGTGTCCAAGCAGGCAGGGGGGCAGTTGTTTGACTGGCTTTTTCCGTATGAAATACTGAAAATTTTCTAATGAAAGCAATTGCAAAACCTATTGGTTTTGCATGCTTTACAACATATCAAAAGTTTTTGCATCTGACAGTGCCCATTTTAAAAAAAAAAAACGCAATTTTGCTAATTTTGGAAGGTTTCATTTTCCCGCTGTACAATTTACGGTAAAAATGACGTGTTCCTTATTCTTTGGGTCAATATGATAAAAATGATACCCATGATTACATGATTACTTTTGCGCTTAAAAAAAATAGCAAACTTTTTCTTTATAAAGACTCTCATGAGCCACAAAATGGATGCTCAATGTGATATTTGTTGTTTGGCAGTTTCTTAATCAACCCTTTGTGAAGACAAAATAATTATTCCTATAAAAATTGTCCCTTTAAAAATGTTTAAGTATGGTGAATTAAAAAGTATTTTGAGTCTTACATCAAGGTTAATCCAACTTTCACCACTCGAACGAAGCTCATTTTGACATTAAGGACCAGAGCATTTTTTGCTAATTTGACCACTGTCACTTTAACCCCTTAAGGTTTTCAGTTTTTGCCCTTTGTTTTTTCCTCCTCACCTATTAAAAATCATAACCCTTTCAATTTTTTCACCTACAGACCCATAAAAATGACACCTTCTCTTTATTCTGTAGGTCCATACGATTAAAATGATACCCACCTTATAGGTTTGATTTTATCTTCTGGAAAAAAATCATAACATGCACGAAAATTAATACGTTTAAAAATTTCCTATTCTGACCCCTCTAACTTTTTTATTCTTCTGCATATGGGGATGTATGAGGGCTAATTTTTTGCACCGTGATCTGAAGTGGTATAGGGTATATTTTAATGGTATAAAAAGTGACCAAAAATACACTATTTTGGAATTTTGATTTTTTTTTAAATGTGTACGCCACTGATCGTGTGGTTCAATTAATGATATATTTTTATAGTTGGAACATTTACACACGCAGCAATACCACATATGTTTATATTTATTTATATAGTTTTTTTTTATGGGAAAAGGGGGGGGGGTTAGTCAAGCTTTTATTAGGGAAGGGGTTAAATCACATTTGTTAACTATTTTTTTACATTTTCTTTTTGCAATGTTATAGGACTGTAACATGCAGTACATTGATTGCAGGCACTGATCAATGCTATGCCATAGCATTGCAATAATCAGTGTTATCGGCGGTTGATTGCTCAAGCCTGGCTCTCAGGCTTGGAGCAATCAATCGCCGATCGGATGACGAGGAGGAAGGTAGGGAACCTCCTCGCATCCGTACAGTGGTTTCACAGCGGAGGTCCCGATCTGCCCGTCTAAGCATGCCGGGATGGTTTTATTTACTTTTACTTTATACGTGGTGATCAACTTTGATCACCGTGTCTGAAGGGTTAATACTGGGCATCACCGTGATTGGTGATATCCGGTAGTAGCCACGGGTCCTGGTCACTCATTAGCCGCCGGTACCGACCTAATATGACGCGGGGTCATATTATATCGCGGGAGCCAGGGCAGGACGTAAATATACGTCTGTGTCGTTAAAGGGTTAAGTATTAATAACTCTGGAATGCTTTTACTTATGAATTTGATTCCGAGACTGTTTTTTGTTACATTATCTACTTTATGTTAATGGTAAATTTTTCATTGGTAAGTTTGAACATTTAGCATTTATCTAATTTGGAAAATCTGTTTGTTAGGAAAATGGACATGTTCAATAAATTATATATTGATTCACAAATACAATATGTCTACCTTATGTTGGCATCATAAAGTTGACATGTTTTTTACTATTTGAAGACATTAGAGGGCTTCAAAGTTTAGCAGCAATTATCACATTTTTCCTGAAAATGTCAAAATCTTATTGATTTTTTCAGGGACCAGCTCAGTTTTGAAATGAATTTGAGGGTCTTTATGTTAGATATACCCCATAAGGAGCCCCAGTATAAAAACTGCACCCCTCAAGTATTCAAAATGACATTCAGAAAGTTTGTTAACCCTTTAGGTGTTTCACAGGAATAGAAATATAGTAAAGGAGAAAATTGAAAATCTTAATTTTTTACACTAACACAGTGGTTCTTAACCTTGTTGGAGGTACTGAACCCCACCAGTTTCATATGCGCATTCACCGAACCCCTCTTAATTGGACGAATAAAATATGATTTTTTCAAATTCAAAACATAGGAGGTATATATTTAAGTATATATTTATACATAGGTGCACAAAATGAACAACACCATTAAGAACAAAACCATGAAAACATGATTTTCACACAAAAGGCCGGCAGTATGTTCCCCCACATTAGGTGCAATATAGTCCCCCCACATTAGGTGCAATATATTCCCCCACATTAAGCTGGCATTATGTTCCCCCACATTAGGTGCAATATAGTCCCCCACATTAGGCTGGCAGTATGTTCCCCCACATTAGGTGCAATATAGTCCCCCACATTAGGCCGGCAGTATGTTCCCCCACTTTAGGTGCAATATAGTCCCCCACATTAAGTGCAATATAGTCCCCCACATTAAGCTGGCAGTATGTTCCCCCACATTAGGTGCAATATAGTCCCCCACATTAGGCTGGCAGTATGTTCCCCCACATTAGGTTGGCAGTATAGTCCCCAACATTAGGCCGGCAGTATGTTCCCCCACATTAGGTGCAATATTGTCCACCACATTACGTTGGCAGTATAGTTCCCCCCACATTAGGTGCAATATAGTCCCCCACATTACGTTGGCAGTATAGTTCCCCCCACATTAGGTGCAATATAGTCCCCCACATTACGTTGGCAGTATAGTCCCCCACATTACGTTGGCAGTATAGTTCCCCCCACATTAGGTGCAATATAGTCCCCCACATTACGTTGGCATACAGTATGGCTGGAGGCTGTATGCCTGTGTACTGCCCCACTTCAGTGTTCCGTTCACCGCTCCTCGGGTCCGACCAGAGGATCTGTGGTCGGAACACCGAAGCGGACGCGCCGCTGGTAAACACTTACCAACTGCCAGAGGACGTCCTTCTTGCTTCTTCTCCGCGCTCCATTGCCATGGGCGCACGCATGGGACGTGACGTCCCTGCGTGCGCTAGTTCCCGGCGATCCCCGCATTTTTAAAGTAAACGCGGGGCCACAGGGACTTAACAGAGTCATCCCTGTGTTCCGAAAGCATCTTTCGGAACACAGGGATGTCCCATAGGCAAAAACACCCGGCGGGCCTCCCCGCCGAAACCTGGAGACTGCCTCACCGAATCGAACCCCGGTTCAGCACCACTGCACTAACATGTTCTCGTAGACCCCTTTTTTTTTTCATTTTTACAAGGCTTAACCCCTTAAGGACTCAGCCCATTTTGGCCTTAAGGACTCAGACAATTAAATTTTTACGTTTTCATTTTTTCCTCCTCGCCTTCTAAAAATCATAACTCTTTTATATTTTCATCCACAGACTAGTATGAGGGCTTGCTTTTTGCGCGACCAGTTGTCCTTTGTAATGACATCACTCATTATATCATAAAATGTATGGCGCAACCAAAAAACACTTTTTGTGGGGAAATTAAAACGAAAAATGCAATTTTGCTAATTTTTGAAGATTTCGTTTTGACGCCGTACAATTTATGGTAAAAATGACATGTGTTCTTTATTCTGAGGGTCAATACAATTAAAATGATACCCATTATTATATACTTTTATATTATTATTGCGCTTAAAAAAAATCAAACTTTTTAACCAAATTAGTACGTTTATAATCCCTTTATTTTGATGACCTCTAACTTTTTTATTTTTCCGTATAAGCGGCGGTATGGGGGCTCATTTTTTGCGCCATGATCTGTACTTTTTTTTGATACCACATTTGCATATAAAAAACTTAATACATTTTTAATAATTTTTTTTTTAATAAAATGTATTAAAAATGTAGGAATTTTGGATTATTTTTTTTCCGTTCACGCCGTTCACCGTACGGGATCATTAACATTTAATTTTAATAGTTCGGACATTTACGCACGCGGCGATACCAAATATGTCTATAAAAAATGTTTTTTACGCTTTTTGGGGGTAAAATAGGAAAAAAAGGACGTTTTACTTTTTTATTGGGGGAGGGGATTTTTTTTTACTTTTACTTTAACATTTTTTTTTACACTTGAATAGTCCCCATAGGGGACTATTCATAGCAATACCATGATTGCTAATACTGATCTGTTCTATGTATAGGACATAGAACAGATCAGTATTATCGGTCATCTTCTGCTCTGGTCTGCTCGATCACAGACCAGAGCAGGAGACGCCGGGAGCCGGACGGAGGGAGGTGAGGGGACCTCCGTGCGGCATTATGAATGATCGGATCCCCGCAGCAGCGCTGCGGGCGATCCGATCGTTCATTTAAATCTCGCACTGCCGCAGATGCCGGGATCTGTATTGATCCCGGCACCTGAGGGGTTAATGGAGAAAACCCCTCCCCAAAATGTGTAAACCAATATGTGGACGTAAAGTGCTCACTGGGCGCACGGCAGGGCTCAGAAGAGAAAAAGCGCCATTTGGATTTTGGAGAGAAAATTGGGCTGAAATAGTTTATAAGGGCCATGTTGCATTTATAAAGCCCCCATGGTACCAGACAGTGGAAACCAACCACATGTGACACTATTTTAAAAACTACACCCCTCAAGGAATGTAATAGGGGTTTAGGGAGTAAATTTGGACACCACAGGTGCCCAACAAATTTTTGGAACAGAGAACAAAATCCTTTTTACACTAACATGTTGGTGTAGACCAAAACTTTTCATTATTACAAGGGGTAAAATGAGAATAAGCTCCACGAAATTTCTCCAAAGACAATCTCCAAAAACAATTTCTCCAAAGTACGAATACAGCCCCTATGTGGCCCTAAACTGTTGCCTTGAAATACCACAGAGCTCCAAAGTGAGAGAGCGCCATGCGCATAAATTAGGGATTTGCATGGGGTGGCTGATAGTTGCAGAAATTGAGGAGGTCTCGCATGCAGGGGGCCCGGCCAGGAGACTCACATAAGACTTTAGGGCCAACTTGCAACACGTAAAATTGCACAAAGATGCACCTCATCTATTGGTGGTGTACATTTCTTTGACTGGCACAAGGGCAACCAAAAACCGCTGGATTTACTGAGAGGTGAGCTTTTTCATAGCCATATGATAAAGTAAGGTGTTGTATATAAAACACACCCCACTCACGTATTACCTAATTTATGTTTTTTTGACTAGTTCCATATGAATTGAAGGCCATGTGTGTTTACAAAGCCCCCATAGTGCCAGAACAGTGAACCCCCCCACATGTGACCCCATTTTGGAACAGTGGTCCGTGAAAATGAAAAATTACATTTTTCATTTGCACAGCCCACTGTTCCAAAAATCTGTCAAACACCAATGGGGTGTAAATGTTCACTGCACCCCTTATTAAATTCTGTGAGGGGTGTAGTTTCCAAAATAGGGTCACATGTGGGGGGGGTCCACTGTTCTGACACCACAGGGGGCTTTGTAAATGCACATGGCCCCTGACTTCCATTCCAAACAAATTATTTCGCCATAAAAGCTCAATGGCGCTCCTTTTCTGAGCATTGTAGTTCGCCTACAGAACACTTTACATCCATATATGGGGTATTTCCATACTCAGAAGCAATGGGGTTACAAATTTTGGGGGGCTTTCTCCAATTAACACTTGTGAAAATGAAAAATTTGGGGTAAAACCAGCATTTCAGTGAAAAAAATCAAATTTTCACATCCAAATTTAGTGGAAATTTGTCAAGCACCTGTGGGGTGTTAAGGCTCACTGGACCTCTTGTTACGTGCATTGAGGGGTGTAGTTTCCAAAATGGTATGCCATGTGGGGTTTTCTGCTGTTCTGGCACCATAGGGGCTTCCTAAATGTGACATGCCCCCCAAAAACCATTTCAGCAAAATTCACTCCAAAATCCCATTGTTGCTCGCTCCCTTCTGAGCCCTCTACTGCGCCCGCCGAACACTTGACATACACATATGAGGTATTTCCTTACTCGAGAGAAATTGGGTTACAAATTTTGGGGGGCTTTTTCTCCTTTTCCCACTTGTAAAATTTGAAAAACTGGGTCTACAAGAACATGCTGCTATTCCAGTGAAACACCTAAAGGGTTAACACACTTTCTGAATGTCATTTTGAATACTTTGAGGGGTGCAGTTTTTAAAATGGGGTCATTTGTGGGGTATTTCTAATATGAAGACCCCTTAAATCCACTTCGAAACTGAACTGGTCCCTGAAAAATTCAGATTTTGAAAATTTTGGGAAAAATTGGAAAATAGCTGCTGAACTTTGAAGCCCTCTGATGTCTTCCAAAAGTAAAAACATGTCAACTTTATGATGCCAACTAGAGATGAGCGAACTTACAGTAAATTCGATTCGTCACAAACTTCTCGGCTCGGCAGTTGATGACTTATCCTGCATAAATTAGTTCAGCTTTCAGGTGCTCCGGTGGGCTGGAAAAGGTGGACACAGTCCTAGGAGACTCTTTCCTAGGACTGTATCCACCTTTTCCAGCCCACTGGAGCACCTGAAAGCTGAACTCATTTGTGCAGGATAAGTAATCAACTGCGGAGCCGAGAAGTTTCGAATTTACTGTAAGTTCGCTCATCTCTAGTTGGCATCATAAAGTTGACATATTGGGGGACATTTACTAATCTAGTCTATTCTGGGTATGCTTATAGACCAGCGTATGTGGTAGTCTCCTGTCTATTGTGCTCCTAATTTATCAAAGGTCTCACAGCTCTTGATAAATTCTGTGCTCAGACTTCAGGGTCTACAGCTTAAACTGCATTTAGACCTGCTCCAACATGGTCTGACATTTCAGCGTATTTTGGGCAGATGCGACTTGTCGCACGAAAGTCGCACTTGATAAATTCAGCACCAATGCATTTTCCAATGCATTTCCGTCTAAAATAGACTTGCATGCATCATGTTCTAAAAATCCTCTACAGCAAAAGTCGCAGAAAAGTCGCACATATTTAGACTGCGACTTTCTGTGCGACAAATTTAGACAGGAAAAACCAGTCTAAATCCTTTGATAAATCTCCCCCATTGTATTTGTGAATCAATATATAATTTATTTGGAATATTCATTTTCTTTACAAGCAGAGAGTTTCAAAGTTAGAAAAATGCAAAATTTTCAACATTTTCATGAAATTTGGCAATTTTTCACCAAGAAAGGATGCAAGTAACAACGAAAATTTACTGCTGTGTTTAAGTAGAATATGTCTCGAAAAAACAATCTCGGAATCAAAACAATCGGTAAAAGCATCCCAGAGTTATTAATGCTTAAAGTGACAGTGGTCAGAATTGCAAAAAAGGGCTCAGTCCTTAAGGTGAAAAAGGGCTCAGTCCTTAAGGGGTTAAAGTCCAGCTGGGCCTATGTCTTCGCTCTTTTATCCACCTATACTATTTATCTTGGTTGCCCTCCTCTGTACTCGCTTCAATTCAGTCATGTCCTTCTTATATAGAGGTGTTCAAAATTAGACACATATTACTCCATATGTGGTCTGATCTTTCATCTGAGCGCAGGCAGCGGGTGCAGATGTAACATCCTGAAAAACTAGGCATGGCTAAGGAGGGGTGCTGCCGTAACATCCTGTGCGCTGCTAGGATCAGGCAGCTGGACAGGTAACAGGCCTGCACTTTTTTCACTGAGCCATCCCATCGGAGTTCCTGTCCTGCGGTGATCACTGGGGTACATCCAGGTGTTGGCTCACGGGATATAGGGGGGGGGGGGGGATGTAGAGAGGTCTCTGAGGTGTGTGTACTAGCAGCGTCTGAATATCAGGAGGTCAGTGGTATGGGGCAGGTGTATAGTTAATCAGGTCAGTGCTCATACCTGCTCGCCATTACTTTTCCTGCAGAGTTATCACGTATATGTGTTAAAGGGGTACTCCTACAAATCTGATCTATTGAGGCAGCAGATCTTTCCGCCCAGGATGTTGACATTGCTCTAGTAGAATGAGCTTTCAGTTAGGGACTTGTTCCCCACTAACTTTATATGCCTCAACAATGGCACTCTTTATCCACCAGGCTAAAGTACTTTTGGAAGCTTTCCTACCCTTATTCGGACCTTGGAACTGCAAAAGAAGATTAGAGTCTTTCCTCCAAAGACTTGTGACATCCAAATAATAGAGAAGACATCTTCTAACATGTGAAATTTCTCTTCCTGTGGATTTCTTGGATTATTACAAAATGAAGAAAGAAAAATTTCCTGAAACCGGTGGAAGTCAGTAACCACTTTAGGGAAAAAAGATCTAATCTGAGGGTTACTTTGTCATCAGATATGGACATTAGAGATGAGCGAACTTACAGTAAATTAGATTCGTCACAAACTTCTCGGCTCGGTAGTTGATGACTTTTCCTGCATAAATTAGTTCAGCTTTCAGGTGCTCCCGTGGGCTCACCTTTTCCAGCCCACCGGAGCACCGGAAAGCTGAACTAATTTATGCAGGAAAAGTCAGCAACCGCCGAGCAGAGAAGTTCGTGACGAATCAAATTTACTATAAGTTCGCTCATCTCTAATGGACATGTATGGTTCATTGATTGACAGGGCTTGAATTTCTCCAACTCTTCTAGCAGAAGTAATAGCTATGAGAAAAGCTAGTTTTAGAGTGACAAATTTTATAGAACACTGATCTAGCGGTTCAAAGGGGTGAGAAGTGAGAGCAGATAGCACCAAGTAAAGGTTCCAAGAGGGTGTACGGATTGGAGTTTTAGGTTTTATTCTAGAAACCGCCTTAATAAACCTTTTAATCCAACGATGATCTGCAATCTGTTGATCAAAGAAAGCCCCCAACGCTGCCACTTGGGACTTTTAATGTACTAAGCGAGAGTCCTTTCTCAAATCCCTCTTGAAGGAAATCTAAAATTTGTGGATAATTGGGAGGAGATGGGTCTGGATCAATTTGTTTAATCCAGGATAGAAATGTCTTCCAGATTTTTAGGTATATTTTTGAAGTAGAGGGTTTCCTACTCTTCAATAACGTAAAAATGACTTTTTGAGACATTTTTGAAAAATTTTACTCTTCAAAATCCAGGCCGTAAGATGTAGGTTCTGTAGACCCTGATGAAATACGGGGCCCTGAGACAGAAGGTCTTCCACTAGAGGTAGAGGGAAGGGGGGTTCTATCGCTAGAGTTTTCAACAGACAAAACCACCCCCTCTTTGGCCAGTATGGGGCCACAAAAATCACTTTTAAAATGATGTCTCGGATCTTCGCTAGAGTTCTTGCAATCAGAGGAAAAGCATAGGCCAGAGGAAATTTCCAATTTTGAGCTAATGAGTCTACCGCAAGCGGCCTTTCTGTCGGATTTAGAGTGTAAAACTGAATGGTCTTGGTGTTCTGACGGGAGGCAAACAGATCTATAGAGGGTTGACCCCAATTGAGAACCAGTAGATGGAACACAGAAGGATTTAGGGACCATTCCCCCCATTCCTCCGACTTAGAAAGTCCGCTATCTGATTGCAGGATCCCTTCAGATGAACGGCCATAATGGAGGAGACATTTCTTTCCGACCAAGAAAGGATTCTGGCCGCAATAGCTTGAAGAGCTTTGTGCCTTGTGCCCCCCTGATGTCGCAGAAAAGCTACTGTTGTTGAATTGTCTGAGTAAATTTTTATATCTTGATTGAGAAGGAGCGTTTTGGCTGACACAAGGGTCTCCCACACAGCTCTTAGTTCCTTGTAATTTGAGGAAAACTTGTTTAGATGAGGAGGCCAGCGACCTTGGAAGTACTGTCCCTGTACATGAGCACCCCATCACCAGGCACTTGCATCTGTAGTCACAAGGACTGGATCTGACAGCCAAGGGACCCCTTCCTTTAGGTTTGTGGCTACCAACCACCAATTTAGAGACCTCACTACCCCGAGGGTTAATGTGAATTTTTTGTCTAGCGTCAGTTGAGACCAAAGGAACAGGAATCAGCTGGGGGCCGGCCAGTATGGCGCGGGCTCCGTGCCATACCCCATTAACGGCACATGGATGTGTATACACTTCCATGGTCATTAACAGGTTAAGGGGTTCGAGGCCATCGTATCTCGAGGGGTTACTGTACGCTTTTAATTTGTTCTTTGGTTGGATAAGCCATGAAAATCATAAAAAAAGAGTTACCTCAACTTCTTGATCGTTTGCATGGATCCCCTGTTAAAGGGGAAAATGCTCTAGATAATTTGCCAAAAGCTCCATTGCCATATCAAAGAGAAGGGGTGATAAAGGATATCCCTGCCTCATGCTTCTCTTCAATGCAAAAGGGGTTGAAAGAGAGGTAACTAAAGAAACCCTCAACTCCAATACTGTCCAGCACCATCCTGGGGTAATTCCATAGGATATTATCAAATCCTTTTTTGGCATCTAGGGCTAAGAGAATCAGAGATCCAGTTGGCACAAATGCTGATAAACCTGATGTAAAACTTTCCTAATGATGGCAACTGCTGAAGAGTTATATATGAACGCCACCTGAGGGGGCCTGCTGAGGTTTCAAAAGCAGTTTAATGGGTAAGATTGGCATGATGAGGCAACTGCCAAGAATGCATAAAGGTTGTAGTCATCTTGCATCATGTCCCCCAGGAACCACATAAAATCCATGCCTTGACAAAAAATATCCACACGGGAGATGGAAATTGGGGCATGATTACAGATTATCAATTTGTACAAATGTAAGTGGTAAACCCCACCAAAGAAGTTCTCCTGTAAGGTGCAGAATCGATTCTAGACCTTACCTCATGAGCATGGCAGCAACGTATGTAATCCTGGGTGAGAAAGTCTCCCTCCAGGTATTCATTCTATATTCATCGACATCCATACCTGTGTCAAACATTCTGGCAATCTATAAACCGCCCATACCCATAAATTCTTCAGTCAAGGTCATCGGCCTTCAGATGAGATTTCTGTAGGAAGACCAGGTCCACCCTCAAATCAGGAAGTACCTGCATGTGCTTGATGGGAACCCCTAAGCATTTGAAGTTCCATGTTTAGAATAGGCAGGGCATGAATAGACACTTGTCAAAGGAATCCTTAGAAACCACTCCACCATAACAAGCCCATTCAACAGGGACACAAAATCCCCCACTCAGTCCCCCATCCAACTATTGCCCAGTAATCAAACACCTTACATGGCCCAAATTCCCCCCACCCCCACCCCAGCAACAGAAAAATACACCTAGAACCTGTCATAAAATTATCATTTCAATAAGTGAAACAGGCATGAAACCCCTAAGCAACCATAAAACAAAAGGAGGAACAACCGTACAGACATCGCACAGGTGCAGCAACAACTATGGCAAATTGGTTGCAGAGGCAAGTGAGTTATCAAGTGGTGTAATCAAGACCTGCAATAGCGCAAAAAAAAAAAAAAAAAACAGCAGCATGAATAGCAATATATCTTGGGGTAATCATGCTTCAAAACATACATATAGGTTATTACGAAACTTGAACTGTAATATGGACAGATGTGTCCAACAGAGTATGCTGGCTACATAATGAATTATAGATACTCACATGCCTGATCCCCCACCACTGTAATGCCGATGTTTACCAGATCCCTACTGATCTCTGCTTTCTGGTCTAGACTCAACACATGGAAATTTCCTTATCAGCCATTCATAAGCTACAGCAGTAACCAGACGACTACAAATATTACAATGTATTTGAGTATTTAACACGAGCAAGGCACATCAGTGAAGAAAATATTTTATTTGAATTAAGCATGGTTATCTCACAAAGACCAAAACAAAGAGTTTAAAATCAATACAGTTTGTCTGGCAGTAAATGTGATACAAACCAGTAAAAATGTAATTGACAACTGCAGGAACCTGAGATACTTTGTATAGTACAGACATGGAATTATTGCATTAATAGAAAAGCCTAAACAGTAAACAAAATATCTGGAATGCCAAGATATAAAAATAAAATCTTAAGACACAGAAATGTACAACTTTAGAAGGGTGCCATCGGTTATCACAGCTTAAAAGATGTGTACACTATCAAAAATAGATTAAAAATACATCAAATACTCTGAACCAGTCATCATAAAAGGGTAAAAGAGTCTCTTCTCCCAAGCAGCCCTCTGTTGCAGAGGGGCAAATCTCAGCAGTTAGCTTCCACAGGTAACAAAGGGAGGTGTAAAACGAGGAAAGGAAAATCCCATCTCAGTGGCACATCCTTAATGTCATTTCTTTCTGTAAAGGATAGAACACTTTAAGCATTAAACATTGTAAAATTAAGTACAGTAACAGATGCACAGATAACAGAGGGACAAGAATACATATACTGTATATATTAAGCAAATTTTTTTGTCATGTTCTTTTCTCCAAAATGTATTAAAGGAGAACTCCGGAATATAAAAATTGTCGCCCATACTGCCGGCAGTAAAAAAAATTAAAGATGTACATACCTTCCTCCGATCCCCCGAGTCCTCCGGTAACCGGCTCCGGTCTCCGCCGCGATCCTCTTCCTGGTTGCCGGTGGTCGGAGAATCATACTGCACTCAGCCAATCACCAGCCGCAGCGAAGTCCGACTCGGCCGGCGATAGGCTGAGTGGCAGTGTGAAATCGCTTCAGGACACAAAATTCTTCACTACACCGGCACCTTCGGCCAGGGCCGAAAACACCACACTGCCGCTCAGCCTATCGCCGGCCGAGTCGGACTGACTGGCGATTGGCTGAGCGCAGTATGATTCATCCAACCACCGGCAACCAGGAAGTGGATCGCGGCGGAGATCGGTACTGGAGGCCCCAGGGGAGTGGAGGAAGGTATGTACACCTTTATTTTTTTACTGCTGGCACTATGGTGGACAATTTTTATGTTCTGGAGTTCTCCTTTAAATAAAACTGACAACTGTGTTTCCCCCTACGCAATTTGACATGATTTATTCAGGGCTTACATTTGTCAGATTGTGTGAGGGGGAGATCCAAATGGCACAGGTAATGGAAACAATGAATTGTAAAAGTAGTAAGAGCCCAGTTTACGCACAACCCAGGGTTCTAAGAATAGATATACTGGGTATAGTAGTTTGACTTTAAAGAATTATTATCACCTTTTACATAGGCAGACCACTGTCCGATTAGTGCACTTATCAAGTTAATGATCTTTAACCCCTTATGGACCAATGGCGTACCTGTACGCCCTCATCCTGCTCCATTTGGGAGCCGTGGCTAATACCGAACATCACCAATTAAGGTGATGTCCGGCATTAACCCCTTAGACGCCATGATCAAAGTTGATTGTGGCATCTAAAATAGAAAAAAAAATGTATCCCGACAGCTCAGCGGAGCTTAGAGAGACCACCGCGGTGAAACTGTCCGAACTATGAAACTACAAATGTCCGAACTATAAAAATGTAACGTTAATTAAACCTGCACAGTCAATGGCTTACACGTAAAAAGATTCCAAAGTCCAAAATTGCATTTTTTTTTATAGGAGTCAGAAGATGACAATTTTAAACAAACTAATTTTGGTGCATGCAGTTAAAATAAAATCTATATAAATTACATATACCGTAAGGACCTACAGAATAAACATGAGGTGTCATTTTTACTGAAAAGTGCACCGCGTAGAAACAGAAGCCCCCAAAATTACAAATAATTTATTTTCAATTTTGCCCCCCAAATATATTTTTTCTGCTTTTGCCATAGAATGTGTTGAAATGATTGATGATATCACAAAGTAAAATTGGTGGCGCAAAAAACAAGACCTTATATGGATCTGTGGAAAATGAAAAGTGCTATGATTTTCAGAAGGTGAGGAGGGAAAAATGAAAGTGTAAAAATTAGAAAACCTGTGGTCCTTAAGGGATTAAAGAGGAGCCTTAACATGGTCCAACTATTGAAAGTAAAGGGCCACACTTTATTGGATCACTCATGCAGCCCTTCACTTGCATTCTTGTAAGCAGCTTATTTACTTATTGCATAGGCAGATCTGCTGCTGAATAATAATTTTTAGGGCCACAAAATCCCAGCAGCCAGCGATCACTTGCTCATCCATCAGCTGTTCACCAAATCTTTTACACAGGGCAATAATTGACACGTAAATCTGAGAATCGCCAAGTTGAAAAGGCTCTTTAGAAATTAATAAATATTCCTTTAAAAAAAGTCGAACATTTTTGTTTTTCTTATGACATAAGGGCCTGTTTTCTGCAGGATAACTGGATTTAATTGTGATATACAAGACTGACTAACTTGTATTGCTGTTTTTATAGGAGTTATCCAAGCTTTGCAAAATTGATGGCTTATGATAGGTTATTGATATTAGACTGGCAGGGATCCAACTCCCAGCACTCCCTGTCTATCAGCTGTTAAAAGATCCAGTTGGACATTTCTTAATTTATTGAATTTATTTTACAGGCCAGTGTTTATATGTTCTATTGCATCTGGTCATTTTCAACAATGCAGAGCTGGTTGGAAATGTAGCTGTCTGTGAAAACCTTAGTAATAGCGACCACAATATACTGTAGTTACTTTTGGTTTAAAATGTAGAAAACAAAAAAGGCATGTTGGGAGGGAAAATAGATTTAAAAAAGGCACATTTCCTTGTCTGCAGTGGGCTGCACTTCAGGGGTATTCCAGGAAAAAAAAAAAAATTTATATCAACTGGCTCCAGAAAGTTAAACAGATTTGTAAATTACATCTATTAAAAAATCTTAATCTTGCCAATAATTATCAGCTGCTGAAGTTGAGTTGTTTTTTTCTTTCTGGCAACAGTGCTCTCTGCTGACATCTCTGCTTGTCTCGGGAACTGCACAGAGTAGAAGAGGTTTGCTATGGGGATTTTCTTCTACTCTAGACAGTTCCCCAGAAAGGTGTCATCAGAGAGCACTTAGACATAAAAGAACAAATCAACTTCAGCAGCTCATAAGTACTGAAAGGATTAAGATTTTTTTCATTTAAGTTATTAAAAAATCTGTTTCTGGAGCCAGTTGATATATAAAAATAAAATAAAAAAAATTCCCGGATAACCCCTTAAAATACATAGACTGGGAGAAGTTGTTGGTAAATATTTATTTTATGGGGAACATGTATAAACATTCAAAACTAAATCTCAATTGGCTGACAACTAATGATAACTCCTTAAGCGCCGCAATGACTGTCTCTCAAACCTTTTGGTACATGTGGAGCATGTATGTAGGCATCCGATCAATGTAAATGTACATCGAAGGTCCACTTACCTGCTGAGGCAGGCTCTCGTTTTGCAACAGCTGGAGAGTCATAGGTTGGCTGCCTCTCTCTATATGGTACACAACTACAACTCTCAGCACACCCTCAGTTTTAACAAATGTGAATAAGCTCCTCCATGCCAAAAAATAAATTACCCTCTTTTCCCAGTTTACAAATAACAAAACAAATAAAGAAAGAAAAAGAAAAAATACAAACATTTTGTATCGCCGCTTGCGGGAATGTCTGAAATATTAGAATAAAATGTTACTGACCCCTTGCGGTGAACGAAGTAAACATAAAAAAAAAAAAAAAAATACCAAAATTGCTGATTTTAGGTCACATCACATCCCCCAAAAAAATGCAAAACAAGTTACCAAAAAGTCACATACACACAAGTGATACCGTTAAAAACTAAAGACCATGACACAAAAAATGAGCCCTCATACAGCCCTGTATATGGCAAAATGAGAGTTTTAGGTGGTTAAAAAAATAATAAAAGCGCTTCCAGGCAGCTTCCAGTAAGGTGTCAAATTCAGCATGAGAGCTGAAATCCTTAGGTGAGGGACAGGAGCAGTGAAAGGAAACTTCTGGAGCTGTGTCCAAAGTTCCTGGGTCCTTTAGGTGAAAGGTGTCCCTAATGACTGAGGCCAAGTTGTCTACCATGCAGACGTGCTGGTTCAGTCCTCTGAGTCAGAGGCAGAACCTGAAGCCTCATGTTCCAGATCCCCAGAAGAGTGGGAGCGGGTGGAGGCAGCCTTGGATGAATGGACCTGGTACGCAGATTTGGAGACCTAGAACGGCGACCAAGAGAGTTCCCTTAGAAGAGGGGCGATACGCATGAGGGGAGCGCCTTGCTTCCAGACTTGAGACGAGCCAGAGGACAAATCCCTAGGACGCTTATTGAAAGCGCCTTAAATAAGGAGAGCTAGCCTTCCTGGAGGGCTGGGGTAAGGAAGCCTTTTCCAGTGCCATCACTACAGAATGGGAGACCAGCGCCAAGTCAGAAAAATAAAAAATAAAAACCCTGAATGCTGTGTATAATAAAGAAAGTGCAACCGCGAGAAAGGAGAGCTGTCGGGCATGCGCAAACCGCGCAGCCGATGGGGGAACAGAAGCTCCGGCACTCCGGTCGCATTGCATATGGATGCAGCCGATGCGAACTAGTGCCGGGTGCATGTGCACAAAGCAGGCGCCGAGCAGGCCTGTGCAAAAGTCCTAAATAATGAAAAAAAACAGATATTAAAAAGTCGTGCACCACTGTTTCTGCTCCCAATGTTCAGAGTGGCCGAACAGGAGACTGTCCCCAGTGAATAAAAAGGAGCGGGCTCCAAATAGGGAGGCTACAGAGGTTTAGAATCCTGAGAATGTGAGAAGGGCTAGAAACCTGAAAAGAAAGGGAGAGAATACTCACCCTCTTTGCTTAGAAAACTTACCTCATGAAGTCTTCAGTCAGCTTTTAGTCACCTGCATCATGCCGGGCTGAGACAGAGAGACGAGGAGGGATGGAGGAGGACCCGGACCCATGAGTTACAACCCCAGGCGCTGACCGTTGGCGAGAAGGGGTTGACAGAACATGCACGATGTATGTCTGTGCCCCTTCTTTGCAAATAGGGAAACCGTGAACGCTATGTTCCCGAGTCCCCACCTGAAAACAAGGAAAAGAAAAGGGAGAGAAAAATCTAACTATCTTGAAAAAAAAAAAAAAAAAAAAAAATTGATGGGTCTCGAGAACAGCAGACCAGCGTCTGCCTCCTACAGACACTAAGCTAAAACTGATTAGCTCAGGTGCCTGTGGGCGGGTATATCCTTCTGGGAGGGGCCAACTTTTCTTGTTGCCATAGTGTCAAGCCTCGTAGAGACAGAAGCATATACGCGTGGTCTGTGTCCTCCAGTGGAGCCGATAGAGAAATCTTAGCGTTTTTCTCCCATAGAAGTCTATGTAAGTGAAAAAACGCCCCAAAAGATACAGTAAGGATGGAAAAAATTGTGGACACGCTCCGGCTGCGTCCTTCGCTGTCGCTGTGCACTGACGAGTGATGTCACTTTGAGGATGTCACTTGTCAATGCGCAGCACAGGACAATGCCGGAGCGCGCCCACAGGTAAATTTGTAAGCCAGGGATGGGGATGGACATGGGAATCGGGTGGCGGAGGGACTCTGTCCCACAGAAGCCGCTGCAGTTACATGATTTAAAGTGGCCGCTTTAAATAATTTAACCGCAGCGGCTGCTGGGCCAGAAAGAGTTTATCGGCGTATAACACGCAGATAGATTTTAAGCTTAAAAAAAATGTATGTTATATGTTATAAATATGGTACATTAATAAAACATTAAATAAAATAAAAAAAATTATATTTACAATTACATAGCCACTTTATAAATTTTTAAATAAATACTGCCGACTACATTTTTATGTCCCTGCCCGCTCACATAAAGTTTAGTTCTAAAAAATATAACATTTCCACACACAGGTAAAAACGGCAGAAAAAAAACAGCAAAAAAAAAAATATGGAAAATCAGTGGCCGTTCAAGCATTTTTTTTAGCCTAAAAAAAATAAATAAATAAAATAAAAAAAATGTTAAGGACAAAACCAGAGATGAGCGAACTTACAGTAAATTCGATTCGTCACAAACTTCTCGGCTCGGCAGTTGATGACTTATCCTGCATAAATTAGTTCAGCTTTCAGGTGCTCCGGTGGGCTGGAAAAGGTGGATACAGTCCTAGGAGACTCTTTCCTAGGAATGTATCCACCTTTTCCAGCCCACCGGAGCACCTGAAAGCTGAACTCATTTATGCAGGATAAGTCATCAACTGCCGAGCCGAGAACTTCGTGACTAATCGAATTTACTGTAAGTTCGCTCATCTCTAGACAAAACATCAGTGAAATCCTAGCCCGAAAGCAAGGAAGGAAAAAAAATATGATGCAAATTTTGTGGTTTCATTTTTACGCAGTGCATACATATTCTGTGGGTCAATACGATTAAAATAATACCCATATTTACATGCTTTTCTATTATTGTACTGCTCTTTATTTTTTATTATTTCATGCTTAAAAGTTCCCCTTCCTGATCCCTCTAAAACTTTTACAATTTTCCATATACAGGACTGTTAAGGGTCTCTTTTTTGCTCCACTGTATTTTTTATTGGTGCCATTTTTCTGTTTTGATAGGACTTTGTTTGCTTTTAATTTTTTTTCTCAGACATATGACCAAAACCAGCAATTCAATAATAACTAGCGATAATTTTTATACCATTATACCATTCATCATGTGGTTCATAAACCTCATACAGTATTTTTTTTTTTTAAACACTCTATTTAACCCAGTCACTTTAAATTTTAATTTGTGGCTTACGTTTTCCTCCTCCTCACATTCTAAAACCCATACCTTTTTACATTTTTCCACTGACAAAATGTACTTTTGCAGGACAAGTTTTACTTTTCTTTGGTGCACTGTATCATATAATGTATTACAAAGCCAGAAAAAAATGTAAGCAGGGCAAATACTGAAATATTTTTTATTGCCCAATAATTTTTTTGCCCAATAATTTTTTCAGAGTTCCCAATACAGTAAAACGGACTTGCAAAAAAATTAAAATGATAACTTGATAACAAAAAACTGTTCACTGCCATGCTCTTCCCACTAACAATTTTTTCACCTACGGTGCCTTATTAAAGGTTTATTTTTTGGGCCATGATTTGTAGTTTTTGACTACCACTTATGTGTTCTGTCTTTTTGATAATTTTTTACATATTGTCTGGGATGTGATCAGAATCAAAAAAAATAAATAAATAAAACAATATTCGCATTTGTAATTTTATGCAGTTGACCATGCAGAATCAGCATTGTAGTAATTTTATTCAGTTTAAATTAATTGGCTGGAAGAACTGACCAATCAGAATGGGCATTTTACTGGTAAAACCCCTGTATTCCTAAAATGCATGAACTGACTGGCTGTCTGGTAGCGCCCTCTACAGTACAGGGAGGTACTACCATTTAACTGCCAGGGATAGCTGCTCCGAGTGTGGGCAGCTCCATTTTACTTTTTCAGGACCCTGAAGAAGCTCCTGTCCTCTACATAGAGATTTACAGCTTTCAGCAGCTCTTTCTTACTTTTATATGTAAGGACTTGTTTTATCTGTATTACCGTATTTTCCAGCATATAAGACGACCCCCAAAATTTACAGTTAAAATATAGACCAGCAGCGGTGCAGACGCCAAGACAGGATCATCCTCCAGCTCTCCCACATTGAACATAGAAATATGGGAATTGTTAAATGGACCTGAGGAAGGCATCAGTGGATGCCGAAACGCGTTGTCCCAATTTATAAATAAAAATAGTTATCCTGCACCGCCTGAGTTTCTCAGTAATTTCACCATTCCAGCAGCGCCTTCACTGTACCGGCTTCTTTTCACCCTTTCTCCTCACATTGCATATCGGCTCCTTATTTAGGAGCTCGATGCCGGTGGGAGAGCAGCAGCTCATCCAATACTAGGGCTGCACAGGTCCCAGTGCGGCCCCTCCAAGGTCGGTATATCACTGTTGGTGTGGTGGAGGGTGCACATCTGTGAATACAATTCTCTCAGGGAGCGCCCCCTGCACCTTTTTCTCCCCTCTCGTTTTCTATACTACAGGGGAGGTTCTTTTCTTTTTGAATTTCTTTTCTATCTGACCACAATGCTCTCTGCTGACACCTCTGTCCGTGTCAGGAACTGTCCATAGTACAAGCAAATCCCCACAGCAAACCTCTCCTGCTCTTGACAGTTCCTCACATGGACGGAGGTGTCAGCAGAGAGCACTGTGGTCAGACAGAAAAAAAAAAAATCAAGAAAGAAAATAACTTTCTGTGGAGCATACAACAGCTAATAAGTACTGGAAGGATTACATTTTTTCTTTTAAAAGAAGTAATTTACAAATCTGTTTAACTTTCTGGCACCAGTTGATTACATTTTTTCCCCCCACAAGAGTACCCCTTTAATAATGGAATGACGTGTCTTTTTTTCATCTGTACTATATGATGAACACATAAATTATGAATTGTGGTGCTGTGGTCATCCCATTCTTGGGAAAAAAAAAAAAAATTAAAAAAACAACTTACCAGTGGCTCAAGTTCCTTGGTGTCTATCAGATGAAATTCTGTTACAAAGTAGTAAAAATGCTTGTAGCAAGTGTTAACGTGAGCTTCTGCTCCCATTTGTATTATCCTGTCAAAATGATGAATGTAAACATGAACGAATACCCGAAAAAGCCTGGATAAGATTTTCTTAACAACTTGCAGAAAATTCTTTGGGAAGGGAGTGCCTAAAGGAGAGGGAATAAAAAATAAAAATCACATGAGAAAACTTTATTTGTAATTAGTAAATAAACAAGCAATGAAAGAGGAGGGGCAGGCTGTTTACTATGTGAAAAAGGGCACATAAACAGCCTGCCCAAGTTTCTTTTATCTTTTAGTCCAGGCACACAACTTTACCATTGGCTTCCACTCATCACGTGAGCGAAAATCTGCTTTAAAAAACAGTCCCGGAAACAAAGGATGCTCCCCATTCATTAGCCTATTGTGTTTATAGTGTCTATACTGTAGTGACTGCTGCCTGACCTTATGACCATAATAATATGGTTTGAAATTTCCCAAGTAACTCAATTTATTTGCAGATAGTCAGGTAGATACACTTCATAGTGGGGATGGTACAAAGGCGACTTCATACACATTCACTTTTTTATTCATTTTTTGCAAACATCTTAGTATTTTCTTTAGCCCAATAAAAGACATCAAGCATGAAATAACGCCCGTGTTGTCCAGGACTTAAAGGGGTATTCCAGGAATAATAATAATAAAAAAAATAAAAAAAACAGGCCTTTTTTGTAACAAAGACGTCTCCCTGTCTGTCTCCAGTTTGGGTGTGGTTCTGCAGCACAGTTCCAATTGAAGTGAATGGAGCTAAGTTGTAATACCAGGACACGGTCCTTAAAAGAAAAAAAGGCCTGTTTTTTTATCACTGGAATACCCCTTTAATGCAACAGGCCATTAACCTACATCCTGGAGCATTAAGTAACTCAAACGAGCACAGTAGCTGGACACTTATTGGGAGCGGCGATCTCACAGCTCCCTGTCATTAACCCTTTAGATGCAGTGATCAAAGCATTATATCATAGATGGCGGCAAGGACAGGGGATTATCTATAGTGATTTAAAGCAGGAGAGGTTTGCTATGGGAATTGCTCCTGCTCTGGAATGTTCCTTACATGGACAGAGGTGTCAGCAGAGAGCACTGTGGTCAGACAGAAAGGAAATTCAAAAAGAAAAGAACTTCCTGTGGAGCATACAGCAGCTGATAAGTACTGGAAGGGTTAAGATTTTTAAATAGACGTAATTTACAAATCTGTTTAACTTTCTGGCACCAGTTAACCCCTTAAGGACTCAGGGTTTTTTCAGTTTTTGCACTTTCGTTTTTTCCTCCTTACCTTTTAAAAATCATAACCCTTTCAATTTTCCACCTAAAAATCCATATTATGGCTTATTTTTTGCGTCGCCAATTCTACTTTGTAGTGACATTAGTCATTTTACCCAAAAATCCACGGCGAAACGGGAAAAAAAAAAATGATTGTGCGACAAAATCAAAGAAAAAACGCCATTTTGTAACTTTTGGGGGCTTCCGTTTCTACGCAGTGCATATTTCGGTAAAAATTACACCTTATTATTCTGTAGGTCCATACGGATAAAATGATACCCTACTTATATAGGTTTGATTTTGTCGCACTTCTGGAAAAAATCATAACTACATGCAGGAAAATTTATACATATAAAAATGACTTATTTTTCCACGTACAGGGCGGTATGAGGACTCATTTTTTGCGCCGTGATCTGAAGTTTTTATCGGTATGATTTTTGTTTTGATCCGACTGTTTGATCACTTTTTATTCATTTTTTAATGGTATAAAAAGTGACCAAAATGCGCTTTTTTGACTTTGGAATTTTTTTGCGCGTACGTCATTGACTGCGGTTTAATTAATGATATATTTTTATAGTTCGGACATTTACGCACGCGGCGATACCACATGTTTATTTTTATTTTTTTTACACTTATTTTTTTATGGGAAAAGGGGGGGCGATTTTTTACTTTTTTTTTTTGCAGTGTTATAGGTCCCATAGGGACCTATAACACTGCACACACTGATCTTTTACACAGATCACAGGCGTGTATTAACATGCCTGTGATCAGTGTTATCGGCGCTTGACTGCTCCTGCCTGGATCTCAGGCACGGAGCAGTCATTCGCCGATCGGACACCGAGGAGGCAGGTAAGGGCCCTCCCGGTGTCCTGCAAGCTGTTCGGGACGCGGCGCAGCGGTCCCGAACAGCCCGACTGAGCAGCCGGGTCACTTTCACTTTAGAAGCGGCGGTCAGCTTTCACTTTAGAAGCGATCGGCGATGCGTGGTATTAGCCGCGGGTCCCGGCCGTTGATGAGCGCCGGGACCGACGTGATATGATGCGGGATCGCGGCGCGATCCCGCTTCATATCGCGGGAGCCGGCGCAGGACGTAAATATACGTCCTGCGTCGTTAAGGGGTTAAGGACGGACCCATTTTTTTTACCTCAATGACCAGGCTTTTTTTTTTTTTTGACATGTAGCTCTTTAAATGGTAATCACTTTAGAATGCTTTTTCTGAGCAGAGTGATTCTGAGACAGTTTTTTCGTGACATATTGTACTTTAAATAAGTGGTGCATTTTTGTTGACACATGCAGCATTTTTTGTGAAAAACCTCACAATATTGTGAAAAAAACTAAAATTTCTGGCTTTTTTTTTTATGGTGTACACTGTGCGGTAAAAGTGATGTTATATTTATTCTGAGGGTCAGTACGATTATGGTGATACCCATTTTATATAGCTTTCCATGTTCTTTTTCCTTTTCTGAGCAAAATTCTTTTTTTGCCATTCATTTTCCAACAGCCGTAACTTTTTTATTTTTCGTCCGACGCCATTAAGGGCTTATTTTTTGCGGGATCAGTTGTACATTTCATTGGTTTAATTTTTGTGCTATGTGCTACCTTTTGATCTTTTTTTATTCCGCTATTTGTACCATAATTGGCGAATTTTGCGCTTTTTTTATGGTGTTCACCATGCGGGATAATTTACATTATAGTTTTATAGTACACGTCATTACGGATGTGGCAATACCTATTATGTATATGATTTGTGTTTTTTATCTTTTTTGGTGATAATACAGGGCTTTTGTTGGGAAAGGGGCATTTTTTTAATTTATTTTTTTACACTTCATACTTTTATTGAAGAACTTAACATTTTTTTACACTTTTTACTGCTAATACATTCCCGAGGGGGAGGGGCCCAACCGGTATTGCGGTATGGGGGAAAATTCATATCGTGCAGCCCAAAAAATTTGGTATTCGGTATGAACCGGTATACCGCCCAGCCATATAAAGGAGTATAATTTTAATTGTATGGTATAATAAATGAGGTGTCATTTTTAAAGAAAAGTGCTCTGCGTAGAATTGGAAGTAACAAAATGGTGTGTTTTTTTTTTTTTCAATTTTGCCCCACAAATATTTTTCTGGTTTTGTCGTAAATTTTGTGGTGAAATTGCTGATGTCATTAAAAAGTTAAATTGGTGGCGCAAAAAACAAGCCCTCATATGGGTCTATAGGTGGAAAATTGAAAGTGTTATGATTTTTAGAAGGTGAGGAGGAAAAAACCAAAGTGCAAAAATGAAAAAACCTGTTGTCCGACTCTGCTCTAAACATCTTATCCCCTAGTGGATAAGATGTTAGATCGCGGGGGTCCTGCCACTGGGGACCCCAGCGGCAGCACCCCTTTCATACAGTGCATGGAGTGAATTCCGCTACGTGCCCGATGAATGGCGATGCCAGTCGCCACGCCCCCTACATACAAGTCTATGGTAGAGGGCTTGATGGCTATGGCCTTCACACCCCCTCCCATAGGCAAGAATGGAGGGGGCGTAGTGTGAAGTCATGAATGTGGAAGCTGCAAGCTTCTGTGTTCCGAACGCCGCAGCTGCCAGCCCGAAGATTGCGGGGGTCCCCAGTAGCCGGACCCCTGTAATCAGACATTTTATCCCCTATCCTTTGGATAGGGGATAAGATGTTTAGAGCGGGAGTACCCCTTTAAGGGGTTAACATTGCCAGACTTGCTAAATCATAATCATGCTTTGCCAGCTGTGCTCATAAAAATAAAAATGTTTCTTAGGTTGTGCTTTATAACAATGGCACAGTTTTGAAAAAATGCTAACTTTTTTTGCAACGCGATCATGAGTTTTCTCTGCAGTTCCTCACTAAATATAGCAGTACTGACAGTTTATCAGGCTTACCAACATTTGTAGGGAAAACATCTTCATTGTTTATCTGAACTTCTATCCAATCCATTAATAAATTCATGTATTTTGGAGCAGAAAGTGCTGTGGGTTTGCGATATCGATTTTCATCTTGCCACCGGTATTCATACTTAGGACCTCCAGACATCACCGGACAGGATTGCTCTGTGCAGCTGTCGCTGATTGTACCATAGATTAGATTGATGCGATTGAAGAAATCCACAACATGAACTGCCACCCAATCATTCTGGTCCTCCTCATGAGGCAGCTGGACAGCCAATTTTAAGTCTAATCCTGCATTGAGTGACGCTTGAGCTTTCTTATGCAATTCAAATCGTTGCGTGCCTGGCTCAAATTTTCTTTTGGGACGAAATGTTCTGTCCTTATTAAAAACTTGCTTGAGGGGATTTGACATAGTAAAATCAGTATCACGGATAGACTTTTTTTTCTCTTTATTTCTTTAAAACTCCACTATTAAGTGCAGGAAAAATAAATTTGTTGTTCTGAGGGGGGGGAGAGAGAAAAAAAAAAACAAGAGTGAGGTTAACAAAAAACACAGTTGGTTAGAAAAATAAAGGACAGCATGTTTCATATAAAAGCCAAACTTCAGTTATTTTAAAAAAAAAAAAGCACAATAGCTCAATCTGCAAGATAAGTTAAAGTGTATGTCAAGTTATAGGCCCAGATTTATCAAACTGTGTTAAAGTAAAAGTGGAGAGATTTTCCCATAGCAGCCAATTACAACTCAGCTTTCACTTTACCAGAGCTCGTTAGCTGAACTGTGATTGGTTGCTGTGGATAAATATAAACGGCGCAGCGGCATGGCAGGGGTATGAAGCGAGCTCAAGAGCTGAGCTTGCATCATACCGGATAGCAGCCTGGATCAACAGCTAATGACAGACATTGCCTAACAGGCCGATGTCCGGCAATAACTCTTCAGACGCTGCGATGCAAGTTGATCACGGCGTCTAAAAATGCTGAAGTCTGTTCGCGGAATCATCCAGGGAAATTAAACCCTTCCCTAATAAAAGTTTGAATCACCCCCCTTTTCCTATATTTAAAATAAAATTATGCAAACAAAAATAAATATAAACATGTGGTATTGTCATGTTCGTAAATGTCTTAACTATTAAAATATATTGTTAATTTAACCGCACTGTCAATGGCGCAAATGTAAAAAAAATAAAAATAAGTCAAGAATTGCAAAGTCCCATCAAAACAAAAATGGTATTCATAAAAACTTAAGACCATGTTGCAAAAAGTGAGCCCTCATATGTCCCTGTCTATGCAAACAAAGTTTCATACAAATTTTCAGACAAAAAGCCATAGTATAATAAAACAAAACCTATAAAATATATCAGTCTAATCATATGGACCTACAAAATATATATCTCTTGTTATTTGTGGTGAAAAGTGCACTGCGTAGAAAAAGAAGCCCCCAAAATTAGCTTTTTCTTCAATTTCTTCACACAAATATATATTCTTTTCATTTTGCTGTAGATTTGGTGGTAAAATTAGTGATGTCATTACAAAGTACATTTGGTGATGCAAAAAAGAAACAAGCCCTTATATATGTAAGTGGAAAATTGAAAGAGTTATGGCTTTTAGAAGACCAAGAGGAAAAAACGAAGGTGGGAAAAAATAAATAAAAATAAAATAAAAGTACCGTATTTATCAGGGTATACCACGCACCGTCATTTTACCAAGGATATTTGGGTAAAAAAAGTTTTTTACCCAAATATCCTTGATAAAATGAGGGTGTGTGTGTGCATGCGTATACCCCGATACACCCCCAGGAAAGGCATGGGGATAGGGGCCATCGCTACCCGCTTCTCTCTCCCTGCCTTTCCTGGGGTCTAGAGCCCTGCTGCCGCCACTTCTCTCCTGCTGGCTATCTGCGTGGCTGCCCGTTCTCTCCCCCTGACTATCGGTGCCGGCGCCGATAGCCAGGGGGAGAGAAGCGGCGCCGGCAATGGGGCAGCAGCGCCGACAGACAGGGGGAGAGAAGGGGCAGCGGCACCCATTGCCGGCGCCGCTGCCCCGTTGCCTCCCCCATACCCGGTTGTATAATTACCTGTTACCGGGGTCGGGTCCGCTCTGCTTCAGTCCTCCGGTGTGCGTCCCCTGCGTCGTTGTTATGCGCTGCACGGCGCGGCGCAATGACGAGGGACGGCACCGATTGTCAGGGGGAGAGAAGGGCCGGCAGAAGGCTCTAGACCCCAGGACAGGCAGGGGCAGAGAGGCCGGCATCGGTGGCGGTCTCTGCTCCTGCAAAGCCGCTGCAGTTCATTGATTTAAAGCGCCCGCGTATAACACGCAGGTAGACTTTAGGCTAAACATTTTAATAACAATAATAATAAATACGGTACATTTTTATGCTTACTGTAAAATCTTTCTCGGAGGATCCACTGGGGACACAGAGACCGTGGGCATATGCTGCTGCCACCAAGAAGCTGACAGTAAGCAACAAAAAGAAAGTCGGCCCCTCCTGGCTGGATATACCCCGCCTGCAGACTCTGAGCTATCAGTTTAGTCCCAAAGCAGTAAGAGAGGACCGATAGGGAAAGAAAAAACAGCAACTGTCCGAGGAAACCACAGACAAAAAAAAAGAAAAGAATCAACCCTCGGACAGACAACCGAACCAAACACACCAGAACAAATGGGTAGATGCTGTGTCCCCCAATCGATCCTCCGAGAAAGAAATTTAAGGGTAAGCATAAAAATCTACTTTTCTCGTTCGGCTCCATTGGGGGCCACAGAGACCGTGGGATGTACCAAAGTTAGTCCCCGGGGTGGGAGAAAACCCAAGCAACTCAGGTGGAAGGCTGGGTCACAGCCGCCTGCAACACCTTGTGACCCAAACCAGCATCTGCAGACGCAAAAGTGTGCACCTGGTAAAATTTTGTAAAAGTGTGCAAGGAAGACCAGGGGGCCACCTTACAGACTTGCAAGGCCGACAAAATAATGTGATCCGCGAGCGATGTTCTGCTCTCCCCCCCCCCCAATCATGTTACCCGCCAGCGCTGTTCTGCTCCCCCCCCCCCCCCCAATTAATTATCAGCCTAGCGGGGTACTACTCACATATGTCAAGCACTGCCCTCCTCCTCTTTGTTGGGGGCCGCTGGCGCTGGAACTCACTGTACGCCAGTGGTCTCCAACCTGCGGACCTCCAGATGTTACAAAACTACAATTCCCAGCATGCCCGGGCAGCCAACGCTACTGAAAGGTAAATCCGAACAGCCCGTACCCTGTCAAGACAATGAAGCAACCGTTCCCTGGGATGGCACGGAGCTGGACAGAAGGACGATATCCTCATTTAGGTGAAAGGCGGAGACCACCTTAGGCAAAAATAAGGGGACCGGACGGAAGACCACTTTGTCCTGGGGCAAGACGAGGTAGGAAGAACGCCTCCAGCTCAAGCTCAGATCCCACGGGGTGGGGGGGGTCTATATGGTGGAGCTGCATGAGATAAGCCCTGCAGAAAAGTGCAGATGTGAGGATCGGGCACCAGGGAGCACTGAAAGAGAATGGAAAGAGCAGACACCCTGGCGATTGACATTTGCCACAGCCGTGGAGTTATCTGACTGGACACGAACAGAAGTTACTCCCAATGGGAGAAGGCAAAAGGTAAATTGTCCGAAGTTCCAGGATATTGATGGGGAGAAGAGGTTCCTGAGATGCACAACGGACCGTGCGATCCATGAAAACTCCTCCCCTACCGTTGAGACTGGCATCTGTCGTGATGACCTGCCAGTGGAGGGGCCGGAAAGATCTTCCCTGTTGAAGAGGAGACTCAAGTGAAGGAGGAGAAAGAATAATCCTGCAATCAAGAGAAAGCGGAGACTTGTCCCACCGGGACAGAAAAGTTAGAGAGGTCGACAATGAAACTGGGCGAAGGAAACGTCCTCAATGGTCGCCACCATCAGTCCCAGGACTTACATGCTGAACCGAATAGAGACTGGAACAGAAGGACAGAACACACGTGTCCGGCGGGAGCCATGTCGAACTGGAGTCCCAGGAAGATCAGAGACTGGGTGGGAATCAGGTTGGACTTTTCCTGGTTGTCCACCCAGCCGAAACGGGAAAAGGTCTAAAGTGTGAGAAATAGACTCTCCTGATTCTGGTCCCTGGTTGGAGCCTTGATCAGGAGGTCATCCAAGTAGGGGATCACGGACACACCCCAGGCTCGCAAGATGGCAATCACTGCCGCAAGGACCTTGGTGAAGACCCTTGGGGCCGTGGCCAGTCCAAAAGGAAGGGCTACAAACTGAAAAATGTCCCTCCGCAATGGCGAAACGGAGATAGCGCTGACAAGCCGGAAATATTGGGATGTGAAGGTAAGCATCTCAGATATCCACCGAGGAAAGAAACTCCCCTTGATCCCTGGATGCCACCACAGAACGGAGTGACTCCATACAGAAGTGACGCAGGAGTAGGTGGCGGTTGAGGAGCTTCAGATCCAGGATCGGGCGGACGGAACCCCCTTTTTGAGGACAACAAACAGGTTTAAATAGAATGCCGAAAAACGCTCCTTGGGAGGAACTGGGACAATCATTCTCTGAGCGACAAGGTTTCGAAGTGCGACCCGAAAAGCCACCGCCAAGGAAGGAGAACGAGGAGGTCGGGATCGTAAAAAATGGTCCCTTGGAAAGGGAGCAAACACGATCCGATAGCCGTCGGAAACGACATCTCAGACCCAAGAGCCATGCACTTGGGCAATCCAAACATCCCGGAACAGAGACAGACTACCTCCCACCGAAAATAATTTCTGGGTGGGGGCGTCCCTTCAGGCGGAGGGAGGCTTACGAGTGCCTGACTTGGTCTCAAAGCTGCCAGGACTGTTATCAGACTTCCAGGAAGGACGTGCCTTGAAGGAAGGAGCCTTCCTGTCCTGTGAGCACGCTGGCCTGGCTGCCCGACCCGAGCCAAAAGACCGAAAGGGCCAAAAGGAGGTAAACTTCCGGCGGAAATCTGTACGGCTAGACTTGTTACCTCCAGTAGCCTAAGAGATAATCTCATCCAGGCGTTTTCCTATGAGACGGGTGTCAGAGAAAGGAAGTTGAGTGGGGATTTCTTGGAAGCAGCATTGGTGTCCCAGGCCTTTAGCCACATGGAGCGATGAGTCGCCACCAGGTTACCCGTGGCAAAAGCCGTACAACGGGCAAGGAAGCAGAGCACTAGTAGTCTCTGGCATTGGAGAGTTGAAGAGCAAGATCCGCAAATTCCTCTGAAGGGGCCCCAGATAAAATGCCCTGACGGAGTTGGGAAGCCCAAACAGATAGGGCTTTAGACACCCATGCCAAAGTGAAAGCGGGAAACAAAGCTGAACCCGCCGCTTCAAAAGCAAACTTGGCCAGATTCTCTATTCCCTTGTCTGCCGGATCATTAAAAGGAGGCCGCGTCTGCCAAAAGGAAGAGTAGTCGATTTTGGCAGGCGGGAAACCGGAGGATCCACAGCTGGCGGCGTTGTCCATTTTGTAATCAAGTACTGGGAAAATGGAAACTGTGCCTGAACCTTCTTAGTTCCTTGGAAGCGTTTGTCTGAATGCTTCCATGCCGCTTGCAGTAAGGAGCCGAATTCAGCGTGAGAGCTGAATACCTTAGGAGAGCGACGGGAGCGGTGGAAGGAAATTTCAGGAGGTGAGTCCGAAGTTCCTGGGTCCTTTAGGTGAAAGGTGTCCCTCATGGCTGACACCAAGCTGGTTCGGTCCTCTGGA
Source organism: Hyla sarda (assembly GCF_029499605.1). Lineage (NCBI taxonomy): Eukaryota > Metazoa > Chordata > Amphibia > Anura > Hylidae > Hyla > Hyla sarda. The sequence continues at coordinate 254,525,383 of NC_079189.1, read as the reverse complement.
TCAGAGGCAGAACCTGACGCCTCATCTTCCAGCTCCCCAGGAGAGCGGGAGCGGGTGGAAGCAGCCTTAGATGAAGGCAAGGCAGACCTAGGACGTAAACCTGGAGACCTTGCATGGCAACCAGGAGAGCGGCCCCTGGAACGGGGATGCTGCCGGGATGCCGGGGAGGAGGAGCGAGACCCACGAGGAGAGTGCCTGTCCCGAGATCGGCAGTCTGGAGAAAAGCCAGAGGATAACACCTTAGAGCGTTTGTGAAATGGCCCGAGACAAGGGTCAGCGGGAAGGAGAGCAAGAGCAAGGAAGATCGCTCCAAGGCGGTCACCACAGTAAGGGAAACCCGCGCCACATCGGAAATTGATTGGGATAGGAAGGAAAGCCCAGCCGGAAGGAATGGGGCGGAGCTTCAAGGCCGTGATTAGGCGGCAGCTGCAGCCTAAATTAATGACCCCCGACGCCTTATACATGCAGGCGCACCGCTCGCTATAGGAGGAGAGACTGTGGAGCTGCGGAGCTAAGGGGGAATGCAACCGAATACAGAGTGCTGGCCCCAGAGACTGAAACTAAGACCCCGGAATTCAGGATGGCCAAGCAGGGAAAGACTGGTCCCTGAAAAGATGAGATACAGCAAGGTGGGCACAAAATAGGGGCACTCCAGAGGTTGAGAGCCCTGAAAAAGAAAGACCCCAGGGAAGAGAGGGAGGAGGCTGAAAGAGAGAAGGGGGGGGGGAAGAACACTCACCCTGTCCAAGAGAAAACTTACCTACTGAAGTCTTCAGCCTGCTATTAGACACCTGCATCATGCCGGGCTAAGTCAGAGAGACGAGCAGGGAAGGTAGGAGGACCTGGACCCAAGGTACAACCCCAGGTGCTGGCCGGTGGTGACAAGAGGTTGATGAATATGGGGGGGGGGACCAGTGAACATGGCTCCTGAACCCCGACCTAAAAACAAGGAAATAAAAAATAAAAAAAAGGAGAAAAAAAGCTAAATACACTTCTCTGAACTAAAAAAAATAAGAAGAAAAAGACCAGGTCTGGAGAACTGTGTCTGCCTCCTACGGACACTAAGCTAAAACGGATAGCTCAGAGTCTGTAGGCAGGGTATATCCTGCCAGGAGGGGCGGACTTTTTTTTGTTGCCCTGTGTCAGCCTCCTGATGGCAGCAGCATATACCCACGGTCTGTGTCCCCCAATGGAACCGAAAGAGAGAAAACACCTTTTCTTAAAGGGTACTTCGCCCTTAGACATCTTATCCCCTATCCAAAGGATAGGGAATAAGATGTCTGATCACGGGGCTCCTGCCACTGGGAACCCCAAGATCTGTCCAAAATCAGGAATTGCTGAGGGGGGTGTGCGCAGCCTTATCCAATCATAGCTCCTCTCACACTGAACTGCTCTGGGCTGTGTGTAGCAAAGTGAGGAAACAAGTTCTCCCATGTATGGCTTCAGATGATGTCACGCCTGCTGGGTAACGCCCCTTCCCAGTCTGTGAATCTGACTGAGACTGAGCTAAAAATACAGAGCAATATCAAGGTAGAAAATGAAAAATAAAGACAGGGGGTGGTTTATCTTGATGGGGGCATTGAAATGGGAGGATTATAAAATTAAACAAGACCATGAGAGGTACTCTTTAAGGATGCAGGTTTTTTTCCTTAAATGTTTGCACTCTTTTTCCTCCTTGCCTTCAAAGAGACATAACGCTACAGACCCATATGGGAGGCTTGTTTTTTTTTTGCATCACCAGTTGTTCTATGAAATGGCATCACTCATTTTACCACCAAATCTATGGTGGGAAAAAAAAAAATCATGTGGTAATGAAAAAACAAAGAAAAAACTACCATTTTGCTAATTTTGGGGCTTCACAGCTTTTCCGGGCCAATCGGGCCTTGGTGACAGACAGCACCAATCATCCTTATGCAGCAGGAATGGAGTGGCACTGGTGCCACCTCACGATCACCCCGATTGCTTGAAATCAGGGCTCCTGCTGGGCAGCGTCACTGACGGCAACCCCTCCATCCCTAGACCAAGGGGCGAGAGGGGGTGCTTGTCAGTGAGCAGCTGCATTTAAGGGCACCTGGTGGATGGCAGCAGGATCACCTTTGGCAGCGCCAGCAGCAGGTGGTGAGAGATGTGTGCCTCCTGCTTTTGCATAAGTGAAACTACCAGCATGCAAAGTCAAAGGGCATGCTGGGAGTTGTAGTCATGCAACATCTGGAGGCTCACGAATGCAACTCCCAGTATGCCCTTTGGCTGTCTGTGCATGCTGGGAGTTATAGTTATGCAACAGCTAGTGGAACTTTTCCCCCTTTAGCTGTTGCAGAACTACATCTCCAAGCATGCACGGAGAGTCAAAAGGCATGCTGGGCATTGTAGTTCTGCAACAGTTGAGGCAGATGACTACAACAGCCAGCATGCTTATCTTTATATTAGTGGTGAATTTGTTAATATATGCAGCATTTTTTGTGGAAAAACTCCTAAATATAATTTTTTTTTAAATTGGAAAATTTCTGTATTTTTTAAATTATTTTATTGCATTCACTGTGCAGTAAAAATTATGTTATCTTTATTCTGTGGGTCGGTAGAATTATGGCCATACCCAATTAAATCCTTTTTTTTTCACCTTTTATGTGTTGCCATGTTCTGACTTCTATTCTGCGGGATGAGCTGTACTTTTTGTTGGTACCATTTTGGAGATACATGCCACCTTTTGATCTTTATTTCACGTTTTGGCTAAAAAATTATTATTGCACTCATAGCCTGCTGTGCTACGCAAACAAGAGGCCTGATGGCAGGGGTCCTGCCACTGTTGACCCCCGCATTCTTTCATGCAGCACCCCGCTATCATCAGCCTCCCGAGCAAACAGTGCTTTGGGTCTGATGAATCCCGATCCCGGGGCCAGAATATCGTGACGTCAAGGCTCGGCCCCCGTGTGACATCACGCACCGCCCCCTCAATGCAAGCCTATACTCCGGCACCGTGATAGTGATTCATCAGACCCGAAGCGAACATCGCGCTGATGACAGCGGGGTGCTGCATTAAAGATTGAAGGGTCCCCAGCGGCCGGACCCCTGCGATCAGGCATCTTATCCCCTATCCTTTGGATAGGGGATAAGATGTCTTAAGGCCAGAGTACCCCTTTAATGCTGCCAAGACCATAGCGATCCCGGTGTCAGCAGTTACATCTGGACCCCAGTTGTAATTGACAGCTGGGTCCCGCCATCCATCTCCTGCAGAGAGATCACTAGGACGTACACAAATGTCCATTTGTGTGAACAGGTCAGCAACTGGGACGTATGCATCCGTCCTGGGCCAGGAAGAGGTGAAAGTTGCGCTTGCTCAGGGCATCTGGGACGTGAGCCCTGGATCCCCGGGCGCTCTTGACCGGTGATGCCACCCCTGGCTCTGCATGCCCAAAGCAGGGCTAAATGTCTGAACAATTCACCTGCCCGGCACGGCATATCCTGGGCGTCAAGCAATTTAGACAACCCTGTAGGCATGTATATAAATTCACATTAAAGATGACCCACATATTTTCTCTCATTTGACACAAACACATACTAGGGCTGGGCAGTATGAAAAAATATCACAGTATTTTTGTAACTTATGGCTGTTCCACGGTATATAACAGTATTTCCCTTCCTTCCTCCTCTCCCCCCAAATTAATTATCAGCCAAGCACTGCGCTGTCCCCATCGGGGTAAATATACACATAGTACCCGCAAGCGCTGCCTTCCTTGTCCTCCGGTTTCTTGCGGGCCGCCGGTGCTGACACACTATACTGTGCGGTATCCCTGTGCCTGGGCTGCAAATGGTAAACAAAATGAACTTTAACGCACGTTCCTACATCGGCCTTACGCTGGGGACGGGAACGTCACAGAGCCGTTAGCCTATCACTGGCCGCAGAAGCCGGCTTCTTACATGACAGTGCGCTCAACCTATCACCGGCCGAGGCAGAACATCGCTGTGGCCGGTGATAGGCTGACAACTGTCCCACGTTCCATTCCCTAGGAAGCTGGTCCGGACCGACTAGGAAGGCGAGTTAAAGTTTGAAAGTTTATTTTGTTTACCATTTGCAGCCCGGGCATAGGGATACCACACAATATAGAGAGTCAGCTGGTGGCCCGGGGGGGGGGGGGGGGGGGGGGGGGCTAATACTCTAGTATATACGGTAATCTCCCTGAGCGTGGACAGAAGAGAAAAATTGATGAAAAGGTGTCAACGCAGGATAGTCCGGATGGTGGATAAGCTGCCCCAAACAAGTTCCAAAGATATTCAAGCTGTCCTGGGAGCATCAGTGTCAGCGCTAACTACCCATCATCATTTAAAAGAAATGAAACGCTATGGTAGGAGACCCAGGAGGACCCCACTGCTGACACATTGACATATAAAAGCAAGATTACATTTTGCCAAAATGAACTTGAGTAAGCCAAAATCCTTCTGGGAAACGTCTCGTGGACCGATGAGGCCAAGATAGAGCTTTTTGGTAAAACACATCATTCTACTGTTTACCGAAAACAGAATGAGGCCAAAGAAAAGAACACAGTACCTACAGTGAAATATGGTGGAGGTTCAATGATGTTTTGGGGTTGTTTTGCTGCCTCTGGCACTTGGTACCTTGAATGTGTGCAAGGCATCATGAAATCTGAGGATTACCAACGCTATTTTATAGGGATCGACCGATAATCGGTGCAGGTTAGGGCCAATAGCCGATAACTTATACCGATATTCCGGTATAAGTTATTAGCTATTTCTCCCCCCCGCGACACCGCTGCAGATCATTGATTTAAAGCGGGCGCTTTAAATCAATGAACTGCAGTGGCTTTTGCGGTGCCATAGACCGCCGCCCGCTTCTCTCCCCCTGCCTGTCCGGGGGTCCTGAGTCCTACCGCCGCACCGCCCCGGCCCCATTGCCTCCCCCATCCCCGGTTTTATAATTACCTGTTCCCGGGGTCTACTCTACATCTGGCTCCGGTGGCGTCCTCCTGAGCTGTCACTGTGCGCACTGACTGTGACGTCACGTCACTCGTCATTGCGCACTGCGTAACGCAGGACGCAGCAGGAGCCAGAAGTAGCGTGGACCCCGGGAACAGGTAATTATAAAACCGGGGATGGGGGAGGCAATGGGGCCGGGGCGGTGCGTCGGGGGGGAGAGGGGGGGGGGCTGGGGAGATGGGTAGGTGCGGTCACGGTGCGGGGCATTATCGGCAAGGTAATCAATATAGATAATGCCCAAAATCGTGATTATCGGTCAATCCCTACTAATTTATATACAAGAAGAACGTCCAGCATCCAGGTTGAAGTCAAAATCAGTGTATTTCTTTATTGGGAAACTTGCATATACACTGACACGTTTCACGCTATTGAGTTTAGTCAGAGTCATTTATCCAAATCCAGACAAGTTTTTAGTATTTAAACCTGTCTTATGCAATGTCTCGTTACTCTATGACTAAGCGCGGAAGTGTGAAACGTGTCAGTTTTTATCGTGTATATGCAAGTTCTCCAATAAAGAAATACCCTGCTTTTGACTTCAACCTGGATGCTGGACGTTCTTGTATATAAATTAGTAGGGATTGACCGATAATCACGATTTTGGCTGCATTGAAGCTGGAGGCGGGACCGGCGGGTCGGTGCACAGGTGTGAAGCCTGATCAAGGTGAGCTGTCACTACTTGATGTTTTGGACCAATGGATTTTGGGACGCACTGTACAGCCAAGTGTCAGAAAGCTGGGTTTGCGTCCGAGATCTTGGGTCTTCCAGCAGGACAATGACCCCAAACATACGTCAAAAAGCACCCAGAAATGGATGGCAACAAAGCGCTGGAGAGTTCTGAAGTGGCCAGCAATGAGTCTAGGAAGAGTGGTCCAACATACAGGCTAAGAGGTGTAAGAAGCTTATTGATGATTATAGGAAGCGACTGATTTCAGTTATTTTTTCCAAAGGGTGTGCAACCAAATATTAAGTTAAGGGTGTCAATAATTTTGTCCAGACCATTTTTGGAGTTTGGTGTGACATTATGTCCAATTAGCTTTTTTTTAACCTCCCTTTTTTGGTTTAGTTCCAATAAACACAAAGGGAATAAACAAGTGTATAGCAAAACATGTGTTACTGCAATCCTTTTCTGTGAGAAACACTTCACTTTCTTAAAAAATTTCAGAAGTGCCAACATTTACGGCCATGACTGTATTTTGTAGCACTGCACTAGCTTTATAGTCATAAGTATGGCTTATTGCCAACACTGTTATTCATATTGCACACATTGTGGTGTGTACAGGGCTCATATTGAGCAGCTCCCTACACACATGTATTAATATATATTGTTGCTCTGTTCCGTTGGTTTTCCGCACTCTCGCACCTTATTTCCTGTTTGGCACTTGCACTTTTTTCTTTGGCCACTAGGTGCCAGTGTTCACTGTTATATGTGTTTGCTCCAAGGCTCGGCTTAGGGATTCAACACGTTACTACGTATGACCCGACTCATCAGTCACATGTTCTGGATCATGTGATGGCCGTGCATCAGTGTTGATGCAACATCGCTCCGAGGATGCCGTCATTCTATTCACCAGCAGTAATTAGGTATGGAGGGGAAACCGTTATAATCAGTCCCTGTGTGGATAGTTATGTCCATCATTCAAAGGTTAGCTAGGATTGATTGTTAAATCACATTATTAGAGCAGTGGAACCTGGTTTAGATCATAGCCCAGACGAAGCTCCTTAATGGTCTATTCACATGTACAGTGTTCTGCGCAGATTTGATGCGCAGGATTTTCTGCTGCAGATTTCAATGTAAACTGAATGACTGAACACAGCCTGAAATCCTGCGCATCAAATCTGCACAGATTACTGTACATGTGAATAGACCCTAAAGAGACAGCTCTGGGGTAGCAGGGATCACTAAATGTAAGTTGTGTGGGCTATGTGAAGTGTCTGTTAAGTTGTTGCAGGGTTGTTTTGCTTCTGCTTTTATTGTAATACTATGCACATTGCACTTTTGATGTTGTAAGGTTGGGTTCACATCACGTTTTTCATCTACGGTTCCCGCATACGTTTTCTATCAAAAACTGTATGGGGAAAAAAACGGATGGAACAGTATGGGAAAAAGTAAACCGCATGCGTTTTTAAAAGTGCATATAGTTCCGTCCGTTTTTATAAAAATAAAAAAACATACGTTTTTGAAAATTCTGACCATTTTTAATGGGAGGGGTCTTGGGTTGGGACTTAAGGATGCAAATGCGCATGTGCAAAGAAAAAACGCATATGGTTTTGCCGTATGGAACCATATACATGTGCGTTTCCCATTGACGTCCATGTTAAAAAAAAAAGATATGCGGTTGCAATACGTTTTTTAAACTGGAGTCAAAACAGTGGTTGAACACGGTTTGGAGTACTGTTAAAAACCATATTGCAAGCAAACTGTACGCAACCGTATGTATCAGGGTGCATACGGTTTGCAATGCTTTGCCTATGTATACCGTTCCATACTTTTTCACTAATGAAAACGTATGCGGGAACCATAGTTGAAAAACGTGAAGTCAACCCAGCCTTAGGTTGGTTGTTTTTATTCACACTTGCCTTCAGTCTAACTGCCTTATTTTTTTATGTCTTTTGATGTATTTTACTAAGTGTTTTCAATAAAGATTTGGATATAATTGTCACAACAATGCATGGTGTGCTTCCTATTGGTGTTGATGTGTTATTTTACATTTCTCATAGCGCAGTGTTTTCCCAACAGTGTGTCTCCAGCTGTTGCAAAACTACAACTCTCAGCATGCCCAGAAAGCCAAAGGCTGTCATCCAATCTTTTGATTGCAGACACTGATTTATGCAGCACAGCATTTGTCAGTGTTATCAGCGCTACATTAGTGTAGGATGCTGAGGCTGCATTCACTATTGGAGCGCTGAAAAGAGGCAGGTAAGGGCCTGTCTTCTCTCTGCTGATTGGAACCCCATGATTTTGTGCACAGCTGCACCATTATAAAACGCTCCCCTCAAGGAAACAGCACCAATCACGAGGCCCAGGTAAAGTGCAGGCTAAAAGGTATTTTTATTGCATCAGAGCATAAAGTGCAACGTTTCGGCTAAACAAGCCTTTCTCAAGCATGTATATATCTTCCTGTCATTAGATTTCTCTCTGAAGGTAGCACCTCCCCTGTAGGTAGGTAGCTCACACACTATAGGTAAGAACCCCCTGTAGGTAGTTCGCACCCTGTAAGCCAACATATGCAGTACTCACTCTGTGGTCCCATTCTCTGACAAAATGTAGCTCGACCTCCATTCTCCTACACCTGTGTGTTGGCTGGACAGCATCCCCATCTCATCTATGGAGGAGCATGTGACAATATATGTCACTCTGCCTTATCAACTGCCCCTGTACTTCTTGCTTGAGCGTAGTTTAACGTGTTAAAACATGCTGCATCTCTATAGGATGTCATCTTATAGACAGGGAAGCTGTCTAGCCAGCACACGGAGGATAGGAGGGCAGAGCTACATTTATACCAGAAATGCAACTGCAGTCTCCAGCAAACCAAATGAAAAACGCTGACCAGAGAACCACGATGAGATTCTCAGTCACCACTGTGCAAGGGATTTGTCGAAACCTACCCAACCGCCTGGGACTACCCAGAGAACGGAAGACAAAAATCCTTCAAAAGAATACAGGTTCTTCTAAAAAAATTAGCATATTGTGCTAAAGTTCATTATTTTCCATAATGTAATGATAAAAATTAAACTTTCATATATTTTAGATTCAATGCACACCAACTGAAATATTTCAGGTCTTTTATTGTTTTAATACTGATGATTTTGGCATACAGCTCATGAAAACCCCAAATTCCTATCTCAAAAAATTAGCATATCATGAAAAGGTTCTCTAAACGAGCTATTAACCTAATCATCTGAATCAACTAATTAACTCTAAACACCTGCAAAAGATTCCTGAGGCTTTTAAAAACTCCCAGCCTGGTTCATTACTAAAAACCACAATCATGGGTAAGGCTGGGTTCACACCACGTTTTCTTAAATACGGTTCCCGTATACGGTTGGGAGGAGGGGGCGGGGCTTAATCGCGACGCCCGCACTCAGCCGTATTCGGGAACCGTATTTAATGGAAGTCTATGAGCCGACCGGAGTGAACCGCAGCCTCCGGTCGGCTTAGTTTTCGGCCGTATGCGGTTTCCCGACCGCAGGCAAAAACGTGGTCGACCACGTTTTTGCCTGCGGTCGGGAAACCACATACGGCCGAAAACGAAGCCGACCGGAGGCTGCGGTTCACTCCGGTCGGCTCATAGACTTCCATTAAATACGGTTCCCGAATACGGCTGAGTGCGGGCGCCGCGATTAAGCCCCGCCCCCCCTCCTACCAACCGTATACAGGAACCATATTTAAGAAAACGTGGTGTGAACCCAGCCTAAGACTGCCGACCTGACTGCTGTCCAGAAGGCCATCATTGACACCCTCAAGCAAGAGGGTAAGACACAGAAAGACCTTTCTGAACAAATAGGCTGTTCCCAGAGTGCTGTATCAAGGCACCTCAGTGGGAAGTCTGTGGGAAGGAAAAAATGTGGCAGAAAATGCTCCACAACAAGAAGAGGTGACCGGACCCTGAGGAAGATTGTGGAGAAGGCCCGATTCCAGACCTTGGGGACCTGCGTAGAGACATCCATAGCCCCCGTGCACAGGCGTGTGCAGGAAATGGGCTACAGGTGCCACATTCCCCAGGTCAAGCAACTTTTGAACCAGAAACAGCGGCAGAAGCGCCTGACCTGGGCTACAGAGAAGCAGCACTGGACTATTGCTCTGTGGTCCAAAGTACTTTTTTTGGATGAAAGCAAATTTTGCATGTCATTCGGAAATCAAGGTGCCAGAGTCTAGAGGAAGACTGGGGAGAAGGAAATGCCAAAATGCCTGAAGTCCAGTGTCAAGTACCCACAGTCAGTGATGGTCTGGGGTGCCATGTCAGCTGCTGGTGTTGGGCCACTGTGTTTTATCAAGGGCAGGGTCAATGCAGCTAGCTATCAGGAGATTTTGGAGCACTTCATGCTTCCATCTGATGAAAAGCTTTATGGAGATGAAGATTTCATTTTTCAGCACGACCTGGCACCTGCTCACAGTGCCAAAACCACTGGTAAATGGTTGACTGACCATGGTATTACTGTGCTCAATTGGCCTGCCAACTCTCCTGACCTGAACCCCATAGAGAATCTGTGGGTTATTGTGAAGAGAAAGTTGAGAGACGCAAGACCCAACACTGTGGATGAGCTTAAAGGGGTTCTCCGGTGCTTAAACATCTTATCCTCTTATCAAAGGATAGGGGATAAGATGCCTGATCGCGGGAGTCCCGCCGCTGGGGACCCCAGGGATCATGCACGCGGCACCCCGTTTGTAATCAGTCCCCGGAACGTGTTCGCTCCGGGTCTGATTACAGGCGACTACAGGGCGGGTGACGTCTTATCTTGGATATTTCCTTTAAGTAAAGTAAATATTACTGTCCAGTCCCGTTAGGAGAGCTCCATCACAGGCTCTGTTCAGGGCCACTAAACAGCTGAAAGGGTCTGTATCACAACAGACATCAAAGGATCCCATTGACTTTAAATAAAGTTTCTTGGGTTTCCATTTCTTTGTTGGATCTGTGCAGAAACAAAAAAAATTAAATCTTGCAGTATTTGTTCCTTGGCTCAGATCCCGCATTTTAAACAGAGCTGCACAGTAATGTGCACTTCGCCTAATACAGTCAAAACAAGTGGACAGTCTGCTTGCCGCAGCCACTCTCATCCAGACAGTGGAGATGGACAAACCTGAGGGCAGGGAGAAGCCCTACTCTCAGGCTGACAATGAAGCCTGACTGTCAGAAGAGGCATGGCAAGTGGGGGACTGGAACTGCTTGCTGTGACTGTATAAGTCAGTGTTTCCCAACCAGGGTGCCTCCAGCTGTTGATAAACTACAATTCCCAGCATGCCCGGACATGTCAGGGCATGCTGGGAGTTGTAGTTTTGCAACAGCTGGAGGCGTCCTGGTTGTGAAACACTGGTATAAGCAGTCAGGCTTGCAGAAATTAAACTTTGTTTTCAGCTTTTTGTGTATTTGCAGAGAGCCAATGAGAACAGCACTGGAACGCTGTTTTCCTAAAGGGCCTATTCACATGGCAGAATTAATCCAGTGAATTTGAAAAATTCTGTTGCAGCAGTCTCCATTTGTTTTCAATGGGACTCCGTGCACGCGGCAGAATTTATTCTGTGAAAATTTTAATTCCAAACTACCCTAAAAGAATTAATACTTTCATTCTTTCAGCGGAATCCACTCAGACATGCATTGCTGTCAATGAAGGAGGCGCATGTCTCAGCAGTCCTAGAGCCTCTGCTCGCAATTTTTTGCAGGGAGAAATTCAGTAGTCTAAATGGGCCGAAACTATCAGGTCCTGGTGCCAGTGCGAGGAACCAAGGACCTGACAAATTCTCTTTAATCCCTTAAGGACTTAGGAAGTACCTGTACGTCCTGAGCTCGCTCCTGGTGTTAACCCCTTAAGGACACATGACGTTCTCATACGTCTCCATTTCCGAGTCCTTAAGGACACATGACGTATGAGAACGTCATGTGTTTTACCGGCCCCCCGCAACCATCTGGAGCGGAGCCGGTCCCCGATGCCTGCTGAAATCGTTCAGCAGGCATCGCGGCATATCGCCCAGGGGGGGTCATTATGACCCCCCATGTCGGCGATGGCCGCAGATCGCTGGACAATTCAGTCCAGCGATCTGCGGCGGATTCCGGGTCAATCGGGTCTCCAGTGACCCGGAATTATTGGCTGATCGGGGCCGTCAGAGACGGCCCCGATCAGCCAGAGCCAGCAGGGGTGAGGTGGCACTGGTGCCACCTCACGATCGCCCTGATTCGTCGGCCGGATTACCGGCCGACCAATCAGGGCGCCTGCTGCGGGTGTCACTCCCGCAACCCGCTCCGCCCCTCTTCCGGAGGACGTGAGCGGGTGCGGGACGTGCACCCCGGGTGCTGGGGACCCCGATCCCCGGCGCCCCTGTTGGGATCGGGGCCCCAGGAGCAGCGGCGGCGGCGGCGGAGACGACGAGGGACTGACCTGTGCGGCTGGATCGTTGGAGGTGAGTTACAGCCTCCTGCTGTTGCTTAGCAACAGCTCCCAGCATGCAACAAGGGCATGCTGGGAGCTGTAGTTATGCAACAGCAGGAGGCAGACCACCACAACTCTCAGCATGCCCTTATGGTTACCAAACTCGGTGTTTCACAACCAGTGTGCCTCCAGCTGTTGCAAAACTACAACTCCCAGCATGCACTGATAGACCGTACATGCTGGGAGTTGTAGTTTTGCAACAGCTTGATGTTCCCCCCCCCCCCCCCCCCCAATGTGAACGTACAGGGTACACTCACATGGGCGGAGGATTACTGTAAGTATCCGGCTGCAAGTTTGAGCTGCGTCAAATTTTCTGCCGTAGCTCAAACTGCCAGCGAGAAACTACTGTGAACCCCCTGCCCGTGCGACTGTACCCTAAAAACACTACACTAACACAAAATAAAATAAAAAGTAAAAAACACTACATACACATACCCCTACACAGCCCCCCTCCCCAATAAAAATGAAAAACGTCTGGTACGCCACTGTTTCCAAAACGGAGCCTCCAGCTGTTGCAAAACAACTACTCCCAGTATTGCCAGATAGCCGTTGACTGTCCAGGCATGCTGGGAGTTTTACAACAGCTGGAGGCACCCTGTTTGGGAATCACTGGCGTAGAATACCCCTATGTCCACCCCTATGCAAGTCCCTAATTTAGGCCTCAAATGCGCATGGCGCTCTCACTTTGGAGCCCTGTCGTATTTCAAGGCAACAGTTTAGGGCCACATATGGGGTATCGCCGTACTCGGGAGAAATTGGGCTTCAAATTTTGGGGGTATTTTCTGCTATTACCCTTTTAAAAAATGTAAAATTGTTGGGAAAACAAGCATTTTAGGTAAAAAAAAATATATATTTTTTTACATATGCAAAAGTCGTGAAACACCTGTAGGGTATTAAGGTTCAAATTACCCCTTGTTACGTTCCCCGAGGGGTCTAGTTTCCAAAATGGTATGCCATGTGGTTTTTTTTTGCTGTCCTGGCACCATAGGGGCTTCCTAAATGCGGCATGCCCCCCAAAAACCATTTGTCGCTCCTTCCCTTCTGAGCCCTCTACTGCACCCGCCGAACAATTAACATAGACATATGAGGTATGTGCTTACTCGAGAGAAATTGGGTTTCAAATACAAGTAAAAATTTTCTCCTTTTTACCCCTTGCAAAAATGCAAAAATTGGGTCTACAAGAACATGAGAGTGTAAAAAATGAAGATTTTGAATTTTCTCCTTCACTTTGCTGCTATTCCTGTGAAACACCTAAAGGGTTAATACACTTACTGAATGTTTTTTTGAATACTTTAGGGGGTGTAGTTTTTATAATGGGGTCTTTTATGGGGTATTTCTAATATGAAGACCCTTCAAATCCACTTCAAAACTGAACTGGTCCCTGAAAAATAGTGAGTTTGAAAATTTTGTGAAAAATTTCAAAATTGCTACTGAACTTTGAAGCCCTCTGGTGTCTTCCAAAAGTAAAAACTCATAAATTTTATGATGCAAACATAAAGTAGACATATTGTATATGTGAACCCAAAAAAAATATTTTTTGAATATCCATTTTCCTTACAAGCAGAGAGCTTCAAAGTTAGAAAAATGCAAAATTTTCATTTTTTTCATCAAATTTTGGGATTTTTCACCAAGAAAGGATGCAAGTTACCATAAAATTTTACCACTAAGTTAAAGTAGAATATGTCACAAAAAAACAATCTCGGAATCAGAATGATAACTAAAAGCATTCCAGAGTTATTAATGTTTAAAGTGACAGTGGTCAGAATTGCAAAAAACGCTCCGGTCCTTAAGGTATAAAATGGCCTGGTCCTTAAGGGGTTAAACGGGGTCACGCCGTGACCCTGCATCACACCGGGTCGGCCCTGGCTGCTAATCATAGCCGGGACCCTGGGCTAACAGCGTGCGGCACCGATCGTTGTGCCGCGCGCTGTTAACCCCTTAGACGCGGCGATCAAAGTTGACCGCCGCATCTGAAAACAAAAGTAAACGCTTCCCGGCAGCTCAGTCGGGCTGATCGGGACATCGCGATGAAATAGTGTTGTTCCGATCAGCTGGGACGCAGGGAGGTCTCCTTACCTGTGTCCGCGGCATCCGATCGGGGCTTGATTGCTCCAAGCCTGAACTACAGGCTTGAGCAATCGAGCCCCTATCTCGCTGATCCGTGCAGGGATCAGCATCGGAGATCAGTGTGTGCAGTGTTATATGTCCCTATGGGAGCTATAACACTGCAAAAAAAAAAGTGGAAAAATAATAAAAAAAATAAAAAAAAACTGTTAACTAAGGTCATTTAACCCCTTCCCTAATAAAAGTTCGAATCACCCCCCTTTTCCCATAAAAAAAAAATAAAAAAAATAAAAACAGTGTAAATAAAAACATATGTGGTATCGCCGCATGCGGAAATGTCCGAACTATAAAAATATATAATTAATTAAACCGCACGGTCAATGGCGTACACGCAAATAAATTCCAAAGTCCAAAATAACTTAAAGGGATCAAAAAGTCCGATCAATACAAAAATTGTACCGCTAAAAACGTCAGATCACGGCGCAAAAAATTAGCCCTCATACCGCCCCATACGCAGAAAAATAAAAAACTTATAGGGGTCAGAAGATGACAATTTTAAACATAAATTTCCGTGCATGTAGTTAAGATTTTTTCCAGAAGTACGACAAAATCCAACCTATATAAGTAGGGCATCATTTTAATCGTATGGACCTACAGAATAAAGATAAGGTGTCATTTTTACCGAAAAATTTACTGCATAGAAACAGAAGCCCCCAAAATTTACAAAATGGCGTTTTTCTTCAATTTCGTCGCACAATGATTCCCCCCCCCCCGTTTCGCTGTAGATTTTTGGGTAAAATAACTGATGTCACTGCAAAGTAGAATTGGTGGCGCAAAAAATAAGCCATCATATGGATTTTAGGTGCAAAATTGAAATGGTTATGATTTTTAAAAGGTGAGGAGGAAAAAACGAAAGGGCAAAAACCGAAAACCCTTCAGTCCTTAAGGGGTTAAATGGCCACTGTCATTTTGAAAAATGTTTGATGTGTCCTAGAGTTGGGGGTCCGAGTGTTCAAACCTCCACCAATTAGGAAAATGAGCCGGTAGAAGTATGAGCTAAGCGCACACTCTCTCCAGGCTTTGAGAGACAAACTCGCAATGTAAGTCTATGAGCGTGTCTCAATCACGTGACATAGAGGCGGGAGGATGCAGCAGTGCTGACTTCTCCCTGCTCCAGAGATGTCTGAACACTCAGACCTCCATCAATCAAAACTTTTGACACATCAAACCTTTTTCCAAACAACAGGTACTCTTCAAGGCTGCATTTACATCATGTTTGGGGCATACAGAAGTCAGATCCTTCATTAGATTTTTTAATAGCTTTCAGACCCCATTCATTTTAATAAGCTGAGCCGTGTCAACTAGTGACTCCGGTTGGGTCAGTCTTGTCCTGTATTCGTTTCTGGACTGAAAGCACAGAAGACCAAGGGGGAGATCTTTATCAAAACCTGTCCAGAGTAAAAGTTGCTGAGTTGTCATAGCAACCAATCAGATCAGTTCTTTCTTTTTTCAGAGGCCTTTTCAAAAAAAATGAAAGAAGAGATCCGATTGGTTGCTATGGGCAACTCAGCAACTTCTTCACTGGCCAGGTTTTGATAAATCTCCCCCCATGGTTTTCAGTCCAGCAATAACAGATACAGACCAAAAAATGACTTGACTGAGGTGACTAGCCGACTCCATCCTGTTCATTAAAATCCACGGGGCACGGCATGGCGGAATCTAGCAGGAATACAGCAGCAGCCAGATTTCAAATTCCCACGCCCGATCCTGCTGCCTTTTGCCCCTTTAGTGATATGAATGCAGCCTTAGGCTCCTTTCACACTGCCGTTCGTGCCCGGCAGTGTGACGACCGCTAGAAGATAGCGAGAGAAGAATTTGTGCTTGCAACGTCTTTTTCTCCCGCTATCTTCTGGCGGAATAATGAATGGGATCCTCTGTGCTCGTAATGTCTCCGGTTGGGCTCCGTCACACCAACGGCTGTTAAAGGCAGGAAAAAAAAAATGCCTTATAAGGCAGTTTGTGGTGGTATCCAGTGGCAGTATGAAAGTAACCTAACGATGGTAACACAGCAGCACAATAAAATAGCACCAGTTATATAGCAGCACAATGGGGAACATTTATCAAAACCTGTGTAGAGGAAAAGTGGTGTAATTGCCCACAGCAACCACATCACTTTCATTTAAAAGAATAAAAGCCTCTGAAAAACTTAAGAAGCAATCTGATTGGATACTATGGGCAACTGCACCACTGTTCCTCCAAACAGCTTTTAAAGGGGGTACTGCAATGGATAGGGGATAAGATGACTGATCCCAGGGGTCCCACCGCTGGGGACCCCGGTGATCTTGCACGCCGCACCCCATTAGAATCAGTCCCCGGAACGTGTTCGCTCCGGGTCTGATTTCTGTCGATCACGGAGACGGAGCATTGTGACGTCACGGCTCCGCACCCGTGTGACGTCACACTCCACCCCCTCAATGCAAGCCTATGGGAGGGAGGCGTGACTGCTCTCACCCCCCCTCCCATAGGCTAGCATTGAAGGGGCGGAGCATGGCATCACATGGGGCGGAGCCGTGACATCACAATGCTCCGTCCCCGTGATCGACAGTAATCAGACCTGGAGCGAACACGCTCCGGGGACTGATTCTAACGGGGTGCGCCGTGCAAGATCACGGGGGTCCCCAGTGGTGGGACCCCCGGGATCAGGCATCTTATCCCCTATCCTTTGTATAAGGG
The DNA here is from genome assembly GCF_029499605.1 of Hyla sarda. Taxonomy (NCBI): domain Eukaryota; kingdom Metazoa; phylum Chordata; class Amphibia; order Anura; family Hylidae; genus Hyla; species Hyla sarda. The sequence continues at coordinate 254,508,454 of NC_079189.1, read as the reverse complement.
ATAAAATGTCTAAGCGCCGGAGTGCCCCTTTAAGAAATTTACTTCAGTAATGCTGGGTTCACACCACGTTTTATGCAATACAGTTCCCATATACGTTTTCAATTTGAAAACCGTACGGAACCGTATTGAAAACCGTATGCCAAAAGATGTATCCGTTTGTGTCCGTTTTGCATCCTGTACGGTTTTGTCAGTTTTTTTCCCCATACTTAAAACCGTAGCCTACCACGGTTTTTGGTCCGAGTGAAAACCCGTATGGAAACGTATAGGTTTTGTTTTTTTAACATGGGAGTCAATGGGAATCGTACAGAACTGCATGTGCATATGGTTCCACACAGTTTTCACCACACGTTTTTTGACTTTGCAGTTTTTGGGGGATCTCAATCACGGTGGGTACACACCACGATTTTGCTATACAGTTTTTGGATATTTTTTTAGAAAACCGGATTACAAAAATAATGGACCAAACCGTAGTCACTAAAAATTAACTGTATGGTTTAAAACTGTTAACGGTTACAAATTTGTAGTCCGGGTACATACGGTTGTATACGGTTTTTATCATGAAAAATCTATATTTTCATATTTCACAGAATATTCCAGAAGGTGGGTGGTTCTTTCAGCTCGTACTGTGCAAGGTTAAAAACCGGAAAGACAAACCTGGACTGAACCGTAAACACTTACGGTTCTCATAAGAGTCCTATGTTAAAATATACGGTTAAAATACGTTTTTTCAACCGGACAAAAAACCATGGTAGGCCACAGTTTTCTGTCCAGAAAAAAAGTAAAAAAACCGTATGGTTTGAAAAACGGAGAATACCGTATACATTATGGTGCATTCGGTTTTGAATGGGAAGTCTATGAGCATGGTTTTCTGTACGGTTGCCTAGGTTTTTGTATGAAACTGTATGCCGAAACTGTATAACAAAATTGTGGTGTGAACCCACCCTCAAACAAGTGAAACTTTATTCATAACGGTGTAAAAGTTAAAAACGTATACGTTTTTTTCCTTAAACAACTGATGCAACCGGACATTTTTTCAAACCATATACGGATTAAAATTTCTACACATGTTTTGATACAGTTTAATCAGGTATTAAGGAATCCGTTTTTTGTAATCAAAAACCTGATACGGGAACTGTATTGCAAAAATGTGGGGTGAACCCAGCCTAACAGAAGAGACTTATAGTACGCGGCTGTTTTTATAAGAAACACCCATTTATAATATTCAATATTATTAAAACACTTTAACCCTAACAATGAAATACAATCAGTATATAGTAAAATGCATGGTCCCAGTCACAACAAGGACCCGTTATATGACAGGGCCATGCCATTAGTATCTGCAGGCCAGGGTTGTCACTAACCGAGCTCACTCCTAGGGCTCTGCGCCGCATCTGCATTTCCCAGTCATTACGCTACAAAGTATTAGTCTACGTCATCATAAATGGGAGGAGCCTAAACGGTTTAGACCACGCACCCATCCCTCGGGAACCGTCGAAAACCCGCACGCAAGTTCGCTTCACAAGCTCCGTTATCTTTACGCACTAACTTCTCTGCTACCACATAGCTGCACCGGAAACCTCCACTAGCGCGACAACAGCCCCACCCCCTCTGCAGAATACTTTCTAAGCTGGCCTGTGAACGCACTTTATATACGAGACATTACCGTTACCTCAAGGTGAGACTTCGCGGCTGAAGCTTCCGATCTACTTCCGGACACCAATCGCGCCTTTAGATTAAAGAGAAAGTAAATGTAAACTTCCAAGTGCCAATTCCTTCCTGTAATTCCCTCTGCAGGAACAAACGATCTACCGCGTGAGAACGTCACGAGGTGTGTCCACCAGTTACTTCCGCTCTGAATGCCGCTTCGTAACACGTGACATCGCCCCGCCCAGACGTCTTCCCTCTGTCATGGAGATCTGTGCATTGCGGTTTCGGACATTAGTATGGCCTTCACTCCCTGGCAGCCTGCTAGAATGGGTTTTAATGGGATTTATTTTATATTCTCCGGGTGTTATTTCCATGTTAGTAGGACTACTAATACAAGAAGTGCACCATATTTATTGAATGGTCACATGGCATGTGATAAATATGGTGCTTATACATATAATTGTTTAACCCCTTGGGGTACATGTACACCCTAGTCCTGTAGCAGCTGTGTGAGGCGCACTTGGCACCTGAGTAGGTCCCAGGGGGTTATTGTAGCGCAGGCGCCGCTGGATATCAAGGGAGGGCACTACATGCCAATAGAGGAGACAGGGAAGCTCAGTAAGCAGACTCCCTGCCTAAATTGTGCACAGAAGACATTTAGGCTATGTTCCCATTGTGAAATGTCCGCACGGAAAATTTGCGCGTGGACATTCCACCAACAGTGGATTGCGGCAAAACATGGCGGCTCTAGGACTGGACTCCACAGAAAGAATATATATATGTTTATTCTTTCTGCGGAATCTTGATTTCCGCGCAGAAACATCTACCGTGGAATTTTTGCTATGTGCACAGTCAGGGGTGTAGCTAGAAACCACAGGGCCCTGGTGCAAAAAATTGCCCTGGGCCCCCCCTATCATCTGACGATCCCCTTCCCCAATCCTGGATGACCCATTACTAAAAAAGATATCAGTGACTACAGCACTGATGGGACACAACAATATAAGTGACTAACAGGCAGGGCCAGACAGAAAAAACATAGGCCCAGGCATTTAAGAATAAGCAGCGCATTTTACTAGTGGGGGTCCAACTGTTGGGACCCCCACCAATCACCTTGGTTTCAGTTGCTCTCCAGCTGTTGTAAAGCTATAACTCCCCTCATGTCTGGAAAGCCTCAGGAATGATGGGAGTTGTAGCTTTGCAACAGCTGGAGAGCCACAGATTGGAGTATAGTGTCCCCATCATCACTGCAGAACTAACAAATGACTCCAGCTGATGGGACAGTCAGGAGAAAACACAATGATATCAGTGACCTGAGTGGCGTCTTCTATGTTGTCTTTTCTTCTCCAACTGGTTCAGACACCAGGACATCTTCCAGCTCCATCTCATCAGAGTCTGACACCCGGACATCATTAACTCCTCACTTTGTCAGTAGATCCTCATCCTCTGTATGAAGAGAATAATCATTATAAACCTGCCAAATACTGTACCCCCTGAAAATATTGCCAACCACTGTGCCCCTGAATATAAAACTACTATCCACTGTACCTCCTGCATATAATACTGCCACCCACTGTACCCCCTGAATATAATACTGCCTCCAACTATACCCCCTGAATATAATACTGCCACCTACTATACCCCCTGAATATAATACTGCCACCTACTGTACCCCCTGAATATAATACTTCCACACACTGTACCACTGAATATAATACTGCCACACACTGTACTCTCTGAATATAATACTGCCACACTGTGCCCATGAACGTAATACTGCTACCCACTGTACCCCTGAATATAAACCCTCATAAATAACCATGTACGCTGTACCGTCTGAATATAACTCTGCCACACACTACCTTCCAAATATAATAATCCCTCCATAATACTAATACTGTTACATATTGTTTCTTCTCAGTTTATTTACGGTATGTACATTGAACAACATACATTGCCTCCCAATGTCCCCAAGCCACCCCCCCCCCCACTGGTTTATCAGCCCAGCGCTGCACCCCACATCAGGGGACTAATCGTACCGTATATCACCCGCGAGCGCTGCTTCTCTCGAACCCCCCTGCCAAATAATTATCAGCCGCTGCACTGTACTTTGTATTCCTGTGCCCGGACTGCAAATATTAAAAAACAAACTTTAACTTACCTTCGTCCTCCGTTCCCCCGTTGCTAAGGAACCAGCGTCACTGTTCTCCGCTGTTCTTGCTGCTTCCTGGGGATGGGAACGTCACAGAGCCTTCAGCCTGTCACCGGCCGCAGCGATGTACCGCCTCTGCCGATGATAGGCTGAGCCCACTGTCATATAAGAAGCTGGCCTGAAAAATGCACAGTGTAGAAACAGAATTTTCAAAATAGTGTGTTACCATATATTTTGTAGTACAATGAGTAATGATATTACAAATTACAATTGGTGGCACAAAAATAAGTCCCAATGTGAATCTGTAGCTGAAAAATTTAAGCTATTAAATTGCTGCTATTAGAAGGCGAAGAGGAAAAATAAAAGGGCAAATATAAAAAAAAACGGACGTCCTAAACAACTTAAAGGGTACCTCTCATCAAATAAACTTTTGATATATTTTAGATTAACGAATGTTGAATAACTTTCCAATAGCATGTTAATGAAAAATATGCTTCTTTCTATTGTATTTTTCCTGATCAGTCCTGTCAGCAAGCTTTTTTGACTCATGCTGGAGTCCTAAACACTCAGAGCAGCCAGCCTGCTTTGTTCACAGCTAAACAGGCTGTGAACAAAGCAGGCAGGCAGCTCTGAGTGTTCTCCTTTGTGAACAAAGCAGACTGGCAGCTCGTAGTGTTTAGGACTCCAGCATGAGTCTGAAATGCTTGCTGTGAGGACTGGTAGGGAGACCCCTAGTGGTCATTTCTTCAAAGTGGAAAATTAAATAGAAAGAAGCATATTTTTTAATAACATGCAATTGTAAAATTATTCTGCATACATTAATCTATAATATATCAAAAGTTTTTTTGATGAGAGGTACCCTTTAATGACCAGGCAATTTTTTTTTTTTGTTGGGGGGGGTGTTTAAGTTTTTTACTCTTTGCCTTCCAATAGCGATAACACTTTCAGTTTTCCACCTACAGACCCATATATTTGTGCGCCACCAATTTTATGTTGTAATGACATCACTCATTTTAACATGTGGGGAGAAATTTGAAAAAAAAAAAGCAATTCAACTTTCTGTGGCTTCCGTTTCTACGGAGTGCACATTTCGGTAAAAATGACATATTGGCCCTGATTTTCTATTGTAAACCCGACATGTTTTGTCAAGCTGTGCGCCAGAAATTCTGTCTGCACCAGAATTGAAAGAAACATGACTAACTTTCCATTTTACTAGGAAAACCCGAAAAAGGGGCATGGTTGAAGGAGAAGGGGGCCTGTCCCCGACATTTTCACAAAAAAATAAACATATTTACCAAGTTTCAAAATCAGCTCCTAAATGGCCGAACAGGGAGCTTTTCTATATCGGCTCCATTCGGGGACACAGACCTTGAGTATATTCTGTTGTTGCTAGGAGACTTGACACTATGGAAACCAAAAAGTCGGCTCCTCCCAGCAGGATATACCCACCTACAGAGCCTGATGTAATCAGTTTTAGCTTAGTGTCGCAGGAGATGGACACTAGTCTGGGGTTCTCCCCAGACCTGGTCTAACTTTTTTATTTTTCCAGAATAGGGACATTTAGTTTCTTATTTCCTTTTATTTTCCTGTTTTCAGGTGGGGACTCAGGAACATAGCGTTCACTGTTTCCCCATTTGCGATTGAGGGGGCACAGACATCGTGGATGTACTGTCAACCCCCTCTCGCTATCAGCACCTGGGGTTGTAACTCATGGGTTCGGGTCCCCCACCTTTCCCTGGTCGTCTCGCTTTTCAAGCCCGGCAGGATGCAGGTCACAAAAAGCTAGCTGAAGACTTCATGACTGAAGACTTCATTAGGTAAGTTCTTCTGACTAAGGTGAGTATATTTCCCCTTTTATCCTTAGGTCCGGATTCTCAACAGCTGTGGCCCACCTTTTTGTATGGGGGCTAATGGGACTGGCCAGGAGTTTTTTTTTTGCCCTCCTTTCTGCATTCTATGGGGGAAAGTTTTATTATGGGGTGAGCAGTGGCACATATATGTGTGGGCAGGTGTGTGTTTGGTGCACTGTATAACGCGGCTGCTTCTGCAGCTGCAACGTGTCTCTCATTACTGTGGGCGCTCTTTCAGCCCGGCCGCACAGCACCGTTTTTACTTTCACTTTGGCAGTGTAACTGCCGACGGCGTTCGCCCACTCTGTTCCCCCAAGGCGCGGCTGATGCGCATCGCAGCATGCGACTAATGAAGCCGTTCTCGGAGAAGAAGCTGTGCATCTAATGTCCTTAGTGTTCCCAGCCGGGAACTGAAAGGCTATGTACTCCTTGCTAAACATAGCACAAAAAAAAAAAAAAAGTCTCATAGTTCGTAGAGTCGTTCTAGATCCGTACATCGGCTGCATGGTAAGTCTGATAATCCGGAATTCAGTAGTCCGGCATGTGAACGAGGCTTTAGTGGGAATAAGTGCGCATGTAGCGCTCTGCTATCAATGGAAGTCCGTAGTAAATGTCAAAGCCGATAACGTCGGTATGGTAGATGTAAGATGTAAGAGAGCTATGATAGTCTTAAGGAGTAAAACTCAGCAAGGGGAGCTAAGTAGGCAGAGCACCCAGGTCGGGGCTATTCCGGGGGGTGACAGCGTGTAGCCGGTCATAATGTATCAAGTATGTAGCAAAAGGTTGTCAGCAGGGGGTAATAATAAACAGGTGAGTAGGGTGGTAAATACAATGTAGTCAAGTGTGTCACCTGAAGGAGAGACAACAGTATCAATGTGTGTCAATATACATCTATAGTAATAACAGTCATATGCATCAGATCAATACAAAAACAGCTGCAGAGGCATCCAGGCAGCCGCCTGGGCTAGGTGAGCAGAGAGAGAATATTATGCACACAGAGGGGGACATGTATCAAAGATTTTACCCCTGTTTTGTGTGTATTTTTTTGCGCAAAATTTTGCGCAAGCCCTTTTTTTTGCGCACGTTTTGGTAGAGCATATCCTCCAGATGTGGCTGAATCAGGGTACCTTGGAGTGACATCTATAGTACACATGGATTTATTACCTGCGTTCTTTTACTTTGCACCAAAATCTTTTTCCCCATAAATATAAGCCAACTTTAACTGCACGTAGCAATCCTTTCTATTTCTGAAGGAAAGTTCTACTAAGGAACCACCAGAATGTTTTTACTTTCCTATCTCAATTCCTCATTTGGTTTGCTTTATATTTTTACTCCTTGGTTATTCCAAAGCACTTTTAAAATAATTTGCATATAGAATATTTGTTTACAGTTCAGTTATTCATTAGATCACTTGGATATTGGTATTGTTATTTTATGATCCAACAATTTAATACATTTACATAGGAAATGTTTGATAGCTTACTTATCATTGAACAAGCTCCGTCACATTAAAATAGATTTGTAATCCACTTAACACTGTAGATCATTCTCCTTTTATTTTTACAATTTACTACTTTCCGTTATACTTTTCCCCAGCGCCCGGTAAGATGGTGACTATCACTGATACCCAGCCATCTTACCATGTGACCACGGGGGGTTTCATCCCCCACCCCCCCAGCGATCGCTGCTATCAGCTGGTCAAATCTGACTAGCTGATAGCAGCGTTTCGCTATGAGAATACTTAGCAGCGCGGTGTGTGAGTCCGGATCACGGGGATCGGGACACACACCGCTCTGCTAAGTGTCCCTTACCCGTCCCGTAGCGTCACTTACCCGGCCATGCGGTGTCATGAGCGGTCCCGGTGCGAGCGACGTCCTCCAAGCGGTCCCGGGGGTGGTGCTTCCCCGCGGTGAGTTTGCAGCAGCAGGGCGGCATCTTCATTGGCAGCAGTGAGATCGCCGTAAAACGATCTCACTGCTGCCTCTGGGAGTTTCAAAACTGCAACTCCCAGCATGCCCAGACAGCCTTTGGCTTTCTGGGCATGCTGGGAGTTGTAGTTTTGCAACATCGGGAGGGCCACAGTTTGGAGACCACTGTATAATGGTCTCCAATCTGTGCTCTTCCAGATGGTCCAAAATTACAAATCTCAGCATGCCCACTCTGTCGAGGCATGCTGGGAGTTGTAGTTCTGTAACATCTGGAAGACCACAGATTGGAGACCATTATACAGTGGTCTACAAACTGTGGACCTCCAGCTGTTGCAAAACTACAACTCCCAGCATGCCCAGACTGCCCAAGCATGCTGGGAGTTGTAGTTCGTCAACATCTGACCCTTCAGATATTGCCGAAATACAACTTCCAGCATGTCTGGCCACGCTGGGAATTATAGTTTTGCAACAGCTCGAGGCACACTAGTTGGGAAACATTGTTTGTTTCCTAACTTTTTCCCAACCCGTGTGCCTACTGTTTCCAAAACGGAGCCTCCAGCTGTTGCAAAACAACAACTCCCAGTATTGCCGGACAGCCATTGACTGTCCAGGCATGTTGGGAGTTTTGCAACAGCTGGAGGCACCCTGTTTGGGAATCACTGGCGTAGAATACCCATATGTCCACCCCTATGCAAAACCCTAATTTAGGCCTCAAATGCGCATGGCGCTCTCACTTTGGAGCCCTGTCGTATTTCAAGGCAACATTTTAGGGTCACATATGGGGTATCACCGTACTCGGGAGAAATTGCCTTACAGATTTTGGGGGGCTTTTTCTCCTTTTACCCATTATGAAAAGGAACAGTTGGAGTCTACACCATTATGTTAGTGTATAAAAATAAAATTATTTACACTGACATGCAGGTGTTGCCGCATACTTTACATTTTCACAAGAGGTAAATGGGGAAAAAAGATCCCCATTTTTTGGGACACAATTTAGCCAGAGTACAGAGATACCACATATGTGGGCGCAAAGTGCTCTGCAGGCACACAACAAGGCCCATAAGGTAGAGTGCACCATGGACATTTGAGGGGTGTCACAGATGTTAAATGAAGAATAAGGACATTGGTATAATTGATGTGTTATAATTGGGTGCAAAAAGTGGTATTATTGTGAGATTAAAACTCTACATAATGAAGAAAAAAAATTCTAAAACTAATAACGAGGACACACTTACTGTTCTGGTGCAGATACGCTGGAGACAAAGCTCCTACTAAATAGAGCTGCGGTGTAAATTTATGCTCTGAGGAGAATTCAAAATGTAAACGCAATTCAAGAAAGTAGCTGCGCAAGAATGATAAATTTAATGCAGCTGCGCCAAATTTAGACAACAGACAGAGGGGTAAAAAACTTCTATTATACACTGGAAATGATACATGTCCCCCAGAAGGTACACAATAGGAAAAAATGACATACCCATCTTGCAGGATGAAAAGGAGACTATGCAATCCCACCTCCCTGAATATTGGGATCTGATCGAGCCTGTGATAACAGGAAGGAAAAAATAGTGTGAGAACAAATCTGAATATGGTTATAAAAGTCCAGAGATTTCATATTCCCTGTTAAGTCCTTTAGGCTCTAGTGTCTGGAGGGTGTGGATCCAGAATGCCTCCCTCTGTAATAGACGTTTTTTTATGTCGCCTCCTCTAATTGGCAGGGATACTTGTTCAATAACCTGGTATTTTAATTGGGAAATAGAGTGTTTCTTTTGAGTAAAATGGTAGGGTAAAGGTAGCAGGAGATTGGCACATCTAATGGTGGATTTGTGCTTACACACTCTGTCCCTCACGGTCTGCATTGTCTCGCCTATGTAAAGTAATCCACATGGGCATTTTATAGAGTAGACCACGTTTTTACTTAGGCATGTGTGATATCCCTTTATTCTGTAGGCTCTTCCTGATTGGGGATGGAGAATCTTGTCTCCTTTTAGCACATTGCTACATTGAGAGCATTGGAGGCAGGGAAATGTGCCTGTACGTCTGGTAGTGAGTAGTCTCTGTGTAGTGGTCATCTCATCCTGTCGTGGAGTGGCTCTAACTAGGTTGTTGGACAGGTTCGGGGCTCTTTTATTGCAAATGAGTGGTGGGATCGTAAATTCTGAGATGTTCGGGTATGCTTCCTGCAATATATGCCAGTGTTTACGGACAATCTTGTCAACCTTGGATATGTGTGGGTGATATTCTCTCACGAAAGGTATACGGTGTGATGTCTCTGGAGTTTGGATGCGTGGGGGGGTATCGTGTCTGGCTTCTTTTAATAGATGTTCAGGGTACCCTCTTTCTTTAAATTTTGACTCCATTTCGTCTAGTCTAATCTGCTGTGTATGGGGATCGCTGTCTATGGGTTGTACTCTTTTAAACTGTGATTTTGGAATGGCTTTCTTAATACTGTATGGATGTGCACTATTGAAATGTAAGAGGCTGTTCCTATCCGTAGTCTTTTGGTACAAGTCAGTGGTAATGTGTCCCTCTGTGTCTTTCAAGATCAATGTGTCCAGGAAAGGTATGGAATCTTGGCATAGAGTGTCATAGTAAATTTTAATTCAGGCCAGATGGAATTTAGGTATGTCAAGAAGGCCAGGACGGATTCACGTGGCCCCTCCCATATGCAAAAAATATCATCAATATAACGATGCCACATTTTGGCGTGTATTTGGAAGGTAGACTGGTTGTAAACAAAGAATTCTTCAAAAGATGCCATATAGGCATTTGCATACGGAGGGGCCACGTTCGCGCCCATGGCCGAGCCACGTATCTGTAAATAGTACTTGTTTTTGAACATGAAGTAGTTGTCATGTAGAACTATTTTAAGTAATGACATGAAAAAGTCCTTTTGTTGTTCTGTATACCTACTGCGTTGTAGTAGCCATTGTGTAGCAGTCATGCCCTTGTCGTGAACAATGGAAGTATACAAACTGACTACGTCAATAGTCACTAGCCAGGTGTTGGCTGAAATGTCTGTGATGTCTCTGATAGCAGTCAAGAAATCGGATGTGTCAAGTAAAAAGGATGTGGTTTCTCTCACTAGAGGTGTTAGGGCTTTTTCCAAGGTGACTGAGAGAGGGTTGAGAGCAGAATCAATCGAAGCAACTATGGGACGACCAGGGGGATTGATTATTGTCTTGTGTACTTTGGGCAGAATATACATCACAGGTGTGATAGGGAAGTCTTTTTCTAAGAAGATGCCCATTTTAGTATCTATTGTACCCATGTCCAAGTGATGTGTCACTAAGTCATGTATCTCTTTCTGTATGTTGGGCAAGGGGTTCCCTGGAAGTAGTTTATATGTAGTGTTGTCAGAGAGTTGGCGGAGGATTTCATTGTCGTATGCAGCAGTGTCCTTAATGACAATGGATCCCCCTTTGTCCGCTGGCTTAATAGTCAAGTCAGTGTCAGTCATCAGATCATTCAGTGCTCTCCTCTCGTCACGTGTTATGTTATTTCTGATTTCTACGTTATGGTGTGTATGAGGCATCGTAAGTTTTGTAACCTCTTGCTGTACCAGGTGTATAAATGTTTCAGTAGGGTGATAGATATGTGGAGGATTGTATCTGCTTTTAACCTTAAGCCCAAACTGTTGTAGTGTGAGTATTTCCCCCATTGGTGTGGGTGTTGTGGTGTCGGTCTGGATGTTAGAAAAGTGTGTTTTAAGGCGGACATTACGGTAGAATCTGTGTAGGTCTAAGTCAAGTTGAAAGGTGTTGAGTCTATTGACTGGGCAGAAGGAGAGGCCCTTCTGTAAAAGGTTAAGTTGTGTTGTGTTGAGAGGTTTGGAGGATATGTTGAGGACGATGGATTTGTCCCTACCTGTGCTCGTGTCTGGACCTGGGACCCCATTATGCCGGTGGTGGCGACCGCCCCTCCTCGTTTTCTTGGTTTGCGTCCTCCCCTGGCCCTGGGAAAAGGATAACGTGATTGTGGAGCGCCTGATTGGTCGCTGCTGGACCCGGAGGAATGGTAACCACCACTTGCTTGTCTCCCGAAAGGGCGTGCATTTCCTTGGGTGTCCTGCCATCTGTAAACTGTTTTGTAGTTTTCCAATTGATCGTCCAATTTATCCTTCAAGTTTTTCAAATCTTCTGCACTCAGACAGTCTTGTAATTGATTCTCAATACTCTCTATCTTGCTTTTCGATTCGTTGATCGCAGTATGTAATTTGTCCACCGTCAGTACAATAATATCAAAAGAACACTTGTTAATTATTCTTTCAAAATCCTTACAATAGGCTGTGTCATCCAGAAAAAAGGTTGGTCGCAGATTAACCCGAAGGCCCCTCGGGATCTTGCTCTGCCTGTGATATTCCGTGAGGGTTGCTGCGTGTAATTCATAGGCAGTTAGTTTGCGTGACTCTTTTTCATAGTCACGTTTGATAAATTCACCAGGTGGAATTTGTAAAAAGTCAGTATTAATCGTTGGTTGTGACAATATGCGGGCAGTATCCTTAGTATCAAAAGATAATGTGGTAGACATCTGGCTGCAATCACAGGTGCACGTACAAATGGATCATGTAGTATAGGAAAGAGAGTCGGCACTTCTGTGGTCGGTGGTGCACGTGGAAAAAATAGGCATATAGAACAAAAAGTCCCGGCACTCACCAAGTTGCAACTGTTGATACTGTTGTCTCTCCTTCAGGTGACACACTTGACTACATTGTATTTACCACCCTACTCACCTGTTTATTATTACCCCCTGCTGACCACCTTTTGCTACATACTTGATACATTATGACCGTCTACACGCTGTCACCCCCCGGAATAGCCCCGACCTGGGTGCTCTGCCTACTTAGCTCCCCTTGCTGAGTTTTACTCCTTAAGACTATCATAGCTCTCTTACATCTTACATCTACCATACCGACGTTATCGGCTTTGACATTTACTACGGACTTCCATTGATAGCAGAGCGCTACGTGCGCACTTATTCCCACTAAAGCCTCGTTCACATGCCGGACTACTGAATTCCGGATTATCAGACTTACCATGCAGCCGATGTACGGATCTAGAACGACTCTACGAACTATGAGACTTTTTTTTTTTGCTATGTTTTTGCTATGTTTAGCAAGGAGTACATAGCCTTTCAGTTCCCGGCTGGGAACACTAAAGACATTAGATGCACAGCTTCTTCTCCGAGAACGGCTTCATTAGTCGCATGCTGCGATGCGCATCAGCCGCGCCAACTCCCCTGCCGGGGAGCGCGATCGGCACACATGTTTTGCTTTGTTTATTGTTGTTATTTCTGTTTACACTGTTACTATGACAATGTTGACAATGCGTGCCGGCCAGTGGGTGACGTCATCACTGGGCGCCTCCTCATGTATATAGCTGACTGCTTGTTCGCATCTCCAGCTAGACAGCAGAGGAAGGCTTTGCCGAAACGCGTCCTGTTTACCAGCATACAATAAACACGAATTGGCTTGCAACTTGGTGAGTGCCGGGACTTTTTGTTCTATATGCACTAAATATGCGGCGCCTTGCTAAAGTAGCCACAGATAGATCAGTAAACAATTGCAGCCTGGAGAATCTGTCAGAGAGAGCAGGGGCAGAACGCGCCACCATCATAAGCTGATCCTTCACATGATAGAAGTGCATAGAGAATCACATCTCATGGCGTAGAAGCAGGTAAGGCTTTGGGCTTGGGGAGCCTATGCACCCTGTCCATGAGGAGGTCCAAGGAAGAGGCCTGTGGTAGCAACAGAACAAAATAATCAGTAAGGAATGTGTTCAAGTCTTCCGCTTTAACAGACTCTGGCACCCCTCTCACTCTCAAGTTGTTTCTGCGGGAACTGTCCTCCATATCAGCAATTTTCAATTTGAGAGCTAAGACCTCATCCTCTAAACTGTTAGCCATGTCTACTACCTCATTATGGGAGGAGGTAAGTTCCGCCATCTTGTTTTCAATATGTGAGGTGCGGTCACCCAAAGAGGAGATGTCACGGCGTATATTAGCAACAGCGGCTTGTAGGTCTCCGTGTATAGAGGTGTGCAGTTCAGCCAGCAGCCCTCTCATAGTGTGCTCAGTGGAGCAGTATTAGACCCCACAGAACCCTTAGCAGGCTGACTCCCATTACCTTGGGGCAGAGAAGAAATAGGGGAGAATGGTACCAGTGGGGTCCGTTGCACAGAAGGAGACCCGCCGGTCTGCAGGTTCGGAGGGAGCTCCGGAGAAGCGTAGTGTTCACTACCCGCTTTGGAGGAGGATGAAGCCGGCGAAGCGCTTCCCGTGGCCGGAGACGCTGAGCCGCACGGAGCAGGGAAAGCCTCCGCGCATGGAGGGGAGGCAGCCGCGCCATCTTGGGAAGCCACCGCTGCAGGAAAGAAGGCAGTGAGCTTGAGCAGGCTCTTCTTCCCTCATCTGCGGGTCATCATCCGGATCACTAGATGTTTAGGTACCGATAGAGACCAATCTCTCGTTGTTGCGCTCAGTATCTTCGCTATGGAGCTGCTGTGTGGCCTAGTTCGCAGTGGAGCACAAGGATTATGCGACTGCCGCCATGCACTGCAGGACATGCCCCAAAGTCTTGGGAGTCTTAATCTCAACCTCCAACCCTTGTTTTCTCTTCGGTTGGATGGTTAATCGTGGCAAATTCAACCTCTCTCCTGGGGCTCCAGTTCGACGTGACCTCTGCCCGCTTTCGACTCTGCCGGACATTTGGCTGACTCTCTTGTCAGGAGTCAGATAACTTTGGCATCCTGCTCCAGTTACCATTCGCTTTTGCATGACTGTCCCGGGTCGGTTGCTGGTCACCGTGGAGGCCGTGCCATTCGCCCAGTTTCAACCCCGACCTCTTCAACTGATGATTCCCTTCCGGTGGGACAGGTACCCTTTGTCTCTCGATTGCAAGATCGTTCTCTCTCAACAGTCTTGTCGGTCCCTTCTTGGTGGTTTCGTTTCCCCCTGCTTTTCAGGGGCGCTCCTTCCTGCCCCTTCCTGCCGGTCTGTTGGACTGGGGAGGTGTTTTCAAGGACCGGCCGGTCTGGGGCCTTGGTCCCCCCAGAAGCCCTTCTCCCCACCAGCATGCTGGGACTAGGGCAATTCTATCTTTGCTTTCTTCTTCAGGAAATTCCCTTCTGGGCGGAACTCAAGTTTCTGACCATCTCAGCGATCTTCATTCTGGACATACTCAACTGGGAGGTGGTCTGTCTCAGCTGGTCCTCAGCCGTCCAAGGCGAGTGGTCCCTACATCCGGAGGTGTTTGCAGTGACCTGCAACCTCTAGGGCGCTCCAGGCGTGGACCTCTACTCGTCCCGCCACAACTGCAGCGCTTCTCTCTCTTGGTCGGGCTTTGCCCTACCTGATCTGTCTCTTAGTCGGGCCTGGCCCTACCTTATCTGTTTCCTCCCGTTCCTCTCATTCCAGAGAAACTCACAGCAGAGGGCGTTCTCGCCATTCTAGTGGCCCAGACTGGCACCGGCGGGGTGGTACGTTGTTGCGGTCAGGCTCCTACCGTATTACTGCTGTGCCTTCCCTCTTTCCCAGACCTCCTGTTTCAGGTTCCCTGTGCCACCCCTATTTACCGTCTTGGCTTTTGACGTCGTGGAGGTTGAGACCGCGGTTTCTCTTCCCTAGTGGTTTGCACCCTGCTGAGGGCTCGCCAGCCTTCCTCTGCAAAGATTTACCACCATACCTGGCGGTCTTATTTTCATTGGTGTGAATCTCAGCCTTTTTTCTCAGAACGTGGTTTTCCTTCCCCGACCCCCTTTCCCTTTCCAGTCAGGGTTGGCCCAAGGGTTGGCCCAAGGGTTGGCTCTAAGCTCCCATTAGTGTCAAAGTTCGGCCCTTTTCATTCCTTTTCAAAGTCCTCTGGCGTTCATTTCTCATGTCCAGACCTGCTTCAGGGAGTGGCACACACTGCCCCTCCTTCTCGGTCCCCTTCTCCCCCTTGGGACTTACACTTGGTCTTAGGTGCCCTGCAAGGCGCTCCTTTTGAACCTCTCAGGGACATTCCTCTTCGCCTCCTTCCCTGGAAGGTGGCATTCCTTATTGCTCTTACCTCTGTTAGGTGGGTGTCAGAGCTGGCAGTTTTCTCCTGCCGTTCTGCCTTCCTGGTTGTATACCAGGACAAGTTGTTTTCCGTCCAGGTCCGTCCTTTTTACCTGAGATGGTTTTAACTTTTTAATCTCAATGAGGACATCGTCCTGCCGTCTTTTTGTTCGGCCCCTTCTCATCCCAGAGAGTTTGCTCCACAAACTGATTGTGGAGAGGGCTGTTCGGACTTATCTCTCAGTCACTTCCTTTCGGCAGTGTGACTCCTTTTTTTGTTTTTCCCGGAAGGTCGTCTTACAGGACGACCTGCTTCTACGGCCACCATTTTTCGGTGGATCCGGCCTGCTTCCGCTGCAAGGGGAAGATTCCCCTTTCCGGGTTTTGGCTCATTCTGCCCATTTTTCGGGGCATCCTGGGTCTTTCAGTTTGTGGCTTCGGCCTCGCAGTTCTGTAATGTGGCCATTTTTGCTCTCTTTCACAAGGTTCTATCAGATTCATACTTTTGCATCAGCTGATGCTACTCTGAGCCTTAAGGCGTTGCAGGCGGCGGTGGTCCAGCCGTTCGCCTGACTGATTCCTTACCCACCCAAGGGACGGCTTTGGTACGTCCCAAGGTCTGTGTCCCCCAATGGAGCCAATAGAGAAAAAGGGATTTTTGTCTTACCGTAAAATCCTTTTCTCGGAGGATCCATTGGGGGACACAGCTCCCGCCCTTTCTTTGGTGTTCTTGTGTTTGGTTACCTGTCCGAGGATGTGTTCAGTTATTTTTTGTTCTTGTTGCCTCGGACTGGTCTTGGTTCTCTGCCTCTTGATCATCTCCTACTGCTTGGTGACTAAACTGATTACCTCAGGCTCTGTAGGGGGGTATATTCTGCTGGGAGGAGACGACTTTTTGGTTTCCATAGTGTCAAGACTCCTAGCAACAACAGCATATACCCAAGGTCTGTGTCCCCCAATGGATCCTCCGAGAAAAGGATTTTACGGTAAGACAAAAATCCCTTTTTCTTCCTGTAGTTACTTTCAGCTGTATATCGCTGTGCCATATGAGAAAAGCATCCTGCTGCATCTTGATAGGACCTGTCTAGCGATCCAGCAATAGAGATTAACATTACATAGGGTTTCACTGCTGGGAAGCTTGTTACATATGGTAAAGCGATATACAGCTAAAAGCAGGGCCGGATCATCATTGGCACTCGGGGGGCCCCCGTCACACTCGGGACATCCCTGTGTCCCGAAAAATCTTTACAGGACACAAGGATGTCCCGGCGGTTACCTCTCTGCGGCGGCCCCCGCGTTAACTTTAAAAACGCAGGGGACGCCGGGAGATCACGCACGCAGGGACGTCACTGATGTCCCGTGCATGCGCCCATAGAAGAAGAGCGGAGCAGTGAGGAGGACGTGTGCACATGGTAAGTTACCAGCAGCACGTCATCTTCAGTGTTCCGACCTCCGCTCCCGGGACCTACTGCTATGGCCCATAGGCCATAGCAGTAGATCGTGACCCCGGGGTCCCTGGACCGGAGGAGCGGTGGTCGGAACACTGAAGTGGGGCAGTACACAGACATACAGCCTCCAGCCATACACTGTATATGGCTGCAGGCTGTATGTCTGTGCGGGAACGGTACTGCACCTAATGTGGGGGAACTATACTGCACCTAATGTGGGGAGCTATACTGCACCTAATGTGGGGGAACTATAGTATACCTAATGTGGGGAGCTATACTGCACCTAATGTGGGGGAACTATACTGTACCTAATGTGGGGAGCTATACTGCACCTAATGTGGGGAGCTATACTGCACCTAATGTGGGGGAACTATACTGTACCTAATGTGGGGAGCTATACTGCACCTAATGTGGGGGAACTATACTGTACCTAATGTGGGGAGCTATACTGCACCTAATGTGGGGGAACTATACTGTACCTAATGTGGGGGAGCTATACTGCACCTAATGTGGGGAGCTATACTGCACCTAATGTGGGAGAACTATACTGTACCTAATGTGGGGAACTATACTGTACCTAATGTGGGGAACTATACTGTACCTAATGTGGGGGACTATACTCTACCTAATGTGGGGAGCTATACTGCACCTAATGTGGGGGAACTATACTGCACCTAATGTGGCGAACTATACTGTACCTAATGTGGGAGAACTATACTGTACCTAATGTGGGAGAACTATACTGTACCTAATGTGGGGAACTATACTGTACCTAATGTGGGGGAACTATACTGCAACTAATGTGGGGAGCTATACTGTACCTAATGTGGGGGAACTGTACTGCAACTAATGTGGGGAGCTATACTGCACCTAATGTGGGAGAACTATACTGTACCTAATGTGGGGAACTATACTGTACCTAATGTGGGGAACTATACTGTACCTAATGTGGGGAGCTATACTGTACCTAATGTGGGGGACTATACTGTACCTAATGTGGGGAGCTATACTGCAGCTAATGTGGGGGAACTATACTGCACCTGATGTGGGAGCTATACTGCACCTAATGTGGCGAACTATACTGTACCTAATGTGGGGAACTATACTGTACCTAATGTGGGGGAACTATACTGTACCTAATGCGGGGAACTATACTGTACCTAACTAATGTGGGGGAACTATACTACACCTAATGTGGGGAGCAATACTGTACCTAATGTGGGGGAACTGTACTGCACCTAATGTGGGGAGCTATACTGCGCCTAATGTGGGGAACTATACTGTACCTAATGTGGTGGAACTATACTGCACCTAATGTGGGGAACTATACTGTACCTAAGCTGGGGGAACTATACTGCACCTAATGTGGGGGAACTGTACTGCGCCTAATGTGGGGGAACTATACTGCGCCTAATGTGGGGGAACTATACTGCATCTAATGTGGGGGAACTATACTGCACCTAATATGGGGGAACTATACTGTACCTAATGTGGGAGAACTATACTGTACCTTATGTGGGGGAACTATACTGTACCTAATGTGGGGAACTATACTGTACCTAATCTGGGGGAACTATACTGCACCTAATGTGGGGGAACTGTACTGCGCCTAATGTGGGGGAACTATACTGCGCCTAATGTGGGGGAACTATACTGCATCTAATGTGGGGGAACTATACTGCACCTAATATGGGGGAACTATACTGCACCTAATGTGGGAGAACTATACTGTACCTTATGTGGGGGAACTATACTGTACCTAATGTGGGGAACTATACTGTACCTAATGTGGGGAACTATACTGTACCTAATGTGGGGAGCTATACTGCACCTAATGTGGGGGAAATTTACTGCACCTAATGTGGAGGAACTATACTGCACCTAATGTGGGGAGCTATACTGCACCTAATGTGGGGAACTATACTGTACCTAATGTGGGGAACTATACTGCACCTAATGTGGGGAGCTATACTGTACCTAATGTGTGGAACTATACTGTACCTAATGTGGGGAACTATACTGAACCTAATGTGGGGGAACTATACTGCACCTAATGTGGGGAGCTATACTGTACCTAATGTGGGGAAACTGTACTACACCTAATGTGGGGAGCTATACTGTACCTAATGTGGGGAACTATACTGTACCTAATGTTATATCGCGGGAACCGGCGCAGGATGTCAATATACGTCCCGTGCCGTTAATAGGTTAACTGGGAGGTTCTAAAATAAGTATAGCAATGTAATTCATTTTTTTTTTTTTTTCAATAGTAAGATTTATTAAAGTTTTGCACAGTGATAAAGCAAAAACACAAACACAAACAGATGCCAAGACACTCGCAGGTGTCTGGGCTCAGCATTCCTATAGTTAAGATGATAGCAATATATCTTAGCTCCAAGGTGGAGAGTCAACAAGACAGTTCTAAAGTGTGATCTGTGGCATATCTACTATAATGCGCGAACCATGACTACAACAAGTCCAACAAGAGTAGGGTAATAACGGATATGGAGCATGACTAGGGAAAGCGGTAAGGGGGGGGAAAGAGGAAAGAGGAAAAGGAAGGGGTGGGGGAAAGAAAAGAAGACATATGAAGGCATACCTCTCCGTAGGTCGCGCAGGACGGACTCTCGGGCATGGT
Organism: Hyla sarda; assembly: GCF_029499605.1. Classification (NCBI taxonomy): domain Eukaryota; kingdom Metazoa; phylum Chordata; class Amphibia; order Anura; family Hylidae; genus Hyla; species Hyla sarda. Next base: position 254,488,760 of record NC_079189.1, on the reverse strand, counting down.
GTGTTGGCATCAGGTGGCAACCGTATAAAAAACAGTATGAGGGGTCGAACACTAACCGATCAGCCTTCATGTAAGGAATCAGGAGGGGGTCAGGTGTAGGTCTCTGTATTCAGTGGAGGAGAGAAAATTTATCCACGGGCCCCAGATGAGGTGGTGTTTGTCCACCAGACGTCTGGAATCCGCAATCAGTTCCTCCATCCTGTGGAGGTGGGAGAGTTCTTGGAGCCACGACGAAAGTGATGGGGGGGTAGTGTTTTTCCACAGCCTGGGGATGACCGTCCTGGCCGCCAGTAGCATGAACCTAGCGAGACAGGCCGGCCATCTGGGTAGGTGGGGGGGAAGGATGGATAATAATAAAGGGGCCGGCTCGATCTCTAATCTAATGGACGTCAGGCGTTGAAGTATATCCAAGACCTGTGTCCAAAAGTGCCGCAAAAGAGGGCATCGGATCCAAATATGGGACATGGTTCCGCCAGGTTCGCCACATCTCCAGCATATGTCGGGGACCCCAGGGTAGAATTTGGATAGGAGAGCCGGGACCCGATACCATCTGGTTAAAATTTTGAAATTTGTCTCTTGGGCTTTACAGGAGGTAGAAACTCTATGGCAGTAACGAATCGCTTGACTCCAGTCCCCATCCGAGAAATCGGTCGCCAATTCTCTCTCCCATCCCCGTTTATACGGTAGAGGGTCGTTGCCGAAGTTATCAAGAAGGAGAGAATAGATACTGCTGATCGGGCGAAACGGTCTGGAGGCAGTGGCGCACAATCTCTCGAACGGGGACAAGGGGCGATGTAGGCGCAATCTAAGGTGGTGTTTCGAATAGAAAAATTTCAGTTGTGAGTATTGAAAGGAGTGCATAAATGTGGGGGGTGTGTCGCCTAAGATATCTTCTAGAGGGCGAAGGGAGGTCTGTGTTAGGAGGCTGGCAAAAGTAGGCGATGAATGTTTCGTCAGTCCCAGGAAGGAGGGAGTGGAGGTGGTAGCGGGGAACAGAGGATTGCCAAACAGCGGGATTAATGGGCCATCCGGGGTAAAAAGGCCAGTGGTTGGCAAGTAAAGGTTCCTGACCTGGGTTAACGTGGCCAGTACTGGAGGTTGATCTGTCAGGGAGCGGAGTGGGGACATCTCAGGAGGGAGCCACAATAAGGTTTTAGGGTCTAAAAGTGAGGCGTCCTTTTCTAGTTTTATCCAAATTTTGGTTGGGGAGCGGACATTGCAGTCTAGAACTCTCGTTAGGACTGAGGCTAAATGGTAGGAAAGGCAATCCGGGAGACCCAGGCCCCCCTCAGATTTACGTCTAATCAGTATTCTACGAGCTAGTCTCGGGCGTCCGTGTATCCACACAAAGCCCGAGAGGAGCGCAGAGAGCCTCTGGAAGAAGGGTTTAGGCAAGAGAGCCGGTACAGTAGAGAACAAGTAGAGGAGGCGTGGGAGGACATTCATTTTTAATATATTGACCCGCCCCAACCAGGAGAAATCTCTGCGCTCCCATCTGGCCAAGTCAGATCTCAGGAGCTGTAATAGGGGAGGGTAGTTAAGAGCAAAAGTGTCCGCCACATTAGAGGGAACCTGGATACCCAAATATGTAATTGACTTCTCGCACCACTTAAAAGGGTAGGTGTTACGGATATGAGCAACCACGCTCGCAGGGAGCGTCACATTGAGAGCCTCACTTTTAGTCGGGTTTGTTTTATAATTGCTGTATTGTGAGTATGTATGTATAGTGGACAATAAAGAGGGGAGGGTGGTGATCGGAGCAGAAAGAAAGAGTAGGATGTCATCAGCAAAGGCCGAACATTTACAGTGGCACGAGGGGGTCTGTAAACCCAGAATGTCCTGATTGTTACGGATTGCGTTGAGCAAGTGCTCCATGCAGAGCACATACAGGATAGGAGAGAGGGGGCAGCCCTGCCGCGTGCCATTGCGAATGTGGAAAGAAGGGGAGAGTTGTCCATTAATTCGGACCTGGGCTTGGGGGTTTGAGTAAAGGGCCATGATGCGAGCCTTCATCAGGGTACCCAGGCCTATCTGGGAGAGAGTGGCCTCCAAGAAGCCCCAGTCCACCCGGTCGAAGGCTTTTTCAGCGTCAAGGGATAAGAGGAAGAGAGGATAATCTAATTTGCGCGCATAATAGATGGAAGAAAAAGCTCTGAGAGTGTTGTCTCTAGCCTCCCTTCCCTTAATAAATCCTACTTGGTCCGGGTGGACTAGGGACTCCATATGGGCAGCCAGCCTATTAGCTATCAACTTTGCAAAGCGTTTGGTATCTGTATTCAAAAGGGAGATAGGCCGGTAGTTTTGACAGAGAGTGGAGTCTTTACCCTCTTTGGGGATAACCGTGATGAAGGCTCTTAGAAAGGAAGGGGGGAGTGGGGATGATTCAGCAATGGAATTGAAGGCCAAAAGAAGGGTGGGGGTCAGTTCCGTCCGGAGGGATTTAAAGAATTTGGCCGTGTAGCCATCTGGACCAGGGCTCTTCCCAGCCGGGAGGCTTGTTATTGCCAGTTCTAATTCCTCCGGAGAGAACGGAGACTCAAGAGAGGAGATAATCTCCGAGGAAAGAGTGGGTAAGGCCGTAGAGGTGATGTAGTGTTGTAGGGATATAGATGAGGGAGAAGTCGAGGATATAGAGGAAGGAGTTGGTAGATTATATAGGTCCGCATAATATTGTCTAAAAGCAGTGAGAATATCAGTGGTTAGGTGAGACAGATGGCCCGAAGGGGTTTTAATGGAAGGGACAAAAAGGGAGGATCTCGTTTCTCTCAGTGCCCTCGCTAACAGCCTACCTGATTTATTGCCCCACTCATAGAAATAGCGTCCCGTAAGCTGTTTATAATATCTATGTTTAGAGTTTAGCAGAGCTAGCAGTTCCTGTCGAACACGGATCAAGTCTCTCAATGTCTGTTCCTGCAAGGTCTGTTTATGTAGGGATTCTAGGAAGCAGAGTTCGGAGTTGAGGGAGGCAAGCTTAGTCGAGTTTTCTCTCTTCAGTCTAGCCCCATGTTTCACCAGTACACCACGGAGAACGCATTTTAAGGCTTCCCATTTGATCATCTGTGAGGAGTCATCACTCACGTGGTCATTACAGAAGTCAGTTATCGTATTTTTGAGTTCTTGAGAGCAAACCTCATCTAGGAGGAGAGCTTCGTTTAGGCGCCAGGTGGCATGGGGCTTGACAAGAGAGGGCATGCGGAAGGAGAAAAAAGTAGGAGCGTGGTCTGAAAAGGTGATGGATCCGATGGAGGCAGAGGTGACAGAGGGTAATAAGTAGTGTGGACAGAAGGTGTAATCAATGCGGCTATACATTTGGCCGGGGTGTGAGTAGAAAGTAAAATCACGTCCCTGGGGGTGCAACGTACGCCAGACATCACTGAGCTGGAGGGAGTGAAGTTTTTGTCGGATAATCCGTAGTTGGCGATATGATAGGTAGGAGTGGCCGGTGGAAGTGTCAGAGAGAGGGGCCAGAGGAATGTTAAAGTCTCCGCATAGGATGATGTGGCCCGTAGCGAAGGAAGACAGGGTCTCAAGGGTTGTGCAAAGGAAAGACGTTTGACCTTGGTTAGGGGCATAAATGGATGCAATTGTGTAGTTTTGGCCGGATAGTTCGCAGTTAGCGAACAAGTATCGTGCTCCGGGGTCTTTAGTAGTGTTTATGATTTTAATGGGTAGGGACTTATGAAAAGCCAGTGCAACCCCTTTGGTTTTAGATTCCGGGTTGACACAGTCAATCCAGGTCGGGTAGTAGCGGTTGTTAAATTTCGGGACACGTCCCTCCATAAAGTGAGTTTCCTGTAAAGCCAGGATATGCGTTCTTTGTCTATGGAGGGAGTACAGGATTTGGGATCGCTTTTCGGGGGTGTTCAAGCCTTTAACATTAAAAGAAGCCACCTTGATGTCAACTGCCATGTGGATGTGTGGGGTGATGAAAGTACTTACCACCACGCCGAGAGTCCGCCCGCGCAGTCACATGAGGTTTCAGATCAGTCCATGAGGCATACCTAGATAGGAGAGGTGAGAGATAATGAGAAGAAATTAAAGATGTGGGGAGGAAAGACAGTAGCGACCTAAAGGAGACAGCTACAAAGGGACTAGAAGAGGTGGTCATAAGGACCAAAAGCAGGACCAGATCCAGTCTGGTCGTATCCCTAATAGGGGTGGTGTGGGAGGGGCGCCAAGAAGGCAGCCAAATGTCAACAACAAGGTATAACATAAATAACGTAGACATTAGTGCATTCGCAGTGTGAGCCTAAATTACATCAAAGAAAAATTAAACTTCGTCCATAGGTAAGGACTAAGAGTACAGTAGTGTAAGGGCATCACTTAGTCTAAGGATTGCGGTGGCAATCCAGTGAGTCAGGGGGTAGGGCGATGGAAGCTTAACAGAAAATGAGAAAACAATAGCATAACAACTATCAGGCAGTTATCACATCATACGGGAGATAGAATAGCAGAGTGATAACAGGTTTCATAAGCAAAGTCCGGTAAGGTCGGTGTCGACAGCCTAGGGTCAACATGGGAGTATAGTCCATGGGGGGTGTGAGATTATTCGCTCTATCAGGAAGACAGGAACCTCAGGTCTTGCGTTTCTGCCTTTGTGGCAGGGGTGCGGCAGGGGTAGTGTCCATTTCCTGAGGGGTTGGCATGTTTTTCCAAGGGGTGCCAGGATGGATCGGGAACGTGGGCAGGTAGAATGACTCCCAATCAGGCAAAGCAACCGGTGGGAGTTTAAATGTAGACAAAAATGCAGGAAGGTCTTTAGGTGACCTAAGGGTTGCTGTTGTACTGCCATGTCTGGCGGTGAGAGAAAAGGGGAAACCCCATTTATAGAGTATTCGGGCGTTTTGCAGAGTCTGTAGCAGGGGCTTAAGAGAGGCCCTGAGGCGTAGGGTACGGATTGAGAGATCTGGGTAGAGTTGAATCGCTGCGCCATTGTAGGTTAGATGTTTAAGATCTCTCGCTTTCTTCATGACGGCATCCTTAGTGGTATAATGATGTACCCTACAGATCACATCTCGGGGTTTGCTGGGGTCGGGGTTCTTTGCTTTAAGTGCTCTGTGAGCCCTGTCTAGCTCAATGGGGTTTTCAGCTGGTTTTTTGAGAACTTCATTAAATATGCGTTGGACCACTCCTTGGAGTTCCTGAGAGGAGACAGTCTCTGGGAGCCCCTTTATGCGGACATTGTTGCGTCGATTGCGATTGTCAATGTCATCTAAGTGCTCTATCATCGAGGCTTGAGACGCGTAGAGCGTGGTTGTGGCCGACTTGAGAACTTCAATCTCAGTAGATATATCAGTGCGGAAAGTCTCTATATCTTGCATCTTTTGGGTCAGTACAGCAACTTCTGCCTTCACAGGATCCAAGTCTTTCTGCCAGGCAGATTTGAGATCAGTGGCTAAGGAGAGTAAGTCCATTTTCGTGGGCAGTAGTGCCAGAAGGGCTTGTAGCTCCGGATGGTTCTTTAGAGTATGAACTGCCATCTCTGGTGTGGGGAGGGTGGGTTCCACAGTTGAGCTGTTGTGAGGAAAATCAACATTCAAGACAGACGTAGAGGCAGGAGAACAGACGTCTTTGGGAGTACGTTTTTCTCTCTTCCGTGTGTCTTCTGAAGAAGAATGGTCGGAGCGAGAGCGTTGGGGTGGAGCAGCCCTTTGGGGGGTTCGGAAGAGTTTCTTCTTAGCAGGGGGGGGGCTGGCTCCCCAATATTCTGGGGGGCTATCTTCTCCTGTAGAACCTCCACTTGAAGCCGACGGCCCTGAGTCTGTCTGATGCAAGGCAGTGTGGTCTAGGGGTGAGGCAGGGTGGGAACATCGGACCTGGGAGGACAGGGCAGTTGAGGGGTTAACAAATTGTGGAGGAGAGGTTGTGCTGTGATGGCTGGGAGGTTGTGATGATCCCGGTCCTTTAGGGGACATTAGAGGACGTGGGCTGTGCTCTCCAGCAATGGCTTCCACAGGACAGTCCGACACAGGGGGATATTCCCCTGGAGCCTGGGTCGGCCGTGTGGCCACAGTGCTGCAGGGAAGCTGTCTCTGTCCAGGGGGGAGAGTGACACGAGAAGCGCTGCCCGCCGATCCCAGCGACTCGGCGCTCACAGAGAGAGACTCCGGGGCAGGTGAGTGCTCATGTCTAGGGGAGATTGTACTTGCCGCTCCACTTGGCGTGGTGTGGGGGGTTTCCACTCCATGTCCCGTCGCCGCAGTTTTAGCCTCCGACATCGCTGGCAGTGCGGCGGAGCTGTCGCACTGTGCTGGGGTAATGATCCGTGCAGGAGCCGAAGTGGCAGTCTGTAATGGCGCTGGGCCCTGAGGGAGGTGGCGCGGTTTTGTGGAGTCCGGTCTCTCCTCGTCGGGCTGTGGCTGGAAAAATGATGTGATGGCACGCAGGGAGGTGCGGGGACAGTTCTGGGGGTCAGGCTTCTGTTTTTTCTTGTGTTTGTTGCCCATAACCGTTGGTAGTCGCCCTTATAGCAGGAGGCTCTGCAGCAGCACTAAGGAAACGCGGCCATCTTCCAGCGCGTCCAGGCCACGCCCCCCGTAATTCATTTTTATCTTTGTTGTCAAATATGTAAAAAAAAAAACACTGGTTTCTTGTTCAGTCTTCATTTTCAAAGTGTACCTGTCATTGGCAAAAAATGTTTTTTATCAATAACATTATATGTAAATTTGTAATATACATTGGTTAAAAAAATAAGTATATTTTTGTCCCTGCAGCTATGGCCTGTGTGTCTCCAAAAGAGACCAAATACAGGAAGTGTAAGTGGACAAGCAGGGCCCCGTGTACTGAGGACAAACTTCTGCTTATCCTGCCCACACTTCCTGTATTTGGTCTGCTCACAGAGGCACTCAGGCAATAGCTGCAGGGACAGCATTTCTTTACCCAAAGTTTACACATTTCTAACCAATGTATATTACAAATATGCATATAATAGTATTATCTACATAAGGGTCAAATATCTAGTAATCGTAGACAAGCCTGCCAGCAGAAGGGCGGAAGTGAGGAAGCAGCAGCTGTGATGTTCCTAGGCGATGGTTTGGCCCATGTTAAGTATGATTTTCATCAATGTCATCTGCACTACAAGTCTGTATAACAGGTAAGTGCAGGTGACACTGATGCCAGACTCCCTTTAGCACGGCATTTAATACAGTGGAGCAAAAAAGTTTTTAGTCAGCCACCAATTGTGCAAGTTCTCCCACTTAAAAAGATGAGAGAGGCCTTTAATTTTCATCATAGGTATACCTCAACTATGAGAGACATAATGAGAAAAAAAAAATCCATTAAATCATTTTGTCTGATTTTTAACCCCTTAAGGACCAAGCCAATTTTAACCTTAAGGACCTTTTATTTTTGCGTTTTCATTTTTCCCTCCTCGCCTTCTAAAATCCATAACTCTTTTATATTTCCATCTACAGACCCATATAAGGGCTTGTTTTTTGCATTACCAATTGTACTTTGTCTCATTTTACCATAAAATTTACGGCAACCCCCCCCCCCCCCCCAAATTTTTTTTAATGAAAACTACAATTTTGCACATTTTGGAGGGTTTCGTTTTCACGCTGTACAATTTACGGTAAAACTGACACGTGTTCTTTATTATGTGGGTCAATATGATTAAAATGATACTCATGGCTAGATACTGTTTTATTTTTGTATCGCTTAAAAAAAATCTAAAACTTTTTGTACAAAATCAGTAATCTAAAATCGCCCTATTTTGACCACATAACTTTTTCATTTTTCCGTATCTAGGATGGTATGAGGGCTCCTTTTTTGCACTGTCATCTGTACTTTTTATCAATACCACATTTGCATACATAAAACTTTTAGATAATCTTTTATAAAAAAATTTTGGAATAAAATGTAACTTAAAAGAAGCATTTTTGGAATTTTTTTATTTTTTATGTTTACGCCGTTCCCCGTACAGGATTATTAACATAATATTTTGATAGTTCAGACATTTACGCATGCGGCGATACCAAATATGTTTATAAAAAAAAAAATTACGCTTTTTGGGGGTAAAATGGGAAAAACGGACAATTTTCTTTTTTTTGGGGGGGAGGGGATTTTTCACTTTTTTTTTACTTTTTATTTTTACATTTTTCATCTTTTTTTACACTTTTTATGTCCCCATAGAGGACTATCTATAGTAATCATTTGATTGCTAATACTGTTCAGTGCTATGCATAGGCCATAGCACTGATCAGTATTATCGGCTATCTTCTGCTCTGGTCTGCTCGATCTCAGACCAGAGCAGGAGACGCCGGGAGATGGACGGAAGCGGGTGAGGGGACCTCTGTCTGCCATTACAGATGATTGGATCCCTGTGGCAGCGCAGAGTGCGATCTGATCATCTATTTTAATATGCGCACTGCCGCAGATGCCGTGACCTGTACTGATCACGGCATCTGAGGGGTTAATGGCAGACATCTTCGCGATCGCGCAGACATCTGCTGTGTACGACGTGAGCATCAGTACCGCCTCACCAGGATGTGCATTTACGTCCGTGGTCGTTAAGGGGTTAAAGAATTTATTTGCAAATTATGGTAAAAAATAAGTATTTTGTCAATAACAAAAATTCATCTCAATACGTTGATATATACCCTTTGTTTGCAATGACAGAGGTCAAACGTTTTCTGTAAGTCTTCACAAGGTTTTCACACACTGTTGCTGGTATTTTGGCCCATTCCTCCATGCGGATCTCCTCTAGAGCAGTGATGTTTTGGGGCTGTTGCTGGGCAACACGGACTTTCAACTCCCTCCAAAGGATTTCCAAGGGGGTGAGATCAGGAGACTGGCTAGGCCACTCCAGGACCTTGAAATGCTTCTTACGAAGCCACTCCTTCGTTGACCGAACGATGTGTTTGGTATCATTGTCATGCTGAAAGACCCAACCAACCACATTTCATCTTCAATGCCCTTTCTGATGGAAGGAGGTTTGCACTCAAAATTTCACGATACATGGCCCCATTCATTCTTTCCTTTACACGGATCAGTCATCCTGGTCCCTTTGCAGAAAATCATCCCCAAAGCATGATGTTTCCACCCCTATGCTTCACAGTAAGTATGATGTTCTTTGGATGCAACTCAGCATTCTTTCTTCTCCAAACACGACGAGTTAAGTTTTTACCAAAAAGTTCTACTTTGGTTTTATCTGACCATATGACATTCTGGGCCCAGACATGTAATGGCTTAATCAGGGGGACACGTCTGGCACTGCATGATTTGAGTCTCTGGTAGCACAGTGTGTTACTGATGGTAGCCTTTGTTACTTTGGTCCCAGCTCTTTGCAGGTCTTTCACTAGGTCCCCCCGTGGGGTTCTGGGATTTTTGCTCACCGTTCTTGTAATCATTTTGACACCACTGGGTGAGATCTTGCGTGGAACCCCAGATCGAGGGAGATTATCAGTAGTCTTTTACGTCTTCCATTTTCGAATAATTGCTCCCACAGTTGATTTCTTCACACCAAGTTGCTTGCCTATTGCAGATTAAGTCTTACCAGCCTGGTGCAGGTCTACAATTTTGTTTCTGGTGTCCTTTGACAGCTCTTTGGTCTTGGCCATAGGGAAGTTTGGAGTGTGACTGTTTCAAACAGCTGGCATTAATACAGGTAACGAGTGGAGGACAGAGGAGCCTCTTAAAAAAGAAGTTAAAGGTCTGTGAGAGCCTTGTTTTGTTTGTTTGTATTTATTATTATTACTTGCTTGTTTGCAGGTGACCAAATACTTATTTTACCGAGGAATTTACCAATGAATTCATTAGAACTCCTACAATGTGATTTCCTGTATTCTTTTCCCCATTCTGTCTCTCATAGTTGAAGTGTGCCTATGATGAATTACAGGCCTCTCTCATCTTTTTAAGTGGGAGAACTTGCACAATTGGTGGCTGACTAAATACTTTTTTGCCCCATTGTACAACACCCTATTCTTGGAGTAAGGTCTTGAGCTCCTTTATCTGCTTCATTCTGAACTCAATACACTTGTAGGTGGATTTAGCTTTTTAAGTTTGGTGCATTCTTGTTAGTCTCTTAGTTTCCTGTTCCTGGAAACCGACTGCTTTGGACTTGTGTTGGTTGTAGGGGACACATTTGTTCTGTAGTAGGTTATTCTAGAATTACCACACCTCATCACTAGTCTTTCATTCCTTAGGCTGCTAGCTCTGGATGCACTATGAGTACCTAAAACGAAGCTGGGGTAATTTTTTGTTCTGGCTGCTTCGCAAATAAAGCTCAAAAATAATTAAAAGGGAGGGCAGGCAATTTGTAAGGTCCATCTTTATTGGAGGCTGTATGGTACTTTTCAAAGATGGGATTCACTTCCCGAGCTGAGTCTAGGATTTTGAGACATGTTAGGGATTGGTCTTTCCTTGCAGACTCCAGTTCCTGCAGCAGGTCATCAAGTTCTTGCAGCTTTGAATAGTCTTTGGTTAAAATTCTGGGAAAATTGTCGACTCTCTTAAAGAATGCATCTTCTACTGCTTTGAGACTACCACAGCATACATCTAGTCTTTCCAATACTAAGTCAAGACCTACTTTGGGGTGGTTCATATTTGCTGACCTGAGTCTTTTTGCATGTTCTACTAATTTTTTTCTCAACCGTTTGAATAGTAGGCTAAGATCTTCCCTTGCTGAGAAGTCCAGAATCTTGATTTTGTCTTTGAACGTGAACTTCAATTTCGTGTAATTCTCGGGACGGTCATCGATGTTGGCAAGTCTTTTCTACACCATGTTGCGTTAGATCATGCATTTTTCCATGTCTGTTATGCCCAATGTATTAATATGTCACTCTTGTTCTGTGGCTTCAGGGCCTTACGATTGGTTTTTCCTTGGACATTAGATGATTGCTCGTCAGCACAAGGAGCTGTGTCTCTTCGCATGGGTGTACCAGTGCTGAAAGTCTGTTGTCGCACATCCGTATGTGTACTCATGTTTTAATCACAGCTGTGGTCATAGCTATTCCAAAATATAATGCAGAACTCCAGTACAGAGATACTGGGTGCCAGCTTCCCAGATCCGATCATGAAACACAACTAGGTACATAATTGTGCAGCACTCCCAAATTTCTAAAGCAAAAAAGTAATTAATTCAACTGATGTCACAGCAGCAGCATTATAATTCCCAACAGGAACCATTTTCAAGCATCTTCGGCTATATGTATGTTTAAGGAACAGCGTCTTTTCCTAGAGAGTCTTTGGCTTTCGCCTTTCTAAGATGACGCACTGGCATTTTTTTTTCTATTATAAAGTATGAAAACCTTATTACAATAAAAAGTAAACAATTCAATATTCATCAGACTGTTTTTTTTACATATTTAAAACATATCATACATTAGCTATTCATTGGAATCAACCCTTGGGTTTGTGGGACCTGGGGGACCACCCAGCGACCCGACCCCTCCATCTTTTTTTAAATAAAGTTTATTCTCAGAAGCATGCATGACAATATACAGTCAGAAAGTCATAAGTCAGAACCTAACAGAGATACATATTAGGAAAACATGTACAAGTTACATTCATCAGGTAGCTGACAGTAGAGTGAATACATGTATAACTTCTGGGTTTTACTTATTTAAAACAGATGTAAACACTAACCTCATATAAACAAGGAAACAAATAAACTAAACCTCTCCCATGGTCACCATGATAGTAGTAAATAATAAAGTACCTTAGAGGCTACCAGTACAACTACAGACCTAGACACTTTCCGGACTACCCAACAGTTACCGCTTCCTAGCCCATCATCTCCCTTGTCCGAAGCAATAGGACCGAAATGATTACGGTATGACGAAGAAAAGTAGCATGACATCTCATTAGGGTAATTTTAGGTTACCTAGTGAGCCCCGCAAACTTTCTACGTTATACTAAGTGGAGGATTTAAAATGACTCACTATCCTGTGTCGTTCCGAGTCATTAGGTAAATAATGAAGGTATGTTTTCCATTTGTGGAAAAAAAAAACATGCAATTCTAAGTTTCAAATGGCTAGTAGCAATTCTTTATTGTTACATTCTGCGCTCTGACAGTTAGCACCAGCCGTGAGCGCAGTTGCCCCGTGTCACCGGCGGGGCCGGGATTCGCATTGCGCGACGCGCCCGCATGCGGATCCCGACCTGTCACTTAGCCACGTCCACTTCTGCTGCTTCATCTCTGCCTCGGCGCGTACGTCCCCGTCCCTTAGGGCACGTGCGCGCCGTTGCTTTGAAATTTAAAGGGCCAGTGCGCCCATAATTAGTAAGTGCAGCTGAACACTACATTATAAATCCCTGCACCTCCCATACATCCCTGCCAGATCTTCAGTGCTCAATGCCTAAGAGAAAGCGTTCCCATTGCCTGTTTTGCCTACCCGTGTTACCAGACTTCCTTGTTACGTTTTTGACTACAACTTTGCCGCCTGCCTTGACCTTCTGCTATGTTTACTACGCCTCTGTCTCATCCTCCTGTACCTCGCCTTGCCCAGTACCTGTGTGGTCGAGCCGTATTGGGGGTAGCGACCTGGGTGCCGCCTGCTGCAGCAAATCCATCCTGCCTTGCGGCGGGCTCTGGTGAAGACCAGCGGCACCTTAGACTCTGCTCCTTGATTCGGTCCGAGTCATCAGCCACACAGGTAGAGGATCCACTACCTGCTCAGTGACATCTGCATCCAGGTACGCGACATTTATGTAGGACAGAGTGAAACTCAGTTTTAATTTCCTCCAGACTTGGAACCAATGAAACAAGCCAATGCCTTAAAAGACATTGTTTTGTGACAAGAAACAATAAATGAATGCCCTTATTTACCCGACCCTGTCTGGAGGATCTGATTCCCGTGCTGGAAGGTAGTGAAATAAAAATGGTTCTGGAAAGCGTGGTAGATTGTTTGTGTTAAATCCCTGAACTCCTGCCATACACTAGAAACCTGTGGACAGTCCCACAGACAATGCCAGAGGTCTGCTCCGGGTAGCTGACATGTAGGGCAATGTGTGAGGTAAGGTGGGGGTGGTGGGGTCCTATGCCATTTGAAGGCATAAGTCGCTTTATGCACTATTTGCCAATGAAGGAGTAGAGTTACCTACTGCCAATACACGTTCCTTCATTGAAACCTGTAAATCTGACTCCTCTATGTGAGAGGACCGTTTTATGAGTGCCTTTGCAGCTGCTCCCTTGAACGCTACATCCCTGATGGTTGCGTAGTGTAATGAAAGGTTATAGTGAGTAGCAGTGGCACCCATCAGCCTGTTGAAGTTGTTTCCTTTTTCCACGACAGCATACCAAGGCACTAAAGAATGAACCAAACTGCTTGTACAACCAATGATGGACAGCATACCAAGGCACTAAAGAATGAACCAAACTGATTGTACAACCAATGATGGACAGCAGGCAGATCATACTTGGCTCTGAAATCCTCCCATCGTAAGACAACTCCACTGGTGCTGTCCAAAAGATTATATAAGGTGATAATATTTTTGGCAACCCACAGTCTACTAGCCGGGTTGTGGGTACAATGGTGCAGAGCGGGTGTATGCCACAATTGGAAAAACTTAGACACCAGGGCAATCCACACAATTTGTGCACTGCTTTCCAAGTATCCAATGTGTCACTAAATAAAACATTTTTCCGAATGGTGGGGGATACATCTTTGTACGGAAGATGGAATAATGTCTGCAATGAGCCCAAGGGGCATAGGCTCAAAAAATAGGCAGTGTTATGAACCCAGTCCCGTATATTTCGAAGGAGTGCTGAAAGATTGTACCATCTTACATTTGGCACCTGCAACCCTCCATCCTGTCGCCCCAAACATAAGCTGTCATAGGCCACCCTAGGGCATTTGCCTGACCATATACATTTCGTGAAGCTCCCATGAATCCTTTTTACATCTGTGTGTCGTAGAAGTAGGGGTATTGGGGGAGATTTATCAAAACCTGTCCATAGGATAAGTTGCCCAGTTGCCCATAGAAACCAATCAGCTTGCTTCTTTGATTTTATACAAGGCCTCTGCAAAAGGAAAGAAGCGATATGATTGGTCGCTATGTGCAACTGGGCAACTTTTCCTTTACACAGGTTTTGATAAATATACCCCATTGTCAATAGTGGATATAGTAGTTTGGGCAAAGTCAATCATTTTGATGAGATATACCCTACCAGGGAGTGAGTGCCAGCGCAAGAGTTCCTTTTCTATCTTAGCAATCAGGGGAGGATAGTTTAGATTTTATAACAAAACAGGAGACTCACATTATGCTAAATTATTTCTTTACTGAATTGGTAGCAGCAAACAAAGAGTTAATAAACAGTTAACAAGAAAAAAGTTGAAGCAGTACATTGGGGGAGATTTATCAAAACCTGTGCAAAGGAAAGTTGCTGTGTTGCCCATAGCAACCAATCAGATCACTTCTTTCATTTTGCAGAGGCCTTTTTAAAAATGAAAGAAGCGATCTGATTGGTTGCTATGGGCAACTGGACAACTTTTCCACTGGACAGGTTTTTGATATTCCCCAATTAAGTCTAGTATTTAATCAGTAATGGTACAGTTCAGGTGAATATAAGGACCCCTCAGGTGAAGCCCTTCCTCTTTCTTTGCTGCTAATGGTTAAGATAAGTACAGTATTTTTGCTCTATGGGGGAGATTTATCAAGACCTGTGTAGAGGATAAGTTGCCCAGTTGCCCATAGCAACCAATCAGATCCCTTCTTTCATTTTTAACAAGGCCTCTGCAAAATGAAAGAAGCGATCTGATTGGTTGCTATGGGCAGCTGGGCAACTTTTCCACTGGGAAGGTTTTGATAAATCTACCCCTATGTGTATATATATATATATATATATATATATATATATATATATATATAATTTTCATTATATATATTCCCTTATTGTTTTAATTTATTTTCTCAGTATATATATATATATATATATATATATATATATATATAGTAAATTTGAGTAGCTGTATTAGTCCAGTGATGCAGATGCAAATCATAAAATGTTGCAGTATCTTGTAATACCTTTTATATTGGACTAACAGCATTTTGTAGAGACAAGCTTTCCGGATTCTTCCCTTTATCAAGTCCAAAGCAAATCTAAGCTCGCAAGCAGAAGACACAGGTTACATCTCACAAATATGCAGGGGTTAAGACAATAGATGTGGAGAATTCACACTAAGATGGGCCATAAATTGTTCTGTTATGGGAACATAGACTGAATAGATAAGGATGAGAAAAAGGGGAAGGGAGGGGGGAGCAGGGGAGAGACTGGAGCAGGACATAGTTAGATGCAAAAGAGAACACAGTGCAGGTTATAAGAGAATATAGTACAGCACAGGTTATATGAAATTTTGAGAATGAGATAAGAAGCTCAAATCCACATTAAGTCCCCTGTTTTTCGAGTCAAAAAACAGTATCATTTTGGCTTCAAATGTCTTTCTCTCTTGTGTGTTTTTGAAGTTCCCTCTCAGTATCTTGATTGTAAGATCATGTATGGAGTGGCCTGATTGGGTAAAATGATGTCCAACTGGGGTGCAGTAGTCATTTTCTTTATGGCGGTTGATGGAATGTCTGTGTAGATTCATCCTTTCGTTGAGTTTCTGGCTGGTTTCCCCAATATAGCATCCCATGTCACACTTGGTGCATTGTATCATGTAGACCACATTTGGGGATGTGCAGGAGTATAGTCCCCTAATGTTATATGTCTTGTTGTTGTGGGTGGCTTCCATCTTGGTGCAGATATGTTAGCAGAGTTTACAGCGGGGTTTGGTGCAGGCTTTGGTACCATTCTCTGTGTCTGTTCTTTCTGTAGGTAATTTTCTGTAGGTAAATTGTGTGGTTGTCTGAAGGCCAAGATGGGAGGTTCAGGGAAGATTTCTTTTAGCATCTCATCTTCCGCCAATATCGGCTGTAGGTCCTTGATAATTTTTCGTATTTCTTCAAGGGCCGGTTTGTATGTGGCTACCAGTGGTACTTTTTCTTATCCTTATCTATTCAGTCTATGTTCCCATAACAGGACAATTTATGGCCCATCTTAGTGTGAATTCTCCACATCTATTGTCTTAACCCCTGCATATTTGTGAGATGTAACCTGTGTCTTCTATTTGCGAGCTTAGATTTGCTTTGGACTTGATAAAGGGAGGAATCCCGAAAGCTTGTCTCTACAAAATGCTGTTAGTTCAATAAAAAAGGTATTACAAGATACTGCAACATTTTATGATTTGCATATATATATATATATATATATATATATATATATATATTTAATCCCTTGTCAATTTCTATAAATTTTCACCCTTTTCATTCCTATTTTCTCTCATATATATGGTATATATTTCTATTCTTAACTACTTTCTTTTCATATATTTTTCCCTGTAAGGCTGGGTTCACACTACGTTTTCTCCCATACGGGAGCGCATACGGCAGGGGGGAGCTAAAACCTCGCGCTCCCGTATGCCTTCGTATGCGCTCCTGTATGTCATTCATTTCAATGACCCGGCTGGAGTGAAACGTTCGGTCCGGTCGGCTCATTTTTGCGCCGTATGCGCTTTAACAACCGGACCTAAAACCGTGGTTGACCACAGTTTTAGGTACGGTTGTAAAAATGAGCCGACCGGACCGAACGTTTCACTCCGGCCGGCTCATTGAAATGAATGACATACGGGAGCGCATACGAAGGCATACGGGAGCGCGAGGTTTTAGCTCCCCCCTGCCGTATGCGCTCCCGTATGGGAGAAAACGTAGTGTGAACCCAGCCTTACTGTGTTTTTAAAATTCATTATCCCATTGTACAATTACCTCAGACACAACACTGTGGTGTCCCTGCTTCCTGCGCTTGGGCTGGTGATTAGCTACATGCGTTCAAATCACCTCAGATACAGGCAGCTCCACACTAAAAATCACCTCAGACACAGGCAGCTCCACACTCAAATCACCTCAGACACAGGCAGCTCCACACTCAAATCACCTCAGACACAGGCAGCTCCACACTCAAATCACCTCAGACACAGGCAGCTCCACACTCAAATCACCTCAGACACAGGCAGCTCCACACTCAAATCACCTCAGACACAGGCAGCTCCACACTCAAATCACCTCAGACACAGGCAGCTCCACACTCAAATCACCTCAGACACAGGCAGCTCCACACTCAAATCACCTCAGACACAGGCAGCTCCACACTCAAATCACCTCAGACACAGGCATCAATTTCCTGACACATAACTGATTCTCCTGTCAGTTGGTTACCTCACAGCTTTGGCAGCCAGAGCTTTAAAGGGGTACTCCGGTGGTTAAGATTTTTGGCTATATTGCTTTTAATGTTCATGTTTTTTGCAATTGACATGTATTATATGTTTGTGTAGCATGTGTCTTTTTTTCTTACCTGTTTGTGGCCCAGGAAGTTCTGTAGTTCTGTGTTGGATCCCTGACTGTTGTCCACAGGTTAGGATTAGGCTGTGGACAAGATGTCATGTTTTTTTTTTTTCACTGTTCTTTCAGAACTGCATGACAAAGATAGGCCACACCCCCGGATCTCCCCCTCCTGGAGGACACAGGTGCGCATGAGAGCAAGAAGCTCCTACACAGCTCCTCATCTCCCCCTCCCCCTGCTTTGTCTTGTGAGGACGCAGATCTGCACTGAAAGAAGACAAGAAGATGTATGTGAAGGGGAGGAAGTGTTTTGTGAAGGGATAACAAGGTGCACAGCTGGGGATGTATAGACTGCAGGGGAATAAATCTCGGACTGGGGATGATTTCTGTGTGTGAAGGA
Source organism: Hyla sarda (assembly GCF_029499605.1). NCBI lineage: Eukaryota > Metazoa > Chordata > Amphibia > Anura > Hylidae > Hyla > Hyla sarda. The sequence goes on along the minus strand of NC_079189.1, from coordinate 254,471,047 downwards.
TAGAGGGGGGGGGGACTCCTGAATGACACATGCTGGGAGTTGTAGTCCCTGTTTTGTGTGTGCATGCTAGGGTCTACAAACCAGTCTGCCTACAGCTGTATCAAAACTACAACTCCCAGCATGCCTGTACAGACTTTGGGCATGCTGGGAGTTGTAGTTTTGCAACAGCTGGAGGCACACTGGTTGGGAAACACTGTCCTAGCCTATTCAGCATACACATCATGTTACACCAGTGTTTCCAAACCAGTGTGCCTCCAGCTGTTGTAAAACTACAACTCCTAGCATTCCCTGACAGCCGTTGAGTATGTTGGGAGTTGTAGTTTTGCAACAGCTGGAGGCACACTGATTGGGAAACACTGGCCTAGCCTATTCAGTATATTACAAACAAAGTGCATTGTTTCCCAAGTACAACTCCCAGCATGCCCAGACAGCTTTTGGCTGTCCAGGCATGCTGGTAGTAGTACTTTTGCAACACCTGGAGGCACCCTGGTTGGGAAACACTGGTGTATGCCCTACAGAGGCAGCATGCTGGTGTTATACCACAGACTGAAGACTCCTGAATGACACATGCTGGGAGTTGTAGTCCCTTTTGTGTGTGTATGCCAGTGTATCCCAACCAAGGCCGATTATATTAGTGTGCTGTGTATATGGGGGCCGACCGGGAAAATAGTAGGGTGGGTAAAGGGCAGAACAAAAAAAAAAAAAAGGAGCCGCCCCAAACCAGCAAGGCATGTGGCATGCTGGGATTTGTAGTTTTCAGCACAGCAAGAAACAGGAAATGGAAGCAAAGATAGGAAAACAAAGTGGGGGATAAAAAGACAACAAAGAACGGAAATGGAGTTGCCTAAACAACAAGAATAGAAATGAAACAAAACAAATAGGGTAAGTCAAAATTGGAAAAACACGTTGACCACCGGAGTACCCCTTTAACCCTTCAGGACGGAGCCCATTTTGGCCTTAAGGACCGGAGCGTTTTTTTGCACATCTGACCACTGTCACTTTAAACATTAATAACTCTGGGATGCTTTTAGTTATCATTCTGATTCCGAGATTGTTTTTTCGTGACATATTCTACTTTAACATAGTGGTAAATTTTTGTCGATATTTGCATCCTTTCTTGGTGAAAAATCCGTAAATTTGATGAAAAATTTGAAAATTTAGCATTTTTCTAACTTTGAAGCTCTCTGCTTGTAAGGAAAATGGATATTACGAATACATTTTTTTTTGGTTCACATATACAATATGTCTACTTTATGTTTGCATCATAAAATTGACGTGTTTTTACTTTTGGAAGACACCAGAGGGCTTCAAAGTTCAGCAGCAATTTTCCGATTTTTCACAAAATTTTCAAACTCAGTATTTTTCAGGGACCAGTTCAGGTTTGAAGTGGATTTGAAGGGTCTTCATATTAGAAATACCCCATAAATGACCCCATTATAAAAACTACACCCCCCAAAGTATTCAAAATGACATTCAGTCAGCGTTTTAACCCTTTAGGTGTTTCACACGAATAGCAGCAAAGTGAAGGAGAAAATTCACAATCTTCATTTTTTACACTCACATGTTCTTGTAGACCCAATTTTTGAATTTTTACAAGGGGTAAAAGAACAAAATTTTTACTTGTATTTGTAGCCCAATTTCTCTCGAGTAAGCACATACCTCATATGTCTATGTAAAGTGTTCGGCGGGCGCAGTAGAGGGCTCAGAAGGGAAGGAGCGACAAGGGGATTTTGGAGAGTACGTTTTTCTGAAATGGTTTTTGGGGGGCATGTTACCTTTAGGAAGCCCTTATGGTGCCAGAACAGCAAAAAAAAACCACATGGCATACCATTTTGGAAACTAGACCCCTCGGGGAATGTAACATGGGATAAAGTGAACCTTAATACCCCACAGGTGTTTCACGACTTTTGCAAATGTAAAAAAAAAATAAAAAATTTTACCTAAAATGCTTGTTTTCCCAAAAAATTTTTATTTTTAAAAAGGGTAATAGCAGAAAATACCCCTAAAAATTTGAAGCCCAATTTCTCCCGATTCAGAAAACACCCCATATGGGGGTGAAAAGTGCTCTGCTGGCGCACTACAGGTCTCAGAAGAGGAGTCACATTTGGCTTTTTGAACGCAAATTTTTCTCTGGGGGTATGCCGCATTTAGGAAGCCCCTATGGTGCCAGGACAGCAAAAAAAAACCCACATGGCATACCATTTTGGAAACTAGACCCCTCGGGGAACGTAACAAGGGGTTAAGTGAACCTTTATACCCCACAGGTGTTTCACGACTTTTGCATATGTAAAAAAAATAATTTTTTTTTTACCTAAAATGCTTGTTTTCCCAAATATTTTACATTTTTAAAAAGGGTAAAAGCAGAAAATACCCCCCAAAATTTGTAACCCAATTTCTCCTGAGTACGGCGATACCCCATATGTGACCCTAAACTGTTGCCTTGAAATACGACAGGGCTCCAAAGTGAGAGCGCCATGCGCATTTGAGACCTAAATTAGGGATTGCATAGGGGTATTCTACGCCAGTGATTCCCAAACAGGGTGCCTCCAGCTGTTGCAAAACTCCCAGCATGCCTGGACAGTCAACGGCTGTCCGACAATACTGGGAGTTGTTTTGCAACAGCTGGAGGCTCCGTTCTGGAAACAGTGGCGTACCAGACGTTTTTCATTTTTATTGGGGAGGGGAGGGGGGCTGTGTAGGGGTATGTGTATATGTAGTGTTTTTTACTTTTTATTTTATTTTTTGTGTTAGTGTAGTGTAGTGTTTTTAGGGTACAGTCGCACGGGCGGGGGGTTCACAGTAGTTTCTCGCTGGCAATTTGAGCTGCAGCAGAAAGTTTGCGGCAGCTCAAATTTGCAGCCAGATACTTACTGTAATCCTCCGCCCATGTGAGTGTACCCTGTACGTTCACATTGGGGGGGGACATCCAGCTGTTGCATAACTACAACTCCCAGCATGCCCGTTGGCTGTCGGTGACTGCTGAGAGTTGCAGTTTTGCAACAACTGTAGGCACACTGGTTATGTATCACTGAGTTTGTGACCTAACTCAGTGTTTCACAACCAGTGTGCCTCCAGCTGTTGCAAAACTACAACTCCCAGCATGTACGGTGCATGGTGTACGGTGACTGCTGAGAGTTGTAGTTTGCAACAGCTGGAGGCACACCGGTCGTGAAACACTGAGTTAGGTAAGAAAAAACTCTGAGTTTCACAACCAGTGTGCCTTCAGCTGTTGCAAAACTACAACTCTCAGCAGTCACCGACAGCCAACGGGCATGCTGGGAGTTGTAGTTATGCAACCAGCAGATGCACCACTACAACTCCCAGCATGCACTTTAGCTGTTTGTGCAAGCTGGGAGTTGTAGTTAGACAACAGCTGAAGGTACACTTTTCCATAGAAAGGAATGTGCCTCCAGCTGTTGCAAAACCATAAGTCCCAGCATGCCCATAAGGGCATGCTGGGAGTTGTGGTGATCTGCCTCCTGCTGTTGCATAACTACAGCTCCCAGCATGCCCTTTTTGCATGCTGGGAGCTGTTGCTAAGCAACAGCAGGAGGCTGTCACTCACCTCCAACGATCCTCGCCGCACAGGTCAGTCCCTCGTCGTCCCTCGCCGCCGCAGCTGCTCCTGGGGCCCCGATCCCAACAGGGGCGCCGGGGATCGGGGTCCCCAGCACCCGGGGTGCACGTCCCGCACCCGCTCACGTCCTCCGGAAGAGGGGCGGAGCGGGTGCGGGAGTGACACCCGCAGCAGGCGCCCTGATTGGTCGGCCGGTAATCCGGCCGACGAATCAGGGCGATCGTGAGGTGGCACCAGTGCCACCTCACCCCTGCAGGCTCTGGCTGTTCGGGGCCGTCAGAGACGGCCCCGAACAGCCAGTAATTCCGGGTCATCGGGTCACTGGAGACCCGATTGACCCGGAATCGCCGCAGATCGCTGGACTGAATTGTCCAGCGATCTGCGGCGATCGCCGACATGGGGGGGCATAATGACCCCCCTGGGCGATATGCCGGGATGCCTGCTGAACGATTTCAGCAGGCATCCGGCTCCGGTCCCCAACCGGCTAGCGGTGGGGGCCGGAATTCCCACGGGCGTATGGATACGCCCTCGGTCCTTAAGGACTCGGGATTCAGGGCGTATCCATACGCCCTATGTCCTGAAGAGGTTAAGTCAAGGTTCAGCTCCATTAAAAGACTGATGCCATCTAGTGTTTATTTCAGATAACTACATTCAATATACAGTATTATAGCAATTCATTATGTTCAGATTCCTTTTCTTCAATTCATACTACTATTGTCATTAATTTAATAATAAATATATTAACCCCTTAAGGACGCAGCCCTTTTTCACCTTAAGGACTGAGCCCTTTTTCGCAATTCTGACCACCGTCGCTTTACGAATTAATAACTCGAAAACGCTTTTACCGAATATTATGTTTTTTCGTGACATATTCTACTTTATTTTGGTGGTAAATTTTCGGCGTTACTTGCATCCTTTTTTGGTGAAAAATCCCAAAATTTCATGAAAATTTTGAAAATGTAGCATTTTTCTAACTTTGAAGCTCTCTACTTGTAAGGAAAATGGATATTCCCAATACATTTTATTTTTATTCATAAATACAATATGTCCACTTTATGTTGGCATCATAAAATGGACATATTTTAGCTTTTTGAAAACATTTGAGGGCTTCAAAGTAGAGCAGCAATTTTCAAAAATTTCATGAAAATTGCTAAATCTGAAGGGACAGATGTTACAGAACTACAACTCCCAGCATGCCTGGGCAGTCTAGGCATGCTGAGAGTTGTAGTTTGGAAACATCTGGAGGGCTACCGTTTGGGCACCACTGTAACAGTGGTCTCCAAACTGTGACCCTCAAGATGTTGCAAAACTACAACTCCCAGCATGCCCAGACAGCCTTCGGCTGTCTGGGCATGCTGGGAGTTGCAGTTTGGCCTTCCTAGTGGTTGCCACAGTAAAGATAACTTTACTTTCACTTTCAGCTCCCACCACCGTAGTTTCCCTACTTGTGCCTGTCTCCAGCGATCATCTGGAGTCCCCAGGCATCTTCTCCTCCAGGTACCGGCCTCCATCTTCTCCCCACGTTCCCCACGACATGCAGGGGTGGGCAGAACGGGGGGTTGCCATGGCAACCCACTGTCCTGCACTGCCATTGGTCAGAATCAGTTCTGACCAATGGCAGGGGATAGGTGGAGATCGCAGCACTGTGACCTCGCTCCTAGCCCTCAGGATGATCGGGGCTGTCACTGACAGCTCCGATCATCCCTATTTTCCGGGTGATCGGGTCACCAGAGACCCGATCAGCCCGGAATAACAGAAAATCGTATGTCTGAATTGACATGCGATTTTCTGCGATCGCCGACATGGGGGGGCGATGTGCCGGGATGCCTACTGAATGATTTCAGCATGCATCCCGGTCCGGTCCCCAACCGGCTAGCGGCAGGGACCGGAATTCACACGGGCGTATGCATACGCCCCACGTCCTTAAGGACTCCTGAAGAGGTTAATAGCTGAAGTCAATAAGTAAATAAATAATTAATTTACTAATAAATTATAAATAGGACTAATAAATTAATAATTATTTTAAAAATGAATTCATATTTATTCATTAACTATTAATTATATATACATATTTACAATTACTATACAATTCTATTTATCCTTAATTTATTATTTTATTTCCTATATTTTCTCTCATATATATTTTTTTCTATTCATACATGGAGAATGAGGAAACAACTAAAATATCTGACACTCATAGTTTTGATATTATAGATGAAAATCTATTATAGCCTATGGTGGACCAGACGGTCAATAAATATTTCATGGTTCCGCTCAAATGGGTCCAGCCACACCCTCTGAGTTGTTTTGGTCTGCAGAGGACTCCACCTCTCACATGGCAGGTGGATTTGAACAGGGTAAAGCTACCCAAAAATGTCACCTCATTACCACTCCTTATGCTGCCAAACAAAAGAGAATGGCATCACAAGCAGGAGATCAGGTTTCTATAAAGGCTTTATCTAAAGCTCAATTCAACAGGTTTCTAAGTTACCTCATAGACCCTCGGCCCCAGAGCAAGTATACCATAAGCAGGCAGCTAAGGCCTCTACCCAGAGAAAGCCTACCTCCTTCCATACTAGGCCCTTATAGATCCTCGGCCCCAGGGGAAGTATACCATAAGTGGGCATATAAGGCCTCTTACAAAGAGAAAGCCTACCTCCTTCCCTACTTAACCTGTTCATTCCTCCTCTGATGAGGCTGATATTTCGGACCCAATCACAATATGAGGACATTTCTGAGGAAGGAGATGATATATTGGGTGACGAATCCTCTGGTCTTGTCATTCTGGATAGTTTGAGAAATCCATACTTTGACCCGGGTGAGATTATTCCCCATCCACAGAAACCTCTTGACAAACTGGCCAGGAACAAAGTAAAATTGGAGTGCCCTAGATCCTATTGACCTATCTACTCTTGAAGGTTGGGCACAATGTGCTTTTTGCATGTTTGGAAATGCCAATGCCTCTTTATGTATGTAGCAGAAGCAATCCACTCTAATGAAACTGGACCCGCAATTAATCCATTTGGCATCTTCAGACTCTACCCTGTCTGCTGATAATTATCTGTTTGGGAACTCATACATTGAAGATATAAACAAATATGTCAGACAACCATACAGAGGCCTTCCCTCACCTAGACCAGATACCTTCTCTTTACCACAGGTTTCTTATCAACCAACCCCCTTCTTTCAAAGCATAGGGCGTCCATGGAGGGCCAGGGGCCATAGAGGCTTCTAATGATCCATATTCTTCTCAAATACCTGTAGGAGGGAGAATAGCACATTTTTTCCATGTCTGGTCCAAGATAACTTCAGACACTTGAATTTTGAACACAGTTCTAGGATATCAAACAGCATTTATTTGTCCAACTGTTCAAACTCAAGTACCTCAACCATTGATATTTTCCAAATCAAATCACAACCTCGTTCAAAAAAAATAAAATCAAAGAACTGTATTCCAAAGGTGCCATAATTCCAGTACCCTTCAATACTCCAGGTTTTCTGAGCAATCTATTCTTGGTGAAAAAGAAAGACAGAGGTCACAGGCCAGTAATCAACTTAAACATTTAAAAAATGTCCTTTACCATAATTTCAAGATGGAGGGAATACATCTTTTATGAGATCTATTATTACAAAATGACTGGCTGGCCAAGATAGACCTCAAAGATGCCTATTTCACGGTGCCTATACACCCTATGTCTCTACCATACCTCCTGATTTTATGGGAAGGTCAAAGTGGCAATTCGCCAGCCTGCCATTCGGTCAATCCTCAGCACCTTGGTGCTTTAAAAAATTATTGAAATCAGTAATCGCTATTTTGAGGGCTCAAGGAGTTCATCTTATAATATATTTGGACGATATTCTCATCATGGCCGATTCTTTAAATCTCATTCATCTTCAGTCCATCTTACTTTAGATACCAAAGAAGAACTTCTATAGTGGCTTCATTATATCCAAGCTTGGAACGGCACAGCCAACTTCAGTCCAGTTCTGGATATGATCATAGAATCGAATGCCAGTCGTCTGGGTTGGGGTGCTCACTGCAGTTCTTCTTTCCACAGGAGGAAAATGATCCGAAGAAGAATCCCTTCTTCATATCAATTGTTTAGAACTTTTGGCGGGTTCTTTTGCCCTCAAGAGTTTTGTCAAAGACAAGTCACATTGTTGTATTCTATTGCCACTGCCTGTGGCACAATACATTAATCGACTAGTAAGTACCAAATCAAAAATGTTAGCCAATATCTCAAAATATTGTTGGCACTTTTGTTTAAATCAAAACTTTATTTTGAAAGCAGAATACCTCCCAGGTTTGTCCAACTCCATAGCAGACTGGAGCTCTTGTTTCATAATCGACAACAGCGATTGGAGACTAGATCCTCTTATTTTCAATCAACTCAATTCTCTCTGGGGTCCCCTAGACTTTTTCACATCCTGTCTAAATCGCCAACTGCCACAATTCTTCAGTTGGTATCCTGACCCAGAATCTTTCGGCACAGATGCATTACTTTGGCCATCAGAGACCCTTTATGCATTTCCACTATTTGCATTAATTCCAAGAATTCTTCTATTACCAAATTACAGAAATCGACGATTGTCTCGATAACCCCTCTTTGGCCGACCCAATCTTGGTTCTCTCAGATTCTGGGAATGTCTATAGATTTTCCTTGCATGATACCAATACATCAATCCATCCTATTAGATCTGTCAGGGAATGATTTTGTCACACCAATTGTCTCTAGTAGCCTGGTTCATCTCAGGTCATTAGAACCTGATTTCGATCTTTCACAGTCAGCTAGAGATATCCTTATGGAAAAGCCTGGAAAATTTGGTCTAATTGGTGCATACAATGGGATTTGGATCCCATACATGCATCTATAACTCAAGTCATCAATTTCCTTTCAGATTCTTTTGGTGTGGGTAAAGCTATCATTCTATTAATGTATATCGTTCAGCCATCTCTCTTTACTATGCACAGTGCACGCTTTACCGTTAGGAAAACACCCTGTAATGTGCAAGTTATTGATAGGTATTAAATATAGAAGACTCCCTGCTCCTAGATATCAATCTAATTGGGATGTCACGGTAGTCTTAAATTTGATCAATTCATGGGGAGATAATGATTCCATACGATTAAAATTATTATCTTATAAACTCACAATGTTATCATATCTCATTTCTTTTAAGAGTCTCAAATGTTAGAGCTTTAGATATTTCTCACAGATGATTTTCCCCTCAAAGAGTTATATTTTTCCATAATTAAACAAACTAAGACTAACCTTCGCACAGTTTTTACCAATCGTTTTTACCCAGAAAATGTATGTTTGTTGCTTGAAATTTTATGAACTAAACACGGAAACTCTTAGGAGTCACTCAACTTCTCAATGACTTATCTCCTTTTGCAGATCTCATTTACCGGTATCTTCTCCAACTTTAGCTAGGTGGATCAGACAAGTCATGTCTCTAGTAGGTATCAATACTTCTGTTTTTGGGGCCCATTCAACTAGAAGTGCCATGTCCACTAAAGTTAGACAAGCAGGAGGCTCTTTGGCAGATATATTGAAAGCTGCTTATTAGTCATCAGAATCCACATTCAAAACTTGTTATTTTAGACCCACGCGTTTTTATGTCTTTATTTTAACTTTAGATTAATTGATTGTATATATTTTCATTAATGTATAAGCTTTAAACAGGCATAATGTGAGTCTCCTGTCTTGTTATAAAATTAGTTCCAGTTCTGTTCATTCTGTTTTCAACACGAGAACTTCAACTTTATATTAATCTCATCTACCACTTCATCAAAGAAAGAGGAGGGGCTTCACCTGATGGGTCCTTGTATTCACCTGGACTGTACCATTACTGATTAAATACTAGACTTAATGTACTGCTTCAACTTTTTTTCTTGTCAACTGTTTGTTAACTCTTTGTTTGCTGCTACCAATTCAGTAAAGAAAAAATTTAGCATAATGTGAGTCTCCTGTCTTTAATAAAATCTATATTTTCCATCACCAAGGGTAGGAAAATCTCCAATTATACGACGATAAAGGTGTACGGCCTATATTAAAGGGGTACTCCGTTGGAAAACTTTTTTTTTTTAACCCCTTGAGGACTTAAGACAATTTTATTTTTACGTTTTAGTTTTTTCCTCCTCCCCTTCAAAAAATCATAACTCTTTTATATTTTCATCCACAGACTAGTATGAGGGCTTGTTTTTTGCGCGACCAGTTGTCCGTTGCAATGCCATCACTCACTTTACCATAAAATGTATGGCGCAACCAAAAAAATACTATTTGTGTGGGGAAATTAACCCCTTAAGGACACAGGGTGTAGCCATATGCCCCCGTTTCCAAGTCCTTAAGGACACTGGTGCCACCTCACGATCGCCCTGATTCATCAGCCGGTTTACCGGCCGACCAATCAGGGCACTTGCTGCGGGTGTCACTCCCGCAACCCGCTCCGCCCCTCTTCCGGAGGACGTGAGCGGGTGTGGGAAGAAGACCCCGGGAGCTGGGGACCCCGATCCCCGGCGTCAATGTTGGGATCAGGCCCCAGGAGCGGCGGCGGCGAGGGACTGACCTGTGTCCCGGAGCAGCAGTAGGAGGTGAGTGACAGCCTCCTGATGTTGCTTAGCAACAGCTCCCAGCATGCAAAAAGGGCATGCTGGGAGCTGTAGTTATGCAACAGCAGGAGGCAGACCACCACAACTCCCAGCATTCCCTTATGGGCATGCTGGGACTTATAGTTGTGCAACAGCTGGAGGCACATTTTTTCTATGGAAAAGTGTACCTTCAGCTGTTGTATAACTACAACTCCCACCTTGCACAAACAGCTAAAGTGCATGCTGGGAGTTGTAGTGGTGCATCTGCTGGTTGCATAACTACAACTCCCAGCATGCCCATTGGCTGTCGGTGACTGCTGAGAGTTGTAGTTTTGCAACAGCTGGAGGCATACTGGTTGTGAAACTCAGAGTTAAGTAGCAAACCAGTGTGTCTCCAGCTGTTGCATAAATACAATCCCCAGCCAAAGTAGTATGCCTCCAGCTGTTGCATAACTACAAGTCCCAGCATGCCCTTCCGCTGTCATACATGCTGGGGGTTGTAGCTTTTGCAACAGCTGAAGGTACACTGGTTGCAGAACACTGAGTTTGTTACCAAACACAACCAGTGTGCCTCCAGCTGTTGCAAAACTACAACTCCCAGCATGCACTGATAGACCGTACATGCTGGGAATTGTAGTTTTGCAACAGCTGGAGGTATTCCCCCCCCCCCCCCAATGTGAATGTACAGGGTACACTCACATGGGCGAAGGTTCACAGTAAGTATCCGGCTGCAAGTTTGAGCTGCAGCAAATTTTCTGCCGCAGCTCAAACTGCCAGCGAGAAACTACTGTGAACCCCCGCCCGTGCGACTGTACCCTAAAAACACTACACTACCACAAAATAAAATAAAAAGTAAAAAACACTACACATACACATACCCCTACACAGCTCCCCTCCCCTCCCCAATAAAAATGAAAAACGTCTGGTACACCACTGTTTCCAAAACGGAGCCCCCAGCTGTTGCAAAACAACTACTCCCAGTATTGCCAGATAGCCACTGACTGACCAGGCATGCTGGGAGTTTTACAACAGCTGGAGGCACCCTGTTTGGGAATCACTGGCGTAGAATACCCCTATGTCCACCCCTATGCAAATCCCTAATTTAGGCCTCATATGCGCATGGCGCTCTCACTTTGGAGCCCTGTCATATTTCAAGGCAACAGTTTAGGGTCACATATGGGGTATCGCCGTACTCGGGAGAAATTGTGTTAAAAATTTTGGGTGGTAGTTTCTGCTATTACCCATTTTAGGTAAAAAAAAATATATTTTTTTTTTTACATATGCAAAAGTAGTGAAACACCTGTGGGGTATTAAGGTTCACATTACCCCTTGTTACGTTCCCCGAGGGGTCTAGTTTCCAAAATGGTATGCCATGTGGTTTTTTTTTTGCTGTTCTGGCACCATTTTGCTGTTCTGGCTTCCTAAATGTGGCATGCCCCCAGAGCAAAATTTGCTTTCAAAAAGCTAAATGTGACTCCTCTTCTGAGACCTGTAGTGTGCCAGCAGAGCACTTTTCACCCCCATATGGGGTGTTTTCTGAATCGGGAGAAATTGGGCTTCAAATTTTGGGGGTATTTTCTGCTATGACCCTTTTTAAAAATGTAAAATTTTTGGGAAACCAAGCATTTTAGGTAAATTTTTTTTTTTTTTACATATACAAAAGTTGTGAATCACCTGTGGGGTATTAAGGTTCACTTCACCCCTTGTTATGTTCCCCGAGGGGTCTAGTTTCTAAAATGGTATGCCATGTGTTTTTGTTTTTTTTTCTGTTCTGGCACCATAGGGGCTTCCTAAAGGTGACATGCCCCCCAAAAACCATTTCTCGCTCCTTCCCTTCTGAGCCCTCTACTGCGCCCGCCGAACACTTTACATGGACATATGAGGTATGTCCTTACTCGAGAGAAATTGGGTTTCAAATACAAGCAAAAAATTTCTCCTTTTTACCCCTTGTAAAAATTCAAAAATTGGGTCTACAAGAACATGCGAGTGTAAAAAATGAAGATTTTGAATCTTCTCCTTCACTTTGCTGCTATTCCTGTGAAACACCTAAAGGGTTAAAACACTTACTGAATGTCATTTTGAATACTTTGGGGGGTGCAGTTTTTATAATGGAGTCATTTGTGGGGTATTTCTAATATGAAGGCCCTTCAAATCCACTTCAAAACTGAACTGGTCACTGAAAAATAGTGAGTTTGAAAATTGTGAAAAATGTCAAAATTGCTGCTGAACTTTGAAACCCTCTGGTGTCTTCCAAAAGTAAAAACTATTACATTTTATGATGCCAACATAAAGTAGACATATTGTATATGTGAACCAAAAAAAATGTATTTTGAATATCCATTTTCCTTACAAGCAGAGAGCTTCAAAGTTAGAAAAATGCAAACCTTTCATTTTTTTGATCAAATTTGGGGATTTTTCACCAAGAAAGGATGCAAATTACCACAAAATTTTACCACTAAGTTAAATTAAAATATGTCATGAAAAAACTATCTCGGAATCAGAATGATAAGTAAAAGCATCCCAGAGTTATTAATGTTTAAAGTGACAGTGGTCAGATGTTCAAAAACTGCTCTGGTCCTTAAGGTGAAAAAGGGCTCAGTCCTTAAGGGGTTAAAAAGAAAACCACAATTTAGCTAATTCTGGAAGGTTTTGTTTTCACGCTGTACAATTTATGGTAAAAATTACATGTGTTTTTTATTCTCTGGGTCAATACGATTAAAATGATACCCATGATTATACACTTTTCTATTACTGTTGCTCTTAAAAAAAATCGCAAACTTTTTAACCAAATTAGTACGTTTAAAATCCCCCTATTTTGAAGACCTATAAGTTTTTCATTTTTCCGTATAAGTGGTGGTATGAGGGCTCATTTATTAATACCATACAAAACTTATACAAAACTTTTATTACATTTTTTATAAATTTTTTTGGAATAAAATGTTATAAAAAAAGCAGCTTTTTTTTACGTTCACGCCGTTCACCGCACGGGATCATTTACATTTTATTTTAATAGTTCGGATATTTACACACGCGGCGATACCAAATATGTATATGAAATATTTTTTTTACACTTTTTGGAGGTAAAATAGGGAAAATGGGAAAATTAACGTTTTTATTGGGGGTGGGGGTTTTTCAAATTTTTTTTACTTTATTTTTTTACTTTTTTTACTTTTATTTTTACACTCTTATAGTCCCCATAGGGGACTTTTTATAGCAACCATTCGATTGTTAATGCTGTTCAGTGCTATGTATAGGACACAGCACTGATCAGCATTATCGGTCATCTTCTGCTCTGGTCTGCGGGAAGGCAGATCAAAGCAGAAGACTCCCGGAAGGCAGCGGAGCCTGGTGAGGGGACATCCGTCTGCCGTGCAGGATGATCAGATCGCCGCGGCAGCGCTGCGGGCGATCCGATCATCCTGTTAAGTGACCGCGATGCTGCAGATGCCGTGATCTGTATTGATCACAGCATCTGAGGGGTTAATGGCGGACATCCGCGGGATCGCAGGTGTCCGCCATTACCGGTGGGTCCCTGGCTGTGATCCACAGCCAGGACCTGCCGCGCATGATGCCGGCATCGCTCCGATGCCCGCGGTTATGCTCTGGACGTAAATGTACGTCCTGGTGCGTTAAGTACCACATCACCAGGACGTACATTTACGTCCTGCGTCGTTAAGGGGTTAAATCAACTGGTGCCAAAAACAGATTTGTAAATTACTTTTATTAAAAAATCTTAAACCTTCCAGTACTTATTAGCTACTGTATACATGTGCGTTTCCCATTGACGTCCATGTAAAAAAAAAAACGTATGCGGTTGCAGTATGGTTTTAAACTGGAGACAAAACCGTGGTGAACCGCACTGCAACCGCATACGTTTTTTTTAACATGGACGTCAATGGGAGACGCACATGTATACGGTTCCATACGAGAAACCATATAAGTTTTTTACTTTGCGCATGCGCATTTGCATCCTAAAGTCCCCACCCAACACCCCTTCCATTAAAAATGTACAAAATGGTTATGTTTTTTTTTTATAATAATTGACGGAACCTTTTTACACTGCACTTTTTAAAACAGTATACGGTTTAAAAACGCATACGGTTTACTTTTTCCCATACGGTTCCATCCGTTTTTTTGCCATACGGTTTTCTTTAGAAAAACCGATTGAAAACAGTATGGCAAAGGGTGGTGTGAACCGAGCCTTACCTGTAAGGGAGTTGAAGTGCCACTACCCAGAAATAATAGCTGACATTTATCTATGTTCACTTCATATCCCGAAAACGAGCCAAATAGTTTTGACGCCTCAAAAACCGCCCCTGTGTATCTGGATAATTTAAATACAAAAGGGTATCATCCGCAAAGCAGCTGATTTTTATTTCTGAAGACTCCACCCTGATTCCTTGATATACGGGGAAAGGAGAAAATATAGCGCTAGGGGTTCTAAGGCAAGGTTAATGAGCACCCCTGTCTCATCCCTATCCAGGGAGATGAGTGCGGGACATGGGTTTTTTATATTTTTATAAGGCTGACAAAAACACTCGAAAAGACCCAAAAAGGCCCATCTTCGAAAGAACCACATGCAGCCAGGTCCAATCAACATTATCAAATGTTTTTTCAACATCTAAAGCCAACAATGCTAGGACCTGGCTGGACGATGGTTGAGAGGCCACTGTGCCCTTAACTGCTAGAACTGGCCTGAGATTATAAACAGCTGCCCTACCCTTAATGAAACCAAGCTGATGTGGACCTATGAGTTGAGGCATCAAGGCAGCTGGTCTGTCTGCAAACAGTTTCAATAGTTTTTTAATGTCCACATTTATTAAAGAAATGGGACGATATGCCCCTGGTGTGGTCTTCACCCGGCTTCTGTAACACTTTTATATGGGTTACATTACCTGACTGGGGAAGGGTCCCTGTAGCAAAATATTAGCATATCCCGCCTGCAAAGATGGGCCTATTTTATCTTATAGCAATTTTAAAAAATTATCTCGAATACCCATCAGGACCCCGGTGCCTTATGATTTTTCAGCGAACCTATTACCACAGAGATCTACTCTACTGTGACAGGTGCTGTAAGGATAGTTCTATCCTCTTCCGACAAAGATGGTAAAGAGAGAGCATCTAAGAACTTCGCAACTGCCTCTATATGCACTGGAAGTTTGGCATAGAGCTATTGGTAGAACTATCTGAAGATATCTACTATCTCCATGAAACGTTTATGTAGTATACCCTTTTTATCCCTCAAAGGTCTAATAGGTTTAACCGCTCTTTGACCCCTCGCCATGTTTGCAAGAAGTCTGCCAGATTTATTGCCAAACTTATAGAAGTCGGACATAAAACGGTCCTTGTGGTAAGTATCAATTGCTGCCTGAGATGTCTCAAAGGCGCGTTGGGCCTGTACCCAAGCCCGCTTCGTCTCGCCCGATGGCGTGGTGACAAAGGCGGTATATGCTTCACTTAATACGGATGTCATTGTCTCATATCGTTCCCTGGCAACCCTCTTATGGTGAGTGACATGAGAGATGATGTTCCCACGCAAAACTGCCTTCCCTGCTTCCCCCCAAAAAAAGATCTGACGTGTACTTTGTTACTTGTAGCATAGTCTTCCCACCAATGACCTAACAACTGTGTGAAATTGTTATGGTTTACCAAATAGGAAGGAAATCTCCACACCATATCCGAGCCTGGTAGGAGCGTAGGAGTCAAGTCCATTCCCTCCGGAGCATGATCAGAGATGACAATGTCATAAATGCAATCCGTTGTCACCCGAGGAAGAAAATTCCTAGACACTAAAATATACAGTGACCCCCCGACCTACGATGGCCCCGACATATGATGAAATCGACATACGATGGCCTCTCAGAGGCCATCGAATGTCGATGTCAGCATCGACATACAATGCTTTTTTATGTTCGGGCCATCGCATTAAGTGCTATCCGGCAGCGCCAAATGCTTAAGCTGCTGCCGGATAGCAGGTTAATGTTCCCCGTGTGGTGCGGTAAGTATTACTTACCCCTCCACGATGCTCCGGGGTGCCCTCCGGGTCCAGCGCTGGTCTTCCGGTGTCTTCTCGGCCCTCTCCGATGACGTCAATACGCTTCTGCGCACGTCATCCAATAGGAATGGCGTATGCAGCGGCGTAATGACGTCGCTACGCAGGCCCAGTAAGGCCTTGCGGAAGACAGAAGAGGACCGGAGAAGACAGAAGAGGATCGGAGAAGACAGCGGAGAGCCCAGCGGAGGCCGGGGTCACCATCGGGAGCGGCGGGGACACCATCTCAAGCGGCGGGGACAGGTGAGTACAGCTTACTATACTTTACATTGCACGAATCCCTCAACATACGGTGGATTCGACAAACGATGGCTCATTGGAACGAATTACCATCGTATGTTAAGGGACCACTGTAATCCAATCTAGACCACGATTGGTAGGGATGGGAAACATGAGTATATTCCCGTTCCAGTGGGGTTATGATATCTCCAAGAATAAGTCAGTCTTGTCGTGTGAAGGATTGCAAATACAACTCAGCATGTGGAGAAATGGTAAGATCTGCTTGTTTCCTATCTTCTGATGCAACTACAATGTTTAATTCCAGGTCCCCCTGAATACGAACTGCCAGGGCATCAAAAAATTACTGTTTTCTCACTTGTGGGCCATAAACATTATAAATACTATATTTGGTCTCCCCCTTTCCTAGCAATAAGTGTTGCAGCATACCCTCATTATCCTTCCAATGAGACAAAATGGATTGAGCCAGGTTCCTATGAACTAAAATAATGAAACCTCCCTTCCGTCCCACTGCTGGCAATCCTAAAACAGCCCCCACCCACTGTTTTTTAAGTCTAGCAAAATCCTCCCGCACCAGATGCATTTCCTGTAGTAGCGCAACATCTGCCCTCAATTTCTGGAGATGGCGGAGGACCAATGAGCACTTCCCAGGAGATCGCAGGCCCTTCACATTCCATGTAATAAATTTCATTACAATATATCAGCAATCATATAGAGGTAAAAGCCAATCTCAGCACATATAGATATAGCTACAATAGTACCGGAAAAACATGGTGCCTCTTAGGGGTAGCAAGAAATGTGGGGGCAAACTATAGAAAAAAATAAACCAGAAACCCACAAACAATAACAAAAAGTAATTCCCCTCCCCACATATCTGGGCTTCAGAAGCCCAAGCGAGAAATAACTATTTAGGACTTCACTTTTTTCGTGTATGTCCAACGGGTCCTCGCAGTCCCAGTAGCTAATGGTATCATAGGAATACATGACAATGCGGAGGACAGGTCCGGCCCCTGACCGTGGAAGAAGAAGAGGCATTAAGACGGTAGAAAGCATAAAGATTCAGTAGGGAAGCAGGAAAAAGGAAAAGAATGGAGAAAAAGAAAACACAAAAAAAGGGAGAGTATAACAACACAAGGAGAGAAAGATAACAAGAAAAGGAGAGACAGCAAAACTTGGACAGTAGAGTCAAAAAACAGAATATGGAAAGTACTCATACTTCAAGTACCACTTTATAGATGTCAGGGTCCGGACTAGCGGCTGGTGAAGACACTGGAGGTGGATCCTCTGTGCCAGAGAGGCAATGATGCTGGGGAATCGGTTCTAAGCAGTTACTGGTGTTCACCAGAGCCCGCCGAAAAGCAGGATGGACTTGCTGCGGCAGTAACTACCAGGTCGTGTTCCCCAGTAGCGACTCGACCTCTCTGGCAGCTGAGACTGGTGCGGTACACAAGGACTAGACAGAGGCGAGGTCAGACATAGCAGAAGGTCAGGGCAGGCAGCGAGGTTCATAGTCGGGGGCAACAGCAGAAGGTTTGGGTTCACAGGCTTGGAACACACTATAACGCTTTCTCAGGGCACAAGGCAACAAGATCCGGCAAGGAGAGGAAGGGGAAGTGGGTTTTTATAAGAATGGGAGTGATTGGGCCAGGCACCAATTAGTGGTGCACTGGCCCTTTAAATTTTAGCAAGCCGGCGCGCGAGCGCCCTAGGGAGCGGGCCCGCGCGCGCTGGGAGGAAGCAGACGGGGGCAAGAGGTGAGTGAAATGGGGCGCGATCCGAGGGCGGGCACGACCCGTGCCACGGATCGCGTCCCCTCCGGAGACCAGGGAGCAGCGCTCGTGGTCAGCAATGCCGACCGGAGCGCTGCAGACAGAAGCATGCCGTGAGCGCTCCGGGGGGGCAACGGGACCCGGAGCGCTCGGCGTGACAGTACCCCCCCTTGGGTCTACCCCTATTCTTGGAACCGAGGAATCTGTAGATGAGTTCCTTATCTAGGATATTGTCCTCTGGCTCCCGAGACCTCTCTTCGGGGCCACAATTCTCCCAATCAACCAGAATTTTTTTTTTACCTCTGACAACCTTTGAAGCGAGGATTTCTTTAACCGAGAAGACGTCAGAGGACCCCGAGACAGGAGCAGGAACGGTGACCTTGGGGGAAAAGCGGTTAAGAATGAGAGGCTTGAGAAGGGAAACATGAAAGGAGTTAGGAATACGAAGAGAAGGAGGAAGATGGAGCTTGTAAGAGACAGAGTTGATTTGACTTTTGACTCTAAATGGCCCGAGGTAATGTGGACCCAGCTTGTAGTTAGGGACACGAAACCGAATATATTTGGCAGAGAGCCACACTTTGTCACCAGGGGCAAAGACAAGGAGGGGGGGGAAGCGGGTGACGGCCATACACCACAAAGAATGGAGACTTGGCGGATGACTCAGAGTTTTTGAAATTGTACGAGAATTCAGCCCAGGGTAACAGGTCAACCCAATCATCTTGGTGGGAGGAGTCAAAATGTTGCAGGTAGTCACCAAGGATCTGGTTTACTCTCTCCACTTGTCCATTAGATTGCAGGTGGTAGGCGGAGGAAAAATTAAATTTAATCTTCAAATGGGTGCAGAGTGCTCTCCAGAATTTCGAGATGAATTGAACGCCTCTATCGGAGACGATATGCGTAGGCAGTCCGTGGAAACGAAAAATGTGCAAAAAAAATTGTTTCGCCAATTGTGGCGCAGAAGGGAGACCAGGAAGCAGAACGAAATTGCCCATTTTGGAGAATCGATCAACGACCACCCAAATGACAGTGTTGCCATGAGATACAGGAAGGTCAGTGACGAAGTCCATCGCTATGTGTGACAAAGGTTGCTCCGGTACCGGCAGAGGAAGAAGAAGACCCGCAGGCCTCTGGCGAGGAGTTTTATCACGTGCAAAGACAGTACAGGAGCGTACGAAGTCAGTCACATCTTTTTCAAAGGAAGGCCACCAATAGTGTCTGGCAATCAACTGAATGGATTTCTTGATTCCAGCGTGACCCGCCAAGTGGGAGGAGTGACCCCATTTGAGAGTCCGGAGGCGAAGACGTGGGGGGACAAAGGTTTTTCCTGAAGGAACTGGCACCAGAGAAGCAGGAGTGTCACGTACCGGCTGGACTGGTAGGGGATCGTCTGGACCTGAGAGGCGATGACGCGGGTTGTACCAGAGGACCGGTTCTAAGTGGTTACTGGTTTTCACCAGAGCCCGCCGCAAGGCGGGATGGTCTTGCTGCAGCAGTAACCACCAAGTCGTATCCTCCAGTAGCAACTCAACCTCTCAGGCAGCTGATATGGCGTGGTACACAGGGAGCAGGCAGGAGCGTAGTCGGACGTAGCAGAGGTCAGGGCAGAAGGCAAGGGTTCACAGGCGAGTAGGCGGTAGCAACGGGTTCGGCAACAGGCAAGGCAATACACACTATAGGAACGCTTTCTCAGAGGCACTAGGGCGCAAAGATCCGGCAAGAGCAGGAAGGGGCAGGTGCCTTTTATAGGGAAGGCAGGAGAAGTGAGGAACCAGCGCACCAATTACCGGTGCGCTGGCCCTTTAAATTTACTGAAGGCGGAGCAGGGCCGCGCGCGCCGAGAGGCAGAGAAGGACGGCGCAAGGAGCGGGGAGCAAGGTGAGTGGAGCTGGGACACGGCACGTGAACGGGGGCCAGCCGTCACGGCAGCCGCGTCACAGACACAAGGGAACCCGGGCTCCCGGTCAGTCACACTGACGCCGGGATCCTGGGGCAAAGGGTCGAGGGGGCGGGCACTCCGGTCCGGGGACGGGGACCAGAGCGCATGCCTTAACAGTACCCCCCCTTAGGTCTCCCCCTCTTCTTGGTGTACAGAAAAGAGAGAATGAGACTGCGGTCCAAGATATTCTCATCAGGCTCCCAAGACCTCTCCTCAGGGCCGCAACCCTCCCAATCCACCAGAAGAAATCTTTTCCCCCGAGAGATCTTGGTGGCCAAGATCTCCTTAACAGAAAAAATATCGGAGGTACCGGCAACAGGGGTAGGAGAAAAAAGCTTGGGAGAGAAACGGTTGAAGACAGCAGGTTTAAGAAGGGAGACATGGAAAGAGTTATGGATTCGGAGGGAGGGAGGAAGATGGAGCTGGTAGGAGACCGGATTAATCCTACTCTTGATTTTGTAGGGTCCCAAGTAGCGAGGACCCAACTTGTAGCTAGAAACCTTGAATCGGATATATTTCGAGGAGAGACAAACCTTGTCACCTGGGCGGAATTCCGGAGGGGCTCTGCGTCTCTTGTCGGCTTGGACCTTCATACAAGCAGATGCCCTGAGGAGAGCCGTTTGGGTATCATGCCAGATGGTGGAAAGGTCCTGCACTAGATTGTCAACAGCAGGTACAGAAGAAGGAGAAGAAGACTGCGGCAGAGGTGGAAGAGGATGTTGGCCAAAAACCACAAAAAAAGGAGATTTGTTAGTAGCAGAGGATTGTTTGTAATTGTAAGAAAATTCTGCCCAGGGAAGGAGATCCACCCAATTGTCATGATGGGAGGATACAAAGTGGCGCAGATAGTCACCCAAAATTTGATTCACCAATACTACTTGGCTGTTGGACTGAGGGTGGCAGGAAGAAGAGAAGTCCAATTTGATCCCAAATTGCCCAAAAAGGGCCCTCCAGAACTTGGAGACAAATTGTACCCCATGATCCGAGACAATATGTTCGGGGAGGCCATGGAGACGGAAGATGTGTTGGAAGAATAGTTTGGCTAACATGGGTGCAGAAGGTAGACTGGAGAGAGGTACAAAGTGAGCCATTTTGGAGAAGCGATCAACCACAACCCAGATCACAGTCATGCCATGGGAGGAGGGAAGGTCTGTAACAAAGTCCATGGCAATGTGAGACCAGGGCCTTGCGGGAACAGGCAGAGGCAAGAGAAGGCCCGCTGGTTTCTGGCGGGGCGATTTATCCCGGGCGCAAATCACACAGGCGTGGACAAAGTTCGAGATATCCTTCTCCAGAGATGGCCACCAGTATCTTTGGGAGATCAGCTGAAGGGATTTTTGCATCCCTGGATGCCCGGCAAAAAGAGAAGAGTGGCCCCACTTGAGCACCTGCAACCGCTGACGTGGAGGTACATAAGATTTGCCGGGAGGAAGAAGACTCAGGTCCACGGGAGCTACGCCAATCAGCCGTTCAGGTGGGATAATATGTTGAGGAGTTAGTTCATCGCCCACTACATCAGAAGAGCGAGACAGCGCATCTGCTCTAATGTTCTTGCATGCAGGACGGAAATGGATTTCGAAATTAAAACGGGCGAAGAACAAGGACCATCGTGCTTGGCGGGGATTTAGTCACTGGGTGGACTGGAGATAAGCCAAGTTCTTGTGATCAGTGAAGATGTTCACAGGATGTGGGGCGCCCTCGAGTAAATGCCTCCATTCCTCCAGTGCCAATTTAATGGCCAGCAGTTCTCTGTCTCCAATAGAATAGTTTCTCTCTGCGGGGGAGAATGTTTTAGAAAAGAAGCCACAAGTTACTGTTTTGCCCCCGGGAGACTTCTGGGTAAGAACAGCTCCAGCGCCCACCGAGGAGGCATCCACTTCGAGAGAGAAAGGCTTGGTGGAATCTGGCCTAGAGAGAACCGGTGCAGAGGCAAAGGCAGCTTTCAGTGACTGGAAGGCTTCTTCGGCTTGAGAAGGCCAGGATTTGGGGTTGGCTCCTTTCTTAGTTAAAGCCACGATAGGAGCCACGAGAGTGGAATACTGCGGAATAAACTGTCTGTAGTAAATAGCAAAGCCCAGAAATCTTTGTATGGATCGGAGTCCAGAGGGGCGTGGCCAATCCAGTACTGCAGAGAGCTTGTCTGGATTCATTTGAAGTCCTTGGGCTGAGATAATGTATCCCAGGAAAGGTAGGGAGGACCGTTCAAAAAGGCATTTCTCAATTTTGGCGTATAGGCGATTGATCTTAAGGCGGGTGAGAACTTTACGCACACGGACACGATGTTGAATCAAATTGGGGGAGAAGATTAGGATGTCATCCAAGTATACGACCACGCAGGTATAGAGTAGGTCTCTGAAGATGTCGCTGACAAATTCTTGGAAGACGGCAGGTGCATTACAAAGGCCGAAGGGCATCACCAGGTACTCAAAGTGCCCGTCCCTTGTGTTGAAGGCGGTCTTCCACTCGTCCCCCAATCGGATGCGGATCAAATTATATGCCCCTCGTAGGTCCAATTTGGTGAAGATCTTTGCCCCTCGGAGGCGATCAAACAGTTCCGAGATCAGGGGCAGAGGATAATGGTTCTTGACGGTGATCTTATTAAGTCCTCTGTAGTCAATGCAGGGACGGAGAGAACCGTCTTTCTTAGTCACAAAGAAAAACCCAGCTCCAGCAGGGGAGGAAGACTTTCTAATAAATCCTCTCTCTAGATTCTCACGAATATAGTCAGACATGGCAAGAGTCTCAGGAGGAGAGAGAGGATAGATCCTGCCCCGAGGTGGGGTCGAACCGGGCACCAGGTCAATAGAACAGTCATAAGGTCTGTGAGGAGGAAGGACCTCAGCTTGCTTCTTGCAAAAGACATCCGCAAAAGAATGGTACGGCTTGGGCAGGCCAGGAGGTGGAGCGACTTGCGGGACCTGTTTGACAGGGGAAGGCTTGAGACAACGGCCAGAACAAGAGGAGCCCCAACGCAGGATTTCACCGGAGGTCCAATTCAGGACGGGACGTTGCAGCCACGGCAGACCCAGGAGGAGTTCGGAGGAGCAGAATGGGAGGACAAAGAACTCTAAGGTTTCGGTATGGAATATTCCAATGTCCATCTGCAGAGGCTGGGTACGGAACTGCACCATAGTAGAGAGTCTCTCACCGTTAACTGTAGAAATGAGGAACGGCTTAGGAAGACGGGTTACTGGAATATGGTACTCGTCAACCAAGGAAGCATGAATGAAATTGCCAGCTGAACTGGAATCCAAGAAGGCGGAAGCGGAGAAAGAGGACTTGGAAGAGATGAACAACTGCACGGATATGATGAGTCGTGGAGAGGAGGAATCCACACCTAGCAACGCCTCTCCCACGTTTACTAGGTGCGAGCATTTCCCGAACGCGGTGGACGGAGAAGACAGTCTCGTAGGAAGTGCTCAGTACTGGCGCAGTACAGACATAGGTTCTCGTCTCTGCGACGGCTTCGTTCCTGCGGGGTCAGGCGTGACCGATCCACCTGCATGGCTTCCACAGCGGGAGGCCCGGAAAGGGGTTGAGGTGGATGCTGGAAAACGGGAGCCAGACAAGGGTAGCGTCTAGGTTGAGCTTTTCCTTTTTCTAGAAGAAGTTCCTCCCGTCTCTCGGCAAAACGCTTGTCTATTCTAGTGGCCAGCAAGATGAGGTCACTAAGGGTGGAAGGTAGTTCACGTGCAGCCAGAATGTCCTTTACTTCACTATTAAGTCCCTTTTTGAATGTGGCACAAATGGCATCATTGTTCCAGTTCAGTTCTGAAGCTAGGGTGCGAAACTAAATGGCATAGTCGCCCACGGTAGAGTTTCCCTGGGACAAGTTTAGTAAGGCAGTCTCTGCGGAGATAACCCGGGCCGGTTCTTCGAAAACATTCCGGAACTCTTGGCAGAAGCTCTGGACGGAGCAGGTGACTGGATCAGCGCTGTCCCACACACAGGACAGGGCCTTCCTGGAGAGCAGACTGAGGATAAAGGCTACCTTGGCTCGCTCGGAAGGAAACTGGTCAGACAGTAGCTCGAGGTGGAGAGAGCACTGTGAGAGGACCCCTCGGCACTGCTTGGGATCTCCGTCATACTTGTCCGGAAGGGATAGACGGACTCAGAAACCGGAGATAACTGCAGGCGGTAGAGATACAGCAGATGCAGGAGGAGGAGCCGGTTGTTGCTGAGACGGCAGGAGCTGCTGCATCATGGCGGTTAGCTGGGCCAGCTGCTGACCTTGCTGGGCCACAATGGAGGTGAGGTCCGCTAGGCTTGGCAAAGGAACATCAGCAGGATCCATGGCCGGATCTTACTGTCACGTACCGGCTGGACTGGTAGTGGATCCTCTGGACCTGAGAGGCGATGACGCGTGTTGTACCAGAGGACCGGTTCTAAGTGGTTACTGGTTTTCACCAGAGCCCGCCGCAAGGCGGGATGGTCTTGCTGCGGCGGTAACCACCAGGTTGTATCCTCCAGTAGCAACGAAACCTCTCAGGCAGCTGATATGGTGTGGTACACAGGGAGCAGGCAGGAGCGTAGTCGGACGTAGCAGAGGTAAGAGCAGGCGGCAAGGGTTCACAGGCGAGTAGGCGGTAGCAACGGGTTCGGCAACAGGCAAGGCAATACACACTATAGGAACGCTTTCTCAGAGGCACTAGAGCACAAAGATCCGGCAAGAGCAGGAAGGGGCAGGTGCCATTTATAGGGAAGGCAGGAGAAGTGAGGAACCAGCGCACCAATTACCGGTGCGCTGGCCCTTTAAATTTACTGAGAGCGGGGCCGCGCGCGCCGAGAGGCAGAGAAGGACGGCGCAAGGAGCGGGGAGCCAGGTGAGTGGAGCTGGGACGCGGCGCGTGAACGGGGGCCAGCCGTCACGGCAGCCGCATCCCAGACACAAGGGAACCCGACTGACCAGGAGATGCCGGTATCCCGGGGCAAAGGGTCGAGGGGGCGGGCACTCCGGTCCGGGGACGGGGACCGGAGCGCACGCCTTAAAAAGGAGCAGCAGAGATCAGACACTCAGGGGGAATGATGTGTTGGGGAGAGGTTTCTGCTTCCGTGGCATCAGTGGAACGTGATAGGGCATCCGCCCTGACATTCTTGTCCGCAGGACGAAAATGGATCTGGAAATTGAAGCAGGCGAAGAACAATGACCACCTGGCTTGGCGAGGATTTAAGCGCTGGGCGGACTGAAGGTAGGACAGATTTTTGTGGTCAGTGTAGATGGTGATAGGATGGAGGGATCCTTCCAGGAGATGCCTCCACTCCTCAAGTGCCAACTTAATAGCCAGCAATTCTCGGTCACCAATAGCGTATTTTCTTTAAGGAGGAGAAAATGTTTTAGAGAAAAAACCGCAAGTGACGTTTTTTTCTTTAGCGTTTTTTTTAAGAAGAACTGCCCCGGCTCCTACTGAAGAGACGTCTGCCTCAAGGAAGAATGGTTTCAGAGGATGAGGCCTAGTCAAGACTGGTGCGGAGGCGAAGGCGGCCTTAAGGCGAGTAAAAGCTTCGCTTGGGGAGGCCAGGATCTCAGATTCGCATCTTTCTTGGTCAGGGCCACAATGGGAGCCACGATAGTGGAGAAGTGGGGAATAAACTGACGGTAGTAATTAGCGAATCCAAGGAAGCGCTGGATAGAGCGAAGTCCGGAGGAGCGTGGCCAATCCAAGACCGAGGAGAGCTTGTCGGGGTCCATTTGAAGACCTTGTCCTGAGACCAGATATCCCAGGAAAGGAAGACAGGTACATTCAAAGAGGTACAAAGACAGGTACGTTTTCAATCTTGGCGTAGAGATGGTTAACATGGAGGCGCTGGAGCACTTGACAAACATGGAGGCAGTGTTCCTCTAGGTTGGAGGAGAAGATTAGAATGTCATCGGGATAGACCACCATGCAAGTATACAACAAGTCCCGGAAGATTTTATTGACAAAGTCTTGGAAGACTGCAGAGGCGTTGCAAAGACCGAATGGCATGACCAGGTATTCGAAGTGACCATCTCGGGTGTTAAAAGCGGTTTTCCACTCATCTCCTTCACGAATTCTGATGAGATTATACGCGCCCCTGAGGTCAAGCTTTGTAAAAATCTTTGCTCCGCGCAGCCGGTCAAAGAGTTCCGAGATGAGAGGCAGAGGGTAGCGGTTCTTTATAGTGATTTTATTGAGACTGCGGTAGTCAATACAAGGGCGTAGAGACCCGTCCTTCTTGGCAACAAAGAAGAATCCTGCTCCAGCAGGAGAAGAAGACTTCCTGATGAAACCTTTTTTGAGATTATCCTGAATATACTCCGGCATGGCCTCAGTTTCTGGAGCGGAGAGAGGGTAAATCCTGCCACGGGGCGGTGTGGTTCCAGGGAGCAAGTCAATAGGGCAGTCGTAGGGGCCTATGTGGTGGTAAGACCTCTGCCTGTTTCTTGCAAAAGACGTCAGAAAAGTCTTGATAGGCCTTTGGAAGGCCGAGCAATGGAGAAGCAATGGAGACTTGGCTGGTAGGTAGCGACTTAAGGCAGCGTGTGTGGCAGGAAGAGCCCCAGGATTTAATGTCCTCAGTGGTCCAGTCGAGGGTAGGAGAATGCCGCTGGAGCCAGGGTAAGCCAAGAAGGATGTCAGAGGTGCCGTTAGGCAGGACAAAGAACTCAATCATTTCTTGATGGAGAACCCCCACGGTCATGCGTACTGGGGCCGTGCGGTAACGCACGATGGAATTCAGTTGTTCTCCGTTAACTGAGGAAATGAAGAAGGGCTTGACGAGGCGGACAACATGGATGTTAAACCGGTTGATGAAGGAGGTTTAATGAAGTTTCCTGCTGAACCAGAGTCCAAGAATGCCTCCGCAAAGAAGAAGGCTTTATCAGCTGGAGAAATCCACACTGGAATAATCAGGCATGGAGAGGAGGAATTTACACCCAGTGACGCCTCTCCCACTTTCACTAGGTGCGAGCGTTTCCCTGACGCTGAGGACGAAGAGGACAATCATTTAGGAAATGTTCAGAGCTTGCACAGTATAGGCATAAGTTCTCGTTCCTCCGGCGAGTCCTCTCTTGTTGGGTCAGGCGAGACTGGTCCACTTGCATGGCTTCCTCAGCGGGAGGCACAGTAACAGGCTGCAAAGGATGCTGGAAGAGAGTAGCCAGGCGTGGGTATCGCCTGGTGCGAACGAGATCTTTCTCCTGGTGGAGCTCCTGACGTCTTTCAATGTAGCGCATATCAATGCGGGTAGCCAGGTGGATGAGTTCAGTCAGGGAGGAGGGTATCTCTTGTGCGGCCAGACAATCCTTAATATGGCTGGATAAACCTTTTTAAAAGGTCGCGCAGAGAGCCTCATTGTTCCAGGCCAACTCAGAGGCCAAAGTACGGAATTGTATGGCGTATTCGCCCACAGTAGAGTCTCCTTGGACAAGGTTCAGCAAGGCAGTTTCCGCGGATGAGGCACGGGCAGGTTCCTCAAAGACACTGCAGACTTCAGAAAATAAGGACTGGACGGAGGTAGTGGCAGGATCGTTGCGGTCCCAGAGCGGCGTGGCCCAGGCCAAGGCCTTCCCAGAAAGTTAACTGACGACGAACGCCACCTTAGACCATTCTGTGGGGAATTGGTCCGACAACATCTCTAAGTGCAGGGAACATTGGGACAGGAATACCTGGAACTTTTTAGAGTCCCTGTCAAACTTATCTGGGAGAGACAGGTGGACTCTAGCAGAGGTAGCAGCGGCTTGGAGAGGAGGAGATGCTGGAGCTCACGGTTGAGGCTGTGGAGGCAGAAGCTGTTGTATCATGGCAGTCAACTGCGACAGCTGTTGTCCTTGTTGAGCAATCTGCTGGGACTGCTGGGCAACCACGGAGGTGACATCATCGAGGCTTGGCAGCGGCACCTCAGCGGGATCCATGGCCGGATCTACTGTCAGGGTCCGGACTAGCGGCTGGTGAAGACACTGGAGGTGGATCCTCTGTGCCAGAGAGGCGATGACGTGGGCCATACTGGGGAATCGGTTCTAAACAGTTACTGGTGTTCACCCGAGCCCACCGCAAAGCAGGATGGACTTGCTGCGGCAGTAACTACCAGGTCGTGTTCCCCAGTAGCAACTCGACCTCTCTGGCAGCTGAGACTGGCGCGGTACACAAGGACTAGACAGAGGCGAGGTCAGACGTAGCAGAAGGTCAGGGCAGGCAGCGAGGTTCGTAGTCGGGGGCAACAGCAGAAGGTCTGGGTACAGAGGCTTGGAACACACTATAACGCTTTCTCAGGGCACAAGGCAACAAGATCCGGCAAGGAGAGGAAGGGGAAGTGGGTTTTTATAAGAATGGAAGTGATTGGGCCAGGCACCAATTAGTGGTGCACTGGCCCTTTAAATTTTTGCGAGCGGGGCCGCACGCGCCGGGAGGAAGCAGACGGGGGCGAGAGGTGAGTGACATGGGGCGCGATCCGAGGGCGGGCACGACCCGTGCCTCGGATCGCGTCCCCTCCGTAGACCAGGGAGCAGCGCTCGCGGTCAGCAATGCCGACCGGAGCATTGCAGACAGAAGCACGCCGTGAGCGCTCCGGGTCCTGCTGCCCCCCAGGAGCGCTCACGGCGTGCTTCTGTCTGCAACGCTCCGGTCGGCATTGATCGTGACAATAGAATCATGAAAACAAGAGTCCCATCTCTAAGTAGGTGACAAGAAAACACTGTTGGTTAAAAAACAGTGGCTAAAAAGCAAACATAGGATCCAAGTCACCAAAAATAAAAATTTTACATTTGGAACTAAACAGCAGAGTGTTCAGTAGATAGTCCCGGGCTATTCCCTACCAAACTAGTGAAAGCCCAGCAGCCATGGCCACAAAAAGTTGCAGTAGATAATAAAGAAAAAGAACACGGAGGTTTGTATTATGCACCCAGGTATCCAGCACAGGTAACCTCCAACCTAGTAAGAAAGAATCAAAAAAACAGTCCAACTCACTCCAGTGCAGTAGTCGTCTGTGGTGGGCTGGCGTTGCGCCTTCGCTTTTTGTTCTCCGCTGTTGCATTGGCCTCCACAACCGCCCTCAGATTCAGCACCGACTGGGCATCTTCTGGCGTGCGAAAGGATTCAGTCGTGCCATCAGGTTTGAAGATGCGGAGCCCGACCCCTCCATCTTTATCCAACTACATACTCACGACCAGCGAGAAGAGGAAAGAGAGAGAGAGAGAAAAAAACATTATGCAAGTCCTCTGCTCAGAGACACAATTTGCCACTGCGTTTAT
The DNA here is from genome assembly GCF_029499605.1 of Hyla sarda. Taxonomy (NCBI): domain Eukaryota; kingdom Metazoa; phylum Chordata; class Amphibia; order Anura; family Hylidae; genus Hyla; species Hyla sarda. The sequence continues at coordinate 254,441,676 of NC_079189.1, read as the reverse complement.
ATCAGGTTCTCTTACTTTAACCATTTGTTTCAGCTCATTACCTGAAGCTATCCGACCTTTTATAAATTATCCTTCATGCATTGGACTAATATCTGAAGACTTTTCCATTCACTGCTTATATCAATCCTCAGCTTACTTCACTCTCCATTTGTTAGAGTATAGTAGCTGCGCCAAACACCATTCACCGATTCAGTAACTTTGTCCCCCAGCCCATATACAGTCATGGCCGTAAATGTTGGCCCCCCCTGAAAATTTTCAAGAAAATGAAGTATTTCTTACAGAAAAGGATTTCAGTAACGCATGTTTTGTTATACACATGTTTATTCCCTTTGTGTGTATTGGAACTAAACCAAAAAGGGAGGAAAAAAAGCAAATTTGACACAATGTCACACCAAACTCCAAAAATGGGATGGACAAAATGATTTGCACCCTTAACTTAATATTTGGTTGCACATCCTTTGGAAAAAATTACTGAAATCAGTCGCTTCCTATAATCATCAATAAGCTTCTTACACCTCTCAGCCGGAATGTTGGACCACTCTTCCTTTGCAAACTGCTCCAGGACTCTCTTATTGGAAGGGCGCCTTTTCCCAACAGCAATTTTAAGATCTCTCCACAGGTGTTCAATGGGATTTAGATCTGGACTCATTGCTAGCCACTTCAGAACTCTCCAGCACTTTGTTGCCATCCATTTCTGGATGCTTTTTGACGTATGTTTGGGGTCATTGTCCTGCTGGAAGACCAAAGATCTCGGACGCAAACCCAGCTTTCTGACACTGGGCTGTACAGTGTGACCCAAAATCTGTATAGGGTTCAAACGCAGAGAGCGCTTGTAATTCACCAATTCTCTTGGCAGATGTTATAGCCAGTAAAAATGTTGTTTTAATGGTAACAAACCTCATGTCCACGTCCTCCATAGGCTCAAAGGGAGGAGATGACAGTCCCTTGAGTACGACTGATAAATCCCAAGTGGGAACTGGTTGTATAATTGTAGGTTTCAACCTTGAGGCCCCTCTCAAGAATGTTTTGATCAGTGGGTCTTGAGATAAAGGCTTATTAATGTAAGCAGAAATGGCCGAAACTTGGACCTTGAGAGTAGAAGGAGACAAATTCTTGCCTAGTCCATCTTGGAGAAAGCTGAGAATGGTAGGAGCAGCTATATCTCTTCCAACTTGCTTCTTGGAGCACCAAGATTGGAAAATTGTCCAGATTCTTTTGTATGTTTTATTGGTTGACTCCGCTCTGGAGTGTGAGAGTCTTTTCAAGACCGCACTGGAAAGCCCTTCTAAATGTGGAAGGGACTGATCAACCTCCAGGCTGTCAGGTTGAACATCTGAAGATTCGAGCAGCTGTGCGTGTCCCCCGACACTAATGCTTGCTCTGGGGGAAGCCTCCAATATTGTCCCCAACTCATCTGAAAGAGTTGGGTGAACCAAGCTCTCTTGGGCCAAAATGGGATTATGGCTATGACGGATGCTTGGTCTTGCCTGATCTTCATCAATACCCTTGGGATCAAGGAAATTGGAGGGTAGATGTAGGCCAGCCTGAACCTCCACGGGATTGAGAAAGCATCTATTGCCACCGGGTTGTCTTCCCTGTAAAGGGAACAGAACCTCTCCAACTTGGAGTTGAACCTCGTTGCCATGAGGTCTATCTCTGGCACACCCCACCTGAGCGTTATCTCTCTGAATATGACTGGGTGGAGAGACCATTCTGCGGTTAGGAGTCCTCTGCTCATGCGGTCGGCTATCATATTGAGGGATCCTCGAATATGAACCGCGGACAGGTGGGTGAGGTTCCTTTCTGCCCAATCCAAGATCAGACCCACCTCTCTGAGGAGGTTTTGTGACCGAGTGCCTCCCTGCTTGTTGATGTACATCACAGCCGTCATGCTGTCGGATTGGATCTTGACAGCTTTCCCTTGGAGGACAGAAGCAAAGTGCAGCAATGCTAGCCTGATTGCACGAATCTCCAGGAGATTGGAGGTTAATAGTTTGTCCTGAGGAGACCAAGCACCTTGCACTGTCAGATCCTGAAGATGCGCTCCCCAACCCACAAGGGATGCGTCGGTAGTAAGTATGATCCAAGAGGGTTGGATCAGGGACCGGCCGTCCTCTAGGTGAGACCACCACCTCAGAGATGAACGGGTTGCGCAAGACAGGGAGTGACACCTGTTCAGGCCGGATGGCCGGTGATTCCAAATGGCAAGAACCTCTGCTTGGAGAGGGCAAAGATGCCAAAGAGCCCAAGGTACCGCATCTGCGGTAGCGGACATAAGTCCCAACATCCGCATGAGAGTGCGAATGGACACTTTCCGGGATATTAAAAAATGTTGAGCCGATTTTTGAACCCGGAGTTTTCTCTTGGGAGGGAGGTAGAGTGTCATTGAGATTGTATCGACTATGAAGCCAAGGAACCTCACTGATGTTGTCGGGAGGAAATTGGACTTGGCCCAATTGACTATCCAACCCAACTGATGAAGGAAGGATACGGCTAGCTGGAGATGTTGGGACAGGATCGTTTGTGATGGAGCTCTGAGGAGCCAATCGTCTAGGTAGGGAACAATGCTGAGCCCCTGGAGCCTTAAAGCAGCTACCACTGCCACCACAACCTTGGTAAATGTGTGAGGGGCAGAAGAGATCCCAAATGGGAGGGCTACAAACTGGAGGTGTTTTAGAACTCCCCCTACCTGAACAGCGATCCTTAAATACTTCCTGGATGCAGGATGAATAGGGATATGGAGGTAAGCATCCTTTAAGTCCAGGGTGGCCAGGTAATCTCCTGGCGAGATAAGGTTGACCACAGACTGAATGGTTTCCATGCGAAAGCGTTTGTGCTTTACAAACTGATTGAAAAATCTTAGATCTATAATCATCCGCCAGTCTCCCGTTAGCTTGGGAACAAGGAAGACTGGGGAATAGATCCCTGCCCCCAAATCCGGTGTAGGAACTTCCTCCAGGGCACCACTCTGGATATACTCCAGAATGTAGGACTCTAGAACCAACTGCTTGACTGGGGGAAGAACTCTTGTTTGCACATACCGGGAAGGAGGAATTGATACAAGATCTATTGAATAACCAACTGAAATTATTCTCAGGACCCAAGGATCCTGAATAAGTAGAGTCCAAGCATCTAAAAAATGATGTAGGCGGCCGCCTACAGGAATATGGGGGGCAGGATGGGAAACTGGAAAGGTCAACCCGGCAGGGAACCCAGAGCTTCCTAGAAGCCCATAGTCAGAGTCTTCTCTCCTTGGGACCACGGGAGCGCTTACCGCCCCGGCGTTGATTACCCCACTCCTTCTGGGGTCTAGGTTGGGCAGCTGATCTGTCCCCAAAACGCCTGCCCCGACCGCGAAAGGACTGCTGAGGAAGGGACTTTCCCTTTTTGTCAGACAGGCCCTCCATTATGCGGTCCAACTCTTTACCAAACAAAATGCCGGGTTCATAGGGCATACTACAAAGAGTATGCTTGGAGGCGTTGTCAGCCTTCCACGGCTTTAACCAGAGAGGACGTCGTCCGGCGGAAGACAAGGCCATAGTCTTAGAAGCCAGTTTTAGCTGCTGGATAGCAGCATCGCAAAGAAAATCCATGGCCAGATTGGCCGTTTTGAAGGAGGCCAAAATTTCGTCTCTAGGGACCCCCTGGTCTAAATCCGCCTGAATGGAGGAGAGGCGAGTCTTAAGGAAGTTTGCCACTTCTGAACTGGCAATAGAGACTGAAGCTGAAGCAGCTGCTGTCGAGTAAGAGCGCCTAAAAGCGCAATCAGCTTTTCTGTCCATTGGATCCTGGAGGGAAGACCCATCCTCTGAAGGAACCAAGGTTCTCTTGGACATTTTAGCAACCGCTATGTCCACTTTGGGAACAGGGCCCCATGAAGCCAGCTGATCTTCCCTAATGGGAAACATGGTCTTGAAACGTTTGGACAAGACCGGGCCTTTTTCAGGCTTTTTCCATTCTGTCTTAAGTACAGACAATAGGGTCTCGTCCGCTTTAAAGGCCCTAGGCCCCTTAGAGGCGGAGGAGGAAGCTTCCCCGGGATCAACATCCTGGTCCCCCGACCTGATGGATCTCAAAAGTCGCTGGGTTTTTTCCAGCGGAAAAAAATAAGAGATGGTCTCTTCCTCATCGGAAGAGGATGATGTAGGATCTTCTTTATCCGGTCCCATAGATACATCCATTCTAGGGGGAGAGGCCGGTCTGGGACGTTTCTGAGCAACAGCTTTCTTTAATTCCTCAATGGATGCATGCATAGCAGACATATTCGTGGAAACCCACACATACATATCTTGCACAGTAGGTTCCGCCAGATGGGAGGGTAGAGTCTTGGCCCTACAAGGTGGACATCTAGAAAATTCATAAGAATCTTCTAGCGGAACACTACAATCATGACAAGCGAGGTGTTTCCGCTTGGAGGTCCTTTTCCCAGGACCTTCACGGTCAGCGGAGCCTTCCGTAGACATAATCTGAGGAAGATATTGATATTATTATTAAGCAAGCTCAGAGAAAAAAATACTCATAAAATCTAAAGCAAAGAGGACTACCGAAAAGCAGCCAAAGCGCGAGTGAAAAATAAGTCACAGTACTTTCCACAAGGACAGTACAGGCCTAAGATCACAATCTCAAAAGACAGATACGTGGACAAGCCAATGCATCTGAGCTCAAGGAGACTGAGCTGCACTCTGGAAGGGATTAAATACCCTTCAAAATTGGCGCCTAGAGGAAGCTCCGCCCACTAGGGCGGAGCAACCTGAAAATAATTTATTCTAATAAAAAAAATTATATCTAAATGTAATTATCTAAAAAGTGTCTGGGAGAGAGAGATCCCCCCGCCTGGGGAAACGATATCTACATAGGAAAAGTTGTTCTTTTCTCTTTTGCCTTTTTTTTTTTTTTTCGAAAGGAGGGGAAGTGACGTAAGACGCCGCTGACGTCACTTCCGCCGGCCCGAGATGCGGGGCTTAGCCGCACATAGAGAGGAAGAAAGAGCCGGGCCGGTGGGCGGAAACCTCAGAGCCAGGTCGGCATCAGAGGGATAGCCAAGGAGAGAGCCTGCCCGAAGGTGAGCAGAGCTAACTATAGATTTTTCCCTACAGCCACAGAAGGCTGTTCAAGGGGAGCCAGTAACTGGCAGTGAAAAAAGAGAGAACACCTCCTAAGCACGGAGGGTCACCATCTGTCCCACTGTCCGGGAGGACAGAAAAAACACAAGGGGACAGAGGGTGACCCCTCCTTTATACAGGGTATTGTGGGTGTGGTTTGTTAATTAGTTTATTAATCAATAAAAATTCCATCTGTCCTACCAGTTCGCGGGGGGTAGAATACCCATCTGTGCTACTGGTTAGGACGTAAGGGAATGTCAAGTGACCTAAAATGAAACTCTCTCTAGCGGATTTGCGCATAATGCGCATGTCATTACATTTCATAGCGAGGCTTGGCTCCCTATCTGAAAATCAGAGTAAGGTTTGGTGAGGCAATCATGCACATAGTGCGCAAGCGCGCCATGCGCATGAGACAAATGACCTGACTAGAGCTCGATCTCATGGTGAAAACGAGGCTTGAACTATGCTAACTATGCCAAGATTAGGCTTAACCCTTTCATTCCGCGCGCTGTAACACTCCCCTTAGATAGAGTGAGGCTCATTATATAGCGTAATTAACTCTCCAATGAGACTGGGACTTGAGCTGAAATACAGACCTGCCCATACTATAATGGGAGCAAATGAATGGAACCTGACTAGAAAGTAAAATAAAATTAATTAAATAAATAAAGATACACTGGATCCTGGATAAATTTTTACAAAGAAGACATATAACATATCAACTTTGCGCTGGGGGAGTGGAACTAAACAAACATACAAGTCCCACGCCCGCAGCACACATTCCCAAAGTGCCAGAAATTGGGAAGAATGCACATAAGACAATTATGTACATATAGTGTAGCACTATACAATCTGAAACAATTAAGTGATACCCACGGTGACATATAACATTGTCTTATACAGACCAAATTTATAGTGTGCACTTGGTGACTAAGTCCCTAATCTCTAAATATATTGAAGATGCATCTTCAGAAAAATGTCTAAAAGACATAATCCAATCCTGCTAATGTCCCTATTCACATGCAAAACAAATATACATAGTGCAGTCCCTACACACAGCAACATTGTAGTTTCCAAATCGCAAATATATCCAGTATGTTATCGATATTCATGTATCCTATGGACATCATATCCCATTGTTCCAGTAGGATCCGTGTGGACATTTCCTACGATTTCCAGTAATGTTATAACTTAAGAATAAAAATAGAAAGAATCAATGAATAAAAAATAATAATTAATAAATCCATCCTAGAATAGCATATTAAATAAGAAAAAAAAGGCAAAAATAGAAAAACACTCACAAAGTGAACCAAACACCACAAAACTACACAAGTGTAAAAAAAGAAAAAAGAAAAAGGGATGTGCAAGGAATGTGTGTGAATGATGTGAATATGTGTAAAAGAAAACAGTGTGGAATTGATCTGAAAAAAATATTATATAATATGTGTCAAGGATTATACTATGTGTGAAAATTATTCTGATAATGTGTATGTATTGTAATGGTGTGACATTATGTCCAATTAGCTTTTTTTCCTCCCTTTTTTGGTTTAGTTCCAATACACACATTGGGAATAAACATGTGTATAGCAAAACATGTGTTACTGCAATCCTTTTCTGTGAGAAATACTTCATTTCAGGGGTGCAAACATTTACGGCCATGACTGTATATAATGGACTGCCAAGAAAACCAAACTGGTCACTCAAACATACTAGAAAATGATGCGTTATTGGGTCGATTACAAGATCATTCTTAGAGATGAGCGAACTTTTCAAAAATTCGATTCGGCCGATTCGCCGAATTTTCCCGAAAAGTTTGCTTCGATCCGAATTTGTTCGCGGCGAATCGATATTAAAAAAGGCTATTTCTAGCCTACATACAGCCTCTATAGGAGTATAGAACACTTTGCTGTGTCCTAAAACGCATATGGAGTGTGCTGGGGTAGTGAAATAATACTGTTATTCAGAATAGCATGCAGATTACCGGCATCGCTCTTAGAATCACTGCCGCACAGCAGCACAATGACAGAGCCTGGTGGTGGCATCAGTGTCAGGAGACCCCATATAGTGACTGAATGACATAGCGTGGAGGTTTTGGCAGCATGAGGACACCATATAGTGGCTGAATGGCACAGCGTGGAGGTGTTGGCAGCATGAGGACACCATAGAGTGGCTGAATGGCACAGCGTGGAGGTGTTGGCAGCATGAGGACACCAAATAGTGGCTGAATGACACAGCTTGGATGAGGCTGAATCATGAGGACACCATATAGTGGCTGAATGACACAGCGTGGAGGTGTTGGCAGCATAAGGAGACCAAATAGTGGCTGAATGGCACAGTGTGGAGGTGTTGGCAGCATGAGGACACCATACAGTGGCTTAATGGCACAGCGTGGAGGTGTTGGCAGCATGAGGACACCAAATAGTGGCTGAATGACACAGCTTGGATGAGGCTGAAGCATGAGGACACCATATAGTGGCTGAATGACACAGCGTGGAGGTGTTGGCAGCATAAGGAGACCAAATAGTGGCTGAATGGCACAGTGTGGAGGTGTTGGCAGCATGAGGACACCATACAGTGGCTGAATGGCACAGCGTGGAGGTGTTGGCAGCATGAGGACACCATATAGTGGCTGAATGGCACAGCGTGGAGGTGTTGGCAGCATGAGGACACCATATAGTGGCTGAATGGCACAGCGTGGAGGTGTTGGCAGCATGAGGACACCATATAGTGGCTGAATGGCACAGCGTGGAGGTGTTGGCAGCATAAGGACACCATGTAGTGGCTGAATGGCACAGCGTGGAGGTGTTGGCAGCCTGAAGACACCATATAGTGGCTGAATGGCCCAGCGTGGAGGTGTTGGGCATGAGGACACCATATAGTGGCTGAATGGCACAACGTGGAGGTGTTGGCAGCATGAGGACACCATATAGTGGCTGAATGGCACAGCGGGGAGGTGTTGGCAGCATGAGGACACCATATAGTGGCTGAATGGCACAGCGTGGAGGTGTTGGTAGCATGAGGACACCATATAGTGGCTGAATGGCACAGCGTGGACATGTTGGCAGCAAGACGAGACCATTTAGTGGCTGAATGGCACAGCGTGGAGTTGGCTGATGCACTAGTACACTACACACCAGGGCTTCACAATCCCTTCACAACACAATATATGACATTTTTGACAAGATTTCTCATAGGTAGCACGCGCTATCCAAAAAGTTGAAATTTCCAGACCCAGGCCCCACCTCTGCGGCATCAGGAACCCATATATTGCCTGAAGGACACAGCCTGGAGTTGGCTGATGCACCAGTACACAGTACACAATTTTTGAAATGTTTTAAAGAAATACCTTTGTGTCAGAACAAGCGCATATCCATCAGTTCACAAGACTCTATAATGCAGGACGGTGGACCACCCAAAGACATTCTTCTCAAAAATAATAAACCACACAATGTTTGATTTTTTTTTACAAAAACTAAGTCAATATGTGTGTAAGCGCATCTGTCTCCAAAAGATCAGATCACCAAAGGACTTTTTTCGCCCAAAATGATGAAGCAGAGTTAATCCCTGTCCGTATTTTTAATTATTATTTTTTTTTTCATAAAAAAATCACACGCAACAAGCGTTCCGTTGTGTAACGATTAGCATTCTGGAAAATTCAATTTTATTACCGATAAAATTAACAGTAAATTAAAAAAAAAAACACTACCCAAGAGTGTTTAATTACCCCATACATTACACCAGGAGCAGTCAGGAGTAGGCCTCAGCAGTACCCAAGAGGCTTTAATAACCCCCTACCTTTGCACGATCAATTGCGAGATCGAGCAATACAAGGTGTGTTATGCCCTCAGATCTCCGGGGCCACAGGCGCGCTCCACTGAACGGATGTAGCACCCGCAATCCAAAAATTTTAAATTCCCAGACCCAGGCCCCACCTCAGCGGCATCCGGAATCCATAGATTGCCTGAAAGACACAGCCTGGAGTTGGCTGATGCACGAGTACACACCCGGGCTTCACAATCCACCCCAAAAAATGCAAAATTTTATTGAAATTGTCTGACAAAATACCTGTTTTTTTTTAAAATAAGCACATATACAGCAGTTCAGAAGACTCTATAATGCAGGACGGTGGACCACCAAAAGACATTCTTCTCAAAAATAATAAACCACACAATGTTTGAAATTTGGTAAAAAAAATTATTACATGTGTGTAAGCGCATCTGTCTCCAAAAGATCAGATCACAAAAGGATTATAATTGCCAAAAATGATTAAGCAGAGTTAATCCCTCTCCATATATATATATATATATATATATATATATATATATATATATTTTTTTTTCATTAAAAAATCACACGCAACAAGCGTTCCGTTGTGTAACGGTTAGCATTCTGCAAATTTCAATTTTATTACTGATAAAATTATCAGTAAATTTAACAATAACACTACCCAAGAGTGTTTAATTACCCCATACATTGCACCAGGAGCAGTCAGGAGTAGGCCTCAGCAGTACCCAAGAGGCTTTAATAACCCCTTACCTTGCCCAATCAATTGCGAGATCGAGCAATAACAGGTGTGTTATGGCCTCAGATGTCCTGGGCCGCACTAGCACTCCACTGAACAGATTAGCGTGTCTATCTTTCAAGGACAGGTGCGTGTTGCACTCTGAAACCAGTTCGTGATAGGAATCTGGGATTGCAATTATTTAACCTTAAAACGAGGAATTACCAGTAAGTGAGGGTCATAAGCTGGCGTTGATTAAGTCCCTGCCCTTTGTACACACCGCCCGTCGCTATAAGCGATTGGATTAGTTAGTGAGTTGGTTAGTGACGTCCTCGGATCGGCCCAGGCGGGGTAGGCCCTGGAAGAGTGCCGAGAATTTAATGATCATTGTTGAAATTTGCATTAAGCATGTATTCAGCTACTGCTAAACTTCAAAAAATTATAGGCCCAAGGCCTGAGGCACCAGGGAGGCAAGTAGTTTGTGAAAGACACAGAATGAGTCTGGAGCAGTCATTTGCAGTACCCAAGAGGGTTTCATAACCCCTTACATTTAAAGATCAATGTTGACATTTGCATTAAGCATGTATTAACCCCTTAAGGACGCAGGACGTAAATGTACGTCCTGGTGCGGTGGTACTTAACGCACCAGGACGTACATTTACGTCCTGTGCATAACCGCGGGCATCGGAGCGATGCCCGTGTCATGCGCGGCTGATCCCGGCTGCTGATCGCAGCCAGGGACCCGCCGGCAATGGCCGACGCCCGCGATCTCGCGGGCGTCGACCATTAACCCCTCAGGTGCCGGGATCAATACAGATCCCGGCATCTGCGGCAGTGCGTGATTTAAATGAACGATCGGATCGCCCGCAGCGCTGCTGCGGGGATCCGATCATTCAGAACGCCGCACGGAGGTCCCCTCACCTGCCTCCTTCTGGCTCCCGGCGTCTTCTGCTCTGGTCTGAGATCGAGCAGACCAGAGCAGAAGATAACCGATAACACTGATCTGTTCTATGTCCTATACATAGAACAGATCAGTATTAGCAATCATGGTATTGCTATGAATAGTCCCCTATGGTGACTATTCAGGTGTAAAAAAAAATTTAAAAAAATGTCAAAGTAAAAAAAAAATCCCCTCCCCCAATAAAAAAGTAAAACGTCCTATTTTACCCCCAAAAAGCGTAAAAAATTAATTTTATAAACATATTTGGTATCGCCGCATGCGTAAATGTCCGAACTATTAAAATTAAATGTTAATGATTCGTACGGTGAACGGCGTGAAGGAAAAAAAAAAGTCCAAAATGGCAACTTTTTTAATACATTTTATCAAAGAAAAAATTATAAAAAATGTATTAAAAGTTTTTTATATACAAATGTGGTATCAAAAAAAAGTACAGATCATGGCGCAAAAAATGAGCCCTCATACCGTCGCTTATACGGAAAAATAAAAAAGTTAGAGGTCATCAAAATAAAGGGATTATAAACGTACTAATTTGGTTAAAAAGTTTGTGATTTTTTTTAAGCACAACAATAATATAAAAGTATGTAATAATGGGTATCATTTTAATCGTATTGACCCTCAGAATAAAGAACACATGTCATTTTTACCGTAAATTGTACGGCGTGAAAACGAAACCTTCCAAAATTAGAAAAATTGCGTTTTTCTTTTTAATTTCCCCACAAAAATAGTGTTTTTTGGTTGCGCCATACATTTTATGATATAATGAGTTATGTCAATACAAAGGACAACTGGTTGCGCAAAAAACAAGCCCTCATACTAGTCTGTGGATGAAAATATAAAAGAGTTATGATTTTTAGAAGGCAAGGAGGAAAAAATTAAAACGTCCTTAAGGGGTTAAACTACTGCTAAACATCAAAAAATTATAGGCCCAAGGCCAGAAGCATCAGTTTTCCCCATATTAGGAGCATAGTTGTCCCCCAGATTAGGCAGCATAGATGTCCCCCAGATTAGGCAGCATAGATGTCACCCAGATTAGGAGCATAGTTGTCCCCCAGATTAGGCAGCATAGATGTCCACCAGATTAGGAGCATAGTTGTCCCCCAGAGTAGGCAGCATAGATGTCCCCCCGATTAGGAGCATAGTTGTCCCCCAGAGTAAGCAGCATAGATGTCCCCCAGATTAGGAGCATAGTTGTCCCCCAGATTAGGCAGCATAGATGTCCCCCAGATTAGGAGCATAGATGTCCCCCAGATTAGGCAGCATAGATGTCCCCCAGATTAGGAGCATAGTTGTCCCCCAGAGTAGGCAGCATAGATGTCCCCCAGATTAGGAGCATAGTTGTCCCCCAGATTAGGCAGCATAGATGCCCCCCAGATTAGGAGCATAGTTGTCCCCCAGAGTAGGCAGCATAGATGTCCCCCAGATTAGGAGCATAGTTGTCCACCAGATTAGGAGCTTAGTTGTCCCCCAGATTAGGAGCATAGTTGTCCCCCAGATAAGGAGCATAGTTGTCCCCCAGATTAGGCAGCATAGATGTCCCCCAGATTAGGAGCATAGTTGTCCCCCAGATTAGGCAGCATAGTTGTCCCCCAATTAGCGCGGGCCGGTCAGAGCCAATCAAAGGGCCGTATGTGGCAAGCGGGCCGTACAATGCCCAGGTCTGCCCCAGAGAGTTTCATAACCAACCACAATAGAGAAAATTTTGTTGTAGGAGCATGGTCAATCTACTCAGACCCATCTGTCGTTGGTGGCTGGAAATCCTGGCTGATCCATCCCTGATTCATCTTGACAAACGTCAGTCTCTTCACATTTTTAGTGGACAGACGAGTTCGCCTTGGGGTGACTATGGCCCCGGCCGCACTAAACACCCGCTCTGATGGCACACTACTGGCCGGGCAGGACAGCTTTTCCAGGGCAAACTCCGCTAGTTGCGGCCATAAATCGAGTTTGGCTGCCCAGAAGTCCAGCGGATCTTCAACGGTTGTCTGCAGGGTCACGTCGAGGTAAGCCAACGCCTGCTGGTTCAGGTCCTGCTCCATGTCCACCTGCTGCTGATGAGTAGCTTCACTATGCGGCTGAAGGAAGCTACTCATCAGGGACTGTAGACTCAGGCTGCTGCTGATTGAGCCGGTACTGCTCCTGCCACCCCTCCCCAGCAGCCGTGGCAGTGGAAGGTGAGCGCCGAGGGCCCCCCGAGTCAGACCTGCGAGTGGATGGACCATGTGGCCGATAGGCATTGGCCAACCGACTATGTAGTGTTACGCCGAGCGCTCCGGGTCCCCGTTCCTCCCCGGAGCGCTCGCCTCATCCTCGTTGCTGCAGCGCCCCGGTCAGATCCACTGACCGGGTGCGCTGCGGTACCGCCTCCAGCCGGGATGCGATTCGCGATGCGGGTGGCGCCCGCTCGCGATGCGCACCCCGGTCCCCGTACCTGACTCGCTCTCCGTCGGTCCTGTCCCGGCGCGCGCGGCCCCGCTCCCTAGGGCGCGCGCGCGCCGGGTCTCTGCGATTTAAAGGGCCACTGCGCCGCTGATTGGCGCAGTGGTTCTAATTAGTGTGTTGCCCTTGTGCCTAGTGAAAGCGTTCCCTTGTTTGTTCCTAGCCCGTGTTCCAGACCTCCTGCCGTTGCCCCTGACTACGATCCTTGCTGCCTGCCCCGACCTTCTGCTACGTCCGACCTTGCCTTTGTCTACTCCCTTGTACCGCGCCTATCTTCAGCAGTCAGAGAGGTTGAGCCGTTGCTAGTGGATACGACCTGGTCACTACCGCCGCAGCAAGACCATCCCGCTTTGCGGCGGGCTCTGGTGAAAACCTGTAGTGACTTAGAACCGGTCCACTAGCACGGTCCTCGCCAATCCCTCTCTGGCACAGAGGATCCACCTCCTACCAGCCGGGATCGTGACAGTAGATCCGGCCATGGATTCCGCTGAGGTGCCGCTGTCAAGTCTTGCCGACATTTTCACGATGATCACCCAACAAAATCACCAGCTGGCATACTTGTCCTCCGTGAAACAGCAACTGAAGTCACAGTTACAGCAGCTGCTGTCACTGACACAGCAGCTGCAACTGCAACAACCATCTCCTCCGCCGTCTCCTGCAACTCCTCCGCAGCGTCCGGCCATGGATTCCGCTGAGGTGCCGCTGTCAAGTCTTGCCGACATTTCCACGATGATCACCCAACAAAATCACCAGCTGGCATACTTGTCCACCGTGACACAGCAACTGAAGTCACAGTTACAGCAGCTGCTGTCACTGTCACAGCAGCTGCAACTGCAACAACCATCTCCTCCGCCGGCTCCTGCAACTCCTCCGCAGCAACCGGCCGCTCCTAACCCCTGCTTGTCCCTGCCGGACAAATTTGATGAGGACTCTAGACTCTGCCGTGGTCTCCTTTCTGGAAAGGCCTTGTCTGGGGCCACACCACTCTGGGACCGCAATGATCCTGCCACAGCCACAGTCCAGTCCTTCTTCGCTGAGGTCCGTGGTGTCTTCGAGGAGCCTGCCCGAGCTTCTTCTGCCGAGACTGCCCTGCTGAACCTGGCCCAGGGTGTTTCTTCCGTTGGCGAGTACGCCATTCAGTTCCGTGCTCTTGCTTCCGAGTTGTCCTGGAATAGTGAGGCTCTCTGCGCGACCTTTAAAAAAGGCCTATCCAGCAACATTAAAGATGTTCTGGCCGCACGAGAGACTCCTGCTAACCTACATGAACTCATTCATCTTGCCACTCGCATTGACATGCGTTTTTCCGGATGGCGTCTGGAGCTCCGCCTGGATATGGACTTTGTTCGCACGAGGCGTTTTTTCTCCCCGGCTCCTCTCTCCTCTGGTCCTCTGCAAACCGTTCCTGTGCCTCCCGCCGTGGAGGCTATGCAAGTTGACCGGTCTCGCTTGACACCTCAAGAGAGGACACGACGCCGCATGGAGAATCTTTGCCTGTACTATGCCGGTACCGAACACTTCCTGAAGGATTGTCCTATCCGTCCTCCCCGCCTGGAAAGACGTACGCTGACTCCGCACAAAGGTGACACAGTTCTTGATGTCAACTCTGCTTCTCCACGCCTTACTGTGCCTGTGCGGATATCTTCCTCTACCTTCTCCTTCTCTACTATGGCCTTCTTGGATTCCGGATCTGCAGGAAATTTTTTTTTGGCCTCTCTTATCAACAGGTTCAACGTCCCTGTGACCAGTCTCGCCGGACCCCTCTACATCAATTGTGTTGACAATGGAAGATTGGACTGTGCCGTGCGTTACCGCACGGAACCCCTCCTAATGTGCATCGGACCTCATCACAAAAAAATTGAGTTTTTTTTCCTCAGGTTCTTTGGCCCCAAGAAGAGGGGGAGACCCAAGGGGGGGGGTACTGTTACGCCGAGCGCTCCGGGTCCCCGTTCCTCCCCGGAGCGCTCGCCTCATCCTCGTTGCTGCAGCGCCCCGGTCAGATCCACTGACCGGGTGCGCTGCGGTACCGCCTCCAGCCGGGATGCGATTCGCGATGCGGGTGGCGCCCGCTCGCGATGCGCACCCCGGTCCCCGTACCTGACTCGCTCTCCGTCGGTCCTGTCCCGGCGCGCGCGGCCCCGCTCCCTAGGGCGCGCGCGCGCCGGGTCTCTGCGATTTAAAGGGCCACTGCGCCGCTGATTGGCGCAGTGGTTCTAATTAGTGTGTTGCCCTTGTGCCTAGTGAAAGCGTTCCCTTGTTTGTTCCTAGCCCGTGTTCCAGACCTCCTGCCGTTGCCCCTGACTACGATCCTTGCTGCCTGCCCCGACCTTCTGCTACGTCCGACCTTGCCTTTGTCTACTCCCTTGTACCGCGCCTATCTTCAGCAGTCAGAGAGGTTGAGCCGTTGCTAGTGGATACGACCTGGTCACTACCGCCGCAGCAAGACCATCCCGCTTTGCGGCGGGCTCTGGTGAAAACCTGTAGTGACTTAGAACCGGTCCACTAGCACGGTCCTCGCCAATCCCTCTCTGGCACAGAGGATCCACCTCCTACCAGCCGGGATCGTGACATGTAGAAGCTCCCTGAAGTAGGTTAGTTTGTCCTCCCTCTCAGTGGGTGTAAAAAAGGCCCCCATTCTGGGCCGGTAGCGAGGGTCTAATAAGGTGGAGATCCAGAAGTCATTGCGCTGACGAATTTTGACAATTCGGGGGTCACTACGCAAGCAACTCAGCATGCATCGTGCCATTTGTGACAGTGACTCGCTGGGACTACCTGCCTCCATCTCCACTGCATACTGCCACGGTGTGTCTGGGTCCTCTGTCTCGCCTCCCTCGTAATAACCCTCCAGCTCCTCTGGCTGCTCCTGCTCCTCCTCTCCTGTCCAATGACCAGAAACACTGGCCATCTCATCCACCGTAAACTGTGCTCCGCTCTGCCCCTCATCATCCTCCTCCAATTCATCCCCCACAGGACTCATGTAGCCTTCTGATGTAGGCGCAACGTCTCCATTGCCGTGACCAGCCATGTTTTCAATCATTTTTTGGAGTAAATGTAGGAGCGGAATTACGTCGTTCATGGCGTTCACCTCGTTCACATTGAAGTTACACAGGGGAGTACTCCTATCTGCTTGTATCATCCAAAAATCCGTGATGGCTTTTCTTTGTTCGTATAGTCTGTCCAACATATGCAGGGTGGAATTCCAACGTGTGGCAACGTCACAAATGAGACTATGTTGTGGGATACCGTTCTGACGCTGCAGCTCAAGCAAAGTGTGCTTGGCGGTGTACGAGTGGCTGAAGTGCATGCACAGTTTCCTTGCCATTGTCAGGACGTCTTGCAAATGGGGTGAAGACTTGATGAACTTCTTGACAACCAGATTCAACACGTGTGCCATGCAGGGCCAATGGTTCACACTTTCTTGTCGCAGCGTGGCCACAATGTTCTTCCCATTGTCGGTCACCATGGTTCCCATTTCCAGATTTCGTGGAGTAAACCATACTCGGATTTCTTCCCTAATGAACTTCAGGAGTTCCACCACTGTGTGACTCCGTTCACCAAGACAAACCATGTGAAGGACGGCTTGACACCGCTGTGCCCTACACACGTGGTACGATGAAGGGCCACCAAGATTTTGATGTGCAGTGGAGGCCGAGGACATGGGGGAGGAGGAGGCGCACAATGTAAAAGGACCAACTGCCTGGGAGCGAGAGCGTGGAGGAGGAAGCGGTGTGACCTGTCCAAGTTGCTGTTGTGGCTGTGCAGGAACAAAATTTACCCAGTGGGCCATAAAAGACATGTATTGTCCCTGCCCGTAGCTACAGCTCCACACGTCGGCGCTGCCGTGCACTTTTGAACACACCGACAGGCTCAAGGACTGGCCCGCCTTCTCTTGTACAAACTTATGCAGGGCTGGTACTGCCTTCTTCGAAAGGAAATGACGGCTTGGGACTCTCCACCTCTGCTCGGCACAAGCCATCAATTCCCTGAAAGCTGCAGAGTCCACCAGTTGGAAAGGGAGGGACTGCAACACCAGCAACTTGGACAGGAGCACATTCAACTTCTGCGCCGTTGGATGAGTGGGCGCATACTGTTGTCTCTTGGACAAGGCTTCGCCAATCGATTGTTGGCGGAATGGCTGACTACGAGCGGAAGAAGTAGGAGCGCAAGAAGGAGGGTTTGACACAATGCTCTCTTCAGCTGAGGTGGTGGAGCCTTGGCTGGATGACGGAGGGAGCGTATGGCCACTGGGTGATGCGGCAGGCTGGACCACTACATCGGAGCCACGGTTATCCCAGGCCACTTTATGGTGGCGAATCATGTGTTGACGCAGGGCCGTGGTGCCGAGATTGGGACCCTGGCCACGCTTCACTTTCTGCCGACAGATTTTCATGTGACTACGCTAAGGTCCTCCGGATTCTTTATGAAGAACAACCACACTGCAGAGTAGCTGATTTTCCCACCCGCAGTCCGCACTATTTCACTGTTATTGGCGCCGTCTCCAGGAACCCCTGTTCCACTACCTCCCTGAATGATAGTTTGCCGCGAAGCAGGTGGTCTCCCCCTGGCACGTTTGGCTCCTGAATTTCCACTACTGCCACCACCACGCTGATTGCCAACCATGCTACCGCCTTGCTGCCTCATAGACAAAGAGCAAATCTCTTCTCCTGATGATGAAGCCCCGGCTTCTGCACCCGGCTTCCAATTGCGATCGGCTTCATCATCATCAAAAGATGTGTGCATGTCACTGATGTCCTCCTCGTGTTCCACAACAGTGTCTGCCTCAGGACCCTGAACAATTGAAACACCGCCTCCCACGTCACTCTCCGCATTACTACTTGCCCGCCTTGCGGAGCAAGCGACGCATGTCTCCTCACACTCTTGGCTGCCCATTAGCTACTGACTGTCCTCTATTACATCGTCCTCACTAAATAGTGGAGCTGAACCCAAAGCATGAGATACTTCTTTGGGAGAGGGAACAGCATAGGACAAAGGTAATGGGATTACGGGGACTGCTCCTGTGCCATGCCAACTGAGGGTTGTGTCTGAGGAACCCACCGACTCTTGACTGAGGTTGTCAGATGACGCTTGTGATGATGGGGATGAGTGTGCAAACCAATTGACGAGGAGAAATGGGTCGACGACACAACCGCTGGGTGTTAACGGGAGCTCAAGCCTATTGCTGCGGCTCCTGCTGCCACTCGCCCCAAGTCTGCTGCCAACTCTGCCTGACATATGTAGGCCTCTGCCCCTTCTCTGTGCACGTCCTGGCACTTCCCTGCCTGACATACTTAGTGCGTTTATGAGGGTATAGAACAGCAGCAGGCGATTACTTACGGCTGTCCTTTCAAAGTATATAGGCCCTAGACAGAATAACACTTACTAAATAGTACACTCCTTTGTTGCATGTATGCCCTTTGCAATGATGAGCGCACTGGTATGCGTATTTCTACGCAGAAAAAAAACTTTTTTTTTTTAAATACACCAGCAGGTGTATACTAATGTGTGGCATAGCACTGAATTTAGCACAGAGACAGAATAACAGGTAGTAAATAGTACACTACTTGGTTCTATGTATGCCCTTTGCAATGATGAGTGCACTGTTAAGCGTATTTATACGCAGAAAAAACTCTTTTTTTTATTGTATACACCCGCAGGTGTATAACGTGTGATATAACACTGAATTTAGCACAGAGACAGAGTAACAGGTGAAAAATGGTAAAAAGGCACTAAAGTCCACACTAATATGACTTATTTCTGAACAGCAGCAGGACCCAACAGTGCAGCACCACAAAAAAAAAATCCAGGGATTAAACCCTAAATTGCACTCATTGTCACACAATTTTGAGCAGCAGAAGATTTGTGGAGCAAATAAAACTAAACTCAATTGGGCTGACAAATTAGCAGATAAGATGCTTCAGAAAGTTCAGGCAGCTTGGAGATCTGTATGAGGCAGCTGACAGCTATCTACAGCTCTCTGCTGCAATGCTCAATAACGTGAATAGGAGGTTTAGCTATCAATGATCCTTCTCAGTGTTACAGCACAGCACTCTGCACTCCTGTCTTTCCCTAATGCTGATGTGACTAGCAGTTGCAGTGTAACGCTGTGGTATGAGCTATTCACACACACGCAGTCCCGTCCTCTCCATCTGACTGCATAGATGAAATGAAGAGAGGCAAGATAGCCGCCGATTATATAGGGGTTGTGACATCACAGGGGTCAGTGAATACTGATAGGCTGCATCTCACATGTGGTTCAGGGTCAGTCCTGTTACGCCGAGCGCTCCGGGTCCCCGCTCCTCCCCGGAGCGCTCGCAGCGTTCTCTCATTCGCAGCGCCCCGGTCAGACCTGCTGACCGGGTGCGCTGCGATATTACTCCCAGCCGGGATGCGATTCGCGATGCGGGACGCGCCCGCTCGCGATGCGCATCTCGGCTCCCGTTCCTGACTCGTTCCCCGTCTGTGTTGTCCCGGCGCGCGCAGCCCCGCTCCGCGGCCCCGCCCCGCGCGCGCCGGGTCTCTGCGATTTAAAGGGCCACTGCGCCACTGATTGGCGCAGCAGGCCTAATCAGTATCCTCACCTGTGCACTCCCTACTTATACCTCACTTCCCCTGCACTCTCTCGCCGGATCTTGTTGCCATTGTGCCAGTGAAAGCGTTTCCTTGTGTGTTCCTAGCCTGTGTTCCAGACCTCCTGCCGTTGCCCCTGACTACGATCCTTGCTGCCTACCCTGACTTTCTGCTACTTTCGACCTTGCTTTTGTCTACTCCCTTGTACCGCGCTTATCTCAGCAGTCAGAGAGGTTGAGCCGTTGCCGGTGGATACGACCTGGTTGCTACCGCCGCTGCAAGACCATCCCGCTTTGCAGCGGGCTCTGGTGAATACCAGTAGCAACTTAGAACCTGTCCACCGACACGGTCCACGCCAATCCCTCTCTGGCACAGAGGATCCACCTCCAGCTAGCCGAATCGTGACAGTAGATTCGGCCATGGATCCCGCTGAGGTCCCGCTGCCAGTTGTCGCTGACCTCACCACGGTGGTCGCCAAGCAGTCGCAACAGATAGCGCAACAAGGCCACCAGCTGTCTCAACTGACCGTGATGCTACAGCCGCTACTACCACAGCTTCAGCAATCATCTCCTCCGCCAGCTCCTGCACCTCCACCGCAGCGAGTGGCCGCTTCCAGCCTCCGATTATCCTTGCCGGATAAATTTGATGGGGACTCTAAGTTTTGCCGTGGTTTTCTTTTGCAATGTTCCCTGCATTTGGAGATGATGTCGGACCAGTTTCCAACTGAAAGGTCTAAGGTGGCTTTCGTAGTCAGCCTTCTGTCTGGGAAAGCCCTGTGATGGGCCACACCGCTCTGGGACCGCAATGATCCTGTCACTGCCTCTGTACACTCCTTCTTCACGGAGATTCGAAGTGTCTTTGAGGAACCTGCCCGAGCCTCTTCTGCCGAGACTGCCCTGCTGAACCTGGTCCAGGGTAATTCTTCTGTTGGCGAGTACGCCATCCAATTCCGTACTCTTGCCTCCGAATTATCCTGGAATAACGAGGCCCTCTGCGCGACCTTTAAAATCCAGTAGCATTAAAGATGTGCTGGCCGGACGAGAAATTCGTGCTAACCTGCATGAACTTATTCATCTTGCCACCCGCATTGACATGCGTTTTTCCGAAAGGCGTCAGGAGCTTCGCCAGGATATGGACTTTGTTCGCACGAGGCGGTTTCTCTTCCCGGCTCCTCTCTCCTCTGGTCCTCTGCAATCCGTTCCTGTGCCTTCCGCCGTGGAGGCTATGCAAGTTGACCAGTCTCGCTTGACACCTCAAGAGAGGACACGACGCCGCATGGAGAACCTTTGCCTGTACTGTGCCGGTACCGAACATTTCTTGAAGGATTGTCCTATCCGTCCTCCTCGCCAAGAAAGACGCACGCTGACTCCGCACAAAAAGGAGACAGCTCTTGGGGGGCGTGTCCTGCAGCGCATGGCGGCGGTCGCATAATCCCTGTGCTCCACTCTCCTCTGGGCTTGCTAGCGGCTTCATAGCGTCTGTACCTGCCTAATCTGCTCCTCACGGACTGCCACCGGTTGCGGAACTGCCTGTCAGCGGAACCATGACTCGTACAAGGGGAAACAAGAAGAAAAGCCCCATGAAACTTACGGCGTTCTTCCCCGCTGCCGAGATCACCCAAGATGTCGCGGCGGTCTTCCCGCCTCGGCAGGCTGGAGTGCCCTCTGCAAGTGGATCAGCATCACCGTCGGCGGGGAGTGCCTCTCCAGCTTCGGCCTCCTCCAGGGCAAGCAGCGATCATTACCTGGCTCCAGCATCCACGGCTCTGTCCGCTCCCGGCGGCTCTGCAGCACTGCCCGGCTCCCCTCAGGTACGACTCTCTCCTGTGCCTTCAGATAAGCAACCGCCAAGAGGTCTGTCTATGAGGGATACTGAGGGTGGTGCCCAAGCCCCACTCACAGAGCAAGTCATGAGAGGCTTATTATCAGAACTGAAACGCTCCATACAGGCTGACCTGCATACGGCGGTTACAAGCATTCAGACTGAGCTTGCTAATATAGGGCACCGTACCTCTCATATTGAGACTAAAATGGCGGAGCTCACAGCCTCGCATAATGCAGTGGTGGATGTGACTAACTCCTTGGAGGATGAGGTGCTGGCCCTTAAATTGAAGCTCGCGGATGTGGAGGACCGCTCCCGCCGTAATAACCTTAGGGTTAGAGGAGTGCCGGAGTCTGTCAAAACGCATGACCTTCATGACTACCTAACCGACTTCTTCACCTTGCTTCTTCCTCATGCCACTGCTCTTGATTTGCTCATAGACAGGGTGCACAGACTGCCCAAGCCGAAGTCTCTCCCCAGCTCTGTGCCGCGTGATGTGATTCTCCGAATGCACTTTTATCACATTAAAGACCAACTTATGCAAGCTGCTCGTACTGCCTCGGACCTGCCTGAACGATTTGCTGCCCTGCAATTATACACGGATCTCTCGGCGGCCACTCTTGCCAGGCGACGGGAATTCAGTGCTGGTGCTAAAGTGCTGCGGGAGCAGGGGATCCCCTACAAGTGGGGTTTTCCAGTCAAGATGATTGTTACTCATGAGGGCACTAAGAAAGTGGTGTCCACGCCAGCCGAGTTGGAGCGCTTATGCATTGAATGGAACTTACCTGCTACTTCACCGTCCCTGCGGCCCGCTGGAACTTCTCCCATCCCTGCAGTAGAGGAGGAATGGAGTGTGGTCACTAACCGCAAGCGAAAGAATCCTAAGTGATGTGATGGTGCTGTGATCTCTGCTCAGCATTTTTCCCTATGCTGTGTGGACTATTTGCTACTGGTTACTGCGTCTGGAACTGGTACAGTCTTTCTGGTCCTGTTTAGCCTCTTTGTGCCTTTTGCTAGGTACTTCCTAGACGGATTTCTTTCTGCAGGCCCAGCTGCGGACGTTACGATTTCTCCTGTCCCCCATTGAGGCTTACCACATGGCCTTCATTGCTCTTTGTGTTCTTGTGGTTTTCCTGTTCTTGTTCTCCCCTTTTTTGTGTTTTACCCCTGTATGTTGGTCTGTCCTGTCTAGATCATTAAGGTACATGTCCTCAAGTCCTGACGATTGTATTTGCACAAAAGAGACGAGGTTCCTAGTACTGGTGTTTATTACTGTTGAGAAGTTACTAGCGGTGACTGTGAATTTTTCTATGTCTTGCAATGGTACTTAACTTAGTCTCTATTAATGTTAAAGGATTGAACTCGCCATTTAAGCGCTCCCGTGTATGGCTTGAAGCCAAGCGCTTGCATGCCGATGTTCTCTCCCTGCAAGAAACTCATTTAAATGTAGAAGACGCCGGACGTCTAAAACATTCTAGGTACCCCCACATGTTCCACTCTCACGCCCAGCACAAGAAGAGGGGGTGGTCATTGCCATACGGGACTCGGTGGCTTTTTCTGTACAACATACTCAAATTGACACTGACGGCAGATATATAATTTTAACATGCACGCTCAATGGTGTGCAATACACGCTAGTGGCTCTGTATGCACCTAATCGCCGTCAGTGTATGTTCCTTAAATCACTCCTACGTCAGGTGGAGAAAGTGGCAAAAGTTCACATGGTACTGTTGGGTGACTTCAATATGTCAATGTGGCCGCAGATTGACACTACAGCTGTGCCCTCTAGGTCGGGCCCGACTAGCTTTTTTTCTATGATCTCTGCCTTTGGGTTGTATGATGCGTGGAGGGTGACCCATCCTACTGAAAAAGACTTTACATTTTATTCTACTGCACATAGGACCTACTCCCGCATAGATTACACCTTGGTGTCTAGATCTCTGCTCCCTTTGATAGCACAAACTACGATCATGCCGTTGGAGTGGTCTGATCACTCCCCCATTAGTATCTCTATCAGGGAGGCGTACACACACCATCCAGCTTCGGTCTGGCGACTTAACCCCATGATCTTGCACAATCCTGAGTATGCTGAGGCCACAGCTGCAGTTATCCCCGCCTTTTTCCAGATTAATGATGATAGATCTGTGGCCGACACTACCTTGTGGTGCGCCTTTAAGGCTACCATTAGGGGCCATTTCATTAGCCAGACGTCACATGAGCGAAAAGTGAGAGTGTCCAGGACTTTGCAACTGCAACAGAGGATAGCTGAGTTACATAGACATAACAAAGAATGCTTCTCACCTGCTACTGCTGCTGACCTCACACGGCTACATGCTGAACTACACGCCTTGTCTTTACACTCCCACGAGTTGGCACTTAGAAGACTTAAAATGACATACTATTGGCAGGGAAATAAGACGAGCTCTACATTAGCCAAGCAGTTGAAGAAGAAGATGGCTAGGTCCAGAATAGCTTACCTGACTAACCCGCAAGGTGTCAAACTTACTGACCCGAAGGGAATGGCTGATTGCTTCGCTGGTTACTATGGCAACTTATACAACCTACGCCAGGACCCCTTGACACACCAACCATCTGCTGACACTATCTCTTCATTCCTTTCTTCTGTATCTCTGCCCACTCTGTCACCTGACCAGGCAGAAGACCTTAGTAGGCCTTTCATGGAGGAGGAGGTGGTTTCTTGTATCCGCTCCCTCAAAAAGGGCAAGTCACCGGGACCAGATGGTCTCCTGAATGACTTTTATAAGAGGTTCGACACGCTGGTTGCCCCCTATCTAAACAGGGTCTTCAACAATATTAGTGACTCCGGTCAGCCCCCAAAAGAGATGTTAGAGGCCTTGATAGTCACCATCCCTAAAGAGGGTAAACCCCCTGATGACCCGAGTAGTTATAGGCCCATCTCGCTGCTTAACAGTGATATCAAGCTATACGCTATGGTGTTGGCATCCCGACTTAACATCTATCTCCCTTCCCTTGTGAATAAAGACCAGGTAGGCTTTGTGCAGCGACGTCAGACCCTAGATGGCACGAGACGCCTTCTGAGCCTGATTACTAAGGCCCGCGCTGATCGGACGCCTTCTCTGCTCCTTTCCTTGGATGCGAAGAAGGCGTTCGATCGGGTTCACTGGGGATACCTGCGAGCGGTTCTCCTTAAATTTTGCATTCCTCCTGCATTTGGGCGAGCGATCATGGCCCTCTACACCTTACCTTCGGCGAGAGTGTTCTCGTCCGGTGCCCTCTCTGAGGGATTTTCCCTGACTAATGGGACGAGACAAGGGTGCCCCCTGTCCCCAATAATTTTTACCCTTGTTATGGAGCCGTTTGCACAACGGGTTAGAGAATCTCCCGTTATCACCGGCATTAGAGTGGGCCCCACGAATGACCGAATCGGCCTCTTTGCCAATGACGTTATCCTGTGCC
The DNA here is from genome assembly GCF_029499605.1 of Hyla sarda. Lineage (NCBI taxonomy): Eukaryota > Metazoa > Chordata > Amphibia > Anura > Hylidae > Hyla > Hyla sarda. The sequence goes on along the minus strand of NC_079189.1, from coordinate 254,416,853 downwards.
TCTCCCGTCCTCAAATCTCCCTACCAGCTGTGATGGAGATACTTGAGAACTTCAGCCACGCTAGCTATTACAAACTGAATGCTTCTAAGTCCAATATCTTGGCACTTAACATACCTGTAGACTTGGAGAATAGACTGAAAGCGCAATTTCCCTTTAGGTGGGCTTCAGAGAAGATACCTTACTTGGGCATATCATTAACCCCCCATCCCAACAACCTAGTGGCAGTGAACTTTTCCACCTTGAAGGCACAAATTGGGAAAGATATGGAACAGTATAATTCGCTCCCTATCTCCTGGGCGGGGAGGATAGCCACGGCTAAAATGATGGTATTACCCAGAATTCTATACTTCTTTAGGAATTTGCCGGTGATAGTACCAGCCTTCTATATTGCACAACTCCAGAGGATGGTACTCCGCTTTATATGGTCAGGGAAGAGATCCAGGGTTAGAGCAGCCTTACTGTATCAGTCTGTGGAGAGGGGGGGGTATGGGAGTCCCAAATATTAGGGCTTACTACCAGGCGGTTATATTAGATCAATTGAAGAAGTGGTGGTGGCAGGTGGAATCGCCACATTGGGTGGATATTGAAGCATCTCTTCTGTCCTCTCCTTCACTTTTCTATTTCCTATGGACTCTCCGCTTCAACTCTACCTCTTCGCCCTCTTCTCCCTACACTACGATAGCAGCTGCAATCAGACAGTGGAGTAGGTCTGCAGTATGCAATAGATTACTCCCCCCTAGAATAAGCCTGGTTCCTGTGGAGGCAATCGGTCTTCACCTTCCAGACATTGACTTTCGACACTGGGTGACTAGAGGTATCAGATTCCTTTCTGACATAGTCGATGGAGATGGCCTGCTTCCTTTCTCCACGATAGTTGCTAGATATGGGATCCCTAATAAGGACTTTTTTCTATATCTTAGACTGAGACATTTTATGCACTCCCTACAGTGGCCGGTGGTTCCCCTTAAAACGACTTACGAATCCCATTTCCTGGATGGGGGGACGTTTCGGAAAGGCATTACTATTGGATACTCTGAGATAGTGAGATTAGATCGCCCGGAGCGTTACCCCTTTCAGGACAAATGGGAGCGGGACTTGAATATGACATTCTCCTCCGAACAGTGGGAGCTAGCATTTTCTTTACCTAAAAAACACTCTAGGTGTGCTTCTCACTTTGAGGCTTCCCGCAAGCTCCTGTATAGATGGTACTACACCCCAGTCAGATTCCCGTTAGTACAGCCATTGTGTTGGAGATGCAGGGCAGCGGAGGGGTCGCTGTTGCATGTCTGGTGGTCCTGCCCCAAATTGCGACCGTTCTGGGAGCAAGTGAGGAGCCTGCTTGCCTCCTTACTCACGGTTCCCTTCCCATGGGGTCCGGAGGTGGCCCTGTTGACTCTGGATGTAGAATTGTTGCTTCCTAAACACATTACGATCTTGTTTCAGGTTCTCACTGTGGCTCGAACGGCGATTGCTAGGTGCTGGAAGTCAACAGACATTCCTGCCCTCCCAGCCATTAAAGCAGAAATACGCAATAACCTCACCCTTGAGGGCCTCATAGCTAAACGATTAGGACTTTCTAAACAACGTATTGATGTGTGGTTTACTTGGATTGAACAGTTGTAGTGCCGTGCATTACGATTTTTGTATTGCTCTCCTGTAACCCTATGTTTTTTTTGCACCTTATGTATATTTGCATAACTGCATACACCTTGAAGATTTCACATTGGATGGACCGTATTACTCTCCCTGTTTTCTTATTTGTGTTCCTTGTTGGAAATAATAAAACCAAAATAAAGTTTAAAAAAAAAAAAAAAAAAAGGAGACAGCTCTTGATGTGAACTCTGCTTCTCCACGTCTTACTGTGCCTGTGCGGATGTCTTCTTCTACCTTCTCCTTCTCTGCTATGGCCTTCTTGGATTTCGAATCTGCAGGAAATTTTATTTTGGCCTCTCTCATCAACAGGTTCAACATTCCGGTGACCAGTCTCGCCAGACCCCTCTACATCAACTCTGTTAATAATGAAAGATTGGATTGTACCGTGCGTTACCGCACGGAACCTCTCTTAATGTGCATCGGATCCCATCACGAAAAAATTGAATTTTTGGTCCTCTCTAACTTCACTTCAGAAATTCTTCTTGGATTACCGTGGCTTCAACGCCATTCCCCAACCCTTGATTGGACCACAGGGGAAATCAAGAACTGGGGTACTTCTTGCCACAAGGACTGTCTTAAACCGGCTCCCAGTACTCACAGTCGAGACCCTGTAGTTCCCCCGGTATCTGGTCTTCCCAAGGCCTATCTGGATTATGCTGATGTTTTTTGCAAAAAACAAGCAGAGACTTTGCTTCCTCACAGGCCTTATGACTGTCCTATTGACCTCCTCCCGGGTACTACTCCACCCCGGGGCAGAATCTATCCTCTGTCTGCTCCGGAAACTCAAGCCATGTCGGAATACATCCAGGAGAACTTAAAAAAGGGGTTTATCCGCAAGTCCTCCTCTCCTGCCGGAGCTGGATTTTTTTTGTCTCCAAAAAAGACGGCTCCCTACGCCCTTGCATTGATTACCGCGGACTTAATAAAATCACTGTAAAAAAACGCTACCCCCTACCTCTTATCTCGGAACTCTTTGACCGCCTACGAGGCGCCCACATCTTTACCAAGCTGGACTTAAGAGGTGCTTATAATCTCATCCGCATCAGGGAGGGGGGACCAGAGATGGACACTTTGAGTATCTGGTTATGCCCTTTGGCCTTTGCAACGCCCCTGCCGTCTTCCAAGACTTTGTAAATGAAATTTTTCGTGATCTTCTATATACCTGTGTTGTGGTTTACCTGGACGATATTCAGATTTTTTCTACCAACTTAGAAGAACACCGCCAGCATGTCCGCTTGGTTCTTCAGAGACTTCGGGACAATCAACTTTATGCCAAAATGGAAAAATGTCTCTTTGAATGTCAGTCTCTTCCTTTCCTAGGATACTTAGTCTCTGGCCAGGGACTACAAATGGACCCAGATAAACTATCTGCCGTATTAGATTGGCCACGCCCCTCCGGACTCCGTGCTATCCAACATTTTTTGGGGTTCACCAATTATTACAGACAATTTATTCCACACTTTTCCACTATTGTGGCTCCTATCGTGGCTCTAACCAAGAAAAACGCCAATCCTAAGTCCTGGTCTCCTCAAGCGGAAGACGCATTTAAACATCTCAAGTCTGCCTTTTCTTCTGCTCCCGTACTCTCCAGACCTGACCCATCTAAACCCTTCTTATTGGAGGTAGACGCCTCCTCGGTGGGAGCTGGAGCAGTTCTTCTACAAAAAAAATTCTTCCGGCATGCTATTACTTGTGGGTTTTTTTCTAAGACCTTCTCTCCGGCGGAGAAAAACTACTCCATTGGTGATCGAGAATTACTGGCCATAAAATTGTCGCTTGAGGAATGGAGGCACCTGCTGGAGGGATCCAAATATCCAGTTATTATATACACTGACCGCAAGAATCTCTCTTATCTCCAGTCTGCCCAACAGCTGAACCCTCGCCAGGCTAGGTGGTCGTTGTTCTTTGCCCGTTTTAACTTTGAAATCCATTTTTGCCCTGCTGACAAGAACATTAGGGCCGATGCCCTCTCTCGTTCTTCAGATGCCTCTGAAGTGGAAGCCTCTCCGCAACACATCATTCCTCCGGACTGTTTGATCTCCACTTCTCCAGCTTCCATCAGACAAACTCCTCCAGGGAAGACCTTCGTTTCTCCACGCCAGCGCCTCGGGATTCTCTAGTGGGGACACTCCTCCCACCTCGCAGGCCATGCTGGCATAAAAAAATCCCTTCAACTCATCTCTCGATTTTATTGGTGGCCTACTCTGGAGACTGATGTTGTTGATTTCGTGCGGGCTTGTACTGTCTGTGCCCGGGATAAGACTCCTCGCCAGAAGCCTGCTGGTCTCCTTCATTCTCTGCCTGTTCCTGAACAACCTTGGTCACAGATTGGTATGGACTTTATTACTGACTTGCCTTTATCCCGTGGCAACACAGTTGTTTGGGTGGTATTTGATCGATTCTCCTAGATGGCACATTTTATCCCTCTTCCAGGCCTTCCTTCGGCGCCTCAGTTGGCAAAGCAATTTTTTATACACATTTTTCGCCTTCACGGGTTGCCCATGCATATCGTCTCGGATAGAGGCGTTCAATTTGTGTCTAAATTCTGGAGGGCCCTCTGTAAGCAGCTCAAGATCAAATTAAACTTCTCTTCTTCTTATTATCCCCAATCCAATGGGCAAGTAGAAAGAATTAATCAGGTCCTGGGTGACTATTTGCGACATTTTGTTTCCTCCCGCCAGGATGACTGGGCAGATCTTCTACCATGGGCCGAATTCTCATACAACTTCAGAGTCTCCGAATCTTCTGCTAAATTCCCATTCTTCGTGGTGTACGGCCGTCACCCTCTTCCTCCCCTCCCCACTCCCATGCCCTCTGGTTTGCCCGCTGTTGATAAAGTGACTCGAGACCTTTCCACCATATGGAAAGAAACCCAAAATTCTCTTTTACAGGCTTCATCCCGGATGAAAAAATTTGCTGATAAGAAAAGAAGAACTCCCCCCATTTTTGCTCCCGGAGACAAGGTATGGCTCTCCGCTAAGTATGTCCGCTTTCGTGTCCCCAGTTATAAACTGGGACCACGCTATCTTGGTCCTTTCAAAATCAAGTGCCAGATCAACCCTGTCTCTTACAAACTCCTTCTTCCTCCTTCTCTCCGTATTCCCAATGCCTTCCATGTATCTCTCCTTAAACCACTCATCCTTAACCGCTTCTCTCCCAAAGTTGTTTCTCCCACTCCAGTTTCCGGTTCATCTGACGTCTTTTCGGTGAAGGAGATTCTAGCATCCAAGACGGTCAGAGGTAAAAGATTCTTCTTGGTTGACTGGGAGAATTGTGGCCCAGAGGAGAGATCTTGGGAACCTGAGGACAACATCCTGGACAAAAGTCTTATCCTCAGGTTCTCAGGCTCCAAGAAGAGGGGGAGACCCAAGGAGGGGGGTACTGTTACGTCGAGCGCTCCGGGTCCCCGCTCCTCCCCGGAGCGCTCGCAGCGTTCTCTCATTCGCAGCGCCCCGGTCAGACCTGCTGACCGGGTGCGCTGCGATATTACTCCCAGCCGGGATGCGATTCGCGATGCGGTACGCGCCCGTTCGCGATGCGCATCTCGGCTCTCGTACCTGACCCGTTCCCCGTCTGTGTTGTCCCGGCGCGCGCGGCCACGCTCCTTAGGGCGCGCGCGCGCCGGGTCTCTGTGATTTAAAGGGCCACTGCGCCACTGATTGGCGCAGCAGGCCTAATCAGTATCCTCACCTGTGCACTCCCTACTTATACCTCACTTCCCCTGCACTCCCTCGCCGGATCTTGTTGCCATTGTGCCAGTGAAAGCGTTTCCTTGTGTGTTCCTAGCCTGTGTTCCAGACCTCCTGCCGTTACCCCTGACTACGATCCTTGCTGCCTGCCCTGACCTTCTGCTACGTCCGACCTTGCTTTTGTCTACTCCCTTGTACCGCGCTTATCTCAGCAGTCAGAGAGGTTGAGCCGTTGCCGGTGGATACGACCTGGTTGCTACCGCCGCTGCAAGACCATCCCGCTTTGCGGAGGGCTCTGGTGAATACCAGTAGCAACTTAGAACCGGTCCACAGACACGGTCCACGCCAATCCCTCTCTGGCACAGAGGATCCACCTCCAGCTAGCCGAATCGTGACAAGCCCGCCTACCTTCATTCCCGCCACTGTTTCCTGCCCTCCCATAATCCCTTGCCCCATGTACTCACATGTGGATCCGCCATCTTAGGTCTCCAATAGGCTGGAACTGTCACGATTCGGCTTACAGGTTGTGGATCCACTGTGTCAGCGAGGGATTGGCGTGGACCGTGCCGGTGGACCGGTTCTAAGAGGCTACTGGTGTTCACCAGAGCCCGCCGCAAAGCGGGATGGTCTTGCTGCGGCGGTAGCAACCAGGTCGTATCCACTAGCAACAGCTCAACCTCGCTGACTGCTGAGAAGGCGTGGGACAGAAGGGCTAGGCAGAGGCAAGGTCAGACGTAGCAGAAGGTCGGGGCAGGCGGCAAGGTTCGTAGTCAATATGGATAGCAGGAGATCTGGTAACACAGGCTTTGGACGACACTAAACGCTTTCACTGGCACAAGGCAACAAGATCCGGCAAGGGAGTGCAGGGGAAGTGAGGTGATATAGCCAGGGAGCAGGTGGAAGCTAATCAGGCTAATTGGGCCAGGCACCAATCATTGGTGCACTGGCCCTTTAAGTCTCAGAGAGCTGGCGCGTGCGCCCTAGAGAGCGGAGCCGCGCGCGCCAGCACATGACAGCCGGGGACCGGGACGGGTAAGTGACTTGGGATGCGATTCGCGAGCGGGCGCGTCCCGCTATGCGAATCGCATCCCCGCCGGCAATGTCAGTGCAGCGCTCCCAGTCAGTGGGTCTGACCGGGGCGCTGCAGGGAGAGAGACGCTGTGAGCGCTCCGGGGAGGAGCAGGGACCCTGAGCGCTCGGCGTAACAGTACCCCCCCCCTTAGGTCTCCCCCTTTTTTTGTCCGGCAACTGCTTCACATGGGACGAGGACACCGGGAGTGAATGTAGGGTTTCCTCAAAGGCAGGCAGTACAGCAGGAGGGGGAATGGGGAGGGAGGGCAGAGGGTGAAGCTTGGCACGGGGCAGGGTGTCACCAGGACGGGGGCCACGAGGAGGCAAGTCACAGTCCTGATAAGCCTTGGGGAGACCAGGTGTAGGAGGAGGCACTGAGGCTTGCCTGACGGAACTGGGAGGGGAGGAGAGGCATTTCTTGTGGCAAGCAGAGCCCCAATTCTTGATCTCCCCGGTGGTCCAGTCAAGGGTGGGAGAATGAAGCTGGAGCCATGGCAGACCGAGGAGGACTTCAGAGGTGCAGTTGGGAAGGACGAAAAATTCAATCTTTTCGTGATGGGGTCCAATGCACATTAAGAGGGGTTTTGTGCGGTAACGCACGGTGCAATCCAATCTAACTCCGTTGACCGCGGAAATGTAGAGCGGCTTGACGAGACGGGTCACCGGGATGCAGAACTTATTCACCAAAGACTCCAGAATAAAATTCCCAGAGGCACCAGAGTCCAAGCAGGTGGCCTGCTTGGACTCTGGTGCCTCTGGGAATTTTATTCTGGAGTCTTTGGTGAATAAGTTCTGCATCCCGGTGACCCGTCTCGTCAAGCCGCTCTACATTTCCGCGGTCAACGGAGTTAGATTGGATTGCACCGTGCGTTACCGCACAAAACCCCTCTTAATGTGCATTGGACCCATCACGAAAAGATTGAATTTTTCGTCCTTCCCAACTGCACCTCTGAAGTCCTCCTCGGTCTGCCATGGCTTCAGCTTCATTCTCCCACCCTTGAGAGGGAGGAGTTGGCAGAAGGAGAAATCCGCACGGGCACCGTGAGACGTGGAGAAGCAGACTTCGTACCAAGAGACGCCACACCCACGTGAGCTGGGTGCGTGCGTGCGTTTCCTAGACGTGGAGGACGAATAGGGCAATCCACCAAGAAATGTTCGGTACTGGCACAGTACAGACAAAGATTTTCTTCCCTACGGCGATTCCTCTCTTCCTGGGTCAGGCGAGACCGATCCACTTGCATGGCCTCCTCGGCGGGAGGCACAGGCATAGATTTCAAAGGATACTGTGGGAGAGGTGCCCAGAGATCTAGGTCTTTTTCCTGGCGGAGCTCCTGGTGTCTCTCAGAAAAACGTATGTCAATGCGGGTGGCCAAATGGACAAGTTCTTGCAGGTTGGCAGGAATCTCTCGTGCGGCCAGCACATCCTTGATGTTACTGGATAGGCCTTTTTTAAAGGTCGTGCAGAGAGCCTCGTTATTCCAAGATTATTCGGAAGCGAGAGTACGAAATTGGATGGCGTACTCGCCTACTGAAGAATTACCCTGGACCAGGTTCAGCAGGGCAGTCTCGGCAGAAGAAGCTCGGGCTGGTTCCTCGAAGACACTACGGACTTCGGCGAAGAAGGACTGGACTGTGGCTGTGGCAGGATCATTGCGGTCCCAGAGCGGTGTGGCCCAAGACAAGGCCTTTCCAGAAAGAAGGCTCACTACGAACGCCACCTTAGACCGTTCTGTAGGAAATAGGTCCGACAACATCTCCATATGCAGGGAACATTGAGACAAAAATCCACGGCAGAGTCTAGCGTCCCCATCAAATTTGTCCAGCAGGGACAAGCGGAGGCTAGGAGCGGCCACTCGCTGCGGAGGAGGTGCAGGAGCTGGCGGAGGAGATGGTTGCTGCTGTAGCAGTGGCAGAAGTTGCTGTAACGTGGCGGTCAACTGCGACAGCTGCTGTCCTTGTTGGGCAATTTGCTGCGATTGCTGAGCGACCACCGTGGTAAGGTCAGCGAGACTTGGCAGCGGCACCTCAGCGGGATCCATGGCCGGATCTACTGTCACGATTCGGCTTACAGGTTGTGGATCCACTGTGTCAGCGAGGGATTGGCGTGGACCGTGCCGGTGGACCGGTTCTAAGAGGCTACTGGTGTTCACCAGAGCCCGCCGCAAAGCGGGATGGTCTTGCTGCGGCGGTAGCAACCAGGTCGTATCCACTACAACGGCTCAACCTCACTGACTGCTGAGAAGGCGTGGGACAGAAGGACTAGGCAGAGGCAAGGTCAGACGTAGCAGAAGGTCGGGGCAGGCGGCAAGGTTCGTAGTCAATATGGATAGCAGGAGATCTGGTAACACAGGCTTTGGACGACACTAAACGCTTTCACTGGCACAAGGCAACAAGATCCGGCAAGGGAGTGCAGGGGAAGTGAGGTGATATAGCCAGGGAGCAGGTGGAAGCTAATCAGGCTAATTGGGCCAGGCACCAATCATTGGTGCACTGGCCCTTTAAGTCTCAGAGAGCTGGCGCGCGCACGCCCTAGAGAGCGGAGAAGCGCGCCAGCACATGACAGCCGGGGACCGGGACGGGTAAGTGACTTGGGATGCGATTCGCGATCGGGCGCGTCCCGCTATGCGAATCGCATCCCCGCCGGCAATGTCAGTGCAGCTCTCCCGGTCAGTGGGTCTGACCGGGGCGCTGCAGGGAGAGAGACGCCGTGAGCGCTCCGGGGAGGAGCAGGGACCCGGAGCGCTCGGCGTAACAGGAACGCTGTTTAATGAAGCGATTCGTGCGATAGAATCGCGGCGATATTCGTATTCATTGCAAATCAAATTTTTCATGAAATTCGGGTTCGTCAACTTCGATTCGCTCATCTCTAGTTCTGTCAGAGCTGAGGTTTTTTTTGTTACATGATATAAATTCCTTTTATGTATCAATGTTCTCATTTATGCCACTGTTCACATGTAATTCTGTTTATTTACTGTATCTGACTACATTTATTCTGGGGATAAAGGAATTTATGTCATGTACAGAACAGAAGATAAACCTGGATTTTTGTGTGTGTATATCTTGTGTGTTTTTATACACTGTTTTTGCACTTTATATGGAGTTTATCCTGAGAGACTACTTATACTCAAGTGCAATAAGATAAATGTGTGTAAATCCATAGGTGGCAGCCTGTATATTTTGTAGTGTAAGTCGATATTTTATTGGAATGTAATAAAAGGTATATTTTATTGTATGGAAGGTCCCTATTCAAATCAGTGTCTATATTATTAATGTACTGGGAGACCCATCATTTTAACCTGCAAAGTGTTAATTCCTACCTGCCAATCAAGCTAACAACCTACCTACCTGGTTTCCTACTTCCCTGGCTATCTAACTACCTGGCTACCTACATAGCAAGCTGGCTACCTGCCTACCTACATGGCTATCTAGCAACCTGAATATCTACCTACCTAACTATCCATCTACCTAACTACCTGGCTACCTACCTAGCTATCTATCTACCTAGCAACCTAACTACATGGCTACCTAGCTAGATAACAACCTATCTAGCTAATTGCCTACCTGGCTAGCTAGCTAGCTACCCACCTATGTTGCTAATAACCAACCTTGCTACCTACCTAGCTATCTACCTAGCAACCTACCTGTATGGCTATCTACTTAGCTAGCTAACAATCTACCTAGACACTTAACAAGCTATCTAGCTAACAACCAACCTAGCTATGAACATACCTAGCTACTGACATAGTTGCAACCTACCCATGTAGCTAGCTACCTACTTACTTGCCTACCTACCTATCTAGCTAGCTAACAACCTACCTACTTTTAGACGTATTTATCTAATGAGGGGGTCTATGGTGGGGGATAGGCCTACTTAATGGGGTACCTACTATTCCTTATTATGAGAGGACATTGCACTGGAAAAATGCAGAGTCAAACATGTTTTTCCTGCAGATGCTAAAGAGACGGTTTTTACCTGGAAGAAGTTGACATGTCAGTCTGATCCAGATGCACAAGAAAATCAAAGAGGACATCGCTAATCAGAAATGATGTTACCTGTGAGTCCCTAGATGTAACTATAATCCCCTCTATGGTATACAGATCCTTTGTACAGCTGGTATCTACCTTTATATGATTCTGGATACAATTACTTATATGGTATACAGGTCCTGCAACAAAGTCCAAGACCACAGCACCAAAAATTATAAACTGATACGTGCAAAAGAGCTGTAGTTTATTGGTTCCCCAAAAGTTTTTTTTGAGGAACCAATAAATAATAGCCCTTTTTTTTTCCAATTTTGGTGCTGTGGTCTTGGACTTTCTTGCATGTTTGGTATCCAAATTGGCTATCTGGATGACTATGGGGACAATGGATTTATCTAGTGCTGTTTTATCTGTTTATGCATGTGTGCATACAAGCAAGAGTGTATTTGTGTGTTTGTATCTGTGTGTGTGTGTGTGTGTATGTATATGTATGTGTATATATATATATATATATATATATATATATATATATACAGGCATGCGTGCGGCGTGAGTTTGTGCCTTAGGGTGCACACCCTAATGCAATAGGCTGCGCACGCCTATGCCCTATACCCATCCCTGATTAACATCCGAGGGCTCCAGCTGGACCTCAGATGCTTCTGGGCTAGTCATTTTCCCCCTCCTTCAATCCCCCATCAACAATATTAAGGAAAAGGGTGAAAAACGTATAACAAGAACTTTCCCCCAATGTTATAACTCTTCTTGTGAATTTTAAATTTCAATTCACTCCTCCCTTCAAAAATAATTTTCAGCCTGGCTGAGAATAATAGGTTACTGAATCTCATAAAAATCTAGCCACTTCATTACCCCTAACGCGATAAACAACAAGAAATAAAGCGCAAACCTGCCTATATAGCTGCCCTGGTCCTAGTCATATATACATCTTAAACAACTTAAAAACACACACACAAAAAAAAAAAAACTGCTGCGGTAAATATAAGGAAAAAAAAATCCAAGCCTGCTAGCAAGATACAAAACAAGAATTCATGTACAATAATTCCCAAGTAAACACATAAATTCATATATAATAATCCATATACTGTGCACAGTAAATCCCTATTTGCACAGTAAATAAAAGGTCCATGTGAATCAACCCTAATATATCCTATATAGAAGAAGTGGACTGGTTCTCAAGGACAATGAATTAATGAATGAGTGAAAATATATATGTATGAATGAGATCACTGAAGGAGGATAAAGTAAGAATAGAAAAAAGGGGGAGGGCAAAGGGTAGGAAAAGAAAAAAAAAGTGGAAAAAAAAGGGATGAAGGGGTGAGAAATAAATAAGAAAAAAAAGGAGAAAAAAGAGAAATAAAAGAACAAAGGTACCTGATAGTGATGGATAACAAAGGTGCATGTACAATAGTAATTATAATAAAATGTAATGGTATTAAAAAAAAAAATTATGCAATGTGGAGAACCACTGGGCCCTGATGGCTCTCAAATACACATATGAATTAAAATAAATAAATAATGAAGGACACTTGACTAGAGGTATGTTACTGTCTAGTTGAAATAACGTCCCACAGATAATGTCCCATCAATAGTAACACTGCTAGTTTAGCCCATTCAGTACTTTCTTTGTAAACGTCACTGTGGGCAATTTTCAGTGGTACCAGAGGCAAAAGAGAAGAATGTATTTCCTCATGGAAATCTTGGATACAACACTACAAACTAGAGGTGCACCGAAATGGAAATTTCAGAACCGAAACGAAACCGAAATAAAAAAAAATGTCCGGCCGAAACCGATACCGAAACCGAAAATGACTTCTCCCCGTCTTCTGGTAAAATGCAGCGCTCCGCTCATTAGATTCCACCACATTAGATTGCCGGCTCCCCCACATTAGGTCGGGAGCTCCCCCACATTAATAGGCAGCTCCCCCACATTAATAGGCAGCTCCCCCACATTAATAGGCAGCTCCCCCACAATAGTAGGCAGCTCCCCCACAATAGTAGGCAGCTCCCCCACATTAGGTCAGCATTTCCCCCACAATATTAGGCAGCTCCCCCCAACAATATTAGGCAGCTCCCCCCCACATTAGGTCAGCAGTTCCCCCACAATAGTAGGCAGTTCCCCCACAATATTAGGCAGCTCCCCAAAAAATATTAGGCAGCTCCCCCCAACAATATTAGGCAGCTCCCCCCACAATATTAGGCAGCTCCCCCCACAATATTAGGCAGCTCCCCCACATTTGTAGGCAGCTCCCCCCACAATATTAGGCAGCTCCCCCAACAATATTAGGCAGCTCCCCCCACAATATTAGGCAGCTCCCCCCCAACAATATTAGGCAGCTCCCCCCAACAATATTAGGCAGCTCCCCCCACAATATTAGGCAGCTCCCCCCCACAATATTAGGCAGCTCCCCCCACAATATTAGGCAGCTCCCCCCCATTTGTAGGCAGCTCCCCCCCACAATATTAGGCAGCTCCCCCCCCCCAACAATATTAGGCAGCTCCCCCCCAACAATATTAGGCAGCTCCCCCCCCCATTTGTAGGCAGCTGCCCCCCAACAATATTAGGCAGCCCCCCCCCATTTGTAGGCAGCTCCCCCCCATTTGTAGGCAGCTGCCCCCCAACAATATTAGGCAGCTCCCCCCCCCCCACATTTGTAGGCAGCTGCCCCCCAACAATATTAGGCAGCTCCCCCAACAATAGTAGGCAGCTTCCCCCCACCTCACAGACATACAGCTTCCAGCCATATACAGTGTATGGCTGGAGGCTGTATGTCTGTACTACTTCCCCCACAGTGATCCGGTCACCGCTCCTCCGGCCCAGGGTCACATCTACTGCTATGGCCTATGGACCATAGCAGTAAGTGCTGGGACCGGAGGAGCGGTGACCGGAACACTGAAGAAGATGATGCGGTCACTTACCAGGCCCCGGCCGGCGTGCCTTCTCCTGCGACGATCCTGCGGTCCTCCTGCGTCTCTATGGTTGTACGCACGGGACGTCAGTGACTTCCCGTGCGTACGACCATAGAGGCGGAGAAGCGAAGGACTGAAGGAGGATCGCGGGAGGACGCCGGTGTGAGGTGGTTTTTTGCGCCCCCGTAGATCCATGCGTCCGCTCCTCTCCCAGCTCTCCGAACATTTCCGAAGCTAGAACTGGGGGAGGGCAGAGCAAGGGGAAGGAGGAGGTTTACGCCCCCTCCCTCATCTCCCTGAGCTTGGCTGGACGCAGATCTCTACGGCCACGCCCCCTCCCTGAGGACATAGATCTCCACGGCAGGTCCCTCCTCCATCTCCCCTCCCTGAGGACGTAAATCTCCACTGCAGGTCCCCTCCCTCATCTCCCCTCCCTGAGGACGTAGAGCAGTGCTCCCAATGAGCTCTATGTGTAAAGGGGGACATACTGCAAGGGCTAAAGGGGGACATACTGTACGGGATAAAGGAGGACATACTGCACGGGCTAAAGGGGGACATACTGTACGGGCTAAATGTCCCCCTTTACACATAGAGCTCAGTATGTCCCCCTTTAGCTTGTGCAGTCTTTAGCCAGTACAGTATGTCCTCCTTTGTCCCCCTTTAGCCTGTAGCCGTGCAGTATGGCCCCCTTTGAGGGGACCTGCCGTGGAGATCTATGTCCTCAGGGAGGGGGCGTGCGGTAAAGATCTGCGTCCAACCGAGCTCAGGGAGGGGGCGTGTACCTCCTTCCTCCCCTTGCCCCAGTTCTAGCTTCGGAAATGTTCGGAGAGCTGGGGGAGGAGCGGACGCATGGATCTACGGGGGCGCAAAAAACCACCTCACACCGGCTGCTGCAGCCCTGACCCCGCCGGTGTGAGGTGTTTTTTTGCGCCCCCGTAGATCCATGCGTCCGCTCCTCCCCCAGCTCTCCGAACATTTCCGAAGCTAGAGCTGGGGCAAGGGGAGGAAGGAGGTACATGCCCCCTCCCTGAGCTCGGCTGGACGCAGATCTCCATGGCACGCCCCCTCCCTGAGGATATAGATCTCCACGGCAGGTCCCCTCCCTCATCTCCCCGAGCTGAGGACGTAGAGCAGTGCTCCCAATATGCTCTATGTGTAAAGGGGTCTTTAGCCCATGCAGTATGTCCTCCTTCAGCCTGTACAGTATGTCCCCTTTTAGCCCGTGCAGTATGTCCTCCTTCAGCCTGTACAGTATGTCCCCCTTTAGCCCGTGCAGTATGTCCCCCTTTACACATAGAGCTCATTGGGAGCACTGCTCTACGTCCTCAGCTCGGGGAGATGAGGGAGGGGACCTGCCGTGGAGATTTACGTCCTCAGGGAGGGGAGATGAGGGAGGGGACCTGCTGAGGCGATCTATGTCCTCAGGTAGGGGGCGTGCCGTAGAGATCTGCGTCCAGCCGAGCAGCCGAGCTCGGAGAGGAGATGAGGGAGGGGGCGTGGACCTTCTCTCTCCCCTTGCTCTGCCCTCCCCCAGTTCTAGCTTCGGAAATGTTCGGAGAGCTGGGGGAGGAGCGGACGCATGGATCTACGGGGGCGCAAAAAACCACCTCACACCGGGGAATGGTGAGTGACCGGCAGACATCCTTATGTCCCGAAAAGATTTTTCGGGACACAGGGATGTCCTGGATAGGATTGGGAATACTTCTTTTTATGTGCCCGGGCCGGCTCCCGTGTGTGGCTGCAGGCGGGGGCCGGCCAGAGCATATAAAAACTAATACTGTATACTAAAAACCAGGGGGCCTCCAGCTGTTGTGAAACTACAACTCCCAGCATGTCCGGACAGACTTTGCCGGTCCGGGCATGCTGGGAGTTTTAGTTTCACAACAGCTGGAGGCCCCCTGGTTTTTAGTATACAGTATTAGTTTTTATATGCTCTGGTCGGCCCCCGCCTGCAGCCACACACGGGAGCCGGCCCGGGCACATAAAAAGAAGTATTCCTATCCTGGAGAGCGCGACTACCCCCCCCCCCCCCCCTCAGATGTTGCGCCCGGCCCCCCCTGCACCGCCCACGAGTGTTTGAAACTTGTGCTATGGGCGGGCAGGGGAGGTGGTCATTATCGGCACATTTTTAGTTGTTTCGGCATTTCCCTGAAACAGCTATTTTCGGCCGATATGTATCGGCCGCCGATATATCGGTGCATCCCTACTACAAACCTCCATAAAAATCTATCAAATAAAAATCTATCAAATAAATCAATAGATTGTTCATGAATACTCTAGATATCATCACAAAGTCGTGATCTCTAAGCCTTTTGTATACATAAACACCAAGCTTGGGGACCTATAGTCCTTTCACATACTTACTGAGAGTACTTGGAGAAATGCTATGAATTTTTATTGTGTATGATTATTTTTCTTTTCTTTGTTTCAGCTATTTAGTTATATAGCTGCGGTTAGTCCTCTCTTGGACTATGTTGCGTCCTTGTTGTACACTATACACTGTATAAGATGATAATTGTACATCTATACATGGAAATAAACAGTATTTGTTATTGTAACATACAACATGTGTACAAATGCTCCCTGAAATTGTTGATTTATCTTTGTACTACATGCCAATTGATTATTTACATGTCTGAAAATTAATAAAAAGATTGTAAAACCAGCTGTGAATAAAGTGCATAAGTCTTAAAGTCATTTGCAGAGTTCCTTCTGCTGTAAACCTGTAAACCTTTAGCCGTGTGGCTATGCAGCTGTGTGTGGCTCACTCCCCCGTGATAATTAAATGTAATGGTATTATGTACCGTACACCAAAGTAGCATTGGTGGCGTGGTAACGTTCGTCTTCACTTCTGCTATGTCTGCAATCTCCACGATACTGGTGCCTGCGCTCAGTACAGCCGATGTCCCGGGCACAGATGAGCAGATGCAGGAGTCTGATGTGGTAAGGTTTGGATTCCACGTAGGGGGAGCGCCAATTCCAAACTGCTATGAGATTCAAATCGCAGGTTGGCAGGTCTGGTTGTTCAACAGGATATAGCGGTGTTGGTGTGAAAGTATCCAAAGAGTAGACAGACACGTTTCAAGCCTTCTTAGCTCTTCCTCAGTGATCAGTCTGTCCGTATGTGACTTTTGATGGTATACATAGGCTGTGAGTTAATTAGATCTCCAGGGAAAATCTGATCTACAGGGTGGGCCATTTATATGGATACACCTTAATAAAATGGGAATGGTTGGTGATATTAACTTCCTGTTTGTGGCACATTAGTATATGTTAGGGGGGAAACTTTTCAAGATGGGTGGTGACCATGGCGGCCATTTTGAATCCAACTTTAGTTTTTTCAATAGGAAGAGGGTCATGTGACACATCAAACTTATTGGGAATTTCACAAGAAAAACAATGATGTGCTTGGTTGTAACGTAACTTTATTCTTTCATGAGTTATTTGCAAGTTTCTGACCACTTATAAAATGTGTTCAATGTGCTGCCCATTGTGTTGGATTGTTAACCCTCTTCTCCCACTCTTCACACACTGATAGCAACACCGCAGGAGAAATGCTAGCACAGGCTTCCAGTATCCATAGTTTCAGGTGTTGCACATCTTGTATCTTCACAGCATAGACAAGTGACTTCAGATGACCCCTAAGATAAAAGTCTAAGGGGGTCAGATCGGGAGACCTTGGGGGCCATTCAACTGGCCCACGATGACCAATCCACTTTCCAGGAAATTGTTCATCTAGGAAAAATTGGCAAAAATGTAAAATTATTTTGCTTTAACTGTGTCACTATGGGGTACCAAGTGCAGAGTAATGGGGAAAACATTATTTTTATTTTAGCACAACGCCAAAATGTGAAAAAAGTAAAAGGGTCTGAAGATTTTTTCAATACATTGTAACATATAACATTCTGCTTGTGACAATAGATATAGAGGGGTGGGGGGCAGGGTTAGGGGGTACACTTTGTATTTCGCCATTTAAAAAAACTAAAACAAAGAAAAACGGACAGGTCTACTGAAAGTTCTCATCTCAGAAGCCAGATGAAACAGAATAGAAACAGGAGCTGCAGCGGGACCTTAGGGGGGCCAGTGGTAGGTAAGTAAAGCTTTTTTTCCCATAAAAAAACCTGTTGAACACCAATCTATTTGACCACTGGTAGGAGACTGAAGATTATACACCAATGGTAAAGATAAATGTGAAACAGAGGTGCAATGTAAAATAAAACATAACTTTTTTTACTCTAATAAAATGCATCATACAATTTCTTTTTAACCAGAAAACTCAATAATATAGTTTTACCTCGTATTCCCATAACATGTCCTGGTGCACTTCATACCTTGGATCTAAGTTTGTATTCTTGAGCCTGATATATTTAAACATAGTTATTAGGTCTCCCCTAAGCCTTCTTTTTTCTAAACTAAATAACCCTAATTCTGATAATCTTTCTGGGTACTGTAGTCCTCCCATTCCCCGTATAACTGTGGTTGCCCGTCTTTGAACCCTCTCTAGCTCCACTATATCTTTCTTGTACACTGGTGCCCAGTACTGTACACAGTATTCTATGAGTAATTTGTACAGCAGATTTTTCTTCCCAATGTGCATTACCTTACATTTATCAGTGTTTAACCTCATCTGCCACTTCCCAGCCCAAACCTCCAACCTATCCAGATCCATTTGTAACAGTGCACTGTCCTCTATAGTGTTTACCGCTTTATAGAATTTAGTATCATCTGCAAAGATTTCTACTTTACTATTCAACCCCTCTACAAGGTCATTAAGGAATATATTAAATAGAACAGGACCCAAGACTGACCCCTGTGGTATCCCTCTAGTAAAAGTCACCTAATCAGAATAAGTACCATTAATAACCACTCTCTGTTTCCTATCACTGAGCCAGTTACTTACCCACTTACATACATTTTCCCCCAGCCCAATCCCTCTCATTTTATGCACCAACCTTTTATGTGGAACCGTATCAAATGCTTTGGAAAAATCCAGGTATACGACATCCAGCAATTTGCCCTGGTCCAGTCTGGAGCTCACCTCCTCATAAAAGCTGACAAGGTTAGTTCGACAGGACCGATCCCTCATAAAGCCATGCTGATATGGAATTATACATTTATTTTTATGGAGTTGTCAGGATTCGGCAGGCTGGTGGTGGATCCTCTGTGTCAGTGAGGGATTGGCGTGGACCGTACCGGAGGACCGGTTCTAAGTTGCTACTGGTTTTCACTAGAGCCCGCCGCAAAGCGTGATGGTCTTGCTGCGGCGGTAGCAACCAGGTCGTGTCCACCGGTAGCGGCTCAACCTCACTAACTGTTGAAACTGGCGTGGTACAGGAGGACTAGACAGAGGCGAGGTCAGACGTAGCAGAAGGTCAGGGCAGGCGGCAATGGTTCATAGTCAAGGACAACGGAAGAAGGTCTGGAAACACTGGTAATGGCACACACAAAAACGCTTTCACTAGGAACAAAGGCAACAAGATTCGGCCAGGACGCTGCAGAGAGGAGAACGCCGCGAGCGCTCCGGGGAGGAGCAGGGACCCGGAGCGCTCGGCGTAACAGGAGTCATACATTTATTTTTATCAAGATATTCCAAAATAAAGATATATAAAGATATATTTATACTTTCTTACCACCCAGACCCCTCTGCCCTCTTCTCCCACCCAGACCCCTCTGTCTCGTTCTCCACCCCCCCCAGGCCCCTCTGTCCCCTTCTCCCCAAAGTCATCCTTCTTACAACTTCTGTGCCCCCTCAGACTCCTCTGTCCCCTTTTCCCCCACCCCAGGCCCTCAGTCATTCTCCTTCAAACTTTCTTACCCCCAGACCCCTCTGCCCCCTTCTCCCCCCAGATCCCTCCATCGTCCTTCTTCCAACTCACAGTTGTGGAAATGGACATGCAGTTTCAGGAGCCGGGCAGGAGATTACTACAGGAATTTAGTCCCGCTCATGTCATACCTTTGGCTAATGCCAGACGCTAATCAGGGTGATGTACGGCATTAACCCTTTAGACGCTGCAATCAATGTTGATCACAGCATCTACAAGTACCAAAATCTAGTGCCGGTGATGTAAAGTTTACCTCAATCCGTAGAAAACTAAGATCGCATGTGCAGCACTATGCTGACAGCGTAGGGCTAACGTAGGCAGCAGTAGGAGCGTAGCACTTGCGTAGCATGCACAGTTGTTCAGTGTAGTACAAAGAAAAAACTGTTTGCGCATGAGTACGTAGTTAGAGTATGTAGCGTAGAAGGCAGGGAGAAAGGGAAACCAGCGTAGGCTTAGCATAGTTTAACATTAGTGTAGCTAGCTTAGATTGTAACGTAGTTGACGTAGCTTAGGTTTTATAGCGGAGGTAGGTTATAGGTTTTAAAGTAAAAGACTACATTTCCCACCAAGCCCAGGCATGCTGGCAGTTGTAGTTTTGCATGTTTTACAGTGAAGGGACCACAACTCCCAGCATGCCCAGACAGCTAAAGGCTGTCCAGGAAGGATGGGAGTTGTAGTTTTACACAGATATAGAGTAGTTAGCGCAGCATAGTGTTGGCGCAGTTTTTGAGTAGTTAGTACAGCGTAGTGTTAGCGCAGTCTTAGCGTAATTAGTGTAGCGTAGTGTTAGTGCAGTTTTAGCGTAGTTAGCGTAGCGTAGTGTTAGCACAGTTTTAGCATAGTTAGCGTAGTGTTAGTGCAGTTTTAGCGTAGTTAGCGTAGCGTAGTGTTAGCACAGTTTTAGCTTAGTTAGCGTAGTGTTAGTGCAGTTTTAGCGTATTTAGCACAGTGTAGTGTTAGCGCAGTCATAGCATAGTTAGTGTAGCGCAGTTTTAGCATAGTTAGCGTAGCGTAGTGTTAGCACAGTTTTAGCATATGTAGTGTAGTGTTAGCACATTTTTATTGTATTTAGCGTAGTGTTAGTGCAGTTTTAGCATATTTAGCGTAGTGTTAGCGCAGTTTTAGTGTAGTTAGCGTAGCGTAGTGTTAGCGCAGTTTTAGGGTAGCGCAGTTTTATTGTATTTAGCGTAGTGTAGTGTTAGTGCAGTTTTAGCATATTTAGCTGAGTGTTAGCACAGTTTTAGCGTATTTAGCATAGTGTAGTGTTAGTGCAATTTTAGCATTTTTAGTGTAATGTTAGTGCAGTTTTAGCATACTTAGTGTATTGTAGTGTTAACGCAGTTTTAGCATATTTAGTGTTAACAGTTTTAGCATAGTTAGTCTAGCTTAGTGTTAGTGCAGTTTTAGAATAGTTAGCATAGCGTAGTTAGCGTAGCGTAGTGTTGTTTTACACAGGTGTAGTGTAGTAAGCGTAGCATAGTGTTAGTGCTGTTTTATACAGGTGTAGTGTAGCTAACTTAGTTTTACAGGCAGATAAAGCATAGTTTAGAGAGTATAGCGTAGGGTAGTGTTAGCAAAGTTTAAGTGTAGTTAGCGTAGCATAGTTAGCGTAGTGTTAGCATAGTTTTAGTGTAGTTATAATAGCGCTAGGGCAGTTTTAGCGTAGTGTTAGTGTAGTTTTACACAGGTGTAATGCAGTTAGCATAGCATAGTGTTAGCACAGTTTTAGCGTAGTTTTACACAGATGTAGTGTAGTTAGCGTAGCGTAGTGTTAGCACAGTTTTACACAGGTGTAGTGTGGCTAGCTTAGTTTTACAGGCAGATAAAGCATAGTTTAGAGAGTGTAGCGTAGGATAGTGTTAGCAAAGTTTTAGAGTAGTTAGCGTAGCGTTAGCACAGTTTTAGCGAAGTTAGTGTAGCATAGTGTTAGCGCAGTTTTAGCTTAGTTAGCGTAGCGTAGTGTTAGCACAGTTTGAGCGTACTTAGCGTAGCTTTAGGGCAGTTTTAGCGTAGTTAGCGTAGTGCAGTGTTAGCATAGTTTTAGTGTAGTTAGCATAGCATAGTGTTAGTGTAGTTTTACACAGGTGTAGTTAGCATAGCATAGTGTTAGCGCAGTTTTAGCGTAGTTAGCGTAGTTTTACACAGATGTAGTGTAGTTAGCGTAGCGTAGTGTTAGCACAGTTTTACACAGGTGTAGTGTGGCTAGCTTAGCTTTACAAGCAGATAAAGCATAGTTTAGAGAGTGTAGCGTAGGGTGTAGCTTAGCTTAGTCATACAGTGAAGGGGCTACAACTCCCAGCATGCCCAGACAGCCAAATGCAGGATGGGAGTTGTAGTTTTGCAAAAGTAGCAGAGGCCATTGCGCTCTGCTACATTAAAATAGCAGAGGCCATTGTGCTTTGCTACATTAACGAAGCAGAGGCAAATATGTCCTGGTACGTTAAAGTAGCTGTCAGAACCTATAGGGCTAAAAGGTTCTGACAGGTTCTTTGTTTGTTTTTGTTGCCAGGTTATGCCTAGCTGTCTGGATGGTCAGCTGACCTTCTGATGAGAGCACCTGTGGTTTCCCTATTTAGTTGCTCTCATTCAGAGCCTG
Source organism: Hyla sarda (assembly GCF_029499605.1). Taxonomy (NCBI): domain Eukaryota; kingdom Metazoa; phylum Chordata; class Amphibia; order Anura; family Hylidae; genus Hyla; species Hyla sarda. Next base: position 254,395,116 of record NC_079189.1, on the reverse strand, counting down.
TGAAAGAGTCTTTTTGCTCCAGTAGCTAGTTTGGTTTCCCTGTGTTTTCTGTTTTTCTCGGCATCTTTGACCTCTTGGCTTGTTCTCGACTTCTCTCTGGCTCAGCGATTTTGTATTCTGATATCTTCTGGCTTTAGACGCAAATAGTTTACATTGGACTTATTGTGTGAGTGTTTAGTCTTTCTTTGTTAGTCTATCTGTATACTACTGTCCCCTGACTTGAGTCTGTGTCATTGTAGCTTATTTTGACAAATACGCCCCTCATGTATATAGGAAGGGACTGTCTTTGTGGTTACGGACTTGTCGTTTAGGGCAGATACGTAAGTAGGCAGGGAAATGGGAGTGGGCGAGTGTAGTGTGCACCCCTTCCCTGCCCATATGTGACAGTAGCAGAGGCCATTGCGCTCTGCTACGTTAATGTAGCAGAGGCCATTGCGATCTGCTACGTTAATGTAGCAGAGACGAGTGCACTCTGAGCTGCGCTAGTTAGTTAATTAGGGGTATACAGCCATCTATATAGATGGCTGTATACTGTGATCAGAAGGCCACATACCCACCTCTGTTCCTGCTCCGTCACTTGACGTGGAGCAACACAGGAAGATGACAGAGCTGGAACGGGAGTGGTAAGTTAGTCTCACCCTGGGAAAAACCTGCAAAAATGTACTAACCAATTTTTTGGTGTTTTTCTTCTCTTCTCAGATACGTGAATGTGGAGGACTGCGACGATGACCTGCATTTTTTTTGTTTTAATAAAATGGTTAACGAGGGCTGTCTTTAAGACGGCTTCCACTACTAAGCCTGTATAGTAATAAAAAAACGCACACAAGCTAAAACATTTTCTTTCTTTTATTACTTTACAGGCTTAGTAGTGGAAGCCGTGTTATAGACTGAGTCCCTTACTAAGCCGGGGCTTAGCATTATCCCCAAAAACAGCTAGCACTAACCCCCAATTATTACCCTGGTAACTACCGTCACAGGGGTACCGGGAAGAGCCGATACCAACAGGCCTCTTGGGCCTAGAGGCGCAATGACCTCAGCTACATTAACATAGCAGAGTGCAATTGCATCTGCTACTTTTGCAAAACTACAACTCCCATCCTGCCTTTGGCTGTCTCGGCATGATGGCAGTTGTAGCCCCTTCACTGTATGATTAAGCTAAGCTAGACCCTACGCTACACTCTCTAAACTATGCTTTATCTGCCTGTAAAACTAAGTTAGCTACACTACACCTGTGTAAAACTGTGCTAACAATACGCTACGCTAACCCCACTACACCTGTGTAAAACTATGCCAACTACGCTAAAACTGTGCTAACGCTACGCTAGTTACGCTACACCTGTGTAATACTACACTAACACTATGTTAACTCCACTACACCTGTGTAAAACTGCGCAAACACTACGCAACGCTAACTACTTTATAACTGTGCTAACACTAAGGTATGCTAAATATGCTTAAACTGCGTTAACACTATGCTACGCTAACTACGCTAAAACAGCGCTAACACTACACTACGCTAAAACTGCGCTAACACTATGCTAACTAAGCAAAAACTTTGCTAACGCTACGCTAACTATGCTAAAACTGCGCTAACACTATGCTATGCTAACTACGCTAAAACTGCGCTAACAATACGCTACGCTAACTACAATAAAACTATGCTAACACTCCACTTACTATTCTAAAACTGCGCTAACACTACGCTACCTCAGCTAAAACTTCGCTAACACTTCACTACGCTAAATACGCTAAAACAGCACTAACACTATGCTGCGCTAAAACTGCAACTCCCATCCTGCCTGGATAGCCTTTAGCTGTCTGGGCATGCTGGGAGCTGTAGTCCTTTCACTGTGAAACATGCAAAATTACATCTGCCAGCATACCTGGGCTTGCTGGGAGTTGTAGTATTTTACTTTAAAACCTATAACCTAACTCCTTTCACTATAAAACCTAAGCTATGCTAACTATGTTACAACCTAAGCTAGCTACGCTACACTAATGTTAAACTACGCTAACCCTATGCTGGTTTCCCTCTCTCCCTGCCTTCTACACTACGCTACCTACTTTAACTAAGTACGCATGAGCTCTTAGTCTTCTCCGAATTGTAGAAAACTGCTTGCGTGGTATGGACAACTGCGCAGGGCTACGCTACCTACGTTAGCCCTACGCTGTCAGCATAATGCTGCCCACGCGCTCTAAGTTTTCTACAGATCGAGGTAAACTTTACATCACCTTTAGCTCAGAGTAGCTGATCAAGACACAGCAATTTTGCCATGGATGTCCTGATCAGCTTTTAGGACGGAGGTTAGTCTCTTACCTGCTTCACTTTCATCTAATCGGAGCTCCTATGCTGCAGCCAACCATTACAGGCTGTAGCAATGGAGCGCCGATAACACTGATCAATGCTGTTTTATGGAAAATCATTGTTCAGTGTTCACAATCTAAAGATTTCAGATAATTATCTCCTATGCAGACAAAAAAAAAATTGTGGATAAAGTGTAAAAAAAATTTAAATAAAGTTAATAAATATGTTAAATAAAGTTAATAAATATGAACACGCCCCTCCCCTAACAAAAGTTTGAATCACCCCTTTTCCCATTTTTGAAATAAAATAATATAAACAAAACTAAATATTTATATAAACACATGTAAGACCATGTGCATAAATTTTCAAACTTAAAATATAAAAATTTTTAAACAGCATAGTCAATGGCGTGAGCAGGGCTTCAATGGTCGCTTCATATTTCAGAATTTTTTAAAATAAAAACTACAGACCATGGCACAACATTTTAGTTCCCAACCCCCCCCCCCCCCCACACACACACACGCCAGATCCCTGAGTCCCCTGACCTCTCCCCCCCAGACCCCGGAAAATGTCCAGTGTGCCTGACGGCCAGTCTGGCCCTGCAACTCATGGCACAAAAAATAAACCCCAAGTCCGATCAGCTCTTTTCCTTTTTTTTTCTTGAGCCGACTGGACCTTGAAATGGGTCGGACACAAATGGTCCCCATTCACTTGCATGGGGTCTGACAGTGATACGGTAATTTTCCAGGAGTTTAACCCCTTAAGGACTCAGCCCATTTTCACCTTAAGGCCCCGTTCACACTTCAGCGAGCGGAGATTCCGCCTGGCGGCCGCCGCCGAGAGGGTTTCGGCGCTAGGGCCGCGGGGCACTGAGCCGTCACCATTGACGGCTATGCAGTGCTCGCGGAATCCGTGCAAAGAATGAACATGTTCTTTCTTTGCACGGAACAATTTCAGCGGCGGAATTTTCCGCCGCAGAAATTCCAGTGTGGACGGGTCTCGCGGAGACCCATTCACACCAATGTTAAGTTCACACCGCAGAATTCCGCTAGTGGAATTCTGCGAGAATTCCGTAGTGTGGACATGGCCTAAGGGCTCAAAACAATTTTCGTTTTTGAACTTTCGTTTTTCCTCCACCCTCTAAAAATCATCAATTATTTTATAACATAATCTACGGCAAAACAAAAAAAAATTATTTGTGGGGTGAAATGAAAAACAAAACCATTTTGTAGAAAACTGAACCACTTTTGTTTTGATGGGACTTTTTAATCGTTTTTAATTAATATTTTCATGGTATATGAAGTGACCAAAAATGCACAACTGATTGTGCGGTTAAGCTAACTTTATATTTTAATAGTTTGGACATTTACGCAAGCGGTGGTACCACATATGATTTTTTTTAAATTACATTATTTTATTTTAAAAAATTGGAAAAGGGGGGGGGGGATGATTCAAACTTTTTTTTTTTTTTGGGGGGGGGAGATTATTCACATTTATTATTATTTTTTTTTAGTCCCCACAGGGGGCTATACCATGCAATCTTTTGATGCATGGTATAGCATAGCATTGATCAGTGTTCTCGGCGCTCTGCTGATCCAGCCTGCAGGCTTGGAGCAGTAGATCGCTGATCGGATGACAAGAAGGCAGGTGAGGACCCTCCTGTCATCCAGTAAGCTGATCGGGACATCGTGATTCTGTCGCAATAGTCCCGATCAGCTCCACTGAGCTGCTGGGATAGTCTTACTTTCACTTTAGACGCCGCTATCAACTTTTATCGCGGCATCTAAAGGGTTATTGCCAGGCATTGGCCCGATTGGTGGTGCCCAACGTTAACCCTGGGTCCTGGCTGCTGATAGCAGTCGGGACCCATGGGTAAAAGTGTTCTTTGCTCGTGAGAACACTTTAAACCCAGGTAACTGGCCTCAAGACATACAGGTACGCCCTGTGTCCTTAACAATTTTTTTTTCTCCGCTAAACTTGATGGAACTGCTAATGGAGTCTGACGGCAGTGTGAATGAGCCCTAACACAATAAAAAAAAAATTAAAAGTTATAGTGGTCAGAACATGACATCAAACAAACTTTTTTTTCTTTTTCACGTTTTTTTTTTTTTTACAGTAAAACAAAAATCATCCAAGTTTGAATCGTACTGACCCATGGAATAAAGTTAGCATGTCATATTTACCGTTCTGTGAACTCCCCAAAAAATTATTGCTTCACAAAATTGCGCAATTCCATTTTTTTTTCATTTTGCCCTACTTATATTTTTTTTAAAAATAAAGTGAGCCAATAAAAAGTAAAACTTGGCCCACAAAAAAAAAAAAAAAAAGTTATGGGTCTTAAACAGGGCTCAAGTTCTGTAGGAACACATGGGACTGAGTTCCTGTACTTTTTTCACAGCAGAAACACAGTTCCCATTAGCAGGACTAGCCCTAGAGTTCCCACACTTTTTGTCCCAGGACTTGACCCCTGGTCTTAGAATGTGAGGAGGGAAAAAATGTGAGCTAAAAAAAAAAACAAGTCTTGGGTCATGAAAAGGTTGAGGGTACGTTCACACTACGGAATTCTCGCGGAATTCCGTGGTATGAACTAAATATTAGTGTGAACGGGTCTCCGCGAGACCCGTTCCCACTGCGGAATTTCAGCGGCGGACGAATCCTGCCGCGGAAACTGTTCCGCGTATAGAAAGAACATGTTCATTCTTTACGTGGATTCCGCGAGCACTGCATAGCCGTCAGTGGTGACGGCTCAGTGCCCCGTGGCCCTAGCGCTGAAGTATTTTTGGCGGCGGCCACCAGACAGAATCTCCGCTCGCTGAATTCAGCAAGCGGAGATTACGCATTGTGAATGCACCCTAAGACTGAGGGTTTTTTTCCCCTATGCTGCCTTTCTCTGAACAGGTCTGTCAGAGTATACCTCAGGGTTTCCCGACCAGGGTGCCTCCAGCTGTTGCAAAACTACAAAAGTCCTAGGTCATGAAGGGGTTAAGACTGAGTTTTTTTTTCCCCCTCTGTTGCCTTTCTCTGAACAGGTCTGTCAGAGTAAACCTCAGGGTGTCCCGACCAGGGTGCCTCCAGCTGTTGCAAAACTACAAAAGTCCTGGGTCATGAAGGGGTTGAGGTTTGTTTTTTCCCGCCCTCTGCTGCCTTTCTCTGAACAGGTCTGTCAGAGTATACGCATCAATAACCTGTTCGTCCCTTCTCTATACGACTCCATGCTATACCGGCATTACAGAATGGTGAATGATGTTGCATCTGGCTGCTGTTGCCTGGCATCACAGTGCTGCGTGCTAGGTGGCGCTTGCGCCCAGGATTCTGCTGTTCACTATTGACATCCAGGTTTCCCTCCCCCTCCCCTTTCCTCTGTGCTTATTCTGTCTTTCTTGTGACAGGTTAGCTGCAGGCTCCAGCTCGTTTGGCTTCGCCAGGCTTGACCAGCTAAATTCCATTTTTAATGTCGGAGTTCGGGTTCGCTCGTCTTGGTCAGCCGGACGATAACGGAGCCGTATAGCTTCTCCTCCTTTTTTTTTTTTTTTTTGCCCATAGAATCCCAGATATGGCTACTGGCGTATTCCAGCACTGTCAGTCGGATGACGGCTTGTAAAGCCAATCACGACGGACGAAGTGGAGCTGCTGCTGCATCTGGGCGAAGCATCTCGACGACGACAGCGCAGGCTTTCTGAGGTGGAATGGTTGCTGGTGGCCAGCTGTAGGTATAGTCCGCATCTCCAGGCGGCTGCCAATAGACAAAGGAGACAGGAATACGTGTTGGTCTTCGCTCCATTGAAGGGATTTGACTGCGGTTGTTTTTTTCTCTTCTGGAAATAAGGGTCTTTCTTGGAAGAAGAGAGCGGCCCTGACAGCAGCAGCAGCAGCAGCTTGTTTATTCCAGCCCTTCATCTGCAGCATCCATAGCGGCTGGTCCTGCCCGCATCTATCTGTGGGGCTCATCCGCCCTTGTGTTTGTATGGCTCGCCTCGATCGAAATCTGCTCGCCCATTCCTAAGCTGTCGAGTTCACTCAGAAGGTAATGGCATCCTATTATCCTATGAAATTACATATATATATATATATATATATATACATATATATATATATATGCACACACACATAGAGGCACGTTTATTTTTTCTGACCGTCATCTAATCTTAATGTGGGATGTAAACAGTTAATTGCTTGATCCCGCCATGTACGCATGCATAGTGGCATTTCCATGGTGGGCAACCTGTGAGCTCTTCAGGCTGCCTTTCAATGGTGGATGTTTCAGCAGGCAGGTTGATCATTCATTTGGTATTCTTTGTCTGCTCTGTGTTACTATACAGCTTGTTGTCATCATCACACCTCCCACTTTTTATCTGCACTGTAGTGATAAAGGCTGAGGGAGGGAAGAGGGGATGTTCACAATCGAATATGAAATGTCACCCAGTTGTGGCTGGAGGTAGATTTTTATATTGAAAATGTCTGCTTCCTGTATGGGTCTTGGATTCTTGGAGCGGAGGGGTGGAATCTGATGGGCTGTGCTGTTGGCGTGTCCTGGATATGTGGTATATTGCTATAGGTATACTGTCACCATGAAGGAATCCAAATAGTCTAGCCATCGAAACCACTGTTTTTGGTCCTGGTGAAAAACCGTATTATACCGTATATGTTTTTTTTTTAACATGGGAGTCAATGGGAATTGTACAGAACTGTATGTGCGTACGGTTCCATCCGGTTTTCACCATACGGTTTTTAACTTTGCACAGTTTTTTTTCCTTGGAATTTCAATCAAACAAGTGAAACTTTGTTCATAATGGAGTGAAAAGTTCAAAACGTATACGTTTTTTTTCTTCTTAAAAAAACAGATGCAACCAGACATCATTTTTCAAACCGTATACGGCAATGGTCTCCAACCTGCGGACCTCCAGATGTTGCAAAACTACAATTCCCAGCATGCCCGGACAGCCGTTGGCTGTCCGGGCATGCTGGGAGTTGTAGTTTTGCAACATCTGGAGGTCCGCAGGTTGAAGACCACTGGTATACGGTTTTCAGCCATATACAGATAAAACTTTGTACACATGTTTTGATACGGATTCCTCAAAACCTGACTAAACTGTATTTAAATAAAAATCAAAAACCTGATACAAAACTGTATTGCAAAAACGTGTGCACCCACCCTTCTACTGGTTAGGGCAGGATTTCCCAACCAGTGTGCCTCCAGCTGTGGCAAAATTACAGCCTTCGGCTGTCCGGGCATGCTGGGAGTTGTAGTTTTGCAACAGCAGGAGGCACATTGGTTGGAAAACACTGGGTTAGGGCTTTGCCAATTTCTGTCTAGAAATGACGGTAAGATTTTTTTGATGCGCGACATGCTGGGAGTTGTAGTTTTGCAACAGCTGGAGGCACATCGGTTGGAAAACACTGGGTTAGGGCTTTGCCAATTTCTGTCTAGAAATGGACGGTAAGATTTTTTGATGCGCCTAGGAAAGAATAGTTTGCACTATGGAGTCTGGCATCTGAGAAGTCTTTGGTTGGCAAGAAACTTAAGTTATAATCTTGAGATATCCCTTATCTGATCAGTGGGAGCTAAACACCAGGCCTCCAATTCGATAGAGCGGCAGTGCCCACGCCCCATTCATTCACCATGGGACGGCCAAAGACAGCTGAGCGCCCAGTGTTCTGACCCCACCAATCAGATTCTTGTTGCCTATCATGTGGATAGGTCAGTGTTTCCCAATCAGGACACCTCCAGCTGTTGCAAAACTACAATTGCCAGCATGCCTGGACAGTCTACTGCTGTCCGGGCATGCTGGGAGTTGTAGTTTTGCAACAGCTGGAGGCATCCTTGTTGGGGAAACACTGGGATAGGTGGTAAATTGTATACTTTGGTTGTTTACAAGTGTGTGTATCTTGCTGCAGATTTTATACTGTGGATTTTCGCCACAGATCTCATGATAAGTCAGTGATTAAAAACTGCGGCAGCAAATCCACAGCAAATGATGTTGCTGAAAGGTTGACCGGTTGCCTATAGCAACCAATCAGATTACTTCTTTCATTTTGAAAAAGACTTCTGAAAAAAAAAAAAGAAGCAATATGATTGGCTGCTGTGGATTCAAAGCAAAATCCACAATTGTGGATCCATAAGTGTGGATTTTACAAGGTAATTCTTAAGAATTTTTTACTTCTTTGTAAAATACGCACATCTGCCGCTGAAATCCTAATTCCAGATTCCGCATAAATATCGAACCTGTTGAATATTTTTGCGAATTCCGCTCGGAAATGCTTTGCCATCTATGAGACGGCGCATTTCCAAGCGGTCCTAGTGTCAGCATGTTATGTCGCCACTCGCCTGTCTGTGGAATGTCTGCACAGAAAGTTTCTTTGCGGACATTCCACCGTGTGAACATAACCCGAGGGTCCCTGCACACTACGGGTTCCTGCACACTACGGGTTCCAGTGCACAAATCCACTACATGAAGATAACATTGCCTTCAATGGGATTTTTGCTGACTTATTTACACTGTGGAAATTCCTCCGAAATATTGATTTTGAAATATTGAAATATTTCATTTCTGTGCAGAATGTGCATTTCGTGTCTAATTTTTGTAAAATGGAAGCAGAATTTTCGTCCGGAATGTCCTGTTCATATTTAAAATAAAACCTGCCTATTAAAATAAAACCTGCCTATTAAAATAAAACCTGCCTATTTAAAGTACCGTATTTATCGGGGTATACCACGCACCGGCCTATAACACGCACCCTCATTTTACCAAGGATATTTGGGTAAAAAAAGTTTTTTACCCAAATATCCATGAATAAATGAGGGTGCGTGTGTGCGCGTGTATACCCCGATATACCCCCAGGAAAGGCAGGGGGAGAGAGGCCGTTGCTGCCCGCTTCTCTCCCCCTGCCTTTCCTGGGGTCTAGAGCGCTGCTGTCGGCCCTTTTCACCCCCTGGTTATCGGCGCCGCTGCCCGTTCTGTCCCCCTGACTATCGGTACCGGCGCCCCATTGCCGGCACCGATAGCCAGGGGGAGAGAAGCGGCGCCGACAGCCAGGGGGAGAGAAGGGGCAGCGGCACCCATTGCCGGCGCCGCTGCCCCGTTGCCTCCCCCCATCCCCGGTGGCATAATTACCTGAGTCGGGTCCGCGCTGCTCCAGGCCTCCGTCGTGCGTCCCCAGCGTCGTTGCTATGCACGGCGCGGCGCTCTGACGTCATGCTCCGCGCCGTTCAGCGCATAGCAATGACGCCGGGGACGCATGACGGAGGCCTGGAGCAGCGCGGACCCGACTCAGGTAATTATGCCACCGGGGATGGGGGGAGGCAACGGGGCAGCGGCGCCGGCAATGGGTGCCGCTGCCCCTTCTCTCCCCCTGGCTATCGGCGCCGGCACCGATAGTCAGGGGGACAGAACGGGCAGCGGCGCCGATAACCAGGGGGTGAAAAGGGCCGACAGCAGGGCTCTAGACCCCAGGAAAGGCAGGTGGAGAGAAGCGGGCAGCGACGGCCTCTCTCCCCCTGCCTTTCCTGGGGGTGTATCGGCGTATAACACGCACACAGACTTTAGGCTAAAAATTTTAGCCTAAAAAGTACGTGTTATACGCCGATAAATACGGTAATACACCCATTCTCCAACCTCCTTTTTGACAGCAACAATTATAGGCACATTGGGGGAGATTTATCAAAACCTGTCCAGAGGAAAAGTTGCTGAGTTGCCCATAGCAACCAATCAGATTACTTCTTTCATTTTGCAGAGGCCTTGTTAAAAATGAAAGAAGCGATCTGATTGTTGTTATGGGCAACTCAGCAACTTCTCCTCTGGACAGGTTTTGATAAATCTCCCCCATTGTGTTTACTTCTGCTTGTCTCCCAGTGTTCTGCTATTTTTGGCCTTAAAGGGGTACTCCGCTGCCCTGCTTCTGGAGCTCCACTCCCCAACGTCCGGAAGTTTATGGTTCCGAACGCTGTGTGCGGGCTTCCGTGTTTAGGGCCGCCCCTCGTGACGTCACGCCCGCCCCCTCAATGAAAATCTATGGGAAGGGGGCGAGACGGCCGTCGCGCCCCCTTCCCATAGGCCTTCGCTGAGGGGGCGGCCCTGAATATGGAAGCCCGCACACAGCGTTAGCAACAATAGACATAAGCAAAATATTACTAGATATAGCAACTAGGGATGCACCAAAAGGGAAACCTGGGGCCAAAACTGAAAATGTAGGCTGTGCTTAACCGAGCATGCATTCCCCTAACTGCTTTTTTTTCTTTATAGTTTTTGTGAAATTGTATTATCAGAATTTTTTTGTTAAATAAATCATAGGTGGAGGGTACACAGCGGAGGACTGTAGCACTGCCGTCTCTCCAAGCTCCCTCCCGTGGCACATGGACACATGGGAGGAGGCAGTGTGGCGCCAGAGTGAGCTGGCAAGCCGAAATTATTCAATACGCTATCACCCCTTGTAAACCATGGGCCAATGTGGGAAAAATGCAGCAAGCATTACTTAGTTGCCCTGCTTCAGATGTGCCGATCTTGGGAGATGTGGTGATCCGTTTGGTACTTGGCGCCAACTGCAGTGAGTTTCAACCCACGCCCCTACTTTAACCCCTTAAGGGTACATTCCCACATGGCGTATTTGCTGCGTATTTGCTGCTGCGTATTTTATTTTCTCTGTTGAAGTCAATGGGTAGGAAAATACGCAGCACCAAATACGCAGCAAATACGCAGCAAAATACACCGTGTGGGAACGTACCCTAAAGACTCAGCCCATTTTGGCCTTGAAGACATAGGAACATTCCAATTTTGCAACTATTGTGGGGTTTTGTTCTTACAAGAGCTCTTTATAGTTCATATAATAGGTTCTCTTTATTCTGTAGCTTAATGCAATTAAAATGATACCCAGTTTATAAAGTTTTTCTAATATTGCTCGACTTCTATAAGAAGAAAAAACTTTATTTAACTGAGTCAGTGTATTTAAAAATTGTCCTCTTCTGACCCCTATAACTTTTTATTTTATTTTGCCGTTTACAGGGATGTAAGAGGGCTAATTTTTTGCACAGTGATCTGTAGTTTTTATCATTATCATACTTGTTTTGATGATTTTTTTTCTAAATCGCTTTTAATTGTTTCTGATATATGATGTGATTAAAAATCAATATTTTTGGACTTTGTTTTTATTAGTTTTTTTTTACATTTTCATAGTCCACACATGGGAATATATATTGCAATCATTAGATTGAAGATACTGATCAGTGCTATGCATAGGCATAACAATGATCAATTTTATCTGTGATCTACCTTTCTGGTCTGCTCTATGGCAGACCAGAGAAGAAGACCCCATGATGGCAGCAGGAAGCAAGTAAGCCATCTTAGCTGATCCGATCTCTTTGGCTGTGCCGCAGGCGATCATATCAGCCATCGGAACCGCCACAGATGCCGTGATCAATATTGATCGCAAATCTGAAGGGTTAGTGGCCTCGCTGATGTCCGCCATTACTGGCCGGTCCTTGGCTGCTGATAGCACCCGGGACCTGCGGTCTGTGATGCGAACGCAACTCCTGCACTCACATCATAGCTGCAGCAGGAAATAGGGCGTACAGGTACGCCCAGGTGTGCTAAGTCCCAGGCGCTCAGTGCGTACGTATATGCCCTGTATCCTCTAGGGGTTAAGCCACGCCCACCAAAATTATTCGGCGTCCGAAATTTCTGTGCATCCCTAATCGCAACGCATCATTAGTTTAAATACCTTGTTAGCACATGTCCCCCGGGAGTTGTGTACTGTATGCATTTTATTGTTTGTGATCAATAAAACTTCCACAAAAGTTTTTTTACACAGTGCCCTTTATGGTAAATATGACATGTTATCTCTATTCTGTGGGTCAGTATGATTAACACAGTACTCATGTTTGCTTTTCTATTATTGTACTGTTTAAAAAAAGTCTAACTTTTTAAACCCAATAAGAAGGTTTCAAATTGCTGTTTTCAAAACCCTATAATTTTAATTTTTTTCCCCATACACGGGGCTGTATGAAGACCTTTTTTTGCACCGTGATCTGTAGTTTTTATCTCTTCCATATTTGCTCAAAGAAATTCACAGCAGAATATGGACGCACAGTATCCTGTGTTCTTTGATGCTGCATATTTGAAGCTGCAGATTTTATCCTGTTGACTTAGGGCAGGGTCACATGGGGTACATCCACAGTGTATTGCACTAGTGGCTGATGTCCCGCTGTAGAAATCCACCACTAGGTGTGAACACACAGAGAGCTACCCTGCCGCAGCCTGGAGCTCGCTCTGCATTCCCTCTGTGACTGCCATCGGCGCATCCGCAGCGTGAAATAATCTGCAGATACACCCTGTGTGACCCTGCCATTAAATCTGCAGGATAAAATCTGCTACTTCAAATCTGCAGCATCGAATATATGCAGGATACTAAGGATAGGGTCACACCTGACGTATTTTGCTGCGTATTTGCTGCTGCAAATTTTTCTACCCATTGAAGCCAATGGGTAGAAAAATACCGAGCTGATTTTGCTACCTTTTGACTTCAGTGGGCAGGAAAATACACTGCAAAATACGGCACATGCAACCCTACTCTAAAGGTCTATTTAAATGTCCAGTATATTTGATGTTACAGATTTGAAGCTGTGTTCAGTCATTTAGTGTACAATGAAATCGACAGAATAAAATCTGCAGTTTTACACATCCAAAATCCGCTGCAGGAAATTTGCTGTTTATGTCGCTACCATTTATTTCAATGTGTTCTCAAAAAATCTGCAATAGTGGCAGATTTGCAGATTGACTGCAGACCCATTGAAGTGAATGGCAAGTCACAGCAGATTTCACACAGAGGGTAACCGGCAGCGGATTTTTTGTGTCCAGCAGAATTTTGGATAATATTTTATGGCATCATTTTTATGCCAGAGCTATGTTGGAAACATCAGAGTAAATAGGGAAAAATGAAATGCAATACCTACATGTAATTTTTGTTAGTGACGTTTTTACCCTTTATTTATTTTTAAAGTTCAGTAGCAATTTATTTTCCTGATTTGATGGCATATTGTGTCCCTTAGAGCTCTATAGGTGTAAAAAAAAAAAAAACCTATGTGGATATTTTTTTGGGTGTTATTTTTCCCCAATTCTTTAATCCTTGATGAAAGAATCACATCTCCTGTAATGACAAAAACAAACCTCATAAAAACACCTATACTAATACACACTATTTTAAGAAAAAAAGTGCCATAATGGCTAGGTTTCCACAGAGGTTGTTTTTTATAATTATTTGGAAAACAGCCACAGCAGTTTTTTTTTTTTGCCAAAACCAGAAGTGTATTCAAAAGGAATGGGAAATACAGTCATGGCCGTAAATGTTTGCACCCCTGAAATTTGAAGAAAATGAAGTACCCGTATTTTTCGGTGTATAACATGCACTTTTTAAAACTTAAATTTAAGGCAAAAAGCCTGCCTGCGTGTTATACGCCGATAAATCTTCTGGTCACTGATTTAAAGCGACCACAGCAGCGTCTCCTTGTTAAGTATTAGCAGCACAGCCGTGGGCCACATTAAATCAGTGACCAGCGGCGTCTCCTCCCCACTCTGTAAAACTGTCACTTGTTTTCTCCCGCACTATCCACTGGTACTGGTGGATAGTGCGGGAGACGCTGATTAAAATGAGCCCTACCTTGTCCGGGTCTACCCTACCTTTTAATCAGCGTCTCCCGCACTATCCACCAGTACCTGTGGATAGTGCGGGAGAAAACAAGTGACAGTTTTACTTTTCATTTTTCTTACCTCCCCCTCCCTCATCATGCCCCCTTTCCCTGCTTTTCATAGTTTTGTTTATTTTTCTTACCTGGCTGCGCTTCGTCAGGTCAGTCGGGGGGTCTTGTGGGCAGCGTTTAGTGAAGCAGAGGAGTTACGTCCTCTCCCGGCTTCTCTGTGCGGCATCAGTGACTTCACTTTTTCATTTCCTGTTGTCGCCGCCAAAAAGTGACATCTCTGATGCCGCACAGAGAAGCCGGGAGAGGACGTCACTCATCTGCTTCACTGACCGCACAGCCCGCAAGACAGCCGAAGTGCAGCCAGGTAAGGAAAGGGGAAGAATAGCATATACAGTGGTCTTCAACCTTCAACCTGTTGCAAAACGACAACTCCCAGCATGCCCGGACAGCTGTTGGCTGTCCGGGCATGCTGTGAGTTGTAGTCTTGCAACATCTGGAGGTCCGCAGGTTGAAGACCACTGCGAGGAACATGATGAGGGGATAATGAGACAGGGGGAAATGATGAGGGGGAGGAATGATGGGGGGATGATGAGACAGGGTGGGGGATGATGAGGGGGAAATGATGGGGGACATGATGAGACAGGGTGGGGGGGATGATGGGGGGGGGGAATGATGATGGGGGAATGATGATGATTAGGGGGGAAATGATGGGGGACATGATGAGACAGGGGGAAATGATTGGGGGGAATGATGGGGGCATGATGAGACAGGGTGGGGGATGATGAGGGGGGAATGATGGGGGGACATGATGAGACAGGAGGAAATGATGGTGGGGGGAGGCACTAAAGGCTTAATGTCTGTATGGCTAGTAGTGGTCTATGACAGAGGATGATAAATGATGAGACATGGGGGATGATGAGACATGGGGGTGGCGATGAGAGGGGTAAATGTGGCACAGGGACTGATAAAAGGGAAGGAATGATGTAGCACTGGAGGGGACAGGACCAAACTGAGGTGCAGAAGAAATTGAAGTTGGGGGGATGATGTGGCATTTAGTCCAAGTCATTTATTTAACTTTTTTTTTTTTTTACTTACATTTCCCTGTTAAAATGGGGGTGCGTGTTATACGCCGATAAATACGGTATTTCTCACAGAAAAGGATTGCAGTAACACATGTTTTGCTATGCACATGTTTATTCCCTTTGTGTGTATTGGAACTAAACCAAAAAAGGAGGCTGCGCAAAATTTACGGCAGCAGCGGGAAATACGCTGCGTATTTCTGCTCACTATACACACAGGGCTTTCCGGCGGCAGCCCTATGTGTGCAGTGAGTTTTGGAGGCGGAACCACGTGTTAGTCACGCCGACACACGGACCCGCCTCCAAAACTCACTACCCACATAGGGCTGCCGCCGGCAAGCCCTTTGTGTATAGTGAGCGAGGAATACGCAGCGTATTTCCCGCTGCTGCTGTAAATTTTGCGCAGCGTGAAATACGCTGCGTATATACCAGGTGGGAACGCACCCTAAGGCTCATTCCGTTTACGGTAAACAGTAGAATGATTTTCTTTACCAAAAAGCTCTTTATTGGTCTCATCTGTCCACAACACGTTTTCCCAGAAGGATTTTGGCTTACTCAAGTTCATTTTGGCAAAATGTCATCTTGCTTTTTTATGTCTGTGTCAGCAGTGTTGTCCTCCTGGGTCTCCTGCCATAGCGTTTCTTTTCATTTAAATGTTGACAGATAGTTTGCGCTGACACTGATGCTCCCTGAGCCTGTAGGACAGCTTGAGTATCTTTGGAACTTGTTTGAGGCTGCTTATCTACCATCCGGACTATCCTGCGTTGACACCTTTAATCAATTTTTCTCTTCTGTCCACGCTCAGGGAGATTAGCTACAGTGCCATGGGTTGCAAACTTCTTGATAA
Source organism: Hyla sarda (assembly GCF_029499605.1). Lineage (NCBI taxonomy): Eukaryota > Metazoa > Chordata > Amphibia > Anura > Hylidae > Hyla > Hyla sarda. The sequence goes on along the minus strand of NC_079189.1, from coordinate 254,379,199 downwards.
TGTTGTGCAATGTGGACAAAGGCAAATCTAGATCTCTGGAGATGGACTTGTAACCTTGAGATTGTTGATATTTTTCCACAATTTTGGTTCTCAAGTCCTCAGACAGTTCTCTCCTCCTTTTTCTTTTGTCCATGCTTAGTGTGGTACACACAGACACACAATGCCAAGACTAAGTGAACTTCTCTCCTTTTTTATCTGCTTTCAGGTGTGATTTTTATATTGCCCCCACCTGTTACTTGCCCAGGTAAGTTTAACCTCTTGGGGACGATGGGCATACAGGTATGCCCTTGCTCCCTGGTACTTAAGTACCAAGGGGATACCTGTACGCCCGTGGGAATTTAGGTTCCCGCCATGCAGCAGGCATCCCGTGTAAATAACCCCCTCCCGTGTCGGCGATCGCCACAAATCGCCAATCAATTCAGATCGGCGACTTGCGGCGATTCCGGCTGATCGGGTCTCTGATGACTCGATAGCCCAGAAAATAGGGATGATTGGAGCTGTCAGAGCCACCTCCTCCTATCCCCTGCGATTCGCCGATCAGGACTGATCGGCGAATCGCAGGGGTGAAAGTTCATTTCCCCTGCTCTGCCCGCCCCTGGATGTCGGGGCAGAGCGGGGGCCGTGGATGCGGCGGAGACCGGCGGCAGTTACCTCCGATCACGCGGGGACCAGGGACCGGCAGCAGGGTCAAATGCTGCAGTGAAGACTGCCGTAAAGTGATCTTCACTGCAGCTTCTAGGAGTTTCAAAACTACAACTTCCAGCATGCCTAAACAGCCTTTGTCTGTCTGGGCATGCTGGGAGTTGTAGTTTTGCAACATCTGGTGGGCCACAGTTTGGAGACCACTGTGCAGTGGTCTCCAAACGGAGTCCTTCCAGATGTTGCAAAACTACGACTCTCAGCATGCCCACAGTTTGGACACCACTTTACAGTGGTGTCCAAACTGTAGAGCTCCAGATTTCAACTCAAAGTATGCCGAGACTGTCCAGGCATGCTGGGAGTTGTAGTTCTGCAATATCTGGCCCTCTACTGTGCCCACAAAGCACTTTACGTCCACATATGAGGTATTTCCTTACTCGAGAGAAATTGAGTTACAAATGTTGGGGGGCTCCTTTAACCCCTTGTAAAAATAAAAAATATGGGTCTACAAGAACATGTTAGTGTAAAAAATGCAGGTTTAGATTTTTCTCCTCCACTTTGCTGCTCTTCTTGTGAAACACCTAAAGGGTTAATAAACTTTCTGAATGTCATTTTGAATACTTTGAGGGGTGCAGTTTCTAGTGTCATTTATGGGGTATTTCTCACAGCCATCGGCTGTCCGGGCATGCTGGGTGTTGTAGTTTTGCAACATCTGGAGGTCTGCAGGTTGTAGACCACTGTCCTATACTTTACATTGCACGGATCCCTCAAGATGCGATGGTTTCAACAAACGATGGTCCATTTGGAACAGATTACCATCGTATGTTGAGGGACCACTGTACTTCAATTAAAAATCTTAATCCTTTCAGTACTTATGAGCTTCTGAACTTGAGTTGTTCTTTTCTGTTTAAGTGCTCTCTGATGACACCTGTCTCGGAAAACGCCCAGTTTAGAAGAGGTTTGCTATGGGAATTTGCTTCTAAACTGGGCGTTTCCCGAGACAGGTGTCATCAGAGAGGACTCAGACAGAAAAGAACAACCTTAACTTCAAAAGCTCATAAGTATTGAAAGGATTAAGAGTTTTTAATAGAAGTAATTTACAAATCTGAATTAGAAAAATGTGTGCAGCTCACAACCAGGTATTCGAGGTTATTGTGGTTAAAGGATTGATCCCCACCAATCCAAATGGGTAAAAACTAAAACAAAGATTAACCACACCTCAAGAATACGACCCTAGGGTACACAGTGAATAATTGTTTGAGAATTAAAGTTTTGAAAAAAAGTGCAGATTTTATTAAAACAATAAAAACCTAAATGGTTAAAAATATCAGAGCAATGTCAATGTTATCTTAAACTGTCATTGGGCCCTAATGACAGATTTAGAAAATATGAATATATGTATAGCAACCACCTAATATAGAATAATCTATAGATGTAAAAAACAAATGCAATTTTTCAACGATATATAATGATCCGGAGTCGACTATTAGTCCGGCACCTATGATGAATAAAAAAGGGCTGATAGTCCGGCACTTGTAATGGAAAAGGCAAAGTCACTTGATGGACTGATGTATAGGTGTATAAAAAGCTGCCCACAGTTGTTAGACAAATGCAAAGTTCAACCTCACCCTGGCTGCTGCTCCCGTACTGCGACGGGCCGATAGTTGAAATTCTTGTGTTGGCTGCAGCAATCCTGGCGTGAGAGCCTGGATGGATATGGGCTCCGGCAGGAGACTCTCTCGGGAACGGTCCGTGGTATCGGCAAATACCTGGATGTGTATCGGACCTTCGCTGGAGAGATCGTGGCTGGGTTCTGGTAGTGCAGGCAGCAGGTTGGTAATGCGCTCAGTGGGAGAGGATGTTTGATGAATGCAGCAAGTGGTGCACAAAGTTCTGGTCCGGCTTCAGTCTAGGTGGTGCGTGCAAATTGTGCTCTGTGAATATGTGAATTAATGTGAGATTGTTGAAGATGTGTGACCAGTGAAAAAAGTTGATAGTGAATTTAAAGGTTTTGAATGGGGAAATTGTAGTGAGTGTCTGTGAATATTTTTATATTTTTTATATTTTTTTATATTTTTGTTATTTTTATTTTTTTATTCACAGACACTCACTACAATTTCCCCATTCAAAACCTTTACATTCACTATCAACTTTTTTCACTGGTCACACATCTTCAACAATCTCACATTAATTCACATTACTATCATCTTCTTGGTTTCATCCACCTCAGTTTACACCACATCACTCATTTTTAATTTATATTTATTTTACATATCATTTACTATTTTTTATTCTCTGCTTTATTTTATATATATCTATTTTTTATTTTATATTTTATTTATTTTTTATTTCATTTATTTTTTTTTTTTTTTTTTTTCTGATAACATTCCTTTTGATCTCATTCACACACCTATATACAGGATTTTTCTTCTTTTACAAACATATTTACTTACTTATATACATTTTTCACAAACATGTCTTCTTGACTTCAATTCACACCTCAGATGTCTCCATGCGTTACCTATGTTGGAGTGCCACCTGTTTCCTCAACACATCAGTTCTCTTTTGTGTGAAGGTTTTACTATGTGAAACCAAAAAATAGCTAGATTTGACAATTCGAGTATAACACTGATAAATGTATATGGATTTATATTTTCTAATCTGTTTTATACTGAACATCTAAGAGATATAGAAAGATTAAGGGATGATAACTATTCATTTAATAGTAGATTCAAATTCAGTGTTCCAAGTTGGTCCACTTACCAGGTTTTTGCTGTCAAGTTCACTCCACAGGTTCTTTTTGTCCCATTAATCAAGAACATATGTGCACCCACCATATAAAGGCTGCACATTCATTATTTCCTACATTCGCCTACTGAGGAAGGGGGTCGTTTTTAGCACCCTGAAACGTGTTTAGGCTGATATCTAATCTGAACAGAGCACAATTTGCACGCACCACCTAGACTGAAGCCGGACCAGAACTTTGTGCACCACTTGCTGCATTCATCAAACATCCTCTCCCACTGAGCGCATTATCAACCTGCTGTCTGCACTACCAGAACCCAGCCACGATCTCTCCAGCGAAGGTCCGATACACATCCAGGTATTTGCCGATACCACGGACCATTCCCGAGAGAGTCTCCTGCCGGAGCCCATATCCATCCAGGCTCTCACGCCAGGATTGCTGCAGCCAACACAAGAATTTCAACTATCGGCCCGTCGCAGTACGGGACCAGCAGCCAGGGTGAGGTTGAACTTTGCATTTGTCTAACAACTGTGGGCAGCTTTTTATACACCTATACATCAGTCCATCAAGTGACTTTGCCTTTTCCATTACAAGTGCCGGACTATCAGCCCTTTTTTATTCATCATAGGTGCCGGACTAATAGTCGACTCCGGATCATTATATATCGTTGAAAAATTGCATTTGTTTTTTACATCTATAGATTATTCTATATTAGGTGGTTGCTATACATATATTCATATTTTCTAAATCTGTCATTAGGGCCCAATGACAGTTTAAGATAACATTGACATTGCTCTGATATTTTTAACCATTTAGGTTTTTATTGTTTTAATAAAATCTGCACTTTTTTTCAAAACTTTAATTCTCAAACAATTATTCACTGTGTACCCTAGGGTAGTATTCTTGAGGTGTGGTTAATCTATGTTTTAATTTACAAATCTGTTTAACTTTCTGGAGCCAGTTGATATACCGTATATAAAAAAGTTTTTTTCCTGGAATACCCCTTCCCTAATAAAAATCAGAATCACCCCCCTTTTCTCATTTAAAAAGTTGTAAATAAAAACAAAAACAAACATGTGGCATCGCCACGTGCGTAAATGTCCGGACTATAAAAATATATCGTTACTTAAACCACACGATGAATGGCGTATTTGCAAAAAAAATTCCAAAGTTCAAAATAGCGTATTTTTGGTCACTTTTTATATCATAAAAAAATGAATAAAAAACGATCAAAACAAATATGGTACCGATAAAAACTTTCAGATCACAGCGCAAAAAAATTAGCCCTCATACCCCCCATTTGTGGAAAAATAAAAAAGTTATAGGGGTCAGAAGATGACAATTTAAAACGTATAAATTTTCCTGCATGTAGTTATGATTTTTTCCAGAAGTACGACAAAATCAAACCTATATAAGTAGGGTATCATTTTAACCGTATGGACCTGCAGAATAATGATAAGGTGTCATTTATACAGAAAAATGTACTACGTAGAAACAAAAGCCCCAAAAAGTAAAAAAAATAAAATTAATTTCTTCAATTTTGTCGCACAATGATTTTTTTTCCGTAGATTTTTGGGTAAAATGACTGATGTCATTACAAAGTAGAATTGGTGGCGCAAAAAAATAAGCCATAATGTGGTTTCTTAGGTGCAAAATTGAAAGGGTTATGATTTTTAAAAGGTAAGGAGGAAAAAACAAAGTGCAAAAACTGCAAGTCCTTAAGGGGTTAAAATGTACTTTTTTATTTTATTATTTTATGATTATTAGTTTTTTTTTTTTTTTATATATATCATTTTCATTTGCGCACTATGGTCATTCTTTGATACCAGTGGTCGACATGCTATGCATATTTTGTAAGATGATCACATGAGGATCCGGATTTATTATTTAGCAGAAGTCAATGGGACTTTCATTTTTGATGCTAATTTCCATAGTAACTTCTTTGCCAAAAATGCGCTGATGCCGGACGGCACTGATCCACTAAGAAGTAGGGGAGTAGGAATTGATGACGTCAGCACTTTTTATAGATGTAAATGACATTAGTTTACATAGATGTAAATTATATTTTACATGAATATTAAGGGAGATTCATCAAAAGGTGCAGAGAAAGAGTGGGGCAGTTTCCCATAGCAACCAAACAGATTATTTCTTTCATATCTCTGTGACCTTTTTAAAAATGAAAGAAGCGATCTGATTGTTTTCTATGGGCCACTACACCACTTTTCTATTACACAGGTTTTAATAAATCTCCCTCATTGGTTTGAGTAAAATGAAAAAGAAAAAAAACAAAAACATTGCAATGTCTGTGTAAATCAAGTTCTTTCTACACCACATTTGCGTGCGTACGTCATGTAAACCCCCCCCCCCCCCCCAGCGACTGGAACATTGAGTTTCGAACGCTGAGTGCGGGCTTCCGTGCTCACGCCCGCCCCCTCGTGACGTCATGAGGGGGCAGGCGTGAACACAGAAGCCCGCACACAGCGTTCGGAACTCAATGTTCCAGTCGCTGGCTAGCAGAGTTAATCATAGAGTTTGTATAAACAAAATGAAGAAAATTTCCAGCTCGCCACCACCACGGATCCGAGCTCGGCAGGGCACTTGTAACGTGTATCACTGAAGAAGAGCGCATGCGCTCGAAACGCGTCTGTTGGTATGGTCGGTTTTACTTGTGCCCAGTGATCTTCAATAAAGCTGTTTCGTTATCTCAAGTGCTGGATCATCGTTCTTCTTAATCATAGAGGTGCATGTTCTTTTATAAATAGCAAAAGTAGCTTAGATGTAGATAAGTTTCTAAGTGTTGTCCGGGCTGGTGTGAAACTGCAAAACAATATCAGTAAATCCCAAAATCCACTTGTCCTGGTACACAAAATCATTTCAACCCAAAATAGTATGAAAATACTATTATTAATAAAAACGTAATAGGCAGACATAAAAAAACTTAAACCCCTTAAGGACCGCGCCAATTTTCCTTTTGTGCACTTTTGTTTTTTCCTCCTCGCCCTATGATAACTATAACTAATTTTTTTTTCTTTTGCAGGACTGACTGTACTTTGTAATGAAACCTTTCATTTTTCCGTAACATATGCTCGGAAACCCAAAAAACATTTTTTTGTGAGGTGAAACTGGAAAAAAAAATGCAATTTAGCAAATTTGGGTTTTTTCTTATTGGACTACATTCACATTGGGGTCAATCTATCATGTTGTTTTGATACTTTAGGTCTGCCTGATTACAGCAATACCAAATATCCCTCATGTTTTACTAATTTAAAAAAAATTGAAACTTTTTTTAGAATTTTATTTTAGAACCATATAACCTTTTTTTTTAAATTTTTTTTGTATAAAGGGCTGTATGAGGACTAATTTTTGCGCCATAACATTTTGTTTCTATCGGTACCATTTTGGCATTGATCAGATTTTTTGATTTTTACTGGGATAAAAATTTTTGATTTTTACTGGGATGTTATAAAAAAAATGCAATTCTGGAGTTTGGTATATATATATTTTAGTTTTTTTTTTACATAATTTACTGTACGGGATACACTGTTATATTTTGATAGTTCAGACAATTATGCATGCGGCGATACCAAATAAGTAAAAAAAATATATATATGTTTACATGTTTTTAATATGGGAAAAGAGTGATGATTTGAACTTTTAAAGGGGTTCTCCGGCGCTTGGAATCAGTCCCGGAGTTAGTCCGGGGACTAATTACAAACGTGGGTGCTGCTTGCATGATCCCGGGGGTCCCCAGCGGCGGGACTCCCGCGATCAGGCATCTTATCCCCTATCCTTTGGATAGGGGAAAAGATGTGTAAGCACCGGAGAACCCCTTTAAGGCTAGGTTCACACTACATTTTGTACTTATGGTTCCCATATACGGCTGGGAGGAGGGGGGGCGGGGCTTAATCGCAGCGCTTGCACTCAGCCGTATTCGGGAACCGTATTTAATTCATGTCTATGAGCCGACCTGAGTGAACCGCAACCTCCGGTCAGCTCCGTTTACGGCCGTATGCGGTTTCCCGACCGCAGGCAAAAACGTTGTCGACCGCGTTTTTGCCTACGGTCGGGAAACCGCATACGGCCGAAAACGCAGCCGACCGGAGGCTGCGGATCACTCCGGTCGGCTCATAGACATGCATTAACTACGGTTGCCAAATATGGCTGAGTGCGGGCGCCGCGATTAAGCCCCCCCCTCCTCCCAGCCGTATACGGGAACCGTAAGTACAAAACGTAGTGTGAACCCAGCCTAATAGGGAAGGGGTAAATGTGTGTGTGTTTTTTTTTCTTTGACACTTTATTAGTCCCTGAGGGGACTTTAAGGCTAGGTTCAGACTATGGAATCTCCGGGCAGAAAATTTCCGCCCAGAGATTCCGAGTGCGGCCAGCGCCGGCTGAAATCAGTCGGCGGTAGGACCGCGCGGATACTTCAGTCTCCAATAGACTGCAATGTGTTCCGTGTGGATTTCCGCCTGAAGAAAGAGCAACGCCTTTCTTTATGCGGAAATTTACAAGCGGATTGTCCGTTCACAAATTCCGCTTCACAAATTCCGAAGTGTGAATTTGTGAACGAAAATCATTCACTACACTATACATTTTAGAAAGTGGAATTTCTTTGAAATTGCAGGCGGAAATTCCGTAGTCTGAACCTAGCCTAACCCCTTCCCTCTTTGACGATTTTTCAGTTTTTGCACTTTCGTTTTTTCCTCCTCCCCTTTTAAAAATCATAACCCTTTCAATTTTGTACCTAAAAATCCATATGATGGCATATTTTTTTTCGCCACCAATTCTACTTTGCAGGGACATTAGTCATTTTCCCCAAAAATCTACAGTGAAACAGAAAAAAAATCATTGTGCGACAAAATGGAAGAAAAAATGCCATTTTGTATGGCAAAAATGACACCTGATCTTTATTCTATAGCTTCATACGGTTAAAATTATACCCTACTTATATAGGTTTGATTTTGTCGTACTTCTGAAAAAAATCATAACTACATGCAGGAAAATTTATACATTTAAAATTGTCATCTTCTGACCCCTATACATTTTTTAAATTTTTCCATGTACAGGGCGGTATGAGGGCTCTTTGTTTGCACCATGATCTGAAGTTTTTATCGGTACCATTCTTGTTTTGATCTGACTTTTTGATCGCTTTTTATAAAAAAAAAAAAATTATGGTATAAAAAGTGACTAAAAATACACTATTTTGGCCTGACCGTGCAGTTTAATTAACAATATATTTTTATACTTCGGACATTTATGTATGCGGTGATATAAAATATTTTTATATTTATTTTTATTTACAGTTTTTTTTATTTTTTTATAGGAAAAGGGGGGGGGGGAGGGTGATTCAAACATTTATTTGGGAAGGAGTTAATTCATCTTTATTAACAGTTTTTTTTGCAATGTTATAGCCCCCATAGGGGACTATAACATGCAGTACATTGATTCAATACACTGATCACTGCTATTGCATTGCAATGCATTGATCAGTGTTATCGGCAGTTGATTGCTCAAGCCTGGATTGACGTGCTGCTCGGATGCGCAGGAGGCAGGTAAGGCACCCTACTGTTGCGTTCTAGCTGATCGTGACATTGAGATTTTACCGCAATGGTCCCGATCAGCCCGACTGAGCTGCCGGGAATCTTTTACTTTCACTTTAGACACGGTGATCAACTTTGATCGCAGAATCTAAAGAGTTAACACCCGATCAGCGATGTCCGGCATTAGGCGTGGGTCCCTGTTGCTTATAGCAACCGGGACCCATCGGCTCACCTGCTGAGCGCGCGTCATAACTGGGGAGCCGCTTATGGACATTTATAAACGTCCATATGCGGCAAGGGGTTAAGAAGGTATCATTACATTCATCATACAGTTCATTGTAGTTTAATTGAACTGCATTGATATATGTGATCTGTGCTCATTTGGTAGAGCCTGCTCCAGGCGAGCTTAATCAAATGCAGATCCACAGCAGCCATGGAAGGAGAGATACGCCCTCTGTCTACCTCTACAGTGAATTGCTCGCCATCACCCCCACTGGACCATCAGGGAGCATTTAAATGTCCCTTTTAGATGCAGCTTTGACAGCGGCGATCTAAAGGGTTAATAGTTTGCCACATGCCAGCTATTAGAGGAGACCCCTAACCACTACTACTGAAATCAGCTGGGGTCCACCCACAATGGAGCAGGCTCGAGTCAGGAGCTCGCTCTATACACCCTGTACTTTTCAAATCAGAGGGGGTTGTCAGTCCGACTCTGCTTGCTTGAAGAGTCCACCTACCCAGCTTCCAAAACTGCATGTCCTGGGCATTGGGCAATAGGATTTCCACAACCCTGTCTTGACCATTGCACAATTTCTTGCAACTTTTTGCTATAATAAAAAAACGCTTTAAAACCAATGATATTTTCCCCGCTTTGTATTAAGACTAGGTGCACTTTGCTTTTTGCCTCTCCTTATCTCTACCTTTATGGTGTATCCATTGACATCTTCCAAAAAATGAGATGCCGACATATACTGTGTACTTTGAAAGAGGATGCCATTAATTTTAATGGCTGAACGGAGTCACTTTTCAGGTCATATGCATTTTATTCTTCAGCAGACCACCAAAGCACAGTTTAATAGCAAATGGCAGTAAATAACACATAAGGCAAGATGTAGTGTAAACCCAGCCTACACTTGACAAAGACCTACACTTATCACTGTGGTTAAAACGCTGCTGCTTTTCTGTATATGCTGCTGGAATAAACTAAGACACATTGAATGGATGCTGGATTTTACTTTACTCTGTCTAGAGTTGCCACAGTCCTTTTAGGGCTGTGTTCATATAAGAGTTTTTTTTTTTTTTACTGTTTTGTAAAAGGAAACTGACAGCTGGTTGACCTGCACTAAACCCAATGCAGAGGGTTATAGTGTGGGTGAATTGGATAAAAATTATGTATTGCTTACCCAAATCGGTGCCATAGTTTCGGAGATATGTGCTGTATTAGCCTACCGCCCGCCTCATGAATATTCATGGAACTCCCTTCACCCATGTGAACCCGAGGTAGGCAGGCATATCGAGGTAGGCGGGCAAGCAGAGGGGACAGGGGCAGGGATGCTAGGTATGCCGGGTTCAGTCTCCATTGTTCAAAGCTGGCCATTTACATATTAGCAATGGAGACTAAACACAGAGTGCATGTCCAGAACAGCGGCACCGTTTTGGTTGATACGTGATACGTCATTTTAGTCAGGTTTACCTGCAATATAACCCTGTGTATTGGGTTTAGTATCTATTGGTGGACCAGCTCAGTTACCCTTTAACCCCTTAAGGACCATGGACATATGCGTACGTCAAAGCTCCCTGGTAGTTAAGGACCAAGGACGTACGTGTACGTCCATGGGAATTTCAGTCCCTGCCGGGCGAGGACCGGACCGGGGTAACTGCTGATATCGATCAGCAGTCACCCCATACAAATGCCCTGGGGGGTTATCAGACCCCCCCCATGTCAGTGATCGCCACAAATCGCCGGTGAATTCACACTGGCGATTTGCGCTATTCCGGGTCTATGGTGTCCCGGTTACCCGGAAAATAAGGTGATTGGGGTTGTCCAAGACACCCATGATCCCCCTGAAGGGACAGGAGTGAGGTGGCAGGGGTGCCACCCCTCCTATTCCTGCTATTGGTCGTCAAGGAGCGACTACCAATAGCAGATAGGGGGCGGGGGGGGGGGTTAACTTTCGGTTTCCCCGTTCTGCCCACCCAGAATAGGCGGGGCAGAACTGGGAAACCGACAGGGACCGGCGGATGAGGCAATGATCAGTGGTGGGGATCGGTGGCAGCAGAGGATGGCGATGCAGCTCCCTGGATCCTACAGAAGCCGTTGAGTTGCCTAGCAACATCTGAAGGGCTACAGTTTGAGACCACTATAAAGTGGTCTCTAAACTGTAGCCCTCCAGATGTTGCAAAACTACAACTCCCAGCATGCCCAGACAGCTGTTTGGGCATGCTGGGATTTGTAGTTTGGCAACAGCTGGAGGGTCACAGTTTGGAGATCACTGTGCAGTGATCTCTAACTGTGGCCTTCTAGATCTTGCAAAACTACAACTCATAGTATGCCCACACAGCAGTTTACTGTCTGGGCATGCTGGGATTTGTAGTTTTGCAACATCTGGAGGGCCACAGTTTCTAGATCACTGTGCAGTGCTCTATAAACTGTAGCCCTGCAGATGTTGCAAAACTGCAAATCCCAGCATGACCAAAAAGCACACAGCTGTCTCGGCATGCTGGGAGTTGTAGTTGCGTACCTCCAGCTGTTACATAACTACATCTCCCAGCATGCCCTTCGGCAATCAGTAAATGCTGGGAGTTGTAGTTTTGCAACAGCTGGAGGCACATTGGTTGGAAAATACTGAGTTAGGTAACAGAACCTGAAGGTTTTCCAAACAGTGTGCCTCCAGCTGTTGCAAAAGTACAACTCCCAGCATGCACGGTCTGTCAGTAAATGCTAGGAGTTGTAGTTTTGAAACAGCTGGAGGTTTGCCCCCCCATGTGAATGTACAGGGTACATTCACACAGGCAGGTTCACAGTAAGATTCCTGCTTGAAGTTTGAGCTGCGGCAAATTTTTCGCCGCAGCACAAACTCCTGGTGGGAAACTCACCATAAATGCCCGCCAGTGCGAATGTACCCTAAAAACACTACACTACAGTAACACATAATAAAAGGATAAAACACTACAAATACACCCCCTTACACTGTCCTCCCCCCCCCCCCCCCCCACCCCCCAATAAAAATGAAAAAGTATTGTACGGCAGTGTTTCCAATACGGAGCCTTCAGCTGGTGCAAAACAACAACTCCCAGCATTTCCGGACAGCCACTGTCCAGGCATGCTGGGAGTTTACCAAACAGGGCGCCTCCAGCTGTTGCTAATCACTGGCGTAGAATACCCCTATGCAATCCCTAATTTAGTCCTCAAATGCGCATGGCGCTCTCATTTCGGAGCCCTGTCGTATTTCAAAGAAAAAGTTTAGGGCCACATATGTGGTATTTCCGTACATGAGAGAAATTGCACTACAAATTTTGGGGGGGCTTTTTCTCCTTTTACCCCTTATGAAAAGGAAAAGTTGGGGGCTACACCAGCCTGTTAGTGTAAAAAAAATACAAAATTTTTCACTAACATGCTGGTGTTGCCCCATACTTTTTATTTTCACAAGCAGTAAAAGGGAAAAAAAGACCCCCAAAATTTGTAACGCAACTTCTCCTGAGTAAGGAAATACCCCATATGTGGGCGTAAAATGCTCTGCGGGTGCACAACAAGGCTCAAGAGTGAGAGCGCACCATGTACATTTGAGGCCTAAATTGGTGATTTGCACAGGGGTGGCTGATTTTACAGCGGTTCTGACATAAACGCAAAAAAATAAATACCCACATGTGACCCCATTTTGGAAACTACACCCCTCACGAAATGTAACAAGAGATATAGTGCGCCTTAACACCCCACAGGTGTTTGACGTATTTTCGTTAAAGTTGGATGGTGTTACCCTAAAGTTTTAATTTTCACAAGGAAAAATAGGAAGAAATCCCCCCAAAATTTGTAAAAAACCATTCTTCATTTACATATCCAACATTAACAAAAAGTCATCAAACACCTGTGAGGTGTTTAGGCTCCCTGTACCCCTTGTTACGTTCCTTGAGGGGTGTAGTTTCCAAAATAGTATGCCATGTGTTTTTTTTTTTTTGGGACGTTCTGGCACCATAGGGGGCTTCCTGAATGCGATATTCCCCCCCAAAAACCATTTCAGCAAAATTTGCTTTCCAATAGCCAAATGTGACTCCTTCTCTTCTGAGCATTCAAAATCCAAAATGGTATACTATGAGGGGGTTTTCTGCTGTTCTGGCACCATAGCGGCCTCCTAAATGTGACATGCCCCCCCAAGAACCATTTCAGCAAAACTCACTATCCAAAATCACATTGTCGCTCCTTCCCCTCTGAGCCCTCTACTGCGCCCGCCGAACACTTGACATACACATGTGAGGTATTTCCTTACTTGAGAGAAATTGGGTTACACATTTTAGATGATTTTTCTTCTTTTAACCCTTGTAAAAATTCAAAAACTGGGTCTACAAGAACACGCGAGTGTAAAAAATGAAGATTTTGAATTTTCTCCTTCAATTTGCTGCTATTCCTGTGAAACACCTAAAGGGTTAACAAACTTACTGAATGTCATTTTGAATACTTTGAGGGGTGCAGTTTTTATAATTGGGTCATTTATGGGGTATTTCTAATATGAAGGCCCTTCAAATCCACTTCAAACCTGAACTGGTCCATGAAAAATTACGATTTTGAAAATTTTGTGAAAAATTGGAAAATTGCTGCTGAACTTTGAAGCCCTCTGATGTCTTCCAAAAGTAAAAACATGTCAACTTTATGATGAAAATATAAAGTAGACATATTGTATATGTGAATCAATATATAATTTATTTGGAATGTATATTTTCCTTACAAGCAGAGAGCTTCAAAGTTAGAAAAATGCAAAATTTTCAAGTTTTTTTTCATCAAATTTTTGAATTTTTCACCAAGAAATGATGCAAGTATCGAATTTTTTTTACCACTAACATAAAGTAGAATATGTCATGAAAAAACATTCTCGGAATCAGAATGAAAGGTAAAAGCATCCCAGAGTTATTAATGCTTAAAGTGACAGTGGTCAGATGTGCAAAAAACGCTCTGGTCCTACAGTGAAAATTGGCCTGGTCCTTAAGGGTTAAGGCATAAAATGGACAAGTCAGTCAAAAGTAAGGTCTCTACTAGTGCTAGGGACTTATTTTGGGCCATTTAAGCACCATAAGGCTAAATTCACACTGCATAAAATTGTGTATTTTACTTACTGATGTATTTTATTTTACGTAAAATTTTTAGCGTTTTTTTCTGACTTTTTTATTTTTGTGGAAATACCTTTTTTTTTTTAGAGCGCCTGGCCCACAGAGTGTAAGGAGTTAAGTTGTGATGCATGTGGCACATCACTGTGTAACTCTTTTTGGGGCTTACAGTAACCAGCAATGTATATACATAACTGGTTCCTTTGCCCCCTCTCTCTGGCGCTCTGCACCAGTCCAGCATTGAGCATCTCCAGTTAACTGGGCGTAAATGTTGGCACTCCTGAAATTTTTCTAGAAAATGAAGTATTTCTCACAGAAAAAGGATTGCAGTAACACATGTTTTGCTATACACATGTTTATTCCCTTTGTGTGTATTGGAACTAAACCAAAAAAGGAGGAAAAAATGCAAATTGGACATAATGTCACACCAAACTCCAAAAATGGTCTGGACAAAATTATTGGCACCCTTTCAAAATTATGGATAAATAAGATTGTTTCAAGCATGTGATACTCCTTTAAACAAGTGCATTAGCACTTGTTATTGCAAAATTGAGAAATACTTAATTTTCTTGAAAAATGTCAGGGGTGCCAACATTTATGGCCATGACTGTATCCTAAGCCAAGTCATAAGGTCATAACAGGACATAGTTCTGAAGGTACCTTCACATCCTTGTAACTAGCAACAGGTTCCTGCTGGAGGAAATCCACTGCAAGTTATGCTACCATTCACTTGCATGGGTCTGCAGAGAGCCTGCAAATGTGGCAGATTTGCAGACTGCCAGTGGACCCGTTGAAATAAATGGTAGCATAACTCTCTGCGTATTTTCCACAATGGGAAACCCGCTGCTAGTTACAAATGTGTGAACATACCCAGAGGCTGTATTTTAACCAAAGTACTATGATTTAACTATGACTGGGGAGATTCTAGAAGCCTAATAAAAAAAAATATATATATATATAATTTTTTTCTACAACTTTGTTTTGTTTATTTTAACATCCTGTAAATGCTGCAGTGGGAGGGGGGGGGGGTGTTCCTTCATTCAATCACTTTGGGCTGGGGGCATTTAAAGTGTTAATGCCATACTCGGGCATGATCGGTGAGTCCGTTAGAAGCTATTACTCACCTGCTTTGTAGCTGAATTTGCTTTAAATGGGCACTCTCATTCATTAAAACAATTTTTTGCTATTGCACTCCTTATGGTAAATAAAAAATCTTTCTAATGTACTTTGTTTAAAAAAAGTTTTCTGTGTTTTCTTTGTTTAAAAAAGTTGCCGCTAGGTGTCTCCCTTCTTGTCCAGAATACATTTCCCCACATCTTCTGCCAGGCAGCAGGAGTCCAAAGTCTGTGCAAAAGTCCAAATCCAGGAAATGCTGAGGGCGGCTGTGTGTAACCTTATGCAATCATAGCTCATCTCACATTGAACTGCCCTGGGCTATGTGTAGCAGAGTGAGGGAGGAAGTTCTCCCCTCTATGGCTTCAGATGATGTCAGGCCTGTTGGGTAACGCCCCTTCCCAGTCTGTGAATCTGACTGAGCCTGAGCAGAAAATACAGAGCAATATCAAGGAAGAGAACTAAACAATAATAAAAATAAAGGCAGGGGGTGGGGGGTTTATCATGATGGGGGCAGTAAACTGGGAGGATTATAAAATTTTATAAGATCATGAGAGGTACTCTTTAAAGTCCCCTAGCTCGGCCAGGACAGACTTGTATGTTCTATGTCCTCTAGGTGTTAAAGAAACAATCTGTGTATTGTGTCAAAAAGAATAATAAAGCAACTTACTAATATAATGTTATCAGCCATACTGTACAGATCTTCTATATTATCTACAATCAGTAGTTTCAGTAAGAACAGGCTCACAGTTGTATTATCTCAAGATTCAAAAATCTAATAAGCAGTAATATGAGCTTCCCTCTTAACATCACCGGTCTCTTCCTGAGCAGACAGGAGAGGAAGGAGATTGCAGGGACAGAAGCTCTTCATTAAGAAATTGTAACATGATGTCACAGCTACAAGCCAGACAGCTCTGCTTATATGAAAGATCTGTACAGGATGGCTAAGGCAAAGTTTTAAAGAGCACCTGTCATCAACAAAAACTTTTAATATGTTGTTCCTAATCATTAATGAAGACATATTGTAATATATCTTCATTAAAAATTTTTTATATTTATACCAGTTTTTTCATTTGATACTTTTGGCCACTAAAGGTCACTCTTCTATGCCTGGTCTGCAGGCAGCATCCTATGCTTTGCATAGTAAATGTACAGCTCTTAGGAATAAATGCTGAAGGGCACTGGTCCTTCCACAGGAAGTTCCGTGCCTGTCAATCATGCATGAGCAGCACAGTGAGCTAGAAGCCTGCACGTGCCTCACAGAGCCCTCCCCCGCCCCTCAGCACCTGTTATCTTATACATTGTACCCTCTCACTGCACTCCCTGCTCTGTGTTCCCGTGTCATCTTACTTCTGTCACTGTAATAGCTACTTCCCCTGGTTCTCCTCCCCGCAGAGCGCGCTGGGCTGGAAGTCAGCCGGTCTCTTCGCCACTGCGAGAGTGCTCGCTGCCGACTTATCTTATATGAAGACTCAGAACTGGATACCAGCTGGAGGGTTATAAGTTAAACCCCCGCTGGCTGAGGACTTCAATTCTTAAAGGGGCATACCCATTTGGTTTATCATATCCCCTGTATTGAGAGCATATGTGGCAGTAGTGGAGAAGAATTATAAATAATCTCTGACTGTCTGATGGGTCATTGGACTCTGACATATACATTATTTTTAAGTAACTCTTGATGTTCTGTTAAACTCCCCTGATGACGTCGTTTAAATAGGCGACAGAAACGCGTTGGGTGAACTAGTCACCAGTAATGGATGACTAAGGGAGTAATTCCTATTATTTGAGTTGTAACTATCATACTCAAATAAAAGAAGGGGAGGTGCTTATGTCTCAGCAATATAGCACTCCCTTGATATATCTTAACAGCTCTCTTTTCCTTATTTTGGTACTTTCTGACATAATACAAGCACAATATTCACATATATGTTGCTTTTATTAATTTTAAGAATGGAAATAAAAGGTAATTTTTAGGCACCTCTTTCACTGGTAATGGTCAGCTGGTGATTATATTGTTTTGTTGCAAAGAGGATTTATGAATATTTCGGTCGTGTACAGGACCATACCTGTTGTGTACAATAGGATCTTCTCCCCGCCCCTCACATTATATTTGTCCAGCCAGCAGCATTGACTTTTTAGTGCAGCGCTGATGGTCTGAGGAGAGAGTGTGGCACTACTTTTGTTTGCTCTGATCGGCTGCCGTCCCTCCCCTGTACATTGCTTGTATGCGTGCTCCTGGGAGGCAGAGCAGAATACAAGAAGAGGGCGGAAGCAGTCCTGGCCTGGCTTCATGTGACGTCGGGCCTGTTAGGACACGCCTCCTTCCGCTCCTCTGTGAAAGAGTGCTCCTGAGCTACCGAAGATGAATATATAAAGGTATTTACATGCGGTTTACAACCGCGATAAACACAGGGATAGGCTTAGTTAGAGTTAGGGACAGATGGGCAGGGGGATTAGGGAAAGTTTAGTTGATGACAGCTGCTCTTTAACTTGTTTTTTTTTTTTTCTGGCCCAAAAAAGCAAGAAAAAATTCCAGAAAATAACACCATGGCATTTTCCTGCGTTTGGCGTTTTTTCCTTGCGTTTTTGCCTTTAAGTGAAAACTACATTTTTGGCCCCTTTGGTGTTTTTTTCAAAGTTTGTTGGGTAAAAAAAAAAAAAAGGATGCAGCAGGGATGAAAAAAATTCATTGTGTATATGTGTATATGTTTTTATTACGAAATTTTAATAAATATTTAAACGCGGACCAATTTATGTGGGCGGGCACCTGAAAATGTAGCCGATAATAATATAAGTGTATAAAAGGGCCATTTAATTGTAAAAATAATATATTTTTTATAATTTTGTTAAACTTTTTATTAGTAATGTATTTTTAATAAGGTGTGTGTGTTTTTTTTTTACTTTTTTTCTTTATTTTTTAAATTTTTTTAGGTTGTGCTACTACTCCCAGCATGGAATAGACTGTTCCATCCTGGGAGTAGTAATAACTGTACTATTAGACAGATCGCCCCGGTGTCCTGACACCCGATGCGATCATCCTTAATTGTAAAGATGCTGGATGTGGATCCACTGACCTGTGTGGCAGATGACTTAGGCTGTATCGGGGAGCGCAGTCTAAGGTGCCACTGGTGTTCACCAGAGCCTGCCGCAAGGCAGCATGGGTTTGCTGTGGCATGCAGCACCCAAGTTGTTACCCCCGATATGACTCGACCACACAGGTAGCTGGGCGAGGCGAGGTACAGAAGGATGAGGCAGAGGCGTAGTTAGACTTAGCAGAAGGTCAAGGCAGACGGCAAGGTGGCGTAGTCAGATAACGTAGCGGAAGGGTCAATACACGGGCAAACAGACAAAGGGAATGCTTAATCTAAGCTATGGGGCACTGAAGATCCAGCAAGGAAGAGAGGTCGGAGCTGCCTTAAATAAACTAGCAGAAACACCAGGCACCCATCAACGGTGCACTGGCCCTTTAAATCTCAAGCAGCCGGAGTGCACCCTAGGAGGCGGGGGCACGCGCGCCGAGAACCAGAGACCAGAGCAGGTAAGGGACAGGTAGCGTTTCGAATGCGGGCGCGTCCCGTGATCCGAATCGCAGCCCGGGCAGGAGAGCGGGGTGGTGAGTGCTCACGGTCGGAGCGCCGGACCAGAGCGCTCGCCATGACAGTACCCCCCCCCCCCTTAGGTCTCCCCCTGTTTTGCAGGACAAGAATTTCTGGATAAGGTCACGGTCCAATCTGTTTACCTGCGGCTCCAAAGACCTCTCCTCCGGCCCGAATCCTTCCCAATCCACTAGGAAAAAACGTTTTCCTCTGATAAACTTGGAGTCTAAAATCCCTTTAATGACATAAACATCAGAGGTACCTGAGAAGGGAGTAGGTGAGATGACATTTTTTTTAGAGAAGCGGTTGTGGATTACAGGTTTCAAGAGGGAGACATGGAAGGAATTCGGAATCCGGAGAGAGGGTGGTAAGTGGAGAGAATAGGCCATGGGATTTAATTGTTTCTTGATTTTATAGGGACCCAGATAGCAAGAGCCCAGTTTATAGCTGGGTACCCTAAAGCTGAGATACTTGGATGACAACCAGACTCTGTCACCAGGAGAGAAGTTGAGAGGAGGATGCCTTTTCTTGTCCGCTTGAGACTTCATACGAGACGTGGCATGCAATAGTAAGTGACGTGTCGTCTGCAAGATGGAGGAAAAATTCTGCACTTGGTCATCAACCGCATGGAACTCCAGAGGAAGAAGACAAGGGAAGAAGAGGACAAGGATGAAGTCCATAAACCACAAAGAAAGGCAAAGTCCCAGTGGATTCAGAATCCCTATGATTGTATGATAATTCTGCCCAAGGAAGTAACTCGACCCAGTCATTCTGACGAGCAGAGACGAAATGACGAAAATAGTCTCCTAAGACATGATTCGCTTTCTTGACCTGTCCATTGGATTGAGGGTGATAGGCATAGGAAAAATCCAGCTTAACTTGGAGACGTGAACCGAGGGCCTGCCAGAAGTTAAAGGCGAACTGGACTCCACGGTCAGATACAGAGAAGGCAGTCCATGTAAGTGGAAGATATGGAAAAGAAAAAGCTTAGCAAGCTGTTGAGCTGATTGAAGTCCAGGCAGTGGCACAAAATTAGCCATTTTAGAAAATCAGTCCACTACCATGCAGATGACTGTATTGCTGCTGGAAGATGGAAGGTCAGTAATGAAATCTATAGC
Source organism: Hyla sarda (assembly GCF_029499605.1). Classification (NCBI taxonomy): domain Eukaryota; kingdom Metazoa; phylum Chordata; class Amphibia; order Anura; family Hylidae; genus Hyla; species Hyla sarda. The sequence goes on along the minus strand of NC_079189.1, from coordinate 254,359,131 downwards.
AATATCGGTCCAGGGAAGCTCTGGGACTGGCAAAGGCTGTAGAAGACCTGCAGGTTTAGAACGAGGGATCTTGTCCCGGGCAAAGACCGAACAGGAACGTACAAAATCAATGTCATCCTGTTTTAAACTAGGCCACCAAAACTGTCTGGAGATGAGCTGCAAGGACTTACAAATTCTGGAATGAACGGCTAGGAGAGAAGAATGACCCCACTTCAAGACTTGAGATACGTAGGTCTTTCAAAGAGGCAGGTGCTGGAGTCTTGTTGGCGCTACAGAGATGAGACGCTCAAGAGAAATAATATGCTGAGGAAGAGATTCCCGGTCATGAACTTCAGAAGACCTGGAGAGAGCATCTGCTCGTAGATTTTTTTGCTGCTGGGCGGAAGTGAATGTAGAAGTCAAATCTGGAGAGGAACAGAGACCATCGGACCTGCCGTGGGTTGAGTCAATGGGCTGTCTGAAGAAAGAGCAGATTCCTATGATCAGAATATATAGTGATCAGATGTACAGAACCCTCCAAAAGATGACGCCATTCTTCCAGAGCCAGCTTTATTGCCACGAGTTCGCGATCCCCAATGGTATAGTTTTTCTCCGCAGGAGAGAAGGTTTTAGAGAAAAAAACGCAGGTTACAAGTTTTCCCTTAAAAGATTTTTGCGTTAACACAGCACCAGCACCGACTGAAGAAGCATCCACCTCCAAAAGAAATGGTATGCCTGGGTCGGGGCTAGACAGAACCGGAGCTGTAGTGAAGGTGGACTTAAACAGTTTGAAGGCCTCTTCAGCCTCTGGAGTCCAGACCTTGGGATTAGAAGTCTTCTTAGTAAGAGAAACAAGGGGTGGTACCAAGGTGGAGTAAAGGTACGTTCACACTACGGAATCCGATAGCGGAATTCCGCAGTGTGAGTTTAACATTAGTGTGAATGGGTCTCCGTGACACCCGTTCACACTGCGGAATTTCAGCGGCAGACAATTCCGCCCCTGAAACTGTTCCGTGCAAAGAAAGAACATGTTCATTCTTTGCGTGGATTCCGCGAGCACTGCATAGCCATCAATGGTGACGGCTCAGTGCCCCGCGGCCCTAGCGCCGAAGTATTTTCGACGGCAGCCGCCGACGGAATCTCCGCTTGCTGAATTCAGAGAGTGGAGATTCCGCAGTGTGAACGCACCTTAATGAGGAATATATTGCCGTTAGTCGTTGGCAAAACTAAGGAAGTGCTGAATTGCTCTTAAGACGGAAGGTCGAGGCCAGTCCAATACAGCTGACAACTTCTTAGGGTCCATTTGAAGACCTTGACTGGTAATGATATATCCCAGAAATGTAAGACAGTTTTTTTTTCGAAAATACACTTCCCAAGTTTGGCATAGAGGTGGTTGTCACGGAGGCGTTGTAAGAACTGGCGGATGTGTGATTGATGAGTCTGGATATTGGGCGAGTAGATGAGAATATCGTCCAAATAGACCACGACACAGGAGTATAAGAGATCACAAAAGATATCATTAACAAACTCCTGGAAGACTGCTGGAGCATTACAGAGTAGGAACGGCATCACAAGATACTCAAAATGTCCATGAGTGTTTAAACGCAGTCTTCCACCCTCCCGTATGCGAATCAAGTTATAGGCTTCACGAAGGTCAAGTTTGGAGAAAATCCTCGCTCCACGCAGACTATCAAATAATTCCGAGATTAACGTGAGAGGGTAGTGGTTCTTGACAGTAATTTTATTCAAGCCACGATAGTCAATGCAGGGTCACAGAGAACCGTCTTTTTAAAAAATTTTTTTTTTTTGCACAAATTAAAATCCCGCTCCTGATAAAGCCTTTTTGTAGATTTTCTTGAATGTATTCTGATATGGCCTGAGTTTCAGGAATTGACAAAGGGTAAATTCCGCCTCGAGGAGGTGTGGTCCCAGGCAAAAAGTCTATAGGGCAATCGTAAGGACGATGAGGTGGTAAAACTTCCGCATTTTTCTTACAGAAGACGTCAGCAAAGTCCAGATGAAATTATTGCAAACTGCGGAGAGGAGTCGAAGGAGGCACCAATTTAGACGGAAGAGTTTGAATACAGTTGTTATTGCAATAAGGTCCACAATGGAGTAATTCTCCAGTTTTCCAATATCTAGCTGCGGGGCATGGAAGGCCAAGCTGAAGAGCGGAGGTACAATGAGGAAGTACATAGGACAAGTTTTCCTTATGCAAGACTCTGACCTGCATAGACAACGGTTCAGTGCGAAATTGCACAGTACAGTCCAGATTTTCTTTGTTGACGTTGAGAGCTACAAAGGCTTCAGGAGGCGAGACTATACCATTGTACCAAGGAAGCATTAATAAAATTTCCTGCGGAACTTGAATCCAGGAAGGCAAGAACGGAAATACTCTCTCTATATGGTAGAGAAAGCTGGACCGTCAAATTCAAGTGTGGAGAGGAGGTATTCACACCTAGGGAAGCCTCTCCCACAAAGCCTAGGTGCGAGTGACTGAGGACGCACAGGACAGTCTCTGAGGAAAAGATCTGCACTGGCGCAGTAGAGGCAAAGATTCTCAGCTCGTTGGCGAGATCTTTCCTGCAGAGTCAGGCGAGACCTATCCACCTGCATAGCCTCCACTGCGAGAGGAAACGTAGAGCGTTGCAGTAGTTGCTGGAAGACTGGTGACAGACGAAGAAAGAGCCATGGTCGTGCAGACTCCCTTTTCTGACATTGTTCTTCATGACGTTCAGAGAAACGAATATCAATCCGAGAGGCCAGCTGTATGAGATCACTCAGAGTGGACGTCAATTCCCAGGCAGCAAGGACATCCTTAATATGGCTAGAAACTCCTCTTTTGAAAGTGGCTTATTCAAAGAAAGCTCCAATGCCAGGGTACAAAAACAGATGGCATACTCGCCCACAGAGGAGTTGCCCTGAGACTCAGCAAGGCCGTTTCAGCGGATCAAGCTTGTGCAGGTTCTTCAAAGACACCTCGGAATTCTGTCAAGAATGCCTGGAGACTAGCTGTGAGTGGATCACGGCTATCCCATAACGGGGTTGCCCAGGCCAGAGCCCATCCAGTTAATAGACTGATGACAAAGGCCACCTTCGCTCGTTCCATTGGGAACTGTTCCGCCATTAGCTCAGTGTGCATGGAGCACTGTGTCACAAAATCACAACAAAACTTGGGATCCCCCTCATACTTCTCAGGTAGAACAGATGGAGTTTGGATCCCGTGGCGACTGCCGGAGCGGGAGGCATCACCGGAGCAGAAGAAGGCTGTGGTTGCTGCAGTTGTTGCTGGACAGAAAGCAACTGCTGCATCATGGCAGACAATTGCCACGATAGAAGCGAGATACAGTTTCTCGGGCAGAGGTACCCCAGCGGGATCCATAAACGGATCTTGCTGTAAGGATGCTGGATGTGGATCCACTGACAAGTGTGGCAGATGACATGGGCCGTATCGGGGAGCGGAGTCTAAGGTGCCGTTGGTCTTCACCAGAGCCCGCCGCAAGGCAGGATGGGTTTGCTGTGGCAGGCAGCAGCCAGGTCGCTACCCCCGATATGACTTGACCTCACAGGTAGTTGAGCGAGGCGTGGTACAGAAGGATGAGGCAGAGGCGTAGTCGGACTTAGCAGAAGGTCAAGGTGGTCAGCAATGTGGCATAGTCAGATAATGTAGCGGAAGGGTCAATACACGGGCAAACAAAGGGAAAGCTTCATTTCAGGCTATGGGGCACTGAAGATCCGACAGGGAAGAGCGGGTGGAGTTGCCTTAAATAAACTAGCAGAAGGACCAGGCACCAATCAGCGGTGCACTGGCCCTTTAAATCTCAGGCAGTATAGAATTCACATCACTGGCCAGCCAGAGTATAGCGCAGAGATGCGGAGGGCAGGAGAAAGCCGCTCCGCATCTCAGGGATGAAGGATGAAGGACAATTGCAGCGGGTGTCAGGACTGCAGGTCGCAGAAGTGACCACTGCTGCTATCTGTCTATTAATGCAGGTACTACAGCTCCCAGCATGGAGCAGAGTCTGCTCCATGTTGGGAGCAGTAGTACCTGCAGTTAAGGACAGAGCACAGCGGGTGTCACTCCTGACATCCGCTGCGATTGTCCTGTATAATGTATAGATGCGGGCGGCACGGCCGCTCTTCTCTGGTCCCCTGCACTGTAGTATATGCCGTATATGTTCACCTATTCATATTTCCCGCAAATAGTTGTGATTGGCTGGAACCATCTGGCCAATCGCAGCTCTTTGCAGGAAATATGAATCTGTGATGGGAAGAACTTCACATCGCGTAATACAGTGCAGAAGACCAGAGAAGAGCGGCCGTGCCGCCTGCTTCTCTACATTATATAGGAAGATCACTATGGGTGTCAGAAGTGACACCCGGGGCGATCAATTAGTACAGGTATTACTACTCCCATCATGGAACAGTCTGTTCCATGCTGGGAGTAGTAGTACTACCTTAAAAATTTTAAAAATAAAGAAAAAAGGTTAAAAACACACACTTTTTTTTATTAAACACATTATTAAAAACATTACTAAAAAGTTTAACAAAATTATTTAAAAAAAATATATTTTTACATTTAAATGGACCCTTTCTACATTTTTATTATTGTCGGCTACATTTTTAATTCCCTGCCCTGCCACATAAATTGATCCCTGTTTAAAAATGTATAAAAAATGTTGTTATAAAAAATATAAATTTAAAACTGGTGCCAGAAAGTTAAACAGATTTGTAAATTACTTCTATTAAAAAATCTTAATGATTCCATTACTTATCAGCTGCTGTTATGATCCACAGGAAGTTCTTTTCTTTTTGAATTTCCTTTCTGCCTGACCACAGTGCTCTTTGCTGACACCTCTGTCCATTTTGGGAACTGTCCAGAGCAGGATAGGTTTTCTATGGGGATTTGCTTCTGCTCTTAACAGTTCTTAAAATAAACAGGGGTGTCAGCAGAGAGCACTGTGGTCAGACAGAAAGGAAATTAAAAAAGAAAAGAACTTCCTGTGGATCATAAAAGCAGCTAAGTACTGGAAGGATTAAGATTTTTTAATAGAAGTAATTTACAAATCTGTTTAACTTTCTGGCACCAGTTGATTTAAAAAAAAAAGTTTTCCAGTGGAGTACCCCGTTAAGCCCTTAAGGACCAGGCCAATTTTCACTGTAGGACCAGAGTGTTTTTTGCTCATCTGACCACTGTCACTTAAAGCATTAATAACTCTAGGATGCTTTTACCTTTCATTCTGATTCCGAGAATGTTTTTTCATGACATATTCTACTTTATGTTAGTGGTAAAATTTTGTCGATACTTCCATCATTTCTTGGGGAAAAATTCCAAAATTTGATGAAAAAATTGTAAATTTTAGCATTTTTCTAACTTTGAAGCTCTCTGCTTGTAAAGAAAATAGACATTCCAAATACATTGTATTTTGATTCACAAATGCAATATGTCTACTTCATGTTGGCATCATAAAGTTGCCATGTTTTTAATTTTGGAAGACATCAGAGGGCTTCAAAGTTCAGCAGCAATTTTCCAATTTTTCACAACATTTTCAGAATCAGAATTTTTCAGGGACCAGTTCAGGTTTGAAGTGGATTTGAAGGGCTTTCTTATTAGAAATACCCCATAAATGACCCCAATATAAAAACTGCACCCCACAGAATATTCAAAATGACATTCAGTAAGTGTGTTAACCCTTTAGGTGTTTCACAGGAATAGCAGCAAAGTAAAGGAGAAAATTCAAAATCTTCATTTTTTACACTCGCATGTTCTTGTAGACCCAGTTTTTGAATTTTTACAAGGGGCCATTTCACATTTAGGAAGCCCCTATGGTTCTAGGACAGCAAAAAAAAAAAAATACATGGCGTACTATTTTGGAAACTACACCCCTCAAGGAACGTAACAAGGGGTACAGTGAGCCTTAACACCCCACAGGTGTTTGATGACTTTTCGTTAATGTTGGATGTGCAAATTAATTTATTTAATTTTCACTAAAATGCTGGCTTTCCCCCCCAAATTTTACTTTTTTACAAGGGGTAATAGGAGAAAATGCCCCCCAAAATTTGTAACCCCATCTCTTCTGAGTATGGAAATACCCCATGTGTGGACGTCAAGTGCACTGCAGGCGCACTACAATGCTCAGAAGAGAAGGAGTCACATTTGCAAATTTTGCTGAAATGGGGTGGGGTGGGGGGGGTCATGTCGCATTTTGGAAGCCCCTATGGTGCCAGAACAACAAAAAACACCCAACATGGTATACCATTTTGGAAACTATACCCCTCAAGGAACGTAGCAAGTGAGTCTTAAAACCCCACAGGTTCATTAAATGTTCATTAAATAAATGTTCATTAAAGTGGGATGTGAAAAGGAAAAATTAGATTTTTTTACACTAAAATGCTGGGGTTACCCCAAATTTTTCATTTTCGCAAGTGGTATTAGGAGAAAATGTCATCATAAATTTGTAGATACATTTATTTGGAGTATGGACATACCTCATATCTGGATGTTAGCAGCTCTGAGGGTGCACACCAGGTCTCGGAGGAGCAGGAGTGCAGTTAGGGGCCTTGAGCTTCTGCATAGCTGCCTATGGAGCCAGAAGAGTGGGACCCCCCCTCAAGGAGCGTTACATAAATAACTAACAAGGGGTACAGTGGGACATAAAATTATAAAACGGGTCATGTTCTCAGAATGATGACCCAGAGCATAGCCAAAACAAAAAAATATGCCCACCCCAAAACCTATGCTCTGATCATCATTCTGGGAATGTTATGTGTGTGGCCGTCCCTATATACATTGGGGGGGGGCACGAGATCCAGCCGAGGAGATGTAGAGTGGGTAAGGAATTATATGTGTATATACATGAGCATACGGGTAGTAATGCACATGTGTCACGAAAGACATGTGTGAGCATATGTTTGGCAGCCATATAGCAGGACAGCTGTACTTAATAGTTGTATAATAACACATATGAGTGACAATGCACATGCATCGCAAGAGATGCATGTGAGCATATGCATATGTGTAGAGCTGGACCAATGTACTACTGTGCATGTATGTGAGTGAAACCATACACATTTGAGTAGCAGTGTACATGTGAGAGTGTGTTCATGTGCATAAGGGTGATAATGCACATTTACCACAACATGCATGTGAATATGTAGAATAGAATGAAATGAATGGTATATTGGGGTTTGTGTAGAATTTTTGGTGGATGGGGTGATTAAAGTAAAATTAGTGGTAAATACAGGCGGATCAGGGTTGATTAATCTGATGGATGCGTTCGAGGGTTAAAGGTTACATTCAATCATTTCATTGAGACCCCCTGGTGAGATGGTGCCCAGGGTATGAATCCAAAAGTTCTCACGTCTTCTGAGGGTGTTGTATCGTTGGTTGACATCCTTATTGATGTGTTCTATGGGGGTAGCCTTAATATTGCTGAAATCACCCTGGTGGTGCTCAGTGAGGTGACCCGAAACACTGTGGAGTAGGAAGCCGCGTGTGGTGTTGCTGCGGTGCTTATTCAGGCGTTCCCTAAAGCACCTTATGGTCCTACCCACGTATTGCTGTTTGCAGGAGCACTGTAAGAGGTAAATGACATAACGGGAGCCACAGTTGAGGAATGATTTGATGTTAAAGGTTTCTTTGGTAACGGAGGAGGAAAATGATTGGCAGTTGTGTGCAATGTGTGAACAGCACTTGCATCGTGGAAGACCACACTTGAAGCTTCCTGTTAACGTGGGAAAAATGGAAGGGTTATTGCGCAGTATTGTGGTTTTGAGTTTACTGGGAGCGATGATATTCCGTAGTGTCCGGGCTCTACGGAAGGTAAGCGGAGGTTTGGATGGAAGATTGCTTCTTAGGTAGGGATCCTGCAGTAGGACTGGCCAGTGTTTGGTGAGGATTTTCCTGATAGCATAATGTTCTTGGCTGTATGTGGTGATAAAGTTGGAAGTACGTTCCGTGGTAGTATTTATTGGTTCAGGTTTGGGGAGTAAGCAGGAATTTTGACTGAGGGAGAGAGCCCTATTATAGGAGGACTGCACCAACGATCTGGGATAGCCCTTTGCCTTGAACCGGGCCTTTAGAATGTTACTTTGTGATATAAAGTCACTGTCTTTTGTGCAGTTCCTTCTGATCCTCTTAAACTGTCCATATGGTACATTAGTGAGCCATTTCTTAAAATGGCCACTATCAAAGCCAAGATAGCTGTTGCTATCTACTGGTTTGAAGAAGGTCTTGGTGTAAAGTGAATGACCATCGTGGGAAACCAGTACATCCAGGAATTCTGCATTATTGCTGTAAACGGATTGGGTGAAGTGGAGTGACCAGTCATTGGAATTTAGATGAGTGATGAAGTTGTTTAGACTAGATCTGTCTCCTTTCCAGATAATAAAAATATCGTCTATGTAGCGCCTATAAAAGATGCAATTAGAGAAAAGATGATGAGGGTACACAAAGATTTCCTCGAAGAGTCCCACGAACAGATTCGCGAAACTGCTCCGTATCCCCCCATCCCCCTGTATCATGCATCACTCTCCCCTAAATAACACACTTCATTCTTATTTATTTAAATCAATTTAATCATTTCTGGATATCCTCTTCCATCCCCCTGCAGTTCTCGCCAGCTTACACAGAGCTACACACTGTTAGATGCAGCGCACGGAGCTGTCAGCATACCACTGACAGCTCTCCGGGATCACTGCTTCCTGATTGGCCGCACTAGCCACGTGTCGCACGCACCTTAGCAACGCGTCCGTGGCAACTCCCCCCTGACGCGCGCCCTCGCATTACACATCACGGCCGCCGTCAGAGCTGTTCTGGCTCACATCTGGACCCCGGATGTTTTCATCTGAGGTCCGGATGTGTGGCCTGATACTGCCAGACATCGGCAGCCTCATCTTTGAGCCACACACTGAATTCCCTGTCTTAATAACATTTGGTCCCCACTGTTACCTATATAAGATGTACATTCTTTGATTACATTCGGTTTCTGTGGTTTTTCCTAATTTTTCCTATTGTTTCACATGTATGTAATTTGCATAACTCTGCCCCCTAATGTACCTGGCGCCCTTTTTTCCAGTATTTATAGAATCTCTGTTTGTATAGTCTGCATACTGATCTGAAGAAGGGGGTGGCTCCCCCGAAACGCGTAATCTTAACTTGTATCACTCTTTTATTGCTATTGCTTTTATTGGTTTTATTCATTTGCAATAAAATCCACAAGCTTTTACAATATTCCAACTTGGATTTTGGTTTATTCCTACATCTCTACGGAACCAGCAGCGCCATTTGCGAGGTCTTTTTTGCTCTTTTATGATCACCTACAGATAGTGATAGGTATTTACAACAAGCAATAGATTATCATATGTCTGACTACATATTATGTCACACCCCTCTATAATATTATATAAAAAAAACAGCAACCAGGACCCGCGGCTAATGCCATCGCTGATCATGTCCGACATTAACCCTTTAGACGCCACGATCAAAGTTGATTGCAGCGTCTAAATGCGGTAAATCCCATTCCATTCGGCTAGTTCAGCAGGCTGATCGGGACTACCATGGCAAAACAACGGCATCCCCATCAGCTGAGAGGACGTTGGGAGGTCTCTTACCTTCCTCCCTGCTGTCAGATCGGTGCTCCAAACTTTCATTCAGCCATGCCAGGCAGAAGCATTGATCAGTGAATGCAATCTAAAGACTGCATGTTATAGTCCCCTATGGAGACTAAAAAGTGTAAAAAAAATATATAAAAAAATTAATGTGACTTAACCCCTTCCCTAAAAAAGTTAGAATCACCCCCCCCTTTTCCTATTTTTCAAATAAATAATGCAAAAAAAAACAGCCGTCAGCCTATCACCGGCTGGAGCGATGTCCCGCCCCGGCCAGTGATAGGCTGAGTCCACTGTTATGTAAGAAGCTCTGGCCGGCTTCTTACATGACAGTGGGCTCAGCCTATCACTGGCCGGAGCGGGACATCGCTCCGTCCGGTGATAGGCTGACGGCTCTCCGACATTCCAGTCCCCAGCATGTGGCCGTGAGTTTAAAGTTTATTTTCTGTTTCTTTTGCAGCACGGGCATAGGGATACAGCGTACAGCATTGGTCTCCAACCTGCGGACCTCCAGCTGTTGCAAAACTACAACTCCCAGCATGCCCGGACTGGAGGTCCACAGGTTGGAGACCACTGGCGTACAGTGAGTTCCATTGCCGGCGGCCCCCAACAAAGAGGAGGGCAGTGCTTGAAGGTAGTACCCCGCTGGGCTGATCATTAATTTGGGGGGGGGGGGGGGTGATTTATCAAGACCTGAGTAGAGGAAAAGTTGACCAGTTGCCCATAGCAACCAAGCAACCAATCAGACTGTTTCTTTAAAATTTTGGATACCCTTAAAGTTAAAGAAGCAATCTGGTTGCTATGGGCAACTGGTTAACTTTTCCTCTACACAGGTTTTGATAAATATTTTTTGTACTCTGGTGCCAAGAAATGTACACCATGTAAACCATGTATGATTTGACTAGTGATTTGTACAGTGGTAGACTTGTCATGTACATCTATGCCCCTGTGGATGTACTTGTACCCTATGGTTTTATTTGCCTTGGCAGCAGCTGCCTGACACTAGTTGCTACAGGTAAATTTACTGTCAACTAAAACTCCCTAGTACTTTTGCATGATAGTTGTCCCCAGTATTTCCCCATTCAGTATAAAATCCCAGCCTAGTTTTTTTTTTATGTTGAACCTCATCTGTCACTTCTCAGCCCAAGTCTCCAACCTATCCAGATCCATTTGTAACAGTGCACTGTCCTGTTAACTGCTTTACAGAGCTTAGTATCATCAGAAAAGATTGACACTTTACTATACAATCTCTCTACAACAGTGATACTCAACTGGTGGACCATGATCCACATCCAGACCGCAGCCGCCAGTCATCAGGACCACCTGCTTTCCCTTCATTCATTAATAACGGTGTATTTAACCCCTTAAGGACCGGGGGGTTTTCCGTTTTTAGATTTTCGTTTTTTGCTCCTTGCCTTTAAAAAAAATCATAACTCTTTCAATTTTGCACCTAAAAATCCATATGATGGCTTATTTTTTGCGCCACCAATTCTACTTTGTAATGACGTCAGTCATTTTGCCCAAAAATCTACGGTAACTTTTGGGGGCTTTCGTTTCTACGTAGTACATTTTTCTTTATTCTGTAGGTCCATACGATTAAAATGATACCCTACTTATATAGGTTTGATTTTGTCGTACTTCTGGAAAAAATCATAACTACATGCAGGAAAATTAATAAGTTTAAAATTGTCATCTTCTGACCCCTATAACTTTTTAATTTTTCCGTGTATGGAGCGATATGAGGGCTCATTTTTTGCGCCGTGATCTGAAGTTTTTAACGGTACCATTGATAGCATTTTTGCATTGATAGGACTTATTGATCGCTTTTTATTCATTTTTAAATTATATAAAAAGGGACCAAAAATGCACTATTTTGGACTTTGAATTTTTTTTCGCGTACGCCATTGACCGAGCGGTTTAATTAACAATATATTTTTATAATTCGGACATTTCCGCACGCGGTGATACCATATATGTTTATTTTTATTTACACTGTGTTTTTTTTATGGGAAAAGGGGGGTGATTCAAACTTTTAATAGGGAAGGGGTCAAATGATCTTTATTCACTTTTTTTTTCACTTTTTTTCGCAGTGTTATAGCTCCCATAGGGACCTATAACACTGCACACACTGATCTTTATCATTGATCACTGGTTTCTCATAGGAAACCAGTGATCGATGATTCTACCGCTTGACTGCTCATGCCTGGATCTCAGGCACTGAGCAGTCATTCGGCGATCGGACAGCGAGGAGGCAGGTAGGGACCCTCCGGCTGTCCTGCAAGCTGTTCGGGATGTCGCGATTTCGCCGCGGCTATCCCGAACAGCCCACTGAGCTAACCGTCAGTTTTTACTTTCACTTTCACTAAAGGGTTAATAGCGCGTGGGGCCTGCCGTGATATGATGTGGGGTTACCGTGTAACCCCGCGTTATATCACGGGAGCAGGACCAAGGACGTACCGGTACGTCCTTGGTCCTTAAGGGGTTAAGACACCGATACAAATGAATAGCCGTGGCCCGGAGCAAATGAACACTCTGTTCCCTGTCCGTCCGTCCTGTGCTTCTTCTGTGATGCAGGCATCGCAATCAGCACTGCCTGCACCATCTGCTCTGGCCAGGCCTGACTAGAAGAGGCCAGAGCAGAGGATCATAGCTGGGACCTAAGACAGGGAGGCTGTTAGGTAAACATTCATGTTCCCCACCTGTGACTCTCCAGTTGTTGAAGAGCTCCTGTCTGCACATGATGGGATTTGTAGTTTGCAAAAGCTGGAGAGTCACAGAAAATGATTTCCTGCATAGCTCATAGGAGGTACAGTGGCAAAGTTATGGGGGAGGGGGGGCACAATTAATGGGGGACACAGTGGCAAAGTTAATGGGGGAGGCACATTTCATGGGAGTGCACAGTCTTTGGGGGGCACAGTCTAGAAGGGGGCACAGTTCATGTGGAGGCATAGTCCATGTGGGGCAGAGTCCATGAAGGAGCACAGTCCACTGGAGGGCACAGTGGCACAGTTCATGGGGGGGCACAGCACAGTTAATGGGGGGCACAGTGGCACAGTTCATGGGGAGCATAGTGGCTTAATTCATTGAGGGGACACAGACACCTCATTCATTGTTTTAAGGGACAAAAAGATACAATTATTGTGTACAGTGTTTGTCAATATTATAAATATATGGGCCAGATGAAGCGCTGTCCTAGCGTGAAACAATTGTAGCCCTTACTTTGGTGTTCTCCCCCACCTTATGTTTGTCATGTGCTCCCCTGCACCTGTCTTGTTGTATTCAATATTGCCTTCATTGTTGGGATAAAGAACAAGGAATAGTGGGTGAGTGCTCCATTATCTTTCTTCTCATCTCTATGATCCATATTTTGTATGCCCTGAACTCTATGTTTAGAACTATGTATTAACAGTGCCAGAGCTGATTTTTCTTTGTAATTTGTTTTGTCAATATTATAATTGGGGGCATAGCGTGTGGCACTATTATACTCTAGGGCACAGTATGTGGCAGTATTATACCAGGGGATCAGTGTGGGGCAGTACTATACCAATGGCACAGTGTGTAGCAGTAATTTACTAGTGGCACAGTGTGTGGCAGTATTAAACCAGGGACAGTGTGTGGCAGAATAATAGCTGGTGCACAGTGCATGGCAGTATTATAACAAGGATAGTGCGTGGCAGTATTATACCTGGGGCACAACGTGTGACAGTATTATACCATGGGCACAGTGTTTGGCAGCAATTTACCAGGGGCACAATATGTGGCAGTATTATACCAGGGGCATAGTGTGTGTGGCAGTATTATGCCAGGGGCACAGTGTGTGGCAATATTGCACCAGGGACACAGTGTGTGGCAGTAATAAATTTGGGGGCACAGTGTGTGGCAGTAAAATATTTTGGGCACAGTGTGTGGCAGTAATATACCAGGGGCATAGTATGTGGCAGTATTATACAAGGGGCACAGTGTGTGGCAGTATTATACCAATGGCACAGTGTGTAGCAGTAATATACTAGTGGCACAGTGTGTGGCAGTATTAAACCAATGACAGTGTGTGGCAGAATAATAGCTGGTGCACAGTGCATGGCAGTATTATAACAAGAATAGTGCATGGCAGTATTATACCTGGGGCACAACGTGTGGCAGTATTATACCATGGGCACAGTGTTTGGCAGCAATTTACCAGGGGCACAGTATGTGGCAGTATTACACCAGGGGCACAGTGTGTGTGGCAGTATTATGCCAGGGGCACAGTGTGTGACAATATTACACCAGGGACACAGTGTGTGGCAGTAATAAATTCGGGGGCACAGTGTGTGGCAGTAAAATATTTTGGGCACAGTGTGTGGCAGTAATATACCAGGGGCATAGTATGTGGCAGTATTATACAAGGGGCACAGTGTCTGGCAGTATTATACCACTGGCTTATTTTACACTGTGTAATAATAATGTTCTACAACAAGCAGAGCCATTTCTTTAATGGCACTGTGGCCACTAGGTGAACTAAGCCTTAGCATTCAGCTTGGACCGTCACCGGATGGTCACCGTATTAAATGCTTTGGAAAAATCAAGATATAAGACCTCCTGCGATTCATACCAATCTAGTCTTGTGCCATAACTTTGTAACCTGTACTGTGGAGTTTCTTACCTTGCTGTATTTTTACCTAGCATTTTCCTCTGTCAATACATTTTCTTTTTCCTCACCACCATCTTATATAAAGAACATTTTGGGGTTAGTTTTACTCTCTTTGGCAATGCGTCAGTCAGTCTCCACTTTTACTGCTTTTATCTGTTTGTTTACATATTTTGTTCTTTTCCCTGTAGATTTTAAATACTCCTTCACTGCCTTCCTGTTTTAGTAACTTAAATGGGCACTGTCAGACACAAAAACTTTTGATATGTTGTAAAGCATGTATAACCAATAGGTTTTGCAATTGCTTTCATTAGAACATTTTCTGTATTTCATACTGAAAAAGCCAGTCAAACAACTGCCCCCCCTGCCTGCTTGGACACATACTAGTCCTGCTGTGTCCATGCATCATCACCTATGTCATGGACACACTTCCTTGAGTGACAGCTGTCAGCACAGGGCTCAGAGCTGGAGGAAAAATCCTCCCACTGTCAGCTTGTATCCCGCTACGTAATGTAATTTATAATTCAAATTTTTGAGGGTAAATTTGTGCATAGGCTAAAGGCCTGAAGCAATGTCTACATGGAACACTTTTTTGTTGTGGATATTGATACAGATATGCATGAAAAATATATGTTATGTCTGTTCTAACCTTATATTTGGCAAATATTCTTGCAGAAATTCCTGTAACTTAACATCAGTTCCAGACTTGGGTTATTGGCATCAAACACAAGGATCTCTGCAAGCCCTATTCAGATAAATAAGACAGCCATAGGAGTTTCTGCCAAAATCTGCCACTTGTGCAAATACCCTTATAGCATACAAATTAGGCATGATATAAAATTCTGATCTTAGGGATGGCCACTGAGATGTTGACTGGGATATAAACCCAGTATTTCAGCCAGTTACATGACACATATTACATTACCTCACTTATTAAAATCATACCTATATACATTCTTTTTTCTGTAATTTTTTTGATTGTTGGTTTTCTTAATTCTATATTCTGTACATGATTTAATGGGGTGCACATCTTGCCTGAGGAAAATTTACCATGTTTATGCTGGGGGAAAAAAACTACAGTGGGAACCAGCAACTACTTCTTAATGGCCTCCTCCCAGGTAGCAAACTTCAAGGTGGGCCATTTATATGGATACACCTTAATAAAATGGGAATGGTTGGTGATATTAACTTCCTGTTTGTGGCACATTAGTATATGTGAGGGGGGGGGGGGACTTTTCAAGATGGGTGGTGACCATGGCGGCCATTTTGAAGTCAGCCATCCAACTTTTGTTTTTTCAATAAGAAGAGGGTCATGTGACACATCAAACTTATTGGGAATTTCACAAGAAATACAATGATGTACTTGATTTTAACGTAACTTTATTCTTTCATGAGTTATTTACAAGTTTCTGACCACTTATGAAATGTGTTCAATGTGCTGCCCATTGTGTTGGATTGTCAATGCAACCCTCTTCTTCCACTCTTCACACACTGATAACAACACCGCAGGAGAAATGCTAGCACAGGCTTCCAGTATCCGTAGTTTCATGTGCTGCACATCTCGTATCTTCACAGCATTGACAATTGCCTTCAGATGACCCCAAAGATAAAAGTCTAAGGGGGTCAGATCGGGAGACCTTGGGGGCCATTCAACTGGCCCATGTCGACCAATCCCCTTTCCAGGAAACTGTTCACCTAGGAATGCTCGGACCTGACACCCATAATGTGGTGGTGCACCATCTTGCTGGAAAAACTCAGGTAACGTGCCATCTTCAGTGCATAAAGAGGGAAACACATCATCATGTGGCAATTTCGCATATCCAGTGGCCTTGAGGTTTCCATTGATGAAGAATGGCCCTACTATCTTTGTACCCTGTATACCACACCATACCATCAATTTTTGTGTTCCAACAGACTTGGAGGGATCTATCCAATGTGGGTTAGTGTCAGACCAATAGCGGTGGTTTTGTTTGTTAACTTCACCATTCACATAAAAGTTTGCCTCATCACTGAACAAAATCTTCTGCGTAAACTGAGGGTCCTGTTCCAATTTTTGTTTTGCCCATTCTGCAGCACCTGAAACTACCGATACTGGAAGCCTGTGCTAGCATTTCTCCTGCGGTGTTGCTATCAGTGTGGGAAGAGTTGGAGAAGAGGGTTGCATTGACAATCCAACACAATGGGCAGCACATTGAAAACATTTTATAAGTGGTCAGAAACTTGTAACTAACTCATGAAAGAATAAAGTTACGTTAAAACCAAACAGATCATAGTTTTTCTTGTGAAATTCCCAATATGTTTGATGTGTCACATGACCCTCTTCCTATTGAAAAAACAAAAGTTGGATTCAAAATTGCCGACTTCAAAATGGCCGCCATGGTCACCACACTATATAAGTTTCCCTCCTCACATATACTAATGTGCCATAAACAGGAAGTTAATATCACCAACCATTCCCATTTTATTAAGGTGTATCCATATAAATGGCCCACCCTGTATATCCCCATTAGATTGCTATTACTGTTCAGTATTATGCATTGGCATAGCACTGATCAGTAATATCGGTGATCTATTGCACTGGTCTGCTAGAAGGCAAACCAGAGCAGCAGATCGCCGGAGCCACTGGGAGAGGCAAGTAAGGCGGCCATCCTGACTGATCGAACCCCCCGATTTTGCTCCGGGTGATCAGTCGCCCACAACAATGCTCATGCCGCAGATGCAGTGATCAGTAGTGATAACAGCATCTGCGGCAAATGAGCAGCGTGATTGCTGATGTTTGCCATTAGCGACGAGTACCTGGTTGCTTATAGCAGCCAGGACCTGCTGTGCATGAAGCGAGCACAGCTCCTATATAGGACATAAATGTAAGTCCCGATGTGTGTAGTACCAGCGCACCAGAACGTTCATTTACCTTCATTGTCCTAAAGAGGTAAAGGGGTACTCCGGTGGAAAACTTTTTTTTTTTTTTTTAATCAACTGATGCCAGAAAGTTAAACAGATTTGTAAATTACGTCTATTAAAAAATCTTAATCCTTCCAGTTCTTATTAGCTACTAAATACTACAGAGGAAACGCTTTTCTTTTTGGAACACAGAGCTCTGATATCACGAGCACAGTGCTCTCTGCTGACATCTGTGTCCATTTTAAGAACTGTCTATAGTAGGGGAAAATCCCCATAGAAAACATATAATGCTCTGGACAGTTCCTAAAATGGACAGAGATGTCAGCAAAGAGCACTGTGCTCATGATGTCAGCAGAGAGCTAATAAGGTAATAAGTACTGGAAGGATTAGGATTTTTTAATAGAAAAGAGAAGTAATTTACAAATCTATAGAAAAAAAATAAGTGGAAGTGCAGCTCTCAAAAAAATTAGTCGAGGTATGAATGGATAGTACTTACACCGCAAAGTACAATATGATTAAAATAAAATAGATATATAGGGGTCCCATTCACCTCTAGACTAATACCAGAAAAAACTGATACATGACGATAAAAAAAAAAAAAAAAAAAAAAAAAATATATATATATATATATATATATATATATATATAAAAATAAAATAAAGATTGGAACTGTGCTTCAGATTAATGATGAAAACAAATTGTTTTTATTAATAGATATTTATATAAAATAACCGCTAATAAAGTATCTTAGACATGACAATAATAACAAAATTTGTAACAATAACTCCTTACAAAGGGCCCTTGTGTGGAGAAAAAGGTAACAATGATTTTAAAAAATATCAATGGTTTTAAAAATATATATAAAATATTGTGATACCGCAGAAGAGTCTTAAATCCAGTAATCCAGCATAAAGGTGATGCAGTTAAGCAGGTTAAACATGTATCCAAGTCCGCATTTAGATAAATTGTCACTTCTACTGAGGAAAGGGTCAATATCCAGTACCCTGAAATGTGTCTAGAGTTATTTTTACCGCAACATCACCGCTATAAAAAAACTATTGCATTGTTACCACAGTCTAGCAAAGGATTTCTGCTATCTATCCAGCCGCTCATGTTGAGCTACCACTGTTCTCACTAATCCAGCTGCCAGCATTTGGTTACCACCGCTCTCACCAACAGCATTCACCGTGCTGACATCCAGCGTTGCAAAGCTGACGTCCCACGCCGAGAATTCTTCCACGAGGTCTGTTTCCACCATCAGAGTTTGATCATCTACCTCCGTGTCCGACGGCATTGCTAGGTCTGCGGCTAGCGGACCAGCCACCGGTGCGCACGCCAGCGCATATCATCCTCTATAGGACGATCAGGAACCACAGCTCCAAAGCTCTTCACGTCTATTGCCATAAGCCGGTAAATATATGCTACATAAATTTTATCTAAATGCGAACTAGGATACATGTTTAACCTGCTTAACTGCATCACCTTTATGCTGGATTACTGGATTTAAGACTCTTCTGCGGTATCACAGTATTATATATATATATTTTTAACCCCTTAAGGACCGTGTTTTTTCCGTTTTTGCATTTTCGTTTTTTGCTCCTTGCCTTTAAAAAATCATAACTCTTTCAATTTTGCACCTAAAAATCCATATGATGGCTTATTTTTTGCGCCACCAATTCTACTTTGTAATGACGTCAGTCATTTTGCCCAAAATTCTACGGTGAAACGAAAAAAAAAATCATTGTGAGACAAAATTGAAAAAAACGCCATTTTGTAACTTTTGAGGTCTTCCGTTTCTACGTAGTACATTTTTCGGTAAAAATGACACCTTATCATTATTTTGCAGGTCCATACTGTTAAAATGATACTCTACTTATATAGGTTTGATTTTGTCGTACTTCTAGAAAAAATCATAACTTCATGCAGGAAAATTAATACGTTTAAAATTGTCATTTTTGACCCCTATAACTTTTTTATTTTTCCGCGTATGGGGCGGTATGAGGGCTCATTTTTTGCGCTGTGATCTGAAGTTTTTAATTGTACCATTTTTGCATTGATAGGACTTATTGATCGCTTTTTATTAATTTTTTCATGATATAAAAAGTGACCAAAAAAGCACTATTTTTTACTTTGGAATTTTTTTGCTCGTACGCCATTGACTGTGCGGTTTAATTAACGATATATTTTTATAATTCGGACATTTCCACACGCGGCGATACAATATATGTTTATTTTTATTTTTATTTACATTGTTTTTTTTTTATGGGAAAAGGGGGGTGATTCAAACTTTTAATAGGGAAGGGGTTAAATGATCTTTATTCACTTTTTTTTTTGCAGTGTTATAGCTCCCATATGGACCTATAACACTGCACACACTGATCTTTATCATTGATCACTGGTTTCTCATAGGACTGCTCATGCCTGGATCTCAGGCACTGAGCAGTCATTCGGTGATCGGACAGCGAGGAGGCAGGTATGGGCCCTCCCGCTGTCCTGTAAGCTGTTCGGGATGCCGTGATTTCACCGCGGCTATCCCGAACAGCCCACTGAGCTAACCGGCACACTTTCACTTTCACTTTAGACGCTTGTCCCGCGTTATAGATTGGGAGCGGACACATGACGTTCCAGTACGTCATGTGTCCTTAAGGGGTTAAAACCATTGATATTTTTTAAAATCATTGTTACCTTTTTCTCCACATAAGGAGTTATTGTTACATATTTTGCTATTATTGTCATGTCTAAGATTCTTTATTAGCGGTTATTTTATATAAATATCTATGAATAAAAACAATTTGTTTTCATCATAAATCTGAAGCACAGTTCCAATATTTATTATATATAATTTACAAATCTGTTTAACTTTCTGGCACCAGTTAATTAAAAAAAAAAAAAAAAAAAAGTTTTGCCACCGGAGTACCCCTTAAGGACGCAGCCCTTTTTCACCTTAAGGACTGAGGCCTTTTTCGCAATTCTGACCACCGTCGCTTTACGCATTAATAACTCTAAAATGCTTTTACCGAATATTCTGATTCTGAGATTGTTTTTTTTTGTGACATATTCTACTTTATTTTGGTGGTAAATTTTCGGCGTTACTTGCATCCTTTTTTGGTGAAAAATCTAAAAATGTCATAAAATTTAGCATTTTTCTAACTTTGAAGCTCTCTACTTGTAAGGAAAATGGATATTCCAAATAAATAAAATTTTTATTCACAAATACAATATGTCCACTTTATGTTGGTATCATAAAATGGACATATTTTAACTTTTTGAAAAACTTAGAGGACTTCAAAGTAGAGCAGTCATTTTCAAAAATTTCATGAAAATTGCAAAATCTGAAGGGACAGATGTTACAGAACTGCAACTCCCAGCATGCCTGGGCAGTCTAGGCATGCTGAGAGTTATAGTTTGGCAACATCTGGAGGGCTACCATTTGGGCACCACTGTAACAGTGGTCTCCAAACTGTGACCCTCCAGATGTTGCCAAACTACAACTCCCAGCATGCCCAGATAGCCTTTGGCTGTCTGGGCATGCTGGGAGTTGCAGTTTGGCACCCACTAGGAAGGGCAGCAGTAAATATCGCTTACTGCCCCCTTCCTTCCCCCCCCCCCCCCCACCATCGTTTTCCCTACCTGCTCCTGTCTCCAGCGACAATCTGCGGTCCCCACGCCATCTTCTGGCCAGGTACTGGCCTCCATCTTCTCCTCCCGTTCTGCCCGACATCCAGAGGTGGGCAGAACGGGGGTTTGCCATGGCAACCCACTGTCCTGCGCTGCCATTGGTCAGAATCAGTTCTGACCAATGGCAGGGGATAGGAGGAGATCGCAGCACTGCGACCTCACTCCTATCCCTCAGAGACCCGATCAGCCCGGAATAGCAGAAAATCGCATGTCTGAATTGACATGCGATTTTCTGTGATCGCCGACATGGGGGGGTCTCAGGACCCCTCTCGGCGATCTGCCGGGATGCCTGCTGAATGATTTCAGCAAGCATCCCGGTCCGGTCCCCAACCGGCTAGCGGCAGGGACCGGAATTCCCACGGGAGTATGCATACGCCCCACATCCTTAAGGACTCGGGATGCCGGGCGTATGCATACGCCCGGTGTCCTGAAGAGGTTAACCCCTTAATGACGAGTGCCGTAAATGTAGACGTGGTGATCGGAATGGGATGACTGCTGATATCTATCAGAAGCCATCCCAGCATATCGCCCAGTGGGGTCCGAAGGCCCCCTTGTCGGCGATTGCCGTGATTCACGGCTTTTCCGGGCTGATCGGGTCTCTGGTGACTCGATCAACCGGAAAAAAGGGATGATCGGGGCTATCTCAGCCCCGATCATCCTAAAGGATAGGAGTGGGGTGGTAGGAGTGCAACCTCCTCCTATCCCCTGCGATTGGCCGGTCAGGACTGACGGGCCAATGGCAGTTGGGGACAGGGGAGGGGGGTTAAAGTTGAGATCCCGCTCTGCAGACTGTTACCGGCGGCAGACAGTGGGGGGATGGCGACAAACAGGGGGGTGGGCGGCGGCAGAAGAATGCAGGCGGCGGCAGAAACAGAGGCAGCAGTGAAGATTTGGTAAGTGATCTTCACTGCTGCCTTGTAGTTTTCAAAACTACAATTCTTAGCATGCCCAGACAGCACAGGCATGCTGAGTGTTGTAGTTCGGCAACATCTGAAGCCCTTTGACTGCCCGGGCATGAAGGGAGTTGTAGTTTTGCAACAACTGGTGGAACACTGGTTGGGAAACACTGTCTGTTTCTTAACTCAGTGTTTCCCAACCCGTGTGCCTCCAGCTGTTGCAAAACTACAACTCCCAGCATGCACTGAAAGACCATGCATGATGGGAATTGTAGTTTTGCAACAGCTGGAGGTACACTGGTGCGGTAACACTACGGTAGTCTGTTACCTAACTTAGTGTTTCCCAACCAGTGTGCCTCCAGCTGTTGCATAACTGTTGTCAGTACATGCTGGGAGTTGTAGTTTTGCAACAGTTGAGGGTTACCCCCCCCCCCCCCGTACAGGGTACATTCACACGGGCGGGGGTTTACAGCGAGTTTCCCGCTTTAAGTTTGAGCTGCCGCATATTTTCTGCTGCGGCTGAAACTCCCAGCGGGAAATTCTCTGCAAACCCCCATCCGTGTGAATGAACCCTAAAAACACAACACTGCACTACACTTACACAAAATAAAGAGTAGAACACTACATATACATACCCCTACACAGTTACTCCCCCAATGAAAATGTACCACTTACCTAAAGCAGAATATATCACAAAAAAACTGTCTAGGGATCAAATTCATACGTTAAAGCATCCCAGAGTTAATAATGCTCAAAGTGACAGAGGTCAGATTTGCAAAAATCGTCTGCATCCGTATGCGTCAAAATGGGCTGCCTCCTTAAGGGGTTAAAGAGACCCATTGATGTATGACCACTTATTTCCAGGCAATGTATCATGGGGAAATATAAGCAGATTAGCACTCCTCCAGAAAGTAAAATATCATCTCATACTAGCAAAACTCCCTTAAAAAAAAGTCCCTTTAAACAAAACCATGTCGATCTTGTTAAACTAAAAACCAATATAATTATTATAACTTTATTACAGACCATAACTGTGCAGCTAACAAAATAAAAGATATTCTAGTTAAATATTGGCCAATTATTTTGGACAATCCTGTTTAAAAAATATACTTCCCCAGCAGCCTAATATTACATTTAAGAGATTCAAAAACCTGCTAAATTATTAGGTTAAAATCATGCATTGAGAGAGCAGAGGCATCGGAAGACAAATGTGGTACATTTAAGTGTAACAAAATGTGTAAGCATGTACGGTGTTTTCGGCATGTACGGTACTAACCTTGCATATTATATGTTTTGTATAACATGGTTATTCGTTAACCGTTTTCATGAAATTATATGCTGGGTGGTTTTTTAGAGATAGGTATATTTTATGTGTATTTTATGTCTGTTTTATGTATGTTTATGCATTGTCTGTTTTATGTATGTTTGCACGTTTTGTTTTTGCCCATTAAGGGTTAACTTTTTACTACTTAAGTATTGTACCTGTGCTCCCTAATTATGCCTGATGAAGCGGCCGTTGCTGTGAAACGCTTTGCATGCTGGGTAATAAACCAGTTGTTACTTTTGACGTTGGTGTGCAGGCTCTCTTGGTGCCTGTGGTGATCCCATCATCCATCCAGATGAATCGTCAGTTATATTGTATTATTTCAAAAGGAAGAGTCACCCATCTGCAGACAGCTGTTTCAGGGTTCATGCCCCCTTGTCAAAACATGAACAATGTTCTTATTGGCTAGAGAGGTGCCTTAGATAAAGCTCAGTTGAAGCTTATTAAACAGACCCAGTGGTGTATAGACACTACAGTATTATTATTTACTTAAGCAAGCACAATCAGTGAGGGATAATTTTTAAGAGGCACAGTTATAAGTACAATTTCCAACAGTGTGTGGCGCTAATACTTTTATGGAGCACAGCTTGAAACACAATTATAGTGATAGACACGTTTGTGAAGCTGTTCGGTTCAGAGGACACAGTGTGTCGCAATATCATATTCAGGGGCACAACTTATGGCAGCATAGAGGATGAGGATGTGCTGCAAAAGTGAGGGGCCAGAAACTCCAGAAACACGTCCAGCCCACTTTTGTAACATAGTCCATAAGGTAGAAAAAAGACCAGAGTCCATCAAGTTCAACCTTTAGCCCTAAAGAATCCCAACTGAGTTGATCCAGAGGAAGGCAAAAAACCCTCATACTCAAGGTAAAAATTAATTCCTGACTCCAAATATGGCAATCAGAATACATCCTTCTGTCCCTATAGATATAGAATCCATAACCTGTAATGTTATTATCTCCAAAAATGCATCCAGCCCCTTTTAAATTATTTTACCGAGTTAACCATGACCACCTCCTCAGGCAAAGAATTCCACAGTCTCACTGCTCTTACAGTAAAGAACCCCCAGTGCTGGTGTAGAAACCATACCTCCCCTTCCCCGTATTACCCTGGTTGCCCGTCTTTGAACTCTCTCCAGCTCCACTATATCTTTCTTGTACACTGGTGCCCAGTACTGTACACAGTATTCTATGTGTGGTCTGACTAGTGATTTGTACAGCGGTAGAATAATTTCCTTGTCGTGGGCATCTATGCCCCTGTTGATGCACCCCATGATTTTATTTGCCTTGGCAGCAGCTGCCCGACACTGGTCACTACAGCTAAATTTACTATTAACTAAGACTCCCAAATCCTTTTCCACGTCAGTCGTCCCAAGTGTTCTCCTATTTAATACATAATCAAAGCCTGGATTTTTCTTCATCGAGTACAACTCCCAGCATGCATGGTCCATCAGGTACATTCACACGGGCGAGTTTACAGTAAGTTTCCTGCTTGAAGTTTGAGCTGCGGCAAATTTTTCGACGCAGCGCAAAATCCTAGCAGGAAACTCACTGTAAACCTGCGCCAGTGCGAATGTTCCCTAAAAACACTACACTAACACATAATAAAGGGTAAAACACTACATATACACCCCTTAAACTTGTTCTCCCCAATAAAAATGAAAAATGTATAGTTCGGCAGTGTTTCCAAAATGGAGCCTCCAGCTGTTGCAAAACAACAACTCCCAGCATTTCCGGACAGCCACTGACTGTCCAGGCATGCTGGGAGTTTAGCAAGAGCTGGAGGCACCCTGTTTAGGAATCACTGGCGTATAATACCCCTATGTCCACCCCTATGCAATCCCTAATTTAGTCCTCAAATGCGCATGGCGCTCTCTCACTTCGGAGCCCTGTCGTATTTCAAGGAAACAGTTTAGGGCCACATATGGGGTATTTCCGTACTCGGGAGAAATTGCCTACAAATTTTGAGGGCTTTTTCTCCTTTTACCCCTTATGAAAAGGAAAAGTTGGGGCCGACACCAGCCTGTTAGTGTAAAAAAAAAAAAAAATTTGCACTAACATGCTGGTGTTGCCCCATACTTTTTATTTTCACAAGCGGTAAAAGGAAATAAGACCCCCAAAATTTGTAATGCAATTTCTCCTGAGTACGGAAATACCCCATTTGTGGGCGTAAAATGCTCTGCGGGC
This sequence comes from Hyla sarda, assembly GCF_029499605.1. Lineage (NCBI taxonomy): Eukaryota > Metazoa > Chordata > Amphibia > Anura > Hylidae > Hyla > Hyla sarda. Next base: position 254,333,929 of record NC_079189.1, on the reverse strand, counting down.
GCACAACAAGGCTCAGGAGTGAGAGCGCACCATGTACATTTGAGGCCTAAATTGGTGATTTGCACAGGGGTGGCTGATTTTACAGCGGTTCTGACATAAACGCAAAAAAATAAATACCCACATGTGACCCCATTTTGGAAACTACACCCCTCACAGAATGTAACAATAAAGGGGTTATCCAGGAAAAAACTTTTTTTTATATATATCAACTGGCTCGAGAAAGTTAAACAGATTTGTAAATTACTTCTATTAAAAATCTTAATCCTTTCAGTACTTATGAGCTTCTGAAGAGGAGTTGTTCTTTTCTGTCTTAAGTGCTCTCTGATGACACGTGTCTTGGGAACCGCCCAGTTTAGAAGAAAATCCCCATTGCAAACCTCTTCTAAACTGGGCGGTTCCCGAGACACGTGTCATCAGAGAGCACTTAGACAGAAAAGGACAACTCAACTTCAGAAGCTCAAAAGTACTGAAAGGATTAAGATTTTTTTAATGGAAGTAATTTACAAATCTGTTTAACTTTCTGGAGCCAGTTGATATATAAAAAAAAGTTTTTTACTGGATAACCCCTTTAACACCCCACAGGTGTTTGACGAATTTTCGTTAAAGCTGGATGGAAAAATGAAGTTTTTTTTTTTTTTCCACAAAAATGCTGGTGTTACCCTAAATTTTTCATTTTCACAAGGGAAAATAGAAGAAATGGGGTTACAAATTTTTGGGGGCTTTTTTTCCTGAGTAAGAACATACCCCATATGTGGATGTAAAGTGTTCTGCGGGCGAACAACAATGCTCTGAAGAGAAGGAGCGCCATTGGGCTTTTGAAGAGAAAATTTGTCCGGAATTGAAGGCCACGTGCCAGAACAATGGACCCCCCCCCACATGTGACCCCATTTTGGAAACTACACCCCTCACGTAATGTAATAAGGGGTGCAGTGAGCATTTATGCTACACAGGTGTCTGACAGATTTTTGGAACAGTGGTCCTTGATAATGAAAAATGTAATTTTTCATTTGCACAGCCCACTGTTCCTAAGATCTGTCAAATGCCAGTGGGGTGTAAATACTTACTGCACCCCTTATTAAATTCTGTGAGGGGTGTAGTTTCCCAAATGGGGTCACATGTGGGGGGTTCCACTGTTCTGGCACCATGGGGGGCTTTGTAAACGCACATGGCCCCCATGGCACATGGACTTCCATTCCAAACAAATTCACTCTCCAAAAGCTCAATGGCGCTCCTCTTCTGAGCACTCGCCAGCAGAGCACTTGACGTCCACACATGGGGTATTTCCATACTCAGGAGAAAATTACCCCCAAAATTTGTGACACCATTTCTTCTATTACCCCTTGTGAAAATTTAAAATTTGGGGAAAAAACATAATTTTAGTGAAATTATTATTATTTTTTTTCATTTACACATCCAACTTTAACAAAAAGTTGTCAAACACCTCCCCCACCCTCCGAGTCAATAAAAAAATTAAACTTACCCGTAATGGGGGTGGTCCAGGCCATCCTTCCTTCATGTAGTGTCCGGGGGCGTTCCGGGTGGAGGGTGGTCCGGTCCGGGCTGTCCTTCTTCTCCCACGGTCGTCTTCTCCACTCCGGGCAGGCTCCGGCCTAGTACGCTGCATAGACGCCGCTACACCGTGACGTCAGGTGCGTCGCTGCGCACGAGCGTCACTGCGCAGCGACGTCTATGCAGCGTACTAGGCCGGAGCCTGCCCGGAGTGGAGAAGATGACCGCCGGAGAAGAAGGACAGCCCGGACCGGACCACCCTCCACCTGGAACGCCCCCGGACACTACATGAACGATGGATGGCCCGGAGCACCCTGGCAGGTAGGGGAGAGGAGCGGGTGGTGACAGCGGCCTATGGCCCCGCAAAAGCCACTGCAGATCATTGATTTAAAGCGCCCGCTTTAAATCAATGATCTGCAGCGGTGTCGCAGGGGGTTAAATAGCCGATAACTTATACCGGAATATCAGTATAAGTTATCGGCTATCGGCCCTAACCTGCACCGATTATCGGTATAGGTCCTAAAAAACCGATATCGGTCGATCCCAAATATATATATATATATGTATATATATATATATTTTTTTTTTTTTCATCTACACATCCGACTTTAACAAAAAGTCGTCAAACACTTGTGGGGTGTTAAGGCTCACTGGACCCATTGTTATGTGCCTTGAGGGGTGTAGTTTCCAAAATGGTATGCCATGTGGGGGTTTTTCTGCTGTTCTTGTACCATAGGGGCTTCCTAAATGTGACATGCCCCCCAAAAACCATTTCAGCAAAATTCACTCTCCAAAATCGTTGTTGCTCCTTCCCTTCTGAGCCCTCTACTGCGCCCGCCGAACACTTGACATACACATATGAGGTATTTCCTTACTCAAGAGAAATTGGGTTACAAATTTTGGGGGACTTTTTCTCCTATTAACCCTTGTAAAAATTCAAAAACTGGGTCTACAAGAACATGCAAGTGTAAAAAATGAAGATTTTGAATTATCTCCTTCACTTTGTTGCTATTCCTGTGAAACACCTTGGTAGACAACTTTGATAAATATCCCCCAGTGTGTTTATGTCCCGCATCAATATAGACCAAGCCACAGAGTGTTTGGCCGGTCGATTGTGTACCTAATTTATTAAATGGCGCACAGCTCTTGATAAATTCTGTGCACAGACTGCATGATCTATGCTTTAGTCTATATTTAACCCCTTAAGGACCAGGCCATTTTACACCTTAGGACCAGAGCGTTTTTTGCACATCTGACCACTGTCACTTTAAACATTAATAACTCTGGAATGCTTTTAGTTATCAATCTGATTCCGAGATTGTTTTTTCGTGACATATTCTACTTTAACATAGTGGTAAAATTTTGTGGTAACTTGCATCCTTTCTTGGTGAAAAATCCCCAAATTTGATGAAAAATTAGAAAATTTTGCATTTTTCTAACTTTGAAGCTCTCTGCTTGTAAGGAAAATGGATATTCAAAATATTTTTTTATTTTATTCACATTTCCAATATGTCTACTTTATGTTTGCATCATAAAATTGACGTGTTTTTACTTTTGGAAGACACCAGAGGGCTTCAAAGTTCAGCAGCAATTTTCCAATTTTTCACAAAATTTTGAACCTCGCTTTTTTTCAGAGACCAGTTCAGGTTTGAAGTGGATTTGAAGGGTCTTCCCATTAGAAATACCCCACAAATGACCCCATTATAAAAACTACACCCCCAAAGTATTCAAAATGACAATCAGTAAGTGTTTTAACCCTTTAGGTGTTTCACAGGAATAGCAGCAAAGTGAAGGAGAAAATTCACAATCTTTATTTTTTACACTCGCATGTTCTTCTAAACCCAATTTTTAAATTTTTACAAGGGGTAAAAGGAGAAAATGTATACTTATATTTGTAGCCCAATTTCTCTCGAGTAAGCCCATACCTCATATGTCTATGTAAAGTGTTCGGCGGGCGCAGTAGAGGGCTCAGAAGCGAAGGAGCGACAAGGGGATTTTGGAGAGTACGTTTTTCAGAAATGGTTTTTGGGGGGCATGTATCATTTAGGAAGCCCCTATGGTGCCAGAACAGCAAAAATAACCCACATGGCATACCATTTTGGAAACTAGACCCCTTGGGGAACGTAACAAGAAATAAAGTGAGCCTTAATACCCCACAGGTGTTTCACGACTTTTGCATATGTAAAAAAAATATTTTTTTTTCCACTAAAATGTGTGTTTCCCCCCCAAATTTCACATTTTTGCAAGGGTTAATAGCAGAAAATACCCCCCAAAATTTGTAACCCCATCTCTTCTGAGTATGGAGGTACCCCATAAGTTGGCATGAAGTGCATTACGAGCGAACTACAATGCTCCGAAGAGAAGGAGTGATATTTGACTTTTTGAGAGCAAATTTTGCTCGGGGGGCATGTCGCATTTAGGAAGCCCCTATGGTGCCAGAACAGCAAAAAAAAAACACATGGCATACTATTTTGGAAATTAGACCCCTTGAGGAACGTAACAAGGAATAAAGTGAGCCTTAATACCCCACACGGGTTTCACGACTTTTGCATATGTAAAAAAATATATATATTTTTTTCACTAAAATGTGTGTTTCCCCCCAAATTTCACATTTTTGCAAGGGTTAATATCAGAAAATACCCCCCAAAATTTGTAACCCCATCTCTTCTGAGTATGGAGGTACCCCATAAGTGGACCTGAAGTGCACTACGTGCGAACTACAATGCTCAGAAGAGGAGGAGCACAATTGAGCTTTTGGAAAGAGAATTCGTTTGGAATAGTAGTCAGGGGCCATGTGCATTTACAAAGCCCCCCGTGGTGCCAGAACAGTGGACCCCCCCCCACATGTGACCCCATTTTGGAAACTACACCCCTCACAGAATTTAATAAGTGGTGCAGTGAGCATTTACACCCCACTGGCGTTTGACAGATCTTTGGGACAGTGGGCTGTGCAAATGGAAAATTACATTTTTCATTTTCACGGATCACTGTTCCAAAAATCTGTCAGACACCTGTGGGGCGTAAATGCTCACTGTACCCCTTATTACATTACATGAGGGGTGTAGTTTCCAAAATGGGGTCACATATGGGGGGGGGTCCATTGTTCTGGTACCATGGGGGCTTTGTAAACACAAGTGGCCTTCAATTCCGGAAAAATTTTCTCTTCAAAATCCCAATGGCGCTCCTTCTCTTCTGAGCATTGTAGTGCACCCATAGAGCACTTTACATCCACATATGGGGTATGCTCTTACTCAGAAGAAATTGGGTTACAAATTTTGGGGGGCTTATTTTTATTTTCCCTTGTGAAAATGAAAAATTTAGGGTGACACCAGCATTTTAGTGAAAAAAAATTTTTTTTTTCACTTTCCCATCCAACTTTAATGAAAATTTGTCAAACACCTGTGGGGTGTTCAGGCTCACTATACCCCTTGTTACGTTCCGTGAGGGGTGTCGTTTCCAAAATGGGGTCACATGTATGTATTTATTGTTTTGTGTTTATGTCAGAACCACTGTAAAATCAGCCACCCCTGTGCAAATCACCAATTTAGGCCTCAAATGTACATAGTGCGCTCTCACTCCTGAGCCTTGTTGTGCGTCCGCAGAGCATTTTACGCCCACATATGGGGTATCTCCGTACTCAGGAGAAATTGTGTTAAAAATTTTGGGGGTCTTTTTTTCCTTTTACCTCCCGTGAAAATAAAAAGTAAAGGACAACACCAGCATGTTAGTGTAAAAAAAAATTTTTTTTTACACTAACAGGCTGGTGTAGACCCCAACTTTTCTTTTTCATAAGGGGTAAAAGGAAAAAAAGCCCCCCAAAATTTGTAGTGCAATTTCTCCCGAGTACGGAGATACCCCATATGTGGCACTAAACTGTTTCCTTGAAATACGACAGGGCTCCGAAGTGAGAGAGCGCCATGCGCATTTGAGGACTAAATTAGGGATTGCACAGGGGTGGACATAGGGGTATTCTACGCCAGTGATTCCCAAACAGGGTGCCTCCAGCTGTTGCTAAACTCCCAGCATGCCTGGACAGTCAGTGGCTGTCCGGAAATGCTGGGAGTTGTTGTTTTGCAACAGCTGGAGGCTCTGTTTTGGAAACACTGCCGTACAATACGTTTTTTATTTTTTATTAGGGGACAGTGTAAGGGGGTGTATATGTTGTGTTTTACTCTTTATTATGTGTAAGTGTAGTGTAGTGTTTTTAGGGTACATTCGCACTGGCAGAGGTTTACAGTGAATTTACCGCTAGGAGTTTGCGCTGCGGTGAAAAATTTGCCACAGCCCAAACTTGAAGCAGAAAACTTACTGTAAACCCGCCAGTGTGAATGTACCCTGTACGTTCACATGGGGGGCAAACCTCCAGCTGTTTCAAAACTACAACTCCTAGCATGTACTGACAGACCGTGCATGCTGGGAGTTGTACTTTTGCAACAGCTGGAGGCACACTGGTTGGAAAACCTTCAGTTAGGTTCTGTTACCTAACTCAGTATTTTCCAACCAGTGTGCCTCCAGCTGTTGCAAAACTTCAACTCCCAGCATGTACTGATCGCCGAAAGGCATGCTGGGAGATGTAGTTATGCAACAGCTGGAGGGATCGCAACTACAACTCCCAGCATGCAGAGACAGCTGTTTGCTGTTTAGGCTTGCTGGAAGTTGCAGTTTTGCAACATCTGTAGAGCTATAGTTTAGAGACCACTGCATAGTGGTCTCCAAACTGTGGACCTCCAGATGTTGCAAAACTACAACTCCCAGCATGCCCAGACAGCAAACTGCTGTCTGGGCATGCTGGGAGTTGTAGTTTTGCAAGATCTGGAGGTGCACAGTATAGAGATCACTTTGCAGTCGTCTCAAACTGTAGACCTCCAGCTGTTGCAAAACTGCAACTCCCAGCAAGCCTAAACAGCTCTCTGGGCATGCTGGGAGTTGTAGTTTTGCAACATCTGGAGGGTTACAGTTTAGAGACCACTATAGTGGTCTCAGACTGTAGCCCCCCAGATGTTGCTAAGTAACTCACCTGCTTCCGTTGGATCCAGGAAGCTGCGTCACCGTCCTCTTCTTCCGTCGATCGTCGCCCGCTGCCGCCGCTGATCGTCGCCGCTGCCGTCGCCGATGGGTAAGTGGATCTTCGGCGCCGGTCCCTGTCGGTTTCCCTGTTCTGCCCCGCCTATTGTGGGTGGGCAGGACGGGGAAACCGAAAGTAAACCCCTCCGCCCCCGATCTGCTATTGGTGGTCGCGTCTAGACCACCAATAGCAGAGATAGGAGGGGTGGCAACCCTGCCACCTCACTCCTATCGCTACAGGGGGATCGTGGGTGTCTAGGACACCCGCGATCCCCCTTCTATTCCGGGTCACCGGGTCACCATAGACCCGTATGACCCGGAATCGGCGCAAATCGCAAGTGTGAATTCACTTGCGATTTGCGCCGATCGCCGACATGGGGGGGTCTAATGACCCCCCTGGGCATTTGCGCGGGGTGCCTGCTGATAGATATCAGCAGTCACCCCGGCGCGATCCCCGCCCGGCGCGCGGCGGGGACCGAAATTCCCACGGGCGTACAGGGTTAAGTTAAGGTTGTTCTTTTCTATCTAAGTGCTCTCTGATGACATGTGTCTCGGGAACCGCCCAGTTTAGAAGAGGTTTGCTATGGGGATTTTCTCCTAAACTGGGCGGTTCCTGAGACACTTGTCATCAGAGAGCACTTAGACAGAAAAGAACAACCTTAACTTCAGAAGCTCATAAGTACTGAAAGGATTAAGATTTTTTAATAGAAGTAATTTACAAATCTGTTTAACTTTCTGGAGCCAGTTGATATATATATATATAAAAAAAAAAGTTTTTTCATGGATAACCCCTTCAACTTACCATCTTCCTATGTCATTCATGTGTGTCATCCTTAGGCAGTCTTTTAATGCTGGAACTTGTAGTTTTGGAATAGTTGGAGGTACAGTGTTTGGATAACTCTTTTTTTTACAGCAGTGTTGCCTTCAGTTGTTGGTCTACAGCTTTTGCTAAACCACAACTCCCAGCATGCCCAGACATCCTTTCACTGTCCAGGCATGCTTTGAGTTTTAGTTTTGCAACAGCTGAATGCAGATGATTGGTAAAACTCTGTGTTACAGCAGTGTTGCTGCAGGCTGTGTTCCTCCTGCGGCCTTGTCAATCAGCAATCTCGTGTCCATGGCCCCAGGACACCCTCATGCTGCTGTGGGACTCATCAGTGTCCCAGGAGGTGTATGGGCCCCTAGTGGTGGGATTTTCAAAGGCAGTTTTCTTTAATAAAAAGTGAAAATTTATCAAATGTGAACATTTATTAAAGTATGTTAGAACAACTATTGTTTTGCCAAGATGTACATCATATAAAAAGTTTTTATATCTGACAGTGCACATTTAAATATTAGAACTAGGGGTCTGTCTATTACATTACTTAACTTCCTTAGAACGCGGTGATGAATGCAATCTGGACCTGGTGATTTGTCTGTTTTGATTTTTTTCTTCCAGGCAGCTCCTGGTGCAGGTGACATGTACTGGGCAGTTTATCTAATTCCGCTGTATTAAACCTGCAATTTTTTCCCTCTGCGAATCCAGTGGAGAAGAATGTGTTTAATATATCGCTTTTTTTTTTTTTCCTCAGTACCACCTATAATTTCTCCCTCATTACGTTTTAAAGGGCCAACGCTTTGATTTTTAACCTATTTAGTATTTATATAGTTAAGGAACATTTTGGGGGTAAGTGTTATACTCTCTTGAGTCTTTTGGTCTCCTATTTTGTTACTTGTATATGTTTTTTATTTTATTTCATTACCTATAGCTTCTAATGCTACTTCACTGCCTTCCTGTTTTAGTAGCGTAAATGTTTTTTTTTTTTTTGCCACCTTTAAATTTTTATTTATGCACCTTGGTTTTCTTCTGTTCTTCTGACCCTTTTATTCCAAATAAGGTATGTACCTCTCTTGGTGAGAATTTAAGGCTATGTTCACATGGGGAAATGTCTGCACAGAAAATCTCTGTGCAGACATTCCTCTGACAGTGGAGCGCCAGCAGAGTATGCTGGTGCTAGGACCGCTCAGATATGTGCCATCTCATACACAGCAATGCATTTCTGTGTGGAGTCCACAGAAAGACTAGACATGTCTATTCAGGGATGTGGAAATCCTATAGCCCGACGCCCGGGACAAGTAGTTTTGGGCACCGGGCAGGTGAATTGTTTATAGATTTAGCCCTGTATCGGGCAGGGACAGACCGACTTCCCCCTTATTTTTCTTTAATGTCGGTGTGAGGTGCAGGAGCCGATGGAAGTCTACACCTCACACCAGCACTCAGAGTATATGGAGGGGGCGGCGGCCTCCAGCTGACTGCAGAGCCCCCTTATCTCCCCTCCCGGAGGATGGACGGAGCTCAGAAGACACAGCAGGGGGAGAGAGAGGATGTAGACAGCTCCGTGCACAGCTCCATCCCCCGCACTCAGCTCTATCCCTCCCCTCCCCCTGCTCTGTCTAGACAGGACCTAATCCACCACGGGGCGGTTGCTTGTTTGCACGGGGTAAACACAGAGCGGGGGAGGGGAGGGGGAGGACGGAAATCTCACCTCACACCGGCCGGGACTACAGCTCTGATGTCCACTCATGGCGGCTCAGGTGAGGAGACCAAGAATGCAGGCGGCGGCAGGAAGGGTGGTTGTATATGTATGGTGTGAGTGTATGTGTGATGTGTATGTGATGTATGATGGGGGAGGATGGTGTATATCAGTGTTTCCCAACCAGGGTGCCTCCAGCTGTTGCAAAACTACAACTCCCAGCATGCCCTGGGCATGCTGGGAGTTGTAGTTTTGCAACAGCTGGAGGCACCCTGGTTGGGAAACACTGGTGGATATGTATGGTGTGAGTGTATGTGTGTATGATGTCTATGTGTGATGTGTATGTAATGTATGATGTGTGTATAATGTCTATGTGTGATGTGTATGTATTGTATACTGTGTGTATGATGTCTATGTGTGATGTGTATGTAATGTATAATGTGTGTATGATGTCTGTGTGATGTGTATGTAATGTATGATGTGTGTATAATGTCTGTGTGATGTGTATGTAATGTATGATGTCTATGTGTGATGTGTATGTAATGTATGATGTGTGTATAATGTCTATGTGTGATGTGTATGTAATGTATGATGTCTATGTGTGATGTGTATGTAATGTATGATGTGTGTATAATGTCTAAGTGTGATGTGTATGTATGTGATGTATGATGTGGGGGGGCAGCGGCAGGTGTATGTATGATGTGTGCATATGTATGGTGTATATGTATGGTGTGAGTGTATGTGTGTATGATGTCTATGTGTGATGTGTATGTAATGTATAATGTGTGTATGATGTCTGTGTGTGATGTGTATGTAATGTATAATGTGTGTATGATGTCTGTGTGATGTGTATGTAATGTATAATGTGTGTATGATATCTGTGTGTGATGTGTATGTAATGTATAATGTGTGTATGATGTCTGTGTGTGATGTGTATGTAATGTATAATGTGTGTATAATGTCTAAGTGTGATGTCTGTGTATGTGATGTATGATGTGGGGGGGCAGCGGCAGGTGTATGTATGATGTGTGCACCAGTATGGAGTATATGTATGGTGTGAGTGTATGTGTGTATGTAATGTATGATGTGGGGGGGGGGGGCAGTGGTGGGGGGGGGGTTGTATGTATGATATGGGGGCAGTGGCTGGTGCATGTATGATATGTGTATGCATGAATGTTTTGTATAGGAGCGGACTGTCACGTCGGGCATTAGGGCAGTTGTACCATCTCATTTTATTTATTTTTAGTGGCACCCGCACTAAATTGCACCCCCAGAATCCCGCCCCCTTCATACTCACCCGCCAACCAAGAGCCCCACGGATGCACGCAAACACGCCTGAACCAAAACTACAACTCCCAGCATGTTGGACCATAACCTAAACTGTAGAACTATAAAGTGTAACATGCTGGGAGTTGTAGTTTTTGTTCGGGTCAGCTGCAGAGCTATAGGCTGCATCAGGGCATGCTGGGTGTTGTAGTTACTAACTGTAATTCCCAGTATTCCTTGACACAGACTATGGCTCTGCAGCTGACAAGAGCCAAAACTACAACTCCCAGCATGTTACACAATAACCTTAACTGTACTACTATACAGTGCAACCTGCTGCAACACCCACAGAACCATAGGCTACATCAGGGCATGCTGGGAGTTGTAGTTATCTAGTAACTAAATGCAACTTCCAGCATTTTCTGACACAAAATGCACCATATAAACTGGAGAAGCAGAACCCCCCCCCCCAGTAACATAAAAACTGAAAAAAAGTGATTAAAATATTTTAAAAAGTGCGTAAATATGTGAATAAGCCCCTTTCCTAATAAAAGTTTCCAATTTTCTTTAAATAAAAATAATGTACAAAAATAAACATAAGTGGTATCGCTGCATGTGGAAATGTCCAGACTATTAAAATATAATGTTAATTAAACCATACGGTGAACAGTGTAAATGTAAAAAAATAGTCCAGAATTGTTCATTTTTGGTCACTTCATATTAGAAATTTTTTATAAGGATCAAAAAGTAACATATAGACTTTTCTGGGCTTGTCTGGGGTGTAAGAGGATCTACAGCTCTCCCCCCGCTAATATCCTGACATGCTGCGATCACCTATTAACCCATTAGATCACCGCTGTCAGCAGTGTCTAAAGGATCTTATATCCATCCCTGGTGGTCTAGTGGGGGGGATCGTACTATTTTGGTGAAAATTATTTTATCTACCAGGACAAGTGGATTTTCTTGAGGGACAAGTATATTGTGTTCCGCTTTAGTCCCTTGGACAAGTAGTTTTTTTTTATATTTCCACACCCCTGTTATTCTTTCTTCGGACAGCGGAATTTAAATTTTTGTGCCAGATGTTTCCGGCACAGAAATTCTGATATGTGAACAGCGCAGCAGAATCCCATTGAAATCGATAGGGCTCTGCTACTGCGAAATCTTTGAGCAAAAATTCAATGCAGAATTCCGCATGGAAATTCCATTGTGTGAACATAGCCTAAGATAAAAAGTATGCATACATAGCCTAAGATTAAAACATAGCCTAAGATTAAAAGTCTCCCACATAGTGTCCTCTTGTTTTTGAGGACATTATCCTAATTTATAATGTTAAGGGCCTCTTTGAGCTGATCAAAATTTGTCTAACTAAAGTTATTTGTACTTGTGGCTCCTCGAAAGGTTCCCTTATTGAAGAACAAGTTATAATGTATTATATTGTGATCACTATAGGCAGAAACATGTTCCCTTCAGAGATTCACAGGTCTCAGTTTCTCAATTTATATTGGGATAGTTAAAGGGGTACTCCAGCGCTAAGACATCTTATCCCCTATCCAAAGGCTATCCTATCCAAAGGCTACCCCTATCCTATCCCCAGCGGCGGGATCCCCGTGATCAGGCATCCTATTACCCTATCCTTTTGGATAGAGGATAAGATGTCTTAGCGCTGGAGTACCCCTTTAAAGGGGTTATCCAGTAAAAAAACATTTTTTTTTAAATATCAACTGGCTTCAGAAAGTTAAACAGATTTGTAAATTACTTCTATTAAAAAATCTTAATCCTTTCAGTACTTATTAGCTGCTGAAATTGAGTTGTTCTTTTCTGTCTAAGTGCTCTCTGATGACACCTATCTCTGAAACTGTCCAGAGTAGAAGCAAATCCCCTCAGCGGATAATTATTGGAAGGATTAAGATTTTTTAATAGAAGTAATTTACAAATCTGTTTAACTTTCTGGAGCCAGTTGATATATAAAAATATTTTTTTTCCTGGAATACCCCTTTAAAGAGTTATTGTCTGTAGTTTAAATACTACTTCACCCTTCTGGCCATCTTTTTTCTAGTTCTTACTTTGTCATTGGTGTCGGTGTGCCCCATGATCGCTGGGTCTTCTACAGCCGCTCCCAGTAATCTGTCAACTTTATCTGCGATTGGCCGAGCACTAGAATAAAGTGTGATAGGGGAAGGGAAAGAAATAGGGCTTAAATTCACTCAGGTACTGTCCCTGTCTCTCAAAGCATGCATCCAGGAAGAGCGACACCAACGTAATTGACTCCCTCCATATTTACTGGTGATTCTCTTCCTAAGGTGAAAGAAAAGATTGTTGTTGAGCTGTGAGTTATATTTTAATTTCCTAATGTGGCAAGCTTGTCCAAGGAAAGATGCATTAGTGTTCAAAAAAGTGTTAAGACACGAGTCAATTCCAGCATAGATATAAAAAAATAAACAAGACAATGGTTGATACACAGACTACATTCCAGTATAGTTACTATAATCACAAGACACAGAACGTAACCCTCTTTCAAATGCTTTGTCCCGTCAGTAACCCTTGTTCAACAGGAGACCAGAGTTAATGTTGTAGACTAGTCATTTTCGTAAAAGTTTTAGTCAATGCTTTTTCAGAGACTAAAACTAGACTAAAGCTAAATAAAAACTAAGTATTGTGACTAAATCTATAACTAAAATCTCTAGACAGTTTAGTCAACTGACTAAAACCAGACCAAAATGTTAGGTATAGAAGATCTGGGGGGTGATTACATCAGAACTAATCCTTTTGCTGTATTGAATTTTCAAACCTTAATACCTTAGCTAATAATATGTTAATGGATATTTACTCCAATAGTATATAGTCAGTATGCTTTATTAAACATTTCTCTAGACTTTGTATTACACTTTTACTAAACCTGTAAGATTTTATTCAACTTAGTCTACTTTAGATTTAGTTGCCTAAAATCTTACATACCACTGTATGACAGACAGTTTTAAACAAAGTAACATAAGAACAGGCCTATGAGATGATGAAGGTTGCAGACCATCAGACTAGGCACTTGACTGATGTAGATGTTTCATACCCCTAGGCATGTCTACATTTATTGTATTATTCAAGGTATAGATATGCCGAAAAAACTTTTATTGATTAAACTCAAGACACTTTCATGTAAGCTGAAGCAAGGGAGAGAGGGAAGACATCAGCATTCCCTTTAACCTTAGGTAGTATAGGCAGCCCATCTGTCCAAACAATCAGTTAGCGATAAGCCAGGTTATGTTACAGTGCCTCCTTGGTTTTAAAGAGAAATAAGCCAAATCTTAAAACTTAATTGTCTTATTGTGATATATGTGCTTAATTTTTATTAAGGGGTTATACAGGATTAGAAGAAAAAATTGCTGATTACTTTAAAAACATCTTTCCTCAGGTTGCATGTGGTATTTCAGCTCTGTTCCATCGAACTGAATGGACCAACGTTGTAATACCACTTGTGGAGGGCAGATGTGGTGCTGTTTTTGGAGAACAAAGCCAATAATGCAGCAGCCAAGTGGATGTGAATGAAGGAAATAGAGGAGCTGATGGGATGAGGGGTGTCACGACTCCCACACTCCTTAGGCAAGTACAGTAAAGACTAAAAGTCCTTTCTACTGGTAAACATAGGAAACACTTCCAATATGGAGACAGAAAACTTTTTCACAGATTTAGGAGGCTTAGGTTCGGCAGGAGCATGGTTCCTTAGGGTGTTAACTGTCTGGAACTGTATAAAATAAAATCAGACCTGTTTCTATTCCATCTGGTCAAGGGAGGGATGTTGGGGGGGATGGTGGCATAATACAGATACCACCTGTGTGTGTATGGTAGACAAGGAAACCGTTCAAATGATCCTCTCTATTGGTGTCCTGTCTGGGCCTCCTGGAGCTGTGTGTACGTGACCTCATATAACTAGTGCTGCAAGCTCTTAAAAGCTTGGTCAGAATGGTGGTCAGTTTGTCATAACAACAGTCCTGCTTCTCTTAGTCCAATGAGTCTTTCTCTCTCTCTCTCTCTCTCTCTCTCCCCCTCTCTCCCCCTCTCTCCCTCCCTCTCTCTCTCTCAAAGTATGTTAACTAGGCAAAAGGTCTTACAGTGCATCATAGAGGCATATTTAGCAGTCAACATTCTCTCACCAAGAGGTACACTACCCAAAAGAAACCTCTGAGAGTTGAAGCACTTTTATGCCCTCTTGTGGCAAGGCTTTGTTTCTAATCAGACCACATCGGTCATCATTGTTATATTTGCATTGGACATAAATGCATACCCAGTTTTGCAGCAATCCAACATTTATATCTATGTGCATTATTTTTTTGTTATCAATGAATGCATGTCCCTACTGTTACCCACATATAATGCTGCCCTCATAGTGACCCCGCACACAGTAAGGAAGTCCCCTTACATATCCCGTACAGATTAATGATGCTTCTCTGGTGGCTTCTCATTGTATTGCTATAATACAATCTTTATTGAAAGATTCTTTGTGCAAATAGAAAATGATAAACAGTCAATAACGATCTATTACAAAATACACAGCATGTGAGTTTTTACTATTAGAAATATTAACAAACAATAAACAGTGTATCACCGAAAGCAGAAGGTTAATAACAGAACATGGGATAAGTTATGCAAGAAAATGTGGAGAGGATTGCCATGAGGGCTTCTGTACAGGCAATGGCTCATTCATATTTGCATGATGTGTTGAGCAAAGACACAACCTCAGATAATGTTTTAGAGAATGCGGATTTCCAGTGGTGGACCACCACCAGTTTTCTATTAATATTTTGCAGGCCATCATTCTAGAGTGGGGAGGCACATCATGAATGAGAAGCAATACTATTTTGGAGTTTAGGAAAAACTCCACTTCTCTACAAAATTTAGAAATCAGTGGACATTCCCATATCTGATACAACGTACCAACCTGTTCACACTGTCTCCAGAACCTTGGTGAGACATCTGGATATATTAGATAGGCGATGGATAGGCGAGATGGCATCTCATACCAATGCAATCTGTTTTTCAAAGTGTAATCTATGTGGAGCAATGTAAGGCTTTGTGTGTCCATTTGGTCGAATGTAACCAGTGGAATGCGCCACCTAGAGTATGGCGCTAAATGAAAATTGTAGTGTGCATTATATAAAAGATCCATTTTCTTATTCTTGTAACTCTTCTGAGGAAGCGGTATGGACCCAGAACACTTGTCAGATCTCTTGTGTATTTTTGTTGTTTTATAGTCATGTTTTAATAAATGTCCAAAATTTTTTTAAGATGTAGCTGTAACATAGGCTTCAACTGGTAATGGTCACAATCTGGGCTAGCAGAAAGGAAAACACCTGTTTGTGAGAATCAGGGATCAAGTCCTGGGGAAAAAAAGTGTGGGAACTTATCCAAGATTTCCACTAAAGGGCTGGTCCTGCAGGATTCATGCTAATGGCAACGGTGTTCATGCTGTGGAAAAGTGCAGGACTTGAGCCTCTTGTGAGAAATTTGAGGCTTGTTGGAGCTCTAGCAAGGAAGGGCCTGATCCCAAGGCTTTGAAGGTTTGCCTGGAATGAGGAGAATTAGGAGCAATACTCCTCTAGAAAGTAAGTTTTCCATGAGGTGTGCTTTGTAGGGATCGACCAATATTGTTTTTTTAGGGCCGATACCGATAATCTGTCACATTTCAGGCCGATAGCTGATAACTTATACCGATATTCCGGTATAAGTTATCGGCTATTGCAACCCCCCCCCCACGGCGGGGCAGAAGCCGTTGCAGATCAATGATTTAAAGCGGGCGCTTTGGATCAATGAACTACAGCGGCTTTTGCAGTGCAAGAGACCACCGCCGCTGCCCGCTTCTCTCCCCCTGCCTGTCCTGAGTCTAACCACCACAGTTGCCCCATCGCCTCCCCCCCATCCTCTGCCCACATACCGCTGCCGCTGCCCCATTGCCTCCCCCCATCCTCTGGCCACATGCCGTCGCCGCTGCCCCATCGCCTCCCCCTCATCCTCTGCCCACATACCACCGCCGCCGCTATCCCATCGCCTCCCCCCATCCCCAGTGTTATAATAACCTTTTCCCGGGGGTCTGCGATCGTTCTGGCTCCGTCGGCGTCCTGCGCTGTCACTGTGCGTACATAACTTAATATTTGGTTGCACATCCTTTGGGGGAAAAAAAACTGAAATCAGTGGCTTCCTATAACCATCAATAAGCTTCTTACACCTCTTATGCCTGAATGTTGGACCACTCTTCCTTTGCAAACTGCTCCAGGTCTCCAGGTCTCTCTTATTGGGCGCCTTTTCCCAACAGCAATTGTAAGATCTCTCCACAGGTGTTCAATGGGATTTTGATCTGGACTCATTGGTGGACACTTCAGAACTCTCCAGCGCTTTGTTGCCATCCATTTCTGGGTGCTTTTTTTTTTAAATATATTTTTATTAAACATTTTTCGAAAATAATAATAGAAATTAAAAACAACCAACATAACAGCGTGGGCATTTCGCTGGGTGTCAAAAACAATCAAAGTTCCCCATTCCAGACATGGTAATAGAGATGTGCACACCTCCGACTGATAACCTGCCCCATCCCACCCACAGTCTATTGCGGCAAATGCTGGTAAACCATCCTATGAAATTCAGGATATAAAGTCCACAAAGTTGCAGAAGCGGTTAAATAAAGCCAAAGTCCCAGAAGCCCTGGAGAGCAAAGATCTGTAGGGGCGTGCTAGTCAGGGAGGCGCAGTACACCCATGGTATCACGCAGGGACTCCATGTGGTACCATTCCGTCCAGCGGAAAGGCCTAACAAGATCCCTTATTTCAGGCTCCGAGTAATATGGAACTATAAAAAATTTCCATTTTAAAAATAATTTCTTAGTGCCTGTTGTCTTATGACGTTCCGTATCAAGTCGATCTGCCCCACAATATAGTTTTAGCTGAGAAGTGAGAAAGGATATATCAGGAGGTTTGGGAGATATCCAGGAATGAAACAAGCACCTAAGCGCTACATGTAGAACTATGTGTATTATCGGTGGAACCCTGGGTGGGACCGAGCCTCCCGACGCTGGTTCAGGAGGACGTAGTTGATGGAATAGGACAGCCTGAGGTGTAAGTGGGATTTCAATACCCCAGTGTGTCTGTATATGAGCAAGAACCGATATCCAATTAGCATTCATCATCGGGCATGTCCAAACTCCGTGCCACAGGTCACTTAGAGGTTGAAAGCATTTTGGGCAGGCCGTGATCCTGTCTGGGAAATGTGGGGAGGGTAAAATATTGAACGCATACAAGGCCTTATGGGCCAGTTTGAAGTAAGTCTCGCGCCAACGTTCATTAATTATACAGTTTCAAACGGTAGCCAACCCTGGAGGATACATTGTGTGATGTTCTTGTCCAGTACCCATGTCCGCCATGCATCGAAAAGGGAGTCCGAATTCACAAATGGGAAACGGTCCCTCATAGCCTGATACAGGTCGGAAATGGATGCCCTACGAGGCGCTGAGCCCTGAATATTATCTAGTACGTGAGTAGGGGCTTCCATGCTGAGATCCCGTAGTCTTCTGTGGCAAAAGGAGAGATCCTGATTGACTGCTAACGTGTGGGAAGAGGGGAGATTAAAGCGTTCCATGATCGATCTGACAGAGCGCCACTGTCTAGTGGATTCGTCCATAAGATCTCCTGCTACCCTAAGACCTTTGTCTCGCCACAACGAGTGTCTGGGGAAAGTAGTGTCCCTAGTTAGTTCCGGGTGATCGGTTAAGGGCATGTGTTTAGATAGAATAAAGGGCAATTTAAACAACTTCCTAATTTCCTTCCATGTAATTATTGTGTCACGGAGCAGTGTAGAGTGTTTGACTTGTGGAGGTAGAAGGGAATAAGTAGTGTGTAACAACGCTGTTAGGTTCCACGGTGTCGCCAGTGCCCTCTCTAGGGGAATATTAGCATAATAAGAGGATCCATGAACCCAATCTACAACTTAACGGAAGAGACAGACTAAATTGTACCCTCTAATGTTTGGGAAATTTAGACCTCCTGCCAATTTACCTAGCATTAATTTGCTTAAGGCGATTCTAGGTCGTTTACCTGCCCAAATGAAGGAGGTAAAAGCCGAATTCAGAGAGCGAACATCAGTGTATTTTAACGAGAGCTGCAATGTTTGTAAAGGATAAAGTAAGCGGGAAAAGCTCACCATTTTTATGAGATGACACCGACCCATGAATGTTAACGAATAATGAATAATGTAAGATTATGCCACTTATGAAGTTCTTGACGGATTTTGGAAAATAAAGGGGGATAATTTAAAGTGTATAACAAATCTGAGGTTCTGCCTATGTGTATGCCCAAATAAGTGATAGTAGAGGTCGCAATCCTGAGACCCAAGTGACGTATGTCGGGAAGCCACCTCGGGGGGGGGGACCTACCTATTGGCAACAGTTCAGTTTTATCCACATTAATTTTATAACCTGAGAAGGTCTCGAATAAACTTAAGTCTGCCAGTAAGGTTGGCAATGCCGTTGAAGGATTGCTGAGAAAGATTAGCACATCATCTGCAAACGTTGCCAGTTTGACCGATGCTGATCCCACTGGTATGCCACAAAACGTTGGGGAGCGTAGAATATGTTGAGCCAAAGGCTCCAACGCTAGATCGAAAAGGAGTGGGGAGAGGGGACAACAAAAAGAGTGAAGGGAGAAGAAAAGATCCCCGGTGTGTGTATTCTGGCCCTAGGTGAAGAGTACAAACCCGTCAAATAAGTCCGGAATGCCCCCGTGATACCAATTCTGTTCAGCACCAGGTCAAGCCACGCCCATTGAACATTGTCAAAAGCCTTTTCGGCATCTAGAGACAAAAGGGCTGGTTGAGCCATGGGCGTGGAGTGATGCTGCACAGAATCAAGTACAGCGAGGACCTTGCGGATATTACAGGTGGCAGAGCGGTGACGAACGAAGCCAACCTGATGAGATCCCACAAGTCCTGGCAGAAAGTTGGCAAGGCGGTTAGCTAAGATCTTAGAGAACAATTTAACGTCCTGATCAATAAGCGAGATTGGTCTATAGGAATTTGGACTTAAAGGGTCTTTGCCCGGCTTTGGCAAAACTTTGATATAAGCCTTTTTTGTCGTGTCCGGGAGCCCGCCCGTGCATAGGAACCCATTAAAAACTTCTGTTAAGCATGGGACCACCTGATCTGCGAGAGACTTATAGAATTCACCAGGGTACCCGTCCGGACCTGGGGCCTTACCATTGTGTAGCCCTTTAATCGTGGAGCAAACCTCTTCTTCAGAGACGTCAGTGTTCAGTTCCGATCGCTGAGCTTCATCAAGGGACGGGAGAGACAGTCGGTCCAAAAAATCGGAGCCTGCCGAAAAATCCATGGGTGAGTCAGCATATAACGACTCGTAAAATTCAGCAAATATTCTATTAATGCGATGAGGATCCGTTTGCACCGCTCCTGAGCTGTCTCTGAGTGGTGAGATCATGGGGGGCAGCGAGCGACCTTTGACCAATCGAGCCAACAGCCGTCCTGCTTTATTACCATGCCTGAAAAGGTCAGTGGCAAAATATGAGCGGTGCAAACGTTCGCTCCTGTCCAGCCACAATTCAAACGTGGCTCTTGCTGCAGACCATGCTAATCTATTCAATTCCGTGGGGGTATCTAGATAAGTGGCATATTTTGTACGCAAATCCGCACTAGCTCATTGGAAATTAACATGTGTCTTGCGTTTCAGGGATGTTACATGAGCCATGATTTTACCCCGCATAACTGTATTCCAGTAGCTGTATTCCAGTAGAGTTGCGGGTTCGTTTTATGTGATTGATTGTCTGCCTCGAATTCCAGCCACCACGCCCGCAATAGGTCAAGGAATGCCTCGTCCTTTGCCAAGAAGGATGGGAAATGCCAGATATAATCAGTGCCTGTAGGGCAGGATGGCTGGAGTTCAAGGAGAACTGGGGCATGATCCGATATTACCAGATCCATAATGTTTAACCTATATACTCTACGTGCTAGAGAAGGGCTAAGGAGAAAATAATCTATGCGTGACCAAGCCTGGTGTACACTAGAGTAAAAAAGTAAAGGCAAGAGAATCTGGATTCCTCGTGCGCCAGACATCCTGCAGGCCTGTCTCCTCCAGGAATACCGGGTGGACCTTATCATGCATTCTAAGGGCACTGTAACGGTGGAGTTTTCCTGTCTACCAGCGGGTCATGTACCGTATTAAGATTGCCAGATCGCCACCCATAATTATGTGGTTCACCCTCACCCCCTGGAGAGACCTGGACAGGGATTGAAAGAATTCAGTATTAGTGTCATTAGGGGCGTAGACATTGTGAATGCTAAAGTGTTCCCCTAAGTGGTCTAGGGTGAGGTGGGAGACCGTCCCTATATCATCTGCTACATGCGAGAGTAAAGTATGAGAGAACAATTTATGAATTAGGGTGAGGACCCCTGCTTTACCCTCCAGAGCTGGCAAACCACAAACTCGACCCACCCATTGCTGTTGCATTTGAGTGAAATCTCCCAAAGGTAAGTGGGTTTCTTGCAAAAGTGCTATATCAGGCTTAAGGCGTTTGAGGTGACGTAAAACCATACGCCGCTTGTGAGGGCTTCTACGCCCCTTTACATTCCAAGTTATCTCTGTGATCATAATGAAAGTATGTGCTTCAGGTACATATGCAGGAAAAAGGGATTGTAAATGAGTTCACTAAGGGACAGGTGGGAAATGTGGAGCGACAAGGGGAGTGTGGTGCAATAGGACTGACATGTCCTGTGGAACTGTGTGTCTAGACTCGGAGGGGGAATAATACGGACAAGGGAGGCTGCGAGCCGATTGCCCACTGGAACAAATATACGTGTTAATACAGTAAGGCAATACAGTACAATAAACAATTGAAAAGAAAACTGAAAACAATCAGAACAGAAAGATGTCCCCTCGGGTTGCAATAGGAGGCTAGCCTCCCCCGAGACATGGGAATAGGACCCCCTTTTTTCGCACATCTGAGGTTCACTAGGCCAAGGCCCCCCTCCCCGCCCCCGGCTAATGTAGGAACCCATAGTAGACGGAGGGAACAAATGAGAAAGTATGCAATAACATTGGCTTTAACCCCTCCATAAGTTTAAAGGAACAATACCCCTATATTTAAGTAAATGTCCCTGTCACCCATCAGTGCAACAAACATAGATGATACGACTGTAATGTCTCTGGGGGGAGGGTCAGTCCTGTGAAGGAGACCTGTCATAGCTTTCCCCTCGTCTTGGCGAGCATTGTCTCTTACGGCGATCCCGTTGCGGTGACCCTTAGCGTTCTTGAGTACCGGTCGGAAAACGTCGGTCCAGAAGTGGCGAGCAGGAACGCACCGTCGTGTTGCATCTTCGCTTGGATGTACGCTGTGATGAAGAGTCCAGAGATTCCAGAGCAGTCGCAGTCGGGGTAGAATACGTGGAAATAGTCCCGTCAGCTTCATATACTTTCAGCATCGCTGGATATTTTATTTGGAACATTGCGATTGGCTTGGTATAGGGACATGCAGACCGAGCTAAAGGCACGCCGGCGCTTCACTACCTCCACAGAGTAATCTTCAAACAGCAGGAGTTTCATGCCGCGGATAACCAGAGGTTGAGATCGCCGCCTGTAGGCCCTCAGTAAGTCTACTTTGTCATTAAAGTCCAGAAGTTTGAATATAATCTGGCGTGGTCTCTCCGCCAAAGCCTGGGAAGACCCGCATCGCCCGTCAGGAGCCGGGCCAATGCGATGAGCCCGTTCCACCCGTACTGGATGGGATAAACCGAGGGACTGTGGCAAATCCCGTTCACAGAAGCATTGTAGCTGCTGAGAAGAGATATCTTCTTTCACCCCAACCATCCATAAATTATTGCAGCGATTTTCAAGATCTTCTAATTTCTCACTCATTTTAATCAGATCCACCTCCGCATTGCGCATTTTGGTTCCAAAAACAGCGTCCACCTCTTCTCTAGCTGGGACCCTATGTTCCACTTCATCTAGTCTCATGGCAGGAGATGTCACCTCTAGCTGTATTTGCTGGAGAGAAGTGCGTACTATTTCTTCAAGTATTTTTTGCACATTGGGTCCTATGCACTTGGCCACTTCTGCTGCCATATAATCCATGGAGGCAGCTGACAGAGAACATAGTTGTTGTGGTGAGAAAGGTGTTTCAGGCCGTGGTGCTGCAGGCTGGGATGTCTGTGTGGAGGAGGTGGGAGTTGGGGCTGAAATGCTGCAGCCTGTGGTATCTGATGAAACAGACCCCTTATTCTCTGGGGCTGTAGGTGCTGGTGTGGTCCTGCTGGAGCCCCCTGAAGCTGTAGCGTGCCCCCCCCCTTCTGTATTCTGTTGGCTGCCGGGGTGGGCGGGGGCCTCCGGCAGTTCATCTAAGTCCTCCTGGAGCGCTGTTGGAGAAGCAGAGGAGAGAGGAACGGGCGCCATCTTCTGAGCTGTGGAGGGCTGCGCTGGCCGGGGCTGTAAGGAGGAGAGCGGCTGTTGCGTGGTCCTCTGCAGGTACCGCTCCATTCACCGGCTCCTTACCAGAGTTCTGCGGGTGAAGCAGACTCCGGTGGGACCCTCCGTGCAGGTAAGTGCCGGCAGCAGGGAGGAGGTTTGCCTCTGACCTGCTCACATGCGTGCGCCGGAACCGGAAGTCCTTCTGGGTGCTTTTTGACTTATGTTTGGGTTCATTGTCCTGCTGGAAGACCTAAGATTTTGGACACAAACCCAGCTTTCTGACGCTGGGCTGTACAGTGCGACCCAAAATCCATTGGTAATCCTCAGATTTCTTGATGCCTTGCACACATTCAAGGCACCCAGTGCCAGAGGCAGCAAAACAACCCCAAAACATAATTGAACCTCCACCATATTTCACTGTAGGTACTGTGTTCTTTTCTTTGTAGGCCTCATTCCGTTTTCGGTAAACATTATTATGATGTGCTTTACCAAAAAGCTCTATCTTGGTCTCATCTGCCCACAAGACATTTTCCCAGAAGGATTTTGGCTCACTCAAGTTCATTTTGGCAAAATGTAGTCTTGCATTTTTATGTCTTTGTGTCAGCAGTGGGGCCCTCCTGGGTCTCCTGCCATAGCGTTTAATTTAATTTAAATGTCGAAGTATAGTTTGCGCTAATACTGATGCTCCTTGAGCCTGCAGGACAGCTTGTATATCTTTGGAACTTGTTTGGGGCTGCTTATCCACTATCCGGACTATCCGGCGTTGACACCTTTCATCAATATTTCTCTTCTGTCCATGTCCAGGTAGATTAGCTACAGTGCCATTGGTTGCACATTTCTTGGTAATGTTGCGCAATGTGGACAAAGGCAAATCTAGATCTCTGGAGATAAACTTGTAACCTTGAGATTGTTGCAAAGACTAAGTGAACTTCTCTCCTTTTTTGCTTTCAGGTGTGATTTTTACATTGCCCACACCTGTTATTTCCCCAGGTGAGTTTAAAGGAGCATCACATGTGTGAAACAATCTTATTTTTCCACAATTTTGAAAGTGCCAATAATTTTGTCCAGCCCATTTTTGGAGTTTGGTGTGACATTATGTCCAATTTGCTTTTTTTTTCTCCCTTTTTTGGTTTAGTTCCAATACACACAAAGGGAATAAACAGGTGTATAGCAAAACATGTTACTGCAATCCTTTTCTGTGAGAAATACTTCATTTTCTAGAAAAACTTCAGGGGTTCCAACATTTACGGCCATGACTGTATATCTTTACATCCATATTACGGTCACAAGTCCCATCCTGACTGTGGGTCTGATGACCTAAGATGACCAAACCAGTCATCAGGTCCACAGTCAGGCCGGTACTTTTGTACAGACACAATACTAAGCATACTCAACTGTGGGGAACCTTTCTGTAATATACCAATTGTTTTCTCGATTGACTAAATTCTCTCTCCACAGTTAATATAGTAAAGATAGTTATGTCCTAAAGAGTCTCTGTGTGTAGGCCTCATTCACATATTTCCAAAAGAGATATCACAACAGTCTCTACAAAAATAAATTTAGACCCCAGACTGTAGTACTTTTGTTTGGGGTGGTGATATTGCAAATCTTGCAAGTATGATCACCAACAAAAATTAAAGATGCATGTGAAAAAAAAAAAAAAACACGAAGTGTGAACTCAGACGCCTCTTTAGTTCCAGGTGTCCCTGCTCACTGGGTTCTAACAGTAGAATGTTGTTAATGCAGTCACACATGACTTCCTGAGGACCAGTGCAGAAGGATGCGAGAAATAATCTGTGGATGGTGCAATTTCTTTTCTAAGCTCAAAAGGACAAAGTAAGGTGATATAGTCAACTGAACTAAAAGTGTCATCTACTTAAATAAATTCAGCAGCACATGCTGTACAATAGAAAAAAGTCACACACCTCTTCAAATTCCCATCAATCTAGCATAGATGTTCCAGTAGTCTCTGCGTTTTTTTATTTATTTTTTGTTTACAATTGGCCACCACCTGACCACTGTTTGTCTAACGTGTCATATGCCGGCCACCACCAGAAATAAAAAGTGAGTTGTGTATTTCCTTATGGCTTTATTTTTATATGGCTTTAACCCCTTGACGACCACGGACGTAAATGTACGTCCTGGTTTGGTGGGACTTCCCGCACCAGGACGTACATTTACGTCCTGTGTATGACCGCGAGCATCGGAAGGGTGCTCTCGTCATACACGGCAGGTTCTGGCTGCTAGCAGCAGCCGGGGACCCGCCCGTAATGGCCGACATCCGCGATCGCGCGGATGTCCGCCATTAACCCCTCCGATGCCGTGATCAATACAGATCACGGCATCTGTGGCATTGCGGCACTTTGATTGGATGATTGGATCGCCCGCAGCGCTGCAGCGGGGATCCGATCATCCAGCATGACAGCCGGAGGTCCCCTCACCTGGCTCCGGCTGTCTCCCGGGGTCTTCTGCTCTGCGATCAAGCAGACCAGAGCAGAGGATCACCGATAATACTGAGCAGTGCTGTGTCCTATGCATAGCACTGAACAGTATTAGCAATCAAATGATTGCTATAGATAGTACTTTGAAAAATTTAAAAATAAAAAGTAAAAAAAAAATAAAAAATCCCCTCCCCCAATAAAAATAAAAATTGTCAGTTTTTCCCATTTAACCCCCAAAAAGCGTAATTTTTTTTTTTAATAAACATATTTGGTATCGCTGCATGCGTTAATGTCCGAACTATCAAAATATAATGTTAATGATCCCGTACGGTGAATCGCGCAAACGTAAAATTTTTTAAAAAGTCCAAAAATGCTGCTTTCTTCCAAAAAAATGTTATAAAAAATGATCTAAAAGTTTTATATATGTAAATGTGGTATCTTAAAAAAGTACAGATGACGGCTCAAAAAATGAGCCCTCATACCGCCCTATATACGGAAAAATTTAAAAGTTATAGGTGGTCAAAATAGGGCGATTTTAGATTACTGATTTTGTGCAAAAAGTTTAAGATTTTTTTTTAAGCGGTACAAAAATATAAAAGTATCTAGCCTTGGGTAGCGTTTTAATTGTATTGACCCACAGAATAAAGAACACATGTCATGTTTATCGTAAAGTTTACAGTGTGAAAACAAAACCCTCCAAAATGTGCAAAATTTTGGTTTTAATATAAATTTCCTCCCTTAAAATTTTTTTTAGGGGGTTTGCCGTACATTTTATGGTAAAATGAGAGGTTTCATTACCAAGTACAATTGGTCACGCAAGAAACAAGCCCTTATATGGGACTTTAGATGGAAATATAAAAGAGTTATGGATTTTAGAAGGCGAGGAGGAAAAAACGAAAACGCAAAAATAAAATTGGCCTGGTCCTTAAGGTGAAAATGAGCTTGGTCATTAAGGGGTTAAAAAAAAATATAGTAAAAAAAAAAAATTATAAAATATATACATATATATATATATATATATATATATATATATATATATATATATATTAGGAGACTTTTATGCATAGCAGGTATATCAAGAGGAAAGCTCCCGACATATACATTAAATATGTTCACATATTTGAAGTTTCAGACATGTGTCAAAAGAGGGAAAAAGCACTGGAATCATTGTCACCCTCACTATTGTCCTGTACCAGCATGTTAGTGTGGGTAAGCCTGGGACACATTCACATTTTAAACACGTTTATACTCCCATCCAATTGGGTAATGCAATAGTTTTTTTTCTCTTTCATAGTTTCTATGCACTTCACTTTTCAGTACACATTATCTAAATTTATTAGGTCTTACAATTAAAATGATACCCAATTTGTATAGGTTTTGTCTTATTTTACTACTTTTAAAAAATTGTTTTTTTAAGGAAAATTTGTATGATTAAAATTGTCCTGTTCTGGTGACCCCTATAACTTTTTTTTTTTTAATTTCCATATACGAGGATGTGTAAGGGCCCATTTTGTGTTTTTATCTGTACCATTTTTGTTGTGATGGTACTTTTTGATTGCATTTGATTCATTTAAAAAAATCATATATGAAGTGACCAAAATATGCAATTCTGGGCCTTGGTATATTTTACGTGTACGCCATTAACCGTGCGGTTTAATCGACGATATATTTTAATAATTTAGACATTTCGGCATGTGGTGATACCACATGTTTATTTTTGTTTACATTATTTAATAAAAAAAATAGGAAAAGGGAGTGATTCAAACTTTTATTAGGGAAGGGGTTAATTCCACTGAGCTAGCTGGGATGAGGTTTACGGATACAGGGATACCCAATTTTTGTAAGTTTTATTGTTTTATTTTATTTTACTACTTTTAAAGAAATCATAACTACATATACCAAAATGAGTATGTTTAAAATTGTCATCTTATGACACCTATAACTTTTTTATTTTTCCGCATACGGGCTATATGAGGGCTCATATTTTTTGGGCTGTGGTCTGTAGTTTTTATTATTGTTTTGATGGAAATTAAATTTTTTTTTAAATAGTATATAAAATTACCAAATATGCGCAATTTTGGACTTGTTTCACATGGTGTTTTTTTTTTCATGCGCCTTCGACCATGCGGTATTTTAATATCTATTCTGACATTTACGCACGTGGCGATACCACATATGTTCATGTTTATTTTTTATTACATTATTTTATTTAAAAATGGAAAAGGGGGGGGGGGTGATTAAAACTTTTATTAGGGGAGGGGCTTTTTCACATTAATTAACTTTTTTTCTTTTTACACATTTTACTTTTTTTACCATGCAATCATTCAATTGCATACACTGTTCAATGCTATGCCCTAGCATAGCATTGATCAGTGTTATCAGTGCTCTGCTGCTCAGTAACAGAGGATTGGTAATGCAACAGAGGATTGGTGATGCCCAGCATTAACCTTGGGTCCTGGCATCGGGTTTGAAGCATGCTCAGCCCGGGAGCGTGCTTTAAATGCCGTTAATGGGACCAGGGCGTAAAGGTCCGCCCCTGGTGCTTAAAGGGGTACTCTGGTGGAAAACATTTTTTTTTAAATCAACTGGTGACAGAAAGTTAATTACTTCTATTTAAAAATCTTAACCCTTCCAGTACTTAACAGCTGCTGTATGCTCCACAGGAAATTATTTTCTTTTTAAATTAATTTTCTGTCTGACCACAGTGCTCTTTGCTGACACCTCTGTCTGTCTCTGGAACTGTCCAGAGGAGGAGAGGTTTGCTAGGGGTATTTGCTCCTGCTCTTGACAGTTCCTGAGACAGAAAGAGTCATCAGCAGAGCGCACTGTGGTCAGATAGAAAATAATTCAAAAAGAAAAGAACTTCCTCTGTAGTATATAGAAACTGATAAGTAAAAATAGCAAAAGAAATGGACAGCTCAAAACAGAAAATGTACGGGGTTAACTGGGAACACCTGTACCTCCAGGTGAAGTAACAATAGAGATTAAAACAATTGAATTCCCAGTCCTCAAGTACCTCAGTCAAAAAAAGGTGTACAATGGATAGTTAGAAAATACATACATTTTAATATATCATTTTAATTTATCATATGAGAAATTTTATATTTCTGTATATGATATATTAATATATTTATCCATTGTACATCTTTTTTGGCTGAGGTACTTGAGGACTGGGAATTCTATTTTTATTCTCTAGCAGCTGATAAGTACTGGAAGGATTACAATTTTTAAATAGAAGTAATTTACAAATCTTTTTAACTTTATGGCACCAGTTGAAAAAAAGTTTTTTACCGGAGTACCCCTTTAAGTACAAGGATGCAAGGGTATCCGTCCTTCTTCTTTAACAGGGTAAACTCTTGAATAAAGGGTATATATTTTGGGCATATTATAGGTGGAAGGAGCTTATCACTTTAAAGTGTACCTCTCACTAGCAAAAACTTTTTATATAATATAGAAAATAACACTATATGTATATTTTTAATATACATTGGTTAAAAGTTGTGAATACTTTTGTTCCTGCAGCTATTGCCTGCATATCTTTTTAAAGAGACCAAATACAGGAAGTGTGGATAGACAAGCAGGGCTCTGTGCAGTGAGACTATGCGACATGCTCCCGACTCACAGAGCAGGATGATTGACAGAGCCCTGCTTGTCCCGCCCACACTTCCTGTATTTGGTCTCCTCACTGAGACACACAGGCAATAGCTGCAGGGACAGCATTTTTTTCCCCAATTTTATTAACTATATATACATATAATGGTATTACCTACATTATCTAAAAGTTTTTGCTAAGTACACTTTAAACCCCAAATATGAAATCACGTCAGACCTCCAGTTAAGAGCATATCTGGAGGACAGTGAGTCTTTTAAGTGTGGCAGCAAATTTATGGGGAGGACTTGGGATTTCTGTACATCAAGCTTGTAGTATGATATGCGGCTGAAATGTTCCAGCACCAAAAGGAACTTTGGAAAGGACTGCCTCAGGTTAGTAAAATTAATAATATCATCTGCGTATAATAACAGGACATTATCTGCTCTAGCCATTGTTACTGCGCATGTGCCTGTCCCTCGCTACACACGGAAGTCGGTAGTAGCAAGGCTTCAGCGAGAGGGCGAAAGGTTTAGGCGGATGCGCTCTGCAGACAGAGCGCTGCGCTCACGTGGCATTAGACTCCACATCACTAGGACGTGGAGTTGAAGGCAATAATTATGCTAAGTAAGGGGGTGAGCTTAGGACTTGTCAGAGGATCAGAGGATGACAGCCGGTTGGGGTCCCGCCTTGAAGCGCGATGCAGGGGCCAAAAAATGGAACTTTACCGGCGCATAACTCAGCGGCAATTGGAAGAAGAAGAGTAAGTGACCCCTCATTAGATTCCTGTTCACCCACACTATATCAGGTTTAGTGTGGGTGAACTTGGTGACAGTTTTCCTTTAACCTCCTGAGCGGTATTCCCGAGCGTGACTCTGGGTTAATTTTCCCTGCTAGGATCGGTAACCCCGAGTCACGCTCGGGGTAGAATTGCAGAGTTCCCGGCCGGGCTGCACGATATATCGCAAAAGCAATGCGATATAGCGATGCGGCCCCCGGGAAAACATGCGATTATCTGCTCTGGTCGGCTCCCGTTGCGGGGGCCGGCCAGAGCAGGTAAAGAAAAAGACTAAAAGTCAGTGTTTCCCTACCAGGGGGCCTTCAGCTGTTGCAAAACTACAACTCTCAGCCAAAGGCTGTCCGGGCATGCTGGGAGTAGTAGTTTCACAACAGCTGGAGGCACCCTGTTAGAAAAACACTGAGCTAAATGTAAAAGGAAAAAGTAGTAAAATAAAAAAAACTTTTGCTCACCTAGTCCCGGTCCCTGAAGATGTCGTTCCCCTCCGTGCACTCTGGTCCCTCCTCTATTCATCTTACAGGACCTTTCACTTTTCAGCCAATCACAGGCCGCAGTGGTGTAAAGCCTGTGATTGGCTGAAGGGGAAAGGGCTTGTTCTGCAGCAAATACACTAGGTTTGAAATCTGCCCGGCAAACCCAGTGTATGTTACTGCAGGACAAGGGGGGGGGGGGGGAAGAATGTGACAAAGGGGGGAATGTGACAAAGGGGGGAATGTGACAGGGGGGGGATGTGACAAGGGGGGGGGGAATGTGACAAGGGGGGAATGTGACAGGGGGGGGGAATGTGACAGAGGGGGAATGTGACATGAAGGGGGCGGGGGGGGGAATGTGACAGGGAGGGAATGTGACAAGGGGGGGGGAATGTGACATGAAGGGAGCGGGGGGGGGGGGAATGTGACAGGGGAGGGGAATGTAACATGAAGGGGGAGAATGTGACAAGGGGGGAATGTGACAAGGGGGGGAATGTGACAGGGGGGGATGTGACAAGAGGGGGGAATGTGACATGAAGGGGGGGGGAATGTGACAAGAGGGGGGAATGTGACAAGGGGGGAAGAATGTGACAAGGAGGGGGGAGAATGTGACGGGGGGATGTGACAAGGGAGAGGGGGAATGTGACAAGGGAGGGGGAATGTGATGGGGGAGATGTGAAATGGGCGGGGGGGAGATGTGAAATTCAGTGCAAAAAATTGTACCGCTTTTGGTACAAATTTCCAGAAAGAATCATACCGCCAGGGAGGTTAAAGGCTCATCTGTTTGCCACAGACTTTAATGTTAAATTTATAATATCCGTTTCTATTCCATTATTTAAAGTAGCAATCTTTGCAGATGATATTAACTCTGTAAAGCTGTAAACACTATAGAGGACAGTGCACTGTTACAAATGGATCTGGATAGGTTGGAGGCTTGGGCTGGGAAGTGGCAGATGAGGTTCAACACTGATAAACGTAAGGTAATGTACATGGGGAAGAAAAATCTGGGCTGGGATTATGTATTAAATGGGAGAACACTTGGGATGACTGACATGGAAAAGGACTTGGGAGTCTTAGTTAACAGTAAATTTAGCTGTAGTGACCAGTGTCGGGCAGCTGCTGCCAAGGCAAACAAAATCGGGTGCATCAATAGGGGCATAGATGCCCACGACAAGGAAATAATTCTACCGCTGTACAAATCACTAGTCAGACCACACATGGAATACTGTGTACAGTACTGGGCGCCAGTGTACAAGAAAGATATAGTGGAGCTGGAGAGGGTTCAAAGACGGGCAACCAGAGTAATACGGGGAATGGGAGGACTACAGTACCCAGAAAGATTATCAGAATTAGGGTTATTTAGTTAACAAAAAAGAAGGCTTAGGGGAGACCTAATAACTATGTATAAATATATCAGGGGGCCGTACAGTGATCTCTCCCATGATCTATTTATACCCAGGACTGTATCTATAACAAGGGGGCATCCTCTACGTCTAGAGGAAAGAAGGTTCCTACACCAGTACAGACGGGGGTTCTTTACGATAAGAGCAGTGAGACTGTGGAATTCTCTGCCTGAGGAGGTAGTCATGGTGAACTCAGTAAGAGTTCAAAAGGGGTCTGGATGCATTTTTGGAGAATAATAACATTTCTGGTTATGTACACTAGATTTATAGGGACAGAACATTGATCCAGGAATTTATTCTGATGCCATATTGGAGTTGGGAAGGAATTTTTACCTCTGGTATGAGTTTTTTTTTTGCCTTCCTCTGGATCAACTCAATAGGGACTTATTTGGGTTATAGGTTGAACTTGATAGACTTTGGTCTTTTTTCAACCTTATGAACTATGTATTTTTGATGGGAGAAAATAAAAAAAATACTGTATGCAACATATTTTCCCCGTCAAAAAAAAAAAAAAAATGGAACAGGAAGTAAATGGGTACAAACAGGTGATAAAGGATTGTAAAGAAAGTCACATTGACATCAATGGGATTATTTTACAGCCGTTTGCAACCGGTTTGAAAAATTATCAAACGGATTCATAACAGCATGAATTAATGGGGGCAGACGTTAATGTGAATGAGCCCTTAGACCAAGATTTGAGGCAAATGAGGCAGAAAGGGCTGGATTTGTTTTGGTCTTCTATTGTTTTTTGCTTTTTTAAGAGATCATCTATATGGGCCGACATTTCCTTTTTATAAACTTATCCTAGTTTAATAAATGACCACCTGATGAATGCCTTGTGAGCATTCCAGATTTTAAGTCCTCAAGTAACTGTCTTTCTGTCAAGCAGAGATCTATGCGTGAGTAGGTTTTGTGTGTCACAGGATGGTAAGTGTAATCTCTCTCAGAAGTATGCAAATTTGCAACGTATCAGAAACTGTGTTGATATCACCGCATATAAGAAGGCGGCCACGTTTTTGTTTGGATAATAGTCTGCTAAAGAAGTGGATCTGACCACGATTTGGAGCATAAACCAAAAGGATTGTATAAATAACATTAATAATCGCACAAACCAGTAAGATTTATCTACCATGCGGATATGTAATCAGGGATACCTTTTGAAATGTTACAAACCCGAAACACATCTTTCTGGAGGAGGTGCATCTCCTGGGCACATAGAATGTCGCAATTGGCCTGCTTTGCCGCAGCCCATAATATAAACCTCTTTTTGGGGTACATTTAGCCCATCAACATTAAGGGACAGAGCTCAAGGAGATGGCCAAGAGCAACATTCTGGAAACACAAAAGTGGTGATAGTTTACCACCAGTGTTGTAGAAGGGAGAAACTGGTGCCAGAATGTTAAACAGATTTGTAAATTATTTTATTTAAAAATCTTAATCCTTCCCTTACTTATGAGCTGCTGTATGCCCCACAGGAAGTTGTATTTCTTTCTGGAGTTCTTTTCTGTCTGACCTCAGTGCTCTCTGCTGACACCTCTGTCCATTTCTGGAACTGTCCAGAGTACAAGCAAATCCCCATAGCAAACTTATCCTGCTCTGGATAGTTCTTGATACGCACAGAGGTGTCAGCAGAGAACACTATTGTCAGACAGAAAAGAGCTCCAGAAAGAAAACAACTTCCTATGGAACATACAGCAGCTGATAAGTAGGGAAAGGATTAAGATTTTTAAATAGAAGAAGTTTACAAAGCTGTTTAACTTTGTGGCACCAGTTGATTTGAAAAAAAAAATAGTTTTCCACTGGAGTACCCATTTAAGCCCAGCAAGAGGCATATCAGAATGTATGGTGGTAAGGAACCATCCTAAGCATATCAGGGATATGACTTTTGTGGTTAGGACCCACAACCTGCCATTCAGGTTGGACAGGGAGGTAAAAGTAGCTTGAATTTCAACCAGGATTCCCCAGTTCTTGAGAACAACCGAACCATTATCTAGGCCACGTATCGCATGATTAGTTTCCTCACGTTGAATGAGGAGGCGTGATGGGTAGCCTCGTTTATATGGGATCTTCTGGTAGTGTAGTGCAGAGGAGTGGCTTAAAGGGGTACTCGACCCATAAACATCTTATTCCCTTTCTCAAAGGGGAGTCCTGCCGCTGGGACCCCCCACGATCTCTGACCTGGCAACATTTATGGTAAGAACACCAGCTGCGCTAGGCTTTGGGTGGCCATGGTCGCTTGTAATCCGGCACAGAGTGAAGTTCGCTCCATGCAGTGGATTACAGAGGTGTCGGGCTTTGATGGGGAAGGAGATGTTTTTTTTCAGCTAGTAACTGTATAATGGTATTACTGAATTATTACTGAACTGTAATGGTCATGTTGTGGAGGAATTATTTGGCCCATATACAGAAAAATAAACGTATTAATCCCTTAAGAACGCAGCCCATTTTGACCTTAAGGCCACAGCCGTTATTTGCAAATCTGACCTTTTGTCACTTTATGCATTAATAACTCTGGGATGCTTTTCCTTATGAATTTGATTCCAAGATTGTTAGTGGAAAAGTTTCTTCGATACTTGCATCATTTCCTTGTGAAAAATTCCAAAGTTTCCTAACTTTGAAACTCTCTGCTTGTAAGGGAAATGGACATCCCAAATAAATTATAAATTGATTCACAAATACAATATGTTTTCTTTGTTATTTTTTGAAGACATTAGAGGGCTTCAAAGTAAAGCAGCAATTTTCCAAATTCCCACGTAAAATAAAAAATCTGAATTGTTCAGTTTGAAGCGGATTTGAGGGGACTTTCTATAATAAATCCCCCATATATTACCTCATTATAGAAACTACACTCCTCAAAGTATTCAAAATGACATTCAGAAAGTTTAACACTTCAGGTGTTTCACAGGAATAGCAGCAAAGTAGAGGAGAAAACTCAAAATCTCCATTTTTCCACTGTTCTTGTAGACCTATTTTTTCTTTTTTACAAGAGGTAAAAAGAGTAAAGGCCCCCTCAAAATGTGTAACCCAATTTCTCTGGAGTCAGGAAATAACTCATATTTGGATGTAATATGTATAGGGAGGAAAAAAAGAAACAAAATACAGGCGCTAAGTGCCATTAAATCTTTATAACAGATGATTAAGAAGAGATGATTCGTAGTTATTGGTGTTGTGGTGAGGCATGGGAAGATTACACTCACCTATTAGTGTTGCGCTACAGGCACAACACTGATCAGCACGGAGTGAACAAACACTCTTCTAGTTCCTCATAGCAGCCCAGCATCTGAAGCCCGGTCATCAGGGATGTCAGTATGGCATCAGGATAGGTTAGCTGAGAATGAAGCGTGCACCCCTCTCATGTGTAAAAAGCGGGTGCTTGTCCGGCGGCTGAGGATATTTTCGCAGAAAGTTACGACAATGATCAAGTGCTTGCTATTAAAAGACGCCTGTTTTATTGAAGTATTCAAATGGTTACAGATAAAAGCAACACGTTTCATGAGGTAACTCTAGCTTTGTTAGGCTAATACAGAATATAGACCTAGTATGACTTATATAATAACATATAGGAAATGAGCACATACCATATTTCAAGCAGAGCGCAGGAACGACCATGTCACGGTGACGTCAGGTAATTACGTGTTGGTATTCTCGTGCATGGGTTACGATCTCAATGATTGGCGTGGTTGGCGGAAGTGACGTATTGGGATGGCCCGTGTATGGATAAGCGCTGAATGGTTTTCATGGTTGGCGCTGTGCTCAGTTTTCCAGTAAAAATGATTGACATGGTTTGCGCAGTGTTAATAATAAATAGAAATAGTTGTGGTTGACGAAAATAGGATGGTGGCGTAAGAGGGATGTGTGTACAATGTGGGAGATGGTTACGGGAAGGGAGTGACATGCTTGTCTGATTGTAATGGCTTGACTTCTCGTAGGGGCGAACAATACATGCATTTTGATACATACAATTATGAAAAACTGCATCTATTCAAATCATGAAGAACAGAACATCCATTAGTAATGTAACAATCATCAAAAAGCAGTGCATTCGATTCATAGAGCTCACAATTGATATCTAGGATGCTTGTCTGTGATTGGTACATTTTTGTGTGGAGATTATATTTATATTAATAAATAAATAGTAGTGGAATGAATTAAAAGGCTTAGTGCCAATTAGTTTTTTATGGTATATGCATGGACATAAGGTTAGCGTATAGACAGCTCCAGAGGGTCCCGCAACAGATTGGATGATTGATAATAGCATGTGGGGGGCATGTGTGGCATAAGCAGAGAATTTATGGATTAAGTCTGGGAATGGAGTGACCCGCTTGACTGACTGACATACAATTGATATAATTTATATATCATTTACATACAATTTGTATACAATTTACTACATGCAATTTGATGTATACAATTCGTGATGATCATAGAGAACATAATTGGTGTCTTGAAAATATATGGCCACAATTTATATAGCCACAGAACTCATCTCTTAACTACCATGTGAATGGATCACATACGTGTCATCCAATACTGTTTAACCATATCTGTTCGGAACTGTCTATATGTAAATTCCAAGTCCTTCAAATTAGCCAGTGATAAGCCTTTCTACCACTTTTTACCACTATCTTTTTAATCATATATACATTTTTATTTATCAATTGCGGCCATATATTTTCCAGACACCAATTATGTTCTCTAGGATCATCACGAAATGTGTACATCAAATTGCACGTAGTAAATTGTATACATATTATGTATATGCCACGGGTCACTTCATTCCCAGACTTAATCCATAAATTCTCTGCTTATTCCACACATGCCACACAAGTCCCCCACATGCCATTGTCAATCATCCAGTCTGTTGCGGGACCCTCCGGAGCTGTCTATAAGCTAACCCTATGTCCATGCATATACCCTAAAAAAAACTAATTGGCGCTAAGCCTTTAAATTCATTCCACCACTATTAATTTATTTATTTTTTAATATAAATATCATGTCCACACAAATCAACACAGTATGTACCAATCACAGACATGCATCCTAGATATCAATTGTGAGCTCCATGAATCGAATGCACTGCTTTTTGATGATTGTTACATTACTAATGGATGTTCTGTTCTTCATGATTTGAATAGATGCACAGTTTTTCATAATTGTATGTATCAAATTGCATGTACATTTTACATGTATTGTTTGCCACTGCAAGAATTCAAGCCATTACAATCAGACAAGCATGTCACTCCCTTTCCGTAACCATCTACGACATCATACACACATTTTGCTGAAACGGTATTTGGGGGGCATGTCGCATTTAGGAAGCCAGAACAGCAAAAAAAAAAAAACACATAGCACACTATTTGGGAAATTACACCCCAAAAGGAACGCAACAAGGGGTACAGTGAGCCTTAAAACCCCACAGGTGTTTGACAAATTTTCATTAAAGTTGGACGTGAAAATGAAAATAATTTTTTTCACTAAAATGCAAGTGTTACCCCAAATTTTCCATTTTCACAAGAGGTTATAGGAAAAAAAAGCCCTCCAAAATTTGTAACCCCATTTCTTCTCAGTATGGAAATACCTCAAATGTGGACGTAAAGTGCTATGCTGGTGCACAACAGGGCTCATAAGAGAAGGAGCGCCATTGAGCTTTTGGTGAGAGAATTTGAATGGAATTGAAGTTGGGAGGCTTTGTGTGTTTACAAAGCTCCCATGGTGCCAGAACAGTGGACCCCCCACATGTGACCCCATTTTGGAAACTACCCCCCTCATGGAAAGTAACAAGGGGTGCAGTGAGCATTTACACCCCACTGGCGTTTGACAGATTTTTTAAACAGTATACTGTGCAAAGGAAACACTTTACTTTTCATGTTCATGGATCACTGTTGTGTAAATCTGTCAGACACCTGTGGGCTGTAAATGCTCACTGCTACACCCAATACATTTGAAGGGTGTAGTTTCCAAAATGGGGGTCACATGTGTTTCTTTTTTTTTTTTTTTGCGTTTATGTCAAAACCTCTGCAACTATCAGCCACCCCTGTGCAAATGACCAATTTAGGCCTTTAGGGTGCGTTCCCACCTGGCGTATACGCAGCGTATTTCACGCTGCGTAACATTTATGGCAGCAGCGGGAAATATGCTGCGTATTCCTTGCTCACTATACACACAGGGCTTTCCGGCGGCAGCCCTATGTGTGTAGTGAGTTTTGGAAACGGGGCCGTGTGTCCGCGTGACACTGAAGCGCAGCTCCGCCTCCAAAACTCACTGCACACACAGGGCTGCCGCCGGAAAGTCCTGTGTGTATAGTGAGCAAGGAATACGCAACGTATTTCCCACTGCTACCGTAAATTTTGGGCAGCATGAAATACGCTGCGTATACGCCAGGTGGGAAGGCACCCTGAATGTACACGGTGTGCTCTCACTCCTGAGCCCTGTTGCCCCACCCGCAAAGCACTTTATGTCCACATATGGGGTATTTCTGTACTCGGGAGACATTGGGTTACAAATTTTGGGGGTCTTTTTCTCCTTTTACCTCTTGGGAAAAGTATTGTCCTACAAGAACATGTTAGTATAGAACATTTATTTTTTTTACACTAACAAGCTGGTGTAGCCACAACTTTTCTTTTTCATAAGGTGTAAAAGGAGAAAAATCCAGGACTTCACAGTGAGAGCTTCATGCCCATTTGAGGCCAAAATTAGGGATTTGCATACTCTACTGCAGTTTTTTCCAAACAGAGTGCCTCCAGCTGTTGCAAAACCACAACTCCCAGCATGCCTGGACAGTGAATGGCTGTCTGTGCATGCTGGGAGTTGTAGTTATGCAACAGCTAGAGGCACTTTTTTTTCTAACTACAACCCCCAGCATACACAGACAGCCAAAGGGCATGATTAGAGTTTTAGTTATGTGCCTTCAGCTGTTGCATAACTACCACAGCCAGCATGCCTTTTGACTGTCTGTGCATGCTGGGAGTTGTAGTTATGCAACTGCTAGAGGCACTTATTTTCTATCAAAAAGTGTGTCTTCAGCTGTTGCATAACTACAACTTCCAGCATGTACGGACAGTCAAAAAGCATTTTGGGCGTTGTAGTTATGCAGCAAATGGAGGCACATAACTACAACTCCAAGCATGCCTTTTTGCTGTCTGTGCATGCTGGGAGTGGTAGTTATGCAACAACTGGAGGCACACTTTATGCTTGAAAAAAGGCAGAGGGCATTTGGGGAGTTGTAGTTGTGTGCATCCAGCTGTTACATAACTACAACTCCCAGCATGCCTTTTGACTTTCCGTGTATGCTGGGAGTTGTAGTTATGAAACAGATGGTGGCACTTTTTTGCCTCCAGCTGTTTCATAACTACAACTCCCAGCATGCACGGACACCCAAAGGGCATGCTGAGAGTTGTAGTCATGCAGCAGCTGGAGGCACACCACTAAAACTCCCAACATACCCTTCGGCTGTCCGTGCATGCTGTGTAAGGTGTTTCATTTTTTCAAAGATGTGATTTTCATATCACTTTGCTTACACCCCGAATCTCAGTGATGTAAAAGATATACAGTCATGGCCATAAATGTTGGCAACTCGGAAATGTTTCTAGAAAATTAAGTATTTCTCACAGAAAAGGATTGCATTAACACATGTTTTGCTATACACATGTTTGTTCCCTTTGTGCGTATTGGAACTAAACTAAAAAAGGGAGGAAAAAAAGCAAATTGGACATAATGTCACACCAAACTCCAAAAATGGTATGGACAAAATTATTGGTACCCTTTCAAAATTGTGTAAAAAAATTAGATAGTTTCAAGCATGGATCTGAAGGGACAAAAACGGCAGAGCTTCCTCATGGGACAAGTATCGTCTGATACATAAAATGTGTGTCAAGCAGATAGTGTGTGGTGAGTGTAGTTGTACCACTCACCTTGCTTAGTTGTGTATAATGACACAACTGCAATAGCAAATATAACTTCATTACAACATGTAAAAAGCCTAATTGGCTGCATTTGTGGGAGTGGCGTGGGGTATATAAACTCCCCTCTCCCTCAGGTAGGGGCGTATGACTCGTGGGCGGTATCTCTCTTGTAGGATACCGTGTTAGGGCGTACGTCTCGGAGGTGTCAGTCATTTGCAGTTGGTTGCAGTTGTTTTCGTGTTTCGTGTTCAGGTCGGTGAGTATCACTCCTGCCGCAGCCCCAGGCCCCTGTCCCGGTTACCTGCCTGCTACCTGCTCGCTGCCGCTCTGGGGGGGGCGCTGCTCTCGCGGTTCGCGCGGCCCATCCTCTCCTGCCGGCCGTCAACACTTCCTCGGCTGGCCGGGGGGGGGGGGGGGGGGACGGGTTGTCGGGCCCTGCACTGCGGCGTTTTCCCCGGTGTCGCATTTCCGGGTGTGGGTGGGGGACCTCCCCGGCTCAGCCGCGCCGCCGCCCCTCGGCGGTCCAGCCGCTCCGTCCGGGCCTGGTGGCCCGTCTCCACGCCATCTCCTGCCGCGTGCGCTGGCTGGGCGGGGTTCCTGGCCCGGGGGGGGTAGTGGCGGCGTAGTCCGGCGCCGCGGCGCTGCCGTAGCTCAGCCGGAGGTCGCTGCCGCTGCCGGCCTCCCCACAAACTGAGCCGGCCAAAGGGCAGGGGTTTCCCGGGACCCGCCACACAGTCCCGCTCCCCTTCGCCAGTCGGCTGGGGGTGGGGGTAGATTCAGTTTTTGTTTAGAGCCACGCACGGAGGCCACTGCTACCCTCCAGGGCACGTAGGCCTTGCTTATCACGCCGGATTTCTCCCAGGCGACAACGACTCTTTCCCACCACTGCCCCATCCCCCCCCCGTTTCGCAGGCCAAGGGTGGGCACGTGGCAGGAGTCGCAAGGCCCAGCCGGTCCTGGTTGCCGGAGGGAGGGGGAGGGGGTGTCAAGGGAGCAGGGTTAGGAGCTGCTTATCACCACTACGGCACGGAATTTGTTTGCTTGATGTCACTGTATACATATATGTAGCTTGTCGGCCGGTGGCTCATCAACGTTGGCAGTTATGGCCAGTCAGGTTGCCTCCTGCCTCATCATGGTCGGATTGTGTCCGTATTCCCGAAACATCTCATACAGCTTTCAGTTGAGGTACTTACAGAATCAATGTTAGAGAGGGGAACCGTATGTTCTCCCTCCGTCTATCACTCCATACTCATCCCGTACATTTACGCAGTCACGAGCACTCCCGCCACCGGTTAGGACGCTGCTACTGACACGTCTTCAGAGCCACGTGCGTCACCACACTCACGTCAATCGGCCCCAGCCTGACTCAATTTCAGTTGGGGCTTGACGACATGGTTATTTCTGACTCTTCTTCAGAACAACTCGACACCACTCATAGGCAGAGGATCACCTGCGTCTGACTCATCTTCAGTGGGATCCTCTGCGTATGCTGTTCTGACTCTTCTTCAGCGCAACAGCATACACTTAGCCTCAGTTTCAGTATCACACTTTCCTCCATCACACCTTTCGGTCGGTCACATTTCATGTGT
This sequence comes from Hyla sarda, assembly GCF_029499605.1. NCBI lineage: Eukaryota > Metazoa > Chordata > Amphibia > Anura > Hylidae > Hyla > Hyla sarda. The sequence goes on along the minus strand of NC_079189.1, from coordinate 254,292,940 downwards.
AATTAATCTTTCCCTAAATATCCACAGCTGGAAGCCATTGCCGTGCGGTCAGTACTCCCGGTGTTTGAAGCTTTTCAGGAAATTCAGCAGGTCAGTTCCCTCCTGTAGCCAGGAGAACTGAAAAAAAAAAAATGCACATAAAAAAATAAAAAATAAAACCTGTGTACAGAGAGTATATATATACACAGGGAGGATATTTTTCTTTTTCACTAGTCATTTTTTATTGTTCTCTCTTTCCTCTTATTCTTGCCGGCACCCTTCTATGGCCCGGACAGGTTGCCAGCAGCATGTCTCAGCCAGCGGATATCGAGGAGGCACTCTCGGTTCCTGAGACTCCCGCCAGGGCCTCGGACCGAGGCAGCTTGCCCTCGTACAGGTCCTGGACCATCCCCAGGCTAATGGAAGAGCTGAGAAGGAGGGGTGTCCGCTTTCCGGCCTCAGCTAGGAAGGGCGAGTTATTCAACTTGCTGAATGCTGACCAAGCCCCCCGGGGTAGCCAGGCTGCGGCCCAGGATCAAGTCTCAAGCGCCTCCTTGTCTCAGCTTCACACTATGATGACTGAGGTGCTTATGATGGTGTCAGGTTTCAAGGCTAGGCTAGACCTAATGGAACTCTCCAGGAGCGACGAAGCAGTCCCGACCGCAGCGTCGCCCACGGCTTCTACCTCTCAGGCCACGCCTTCAGGTATGCCACATCCTCCACCGATCATCACGCCCGCACATTTCATCCCGGCAGCCATAAAAAAGGACATCCTTGAGGGAAAAGAGGTCAACCTCGCCTCTCTGCTAATTGCCACCACGGACGTACATGATACCAAAACCGTTGCCTGCGGGGAGCTGGCGGTCACGTTCAAAAGCAAGGACGCTAGGCTCAGCAGGAAGTTGAGTGTCACTGAGTTTGTGCTGGCATTTGGACTATTCAGGGACGTACTCTGTTCAGTCAGCCCTGGCCGCAGGGAGGAGTTGGACCTGTATTTACACAGGGTTGTGCAGATGGCGTACAAATACGGGGGTACCACGTTCTACGAGTACCACAAGTCTTTTTCAGCAAAAGTAGCAGCCGCATACGCGCAGTTCGGCTACGTCACCAACTGGGGGTCCATAGACACAGAGCTATACTGCGAACATTTTGCGGGTCTGAAAGCCCCCTCCTGCACCGCATGCGGGGTGACCACGCATTCCTCCAGCTGGTGCCCGCAGGTCAGCAACCCAGGGGAACCCAGCACCAGTAGGAGCCTGAACGCCTTCACCCCTCCAGCTCCAAGGAACGTGGCCGCCTTAGATAGGTTCTGTAGACCAGTGAGGTACCTGGGCAAGACCCAGATCTGCAATAACTTCAATCTTTCCTCCTGCGTGTACAGCAATTGCAGACTACTACATGTGTGTTTCATTTGTTTCAGGGCTCACCCCAGCTCTATCTGCTCCCAGAAGGGCCCTCAGGCATGACTAGGCGTGGTCCAGGTCCTCGCCCAGGTCCTAGCTGGTCATCCTGAGCCCGACTGGGTGAGATGGCTGGTGGCGGGTTTCTGCGATGGGTTCCACACAGGTTTGGTCGCTTTGCCGCAAAGCACGTATGAATGTGGTAACCTGTCATCAGCCCTTTCCGAGCCAGAGATCGTGTCCGGGCTAATCCAGCAGGAACTGGCAAAAGGTTTCATGATAGGTCCCTTTGATGTGCCCCCTTTTTCATGTTGGAGAGTCAGCCCTCTGGGGCTTGCCACAGGCAAATATTCCAATAAAAGAAGATTAATTTATGACCTCTCAGCGCCTTATTCCTCCATCATTCCCAGCATCAATGCTTTAATCCCCTCCGACGAGTTCTCCATGAAATATGCTACTATTGACCGAGCCATACAGATCATCCTACAGTTCGGGGCAAAGAGCAGCCCCTGGCTCTTTGACCAACTAGCCACAGCACTGCATTGGGCACTCCAGAACGTGGCTGACTGCCAGCACGTCATACATTACCTGGATGACTTCTTACTACTCGAACATCCCAGTCTCGCTCCTCTCAACCTCACTTCACTACTGTCTCTGTTCAAGGAAATCGGGGTCCCAGTGGCACCTCACAAGACGGAGGGCCCCGTCAGGCAGCTGGTGTTCTTGGGCGTCATCCTAGACACTGTAAACATGCAGGCTAGGCTTCCCCAGGAGAAACTAGTCAGAACCCGGGAGATGATACACAACCTATCCAGGAGTCGCACAGTAACCAGGGTCGAACTCCAGAGCCTCCTGGGCATGATGGCTTTCGCTATGAGGATCATCCCGCAGGGGAGAGCCTTCATATCCAGACTTTTGGACCTTCTCCCTTCAGTATCGGGTCAGAGGCAGGTCATTCACATCAACAATGAGGCGATGGCTGACCTACTCATGTGGGATCACTTCTTGGAGAGCTGGAACGGTGTCTCTTTCTTCGTTCCCCCTTTATCAGACGGGTCCCCGACTATAGTGTCCGATGCCTCATCGGTTGGCTTCGCAGCCATTTTCGGGAACAAGTGGTTAGCCGGCCCCTGGCCAGCTGAGATCCGCAACATTCCTGACTTCAGAGTAACTTCAGCCCTGTTTGAAACATTTCCCATCGTAGCCGCCGCTGCTGTCTGGGGAAATTCCTGGGCTAACTCCACAGTTCGATTTCTGTGTGATAATTCCGCTACAGTCGACATTCTCAACAGAGGACGCTCTAGATCCCCCCACATAATGCGCTTTGTCAGGAGGTTCATTTTATTGTCTCTCCAGCACAATTTCCATTTTTTGATCGAACACATAGAAGGTAGGAAGAACTTGGCGGCTGATGCACTCTCTCGGGCTAAATTCGGTGTGTTTTTTCAGGTACAACCAGACGCAGACCGGGTCGGAGTCCCGGTGCCTCCGTTCCAACAACTGCTGACGGACTAGCCAGATACGTCTCCATTGCCAACACTCTAATCAAGAAGTCTTTAGCTCCCAGCACGATCCGGGCTTATGATACCGCTTTGGCGGTTTTCTCCTCCTTCATGCAGGGCTTAGGGCTTTCCCCCACAATCACTTTACACTCTGCCCTAGCTTTTGTTGGTTTTTGCCATTCTTCTTTACACTTATCCCAGAACACCATCAAACTTCACTTAACAGGTCTTCAACACCACAGGTCACTCTCGCACCCTCACGCCTCTTCTCTACTCTCTGCTCATCCGATCAAAGCAGCACTCAAGGGTATTTCAGTCTTGTCGCACCCCAAATCTCTTTCTCGCGCACCGGTCACGGGGGATCTTTTCCGGGCTATGTCTTCCTTACTGGACACGCACCCTTTTGGTTTTCACCTCAGCACGGTCATCAAAGCTGCCATACACCTTGCTTTTTACGGCTTCCTTAGACCGGGGGAGTTCACGCGCACTGGCTGCAGAGCACCCGGGCCAACCCTGAGCCAGCTATCATCCAACAGGCTAGGTTTCACTTTCACCCTTCCATCCACTAAAACCTGCAGATGGGGAGCATCCATCAGATATTTCCCCACCTCACATCAGTGGTGCCCAGTCTCGTCTCTCACCGACCTCCTCTCAATGCTGTCCGGGCAAGCAGCGGACAGTCCGCTCCTCCCGGTGGCTGGGCATGCTCTGTCTTCCTCCCAGTTTATCAGATACGTCCGCTCCCTAGTCACCATGCTAGGTCATGATCCCGCTGTCATCTCAGGACACTCATTCAGGATCGGGGCGGCCTCCGCAGCCTCCAAACATGATGTCCCAGCTCACATCATTAAGAAGCTAGGCCGCTGGAACTCCAGCTGTTTTGACCGGTACATTCCGGATCCCTCTACCGAAATGGCTAATGTGTTTATTTTATTTGTATCACAACGCCAAAACTTTAGAGTTACACCCTACTCTTGACTCTTTGCCCTCTATAGGCGTGCCCTCGGTCGCGGTTATTGGGCACACCTCATCCGCTGTTTGTATTTCATAATTCTGTACTAGGTCTACCTGGGTTCCAAGGCTCAGGACGGTAAGTACTCTTGTTCTCCTTTTTTCGTATACTTGCTCGTACGACCTTTCGAGCCATGACCACAAGTAAAAAGCCTAATTGGCTGCATTTGTGGGAGTGGCGTGGGGTATATAAACTCCCCTCTCCCTCAGGTAGGGGCGTATGACTCGTGGGCGTCACCCACCCAACCCTCCCTTTTTCTATCATAATCCATACATAGGGCATGCCCTCTATAGGCGTGCCCTCGGTCGCGGTTATTGGGCACACCTCATCCGCTGTTTGTATTTCATAATTCTGTACTAGGTCTACCGGGGTTCCAAGGCTCAGGACGGTAAGTACTCTTGTTCTCCTTTTTTCGTATACTTGCTCGTACGACCTTTCGAGCCATGACCACAAATTCCGATACTCATAAAGAAGTATTATCTATCCTAAAAAAACACTGGAACATCCTTACTCAAGATATCTTCCTGAAAGAACATCTTCCAGACAAACCCTCAAGAATGCTCTAGCACCAAGCCGCCTCAAAAAAAGAGGCCCACCTTTACCAATACAAGCAACCATCAAAGGAGTCTATAAATGCGGTATTAAGACATGCAAATGTTGTATCAACATCTCACATGGGAAGGTGGATTATAAGAGCAATGTAACAGGAGAAACCTTCCCTATTAAGAATAAAATTGATTGCTCAACATCATATGTCATTTATCTGTTGGAATGGCCATGCAAACTTCAATACGTGGGCAGAACCTCCCAACAACTTAGGACCCGCATGAACAGCCACAGGTACAATGACACCAGAGGTTTTCTCCAACATAGTGGGGGATATTTATCAAAGTTGTCTATGTCCCGCATCAATATAGACCAAACTACAGAGGGTTAGTCTGGTCTATTGTGCACCTAATTTATCAAATGGCACACAGCTCTTGATAAATTCTGTGCACAGACTGCATGATCTATGCTTTAGTCTATATTTAAACCTGCTCCAACATGGTCTGACATTTCAGCGTACTTTCAGCCTATGCGACTTGTCGCTGAAAAGTCGCTTTTGATAAATTCAGCACCAATGCATTTTCCAATGCATTTCAGTCTAAAATAGACTTGCATGCAACATGTTCTTAAAATCCTCTAGAGCAAAAGTCGCAGAAAAGTCGGACATATTTAGACTGCGACTTTCTGTGCGACAAATTTAGACAAGAAAAAGCAGTCTAAATCCTTTGATAAATCTCCCCCAGTGTCTCTAGACATGCGGCATCCCATCACAACAGAGACTTCACAGTGTTATCCCTTCTAGCAATTGAACATATTTCCAGTGATGTACATAATAGATTTGAGAGACTCCAACGCCGTGAGTCATACTGGATCTATAAGCTCAACAGCCTATATCCGGCAGGCCTTAATGAGGCAATTGATATCATCCGATAAATACATCCATGCCATACCAATCATTGAGCATTCACATCACTAACAAAATCAGCAGTACATAGGATACATCCCTACAAACACCTATCAGTTCCAGGTCTTTGTTTTTACATAAGCAGTATATAGGCACACAAGCTGATTACTTGTCAAATGTCATTGTTGCCATGTAGCAACTGTTAAGTACCCATGTGTTCATATTTTTAAGTTCAATTCATTACATAGCAGATCTAATATGGTCCAAATATGTATTTTATGTATTTTATATGTATATGAGAATGTATGTTGTTTCTATCTATTCACGTATTTTAAAATAATATTTACATCATTGCCTATTGCCAAACCAATATAGTCTACACAGTACCACACTAATGATGCCCTATAAGTGTACACTACAATATTCATTATTATCCATGGGAACTGGGTGTCATTCCGTCCATAATCGCATTTCTTCTTCCTAACTACATCCTTAGATAATTGATAGGGGAGGCAGTATCTATTTATTTATCTACATAACGCTAACAATATGTATGCAAAAAGATACTCACCACTTAAAAAACGTCCATTGAATCATTCATACAAGCGCCTCTAACGCATGCGCAATTAGAACTATCCTGTCATTCACCAACACGCACGCACAAATACTCAGCCTGGGTTTTTCTATCCTCTGAAACCCATTCATTGCGATCTCCCCATTGTATACGCATGCGCATATGCACACCACTTCCTAATATGCTCGTCACCATAGCAGCGGATACACACAACCTGTGCCCGCATCACACTACGGACGCGTGCGCTTCAAGTCGCCGGTGTCCAGCGTCCCATTATTACTATCCAAAACCCACATATAATGCAAGACATCTATCTAACATGTGCAACTACATCGATTTTATATATGTTATGTGTAATTTTATTCATATTTAAGATGTCACTCTCTGTTTAACTCTTTTGATCACCATTGGCCCTGAGTTGGCGGCCACACCCACAGGGCGGGGTTCGCCTTAATCTGGCGCCAGTTTTGAGCATAAAGAGCGTCTTTGTATCTTGTATTGTTATGCTGCCATACTTACCTGATGAAGGAGCTCCAAAGCTCTGAAACGCGTTGTTTTCCTTGGCAATAAAATTCCTTTTGAAGAAACTTTTATCCATTGCCGGTGATTTGCTCCAAGAACCTGGAATCTTCTTTCCTCAGTCTATCATCCCATAGTTTCAAGCATGTGATGCTCCTTTAAACTCACCTGGGGCAAGTAACAGATGTGAGCTATATAAAAATCACACCTGAAAGCAGATAAATGGAGAGAAGTTAATTTAGTCTTTGCATTGTGTGTCTGTGTCTGCCACACTAAGCATGGACAACAGAAAGAGGAGTAGAGAACTGTCTGAGGACTTGAGAACCAAAATTGTGGAAAAATATCAACAATCTCAAGGTTGCAAGTCTATCTCCAGAAATGTAGATTTGCCTTTGTCCACAGTGCGCAACATTATCAAGTTTGCAACCCCATGGCACTGTAGCTAATCTCATTGGGCATGGATGGAAGAGAAAAATTTATGAAAGGTGTCAACACAGGATAGTCCGGATGGTGGATAAGCAGCCCCAAACAAATTCCAAAGATATTCAAGCTGTCCTGTAGGCTCCGGGAGCATCATTGTCAGTGCAAACTATCTGTCAACATTTAAATGAAATAAAACGCTATGGCAGGAGACCCAGGAGGACCCCACTGCTGACACAGAGACATAAAAAAGCAAGACTACATTTTTACAAAATGAACTTGAGTAAGCCAAAATCCTTCGGGGAAAACGTTTTTTGGTAAAGCACATCATTCTACTGTTTACCGAAAACGGAGGCCTAACAATAAAAGAACACAGTACTTACAGTGAAATATGGTGGAGGTTCAATTATGTTTTGGGGTTGTTTTGCTGCCTCTGGTACTGGGTGCCTTGAATGTGTGCAAGGCATCATGAAATCTGAGGATTTCCAACGGATTTTGGGTCGCACTGTACAGCCCAGTGTCAGAAAGCTTGGTTTGTGTCCGAGATCTTGGGTCTTCCAGCAGGACAATGACCCCAAACATACGTCTGAAAGCACCCAGAAATCGATGGCAACAAAGCACTGGAGAGTTCTGAAGTCGACAGCAATGAGTCCAGATCTAAATCCCATTGAACACCTGTGGAGATATCTTAAAATTGCTGTTGGGAAAAGGCGCCTTCCAATAAGAGAGACCTGGAGCAGTTTGCAAAGGAAGAGTGGTCCAACTGGCTGAGAGGTGTAAGAAGCTTATTGATGGTTATAGGAAGCGACTGATTTCAGTTATTTTTTCCAAAGGGTGTGCAACCAAATATTAAGTCAAGGGTGGCAATAATTTTGTCCAGCCCATTTTTGGAGTTTGGTGTGACATTATTTCCAATTAGCTTTTTTTCCTCCCTTTTTTGGTTTAGTTCCAATAAACCCAAAGGAAATAAACACTTGTATAGCAAAATATGTCTTACTGCAATCCTTTTCTGTGAGAAATACTTCATTTTCTAGAAAAATGTCAGGGGTGCCAACATTTATGGCTATGACTGTATATGCCAAATTTCAAAAAGATTGGATAATATTTAGGGGTTGCTCACATTGATCACTTTTATCTCAAACTAGTGAAATTTCTAATATTCAGTTTCAGGATCCCAGGGGGCTCTGTATCAAGCAAGGTGGATGGCAAAGGCAATATATGCACTTAAAATTGTCCTCTTCACTAAACAGTTAAATATTCCCCAACTAGAATTGAAAGGAATGAAACGGGCTGCACATTTTGTCAGCCTCATATATGTTCACTTTTGGCATGAGGGAATTGTAAGTCGATGGACTCCAAAGAATGATTTGGATATGCTACAGCTTCTGAGCACTTACCCGGATGCAGAAGTCAAAAAATGTGCTCTCACAGTCTCTAAGTGATACCTCTTGGTATCTGTCAGAAACAAACGTAGGATAGGCTTTTTTGGCCGAATGTATTACTCAGGCTGATAGGGAAAATATGACTAAAAATTTAGAAACCAAACATGCAAAGAAAAAGGAAATGAAATTATTAGAGGGTAAAAACCTAGTTTTTGAAGGAAAAGACTTGAGCCATTTCGTTACTAATAAAACACGACGTGACAAAATACTGCAATGATTTTCTAAGAAGCTATGTGGATGCTCTTAAGTTGGTCAATGATATTGTAGAAAGAGGAATCGCTCTGATAAAAAAAAAGTTTAACGAATCGAAGAAATACTATTCTTGTTGAAGGTAGTCGAGCATCACAGAAAAGTCGTCACCAAGCGAAGAAAAGAAGCGATTGCATTGTTTAAAGTTAAAGGGGCACTATGCCCCTAGACATCTTATCCCCTATCCAATGGATAGGGGATAAGATGTCTGATCGCGGGGGTCGCGCTGCTGGGGACCCCCGCGTTTTCGGCTGCGGTACCCCCACGATCTCAGCTGTGGTACCCTGCTGTCATCACTGCACAGAGCAAACTCTCTCTGTGCGTAATGATGGGCGATACAGAGGTCGGAGCATCGTGACATCAGGGCCAGACCCCCTTGTGTTGTCATGCCCCCTCCCATAGACTTGTATTGAGGGAGCGGAGCCATGACGTCATGATGCTCTGGCCCCTGTATCACCCGTCATTATGCACAGAGTAAGTTTGCTCTGTGCGGTGATGACAGTGGTGTGTCGTAGCCGAGATTGCTGGGGGACCCCAGTGATCACACATCTTATCCCCTATCCTTTGGATGGGGGATAAGATGTCTAGGGGCGGAGTACCCCTTTTAATATAATGTTTTGCCTATCATATCATATATTTTAAGTTTGTGATTTCTAGTTTTCCCAATAAAAGTAATTAACATTGAAAAATCATATTTTTTGCCTTCTTTTACAAAACTGATCAAAGTGTGCAACCTCTAAATATTATCCAATCTTCTTGAAATTTGGTATATATATCTTTTACATCACTGAGATTTGGTGCGTAAGCAAAGTCTGCAAAAATGTTACATTTTATTTTTTGCTTTGCAAAATGAAACACCCTAATGCTGGGGTTTAACCCCTTAAGGACCGGGGGTTTTTCCGTTTTTGCATTTTCGTTTTTTGCTCCTTGCCTTTAAAAAATCATAACTCTTTCAAATTTACACCTAAAAATCCATATGATGGCTTATTTTTTGCGCCACCAATTCTACTTTGTAATTACGTCATTCATTTTGCCCAAAAATCTATGGTGAAGCGGTAAAAAAAATCATTGTGCGACAAAATTGAAAAAAAAACGCTGTTTTGTAAATTTTGGGGGCTTCCGTTTCTACGTAGTACATTTTTCGGTAAAAATGACACCTGATATGTATTCTGTAGGTCCATACGATTAAAATGATACCCTACTTATATAGGTTTGAATTGTCATCTTCTGACCCCTATAACTTTTTTATTTTTCCGTGTATGGGGCGGTATGAGGGCTAATTTTTTGCGCCGTGATCTGAAGTTTTTAACGGTACCATTTTTGCATTGATAGGACTTATTGATCATTTTTATTCATTTTTAAATGATATAAAAAGTGACCAAAAATGCACTATTTTGGACTTTGGAATTTTTTTGCGCGCACGCCATTTACCGAGCGGTTTAATTAATGATATATTTTTATAATTCGGACATTTCCGCACGCGGTGATACCACATATGTTTATTTTTATTTACACTGTGTTTTTTTTTTTTATTGGAAAAGGGGGGTGATTCAAACTTTTAACCCCTTCAGGACCAAGCCCATTTTGGCCTTAAGGACCAGAGCGTTTTTTGCACATCTGACCACTGTCACTTTAAACATTAATAACTCTGGAATGCTTTTAGTTATCATTCTGATTCTGAGATTGTTTTTTCGTGACATATTCTACTTTAACATGGTGGTAAATTTTTGTGGTAACTTGCATCCTTTCTTTGTGAAAAATCCTAAAATTTGATGAAAAATTTGAAAATTTTGCATTTTTCTAACTTTGAAGCTCTCTGCTTGTAAGGAAAATGTATATTACAAATAAAAATGTTTTTTATTCACATATACAATATGTCTACTTTATGTCTGCATCATAAAAGTGACGAGTTTTTACTTTTGGAAGACACCAGAGGGCTTCAAAGTTCAGCAGCAATTTTCCAATTTTTCACAAAATTTTCAAACTCACTATTTTTCAGGGACCAGTTCAGGTTTGAAGTGGATTTGAAGGGTCTTCTTATTAGAAATACCCCACAAAAGACCCCATTATAAAAACTGCACCCCCCAAAGTATTCAAAATGACATTCAGTCATCATTTTAACCCTTTAGGTGTTTCACAGGAATAGAAGCAAAGTGAAGGAGAAAATTCACAATCTTCATTTTTTACACTCGCATGTTCTTGTAGACCCAATTTTTAAATTTTTACAAGGGGTAAAAGGAGAAAATGTATACTTATATTTGTAGCCCAATTTCTCTCGGGTAAGCACATACCTCATATGTCTATGTAAAGTGTTCGGCGGGCGCAGTAGAGGGCTCAGAAGGGAAAGAGCGATAAGGGGATTTTGGAGAGTACGTTTTTCTGAAATGGTTTTTGGGGGCATGTTGCATTTAGCAAGCCCTTATGGTGCCAGAACAGCAAAAAACCCTCACATGGCATACCATTTTGGAAACTAGACCCCTTGAGGTACGTAACAAGGAATAAAGTGAGCCTTAATACCCCACAGGTGTTTCACGACTTTTGCATATGTAAAAAAAATTTTTTTTTTCACTAAAATGTGTGTTTCCCCCCAAATTTCACATTTTTCCAAGGGTCAATAGCAGGAAATACCCCCCAATATTTGTAACCCCTTCTCTTCTGAGTATGGAGGTACCCCATAAGTTGACCTGAAGTGCACTATGGGTGAACTACAATGCTCAGAAGAGAAGGAGTCATATTTGGCTTTTTGAGAGCAAATTTTGCTCGGGGGGCATGTCGCATTTAGGAAGCCCCTATGGTGCCAGAACAGCAAAAAATACCCACATGGCATACCATTTTGGAAACTAGACCCCTTGAGGAATGTAATAAGGAATAAAGTGAGCCTTATTACCCCACAGGTGTTTCATGACTTTTGCATATGTAAAAAAAAAAAAAAAAAATTTCCACTAAAATGTGTGTTTCCCCCCTAATTTCACCTTTTTGCAAGGGTTAATAGCAGAAAATACCCCCCAAAATTTGTAACCCCATCTCTTCTGAGTATGGAGGTACCCCATAAGTTGACCTGAAGTGCACTATGGGCGAACTACAATGCTCAGAAGAGAAGGAGTCATATTTGGCTTTTTGAGAGCAAATTTTGCTCGGGGGGCATGTCGCATTTAGGAAGCCCCTAAGGTGCCAGAACAGCAAAAAAAACCACACATGGCATACCATTTTGGAAACTAGACCCCTTGAGGAACGTAACAAGGGGTACAGTGAGCATTTGCCCCCCACTGGTGTCTGACAGATCTTTGGAACAGTGGGCTGTACAAGTTTTCATTTTCATGGACCACTGTTCCAAAGATCCGTTAGACACCTGTGGGGGGTAAATTCTCACTGCACCCCTCATTACATTCCGTGAGGGGTGTCGTTTCCGAAATGGGGTCACATGTGGGGTTTTGTTTTTTTTGCGTTTGTCAAAACCGCTGTAACAATCAGCCACCCCTGTGCAAATCACCTCAAATGTACATGGTGCGCTCTCCCTTCTGGGCCTTGTTGTGCGCCCCCAGAGCACTTTGCGCTCACATATGGGGTATCTCTGTAGTCGGGAGAAATTGTGTTACAAATTTTGGGGGGCTTTTTTCCCTTTTACCTCTTGTGAAAATGTAAAGTATAGGGCAACATCAGCATGTTAGTGTAAAAAATAAAAAATTTTTACACTAACATTCTGGTGTAGACCCCAACATTTCCTTTTCATGAAGGGTTAAAGAAGAAAAAGCCCCCCAAACCTTGTAACGCAATTTCTCCCGAGTACAGCGATACCCCATATGTCGCCCTAAACTGTTGCCCTGAAATACGACAGGGCTCCAAAGTGAGAGCGCCATGTGCATTTGAGGCCTAAATTAGGGATTTGCATAGGGGTGGACATAGGGGTATTCTACGCCAGTGATTCCCAAACAGGGTGCCTCCAGCTGTTGCAAAACTCCCAGCATGCCTGGACAGTCAACGGCTGTCCGACAATACTGGGAGTTGTTGTTTTTCAACAGCTGGAGGCTCTGCTTTGGAAACAGTGGTGTACCGGACGTTCTTATTGGGGGAGGGGGGCTGTGTAAGGGTATGTGTATATGTAGTGGTTTTAACTTTTTATTTTATTTTGTGTTAGTGTAGTGTAGTGTTTTTAGGGTACAGTCACATGGGCGGGGGATTACAGCGAGTTTCCCAGCGCAAAATTTGCTGCATCTCAAGATGCGAGAAACCCACTGTAAAAGCCTCGCCCATGTGAATGTACCCTGTACATTCACGGGGGTGGCGGGGCGGGGGGGGTTCTTGCATCAGCTGTTGCAAAACCACAACTCCCAGCATGCATGGTCTGTTAGTGCATGCTGGGAGTCATAGTTTTGCAACAGCTGGAGGCACACAGGTTAGGGAACACTGAGTTAGAAACAGACAATGTTTCCCAACCAGTGTGTCTCCAGTTGTTGCAAAACTACAACTCCCAGCATGCCCAGACAGCTGAAGGGCATGCTGGGAGTTGTAGTTCGGCAACATCTGAAGGGCCAGATGTTGCTGAACTAAAACTCCCAGCATGCCTGGACAGTCAGTGCATACTGGGAGTTGTAGTTTTGCAACAGCTGGAAGAGCACAGATTGGAGACCATTATACAATGGTCTCCAAACTGGGGCCCTCCAGATGTTGCAAAACTACAACTCCCAGCATGCATGGTCTTTTAGTGCATGCTGGGAGTTATAGTTTTGCAACAGCTGGAGGCACACAGGTTAGGAAACACTGAGTTAGAAACAATGTTTCCCAACCAGTGTGTCTCCAGCTGTTGCAAAACTACAACTCCCAGCATGCCCAGACAGCTGAAGGGCATGCTGGGAGTTGTAGTTCGGCAACATCTGAAGGGCCAGATGTTGCTGAACTAAAACTCCCAGCATGCCTGGACAGTCAGTGCATGCTGGGAGTTGTAGTTTTGCAACAGCTGGAAGAGCACAGATTGGAGACCATTATACAATGGTCTCCAAACTGAGGCCCTCCAGATGTTGCAAAACTACAACTCCCAGCATGCCCAGACAGCCAAAGGCTGTCTAGGCATGCTGGGAGTTGTAGTTTTCAGACTCCTAGAAGCAGCAGTAAAGATCTTCACTGCTGCCTCTGAGGACCACATACTTACCCGTCGCTGCTCGTCCACGTGGCCGGTCCCGCGCTGCTCCTCGGTCCCGCCGCTGGATCAGGTAAGTCCGCCGGTCCCCACGTGTTCCCCCCGAATGCCGCAGGTCCCCGCGAGCCCCTGCAGCCTTCGTCCCCCGTTCTGCCCGACTTCCAGGGGCGGGCAGTGCGGGGGATCTGAACTTTCACCCCAGATCACTGTGATTGGTCCACAGGGACCAATCACAGTGATCGCTGACCAGGACCATCAATTGATGGTCCTGGGGGTGAAGCAGAAGTTGTCCCCTGCTGGAAACAGCGGGACTTCTGCCAGTTAACCCGTGCGATGCTGCGCATTGCCGTTTTAACTGCATGTCATTTATAAACGCCGGGATGCGCGAACGCACTGCACAACCCGGCGTTTATATATGACATTCTGCGGGAAGGGGTTAATAGGGGAGGAGTTAAATGATCTTTATTCACTTTTTTTTTTCACTTTTTTTTTGCAGTGTTATAGGTCCCATAGGGACCTATAACACTGCACACACTGATCTTCTATGTTGATCACTGGTTTCTCATAAGAAACCAGTGATCAACGATTCTGCCGCATGACTGCTCATGCCTGGATCTCAGGCACTGAGCAGTCATTCGGCGATCGGACAGCGAGGAGGCAGGAAGGGGCCCTCCCGCTGTCCTGTCAGCTGTTCGGGATGCCGCGATTAGCCGCGGCTATCCCGAACAGCTCGACTGAGCTAGTCGGGAACTTTCACTTTTAGCCGCTTTTAGCGCGGCTAAAGGGTTAATAGCGCGCGGCGCCGCGATCGGTGCTGCGCGCTATTAGAGGCGGGTCCCGGCTTCACTATGACGCCGGGCCCGCCGTGATATGACGCGGGGTTACTGTGTAACCCCGCGTTATATCAGAAGAGCAGGACCAAGGACGTACCGGTACGTCCTTGGTCCTTAAGGGGTTAAGTTATGCAACAGCTGGAGGCAAAAAAAGTGCCGCCATCTGTTGCATTACTAACTCCCAGCATGCACAGAGAGCCAAGGGGCATGCTGGGGGTTGTAGTTGTGCTGAATAAATTACAACAACAAAAATATAATAAAAAATAAGAATGCATTAAAAACTATGACTAGCCGTAAAAAGGGAATGAATTCTGAAAGGACATTTAATTTAATAACAAATTATAATTCTTGTACGAAAGATATTAGGAAAATTCTATACATGTATTGGCCAGTATTGTTAATGGACCCTATTTTGAAGGAATTGATAAAAAAAAGGAAAAACAGCTATAACATTTTGACAAGCCAAAATGCTTCGAAATGATTTGGCTCCAAGCCAAATTAATAAATCTAATACATTGGGTGCGGTATCCTCTTCTCTAGCAACTAATGTCCATGTCACTGGCACTTCTCGCTGTGGGCATTCACGATGCCTTTGTTGCACTTTGATACCCACTGAAGGCAGTGGAAGTTTTACATCGAGATCTACAGGAGAAAAATTTCTGCTAAAAATTTCTGCCATTTGTTCTTCATTGTATGTGGTGTACTTATTAACCTGCCAGTGCGGTATTCAATATAGATCGGACTATTCAAACACTGCGAGCTGGAATTAACAAGCACCGACATAATATCAACATCAAGTTTATGCTTCACAGTTTATCTCGCCATATAACATTGGTGCATGCTGGTCACATGAGCGGGTTGTCTTTGTGTGTCATTGATTCTATCCCTGAGAATTGTCCAAATCATTTTCAGAAGGATTGAATGAGACGATTGAGAGGACTATTACATAATTTATTTGTATTCTCATTGTTACATTGTATTGTGATTTTATATAATATATTTGATATATTTTATATAGTGTTCTGATATATTTTGTAATTTAATATTGGCGTACCTGAATGTCCGTCACTCCTACGGAAGTGATGTGTATTTTTGATTCCTTTATATACATGTATTTTGTTCTATTGTGCACGCCTGATGAAAAGGCCATCTCTGCCTTGAAAGGCGTTGTGTGTGTTAATAAAACTTATGATCCCAGTATCACCTCTGACTCTCACCTCATTGAATGATGACTGGCAGCGTGGAATTACTTCCATCTTTCCTTGTGTCCATTGGTGTACCCTCTGTGTTACTGGCCATCTCTCTGAGATCCTGGCCTAGCTGTAAAGACTATTACAATCTGTCTACCTAGGTAAAGCTACCGTTAACCCTAACCGGGACAATTATTACCCTGCCTAACCTAGGGATAGCATTGCTTCCATTCGGGTGGTTACCGGGAAAACCATGCCCATGAACATTTTAGGGGTTAATAACACCTGCCCCTAGGCTACAACATCTGCCCCATACACCTGATCGCACCCCTCTGGCACTCCACACCATTGACAACAGCAACTAGTTGGTTAATAATCTCTAACTGTGGCCGTCAGTTGTTAAAAGTATACTAGCTGCTGCTTGTATGGAGCGGGCTCAGCTCCTGTACCCATTTTATACTCCCCTAAGACTAGGTTTTTACTTTTTTTCTTTGCCAAATCGCAGCATGCTGAGAACTATGGTGTTTTTTTTATTTTTTTAAATAGGCACTGCCACCATAAACTATTTTATTTTTTAATAGATTATATAAAATTAGGCAACTTTACAATTTGTTTGCATTAAATATTTTACTATGGTAGCCCAGTGCGGGATGGTGTTTCCCCGTATCCTTCTACTGCCCTGTCAGGCAGTCCTTTTATGTCCCCAGGGCCCCCTGCAGTGTTATCCACTATGTACATATGTTATATGTTAAAAGTGTACTGTTTCTCTAACCCCTTAACGATGAGCGCCGTAAATGTACGTCCTGGTGACGTGGTACTTAATGCACCAGGACATACATTTACGTCCTAAGCATAACCGAGGGCATCGGAGCGATGCCGGAGCGATGCCGGATCATGCGCGGCAGGTCCCTGCTGTTGATCGCAGCCAGGGACCCGCTGGTAATGGCGGACATCCGCGATCCCGCGGATGTCCACCACTAACCCCTCAGATGCCATGATCAATACACCTTCCTCCGCTGTCTTCCGGGAGTCTTCTGCTCTGATCTGCCATCCTGCAGACCAGAGCAGAAGATGACCGAAAACCCTGATCAGTGCTGTGTCCTATACATAGCGCTGAACAGGATTAGCAATCCAATGATTGCTTTAAATAGTCCCCTATGGGGACTATTAAAGTGTAAAAATAAAAGTTAAAAAAGGCAAAAAATAAAGTTAAAAAAATTTGAAAACCCCCCATTTTCCCTATTTCACCCCCAAAAAGTGTTAAAAAATATATTTTATATACATATTTGGTATCGCCGCGTGCGTAAATATCTGAACTATTAAAATAAAATGTTAATGATACCGTACGGTGAACGGCGTGAACGTTAAAAAAAAAAAGTCCAAAATAGCTGCTTTTTATAACAAAAAATTTATTAAAAGTTTTATATAAGCAAATATAGTATCAATAAAAAGTACAGATCACGGCACAAAAATGAGCTCTCATACCGCTGCTTATACGGAAAAATGAAAAAGTTATAGGTCTTCAAAATAGGGGGATCTTAAACATACTAATTTGGTTAAAAAGTTAGTGATTTTTTTTTAAGTGCAACAGTAATAGAAAAGTATGTAATCACGGGTATCATTTTAATCGTATTGACCCAAAGAATAAAGAACACACGTCACTTTTACCATAAATTGTACGGCTTGAAAACTAAACCTTCCAAAATTAGCAAAATTGCGGGTTTCTTTTTAATTTCCCCACACAAATAGTATTTTTTTGGTTGCGCCATACATTTTATGGTAAAGTGAGTGATGGCATTACAACGGACAACTGGTCGTTCAAAAAACAAGCCCTCATACTAGTCTGTGGATGAAAATATAAAAGAGTTATGATTTTTTGAAGGCGAGGAGGAAAAAATGAAAAACATAAAAATAAAATTTTCTGCGTCCTTAAGGGGTTAATTACTTTGACTATGTGCTTGTTACCCAGGAGGCACTTAGTGACCAGGTGACCTCTCAAGTGACCTATGGGCTCTTTGTTAGACACCCCTATCTAGTCACCATGGCCTGCACTAAAGTGTCTCTACATACTGCAAGTCCCAGCAAGCCTGCAAGGTCCCCCTGTGTCACTGGTCACCTCCTTGGGATATTGGCTGTATTGCATAGACTGTAACACCTGTCTACCCTAAGTAAAGCTACCGTTGTCCATAACTTGGCGTCGGTGTCTTCATTGCCCCCGTGCTTAGCCCAGGACCAGCAGTATTACCTTCAGGTGGTTAAGGCTAAACCCCACCCTGGTGTCACGACAAGTAGGGGTTAATAACATCTGCCCTACATTGCACCCCCTGCACGCCACATTACTTTTAACTTATGGAGAAAAAAGTTCTGTCTACTAGGTGTCAAAAAAAGAAAAGAAAAGAATGTAGCATACAGCTGCTTAAAGGTACTGGAAGGGTAAACATTTTTTTATAAAAGTAATTTACAAATCTGTCTAACTTTCTGGCACCAGATGATTTAAAAAAATGTTTTCCACTGGAGTACCCCTTTAAGTTTTATTAATGTCACAATGGCTATGTGGTAGCATTGCATGTAGCATAGCATTTTTTTAGTTTTTTATTTTGAATTTGACTGTATCGTCTGGTGGTTTTAAGTGCTAAGCTTATGTCTATGCCTATTATAGCCAACCACCAGATCCTAACTTCAGATTTTCTTTGTGTGAGGCCATTATCTGCTACATAGGGTAGTTGTGGTTTTTTCACAATTTCCTCAGGTGAGCACCTGTGTATTGGCTTATGTTAATTGCGCTTTTATAGGAGATACTACTCTTGAGGCGCTTCACTTTTATTTGTGTTTTGATCACTTATTACACTATAACCCTTTTTTGATAAGGATGAGACTGCTGAAAGTGATCTCTACATAACACAAAAAGAGGAATTTATTATTTCCTGTCAAAATTGTGCAAATTTTTTGTGCAAGTTTTTATTTTATTTTTTTGCACAAAAAGACGGGGCTTTTGTCCAAAAAATTTATGCAATTTTGCCACTTTTCATTGGTTCAAGGAATTATAATTCCCTCAAATTCTCATCTTAATATTAAGCCTAGAAGGCATAATGAATACTGATAGTAAATTGCTAAAATAGTAAAAACAGCACTAAAAATTATTTGTTCTTTGACCTCTTCTTAGATATATTTGTGTCATAGGTGGGTTAAGGTTCGCGGGATCTGACTTATTTATACTTCATACATTGGGTATTACCTTACAGAGATACTTTTGTAATCACTGCTGCTATTTGTTGAAGGCAATCACAGTAACCTGTCGGGGAGACCAATTTGAGCTTTTCCATCCTGTAATTGTTGTGAATTGCAACATTTGTGATGTTGCTGGCTTTACTTTACCCCCCTTAATTACACCCCCTCCCTCCCCCCTTAAATACACCCCCTCGCTTCACATAGAATTATTTACTTACATCTTGATGATGCCTCCGTTCGACCGCTGGGGATGGACCCTTCCGCTCCTTTAAAAGATTTGTGAAGGCAGCATCAGCGTTGTGACATCACGTTGCGTGCCGCTGCGACACCACTCCCCCACTCCCACAGATGCAGGTGCTGGGCGGAAAAGCGTTGCGGTGCAGCAGTGGATGGGGGGGGTGACACCGTCATGGCACCCCCCTTGTGAGTAGAATCAGGGGCAGGCCACCCCCCCTTGGTACGCCACTGACCAAACCAGATACGGGGCAAAAATGAGCCGACCAGATTCATGTGTTGAAGCACCTCATATTAATTAATATGTCCCAACGTGTGTATTCTGCTGAGTAGGCATATCATTCTTTTGCCTCATCAGAGTCCGCTAGTGAGGATGATAACCCCACCTTCCTCCACTTCCTCTAGTGACTTTAAAGCTCCCTAATGAAGGCATCGCTGCAGTGTCCCCTTAATCATCTTCCCCTTCTGACCCCTATATGGGCAAACCCTGAGGTCCCCAAAATGGGGTCTTTCAGGGGGTGTTTCTTATGTTTCTGCACCCTAAGGCCTCTGAAAATGTGAAAGGATGGATGCAAAATATTTTAAAAAGGTGGTGTCAAAATCAATAGGAGCTTCAATATGTCTTAGGCTTGTGTGTGTCAGGTGAAGCATACTCGGTGGACATGTGGGATATTTCTGTTAATACCTGCTATGTTACAGAAAAATTTATTGAAATGAAAATTTGCGAAAAAAATTAAGATTTTTAAATGTTACCTTTAAAGGGGTATTCCGGGCAAAAAAATGTTATCCCCTATCCAAAGTATAGGGGATAAGATGTCTGATTGGGGGGGGGGGGCATCACGCCCCCTCCCATGTACATGAATGCGGGTGCTGCAGGGAGATTGCAGGGGGTCCCAGCTGGGCCCCCCCGTGATCAGACATGGGATAAAATGTTTTTGCCCGGAATACCCCTTTCATTTTACTTTAATTCATGTGAACCACCTAAGGGGTCGATTAACTTCGTAAATCTCATTTGAGAGGCAAACTTTAAAAAATTTGAGAGTCAATCTTTAGATGGATCTGTATATGTGTTTTCTTGTGCACGGGGACCTTGTGGGCACTGCAGAATTTCAGTTGTTTTCTTAATTATAATCCCAGCTGCCTCGAGATCATTGACAAGATCCTCCCTTGTAGTTCTGGGTTGATTCCTCATTCTTCTCATTGAAGCTCCACGACGTGAGATCTTGGAGATCATGGAGATCATGGAGCCACTGACTGAGAGAGATCAACAGTTATTTTGTGTTTCGTTCATTTGCGAATAATTGCACCAACCTGCTTGGTGATCGTTTTGTAGCCCATTCCAGCCTCGTGTAGATCTACAATGTTGTCACTGACATCCCTGGACAGCTCTATGGCCAGCATTTATCATTGTAGGTGTAAGTGGAGCATTTTTCTACACCTTTTTTTTTGTAGAGCATTTGATAAATTTTGTGCAGGTAAATATTTTATGAAATTTCTCTCTTGACATACACCAAAAAGCTAAGCTAGGTCTGGGCTGGTGTAGTTTTAGAGACCTTTCAGTGACTTTGCGCCTTTTTTTGCCTTTTCACAAAAAGGTGCAGACTCATAAAACCCTTCCATATCATGTGTATTGCCAAAATCAGTAGATTGCAACTCAAAATCAGCAGAAATGTGTAAACCAAAAAAGGCGCAAATAAACCCTGCTTGCACCTTTTTTGTGCCTTTTCTAGACACAAAAACGGTCTAAAGACAATGATAAATGTCGGCCTATGTCTTGACCATGGTGGACATTTCAGAATCAGATTAATTGCTTCTGTGAGCTGTTGTCCTTTATACAGGTAACAAGCTGAGTTTAGGAGCACTCCCCCTACGTGCTCCTAATCCCAGCTCTTTACCTGTATTACAGACACTAGTGAGCCAGATATCTTGCTGATTGATAGGGGATCAAATACTTATACATACTGAGTTCTGCTGGGTTCACATATGACCAGCATCCTTCATAGGTAAACTCAGCCTAGATCTCGACGCAACTGATGCCATGACTGATGACAACATTCATCAGTTGTCATCAGTTGTATGGCATCCGGCGTCCATTGTTTCTGGATGCTGGACAGGGGAACGCAGCGTGTTCAACCATCCGACGTCCAAATTGAGACGCTGGATGATTGTGAACTGTCCCATTTAAATGAATGGGGTCAGTTCTAGCATCAGTTTCCCTCTGGTGCATGCCAGAGGGAAACTATCCCGGATGCCGGAGATATGGCAACCCAGCCTAAAATGCATCCATTTTCTAGATTTTTTGTTGTTTCTTACTGTTAAAATAAACCGACCATTAAAAATATAGACTCATCACTTGTCAGTGGGCAAATGTAAAAAAGCAACAGGGGATCAAAATTGCAGTATGCAGCATGCAAAAAAAGGGAGGAGGGGTTAGATGAAGAGACTCAGGGAGGAACAAGCCAAGTGAGCAACAGATAGAAGGTGTTTGTGTGAGAAATATAAGTTCTAGACACACAAATAATCAGGATTAGGTACTGAGTAATAATATAAAAAAATTTTTTCAGGATATGACAGGTACACTTAAAGTGGTTAAAAGAAATTGATTTCGACAATAGGCCATTTTCTGATGACACATAGGGGGAGATTTATCAAAACCTGTCGAGAGGACAGGGGAAAAGTTGCCCATAGCAACCAATCAGCTCGCTTCTTTCATTTTTAGCAAGGCCTCTGCAAAATGAAAGAAGCGATCTGATTGGTTGCTATGAGCAACTGTGCAACTTTTCCTCTGGACAGGTTTTGATAAATCTCCCCCATAGTTTGTAAAGTTGAAAAAAAGACAAGAGTCACTCAAGTTCAACCTAAAACCCTTCTGTGTTGATCCCTGTATGTATTGTTAAGCAGTTGCATTGTGTTTGTTTTTTGTTTTTTAAACAAAGGTTTTTTTGCTTCTACAGATGGCGTTTGAATGGTCATGTCACCATGCAATATCGATGAATGGATAAGAAGCCACACAATGCCACTAAATGCCCAGATGCGAACACCAGAGGAGTGCTGATAATAAAAGGCAAGTGTAAATCTGGCAAACTGTTAAGGCTGTGTCACTAAGGTAAAAGCTGCATGTGGTTTTTTTTTACGTGGACACTGTGCTATTTTCTCATGTTAATGGGACATGTGAAGAAAAAAATGCTTAATTTTCTAAAACTCTATTACATTTTTCTTCTGTGTGGAACTTCTATGCAGTTCCATCTTAGACTTACATTAAAGTTAGTTTGACCTTTAATAAAAACCACCCTGGCAGACCACACCAAAATCTGTGCTGTAGATTCTGGGCTTATTTTAATATAGATTTTTCAGCGTTATCTAAGTCCATATGAATGTGTCCCCAAGGGCCATTCACACAGCAAATTACCGGACGGAAAAATTCCGGCTGGACATTTCACGGACAGCAGGTGTCGGTAGAACAAGCTGCACTAGGACTGCTTGGAAATGCTCTCCATAGATGGCAATAACATGATCATTCTTTCTGCGGAGTCTAAGATTTGAATTTGCACAGCAGATGTCTCTCCCGTGGAAATTCTGCTGTGTGCAGGGTTCTGCACAATTCCATTGAAAACAATAAAGGCTGCAGTAACGGACTTTACAAGCAGAATTTTTCTGTTGGATTCTACACAGAAATTCCACACTGTGAATAGGCCCTTAGAGTGTCTTGTGACTAGATTATTAGTAAAATAAAAAAATAAATTATTTCAATGTAAAACAAAAATTGTTCACATTATGGTGTGTGTGTGTGTGTGTGTGTGGGGGGGGGGGGGGGTGGTGGACCTTCAGCTTATGCAAGAAGGGTTCTTCTGAAAAGAGCTTTTTTCTGAACTACTTAGAAAATGACTTTAAAGGAGTAGTTCAGTGGTGACTCAGTGGTGAGCAACTTATCCCCTATCCTAAGGATAGGGGATAAGTTGCAGATCGCGGGGAGTCCGACCGCTGGGGCCCCCTGCGATCTCCTGTACGGAGCCCCGACAGCCCGCGGGAAGGGGGCGTGTCGACCTCCGCACGAGGCTGCGGCTGACACGCCCCCTCAATACAACTCTATGGCAGAGCTGAAGCGCTGCCTTCAGCAATCTCCGGCTCTGCCATTGAGATGTATTTAGGGGGCGTGTCGGTCGCCGCCTCGTGCGGGGGTCGACACCCGCTATCTCGGCGGAGAGCCGGGGCCCCGTACAGAGAGATCGCAGGGGGCCCCAGCTGTCGGACCCCCCGCGATCTCAAATTTATCCCCTATCCTTAGGATAGGGGATAAGTTTTTCACCACTGGACTACCCCTTTAAGGGTAGGGTGACACATTGTATATGCAGTATATTTAACGCAGCGCAAAATCTGCTGCACAACAGGAAATACACTGCATTTTCTCCTTTGAGCAGACACAGGGCTGCCGTGGGTAGTGTGTGTGCAGTGAGGTTTGGAGGTGGGGCCAGCAAGTGGACATGACTGTGACGCACAGGCCCGCGTTCAAACCTCATTGCGCACACAGGGCTGCCGCCGGGTAGCCCTGTGTGTTTTCTCACGAAAGAATACGCAGCTTATTTCCCGCTGTGCTGTGGATTTTGCGCAGTGTGAAATACACTGCATATACACTACCTGTGACCCTACCATAAAACAACTCCCTCTGCTAGAATTCAGCTTACAAGGGCTGCCAAGACTAAGAATACCCATCTTAACAATCCACGCAAGCTTTGGCCAAGACAACTGCAGAACTTCTAATGCCTGTATTTGATAGCAGATTTAAATTTTTCCAAGCTGCCTTAGAATTTATCGCTTCTCAGAACTAATACACAAAAATTGCAGAAGAAAAACAAATCTCTGACTTAGAAGACTCCATCCAATCTTACTCTTCCCGTCTGAAGGAAAAGGAGCTTTAACTGAATTTGGAAAATCACATCTGACGCAACAGTCTTCATAAATCTGAAAAAGATCTTCTCGACTTCACTTCACTGCCCAGAGATCTCCAGATTCTGGACCTGTCTTCTACCATGATCGTCGAAAGAGAACACCAGATTGGCCCGGAATGTTTTAACCCTTGTTCCTGGCCTCGGCAAGTATTCTTCAGTTACCAAAACCAGTTACAGTTGCTGAGGGCATACTTGTCTGTACTTTCTCTCCTGCAACGCTGTGGGTTCTCATCAATGGAAAGCTATCTATCTTTGATTAGCCTGATGTGGCCCTTCCTGCCCTTGGCCGTTCTTTAACCTGTTCAGGACCCTTGACGTATGCGTATGTCATGACACCCTGGTACTTAAGGACCCATGATGTACGCGTACGTCATGGAGAATTCCGGCCCCCGCCGGGCGGGGATCGGACCGGGATGCCTGCTGAAATCATTCAGCAGGCATCCCATGCAAAGGCCCTGGGGGGGGGGGGGGTGGGTCATCAGACCCCCCCCCCCCCCCCCCATGTCGGCGATCGCGGCTAATCGCAAGTGAATTCACACTTGCCATTTGCGCGATTCCTGGTCATTATGGGTCTATGGTGACCTGAAATATAAGGGGGATCATGGTTGTCTAAGACACCCTTGATCCCCCTAAAGGGATAGGAGTGAGGTGGCAGTCTAGAAGTGACGTCCAATAGCAGATCGGGGGCGGGGGGTTAACTTTCGTTTTCCCCGTCCTGCCCACCCACAATAGTCGGGGCAGAACGGGGAAACAACGGGGACCAGCGCCGAAGATCCACTTACCCATCCGGGCGGGCGACGGAGATCGGCGGGCGGAGATGTCGTGTAGCTGGATCGTACGGAAGCCGGTGAGTTGCCTAGCAACATCTGGAGGGTACAGTTTGAGACCACTATATGGTGGTCTCTAACTGTAGCCCTCCAGATGTTGCAAAACTATAACTCCCAGCATGCCCAGACAGCTGTTTGGGCATGCTGGAATATGTAGTTTTGCAACAGCTGGAGGGCTACAGTTTGAGACCATTATACGGTGGTCTCTAAACTGTATTCCTCCAGATCTTGCAAAACTACAACTCCTAGCATGCCCAAACAGCTGTTTGCTGTCTGGGCATGCTGTGATTTGTAGTTTTGCAACAGCTGGAGGCCCACAGTTTTGGAGATCACTTTGCAGTGTTCTCTAAAACTGTAGCCCTCCAGATGTTGCAAAACTGCAAATCCCAGCATGCCCAAACAGCTATCTCGGCATGCTGGGAGTTGTAGTTGTGTACCTCCAGCTATTGCATAACTACATCTCCCAGCATGCCCTTCGGCAATCAGTACATGCAGGGAGTGTAGTTTTGCAACAGCTGGAGGCACACTGGTTGGAAAATACTGAGTTGGTTAACAGAACCTAACTGAAGGTTTTCCAACCAGTGTGCCTCCAGCTGTTGCAAAAATACAACCCCCAGCATGCACGGTCTGTCAGTACATGCTGGGAGTTTTAGTTTTGAAACAGCAGGGTACATTCACACAGGCAGGTTTACAGTAAGTTTTCTGCTTCAAGTCTGGGCTGCGGCCAATTTTTCGCAGCAGCGCAAACTCCTAGCAGGAAACTCACCGTAACACGCTAACATTAACACAAAATAAAGGGTAAAACACAACATATACACCCCTTACACTGCCCCCCCCCCCCCCCATTCAAAATGAAAAACGTATTGTATGGCAGCGTTTCCAAAACGGAGCCTCCAGCTGTTGCAAAACAACAACTACCAGCATTTCCGGACAGCCACTGACTGTCCAAGCATGCTGGGAATTTAGCAACAGCTGGAGGCACCCTGTTAGGGGTATTCTACGCCAGTGATTCCCAATGTCCACCCCTATGCGATCCCTAATTTAGTCCTCAAATGCGCATGGAGCTCTCTCACTTCGGAGCCCTCTCGTATTTCAAGGAAACAGTTTAGGGCCACATATGGGGGACTTCCGTACTCGGGAGAAATTGCACTACAAATCTTTTTCTCCTTTTACCCCTTATGAAAAGGAAAAGTTTGGGGCTTTTTAGTGTAAAAAAAAAAAATGCTCAGCGGACGCACAACAAGGGTCAGGAGTGAGAGCGCACCATGTACATTTGAGGCCTAAATTGGTGATTTGCACAGGGGTGACTGATTTACAGCGGTTCTCACATAAACACAAAAAAAGAAATACCCACATGTGACTCCATTTTGGAAACTACACCCCTCACGGAATGTAACAAGGGGTATAGTGAGCCTTAACACCCCACAGGTGTTTAATGAAAATTCTTCAAAGTTGGATGGAAAAATGAAAAAAAAAAAAATAATTTCACAAAAATGCTGGTGTTACCCTAAATTTTTCACAAGGGAAAATAGGAAAAAAGCCCCCCAAAATTTGTAACCCCATTTCTTCTGAGTAAGAAAATACCCCATATGTTGATGTAAAGTGCTCTGCTGGCGCACTACAATGCTCGGAAGAGAAGGAGCTCCATTGGGATTTTGAAGAGGAAATTTGTCCGGAATTGAAGGCCACGTGTGTTTACAAAGCCCCCATAGTGCCAGAACAATGGAACCCCCACATGTGACCCCATTTTGGAATCTACACCCCTCATGTAATGTAATAAGGGGTGCAGAGAGCATTTACGCCCCACAGGTGTCTGACAGTTTTTTGGAACAGTGGTCCGTGAAAATGAAAAATGTAATTATTCATTTGCACAGCCCACTGTTCCAAAGATCTGTCAAACACCAGTGGGGTGTAAGTACTCATTGCACCCCTTATTAAATTCTGTGAGGGGGTGTAGTTTCCAAAATAGGGTCACATGTGGGGGGGTCCACTTGTTCTGGCACCACGGGGGCTTTGTAAACTCTTCCATTCCAAATTTTTTTTTCCCAAAAGCTCAATGGCGCTCCTTCTCTTCTGAGCATTGTAGTGCGCCAGCAGAGCACTTGATGTTCACACATGGGGTGTTTCCATACTCAGAAGAGATGGGGTTACAAATTTTGGGGGGCATTTTGTCTAGGGATCGACCGATATCGATTTTTTAGGGCCGATACTGATACCGATAATCGGTGGAGGTTAGGGCCGATAGCCGATAACTTATACCGATATTCCGGTATAAGTTATCGGCTATTTATCCCCCCGCGACGCCGCTGCAGATCATGGATTTAAAGCGGGCGCTTTAAATCAATGCACTGCAGTGGCTTTTGCGGTGCCATAGGCCGTCGCCGCCACCCGCTTCTCTCCCCCTACCTGTCAGGGTGGTCCGGGCCATCCATCCTTCCTGTAGTGTCCGGCAGCATTCCGGGTGGAGGGTGAACCGGTTCGGGCTGTACTTCTCCGGGGTCCTCTTCTCCACTCCGGGCAGGCTCCGGCCTAGTAACGCAGCATAGACGCCGCTGCGCAGTGACGCCCGTGAATCACCTGACGTCATGGCGTAGCGGCGTCTATGCAGCGTACTAGGCCGGAGCCTGCCCGGAGTGGAGAAGAGGACCCCGGAGAAGGGCAGCCCGGACCGGTTCACCCTCCACCCAAAATGCCGCCGGACACTACATGAAGGATGGATGGCCCGGACCAACCACATTACGGGTAAGTTTAATTTTTTTTATTGACTCGGAGGGTGGGGGAGGGGCCCGACCGGTATAGCGGTATGGGCAAAAATCCATACCGTGGGAGAAAAAAAAAAACGGTATCCGGTTCATTATCGGCAAGGTAATTGCCGATACCGATAATGCCTAAAATCGTGATTATCGGCCGATAATATCGGCCATACCGATAATCGATCGGGGTGTTAAGGCTCACTGGACCACTTGTTATGTTCCTTGAGGGGTGTAGTTTCCAAAACAGTATGCCATGTGTTTTTTTTTAAATTTTTTTTATTTTTTGCTGTTCTGGCACCATAGGGGCTTCCTAAATTTGACATGCCCCCCAAAAACCATTTCTGAAAAACGTTCTCTCCAAAATCCCACTGTCGCTCCTTCCCTTCTGAGCCCCCTACTGCGCCCGCCGAACACTTGACATACACATATGAGGTACTTTCTTACTCGAGAGAAATTCGGTTACACATTTTAGGAAGATTTCTCCCCTTTTACCCCTTGTAAAAATTCAATAACTGGGTCTACAAGAACATGCGAGTGTAAAAAATGAAGATTTTGAATTTTCTCCTTCAATTTGCTGCTATTCCTGAGAAACACCTAAAGGGTTAACAAACCTTTTGAATGTCATTTTTAATTCTTTGAGGGGTGCAGTTTTTATAATGGGGTCATTTGTGGGGTATTTCTAATAGGAAGGCCCTTCAAATCCACTTCAAAACTGAACTGGTCCCTGAAAAATTTCAATTTAGAAAATTTTGTGAAAAATTGGAAAGTTGCTGCTGAACTTTGAAGCCCTCTGGTGTCTTCCAAAAGTAAAAACATGTCAACTTTATGATGCAAATATAAAGTAGACATATTGTATATGAGAATCAAAATATAATTTATTTGGAATATTCATTTTCCTTATAAGCAGAGAGCTTTAAAGTTAAAAAATGCAAAATTTTTAATTTTCTCATCAAATTTTAGAATTTTTTACCAAGAAATGATGCAAGTATCGACAAAATTTTACCACTAACATAAAGTAGAATATGTCACGAAAAAACTATCTCTGAATCAGAATGAAAGGTAAAAGCATCTTCCTTAATGTTTAAAGTGACAGTGGTCAGATGTGCAAAAAAATGGCCGGGTCCTACAGTGAAAATTGGCTGGGTCCTTAAGGGGTTAAGGAACTTTTCCCCAACTCCTTGAACTGCTTCAGGTGGCCATCAGGTCCTATGGTTTTACTGCATTTGGTCACTTGATGTAAATTTATACTCCTTTACTATTGTGAGAGCATTCCCTGTACTTGTTATTGTTACGCCGAGCGCTCCGGGTCCCCGCTCCTCCCCGGAGCGCTCGCTACACTCTCCTCACTGCAGCGCTCCGGTCAGATCCACTGACCCAGGGCGCTGCGATACTGCCTCCAGCCGGGATGCGATTCGCGATGCGGGTAGCGCCCGCTCGCGATGCGCACCCCGGCTCCCGTACCTGACTCGCTCTCCGTCGGTCCTGTCCCGGCGCGCGCGGCCCCGCTCCTTAGGGCGCGCGCGCGCCGGGTCTTTGCGATTTAAAGGGCCACTGCGCCGCTGATTGGCGCAGTGGTTCCAATTAGTCTGATCACCTGTGCACTTCCCTATATCACCTCACTTCCCTTGCACTTCCTTGCCGGATCTTGTTGCCATCGTGCCAGTGAAAGCGTTTCCTTGTGTGTTCCTAGCCTGTGTTCCAGACCTCCTGCCGTTGCCCCTGACTACGATCCTTGCTGCCTGCCCCGACCTTCTGCTACGTCCGACCTTGCTTCTGTCTACTCCCTTGTACCGCGCCTATCTTCAGCAGCCAGAGAGGTGAGCCGTTGCTAGTGGATACGACCTGGTCACTACCGCCGCAGCAAGACCATCCCGCTTTGCGGCGGGCTCTGGTGAAAACCAGTAGTGACTTAGAACCGATCCACTAGCACGGTCCACGCCAATCCCTCTCCGGCACAGAGGATCCACTACCTGCCAGCCGGCATCGTGACAGTAGATCCGGCCATGGATCCCGCTGAAGTTCCTCTGCCAGTTGTCGCTGACCTCACCACGGTGGTCGCCCAGCAGTCACAACAGATAGCGCAACAAGGCCAACAGCTGTCTCAACTGACCGTTATGCTACAGCAGTTACTACCACAGCTTCAGCAATCATCTCCTCCGCCAGCTCCTGCACCTCCTCCGCAGCGAGTGGCCGCTCCTGGTCTACGCCTATCCTTGCCGGATAAATTTGATGGGGACTCTAAGTTTTGCCGTGGCTTTCTTTCCCAATGTTCCCTGCACCTGGAGATGATGTCGGACCAGTTTCCCACTGAAAGGTCTAAGGTGGCTTTCGTAGTCAGCCTTCTGTCTGGAAAAGCCCTGTCTTGGGCCACACCGCTCTGGGACCGCAATGACCCCGTCACTGCCTCTGTACACTCCTTCTTCTCGGAAATCCGAAGTGTCTTTGAGGAACCTGCCCGAGCCTCTTCTGCTGAGACTGCCCTGTTGAACCTGGTCCAGGGTAATTCTTCCGTTGGCGAGTATGCCGTACAATTCCGTACTCTTGCTTCAGAATTATCCTGGAATAATGAGGCCCTCTGCGCGACCTTTAAAAAAGGCCTATCCAGCAACATTAAAGATGTTCTGGCCGCACGAGAAATCCCTGCTAATCTACATGAACTCATTCACCTAGCCACTCGCATTGACATGCGTTTTTCCGAAAGGCGTCAGGAGCTCCGCCAAGATATGGACTCTGTTCGCACGAGGCGTTTCTTCTCCTCGGCTCCTCTCTCCTCTGGTCCCCTGCAATCCGTTCCTGTGCCTCCCGCCGTGGAGGCTATGCAGGTCGACCGGTCTCGCCTGACACCTCAAGAGAGGACACGACGCCGCATGGAGAATCTCTGCCTGTACTGTGCTAGTACCGAACACTTCCTGAGGGATTGTCCTATCCGTCCTCCCCGCCTGGAAAGACGTACGCTGACTCCGCACAAAGGTGAGACAGTCCTTGATGTCTACTCTGCTTCTCCACGTCTTACTGTGCCTGTGCGGATGTCTGCCTCTGCCTTCTCCTTCTCTACTATGGCCTTCTTGGACTCTGGATCTGCAGGAAATTTTATTTTGGCCTCTCTCGTCAACAGGTTCAACATCCCAGTGACCAGTCTCGCCAGACCCCTTTACATCAATTGTGTAAACAATGAAAGATTGGACTGTACCATACGTTTCCGCACGGAGCCCCTTCTAATGTGCATCGGATCTCATCACGAGAGGATTGAACTTTTGGTCCTCCCCAATTGCACTTCTGAAATTCTCCTTGGACTTCCCTGGCTTCAACTTCATTCCCCAACCCTGGATTGGTCCACTGGGGAGATCAAGAGTTGGGGGCCCTCTTGTTCCAAAGACTGTCTAAAACCGGTTCCCAGTAACCCTTGCCGTGACTCTGTGGTTCCTCCAGTAACCGGTCTCCCTAAGGCCTATATGGACTTTGCGGATGTTTTTTGCAAAAAACAAGCTGAGACTCTACCTCCTCACAGGCCTTATGATTGTCCTATCGACCTCCTCCCGGGCACTACTCCACCCCGGGGCAGAATTTATCCTCTGTCCGCCCCAGAGACTCTTGCCATGTCTGAATACGTCCAGGAAAATTTAAAAAAGGGCTTTATCCGTAAATCCTCCTCTCCTGCCGGAGCCGGATTTTTCTTTGTGTCCAAAAAAGATGGCTCCCTACGTCCTTGCATTGACTACCGCGGTCTTAATAAAATCACGGTTAAGAACCGCTACCCCCTACCCCTCATCTCTGAACTCTTTGATCGCCTCCAAGGTGCCCACATCTTTACTAAACTGGACTTAAGAGGTGCTTATAATCTCATCCGCATCAGAGAGGGGGATGAATGGAAAACGGCATTTAACACCAGAGATGGACACTTTGAGTATCTGGTCATGCCCTTTGGCCTGTGCAACGCCCCTGCCGTCTTTCAAGACTTTGTTAATGAAATTTTTCGTGATCTTTTATACTCCTGTGTTGTTGTATATCTGGACGATATCCTGATTTTTTCTGCCAATCTAGAAGAACACCGCCAGCATGTCCGTATGGTTCTTCAGAGACTTCGTGACAATCAACTCTATGCCAAAATTGAGAAATGTCTGTTTGAATGCCAATCTCTTCCTTTTCTAGGATACTTGGTCTCTGGCCAGGGACTACAAATGGATCCAGACAAACTCTCTGCCGTCTTAGATTGGCCACGCCCCTCCGGACTCCGTGCTATCCAACGCTTTTTGGGGTTCGCCAATTATTACAGGCAATTTATTCCACATTTTTCTACCGTTGTGGCCCCTATCGTGGCTTTAACCAAAAAAAATGCCGATCCCAAGTCTTGGCCTCCTCAAGCGGAAGACGCCTTTAAACGACTCAAGTCTGCCTTTTCTTCGGCTCCCGTGCTCTCCAGACCTGACCCTTCCAAACCCTTCCTATTGGAGGTTGATGCCTCCTCAGTGGGAGCTGGAGCTGTTCTTCTACAAAAAAATTCTTCCGGGCATGCTGTCACTTGTGGTTTTTTTTCTAGGACCTTCTCTCCGGCGGAGAGGAACTACTCCATCGGGGATCGAGAGCTTCTAGCCATCAAATTAGCACTTGAGGAATGGAGGCATCTGCTGGAGGGATCAAGATTTCCAGTTATTATTTACACCGATCACAAGAACCTCTCCTACCTCCAGTCTGCCCAACGGCTGAATCCTCGCCAGGCCCGGTGGTCTCTGTTCTTTGCCCGATTTAATTTTGAAATTCACTTTCGGCCTGCCGATAAGAACATTAGGGCCGATGCTCTCTCTCGTTCCTCGGATGCTTCGGAAGTTGAACTCTCTCCGCAACACATCATTCCTCCTGACTGCCTGATTTCCAACTCTCCAGCCTCCATCAGGCAAACTCCTCCAGGAAAGACCTTTGTTTCTCCACGCCAACGCCTCGGAATCCTCAAATGGGGTCACTCCTCCCATCTCGCAGGTCATGTGGGCATCAAGAAATCTGTGCAACTCATCTCCCGCTTCTATTGGTGGCCGACTCTGGAGACGGATGTTGTGGACTTTGTGCGAGCCTGCACTATCTGTGCCCGGGATAAGACTCCTCGCCAGAAGCCCGCTGGTTTTCTTCATCCCCTGCCTGTCCCCGAACAGCCTTGGTCTCTGATTGGTATGGATTTTATTACTGATTTACCCCCTTCCCGTGGCAACACTGTTATTTGGGTGGTCGTTGATCGATTCTCCAAAATGGCACATTTCATCCCTCTTCCTGGTCTTCCTTCAGCGCCTCAGTTGGCTAAACAATTTTTTGTACACATTTTTCGTCTTCACGGGTTGCCTACACAGATCGTCTCGGATAGAGGCGTCCAATTCGTGTCTAAATTCTGGAGGGCTCTCTGTAAACAACTCAAGATTAAATTAAATTTTTCTTCTGCATATCATCCCCAATCCAATGGACAAGTAGAAAGAATTAACCAGGTCTTGGGTGATTATTTACGACATTTTGTTTCCTCCCGCCAGGATGACTGGGCAGATCTCCTTCCATGGGCCGAATTCTCGTATAACTTCAGAGTCTCTGAATCTTCCTCCAAATCCCCATTTTTCGTGGTGTACGGCCGTCACCCTCTTCCCCCCCTCCCTACCCCCTTGCCCTCTGGTCTGCCCGCTGTGGATGAAATTTCTCGTGACCTTTCCATCATATGGAGAGAGACCCAAAATTCTCTCTTACAGGCTTCATCACGCATGAAGAAGTTCGCGGATAAGAAAAGAAGAGCTCCTCCCATTTTTTCCCCTGGAGACAAGGTATGGCTCTCCGCTAAATATGTCCGCTTCCGTGTCCCTAGCTACAAGTTGGGACCACGCTATCTTGGTCCTTTCAAAATTTTGTGCCAGATTAATCCTGTCTCTTACAAACTTCTTCTTCCTCCTTCTCTTCGTATTCCTAATGCCTTTCACGTTTCTCTTCTTAAACCACTCATCATCAACCGTTTCTCTCCCAAATCTGTTCCTCCCACTCCTGTTTCCGGCTCCTCGGACATCTTCTCCGTCAAAGAGATTCTGGCATCTAAAAAGGTCAGAGGGAAAACCTTTTTTTTAGTGGATTGGGAGGGTTGTGGTCCAGAAGAGAGATCCTGGGAACCTGAGGACAATATCCTGGACAAAAGTCTGCTCCTCAGGTTCTCAGGCTCTAAGAAGAGGGGGAGACCCAAGGGGGGGGGTACTGTTACGCCGAGCGCTCCGGGTCCCCGCTCCTCCCCGGAGCGCTCGCTACACTCTCCTCACTGCAGCGCTCCGGTCAGATCCACTGACCCAGGGCGCTGCGATACTGCCTCCAGCCGGGATGCGATTCGCGATGCGGGTAGCGCCCGCTCGCGATGCGCACCCCGGCTCCCGTACCTGACTCGCTCTCCGTCGGTCCTGTCCCGGCGCGCGCGGCCCCGCTCCTTAGGGCGCGCGCGCGCCGGGTCTTTGCGATTTAAAGGGCCACTGCGCCGCTGATTGGCACAGTGGTTCCAATTAGTCTGATCACCTGTGCACTTCCCTATATCACCTCACTTCCCTTGCACTTCCTTGCCGGATCTTGTTGCCATCGTGCCAGTGAAAGCGTTTCCTTGTGTGTTCCTAGCCTGTGTTCCAGACCTCCTGCCGTTGCCCCTGACTACGATCCTTGCTGCCTGCCCCGACCTTCTGCTACGTCCGACCTTGCTTCTGTCTACTCCCTTGTACCGCGCCTATCTTCAGCAGCCAGAGAGGTGAGCCGTTGCTAGTGGATACGACCTGGTCACTACCGCCGCAGCAAGACCATCCCGCTTTGCGGCGGGCTCTGGTGAAAACCAGTAGTGACTTAGAACCGATCCACTAGCACGGTCCACGCCAATCCCTCTCCGGCACAGAGGATCCACTACCTGCCAGCCGGCATCGTGACAGTTATCATTATTTGCTGTTTAGTTAGATTTAGAAGAGGGTGGATGCCTCTCCCCTGACAACTATTTTTGGAGCAATGTAGCACAGGCTACTTCAAAAACGTACTTTCTTTCCGCTACATCTCCGGTGCCACTGGAATCAGTCTACTATTCTCTGGCCCTGGTATTCTTCCATCTTTTAGTGAAGAATTATCTAACAGACCAGCTGATAAGAGGGTGGGGGGGGGGGGGTCCTGTAGTTTTACATCATTAAGATTATTAAGATTTCTATGCATAAAAGAGTATACTTTACCAACTTTTTATCTCCCAAAGGTCCACAAGGATCTGAAAAGACTCCCTGGCAGACCTATAATTTCGGACATTGGTGCAATAAGTAGTCATCTCTCCCATTACATGGATCTTAAATTTTTTTAAAGTATTATGTTCTTAATTTACCCGCATATTTGAAAGATTTGACCCAATTGATTGAAGAATTGTACAATGTTTTGTTTACTGAATTGTTTTTTTTGTCAGATGTTCACACATAATATTCTAATATATTGGAGAACAAAGGATTAGCTGACATTAAATGGGCACTGTCAGATCCAAAAACTTTTTATGTTGTTACTGATGAAAATAAAACACCTTTTGTAATATGGTTGTTTAAAAATTTGGAATATTTAATAAAGAAAATGGGCCCTGAAAATCACACCACTAGGGGTCCCTATACCTACTGGGAGACTAACCAGTCCTACAGAAGCAGGTCTCAAGTAGGGATCACTTTTTACGTGCGGTCAGGCCATGCCCCCTCAATGCAAGTCTATGGGAGGGGGCGTGACGGCCACCACACCCCCTCCCATAGACTTGCATTGAGGGGGCATGACCTGACCACACAAGGGAGTGTGACTGACCCCCGCAGCGCGCACACAGCCTTCGGAACTAAATGTTCTTAATGCAGCCGGAACACTGTCAAGTGTAGTACCCCTTTAACATTGTAGATACTACAATATTGGTGGATGTTTAGTGCCTCTGAAACATAAATGAGGAAATATACACACTATTCTAATGCACAGAACTCTTGATTGTGGTTTGATATATTTTGCTGTTACCACCTTGCACTATATTGAGCAGTAATTTACAACATGTGACTCTGCAGCTGGTGCAGAACTACAACCCCCAGCATGTCCTGGCAGGCTCCAAGGGAGTTCTGGGAATTATAGTTCTACACCAACTGCATAGCCACAGGCTTCAGATCACAGCTATGGATGCATGATGAGTTTTGAAGAAGCTAAGACACACTAGCTATTTTAACTACAAATATTGTTAATAAAGTTCAGGAAGCGGCACAACAAAACTACCCCCCCCCCCTCCAGTGCTGACAATAACTGCTCCATTGCTGAATAACTGGGTCAACAAATTAAAGGACATCAGGGCCAGATCCTCCGTTGGATTTTACTTGTAAGTGAAAAGCTCTGATGAGGGACACTTGCCCATGCATGCTTAAAGGAGATCTATCATGTACAAAAACCTATCCCCTATCCACAGAATAGGTGATGAGTTAAAGTTCGCGAGGGGGGTCTTGCTGCTGGGACCCCCCACCATCTCCTGTACATGGCCCGCTCTCCATATACCTCTATAGTAGAGTCTTTTGGCTATCTGCAGCTGTCCTATTGAGATATATGGAGGAGGTCTGTCGGCTGCTACTTCATGTGGGGCTCGACGGCTCTGTGACCGGGGAGAACCGGCGCGCCGTACAGGAGATCGCTGGGGTTCCCAGCAGTCGGACCACCCAATCTAAAACTTTTTCCTTATCCTGCAGATAGGTGATAATTTTTTGTACATGATACTTCCCCTTAAACTCCTTCCCTGTATTTGCAGCGACCACTTCTGCTGGACGGCTATTCCATGCATCCACTACTTTCGCAATAAAGTGATACTTCCTGATACTACTGCATAAACCTTTGCCCCTCTAGTTTAAAACTATGTCCTCTTGTGGTAGTTTCCTTTTAAATATACTTCTTTACCGTGTTGATTCCCTTTATGTATTCTAAAGTTTCTATCATATCTTTTCTGCCTTGTCTGTCTTCCACACCTCCTGCGGAAAGTCATGCCCCCTCTAGTTTCTGGCCAATAACCTCATTTTCGGACGATAATTTTTGAGGGATAGAGTTATGGTACATCCCTTGTACTCTGTGATCGTAAAGGGATGGACGTGGTCAGCAACGGTAAAAGGTTGGCTCTTGCATTTCAATAATGCTTGATTGGTAATAAGTAGCCCAAAGTGTGCCAAGAAAATGTCCCCCACACCACTAAACCACCACCAACCTAAACCATTCATACAAGGCAGGATGGATCCATGTTTTTATGCTGTTTATGCTAAAGTCTGACCATGCCATCAGACCAGGCAACATTCATAAAGTATTTAGTCGTCCAATTTTGATGAGCCTGTCTGAAGTGTAGCCTCAGTTTCCTGTTAGGAGTGGCCTTCTGCTGCTTCAAGGTTTGATGTGTTGTGCATTCAGATATGGTATTAAGCATAGCTTGGTTGTAACAAGTGGTTAATTGAGTTATTGTTGCCTTTATGTCATCTCAAACCAGTCTGCCCATTCTCCTCTGACATCAACAAGGCATTTTCATCCACACAACTGCTGCTTTTTTGGACCAGTCTTTATAAACATGAGAGATGGCTGTGTGTGAAATTCTCAGAGCAACAGTTTCTGAAATAAATCAGACCAGCCCATTTGGAACAACAACAACCACATTCAAACTCACTTAAATCTCCCCCTTTTTCCCTTTCCTAAAGCTCACTTAGAACTTTAGCAAGTTGTCTTGACCACATCTACAAGCCTAAATGCATAGGTTGGCTGGCATTGTGATTTGCTGTTTAGCTCTTTGTGTCAAGCAGTTGAACAGGTGCACTTGAACGGCCAGTGAGTATGTGTGTGTGTGTGTGTATATATATATATATATATAGATATATAGATATATATGCAAAGCAGCTCATCACACCATCTTCTCAGGTAGCATAAGGTATTCCTTTACCAAGAAGCCCGCAGAGTGCTAATGGCCTTTTTGAATCTCTGTACAACGGAAGCATTGCTCCTCCCTAAGGAGAATACTTATCCATTTTTCATATATATATATATATATATATATATATATATATATATGTAGAAGAAGGGAGAAGTAGCTGAGACAGATGTTGTAAAAAATTGGAAGGTGCAAACAGTTCAAGGAACCAGTTCACGCATCCCCACAAACTTCATAACCATAATAGTCCAACAGCACTCCAAAAATTTGAAAAACTGTGGTAGTTTATTCACCCATGTTTATGCGACTTTTAGGCTACCCTCTTGTAGAATGGCTACAAGTGGGTAGCCGAAACGTTGCATAGACATGAGTGAATAAACTACCACCATTTTTCACATTTTTGGAGTGGTGTTGGATATAGTTATGGCCGTAAATGTTGGCACCCCTAAAATTTTTCTAGAAAATGAAGTATTTCTCACAGAAAAGGATCGCAGTAACATATGTTTTGCTATACACATGTTTATTCCCTTTGTGTGTAGTGGAACCAAAAAAAAAGTGAAGAAAAAAAGCTAGTTGGACTTAATGCCACACCAAACTCCAAAAATGGGTGTTATACAGTGCGCTCCGGCCGAGCACACCTGCCGTAAGCGCATCTCCCCGTTCATGTCAGAACACGTGCCTCTGTTCCTCAGCAGTGGCACGTGTGCCCCTGCCTCCTAGGGCGCGCGAGCACCGGAGCTTTGAAAGTTAAAGGGCCAGTGTGCCCGTAATTAGTCTCACACCTGTACCTCTGTTATAAGAGCACCCCAGCACCTCCCTCATACCCCTGCTGGATCTTTCTTTGCCTTAGTGCCTTAGAGAAAGCTTTATTTTGTGTTCCTTGCCGTGTACCAGACCTTGCATTCCGTGACCTGACCGCGTTCCTTGCCGCCTGCCTATTGACCTTCTGCTACCCTATTGACTACGCTCCTGTGCTGCCTGCCCTGACCTCCTGCTATTTCGACTACGTCTTGTCTCATCCCTTCTGTGCCACGCTTCACCTCAGCCGCCTGTGTGATCGAGTCGTGCGTGCCAGGGGTAGCGACCTGGGTGTCGCCTGCCGCATGCAAGTTCATCCCACTTTGCTGCGGGCTCTGGTGAAAAACAGTGGCACCTTAGACTCTGCTCCCTGGCACGGCCCGCGTCATCTGCCACACAGGTCCAGAGGATCCACTACCTCTCCAGCTCCAGACCACCGTGGTACAGCAGATCTACTACCTCCTGAGTTCCAGTTGACTGAGGTGAGTCTCACAATGGGCTGGACAGAATTATTGACACCCTTTGAAAATTGTGTAAAAATGTGATCCTCCTTTAAACTCACCTGGGGCAAGTAACAGGTGTGGGCAATATAAACATCACACCTGAAAGCAGATAAAAAGGAGAGAAGTTCACTTAGTCTATGCATTGTGTGTCTGTGTGACACTTAGTTATCTTCTCCTCTTTCTGTTGTCCATACTGTCAGAGGACATGAGAACCAAAATTGTGGAAAAATGTCAACAATCTCAAGGTTACAAGTCCATCTCCAGAGATCTAGATTTGCCTTGGTCCACAGTGCGCAAAATTATCAAGAAGTTTGCAACCCATGGCACTGTAGCTCCCTGGGCTTGGACATAAGAGAAAAATTTATGAAAGGTGTC